>NC_141706.1:66376108-67608608 GCF_971803275.1 Cyanistes caeruleus | reverse complement strand
GACCTCAGAGTTCCCAGCAGGAGTAGAGAATCATGGAATCTCTGAGCTTGGAAAAGCCTCCCAAGACAGGACACAGGGAATGGCTCCCAGTGCCAGAGGGCAGGGATGGATGGGAGATTGGGAACTGGGAATTGCTGGCTGGGCTGGAATTGCCAGAGCAGCTGTGGCTGCCCCTGGATCCCTGGCAGTGCCCCAGGCCAGGCTGGACATTGGGGCTGGAGCAGCCTGGGACAGTGGGAGCTGTCCCTGCCATGGCTGGGATAGGATGAGCTTTAAAAGCTTTCCCAGCTCAAACCACTCCAGGATTCCTACAGGACACTGGAATTGTTAATTAATCTCTCTGAGTGAACACTGAGTAACTGGGTTTTATTTTGTTTTCCCTGTGTGCTCATCTGACTCCTCCAGTCTCTCCCAGGGGCTCTATCCCTGCACACAGAAATGCCAAACCTCAGGAAGAAAATGTATTTAAATGTTTGCTGTTCTCCCTGCAAGTGCATTTTTATTCTGGTCCTTATGGTGTTCCCTTATTTTGTTGCTTGTTGAGAGGAGCCTCATCTCGAGTGAGTATTAATCTGTTTTTAATTGTGGTGTCTAAAATGATTTAACGTCTGCCAGCGATGTCTGAGACATAAAATTTAGATGTTTCAAATGGGATTCACATGAAATGGAAAAGGTTTTACTGTTTCAAAACATCTCAGTCATTCTGGCACCCTGCCCAGCACTAATGCCTATCTCCAGGAAACAAATGCCAGGAGGACTGGAATTCTGGTTTTTGTAGGAAATTGAGGTCTCCTCAAGTTAGCTTTAGCATCGTTTTCTCCTCCCAGTTAATTTTTCCTGTTCAGTTTGGAGGTGCTGAGAGGAGAAAATAACCCCAGAAGCTCAGAAACCTCCTGGTGCTGGTGATTCCAAGTGGGGCAGTGAAGATGGGACAGTCAGATGGGGAAAAATTCCAAGGAAACAGGGAATGGGATCGGGAGTGGGATCGGAAAGGAGCGACAGAGTCACAGAATTCCACCTCTCTCTCTAGGCAGCCACATCAAGTTAGTCCTCAGCCTAGGCTCAAACCAGTCCAGCTTGGAGCCAGCACAGCCAGAGCTCAGTGCCTGATCCCAGACTAAACCTGTGGGATTAGGGATGTGTTTTCCATGAAGGTGGCGTCCCCAAGCCATTCCCATCCTTCTTTCACCCAGAGCTCTTTGCCTCTGTCCCTCACATTTGATCCATTCATTCCCCACGGCATTCCCTTTCCATTTCCATGCTCCATCAGCTCTGCACATCCCTTTTCCCCACATCAATCCAGTTTTCCTGTTCTTCAATCCAGGTTTCAGCTCCCACACAGCCCAGAGCCTCTCTCTCCATGCTCCATGCTCATTCCAACCCATCATTCCCATTCCTCTCTCCACACCCATCCCAGCCCATCATTCCCATTCCTCTCTCCACACCCATCCCAGCCCATCATTCCCATTCCTCCCTCCACACACATCCCAGCCCATCATTCCCATTCCCTCCTCTCTCCACACCTATCCCAACCCATCATTCCTGTTCCTCCCTCTCTCCACACCCATCCCAGCCCATCATTCCCATTCCTCTCTCCACACCCATCCCAGCCCATCATTCCCATTCCTCTCTCCACACCCATCCCAGCCCATCCCTCCCCTCCCTTGGTCCCTCCCCTGTCCCCAGAGCTGTGCAGTGTCACCAGTGTCCCGCTGTCCCCGTTCCTGCAGTTCCCACAGTTCAGCTGATGGTGCCACCGGGGTCTCCTGGTGTCCTCTTTGTCCCTTCTCTCCATCCCCCTTCCAGCTGCTCCGTTGCTTTTGGGCAACTCTGCATTTCCTTCCCTGTTTTGCACTTCCCTGCTCCAGCCCCCCAAATCTTCCATTTCCTTTCCCTTCCCATCACCTCCTCCTGCTGTTTTAGGTGAAATTCCTTGTTCTCCCGCCTTGCAGGTGCTCCTCATTATCCCTGACACATCTGCCTTCCTTGCCTGCATTCCAGCTCTGCTCTGGGATCACCAGATCCATCCCTTTCCTCACTTTCAGCATCTCCAGTGACATTTCCTCCCTGTTTTCCACACCTAAATCCTCTGGGAACCAGCTGTAATTTAGGGATCAGCATCAGGGTGTTTTGGAGGGAGATAAATTAACAATCACCTTTTTTTTTTGGGAGATCAGACCTCCTGCTCCTCATCCCAGGAGCCAAACCCTTGGAAGAGAAAACTCCATGGCTGCAGTGTTTGAATTTTCCGGGATTTTGCAAAGCACAAAGCAGCAGCGTCAGGGAGGAAAAATGAGGAGAGGATGATCCAGACAGGGAGAAACGCTGGAAGAGGAGAGTGATGCTCTTTGCCCTGAATTACTGGGATTTTTGGTGATCACAAATTTCACATCTGTGAAAGCTCTGGGAAAGAAAGGAAGTGTAAAAAAAGATGGGAAGTGACCCTGAAGTGATTTTCCAGTGAAAATCCATGTCCTGGGACATAGGAGGGACGCTTCTGTGAAAAAAGAGGGAGCTGAGAAGTGCCAGAAACTGGTGGGAACGTGCCAAAATGATTCAACAAAATCAAGAAACCAATTTTTTTTTTCCCTTATCATTAGGAAAAAAAGAGGATGTCTGCTAGAAAAACTCCAGATGAGGATTTGGCCCTGTAGAGATTGTCACTGTCAGCTTCTTCCTCCCTAAAGCTGCCAGAGATTTTTGGGTTCCCTTTCAAGCAGAATTTTTGGCAGTTTCCTCTGCACTGACTCCTTTTTTCCTCGTTTTATAAAATATGGAATAAGGCCTGTGCATTATCCGAGTGCTCATAATGGGCATTAATAAATAAATCCCTGGAAGATGTCAGGGATATTTAGATGATAAAAACCCCTCATATTTAGGTGGTTTTTTTTTTTTTTTTCGTGTTTAGAATCTGTACCACATCAAGGCATTGGAGCTGCAGCGGGAATCTGTTCCCTTTTTTCATGACTTTATGGATGACTGCAGTGCTTTATGGCATTCTCCAGTGCTTGGGAATAAAAGGCAGAGCTGGGTTTTCACACAGGAATTCAGGAGTTGGAGGCAAAAAGTTGAGTTAAGGTTGGGAAATATTTGGGGTTTTTTTTTAACACGGAAGTTTTGGGTCTTTTTAACACAGAAATTTTCCTTAACTTTTGAGTTATCCTGGCAGTTTTCTTCTGGCTCTGCTCCAGCTTTTTTCCTGTGAAAATAAAGTTTTTAAAATAAGCAGCACACGTCTCTCCAAGCAACTTCTAGCATGGAATTCAGAGGTAAAATATTCCTATTTAATCACTCTCTGCCTGCCTTTCCCGGTGTATCCATGGATTTCTCAGCCATTCTGTTGTTCTGGGAGCTGATGTTGCTCAGGTCATGGGGCTGTGTGGAAACAAAGAGGATTCAGTAAAAAACTGATTTATTTTGTGTCCTGTAGCTCAGATTCTCTTCTCAGAGTTGTTCTCCGGTGTCTTTCCTTTTAACATCAGTCACAGCAGGAAAGGGAAAACTGTCCTGGAAGAATTCCAGCCTCGTAAAATCATGGAATGGTCCTTAAAGATTATCTGGCTCCAAACCCAGGGATTTAGGGTCCCTTCCGACCCAGACTGTTCCATGATTCTGTGTTAATTTAAATAAGAACGTGGCCACAAGTTCCTGGTAAATACCAATGTGGTAATGGAGGATTTTAAAATCTCTCTGATTTTTTTGTGACTTCACCCTGAGAAGTTCTCTGCAGAGCTTTCAACAAGCCTGAAATTCCGGTTATGGAATGGGATTCTCCAGGATTTTCTCCTGGTTTTCATGGCAAATCTCAGGTGTGGCTGAGGGAGTTTAATCCCTGGCTCAGAGCAAGCAGGGAGATTTCTGGCTGTGGCCATAGCTTATCTGACTTCAGCTCATTTGGGATCTCCTGTTCCCCATTTCAGCTCATTTGGGATCTCCTGCTCCCCAGTTCAGCCCATTTGGGATCATCCTGATTGTCAATTCAGTCCCTTTGGGATCTCCTGGCCCTTGGGATCTTCTATTCCCCAGTTCAGCCCATTTGGGATCTCCCAACACTCAGTTCAGCCCATTTGGGATTTCCTGGCTCTCAGTTCAGACATTTTGGGATCTCCTGTTCCCCATTTCATCCCTTCTGGGATCTCTGGTTCAGTTTGGAGGTGCTGAGAGGAGAGTTCAGCCCCTTTAAGATCTCCTGTTCCCCAGTTCAGCCCATTTGGGATCTCCTGACCCTCAGTTCAGCCCATTTGGGATCTCCTGTTCCCCAGTTCAGCCCATGTGGGATCTCTTGGCCCTTGTGCTCGGATCACTTTTGATCCTGATCCAGGAGATGATGCTGTGGCACAGAAAGACTTGGAGCCTGGATTTGATCCTCTTTCCCTGGAGTTTCTACCCTGGTCAAAGTCATTTCGGACAAACTCCCTTTGGAGTGATTCTGGGATGTCTGGGGAGGGCTGGAAGCCTCAGGAAGGTTTTTGTGTCCTCTCAGTGTCCAGCCCTGGGAGCAGGGAGAGGTTTGGGGTGAGTCTGGTTTGTTCCCAGCTCCGGGTGACTCCTGAGCTCCTGCCCAGGACTTCTGGAACACCTGGAGTGCCACATCCACGACACTTCCAGGGATGGGGATTCCACCAATTCCCTCTTTTCATGCTGAGCAGGTTTGAGAAAGTTGCCAAGGGCAAAGTTTTGCACCCAAATTTTGCTGCTTTGGTGGTTCCTCTTGATGAGCTGCGAGGTCTTTTCCAGCTTTTCCTTTCCAGCTGTGAGATTTTCCTGTAACAACACAAATACAAATCCAGTCTCCCGCTGTTTTCCATCTATCCCTGTTTTCTCTTGGCATCTTTGGGATGCTTTACACCCTGCCCTGAAGACATGGAGGTGTTTATGATGTTGGTATCTTGTTTTTCCCCCTTCCTGTCTGCTCTGGAGTCTGGGCCAGGCAGAGAGGCCCAAAGGGAGGCGGGGAAGGCTCTGGTGATGGTGAGACAGATAAACACAGAGAGCTGGTGAATTATGCATATTCCCAAGCGTTCACCTTGAGGAAGCAGCAGGATCTGGGGAATGGATGACTGGCAAAGACCTTGAAGAGCAGCTCTGTGGGGTTTATTTATTTTTTTATCAGCGTGGTCTCTGAGGAAGATGAATTATCCGCCAGAAGAGCCTTGCGGGATCCGGGTTTATTCTCTTTGTATGAGTTTCAGGACAATAAAGTGACTCTGTTCTCCAGAGCTCCTGATGAGCTACTCAAGGCACTCCATGAGCAGGATTATCCAGCCTGGAGATGCAGAAGAGGAGATTTCACAGCTCTCCCTGGATTTTCTGACCCTCATTAAGCCCAGCGGAACATCTGAGCTCTGGGACATTGATCACACCCAGCCAGGATCATCCCTGAAACTCCAATCCCTTCCCTGAGGACATCTGGATTCAGGGAAGGGCTGGGGAGAACTGATAACAAATATTCCTGAATCCCTGAGGTTGGGAAAGCTCTCCCAGACCACCGAGGCCACCCTGTCCCCAGAGCTCCGAGTGCCACCTCCAGCAATTCCTGGGACACCTCCAGGGATGGGCACTGCAAACCTCCCTGGGCACTTCCAAGGCCTGAGTGCCCTTTCCATGGGGAAATTCCTGCTGCTGTCCCCCCTGGGACAATCCCACTGGTTTCCTTTAAGTGTTTATTACTTTTCATGTTATTTTAGAGACTCTTAACTGCAGATCTCACTTTAGAGCTGTTGTTAATCCTCAACACTCCCAACCTCGGTGCTCTGTAAGGCCCTGAGAGCTTGGATTTTTATCATCATGAGATAAAATCTTTTATCATGAGATCAGTGATGATCTCCCATCACTCCAGGTCCAGAGGTGCTTCCCATGGAATCTGTTCCTAATTGGAAAATCTCCTTCAGGCATCTCATCTCCCCAGCCCTGAGCACAACACTTCATCATCGCAGCTCCTTAAGGGAACAATTCTCATCCTCTTGGAAAAGGAATCCGTATTTCCCAGGGTCTGCCTTGGAACAAGAACCTGCAGCCGGGTTTTCCAGCAGAATCACTTCCTCACAATTAACTGGGAAGTTTGACCTCTCAAAGAGCAGATTTTGTGTGAATGTTATTTTTTGGTCAATAATGAGCAGTTGGACAGGTCAGGCAGAGCCATGGAATTTGAGGGGAGTTGCAAAGATTAAGAGGAAAATCCTGGAAAAAAGCAGTAGAAAAAAAATCTTTGTGGTTCCAACAGCTCGTCCTGTTCTGTTTCTGAGCCCTGCAAGGACTGCCAAAATCCAGGGAGGAGCGGGAATTAGGAAAAAGGGATCAGTTTCAGAATTCCCTGCTCAAAGCCCAGCAGAGGGATGGGAGTCAAGGATCAAACATTTCATTTTCCTTGGTTCCTCCAGCTTTGCTTTGGAAGTTTTGCAGATTTTTAGTGAAATTGGGATGAGTTTGGACCAGGGATCAAGACTATAAAATATAAAATAAAAAATAAAAAATGTTAAATATAAAATAAAGAATACAAAATACAAAATACAAAATATAAAATATAAAATAAAAAAAAAATAAAAAATAAAAAAATAAAATATAAAATATAAAATATAAAATACAAAATACAAAATATAAAATATAAAAATAAAATATGAAATATAAAATTTTAAATGTAAAATGTAAAATGTAAAATAAAAATTAAAAATATAAAATATAAAATATAAAATATAAAATATAAAATATAAAATATAAAATATAAAATATAAAATATAAAATATAAAATATAAAATATAAAATATAAAATTTAAAATATAAAATATAAAATTTAAAATATAAAATAATATGAAGATGCTTCTGGCTCTCTCTTTGAGCAGTTTTACCCCCAGAGACCTCTTCCAACTGAAATGATTCCATTGTTTGGAGATCCCAAAGTGTGAGTTCCAAGCATGGCAGGTTAAATATCCTCTTGGAAGGAAAAAGATGTTTGAGGGTCGTAAATGAATTTAGTTCCAACATAGTTGTTGGTATTTTTATTTGTTGTGTTATTTCATGTATCTTGGAACAAGATCTGGATAAATCCGGAGAGAGGGAGATATTCCAGAGGCACCTGGATGCATTCCTATGCCATGTGCTCTGGGATGACCCTGCCTGAGCAGGGAGGTGGCACCAGATGAGCCAGAACCATCCCATTGCTGCCACATCCTTCTCCAGGCTGTTTCCCTCAGAAAGGAGCATTATCCTGTTTTTTTTTCACCTCCATGGGATAAAACTCCTCATGATCCCACATTCCAGTTCTGTGGGATGCTGGTATTCCCCTCTGTGCTTCCCTCGTGGTGATTACTGAGCTTGGTTTTGCTCTCCCCTCTCTCCTTCTCCTTCCATGGGTGCTCCACTGTATTCCCTGAAATCCTTGGGATCTCGTGAACAGTGCTGGATTGTTTTTGAAAGTTCAGGAAACCCATCCTTCAGAAGAACATGGATTAGAGGAAAAAGCCTCAAGCTGCACCAGGGAAAGTTTAGGTTGGATACTAGGGAGAATTTCTCCATGGAAAAGTTTCTGAAGCTGTGGAACAGACTTCCCATGGAATTGGTGGACTTAAATCCCTGGAAGTGTTCAAAGACCACATGGATACCTGAGGACACGGGGTGGTGGTTGGGATCGAGGGCTTTTCAAACTTAACCATTCCATACATTTCACTTTCACCGTGAAAACTGCGGAAGAATTGTGTATTCCTGCAGTTTTGGGTGTCACTTATCCCGGGAATGCTTGCAGCAGGGAAAAAGCACTGGCTGAGCAACAATTCCCACAAGGAATGGGACGGAAGAGTCTCAGCGTGGAGCCTGGGAGAGTAAACGTGCTCTGAACAGGCAGAAAGCTCAGGAGCTGTGGAGCACCAGGGAGAACAGAAGAGTGGATAAGAAAAGAGTGTAAATTCCCTGTTTTTACCTTTGGATAACTTTGTTTTACTTCCCAGAATAAATAACACGGAGCCTTTGCTGGAGGGGAGGGAGCCACGGGAGATATTTCAAATAAATCAACATTTGCTTCCTTGAGTTACAGCGAGGATTTTGTGGCCCTGAGGCCCTGGGAACAAATAGATGGGAAGGAGCACCAAGGGGCTGGAAGGAGCTTTGGAAACCTTCTCAGGCTTTTAACGTCTCTGTTCCCCACTCCGGGAGGAGGGATGGGGATGTTCCACAAGGGGAGGCGTCTGCTGATCATTCCTGGGTTTAATTCCAGCGTGGGGAACAATCCCAGGTGTTGCTGAGGGAGGCTTTTGCTGGTAAATCCTTTCATGGATATTTTTATCTCCAGATGTCTCAGGATATTGAGAGAGGATGTAGGATAAGCTAAAAAGGAGAGATTTAGATGGGATATTGGGAAGGAATTCCTGGCTGGGAGGGTGGGGAGGGGCTGGAACAGAATTCCCAGGGAGCCCCTGGATCCCTGGATGTGCCCAAGGCCAGGCTGGACAATGGGGCTTGGAGAATCCTGGGATAGTGGGAGGTGTCCCTGCCATGGCTGGGGTGGCACTGGATGATCCCTAAAATCCCTCCCAATCCAAACCATTCCACCATTCCCAGATTTTATGAACCAGTTCCAATAGTCTTGGAGTCTCAACCTCAAACCTTGCGTGTAAAGAGAAATTGTTTAAAAATGAGGAATTAGAGGCATTTGCTCAGTGCCACACAGAGAACCAGCCCGGATTAGGAGCGGAGCTGCTGCAGGAGGTTGGGAATTCAGCAAGATTAAAACTCATGTTGATATTTAACCCCATTTCCTGGAGCTTTATTAACCCCACTTTTCAGCCAGCAGGTAAACATTGGGATATTTGGAAATTGATCCTCAGTGGAAGTTATTTATCAGGGTTGACTGAAGAATTTCTTTCTCAAGCACCCAGATTTTTACTTCGAGTTGCTTGGATGGGCACATTTTGTGTGGGATTCTGTGTTTCAAAGATCTCGTGTCAAAGCCACAAAATTATGGAGAAATCCAGTGCGGGAATCCAACGGCTTCCTTTACATTGATTTTTTAGCGTAAAATATAGGAAGTGAGGAGCAATTTCTCTATGATATTTTGTCCATTCCAGAGAAGCACAGCTCACATAATAGGAAATTAATGAGAGAGATGGATTAGGGCATTATTTTTCCCTTGACAAATTAATGGATGTTACAATGGATTTCGAGCAGGCATCGTTAGCAAATGGAAAAAATTGCTCCAATTAAAAATGAACCCTGAGGCTCAACCATCAAAACTCCATTGTCAAAATGGAAATATTTCCCATGGAGTGTTTTAGAAAGAGGAGGAGGAGAATATTCCAGGCAACTGAAAAAATTTGGTATTGCAGGAGCAGAAGGATGAAAAATTTGTCTAATTTCAGGTGTGACATTTGGGTGGTTGTGAGAGGGGACTGGGAAGAGTCTTCCAAGGTTGATGAAACCAAACTTTGAATGGAATAAAGAGAAGGAAGTTTCTGTTCTCCCACATCTTCATCAGCTTCAAAATCTGAGCCTGACGCTGCAGAATTCCAGCTTTTATTTTTTTTTTTCTCCTGGGAATGATGCTCTTCTTGGTTCCTGCTTTATGTTCCTCAAATAGCTGTGTCCCATCAAGAATTTTATGTTTTTCCACCCAGTTTAGGGTGACTTGGAGGAGCCTTGGTCAGGCAGCATTTGACCACAGTCCCAGATGGAATTGTGAGGTCTGTGGAGCAGGCTGGGATGTGGGATGGGGTTTTCTGCTCAGTGCTGGTGTCCTCTGGAAGAAGGTGAAATTATGGAATCCTTTAGGTTGGAAAAGGCCTCTGGGATTGAGTCCAGCACTGTCCAGGCCACCGCTGCCCCATGTCCCCGAGTGCCACCTCCACAGGGCTCTAAATCCCTCCAGGGATGGGGACTCCAGCCCTGGGCCACCCTTTCCATGAAGTTTTCCCAGTGTCCAACCTCAGCCTCCCAGTGTTTTGTTCCCTGTTGGTTTCTTAGCTTGTTCCTCGAGCTGTCCCATTAATTCCCGGTGCTTTTCCTCCCCCACGGAGGTGTTGGATTCCTGAATTTACCAGGAACGTGGGCTGGAAGATGAAGACACGAATACAATTCCACACAGGAATAACTGAGCTCAGTCTCCAGCACTGTCCCAGCCTTGCCTCATGTCACAGCTCCTCCAGAGCAGCATTCCCTGTGGAAAACCTCTTCCCATGGGAGGATTCAGGAAGGAACCAGAGTGTCTGATCACCCTCCCGGTGTCCAGGATTTTGGAGCTCCACCCAGGGGTCTGTGGGACTTCCTGGCTCTCTGAATCCGGGAGTTTTCCCTGGATGGAGGCTCCTGGTGAAGCTTGTGCTCAGGTCCCACCTCTTCCAAGACATCCAGGCTGCTTTCCCATTTTAATTTTCCCATCCTGTCTTCCTTGGGATGGTGGTGAGTCCCTCTCTCCTGCGTTTTTCTCCCCATGGATGTTCTTTTCCGATGGAATCCCATTTCCTTTCCAACCAAACTCAGCCCAGGACGTTTTTCCTAGTCCTTGAGTAATTCCTTTCATCCTTTTCCACCTCCTTTTGGGAATGACAGCACAAGGTCTGTGCTCAGCGTTGGATTCCCAGCCTCACCCCTGCCAGGCCTACAGGGAGAACATTTTTTCCTCACCTCTTTGGGCACATCCAGGGATCTCCATGGCCCAAATCCCAGATTTCCCAAGGGTTCTTTGTGGTCCCCTGTTTTATTCCCCAGGCTTTAAGCTTTGGGTGCTCCATGCTCCCGTCCTGGATTTACCATGGGGGAAGGACAAGGAAGATGTTCCTTGTGACCTCTCAGGGCCCTGGGCTCTCCCACTGACCCTACTGGACATCCATGACAAACTGGGAGCCTTTCCATGTCCTGGTAACCTCAGGAATTCCACTAGAAAGCTGCAGAATGAAATCTGTGTGCTGTTCCTGGAACAAAATCACAAAAATGAAGTTTCTTCTAATTCATTTTTCCAAAAAAAACCAAGAGGAAATCCCTCCCAGCCAGGAAATTCCCTGGGATATCCCACATCTCCCAGAGGGCACAGCACATCTCCGTGCTGTAGGATTTTCCTGCCCTCAGAATTCCATGGAAACACCTTGGAGTATCCCAAAGAGCCCTTTCCCAGCGGCCCTGTCAGTGCAATCCCAGATTAATCCCTGACCTTTTGGCATTTGGCAGGGATGCTGCTGCTCGGGAGCTCCTTCCAGGCAGTTCAGCCAAGCAGGCGGGGATCCACTCCTCGGCTCCATAAATTCTGGTACAGTTCATTCATCAGGAAAGGCAGGAAAAGCAGGAAAAGCAGCCTTGCTTTAAATGTGTAAAAATCCTCGTGTGTGGCACAGGAGCGCAGACATTCCAAATTCCACCCTTTAAACCTTGCCTCCAAAATCCCATTCTCATGGAAACCAATGCTCAGAGCTCCCGTGGATAAACACAGGATGGAATTTCAAAGGAAAAATGGAAAAGTGTCGTGTTCCCTGTGGTGGTGGTGGCTGCTCAGAGCTGCCAGGATTTCCTGAGGCACCACTCCTGGGGTGTGTGACTGGGCTCCTGGAGCTCCTAAAGCTCCCCAAAGCTGTCCTGAAGGAAAAAGAAGAACAAAAAGCTGGGAAAAAAACAACCAAACAAAAATCTGGAAAAAAGCAAACAAAACCATAGCACAAAAATCCCTGCAAAGACCCTGTTCCTATTTATGCAGGCAGGTGCCGGGTAACTGTGTTCCAGAAAGGAAAATAACAGGATTTCCTTGGAGGCAGCACCAGCGTTGGTGTTGGAGCCTCCTGAAATAGCTCCTCTTTCCCCAAAACTCTCAGAATTCACTCAGGAATTCAGTGCCAGGTGAGGCCCTCTCAGCTCTGTCCCCTTGTCCCCAGAGTTCTCTGTCCCCTCTCCTCCTTCCCCTGCAGAGCTGGAGCTGTGCAGGATGGAGGGGCTGCAGGAAATGCTCCCCCTGCACATCCAGGGATACTGAACATCCCTGGAGTGACCATGGCTTTTCCAAGGATTTTCCAGTTCCCAGGCATCCATTTGGCTGCCACTTTAAGTGGTATTTTAAGACTAAAAAGGGAATTTGCCAAGAATAGGAGGGGATTTGCTGTCCCTGGGCTGGGGGCAGAGGCCTCGCTTTGGCTTTTCCACTTTTCCAGTGGGTGTTCCTCTCCTTTCCCATATCCCAGGATGCTGCCCCAGGGAAGCACAGCTGTGGGCAGGGCTGGGTGTGGAGCTGGGAGAGGCTTGGGAAAGATGTGAGGTCGAAGAGGTGAGTAAGGGAGGGAGATGGAACCTAAAGGGGCTCCAGGAGAGCTGGAGAGGGACTGGGGACAAGGGATGGAGGGACAGGAGCCAGGGAATGGCTCCCAGTGCCAGAGGGCAGGAATGGGTGGGAGATTGGGAATTGGGAATTGCTGGCTGGGCTGGAATTGCCAGAGCAGCTGTGGCTGCCCCTGGATCCCTGGCAGTGCCCAAGGCCAGGCTGGACATTGGGGCTGGAGCAGCCTGGGACAGTGGGAGGTGTCCCTGCCATGGCACAGAGTTAGAATGGGATGGTTTTTAAGGTCCTGTCCCAGCCCAAGTAGTCTGGAATTCCATCTGTGAAAATCAGGCACTGAGGCTTTTCACCAATCCAGGAGATTCCAGGACTCCTTCTCCAGAACTCCTGTGGATGTTCTCGTGCCCAGGGAACGGAGGTGGTTTCCAGAGGATGGACATGTGGGACCACAGAACAGCTGGGAAAGCCTAAATCAAAATGGAAACGGTAAATGAATCCCGGTGTCAGACGTATGGGATTGGCTGGGTTAGGTCCTGGATTTGTATTTATAGAATGGTTGGGCTTGGAAGGGCCCTTAAAGATCTTAAAGATCTTTAAATTCCAACCTCCACTTCCAAGAACCTGAGTTTAAGGAAATCTTCTCCTGGGATGTTGTTCATCTTTTCCTCTTTTGACTGAAGATCCTGAAGGTAGGAAGGAAATGAAGGGATGGGAAAATCCTGGTGGATTTGTGGGAAAAGGTGCAGAAACCAAGGACACGTGGGAGCCTGGGAATGCTGAAGTGCTGCTGAAGTTCCTTTTGTTCTGTAATGACAGAGGACTCTGCCAGGCTGGGCTCTCACTCAGTAATTAAAAATCAATTAGGATGTTTAGCAATTACCTAATTAACTTCCTAAAGCTATCATGTCAGATTCATATCCAAACATGCCTCCAAATTGTGTGTGTTCCCAATAATGCAAATTATGGGATGCCTTTATTGCTCATGGAAGTTGGAATTAAGGGAAGTGTGTGGTGTTTTTGTTAATTTGGGCCGTTCCTAATTAACTGGGCTTGGGATCTTCCAATAACCAAGTGGGAGCATCCAAACTTCCCTGGGAACACCAGGGTGGGAGTTCTCCATGAGTCGGACTTGCTGCCTGCAGCTCAGGAATGAGGAAGAATGGGAAGTGATCCCAAAATCAGCATCAGCTCCTGGCAGAGCTCCATCAGTCTGGGAGTTTTGGGGTGATTTGGGGTGATTTTGGTGATTTGGTGGCACAAAGGACCCAGCCCCAGCTTTGGGCTGGGCATCGAAATCTCCAGGCTTGGCTGCTGCTCCTGGATCTGTCACTGCCCACTGATGTCCCCAGGAGCAGAGATGCGTCCAGACAAGGGCATGGAGGGGCTGGAGCGTGTCCAGGGCAGGGAAGGGAGATGGGAAAGGGCTGGAGAATTGCTGAGGGAGCTGGGAAGGGGCTGGAGAATTGCTGAGGGAGCTGGGAAGGGGCTGGAGAATTGCTGAGGGAGCTGGGAAGGGGCTGGAGAATTGCTGAGGGAGCTGGGAAGGGGCTGAGCCTGGAGCAAAGGAGGCTCAGGGGGCCCTTGTGGCTCTGCACAAGTCCCTGGCAGGAGGGGACAGCCGGGGGGGTCGGGCTCTGCTGCCAGGGAACAGGGACAGGAGGAGAGGGAACAGCCTCAAGCTGGGCCAGGGGAGGCTCAGGGTGGATATTGGGAAAATTCCTTCATGGAAGGGTTGCCCAGCCTGATGGAGTCCCCATACCTGGAGGGGATTTTGGGTTTTTTTTGTTTCTCTTTTTATTTTCCAATAATCCAAGGGAATTCCCCTTTCGTGGGGTGCTCATTAATCTTAATTTCAATATATTTAATCTAAAAAAAAAAAAGAAAAGAAAGAAAAAAAAATTTTGCTATGGCTTCCAGAAACAGGGATTGGAAAGGTTCAGGGAGTCACAGAATCCTAGAATAGTTTGGGTTGGAAGGGACCTTAAATCCCACCCAGTTCCATGGCAGGGACAGCTCCCACTGTCCCAGGCTGCTCCAGCCCCAATGTCCAGCCTGGCCTTGGGCACTGCCAGGGATCCAGGGGCAGCCAGAGCTGCTCTGGCAATTCCAGTCCAGCCAGGAATAGGATCCCAATTCTCAATCTCCCACCCATCCCTGCAGTGGATTTATACCCCACTATCCAAATATCCCAAATCTGTAGTGTGGCAACAAATCCATGTTTGGGAATTCTCAGGCTTGCAGAGATCTTCCCAGTCGTTATCCCTTGCTGGGGCAGCAAAACTCTGGGAATTTTCTCTCCAGGCTCAAAACCAAGATCCCCCAGGGATGTGGAGGAGGGAGAGGATTCCTGGAGCTGCCTTTTTCCAGGCTGTCAATCCCTTGGCATTTGTTTTCTTACTGGAAACAAAGAGCTGCTCCGTAAATCCCAGATCCAATCCGGTGATTTGCATGAAACTCTAAATCCTACAGAAATTTCCAGTCCCGGGAATGGAGTGAAAAGTCTCTGGAGCCATCCAGGGAGAGGTGTCAGAGGAAACATTCAAATATCGGATTTTGGAGAAGGAAGAGGAGGTTCCCAGCTTGGATCCTGAGCCCCAGGACGAACTGGCTGGGAAGAGGAAGGCAGAAGGTAAATTCCGAGCCTGACCATGGAAAACAGAGGTCACAAGTTGGAGGAAGGTTATGGAGGAATAAAAAGTGCAGAAAATGGAAAAAAATCCCCAAGAACAACCCTGAAAAAACCAAGGGAATTGCACTACCATGACCTTCAATAAGGCCAAATCCAATAAAGCCAGAACTGGGGAGGGAAGATCCTTTGGGAAATGAGCCCAAATGAAAAAAGGAGTTCAGGGAAGTTGGCAGCTCTTTAAAAAAGCACAGGAAAAATCCATCCCTGTGCCAAGGAGCTGCAGGAAGGGTGAGGAGGGATCACAGCAGCTGAATCCAGGGGTCTTCACTGCCTTGGAGCAGAAGGAATTGCACAGGGAGAAAAAAGTGGCTCAGCTGGATGTGAAACAGAGGCTGGGAGATGCTGAGGGATGGGGGAAAGCAGGAAGGGGAAGCAGGAAGGGAAAAGCAGGAAGGGGAAGCAGGAAGGGAAAAGCAGGAAGGGAAAAGCGGGAAGGGAAAAGCGGGAACGGAAAAGTGGGAAGGGAAAAGCGGGAAGGGAAAAGTGGGAAGGGAAAAGTGGGAAGGGGAAAGTGGGAAGGGTCAAGGAGAAGACCCTCAGGCGCAAGAGGGACCCAGGAAACTTCTGAGTCACCACTGGGGGAGTGCAAAGGGGACTCCCAGCTGATCCTTCAGGGATGGCTCCAGCGCTTCCCTTCCTGCTGGGAACAACAACAGAAAGAGGGAAAAGGTTTTAACGGATTATATCCAGAGGGTTTGAAGGAATCACGGAATCCTTGAGGCTGGAAAAGCCCTCTGAGGCCATTGAGCTGCCAAGCACTGCCCAGGCCAGCACTGCCCCATGTCCCCAGGTGCCACATCCCCAGGGCTCTGGAATCCCTCCAGGGATGGGGATCCAGGCATTCCAGGGAGGTTAGGAGCAGAGAGAGGCAGTGGGGGAGCAAACAGGAGCTGAGTCCCACAGTGAGCGCTGCTCTTCTGCTGCTCGGTGTCTCAGGGCAGGTCACGTTCACTGGTGCATGGTTGGAAGAAGATCCTCTGGTTGGATCTCCTGGCTTCCACCTCCAGGAGCAGCTCAGTCCAGAACAGGAGTTCATGTGCAGCCCATTTCCATGGAATCAGGGAATATCCTGAGCTGGAGGAACACACAGGGATCATCCCAGCCCCTGTCCCTGCCCAGACCCCCCAACAATCCCAGCCTGGGCATCCCTGGCAGCGCTGCCCAAACGCTCCTGGAGCTCTGGCAGCCCATTCCCTGGGGAGCTTTTCCAGAGCTCATTCCTCCCTCTGGGGGAAGAACTTTCCCTGATATTTATTCCCTCCCTTCCCTCTCCTTTATGTGACAGCAGCATCACACACACAGGCCCAGCACCTTCCAGCCGTGGCAGCAACACCCCCGAGTGATTTTCTCCTCAGAAAATCCTCCCCTTGATGCCCCAAGAGCCCCAGGAAGACACCGAGGAGGAGGAAACCACCCGGTGCTTCACTTTCCTTCAGGAAAAACATCCCAGTGTGAACATTCCCGATTTTATTTCCCGCTGCTGTGGCGGGGAGCTGCGCCGTTACAAACAGGAAATTAAATCAGGGGGTGATGTAAACCTGCCGAGGAGAACAGGCAGCTGTTGTGGTTCTTTATTGCTTTTCTCGTCGGCTGTTGCGTTTTGCCGTCGCCTGGTGCTCAGCGAAGGGTGTGATTTATTCAGAGCAGGCTCCGGCGCAGCCGGGGGGGTTTGTACAATAAACCCCTGACAAGGCCCGTGCCAAAAGCCATCAGGAGGAGAGAACAATCATGGAGACACAAAGTATTTACAGAGCGAGTTGGCTTTAATTTAAACTCCTTTACTGAGGCTTGATGATAATTACATCACGTCGCTGACAGGCCCTGCTTTGCGCCACGGCGGTAAAAAATCGGCGAGAATTGAAACCTCCCTTAGATACTGCAAGAAATTCCCGGGATTTTAAGGTCATCGAGGCACTTGGGCATTGCTGCCCGAGCCAGGTTTTTCCTAAATTAGTGCCAGGCTGGCAGAGGACTTGGGAGGACAGGGATATGTTTGATGTGGTTGTTGGGATGGATCCCGATCCAGGGTTTTGCTTTCTCACCTTCTCCTTCTCTCTCCCTCTCCATCCTGAGGTGTTTAAAGGTTTAAATATCTCTGGTTTATATCTAAAATGGTTTTGCCTCCTTGTGAAGCCCCTTCCAGGGCCTGAAGGGGCTCCAGGAGAGCTGGAGAGGGACTGGGGACAAGAGATGGAGGGACAGGACACAGGGAATGGCTCCCAGTGCCAGAGGGCAGGGATGGATGGGAGATTGGGAATTGGGAATTGCTGGCTGGGCTGGAATTGCCAGAGCAGCTGTGGCTGCCCCTGGATCCCTGGCAGTGCCCAAGGCCAGGCTGGACATTGGGGCTGGACACTGGGACAGTGGGAGCTGTCCCTGCACATCCAGGGGTGGGAATAGATGGGATTTAAGGTCCCTTCCCAACCCAAACAATTCTGGGATTCTGTGGGGAAGAAGAGAAGTTGTGTCATCCCAAAAGGGTGGAAATTGGCCATTTCATTTTCCCCTCAGTTTCCCAAAGCTGTGACTCCTCCTGCAGAGTATCCCTGGAAAAAACCACCGCTCACCAAGGTAGGAAAAGCAGATTTTCTTCCTACAAAACCCTGGCGAGGCCCCATGCAGGGGCAGCGCTTGAAGGGTTAATGCCGGCAGGTCTCCCGACATCCATTTAACGTCATTTTCCAGGCCATTTTTGGAGGGAATGGAAGAGAAATTCCAGGAATCCCAGAGGTGAGTGCAGTTGCAGGGCTCTGACGAAGGAGAGCAGCAGATCCATGCTCAGCTCCCAGGAGCCTCCGGACAGGGGGACCAGGAGCAGCCCCTCTCCAGGATCTCCATCCCTACAGCTTCAGCTTTATTTCCCTGGAATCTCAGAGCCGTAAGGAATTGTTAAGGACTCTGGGAAACTCATTTGGCTGAGCAGCAGCAGCAGGAGGAGATGTTTGTAAATCCAGCAGGGGGAAAAAAACGCCTTTAATTAGCAGCCAGCCTAAATGAACGGAATCCTCCTGGAAGCAAAATCCATCTCCAGACTTCCCAGTGGGAATTTTGTGTTTATTTGCCCTCCTTGAAAGGTTTGAGGATCCTTTTGTGGGAAATTGTAACTCTCATCTCCAAAGGGAAGCTCCTGGCCTTTACACAGGATTTCTGGTGTATCCAGCAGATTTTGTCTCACTGCCTGCTCAGATCTCCAAGCTGGAAGCCTGGGAATGCTCAGGGACAGGAATTTATCCTGGATGAGCCTTTGGTCTGACCCAGTATTGTCATTTTTATGTTTTAATAGAAATTTTAGTATTAAAATATTAATATTAGGTTAGCATTTCCTATGGGTTTTCATCAGCTCCTCATAATTCAATCCTCTTTATGGAACATTTCCTAGGATTTTCCAGCAGCTGACCTGGAGATGGGAACAGCTGGATAACCCTGCTTGGTCTCCCCAGATTGGAAAAGACGTTGAGGGTGGCTGTTACATAATTAACAAATTAATTTGGACATCAGGAATTCCCACTCTTCCCTGCAAAAGGGAAGATTTAAAAAAAAAATAAATGTGTGGTTGGGTGTTAAGAGACAAAAACTCCTGGAAATTCAGGAAGATGCTCCTAATGGGAGCTCCAAAATCTTTATTTGAGTAGAAAACCTGTTTGGATTTTTTATTGAATGTTGGTTTTCTTTAAAGAAAGCAAAGAGAAATCTCCAGCTCCTCATGAACTCTGAAATGGAGGTTGGGGAGAGGATTTTCCAGGAATTTACTCAGCCAGAGTTCTCTTGGTGCTTCCTTCTTAAATAAATCAGGGAATTCCAGGCTGGTTTGGCTTGGAGGAGACCAATCCCACCCTGTCCAAATGCTCCTGGAGATGTGGAAACCTTGGGAATTCCCTGGGGAGCCTGGTCAGTGCCCACCACCTCTGGAGAAGAACTTTTCCCTGAAATCCAACCCAAAAGCCTTGAAAATTCCCCACAGCTGAGCTGGAATCGCACAAGGAGAGGCATGAAGCTTCCAAGGAAAAGGACCGTTGAGTAAATTCCATGGAAATCCTGAATTTTCCAACTCTGGATGCTGAAATCTCCCTCTATGTCCTTCCTGATGTAATGCTGGAAGTGTTCGGGATTTAATTCCTTCCTTGCTGTAATAAAAGGTAGAGGAGGAAGAAAAGCAGCTCTGAAAAAGTGGAAAGAATTTTGGCAGGAGGAAGGGAAGGAGGAATAGAATTCCTGCCTACTTTGGAAGTGCTGATAGGAGCAATTAGCACGTGGAAAGGAGGTGGTGGCAAAAAAAAAAGTCATTCCTGATTTGCCCTGAGCAAATCCCTCCGGGATGGGAACTTCTTCAAGGACCATCTTAACAAAACATTTTTATGGGAACCGTTTTAAGGGATAAAAACACGCTGAGCTCTTCCAAGCCGAAACGCTGGGAGTGTAAAAAAAAACCCCTCAGCCAATTTTGTGGAAATCTCAATTATTTTCCCTTTGTAGCTTAAAAAGTCAGGCCAGAGGCTGCTCCAAGGCCTGGGAAAGTCGATGGGAGATTTTCCAGAGCTCTCCAGAGAGCTGGATCAGTGTTTGGGACTTTCAGCTTTGTTATCTTCGAGTGTGCCAAAATAGGATTTAAATATTGGAAAATTATATCTGGGAGTTACCATCTTGGGGCTCATTTTGATAAGATTTTAATAAGATTTTGATAAAATTTAGTAAGATTTTGATGAGTTTTTGATAAGATTTTTGGGCTGATTTTGATGAAATTTCCAATCAAATCTAAACATAAGTAACTCCAGGTAAGGTTTCAGTCCAGTTTTAACATTGCATTGTTGATCCTGGGCTGTGGTTGAGGACAAAAAGCTCCTCTCTGGAAGCAGGAGTTGCCTCCCCAGCAGTTGTCCCGTGTTATTTGGTGGCTGCCATTCCCAAATTTTGGGAAAGAATTGTTGGATTTTTCCATCCAGAAGGGAGGGACAGATCTGAGTTCTGCCTTTGTCTGTATTGAGGGATTTTAGGATATTCTCAGGAGGAATTTTTTCATGGAAAATATGGAAGTGGCTGCCCAGGGAGGTTTGCAGTGCCCATCCCTGGAGGAGCCCCAGGAATTGCTGGAGGTGGCACTTGGAGCTCTGGGGACAGGGTGGGCACCGAGCACAGCTGGGACTCATTTTCCAGCCTCAGGGATCCTGGGATTCTGGGTTTTTTACCTTTAATGAAAATATTTGTTTTACGTATTCAATGATTGTGCTAGGGTGACGTTTAGAGGTTTTTATCCAATTTAGGGCTTCAGGGTGGTGGGAAATGAGGGAAGCCCTGAGGAGCCACTGCCCAAAGGATGCGTGGGAGGAAGGACCCGGCTTTTAGGGATCAGTTGGATGAGCACAGATTACACAGGGAATAAAGATACAGGGTTGCTTTGGTCAGCTTTGTACCAGGAGGTCCAAAACATCTTTGCTTCAGAGGATTTTACAGAATCCCAGAATCCCAGGCTGGTTTACGTTGGAAGGGACCTTAAATTCCCTCTCAATTCCATCCAGTTCCATGAGCAGGACACCTCCCAGTGTCCCAGTGTCCAGCCTGGCCTTGGGCACTGCCAGGGATCCAGGGGCAGCCACAGCAAATCTGGCAATTCCAGCCCAGCCAGCAATTCCCAATCTCCCATCCATCCTTGCCCTCCTCCAGCTTCAGGCCGTTCCCTCTTGTGCTGCCCTTGTGGAAATGTGGGATTTATGCCCTGCTCACGGATGGCTTCTCCTGGTCAGCACTAAAAGCATTCCCATGCCTGTTTTTTTCTCTGCTTTCTCCATTTTTAAGTCATCGACTCCATTAAAAACATCGGCAGGAACAAGGGGGAAAGCAAACAGGAAAAAAACCCACAGCGGGAATTAATGACCTGTTTGAAAACTAAAGTGAAGTGAACTATTTCAAAGGCTGAATATTTAAGTGTGCAGATACAATAAACACCGACTATTAATGCAAGGAGAGAAAAAAAAAAAAATCAATGAAAATGACATTTTTCATGACATTTTTCCTATACCTGTTTGAAGAAAACTCCCTCTTGATGCCTGTCCCAGTGGGAACAGCACTTCCTTTGTTTGACTTCTACCTCAAAGGAATCTCTACATCAAAGGTCAAAATCATCAATAGTTAAGCAAAGTAATTAATTAGCTCTTAGGATCACTGCTAGCTCACAATTTTAACATCATTTTTCTTTCATTCCCCTCGTGTCCAGCAGCTCAAGCAACTTTTCTTTACAAGTTCTGTGTTCCAGAAATTTAATTGCACTTTTATTGTTGTGTTCGGAGTTAATTATACAGCAAAGCAGGTTTATCTCTTCGATATTAAATCAAGCAAGTGCTCTTGGAACAATCAATTGATATTTAATTACAACAGAGAAGCTGCCCTATTAAATCTAAATTAAATGCTCATTGAAGACTATTAAAGTGTTACCAGACCATCAAACAGCAAATGCAATCCAATGTAGCCCAAAGCCTTCTGTGCTTGGTTTTCTTTGGACTCCTGAGTAGGGAAGCTGACCTCAGATGACATTTCCTGAAATCTTCAGTGAATTCCCAAAGAAAATTCCCTTCTCCAGTTTTGTTTTACCTAATGAAAGGAAGCAACGATTTTGAGGCTTTGTTCTGTCTTCCGGGGTTGTTGTAAGAGTTTAGAGGGGAAGGGTTTGGGAGAAGCTCAAAGCGGAGCATGGGAAAGGCAGGAGACACCTTACCAGGGAAAATCATGGAATCATGGAATAGTTTGGGTGGGAAGGACCTTAAATCCCATCCATTCCCACCCTGCCATGGCAGGGACAGCTCCCACTGTCCCAGGCTGCTCCAGCCCCAATGTCCAGCCTGGCCTTGGGCACTGCCAGGGATCCAGGGGCAGCCACAGCTGCTCTGGCAATTCCAGCCCAGCCAGCAATTCCCAATTCCCAATCTCCCATCCATCCCTGCCCTCTGGCACTGGGAGCCATTCCCTGGCTCCTGTCCCTCCATCCCTTGTCCCCAGTCCCTCTCCAGCTCTCCTGGAGCTCCTTCAGGCCCTGGAAGGGGCTCTGAGCCCTCCCTGGAGCTTTCTCCTCTCCAGGGGAACATCCCCAGCTCTCCCAGCCTGGCTCCAGAGCAGAAGGGCTCCAGAGAAAATCTTCCTGTTCTCCTCTGGACTTGCTCCATCAGCTCCACATCCTTCTAACTTGGGATCCCAGGGCAGGAGTGTCGATCCCCTGATTCCTTCCTCCTTTCTGGATCCACAAGATCCCAGAACTTCCAACTCACTGGAGCGCTGCTAAACGAGCCTCCCAACATCCCAGCTCCTGTGGCTGAGCCCATTCCCCATCTCCACCCCATGAGGGGATCCTGCCTTTTTTCCAGCCTTTCTCCTGGTTAAGGGAATGGGATTCCTTCTCCCACTCTGGGAGAATTCCTGCTGAGCACTGAGAGAGCCGTGACAGCAGAGCCAAAGGTGGTCCAAGGAAATTGAGGCTGCAGGGTTGGTTTTGATGAAGGGGGCACCATGTTTAAACCAGGAAGAGGATTTTTTTCTTGGAGAATCCTAAAGCAAACAGTGCTTAAGTTAAATTGTCCAGAGGTTTTCGTGCAGGGTGACGTGGAAGGCATTTAAGTGACAAATGTTTCATCTGGAAAGAAAAACTCCATTACTCAGTGTGAGCCATTACTTGGGATGAGTTACGGGTCATCCATCAGTCAATTCCATAATGGATCATCCATATTCATGCCTGGATTACAGCAGGGATGTTAATTTTGCTTTCCTTGACTTGTTTTCCATCTTCATTTGCCTCGGCTCCCGGTCTGAAGTGAGTGGAGATCCCTGTTTGCTCATTTTTAATGGATCAGTTCAGCGTGGATGGAGCTGCAAATTCTTGGGAGCGTCCGAAGGTTTTCCCTCTCAGCACAGCTGGGATTGGGGTCAGGCACTTGCCAAGGGCACTGATGGAGCCCATCCCAGAGATAAGCGATGGGAACTTCCAGATTGAGGTGTATTTCCACTCAAAATGCATCTGATTCCAGCAGAATCTGACTGTCTGCTGGCATAACATGGACATGTTGTAGGAATAGGGAAAGGAAATTAAGAGTTTCCAAATTTTCCCCTTCCGTTTCCTTCTCCGAGGTCAGGTTGTTGTCTCATCCCTCAGGCTGTGCCAGGGGAGGCTCAGGTTGGCCATCAGGAGGAATTTCTTCCTGGAAAGGGTGGCCAGGCCCTGGAAGGGGTGATCCATTAGTCAATTCCCTGATGGATCATCCATACTCATGTTTGGCCCTCCTTACAGCAGGGATGTTAATTTTGGTTTTCCATCTTCATTTCCCTGAGGTGAAGTGAGTGGAGATCACTTCTGTGTGCTCACTTCTATTGGATCAGTTCAGAGCAGATGGAGCTGGAAACCCTCGGGAACGTCCGGACGGCTCTGGGAAGGTTTTCCCTCTCAGCACAGCTGGGATTGGGGCACGGAGAGAGCCCATCCCAGAGATAAACAATGGAAAAATACAGGGAATGAGAGGCTAAACCCAACCCTGAGACTCCTGTGCTTTAGACCCGGTCCTCCTAAACCGAGTCTAAAATGACAGGGGCAGATCTATTTTTTTTTTTTTTTATTTATTGAGTTTATTGCCTTGGCTTTATAGAAAAATAAATCCTTACCTGAGGCTGTCACTACCTGTCTCAATCCCTGCCCCTCCTGGTGTTCCCAGATCTCCCAGGAGAATATTCCCAGTTCTTTGCAGTTGTTATCTTGGAGGGATGGTGGTTTCTCCGCTCAGATTTGCAATATCTTCTAAGTTTTTTTTATCAAAACAGTGAAATGGAACTTCTCCTTCCACCTCCAACCTTTCTAAGTGTCCTGGAATCTGTTTAATGGAAACAGAATGTGGTAATGAGGAGCTGAGTGGGAAAAGAACCCACCTGGGTACAGCAGAAACAGTTTCAACCTTGGGTTTTTCTTTAAGATCTCCTGAAATAAAAAGGAAGATAATTGACAGCAGCTTCTATAATGAAGAACAGGTATTTATGTGTCTACTAATAATTTATGGGATGGGAAATCAGGCACATCCATGGAAAGGGAAGGTGAAGGAACGAACTCCTGCTCACTCCAAGAGTTCACACCTTGCTGAACACGTTTCCATCCCAGCCTCTGTGTGTGTATAAACCTGATTTTTTTAAATTGCAGTCACCTGGGGATTAATGTCTCTGTGTCACATTCCCCTGTCCACAGCAGATAAAAATCTCCCCCCCAGATATTGCCACCAACTCAGCTCATTAATATTCATCATTACCTTTTGCATGCTGCCTTGCAATTAATTTCCAGCCCACATGAAAGTGCTTCTGTCTAAGCCCATTTAATTGGTTTTCAAGGTAGACATTCCCTGAGACATTTCTGCCACTTCCATAATTCAGATTCCTCCAGTTTGCTTTGATAAATCTATTGGAAGAACAATCAAGTTGGATAGCAAGGTATCCTTTGCATAAATTCTCCTGTCAGTGCTTTGCCGAGATGCTTAAGAATGAAAATATCTCAATTATGGAAGAAAACTGCTTCAAAACCCTGGTTTGGTGGAAAAACGTCTTGGTTTTACTGTCACCCACGGAGAATGAGGGTTAAATGTTGCCTGAGCCACGATTTCCCATAAAAAAACTCATCTTAGATCCCAGCCTGTGTTTGGAAAGAGAGCGGAGAGAAGGGAAGGGTTTGGGAGAAGCTCAAAGTGGAGCATGGAAAAGGAAGGAGGCGCCTCACCAGGGATAATCATGGAATCATGGAATGGTTTGGGTTGGGAAGGGATCTCAAATCCCACCCATCCAACCCATTCCAGGCAGGGACAGCTCCCACTGTCCCAGGCTGCTCCAGCCCCAATGTCCAGCCTGGCCTTGGGCACTGCCAGGGATCCAGGGGCAGCCACAGCTGCTCTGGCAATTCCAGCCCAGCCAGCAATTTCCAATTCCCAATCTAAACCTGCCCTGGCTGCCCCTGCTTCCCTGGGAATGTCCAAGGCCAGGTTTGGAGCAAGCTGGGACAGTGAAAGGTGTCCCTGCTGGAACTGGATGATCCATTAAATCCAACCCAAATCATCCCGGAATTCTGGGATCAGGGCTCTGCCATGCCTGGTGTGTGTGAGCAGCCAGAATGTGACAAAACCATGAAAAGAGGAATTTTTTGGGATTTGGGGTGGCTCATAAAGTTTGGAGAGTGGCAGTAACAGTAAACAAAATCGATAATTGACTACAAATTTCCTTTATCCTTATTTATTTCCTTTCCAAGTGTGGTTTATTCCAAGCTACAACTTCTTTTCTGAGCCCAGTGTGGACACATTTGACACCGCAGCAAAAACAAATTCAAAGCCTGTGGCCTTCCCCAGAGAGCCCAGCCTGGGATTTGCTGAATTGTTGGGATTATTGGGAAAATCTGATCAGGATTTGGCTGGAAGTGCAGCAAAGGTTCCTGGAGCAGTGATTGCTGCGAAAATAATCCAGGTGGGGCGTTCTGCTGAAGTGTTTGTTTGCTCCTAATTGTCCTGCCCTTCTTCAGCTGGCTTTGATGAGATTTCTCTGCATAATTAAAAGGCCCTCAAGGAAAAGGAAAATGAAATAGTCAGCAAATTAATCTGTAGGACAAGGAAACGCTGATCTTTCCTAGCATCTTAATTCGTTTAAAATTCACTTTTCTTTAAGGTTTTCCCTTCATCACGGTGAGCTAATTACAAACCACTTTAGTCTGGTATTGATGCACACAGACTTCTTAGCCCCCATACTGAATTTCTTCATATTTTAAGGAAATTTCCTCAAATTTAAGTTTAAAAATAATTGAAAAATTAATTTTTATATTTCTTTCAATTTTAAGGCAGGGAGTGGTTTCTTTTGGAAGCACGGAGCAATGTGGAGGCTGAATCCTCTCTGCTTTTTCACTTTGGGAAAACCACTGGCTGGGAGCTGAGGGACTCTGGCCAATTCTGCTGGACATCCCAGTGGTTTTTCTGGGATTGGGAATGAGCCTTGCAGGAAAGATTTTGTTTCTTTTGTCACTAAAACCAAAGTGCTGCTTATTTATAGGCAAAATAGGATTTGAAATCAGCATCTCACGTCTTCAGGACTGGAGGATCAGGGTTAGATGGGATTTTGGGAAGGAATTCCTGGCTGGGCTGGAATTGCCAGAGCAGCTGTGGCTGCCCCTGGATCCCTGGCAGTGCCCAAGGCCAGGCTGGACATTGGGGCTGGAGCAGCCTGGGACAGTGGGAGCTGTCCCTGCCATGGCAGGGTGGGATGGGTGGGATTAAAGGTCCTTTCCAACCCAAACCAGTCCAGGATTCTGGGATCCCTTCTCCCAAGGCTCTCCAGGCAGGGGTGGCCTGGGACAGGGATGTCCCTGTGGCTCCTGCTGAGCTCACAAAGATCAGAAGGACATGGGATGGTGGGACCAAATCTTCCCAGGGAAAGATGTGGAGATCAGAGGGAGGGCGTTGGCTGGAGGCTCTTCCCTGCACAGAATCCTCTTGGAAGTTGCTTTTCTTTGAGCTGCATCCCGCTGGATCTGAGGACATCCCTTCCCCAGCTCCTTGGGAATTCAACTGGATGCTGACTATTCATTATTTAATAGCAACTCAAAGGATACACGAAGGGGTGATTTCATCACCACTTGATATTGTTTCCTACAACAAAAAAGGGGATTTTAGGGTCTGGATTTTCCTTTTGCCCTTGCCTTGCCAACTTTAACCAGGAGCCAGCACAGTTCAACAATCCTGAGACTCTGAGAACTCTGGATTTTACTGAGAATTTCAAGCTGGATTTTCAATTAAGCAAATTAACACTGAAGACTGATTTGAAGGCTTCAAACCTGGTACCAGATCTTCCTGGGCTGGTGCTTCTGCCCTTGACTAACAGAGGAATTTTGGTTGTGCCCAGGTGGCTCAAATTAAACTGATTTGTTACCCTGTGTTAATCAGCAGATAATTGCACCCGCTCTTTGGCAGCAGAATGGATTCCTGGGGGCAGAAATTCCATGTTGGAATGGAGGAAAAAACCCCAGATAGATAAAATAGTCATGGACAGGCTGGGTTGGGCCCTTTCTTTGTGTTTTGCTCTGACATTGAGAGGTTTTGGGGTGAAAAGTGTTTTATTTTCTCTCTGGAAAGCCTTGTAGCCACTGAAGGTGCAAGAAATCCCTGGCATGCTGTTAACGAGTGGTTAAGGAATAAAAAAAGCTTCAAGGGAAGATCCAGGGAAGAAACCAACTCCTAGCAGGACTTGGAATTTGCTGAGGAGCTGGTAGAGCTCAGCACTGAGCTGAGCTCATCCCTCTGAGCCCCACTCAAATCAGAAATGCTGCTAAAACCCCAGCCAGGTTTTGTCTCTGGAAAATAAACACATTCCAGGAGCTCGGGGTTCCCTAAACAAGCCCAGGATGTTTTCCAAGGTGTGAACGATGCAGATCTCAGCTGCTGCGCTCATTAAAGGAGAGAAATGTCAAAAAGGCAGCGGCCTGTGGTGAAGAAATCCCCAAACCACGAGTTCTAGTTAAGATGTTTATCCAGTTGTCTATCATTGTTAATAATATTAATATCTCTTACCTGTTGTTAGGGCTCTTTTATTAATTGTTAATTGTTAAATACCCCTTAGAGGAGAGAAATGTTAAAAAGGCAGCGGCCAACACCGAGGGCTGAGCGCCCACCAAGCCCAGAACAAGATTTGCATCTCCTCAGAGCTCTTCCCCACCCCATCCTTGACATTTGGGACGGGTCAATAGATGTAAAATCTCATCGATTCATTCTTTTTTTGTTGTTGTTGTTTTTTTTTTTAAAGCAAACTGCAACGCGGCCGAGCTGCGCTTGGAAGGGAGAGGCGTCGTTAGAAAGGTTAATTGTTGTTTCAAGGCTCTGGCTGGAATCAATAGGGCTGGGAGCTCCAAGGATTTTGTGGAGAAGCAGGTGATGGCTGCAGCTCTCCCAGCTGGATTTTTGTTCCTCAGGAAAAACAAAGCAGGGGCTGTCCAGGGATTCAGGGAAAGCTGGATCGAGCTCTCTGACAGGCGTGGAAAACAAAGGGAATGTTAATTTTGGAAAAGCCAGAGGAGGTTAAAGGCGTCTCTACACGTGTAACACCCGGAGCTTCTGCTGGGGGTGACAGGGACAATCCCTCGGGAAACAAGGGGCATGAAGGGATTCCAGCTGTTCCTCCTGAGGGATGGGGATTGTGGCACGGCAGGTGAGGTCCCTGCACCTCGCTGAGGGCTCTGGAGGGGATCAGAAGCAGCAGGGCTCGCTCAGTGCGGAATCTGGGAATTGTTTGGGTTGGAAAAGCCCTCTGGATCATCAAATCCAACCCTTCCCCAGCACTGCCGAGGTTTCACTGCCCCATGTCTCCAGTCTGGGGATTTTAAATTCCCACAGGGATGGGGACTCCACCCCTACCCTGGACAGCTCCTTTCCATGGGGAAATTCCTGCTGCTGTCCCCCCTGAGCCTCCCCTGGCCCAGCCTGAGGCCGTTCCCTCTCCTCCTGTCCCTGTTCCCTGGCAGCAGAGCCCGACCCCCCCGGCTGTCCCCTCCTGCCAGGGACTTGTGCAGAGCCACAAGGGCCCCCTGAGCCTCCTTTGCTCCAGGCTGAACCCCTTCCCAGCTCCCTCAGCAATTCTCCAGCCCCTTCCCAGCTCCCTCAGCAATTCTCCAGCCCCTTCCCAGCTCCCTCAGCAATTCTCCAGCCCCTTCCCATCTCCATTCCCTGCCCTGGACACGCTCCAGCTCCTCCATGCCCTCCTTGTCAGGGGAGGCAAGGAACCTTGATGTACCTGAGCCTTTTCCTCACCCTTTGCCACATCCAACAAGGGCTGGAGATTCTCCTCATCCCTCCCTTTGTTGCTGAAATATTTACAGGAATATTTTTAAAGTCCTTCATGGCAGTGTCCAGATCAAATCCCAGCTGGGCTTTGCCCTTCTGACTTCCCCCTGATTCACCTCCTGCCATCCTTGTCCTCCCATCCCTGCCCCTTCTTCCAGAGGTTAAAAAACCCCAAATTCCGATTATTTTATGCTGTTTGCACAGCCCATGGCCTCCGAATTCATGAGAATTCCAGCCTGGCTCTGGCTGGAAAACGGGACACAATTTCCTGGAGCTCAGAGGAGCGCTGGCTGCAGGATGGGAGTCACTCGTAAATGAGCAAACTCTGAGGGGAGAAAAGCAAAATATTTTTTTCTCTCCTTTGCACATGAAGAAATGGAGACTCGAAGAGATCCCAGGAAAGGCATTCCCTGATTTTGGGTGCTGTTTTCGGGATGCCCTGGCTCTGGCTGAGTTCCTGTTCAAAACACAAATGGGACTCTCTGAAAAGATGAAAACGAATTAATTATAAAATTAATGCCAGCAAAGCAGGAAGAGGAGATTCTGAGAGACTCCTGCCCCAAAGCGGCCTCGTGGAGCTGTCACTTTGTCACCCTCCTTCTGTGGGGCCATCATTTGAGTGATCCCAAAGCTTTTCCTCCCATGGATTCCTCTCTGAGCATCCCTTTAACCAGGAATCCAACCTTGCCCTTCCCACACTGATCTCTTTGAGCTGGAATGATACAAAAGCTCCATTTGCCTGAGCTAATCTAAATAATCAGAATTATTTAACACCATTTTTCTCCCTGGACTGAGCACAGGCAGTAAATTTTTATCCCCAGGTATCTGCCAAGGACACCTGATGAGAGCTCCTGAGCACCAGACTGAATTCCAATCATCGCTAATGCCCACTGAAACCTCAAATAGGAGATTTAATTAGATATTGCTGATTAGAACCAGCTCTGGTGTCCCTGGCTTTATCCCTTTTCCTGTGGGATTTTACAGTAATTTGTATTTTAATAGCCCAATATTGTCCTGTTCTACAGCTCTATAACCTCCCCCCTTGGATGGCAGGAGAAATCCCACGGGATTGTCACCATTCAGACATTCCCTGGATTTCACTCATGGTCCAGGATCTGCCCCAGGAATGCCCTGGGTGAAGATGGAGCCTTCCCAGAAATCCCAGCTGTTTTCTCTAGGTGTGAATGGGCTGATCATGGAATCCTGGAATCCTGGAATGATTTGGGTTGGAAGGGATTTTAAGGATAATCCAATCTCAGCCCTGCCATGGCAGGGACAGCTCCCACTGTCCCAATGTCCAGCCCCAATGTCCAGCCTGGCCTTGGCCACTGCCAGGGATCCAGGGGCAGCCACAGCTGCTCTGGCAATTCCAGCCCAGCCAGCAATTCCCAATTCCCAACATCCCATCCATCTGGCAGTGGGAAGTCATTCCCTCTTGATCCTTTGGGTTTTCCTCACTTCTCTCCTCTGAGTTGTCCATATTTTTTCTCTCTGGACAATTTCCGTGCCCTGAATAACTCAGGGTGCTGTCACTGCCAGGACAGACCTGCCCCCCATTCCTGGCTCTTCTCCCTCTCCCTGGAGCTCCCATATTTTCCTTCCTTCCTTCCTTCTGGTCCCCTGCACCCCCAATGCAGGATTTTCAATTTTCTCTCTATTTTCAATTTTCTCCCCATTTTCACCTCTCCCCTCGTGCAGCCTCTCTCTGTTGGCTCCCAGCCCATCCTGCATTCCCCTCCTGCCTCCCAGGCAGGAACAGAGAGCTGGGATTTGCTCTGGAAATGTTTTAGGGGCTTCTCTGGAGCTGAAACACCTAAAATGGGACCCAGCCTCTCCCCACTGCCTCAGACTGGAGCTGGGACAAGCACATCCATGAATAATCCAAAAGACTCGGATGCTGGGAATTCCCAGCTCCGGGATGGCCTGGAAACCCCATTTTTTGGGTGTCACCGCTCATAGAAGGTGAATTATTCCCTTCAGTGCACACCAGCAGCTCTGCAGGAGTTTGGGAGCAGGTGGGGGTGGGAGCAGCGGGATTTTCGGAGCTGCCTCAGGCAATGTCAGCGGGAAGTGACTGCAGCTGAAAGTGGAGCAGAAAACACGATGGGACTTGGCCACTGCACACGTCTGGGATCATCTTTTCTCCCGGCATTCGCAGCCTGCACCTTGTCCATGTTTCCTTCCAGTTCATTAAAGGAACACCTGAGCTCTGTCCTTGTCCAAATCCGTGTTATCCATCCCAAACCCACAGCTGCGCCAGGGGTGGGGGTTTCCCTCCCTAATTCCAGTTTAATGAGCGACTTCCATTGAGTTCCTACTGCAAATCTATGGATTTAGACAATCTTAATTATGTTCAGGGAGGAAAAATCACTAATTTGTGGTTTGACCACAGCATTTAATCACTTTGTACCATTTAATTCCCGGTATTTCCGCTATAATTACACATTTTTAAAGACCAGTTGATTTTATGTATGAATATATATTCCCAGACCTGTCATTCCTGGTAAAACAAAGGAATACATTTATGTATTCCCCAGCCTGGCTGAGGTGTCTCCGAGTGAGGAATATGCTGAGTTTATAACTGTCTGCAGTGGAATTCCTTTGGGAAACAGCTCGGAGAGAAGTGTGGAATCATCAGCTGCCTCCGAGGCTTGTAAATGTGTCACCTTGTTTTCCGAGGCTTGTCTTACTGACACAGGAACAAAGCGGCAGCTGGGACAATGGAATCTTCTCACTCCCACCTGGATATTTCTTTGGAAAACTGGGATTTCGCCACTGATGCCATGTTATCCAACAGTTAGCACTGGTCAGTGTGGGATCGTTGCTGAAGGATTGGTTGAAAAAGTCGCTTTTTTCTACAAAAAGTCACTTTTTTTCTATGTGGTGAAGTAGGCACGAGAGGATTTCTTTTGGCCAAAAAGCCTGGAAGAAATTTGGTTTCTTTTCCACAAATAGGCTGTCTCCAGAGTGATTCCCTCCTGGCTAATTCATGGAGATTCCAAGTAAATGGGTGTGTGAGGAGGAAGGAGCTGCAAACCAAAGTAGGGTTAGATTAGATGGGAGATTGGGAATTGGGAATTGCTGGCTGGACTGGAATTGCCAGAGCAGCTGTGGCTGCCCCTGGATCCCTGGCAGTGCCCAAGGCCAGGCTGGACATTGGGGCTGGAGCAGCCTGGGACAGTGGGAGGTGTCCCTGCCATGGAAAGGGATGGGTGGGATTTAAGATCCCTTTAATCCAAACCATTCCAGGATTCTCTGCTGGTCTGCGCTGCTGCCATGGCAGAGCTGCTCCTCCGGAATTGTGTCAAATCCATGGCACCTTCAGGTCTCCAGAAAGGACCAAGAAAAAGACTCAAAACCAAGGAACCTTCAGATCATGGAAAGGTTTTCTGCTTTCCTTTTCAGGTTTCCTTTGCTTCATTTATTTCCATTATTTCCTCTTTTACACCATAAATTTTTCAGGTCATCTCTGCCCTCACCTGGGTGTGGACAAACCCAGCACAAAGCAAACGTGACCGAGGCCTAGACACACCAAAACAGAGCAAATTATGAATAACCTTTGGTCCTGGTTTAGGTCAAAGCCAGAACACCCTGATAAACCCTACACCCTTATAAAAACTACAACTTTTCCCCTCAGAGACAGCAAATCTGTCACATCTGTCCTTGGTTTTTTGCATACACTTCAGCAATGCTTTAAATCTTTCCTGAATTCCCCCAAATCCAGTGTTTTCCGTGGGAGGTAGGCTGTGGGTGCAGCCCCACAGCCATGCAGGATAAACGCTGCGTTTTGGGCTGAATTCCAGCAGGTTTGTCACAGCTTGATCCAAGTGGGAAACACATCCAGAGCTGGGCTCGGGGGATGTTTTATTCATGACTCTGCTGCTCCGAGGCACAGCAAAGGTCCCTCCTGTGAAAAATGGGGTTCACATAATTTTTATAGAATTTAAAAGTTTAATAGAAAAACAATTAGGAGAAAAAATAAAATAAAGTACACAGATCTGGCCGGGTGTCTGTGCATTCACCTCACTGACAAAGGATTGTCCCTTAAAAACAGAACCCTGCTACATATCCAGAAATTCTCACACATATTCAGACATTCTTCTGTGGATCTTTGGGGTTCTTCTGTTCAGTTTTCTCTTGCCCCCTTCCCAATAGATCAATGCTCTTGGTGCTATCGAGATTTACATTCCCTGATCCCAGAAATGCAATAAATTCCTCCCCCAGAGTTCTGGGCACTGCTGGCTTCATCTGGATCAGAGACTTTACAAATGCAGGAGTTCTCTGGCTATTTTTTTTTTTCCTCAGTCTTTGGGTTATACAAACAAAAGCAGTTTTTATTTTAATGCTATGCCATAGCCTAACATATATGTATTATAGTACTATTTCTAAATTTCATCAATAACAGAAATAAAGAAAACTATATTAATACAACAAAATTTCTCATTCTTATACACATAACATTCATTTTAATATTTGCAAAAAGCCAACAATATAAAATATATCTATAACACTCCCCAGCACTGACAAACACATTCCACCTCCTCTGAACTCTTGGTTGGGAGCTCCAGTCTTTCCTTCTCTTCCCTAAAGGTCTCTCATCCAACCCCTCTCCCGGGAGGTGCCGCAATCCGAGCTTTCAGCTGAGGCAGCAGCAAATTCCAGCTTTTCTTGCAGCCTTTGCAGGACTTCAGGTTCACTGCTCCAGGTTCATTGCTCGGGGGCCTGCAGAAGATTTGCACGTTCTTCACCACGTGCTTTGCTTCCAGCCTGGAAAAGTGAGTGATTCCCGAGCTCTGGGGCTGGATCCGTGTGCTGAGCTGAGCTGGGAGCGCTGCCAGGAGTTTGCTGGGATCTGGGCTGGAATAAGTGGAATAAGCCCCATCAGGAAGGCATTCAAAGGCAGCTGGAAAAGTCCAGCTCCCAGAGCCCTCTGCAAGGCAGGAGCTCCAGTGAATCATTAAAATCTGATATGATCACGGACAAAGATCACTAACTAAAGTTAGATCACTAATTAAAGTCACCGAGGGGTACATTTATTCATGAGGGGAATCCCCAAAAGTTGTGACCGCCCCAAACAAGGTTCTCCTCCCTCTGTTTGTTCCCCAAACCCTTCCATCCCCATCCATCCACACCTTCCAGCCCATCTGACCACCCCCAGCACCTCCCATCCCCACTCAGCATTAAAATGAGCCCGTGGGTCCCTCACCCTGCTCAGTTCTTCTCTTGGTTTGGGTGGCTGGGCTGGACTTGGGTCAGTGGCCTCAAGGGATGGAGCCAGGAAAGTCTTCCTCAGGTGAGTGTGAGCTCTGGCAGGATCCAGGGGAGTCAGGAATGTTTTCCTCAGGTGAGTGTGAGCTCTGGCAGGATCCAGGGGAGTCAGGAATGTTTTCCTCAGGTGAGTGTGAGCTCTGGCAGGATCCAGGGAAGTCAGGAATGTTTTCCTCAGGTGAGTGTGAGCTCTGGCAGGATCCAGGGGAGTCAGGAATGTTTTCCTCAGGTGAGTGTGAGCTCTGGCAGGATCCAGGGGAGTCAGGAATGTTTTCCTCAGGTGAGTGTGAGCTCTGGCAGGATCCAGGGGAGTCAGGAATGTTTTCCTCAGGTGAGTGTGAGCTCTGGCAGGATCCAGGGAAGTCAGGAATGTTTTCCTCAGGTGAGTGTGAGCTCTGGCAGGATCCAGGGGAGTCAGGAATGTTTTCCTCAGGTGAGTGTGAGCTCTGGCAGGATCCAGGGGAGTCAGGAATGTTTTCCTCAGGTGAGTGTGAGCTCTGGCAGGATCCAGGGAAGTCAGGAATGTTTTCCTCAGGTGAGTGTGAGCTCTGGCAGGATCCAGGGGAGTCAGGAACGTTTTCCTCAGGTGAGTGTGAGCTCTGGCAGGATCCAGGCCCTGCTCAGGGATGGGTTGGGGCAGAGCCCAGGTGCTGCCCTTGCTCTCCCTGGGTTCAGTCTGTTCCCAGAACCACTCACTGCACTTCCTTCTATCAACAACAGAACAATTAGCTCTGGCTTGAGCATCTCATAATCATTAACCTACAATTTGCTTATCTGACTTACATCTTGGTCATTATAAATTGCTTCTAACCCTTAGCTAAACCTTAACCCTCCAGAAATTGTGATTCACCCGAAGTGCTTTGGAGAAGAGAGGGGAAGGGGTTTGTTTGTTCGTGGAATATCCTGAGTGGGAAGGGAGCACAAGGATCATCCAGCCCAGCTCCTGGCCCTGCACAGACACCTCAACAATCCCACCTCTTCCTGGAGCATTTTCCAAACGCTCCTGGAGCTCTGGCAGGTTTGTGGATGAAGGTCTCCCCCTTGTCTCCTCTCACTGATTTGGGTCCTTCCGGAATTCCCTGGATCACCCCTCTCTCTTCTTCCTCATTCCCTCTCCTGCTTGGTTTAGGTGTCCACCCTGACTTGGAGGAGCATCTTCTTTTGGAACCACCTGATGGGTCAGCACTGGATTTTTCCCTGGTGACAGAATCCCAGCATTATTCCAGCAGGAAAATCCCTCCCAGCCCAGCCAGTCCCAGCTGTCCCCAGAGCTCCGAGTGCCACCTCCAGCAATTCCTGGGACACCTCCAGGGATGGGCACTGCAAACCTCCCTGGGCACTTCCAAGGCCTGAGCGCCCTTTCCATGGGGAAATTCCTGCTGCTGTCCCCCCTGAGCCTCCCCTGGCCCAGCCTGAGGTTTAATGGGTCGATCCCTCAGTTCTCTGGACTCACTAAAATCCCTTTGCCGGGATTTTTTCCCTTTTGCAGGAGTGAGATGTTTTGCGGGATAAAGCACATCCTGTGTCAACAATCCCAAAGAAACGGGATCTACACAAAGGGAATGGCAGGGAAAGCAGAAATAATAGGATTATTAAAATTCCAAGGTGCAAATTGCATCTTCTTTTTCATGAATAAAACACCCAAAAACATCGGGGCATTGTGAGCCCACAGAATTCACGGAGAATATCCTTATTAAATGAAGAAATTTATGGAAGACCACGGCATTGAGCGCAGATTAAAACACATTTGGAGCTAATCATAGAGCTGTGTGGAGAGCATGGAATTAACCAGGGGCTTGGACTGGGAAAGACTGCAAAAGGAGACAAGGAAAAGGGAATCCTGGCTACTGCCTGGAGCTGAAATGGTGCCCAGGGAGCCCTGGAGCAGGGGTCAGCAGAAGGAGTGACCTTCATTAGCCCAGTGCTGACCGGGCATTCCCGGGGCTGATCTCCAACGTCTCGCGGAGAGAAATGTCAGGGAAAAACCTGTGCCTGGAATAAACAGCAATTCCCAGCCTGTGGGAAGGGGCTGGGTTCAGAGGAGGGTCCTGGCAGCCTCTAAATGACAGAATTTGCCCTTTATTGCTGACTCCCTGGCAGTTATTGACTCCGTTTTACCCCCAGCACTCAAAGGGAAAAATGGGTGGAATAATTCTCTTTTTTTCCCCCAGATCCTGTGCTATCCATTGGGCTTGACAGGATTTCAGTGCAGCAAGAAATGGTTTTCCTTTCTTCCGTGAACTGTGCACATGGAGAAATTCCTTGTCTCGGGTAATAAATAATTGCCAGGTTTGTTTTTTCCTTGCCTGACCATTGATGTGGAGTCATTTTAGGGTGACAGAAACAGTCCTGTTTCGCTGCCAGCACCACACAGAGCTCCCTGGGATGCAGAGGTTCTGTCGGGAATCTCTCTGGGATAAATCCCCTGGAATTAGAACATGGATCAACCTCTTGTTGAGGTGGCAGTGCAATTTTTGCTGATAGGGAAGGAAATTTATTCCAGAATTTACTCCAGCTGAGCTGTACAATCCGAGGACAAGGGAAGGGGGAGCTGCCTGGGGAGAATTGCTGCAGCTGATTCCCAAAAAATGGTATCAGGGTTGTCTGTCAGGATGAGGGAATGGGAATGGAAACCTCCAGAAAGGAGCTGCCAAAGGAAATCCTGGAATCTCCCGGGATATTGGGGATTGTGTCCAGATCATTGCCTGGAACTACTGGAATTATTCCACAGGTTTGTGTTTTGCATTTGATTCCTCACTTTCCATGGAGACCTGGAGCACAAGACCCTTTTTATGGAATTCTTTCACCCTTGAAGGTTTCAAAGGCTTCTCTGTCTTCCCTGTTCCCGGTGAGGTCACTGCTGGTGGCAGATCTTGGACAAGTCATGGAATCATGGAATGGTTTGGGGTGGAAGGGACCTTCAGTTTATCTCATCCCAGCCTTTTCCATGGGCAGGGGCACCTTCCTCCATCCCAGGTTGCTCCAAGCCCCGTTCAGCGACAAGCAAGGTTCCTAAACCCCTCCCCAGGCACAAACCCAAAACGCTGCTGAGTTTTGAATCTTCTTTATGCAAAAATAGGAATAAATAATTGAAAATTGCGACTTTGCTCATTTTATTTCTTCCACAGAAGCCAGGGTTTTAGGAACAGCAGAAGAATGAAGGGTGAAGAAAGAGTTCCACGGATGAGGAGAACCCCTGGATTTTCAGGAATTCCTCATTAGATGGGGGTTTCTGGCACTGGCTCCTCCCCAGGATGCGCATTCAAGACAGAATGATGGGAGTATAAAGATGTGGAATTATGGAATGATGAAGGTTGGAAAAGCCCTCCATGATTGAGTCCAGCGCTCCCCCAGCCCTGCCCAGGCCACCACAGCCCCACTCCCCAGGTGCCACATCCACAGGGATTTAAATCCTGGCAGTCCAGGGGAACCCAGCCCTGCCCTGGGCAGCTGTGCCAGGGCTGGAAAGAACTTTCCAGGAAGGAATTCTTCCTGATATCTCCCCTGAGCTCCCCTGGCCCAGCCTGAGGCCGTTCCCTTTCCTCCTGTCCCTGTTCCCTGGCAGCAGAGCCCGACCCCCCCGGCTGTCCCCTCCTGCCAGGGACTTGGAGCATTTCTTATTCCCATTTTTCCAACCTCCCTATTTCTCAAACAGACTCCAGTTTATGATCTCCAAGACCCTCCAGAACCAACAGCGCTGTTCCATGAGCACTATTGGTCTGGTACAAGCACGAGGCTGCCTTTCATCATGGAAAATGTCTCATCTCTCTCTGCTGAGTGCCATTTTTATCTCCCTAAATGTTTTATTTTGCAGCCTGGGCTGTTGCAGCCGATGGCAGAACAGCTGCTCAATTATTTCCTGCTGTCAGCAGCGATATGATGGGATCCAGGAACTGGACATAAAACAAAATCTGGACAATGCAGGACTTGGCTCATTTGTGTAGAGCACGCTAAGAACGAGCCCCAGCTGCGCTGAGCTGTTAATTTAAGTTATTTTAATGAAGAGGGGGAAGAAAGGACCTCAGGTACAGCACAAATGTGACAAAAAACCTCCCCCAGGTGATGCCAATGTTTGGTGGGCTCAGAGCTTCCAGCTGGAGCTTCACCCTGAGCTGCTCACAGCCTCAGCTGGCTCTGATTTGGCAATTTTGTTGGGCTTTTAGCTTCTTCCCTTCAAAATCCCACTTAAATTCCTTGGAAAAGGCCAAGCAGGACAGGTTGGGAAATGGGACAAGAGCAGGGCTGGCTGTGATGGGATCAGGACCAGCTTCTTGTCATCTCTGCCACATCAGGTTTGGTCTGGTGGTGTTTCTGTGCTTTTTTCCATATTTTTGCCAGTGTGTTCTTATCAGTCAGGAGCTAAAAAGTCTTTTAGGAATGAAAACGAAAACAGGACTTGGTTATCTTCTATAGTTTTCCTCATGGAAATTGTCAGGAGCTTGCAAAAAAAAACTCCTGAGCAAGGAAAGTCCTGGATTAAAAAAATTCTGGTGTGCTGCTTGTGCTTTTCAGCTGCTCTGAGCACAGAGATCTTCCCAGGTGGGTTTGAAAACATAAAGCTGCCTAAAAATCCTCTTTAAAAAAGAAAAAACCAAAACAAAACCAAACATGAAATACATTTTAATTTAAATTTTTGCAGTTTCCATCCACCGAAGTTTGGATCTGCATCTCACAGCCCCTCAGGAACATTTTTACCCCAGAATTTCCATGAGACTCCTCATTTCTCTCCATGAAGAAAAACATTTCCACCCTGGAGCATTAAAAAATAAAATTCATTAGCTCAGGCACCCATTAAATTATCAGTATTTTCTCTGCCTCAGTTAGTGATTATTAGGATTTTTGTGGGGAACCAGAAGCTTTTCCATTCCCCACTTCCCAGAATTCCCTGTCCATGCAGTTCCATTGCAATCTGGTTTTTGTGCCCCATTTGTCACCATGGGAACAACTTTGAGATCCCACACCTGGGCTGTGGCACTAATGAATAAATAAGGTGGAAAGAGCACTGATGATAAAAAAAACAACCCACATTCAAAAGCTCTGCAATCAGCAGAGATAACAACAGAAAAATGCAGGACGGGTAATAAATGAGAAAATTTTCATCTGGAAAACTCGGCTCAGGTTCCTGTGCATGAATCCAAGAGGAATTTTTGTGAGGAGAAAGAAGCTGCTGATCAGATCTTCATTTAAAGGCTGAATTCTCATAACATTTACCCAGTATCAGCTTCCAAATTCTCCCAGAGGAAAACACAAACCTGGAAATGACCACGAGTATAAATATTTTCCTTTCCCTGCTGCACTTTCCAAAAATAATTATTTTGTAATTATTTGCTGAAGTGAAAAGAAGCCAAGGAGGAGCCTCAGGCTAAAATGATTTCTTATCCCAAAGAAGTTTTATTAGGATCAGGTTTCTCCTGGTCGGGAATGTGTCCCTGATCATGGCAGGGGTTGGAACTGGGTGGGCTTGAGGCCCTTTTCAATCTTACTGGGATTTTAGGATTCCCTGCTCTCCCTCCAGCCTAGACCTGCTCCTTCCTCCTGTTATTCCAAAGTCCAGCATCCAGAGTAGGAACATGATTCCTCATTTTCCATAGGGAGTCAGCCACTTTTCCCACCTCTCCTTAGGGATAAAGACTTTAAATCAAAATTTGAATCCAGAAGTTAGGCAGGATGAACCATGAACTAGAACACTTGGCTGCCATGGCAAACTCCAAATGATGTCCCTTGGGAAGGGCCCCGGATTTCAGGAAAACATTGATGTCAACAATTCCAAAACTCAGAGGTGCTGAAGCAGGGACGAGGAGAGCAAAAGCAGCTCCCAAGATTGGGAATAGGCACTGAGAATACGATGAAATTCTGTCTTCCCTGTGATTCATTAACAGTTGGTGTTAAAGAAAATTGGGATTCCAGGAGCTCCCACTGTCCCAGGCTGCTCCAGCCCCAATTCCCAGCCTGGCCTTGGGCACTGCCAGGGATCCAGGCAGCCACAGCAAATCTGGCAATTCCAGCCCAGCCAGGAATTCCCAGTCTCCCATCCATCATCCATCCATCCATCCATCCATCCATCCATCCATCCATCCATCATCCATCCATCATCCATCCATCCATAGATCCATCCATCCATCCATCCATCCATCCATCCATCATCCATCCATCATCCATCCATCCATCATCCATTCATCCATCATCCATCCATCCATCTATCCATCCATCTATCCATCCCTGCCCTCTGGCTGTGGAAGCCATTCCCTGTGTCCTGTCCCTCCATCCCTTGTCCCCAGAGCTTTCTCTTCTCCAACATTTGGAATATCTCTCTATCCATACTGCAAGGAAGCAGTGATCCCTCACGGATTTTCACTTTTCCATGCTTTTTGGATGAAGGAAGGAACAGGAATGACCTTCAGCTCTTGTAGGGAAAAGCACTTCCCTCAAATATTTAAACAGCAAGCGGATGTTGAATTATCAGTGCTGGACAGAGGGAATTCTGCAATCCACAGGCAATTCTATCAATCAAATATGCAAATATCCATATTTTATACTTCCCTTTAAAGAACCCAGCCTTGGATCCTCCTGGGAATCCTATCACTGAGAGAAGAAATGGGACTTTAGTTCCTCTTACTTTACACTTAATTTCTTCTCAAAACCTCTGATTTTTTTTTCCTGAGGGTTCATTGTTCTTGTATTTCTTGTGGATTTTTTTCCCCCTCTTCCACAGAGACTCTCTGCCAGAGCCTTGTTCCCAGCTCCCCTGACAAGCGCCCTTGGATAAAGGAATTTGTGGTTTTAACTGGAAAGGCAAATAAAAAATTCATTATTTCACTTCTTAACCCCTTCCTCACCCTTCAATTCATTTCCTCCTCCTTAACAAGTGGTCCCACAGAAATCCAGGAATTTTTAATTGCCAGGAATTTTTAATAACTCTAATTTGGTGTAAAAATCTGTCGGTGATGCAAGTGAAGGCTTGGAATTTCCAGGGATTTGGGGTGAGAGGAGCGTTCCCATCTCTCAAATATCCTGGCATGGATCTTGGGAAGGTCCCACTCCCTAAATTGCCTGGAAGGGACCAGCTGAGCCCTTTTGTCCATGAACTTTGAGGGCAGAATCTGGCTCTTCCCAATTTTTTTTCAGATTAAGCGGTTAAGAAACAGGAAAAACACCTTGATTTCTTCCCTGTTTTAATTTCATGGCGTATTTTTTTTCAAGGAATCATTTTTCCTTACGCTTCTAAATTATGTTTTTGGCATTAATTTTTGCAGCTTCAGTACATCAGAAATCAAAACTTTCCACTCTTCACAACAGCAAATTCATCTAAATTAAATTTATGTGGAAAAAAAAAAAGAGGAATTATTCTGATCAAAATAATAGACTTTAAGTAGAAACCTTGATGCCAAAGATATTTTAGGTTGCAAAACGATTTCTTTTCATTATTTACAGCTGAGCCATGAGTTCGAGTTGCATAAATTTCCCCCAATATGAGTTTATAGAACATCCATCACAGCAGAAAAGATAAAATCAACTCATTTGACCATTATTAAAATGTGAATTATAAGCAATCCCGTCTCTCTTTTTATTGCAGTTCTTTTGTATTTCTTAAGCCACACGGAATTTAATAAATCTCTGCAGGACTTAATAAAGAGCAGGAGATTTATGCAGGTGCTGAGATATTCATTGAGTCCCCGCCGCCCGTGGAATTGATTTCCATGGATTCCTCACCGCTTTCTGTATTTATGGAATTCTCCCAGTGCTTCCCAGAGCACGTCCAGGGGATGTTCTGGTTGTGCTGGTGTGATGTCCATCAGGTGGATCATGGAATTATGGAATCCTTTGGGTTGGAGGGGGTTTAAATTCCATCCAGTGCCACCCCAGCCTCCCGCTGTCCCAGGCTGCTCCAAACCCCAGGGTCCAACCTGGCCTTGGGACAGCCACAGCTGCTCTGGGAATTCCATCCCAGCCAGGAATTGTTTATTTGTTACCTCTTTCCCTTCCCTATCTCATAATTAAATCCTGTGTTTCCATAAAAAAATCCAAGCCACAATCACCACAGCCTCAATTATTGCAGAACTCTTCCCTATTATTTCCATTCCCAGCTTTAAAGGTGAAAGGAAAAGCGGGATTGAGAAGAAGGATCCACAAGGTCATTTGTCACCAGGCCTAATTAGTTTGTTCTCCATCTTAACACCTGGAAAACCATTAAAAATCATTTTGAAATCAGCTTTGTTAAGTAAAATATGAGCTGGAGGGGGGTAAAAGCCACCTAAGCGCCAGGAAAATTTCCCTTTTCATCCCTGCAGCCTTCTTCCTTTGAAAATACTTGGGAAAAAAATGCACAGGGAACTGCAAAAAAAAAATAAAAAATAGGAATATTAAAATTAGACTGACCCTGAGACCAGGCTGGCCATTGAACCACTCCTAAAATTCAGCTCCCTCCTGATTCCCTGCTTGTGGCAGCTACAAAGGATCAGCTTTTTTGAGGTAATGGGGTTTTTTTCCCAGGCATTTCATTCCAGCTGAATGAAAAATTGTTTCTCCAGCACTGAAATTATCTCTGGGAATTTCACCCTTCTCCAAATATCAAAGATGAGCTTATTGAGATATTTGTTTTCAGGTCATTGAGAACTGAAATGGAAGATTTTGATTTTTATTTTTCAGCCCGGTCATGAGCTCTGCACCATTTCTGCTCCATGTGATTCCCAAAGTCCCACCAAATTCCCTTTTTTTCCCTGTTCTCCTTGCAGCAGAGCCGGTTTTCTCTGCCAGTTCCCAGCTCTGCTGAGGGCAGCTGGAGAGGGATTCCTGCCTGCCTGGAATGCTGATCCCATCCTCATGGGGGTTGATTAACGTACAAAAAAATTCAAATTTCTGAAGTCAGCTCCAGCAAAGCCCTCGCTCTGCACCTAAGATGAGTGAGCAGAACCTGGAGCCAATTCCTGGCTGAGGTTCCTCAGGAAAACTCCAGGCAAAAATAACCAAAATTAAGAAAATTTGGGAAGTTTAAGAGCAGAAAAGCTCTGGGGTTTTGCCTCTGGACCACCCAAAGCCCTGTGGCTCCTTGTACTCACTCCAAGCCTGGAATCCAGCCTGGAGACTCCGTAAATTCCAGGTTGGTTTTATCCAGCCTCTGCTTAAGCACCACTCAACCACTCATCCCCACCCTGCAGCTTCTGGTGTTCCAGCTGAAGGGGCTTTTTCAGGAATCTACCTGGGATTGGGTGAGGGAGATAGATGGACACCAACCAGGGCTGGAGCCAAGAGCTGACTTGGGAATTCCTTGGGAATTCCCTGGGAATTCGTGCCTTGTTGAGGCTTTTCTCAGGATCTCCTCACCTCCACGGAGAGCCCGTGGTGCTCCCAAGTCCTCACCCCGAGCCTGTTATCCCTGGAGCTGGCGGGGATCCCAGCGTCGCCTCCAGCTGTAAATTCCTGGGATTGGCTCCCGTGTGCTGCATCCCTGTGAGAAATGAACTTTCAAATAAAGGAGGAATGCAGTCCCATAAATCTGCTGAGGGAAGGGAGAGGGATCTGCTCCACACGTGCTTTGGCTGTGGAATAACCAGCACAGCCCCAGAGCTCCTCTTCCGAGGAAAAAGCAGCCAAAAAAAAAGATGGGAGGAGGGGCAAAGCTTCCAAAGGTGTTTTTCCATCTTGGTGCTGAGCGATCAGACAATCGTCAAGGTTGGAAAAGTCCTCCAGGATCATCAAATCCAACCTTTGGTCAATCCCACCCCTAATCCATATTGGTAAGTGCCACATCCACTCGGCTTTTTTGGGTTGCTCAGAGGGAACTGCCTTAATTCCTGCATTATTTCCTTCATTCTGTTTATTCTTTCATTTTCTGCTCATTTATTATGAATTATTCTTGTGCCCTGAAGTTGATTTTTTAGGAATTCATCCTTGCTGGAATTGCTTTGCTTCGCTTCCCCAGCTTCCAGCCCACCTGAATTGCCTTTTTAGTTCCTGGCTTCACTTTTAGCTCCAGTTTTTCACCTGGATCCTCCCCAAGTTCCTCAGCACAAGGATTCCAATGCTCTGAATCCTCATTATCCAGCTGAGCTGGAAAGGCAGAAGGCTTATTCCCGTATTCACTGAGTATCTCCAGGAGAAAAATGTGGTTTCAGATGGCCAGCCAAGAATTCCAGCTTCTTCCCTGACCTGAGTGTTCCCTTTGTGCCGTGCTGTCTTTATCCCTCTTTTTGGGGAGGGAGGGATGGATGGATGATGGATGGATGGATGGATGGATGGATGGATGGATGGATGGATGGATGATGGATGATTGATGGATGATGGATGGATGATGGATGGATGGATGGATCCATGGAGGGATGATGGATGGATGGATCCATGGATGGATGGATGGATGGATGATGGATGATGGATGGATGATGGATGGATGGATGGATGATGGATGGATGGATGATGAATGGATGGATGGATGGATGGATAGATGGATGGATGGATGGGTGGATGGATGATGGATGGATGGATGGATGGATGGATGGATGATGGATGGATGGATGGATGGATGGATGGATGGATGATGGATGGATGGATGGATGGATGATGGATGGATGGATGGATGGATTGATGGATGGATCCATCCCAAAAAACCCTTTCCTGGAGGTGACGCAGCTCCCCTGGGCAGGGCACAGAGCTCACAAGGAGATTTCAGGGGCAATTTTGCCTTTCCTGTCTAAAACTGTTTGGAAAATGGTTCAGCTGTTCCTACCTGGGATAAATGTCCACAATCCATCAATTTCCTTGTGTTTTTAAAGCAGGAATTGCTGCATTTCTTGTGTGAGTCCAAACAAGGCCAGGGGGAAATTGTTTTGGGGGGTTTGGTTTCCTCCTTGCACAGAGGAGGAATTACAACTTTATTATTTTTCACTCGCACATAGGAATTGCAATTTCTTAATTAATATTTTTATTTTAAATTATTATTTTAATTATTTTAATAATTAATCATTTAAATATTTAAAATAATTATTAATTTTTTTTTCTTGTTGACTTGAATAATTTGTAAGATTCCCACTGAAGCCAACACAGTGATCAGCTGGGGTGCTTCCCTAAGAACTGGAAATTCCCACAAATTTTCCAAGCTCTTGATCTGATCCTTGGCCATCTGGAGGTTTGGGCTGGCCTGGACTCACTGCTCAGCTTCCAGCACAGGTCAGGATTCTTTAGGTGGTGGTGGTTGCTGAATTCATCAGGAAAATGTGTTTTAATTAGAAATAATTGGGGTTTAAATATGTTAAAATTTATTAAAACCAAGCAAATAAAACCATCAACACCACCAAAACCATTTAAAACCCGTTGGTACCTAAATTATGAAAGTCACAATTAAAATAATTAGGGTTAGTTTGGAAAGTGGAGTCCAATGAACTTGGTTTTCTTCTTTAATTAGCTCGATTTAATTATCTTCTACAGCATCCAGCAAAAAAAGAAAATGGTACAAAGACAGAAATTATTAAAAAATCTCACTATCTCTGATTTAATTTTAGACTCGGTCTAAGGTTGAACAAGAAGGTTTAGTCCACTGTACCCAGAATTACCAACAGGGGTTGGACTGGGAAGTCTTTGTGGTTTAATTCCAATGAAACCTCTTCCCATTTTCCCAGGGTCTGCATTGTCCCAGCACAGCAGCACTGGAATAATTCCTCACTTTTGCCCAGCAGTGGGAATTACTCTGAAATAGAAATAATCTTCAGCTTGTTCCCATGCTCCTGCTGTTTCCAAGATGGAAATACCCAGGGAAGCGATTTCCAGTGAGAGAACACTTTTTAATTAAAATTAAAATATTGGGTTTGGAAGCCTGGGGCATCAGCTGAGTTTTGAAACTCAGAGAGGGAAATCTTGGGTTTGGGTTTAGTGACATCTCCAGTGTGGCACAATATGGTGAAAATATCCCAGAGATCCAGCAGGAATCGGGAATTCTCCACTCAATTAGAATGAGCTCATTCAAGGCAGAACGTAAATCAGGTTTTTCAAATAAATATTTCCACATTTTATAGATTTCTTTTTTAATATTTGCATCAGAATTGTCAAACTTTCAAAGCTCTGTTTTCTTTATTTTTGGAAATTTACCCCCCAGGCTTCCTGAGATTTTTCCTGCTGCTACAAAAGTCTCAATTTGGTCTTTCGCGAACATTTTATAACTTCCCAGGTGTTGTCCCATCCCTGGAAAGTGCCCCAGGCCAGGCTGGACATTGGGGCTGGAGCAGCCTGGGACAGTGGGAGGTGTCCCTGCCATGGAATGGGATGGGATTTAAGGTTTTTCCAACCCAATCCAATCTGGAATTCCATGATATGCAGCTACACAGGGAAAAAAAAAAAACAAAACTGAAGGACTTTGGTTTATTGAAATGTAATTTTCTGTCTGTCAAAACAGATTTATGACGGATTCCCTGTGACAGTTTTGCCCGTGATTTATTCCAGACCAGGCAGTTTGTAAATTCCAGGATTTTCTTGGGAAGCACAGCTCCTGTCCTGTGCTGCTTAGGCTGAGCCCAGGACCTGCCTCCTTTCTACATCAATGCCATAAATATATATTTTAAAAAATAAATTAATACACATTTTTTAAAATTAAATATTCCCAGCTTTAGCTTTGTGGAAAAATTCCATGCTCAGCATGGCTGGGAGGTTGGAGGTTCCATTCCCAGGGATCTGAGGGAATACAGTTAATCCATGAGCTGAGGAGAGCCCTAGCAGCTCCCAAGGATCAATTACATTTATTTCCAAGTGTTTAGAGAGCATCATTTGCATTTGGAAAGGTAATGAACAAACTATTGAATTTTAATTAGCATTTTCAGGCTCTTTGGGGAGAAAATCCATGGATATTTCCAGGGGAAACATTGGAGGCAAAATTCTGACTCGTTTTTGATGTTCTGCCATTCCTGAAACCACCTCCAAAGCAGAGTTTTCCATAAACTTCCCACTGCTGGGAGTTATTCCAGCAGCCCAAGAGCGGCTCCATTGTTCTCTGAATTCTTTTGTCATTTTACATTCCTGGGAACTGCTGAGAAGGAAAATGGAATAAATAAAAAGCCCAATTTTCCGGGATGAAACCACAGCTTCAGCTGGGAAAAGGATTTTTTTTCATTTTTTATTTTTTATTTTTTCCCCCTGCAGATGATAACAACGTTTGGATAAATAGAGCGGCGTTTTCTCTGGAATAAATAATTGTGCTAAATGTCCATGTAAATGTTTGAGATGGGGAAAATACACAATGTGAGATAAGGAATAGCGGGAGTCAGAGCGCTCACGGAATGTGGGATTGCTGTTCATTCCCTGGAAATGTCTTTTTGGGTAAGAAAGGGAGGGAAAACACTCCACAAATATTTTAACCAGACCTCAATAAAGCCTCAGCCAGGTGTTTGTGTCCCTGGAAAATTGGAATGGCTCCGTTTAATGGGATGTTGGAAATGTTTCTGTAGGGTTGAGACATCCAGATTCCTTAACTGGGGCTCTTTCCATCCCGTTATATCTTTATATCCCGGTTTTTAGCCGCCTTGCCCTTTGGAATTGTCCCTTTCCGTGTTTTCTGTAGGATCCTTCAGCTCCTGGAAGGCCACACTGAGCTCACCCCAAAGCTTCTCCTCTCCAGGTGAATATTCCCAGCTCTCCCAGCCTTTCCCACAGCAGTGCTGCTCCGTCCCTCTGCCCTGTCCTGGTGAGATCCTCCCTCCAGCCACTTACATCTTGGAGTGTTCCTGGTTTTTAGCTCTCCTGCCTTTGGGAATTGTCTGTCTCCATCTTTCCTGTGGCCCCAAAGCTTCTCCTCTCCAGGTGAACATTCCCAGCTCTTCCAGCCTTTCCTCCCAGCAGAGCTGCTCCATCCCTCGCATCCCTCTGGACTCATCCAGCAGCTCCAGCTCCTTCCTGTGCTTGGCCCCGGAGCTGGGTGCAGAATTCCAGAGGGGATCTCACCAAAGTAAGGCAGAGGGGCAGAATCCCTGAAGTTTTTTAATTCCTGTATTGAAATCCCACCCTGCTCCAGCCTCCTCATTCCCATATCCCATTCCTCAGCTCCCTCACGCTGCTCCAAATAAATCCCACAGTGCTCCAAGGCAGCATCCACCCCGGAAAAGAGCTGGAATTGTGCAACCAGGCTGGATAATGCTGCTGTGCAGAAATTCCCATCAGTGGGAGAGACAAGGAAAGGAAGATTTGTGATTCCAGCTCCTTTTTCAGTCCTGGAAGGCACTGGGACGTCGCAGAGAGCGGGAATGACGTTCCTGCTCCCGGTGCTTGCCTGACAATTCTGGATTTATTTTATATTTGCTGTTCCCAGGCAAATATTCCATGGCTGACTGAGACTTCTCCCTTGGGAAACTCCTCCCCACCCTCCCAGCCAGGAATTCCCAGTTCCCAATCTCCCATCCATCCCTGCCCTCTGGCACTGGGAACCATTCCCTGTGTCCTGTCCCTCCATCCCTTGTCCCCAGCCCCTCTCCAGCTCTCCTGGAGCCCCTTCAGGCCCTGCAAGGAGAAATCTGAAACTTTGGGAATGCTGCCCCTTTTATCCCTAATTTAGGACAGAAAGTCACTCTACTTTTCCCAGGACAGAATCCACCAGGATATTTTTAATCCTATTTCCACTTCCTGAATTTTTTCCATCTCTTTTTCCTCACCAAACCCCCACAGACTCCATTCTGAGCAGTGATGACATCACGGTGATGTCAGAATCTCCAAATACATTAAACAATCCCTGATGGATCCTGCAGGAGACCTGGCCTGACACCCTGGGACCTGGAAAAGGCCATTCCCAGGAATTCCTGTTTAGGATTGACTTGGCTGTTTCACAGTTCTGTTTTCTTTGTGCCACCGGGCAAAATCCCACTAGAAACCATTTTTTCCGAGTTTGAAATAAACCCCTGAAAAGCCAAAATTTGCCAATATTGTTTCCATAGTTTCCCCTGGAATATATTCCTCCAATTTTCTTACACAAATATCTTGGAATTCAGGATCCAAAAATCTTGGAAAATCCAAATCTGAGATGTTTTTTTCTTCTTCCCCATCATTTGCAGTGTCAGAGAAAGGGACTCCATCCTGCTCCCTACAATTCCTGACAGGAAGTTGGATCCAGGTGGGAATTCTGTTCTCCCAGGAACAAGCACCAGCCTTCAACCTCCTCGTTATCCCCTGAATTCCTTTCCTTGGATCTTTTAATTTCCTTTTCTGAGAGACTTGGAACTCAGAGCTTGTCCTGGGCTGTGACAAAATCATTCCTTGGGTGTTTTTATGCTGAGGGAGGGATTTGAATTCCACAGGAAAGGAGAAATATTGGGAATTGTGTAATTCTGAGGGAATACCTGGCCCTTTATCTATGGAACAATTTATGGGATGCTGTGGAGTGGAGAAATTCATGTTGCTTTGGGCAGAAAATAGCAGGAATTATCCATCATTCTGTCTTTATTTGTTCCAAGTCTAATCTGGAGTGATAAGGAAAAAGCCAGGAATTCCCATCACACCATCCTGGCCTTGGGAGTCCTAAAAAACTCAAGGAATTTCACAAATACACAGAGGAAAAAGTACATTTTGTCTTCCTGTTTCACCTTTTAAATCACTCTGCTGGAGCCATCGCGGGGCTGAATTAAGGGATGCTTTTATCCCTTTCCTTTTGATTTAAAAATTAAATCTCGAGCAAGTAAAAAAAAAAAAAAAGTGTAAAAGAAAAAAAAAATCTATTTTTTAAATAAAAATCCCATTTAGCCCTGGTTTATTGATGAGCCCTGCAATTCCTGCTGATCCATGGGCCTGTCTCCAGCCCCGGCCTCCTCAGCAGAAATAAAAGCAGGAATCCGTCATTAAAACGTTTTGCTGAGTCCCGCTGAAAGTTGGCTGGAAAATCTTTCTCTTGCACGGATTTTCCTTTGGGAATTTGCAAAGGGAAAGGCTGAAATACCTCAAGCCCACAATCCAATAAATCCTTTGGGAAATTAACCTTTGGCTGCCTGATCCATTTATTGGCGGTGGCTCCATGGATTTGCTGGATGAAGGATAGGAAGCTCTGGACACTCCCTGTGCTACTTAGGGAGGAGGGAGGGATGAATTCCCTATTTCCATCCACTAAAATTCCCTCTCTGGCTCTCCTGGGCACTGGGAGATGCGCCTATTCCAGTGCTGATGGAAAGGTTTCCTGGCCTTCCTGCAATTCCAGGGATTCTTGGGCTCTCCTCCACTTGGGAAGATCCAAATTGGAGCAGTCTGGGGGTCACTGCTCCAGTGAACTTGGAAGGGAGAGAACTCTGGGGGAAGCCCCAAGCAGGGAATATTCCCAAATCCAGGACTCAGCAGGACCATGGACACCATCTCAGAAGCAGCACCTGTGTCCATGAAAGAATTCCCAGTTTTCCAGCCTGTAACCATCCTCTAAAACCCCTCAGAGCTGTGCAGGAATCCATCACCAATTCCCAAGGATAAACCTGGAATGTCAAACCCTGGCTGAGACATTGGATCAGCATCGCTGCCTGGGGTGGGCTGGTGCTGGAAACGTCCCAGGATTTTAAGCTGGGTTTTTCCAGGAATACAGAGAGAGCTCCCAAGGAATTACAATTCCCAAGCCCTAACCGTCCCTTTGAGTCAACAAATTGTCCTTCTTCCAGACTGCAGTGCCTTTGCAAACCCTTAATAATAATTAATTGAATTAAAATTAATTAAAATGTGGTTAATTTAACTAATAAATATGAATAGCATTGATATTACTATTACTAATAATTATACAGAAATCCAATAACTAAAGTAATGGTTAGAACAATATTATAATAAGTAGATCTAGAATTCTATTAATTCTAATAATTGATCCATGGCAAGCTCTTCCCAATGCACCTTTTCCATATTCTTTTCCAAGGGAAGAATTTGGTTTTAAAATTGTGGTATCATTAAGCTTGGAAAAGACCAGGCAGGGACAGCTCCCACTGTCCCTGGCTGCTCCAGCCCCAATGTCCAACCTTGGGCACTGCCAGGGATCCAGGGACAGCCACAGCAAATCTGGCAATTCCAGCCCAGACAGCAATTCCCAATTCCCAATCTCCCATCCATCCCTGCCCTCTGGCACTGGGAGCCATTCCCTGTGTCCAGTATTTTCCATGTGATCTACCTCCCACAAAGGCTTCATATTTCATTTTCCAAGAAATTCTTCTCCTTCCCACTGGCTGCTGCCTCATCCTTGCTCCATTTGGTTTCCTTTCAGTCATTCCCAGGCTCCTGTTGCATTCCAAGGGGATCCCTGCACGTCTTCCAGGGCTTCTGTGGGATTTTTCAGTCCTTGAGCACTTCCCAATTTAAATAAAAATTCCCACCATGAAGAAATTAGGAAGACATTCTTTAGGAAGGAATTCCTGTCTGGGCTGGAATTGCCAGAGCAGCTGTGGCTGCCCCTGGATCCCTGGCAGTGCCCAAGGCCAGGCTGGACACTGGGGCTGGAGCAGCCTGGGACAGTGGGAGCTGTCCCTGCCCTCTTTTCCAGCCTTAATGATTCCATGATTTTAAAACTGGATAATCCCTCCCAACCCAAACCATCCCATAATTCCATGACATTGACAGGGATGCCAAAGATTGCTCCAAGCTTTGGAAGCGAAGTTTTGATTCCCCGCATCTCTTGGTGCTCGTTTTGCCAAATATTCTCCAATTCCAGGAGTGAATCCCAGAGGGAATAAAATCTTGTGTCCCTGCGTGAAAGTGCAGGAATTAATGACTTCCCATGGATTTGCAGCTCCTCGAGTGCCTCCAGAGGTATTTTCCCTGCTTTCCCAGTCCTCTGGAGAGCTGGAAGCTTTCCCAGCCTGGTGTCAGCCCTGACAAATGTCCTGGCTGGGTGGAGCTCTCCAGCCCCAAATGAGAAATGATGACTCCAGGAGCATCTCCATGAATTCCAAGGAAATCCAGGCTCACTCTCTGCCCTGATAGGGAAAGAAATCAGTGGGAATGTTGCTGGAATGATGAGAGTCTGCTAAAGCACAGGTTACAGGAGCCCAGGACATTCCCGCTCTGTTGGAAGCAATTATTTTCCATTTACCAGATCCGAGCGGGGAAGGAATTCCCATCCCTGCTCATCCCATTCCTCAGGAGCAAATTCCAGCACAAAGAGGGAATTTATCCAAAGGGGGAAAAGAAAAGAGAGAAATCTCTTAAACCCCAGCTGGAAAAATGGTGGATTTTCCTAAAGAGATCCTTTGAAAATTGCATTTCCTCTGCTCCTTGGATTCTGCAGGATATTTGGAATGGGAAATATTCCAGCTCCCAATAAATCACTGCTATTTATGGATAATTAATCTTTCCATCCAAGGGACAAAATGGACACTCAGAAATCTTTTAGGGCAGAATTTGGGATGAAGTGGGAATGGGAGGTTGGAACATTAACAAGAACCTTCAGTTTGCGTGGAATTAATCCCATTTTAATTGTTTTTTATGGATTTATGGCATCACAGTTTTACAATATTGAATGGTTCTTATTATATTTGATCATCCTTTTATCAGTGTTTTTATCAATATTTTTATTGTATTTTAATTCACAGTTCTTCCTATACTGAACACTTATTACTCTATTTTTATCAGTATTTTTATCAGCAATATATATTTTTAATATATGTTATAATATTTATATTTTTAACAATTTTTTGCTCCATTTTTGTTCACAGTTTTCACAATTTTGAAAAGTTCTTACTGTATTTTTATCAGGCTTTTAACCAATATTTTTTCAGTATTTTCATCAATATTTTTACTGCATTTTTATTCACAGCTCACAATTTACTGAATCGTTCTTACTGTATTTTTATCAGGCCTTTAATCAGTATTTTTATCAATGTTTTCACTGTATTTTTATTCACAATTCTTACTGAATATATTGACTATATTGAAGAGTTCTCACTATATTTTAATCAGTGTTTTATTGTATTTTTATCAGTATTTTATCAATATTTTTACTGTATTTTTATTCATAATTCTCACTACATTGAATAGTTTATATTATATTTTTATCAGCCCTTTTATCAGTATTTTTATCAGTGTTTTCACAATATTTTTGTTGGTATTTTGACAAATGAAAATATTTTAACTGTGTATTTATCCACGTTTCTTCTTATATTTTAATTGGTGTTTTATTGTATTTTTATCAGTATTTTATCAATATTTTTATCTATATTTTTGCTATATTTGTATTCAGTTTTATGATATTGAATTGTTTGTATTTTTATTATATATTATATATATATTATATTTACTATATATTATCCTATATATATTCTCCTATATATATTCTATTCTATTCTATTCTATTCTATTCTATTCTATGTCATATATTTTGTTTAATATCTATTATATCTATAAAATCTAGAATATATAATATATATAATATGACATATACTTATATCATATATAATATACATAATATATTATATAATATATGACATATAATATATTATTATTACTAATACAGTATTAATGCTATTAATACTAGTAGTAGTAATAATAACAAAACCAATAATAATCACAACAACAACAATAATAATAACAATAACAATAACAACAACAACAAAACAACAACAAAACAACAACAACAACAACAACAACAATAATAATAATAATAATAATAATAATAATAACAACAACAACAAATTCTATAAAGATTATATTGACCCACTGGATTCATTGCACTGGATGTGCAAAAATATCCCAAAATCCAAGGTGGAAAATCCAAGTTTGTTTTCATCCAGCACGCATTCGGTCCTGGGAGACTGCAGCAGGAATTAAATAAAGTATTAATTAAGTATCTCTAATTAGCACTGCACAAATATTTGTAAAGCCCAATCCTGGAATGCTGGAGGTGATGAAGAAAACCTTGGAGCAGATTCCTCCTCCACCCTCTCTTTTTAACTGCGGGAAAATAAAATGGGAGGAATAAATTCAGCACCTCCTGCTGCCTCTCCCTTTGGGATTTGTGAATTTTCCTCTTGGATATGGATCAATAATTTATTTATTAAATCACCCCACTCCTGCTCTTTTTGAGCTGGAAAAGGCAAGGTCAGGATGTGTTTCCCACTGAGGGGTTTTCCATGCTCATTCCAGCCTGGGAATGTGGCTTGGAATATCTCAGCATTCCTGGCAGGGGGGAGGGTGGATATTTTATGCTGTGTTTTATTTTAATATTTAATAAAACAGATTAAAAAAAAAAATTAAAATACTTCATTCCCTATTTCTCCCCAGTGGAGATTCATGGAAATGATCCATTTAATACTAGAAATATTAATTTGGATTTTTCCTGGTTTTATTTTATTTGGGTTTGGATTTTTAATTGGAGGATTTTGCCATTTCAAGCCTAAATGCAGCAATAATTAATTAATCATTAATTAAACGAATCCAAGTGACTCCAGCTCTATTCCAGTGGTTTGAATCCTGTTCCAGGTCCATCTCACCTGGGAGCAGCTCCTTGAGCAGGATATCTTGGATTTGGAGAGGTGCCAATGGACTCATCCTTTGATTTCATGGATCTTGGGAATGGTGGAGATGCACAAAGAGCCTGAAATTCCTGGTTCTGAGCAGGAGGAGCTGCTGGACTTCAGTGGGAAAAACCCCTCTGGCCACCACCAAACCAAATCCCACCAGGGAACAACTTGGATCAGCCAGATTTCCCTGGAAGCAGGAATGTGTCCCCTCCCCTGGATGTCCAACTCCATCCTGGAATGTGGTGCTTCATCCCCTTGGATAGTTTTCCTGCTGAGATGGGAAAATTGGACAAATTAGGAATCTCCTCCTTGTCCGTCCATCCCAGCTGGAATTTTGGGATGAATTGGTGGATTTGGGACCAACATCTCCAAAAGGCTTTGGGTGCAGCAGAGGGGATCCCATCCCATGGATCCCATCCCATCCCATCCCATCCCATCCCATCCCATCCCATCCCATCCCATCCCATCCTTTACTTTGATCCTGTGTGAGGGAATTTTAGGGAAAAGCCTGCTTGAGTCACAAACCAAATGAGGGCTGAAGTGGTTTAATGATTAATTAACACTTAATTAACTGGCAATGAGCTGCAGATTTGGGATCAATGGCAGTGACATCACAGGTGAGGGACAATCCCAAAAGGGTGAGAAATTCCTGTGACCTCCTGAACTCCAGGCTGGAATTCCAGGAAGTTATAACTGCCCCAAATCCTGGGAAAAGGTATGGAAAGCCCTCCTGGACATGGGGTCAGACAAGGGGCCTTGGAGATGTTCTGGTGGCACCACAGAGACGTTCTGGTGGCACTTGGAGAGCTTCTGATGGCACCATGGAGATGTCCTGGTGGCAACATGGAGGGGTTCTTGTGTCACCTTGGAGAGGTTCTGGTGGCACCATGGAGAGGTTCTGGTGGCACCTGAGCTGCTCCTGGAAGGTCCAAAGTGGCTTTTCCCTCATCCCATCCACGTTCTCTTCCCACTCTTAGGAGTTCTCCTCTTGCTTTGCCACCTCTCCCCAAACTTCTTCTTTTCCAAAGACTTTGTGACCTTCACCAAATTAAAATAAAAACAAACAAACAAACAAAACCTGCAAAAGCAGTCCTTAAACCAATAAATAAATAAATAAATTTTAAAATTAAAGAAAACAATTAAAAATTCATACAAATAAAAATAATTTTTTAAAAAAAGCCAAGCAAACAAACAAAACAAAAATAGAAATTAAAAGATCTAAACCTCCTGCACTGCAAAAATCCTGGGAAAAGCTTTTCCCGGTTTTTCTCCCGCAGCACAAGGAAGCAACCAAGCTGGGGAGGGGGGAAAAGGGAAAAGATCCAATCATGGAGCACAAGTTCCTTCTGGAAGGCAAAAAGAGGGAAAAAAGAAAATCCAAAACCTGGTGGGAAGGAGAAGTTCCCATAGCAACAGCACCACTTTTTCCAGGGAAAAGGAGGAAAGAATCAAGGATATGAAAGAGGGAATCAAAGCAGCTTAAGGGATATAAAAAAACAGGGATTGTTGATGAATTATAGATAAGGCTACTGAGAATTCCCATAAATCAACTCGGAGTGAAATGGAAATGTTGAATGAATCGAAGGAAAAGAAAAGGATATTATTTGCATTCTAACACTTCCCTATAAATTATGGATGGTTTTTGTTTGGAAAACAGCTCTGAGAGGGAAGGAAAGAATGAAAAGCCAAATATATAAATCTAACTGCAAGTCTGGGATGGGGGAGTTTTCCTGTTTCCAGTGAGCCACCAGGAGTGTGGGAGAACCAGAGGAAGCCTCGGGTTCTACTGTGGCTCTTAAAGGACCCTGCAAATATCCCAGAATTGTTTGGGATGGAAGGAAACTTCCAAACTATCCCATTCCACCCATTCCATGGCAGGGACAGCTCCCACTGTCCCAGGCTGCTCCAGCCCCAGTGTCCAGCCTGGCCTTGGGCACTGCCAGGGATCCAGGGACAGCCACAGCTGCTCTGGCAATTCCAGCCCAGCCAGCAATTCCCAATTCCCAATCTCCCACCCATCCCTGCCCTCTGGCACTGGGAGCCATTCCCTGGCTCCTGTCCCTCCAGCCCTTGTCCCCAGTCCCTCTCCAGCTCTCCTGGAGCCCCTTCAGGCCCCGCCAGGGGCTCTGAGCTCTCCCTGGATCCTTCTCCTCTCCAGGTGAGCATTCCCAGCTCTCCCAGCCTTTCCTCCCAGCAGAGCTGCTCCATCCTGTGGATCATCCTGGTGCCTCCTCTGGACTCTCTCCAACAGTTCCAGGTCCTTCCAGGGCTCTGGAGAGGCTGGAATAGGCTGAAAATAACTTGTCCTAAAAAGAAAATATTTTCCGGCACAATTCAGAGTCATCCTAAGGCATCATCGGTAAAGACACATTGGAAAAAAGCAGGGAAGATCCTGTGCCGTGCGCTCTGGGATGGCCCTGGGAGCAGACCATCCACAGGGATCTTTTCCAAACTCAACCATTCCATGAATTCTCTTGCCATGATTTCACCTCCTGGCACAAGGATCCCTCAATTCAGCTCCTCTCCCAAGAATATCTATCTCATCCCCAAGAGCAGGTTGGACATGAGGTTTTCCACCTCATCCTTCTCAATCTAGTCACAGGCGGTGAGGAAAACCTGGATGAAGCTCCCAACAGACAGATTTCCCAGGAAACTCAGGGGTGGAATGATGGAGGCAGAGTTATGCACACAGACGTGAGTTGGAGAGTTCCTTCACATGGGGAATTTGGGTCTCCCTGAGTCCCACGTCTGGGCCATCCATGGGGAAAAACCCTATCAGCTGGGAAAAATCCCATCAGTGGGAAAAAATCAGATCAGGAAAAAAGCCTGTTCCGAGGTTTAATGACCTTTCCATTCCTCCTGGTGTCCAGCCTGGCACAGGTTGAGGCCTTTCCCTCTTTCCCTGTTAAAAAATCCACCCAGAAAAGAGGTTTATAAAATCCTGATTCCCGTTGGGAATGTATCACATATTCCCTGACAACATCCCTGCCTTTTTCCACCGCCAATAAAAATTCCTGCCTGGTTACTGACGTAAGAAATAAACTTGTGCTGGGAGATGTCTGCTCTGAGGAGAAATTCCCACACTGAAGTGCGGATTAAACCCTCCGATCACCTGGATCATAGCGGGAACGTCACAGCCCATTAAACCCCACGGGAAATCCCGATATACGCTCTCCTGGCAGGAAGGACATGGAAATCTTTCATTCTTTGCTGAAGGACAAGCTGCTCCGTGCCACAGGAGACCAAGAGGCCGTGGCTGCCCGGGTAGGAATGGAGGAGCTGCCCAGACAATCCCGATTAGTTCCACCTGGCCAGAAATTCCTGCCTGAGCTGCAAATCTGCCAAAGCAGCCGGAAAATGGGAACAAGAACACCTGGCAGGGATCCCAGAGGAGCAGCAGCAGGGACAGCCTGCACAGCCACCCCATCCGGAGGGAAATTCCTGCTGCTTCAGCTTTTCCCAGGCAAATACGCAGGAGGAGTTCAGGCAGCTGTGTCTGGAGGGGAATTCCTTCCTGGCACCTGCAAGCAATTCCCTGGAGCCAGGAAATTGGATCTTAATCACAGGTTCCACATGTTCAGAGATGTTCGGGGCAAGGAAGGATTTGATCTCCTGTCCTGTCCGTGAAAGGTGGGTGGGAGGTCATGGAGAGGACAAACCCCAAGTCAAGGAGGATCATGGAATGGGATTTGGGTTGGATTTGGGATGTGACATCTACACCGTGCACCTTAACCATCCTAGGATCATGGAATGGTTTGAATGGAAAGGACCTTAAAGTTCCAGCCCCTGCCATGGCAGGGACACCTCCCACTGTCCCAGGCTGCTCCAGCCCCAATGTCCAGCCTGGCCTTGGGCACTGCCAGGGATCCAGGGGCAGCCACAGCTGCTCTGGCAATTCCAGCCCAATTCCAGCAATTCCCAATTCCCAATCTCCCACCCATCCCTGCCCTCTGGCACTGGGAGCCATTCCCTGGCTCCTGTCCCTCCAGCCCCTGGAAATCCTCCCTCCATCTTTCCTGCAGCTCCTTCAGGCACTAGAAGGCCACAGTTGGGTGACCCCAAAGCTCCCCTTCTCCAGGAGAACATTCCCAGCTCTCCCAGCAGAGCTGCTCCATCCCTTGGATCATCCTGGTGCCTCCTCTGGACTCTCTCCAGCAGCTCCAGCTCCTCCCTGTGCCGGATGCCAGGGCTGGAGCCAGGATTCCAGCAGGGATTTCACCGGAGCGGGGCAGAGGAGCACAATCCCAATCCCTCTCCTGCTGCCCATGCCGGGGCTCAGGACTGGTCCCAGGAGTCGTCACAGCTCAGGTTCAGCACCAGGACATGGATTGGGACATTCACCCTTAGGAACCCCCTCAGGAGCTCCCCTCAGGATGAGGAACCTCTGGTGACAACGGGGGTCGTACCCTGCATGTCCTTGCTCCTCTGGATATTGCCAACATTCCTTCCAGGCTGTTCTTCCCATTCCCTTGGGAACTGTCAGTGATGTTCTTTTGCACCTTCCCCTCATTTTGTCACCCTTGGAGAGACCCCTCCAAGGGGTTAAAAATGTCCCTTCCAAGGGGTCAAAAATGTCCTTTCCAAGGGGCCAAAAATGTCCTTTCCAAGGGGCCAAAAATGTCCCTTCCAGGGGGTTAAAAATGTCTCTTCCAAGGAGTTAAAAATGTCCCTTCCAGGGGGTTAAAAATGTCTCTTCCAGAGGCCCAAAACTGTCCCTTCCAAAGGGTGAAAAATGTCCCTTCCAACAGATTGATAATGTCCCTTCCAAGGGTCAATAATGTCCTTTCCAATAGTTAAAAATGCCCCTTCAAAGAATTAATAATGTGCCTTCCAAGGGTTAATAATGAGCCTTCCAAAGGGATCCACAATGTCCCTTTCCAAGGGATTAATGATATCCCTTCGAGGGGTTAAAAATCTCCCCTCCAGGGGTCAATAATGAGTTTTTATAAAAAAAATAAACATATTATTTTCACTCTTTTCTCAAATGTCAATATTAATGTGAAACCACCACACCTTCCCAAGGGGTCTACAATGCCCCGAGCCTTCTTTCTCCTTACAGAAAACAGGGAATGAGACAAATCCAAATCCTTTTTTCTTTGCTTCAGTGGAGAAAATATTCCAAAATTGCTCCTAAATCATCTTCCTTGCTAATGGGTGGTGATTGCAGGCACAGAGAGAGCCCAGCTGGGGCTTAAACAGCCTCTAAAGCTCTTCCTAATTGGAATTACTGGTCCTGCTGCTCACCCAGCAAGAGGCTTCTCCCTGCTGATCCCGCTCCCCGCTGGCTCAGAACACACGGGAATGCTGATATGGAGCTAAAGCTGGGGGGATTGACCACTCCAGAGAGAAGAAAGTCTTTGATTTGATTGAGAAAGAAATCAAGAGCCAGCTTTAATTAAAGAGATTTATTTATCAGGACACCTGATGGAAAGAGCAGCCTGGCATTTCCCGTTGGATTCAGTCTGGGGGACATCTGGGACAGCGTTGGGAACATGGATCCCGCGGAGTTTGCTCAATAATGGGAATAACGAGGCTGCCCGAGAGGAGCTTGGGATGCAAATTTGGGAACAACAGCACTGTGAGAGTGATGGCAAAGCTCGGTGGGACGCGGGGCTGCCAGGGGGGAGGCGGCAGCTCCCTGCAGGATCTTCCACTTTGGATAATAAAATATACCAGAAAATACAGGGAAGCAGAAGGATTCTGGGATTTTTACCTTTCTTCTCCAAAGCGCAGTTGTCTCTGTGGGCAGGGGGTGGTTGCAGCACTCCGGGTGTCCCAATCCACTTGGGAAAGCTGCCAGGAGCTGCTCGTGGAAGCAGCATTCCCACCAAAAAAGGCTTTGGGTGCTTAAGGAGCTCTTGTTCCTGCAGGTGTTAACCTTGACAGGGTTTGAGTGATGCCGTGGCTGCATCCCAGAGCTTCAAAATCCTATTTGGAGCAAACACAGAGGCACTGGGATTATCTGAGGATGGAGCAGCTCTGCCGGGAGGAAAGGCTGGGAGAGCTGGGAATGCTCCCCTGAAGAAGGGAAGGATCCAGGGAGAGCTCAGAGCCCCTTGCAGGGCCTGAAGGGGCTCCAGGAGAGCTGGAGAGGGACTGGGGACAAGGGATGGAGGGACAGGAGCCAGGGAATGGCTGCCAGTGCCAGAGGGCAGGGATGGGTGGGAGATTGGGAATTGGGAATTGCTGGCTGGGCTGGAATTGCCAGATTTGCTGTGGCTGCCCCTGGATCCCTGGCAGTGCCCAAGGCCAGGCTGGACATTGGGGCTGGAGCAGCCTGGGACAGTGGGAGCTGTCCCTGCCATGGAATGGGATGGGATTTAAGGTCCCTCCAACCCAAACCATTCCATAATTCTATTCCAGTCCATTCCATACTTTATACAAGAAGGTCCCTGCCTGTGGGATTTTCTAGGAAATAACTCGGGAAAAGCTGCCAGACAACACAGAGGGCCGTGGTTGGTGTTGTCCACTGAGGCAAACTTGGGAACAAAAGTTATTCTACAGCTGAGGGATTCCTTCTGTATGGAGGGAAACATGGACAATCATTCCCACGGCTTTTCCAGACCCTCCCTGATTTTCCAGACCCTTCTCAGTTCCTCTTCTGCCGCCCTTTGTCCCTTCCGGTGCAAAATCTCCTTGGATCCTTCCCGCGTTCCTTTCCCCACTCTCCCTGCAGATGCCAAAGGCAGAAAATCTCTGGAGCAGGATTCCTACCAGGATTCCGGAGCATGGAATGGCTTTGGAGCGGTGCTGGAGTCATTAGGGTGCCTGATTAACACCTCATTAGCAGTATAATTAGCAGTGCCTGATCCTCAGCCAGTCCTCAGCTCCTGATGGATGCTGGGCGCTGATTCCAGGAGGTTGGAGGCAAAAAAGGGGGAAAAATGGCAATAATAAAACTCCAAGGGATTCTCACCTTTCTACGGCCACTGTTCCTTAATATCCCTTAATTCTGGTATCTCAGGATTGGAACTTCTGGCATTTTCAGGGCATTCCATAGAATTACGGACTGGTTTGGGTTCAAAGGGACCTTAAATCCCATTCCACCCCTGCCATGGGCACTCCCACTCTCCCAAGCCCTGTCCAACCTGGCCTTGGACACTTGCAGAGATCCAGGGGCAAATCCTGAACCATGAACTCCCTCTCCAAACATTTTTCCTGGCTGGATTTTTGGTGACCACTGAAGATCCTCCCCACTCAGGAAATATTCCCTACAAACTCAGTAGGGAGTAGGGGAAAAAAAAAAATCCCTTATCCAGTGCCTCATTCCCCAAAAAACCACCCCACCTCCAAATTGTCCTCGTGATCCCAACTGCCCCTCAAGCCCCTTGGAAATGGGACACACATTCCAAGTTTTATTAAAATGAAAGGCCTGCAAAAATCCTGCAAAAATCGATTCCCAGGAGGTTGTGTAATCCTTGTTCCCTGGGGAATTAGGCTGGAAATGTCAAGGATTACTGAACACAGCAAAACTAGAAATTTTTGCTGCATCCCAAAGAAACTGGGATTTAGATCCCTTCTCAAAAATGTCATTTTACAGCTATTTTTTATTAATTTTCACCGCATAATTAAGCAATGTGACAGGAGCATTGTGTCCTGGCAGGATTAGAGGGAATAATGGGGATTAGGAAAGGCCTGGAGCCACTCCAGTAATACTTTAATCCTTGCAAATACACCCCTGGCCTCCTGGCAGGGAAAAAAAATAAGGCAACATGCCAAAAAAACCCTCCAACAGGAAAAAAAAATATTCCCTAGGGAGACAAATCTGACAGTCCTGGCAGTGCTGCATCCAGAGAGCACGAATATTTTAACTCCATAAAAATAACCAATGGATTAGGAGCAGGAATTGACGTATCCATGTGTTTTACAGGCCAGGCTTGATCCCAGCTCATTTTATCCCAAACTGGTCCTGTTTCCACAGGTAAAGTTTCCAAAAATCTGTTTAAATCTGTCCCAAAGACGGATTGGATAATTCTGGTTTGGCTTGGAATTTTTTAAGAAAACAAGACCAAAATCAAACATTTTTGCTGAGATGTTTGTGTGACCCAACTTCCAGGAATCTTTACGGATTTGGGTGGGATAGGAACAGAGAGGTTCAAGTCTTGGGGTGCAAATCCAATTTATTTGTTATAAATCCAAGGGGAGGTTGGACAGGGATTGGAGCAACCTGGGATAGTGGAAGGGATCCCTGCCTACGGGCAAGCTGAGCTTTAAGGTCTTCTCCAACCCAAACCCTCGGGGATTCTGTGATTCCAGCAGAAATATGGATAACACAGGCTGTGTTCATATCCATGGGATGTGCCCTGGCACCTCTTCCAGGCCCAGAGTGGAGCCAAAATCCAATTTCCACAAGGAGAAGTAGAGCAGATCAATGGGATGAGGGAAGTTCTCCACCCCTGAATATCCCAGGGATGGGATAATGGCCTGTGTAGTGACTTCAGATTGTGAGATCCAGTGGGATAATGGGATCTTTTAGGCTGAAAAATAGGAGATGGGAAAGTTCCTCTTTTTTAAGGTGTAAATTCCATTGTGTTCCATTTGTCACCACCTGTGGAGAGCAAGACTCACCTGGGAGCTCTGAGATTTCCCTCAGGAATCCATTTGGATATGTGGTCACACTGACAGGTGTTTTCCTGTGTTTCCTTGTTTCCTGTCTCCTTGCCCTTTTTCATCACGGAAAAGGCCTCCATGATTTTCCACAGGATGTCACTGATCCAGTCAGCAATTTTCCATGGTGGAGCCATTTTCCATGGTGGAAAGTCATGGGGGCTGTTTCTGTGATGGAAAAGGTTCTGGAGGGAAGGTTCTGGAGAACTGCTGAGGGAGCTGGGAAGGGGCTGGAGAATTGCTGAGGGAGCTGGGAAGGGGCTGGAGAATTGCTGAGGGAGCTGGGAAGGGGCTGAGGCTGGAGCAAAGGAGGCTCAGGGGGCCCTTGTGGCTCTGCACAAGTCCCTGGCAGGAGGGGACAGCCGGGGGGGTCGGGCTCTGCTGCCAGGGAACAGGGACAGGAGGAGAGGGAACGGCCTCAGGCTGGGCCAGGGGAAGATTAATGTGGCTGTTATGGAAAATTTCTTCATGGAAAAGGCAGACAGGCAGTGGAACCCCAGGGCAGGTGTGGAATGCCCATCCCTAAAGGAATTTAAATCCATGTGGAGGTGGCACTTGGGGCCATGGGGCAGGGATGGTCTTGGCAGTGCTGGGGAATGGTTGGAGCCCATGATCCTAGAGGGCTTTTCCAACATAAACAATTCCACGATTCTAAGATTTAGTCCCAGAAAAAGAGCTGGAGAAGACCAGGAATACCCAGGCCACGCCTGCAGCAGAGAATGGATGTCAACCCTAAAAGTCCTGATGGGCACCCTCCACCCTGGACACGTATCCAACAACCACGAGAAATTTGGGATCACCATGCAGTGATCCAGGTTGGATCTGGGGGTGCAGCGAGAGCTCCGTGTGCCCATCCCTCTTTTCCCACATGGCACAGGAGGAGTTCTCGGGAACATCCTGCTCAGGCAGGGCACACACATCTTCATTTTCGGCCGCTTCCCAGGGATTAAATGGGAATTATGGAAAGCCAAACAAATGGATTTCGACCCTCAACTGTCCATGAAACTGGAAAAACTCTGCTGGGACCAGTCAAGGGAAGGACTCTGGCTCCAGTAGGGAAGAGGGTGGTCCAGCCTCTTCCTGCTCTAATTAACACCTTTCCATACTTAACGAGCAGTGGAAGGATAGGGAAACACATTCCCACATTTTTACACCTCCCAGGAAGGCAGGGACACACAGAACGAGGAATATTCCTCACCAAACCCCATCCTTCCCCTTCATCCTGGTGGATCCAGGAGCAGAAAACACTGGAAAAGACAGAAAATACTGCTGGCAATGGACAAGGTACCCAAAAATCTGGAGTGGTTTCTTTTTTTCTTTATAAAATGTACATAAAGAACATGAAACCCTTGAGGTAAAAGTGAGAGCAATTTAGACCTCAACCAGATACAGACCCAACAATGACCCAAAATCAATCTACAGCGGGGGTGTAGGAAAATAAAAGAGAAAGTTCGGGTTCTGTACAACAGCGGAGATTGTTAAAATGTCCTCGTTATCATATTTACAATTAAATACATCCAATTACAGGTATTTATAGGGTATTTACAGACACAAATACTACGCTTGTCCCCTTTGCAGCTGGAGCGTGCCACAGATCTGAGCGTTCCTGAGAAGGTGCTGAGGCTCTTCATCCTTACTCTTGAGAATCTGTGTTTCTCCAAATCTCTTTTGTGGTCGTATCCATCCAAAAATTCCACAGGTGTGGCTGATGCAGTGATCTTGTTTTTCCCTCCCATCTGTGGAAGGTGAAAGTTGCCTGAAAAAATCCTGGATCCCAAGGGATGGGTGGGAATATTTCTCCAGTTGTAGCCATGACCTTGGCGGTGAGCAGAGCTCAGGAGTCACTTGTCCAAGCACTCAACCTTCCACTCTCCTTCTCAATGGGAAATAAAATCTTACAAAGATTGGAAAAGGAAATTGGTTGGAAATCACCTGCCATGGGTCCTGTGAGGTGAAAGCCAACCTGAATGTATCACACAAGGAGCCAGGTGGGAGTGGCTGCATCGGGATGCATAGACTATCCATCCCATCCATCCATCCATCATCCATCCATCCATCCATCCATCCATCCATCCATCCATCCATCATCCATCCATCATCCATCCATCCATCCATCCATCCATCCATCCATCCATCCATCCCAACCCATCCAGAGGGAACACAAATGGTCCTATTTTGGGTTCAGTTTCTCATCAGGAATCTGAGATGGATTTTATCATTGTCAGGTGTTAGAACAACTGCCCAGGGCAGTGGGGAATTCCTGTTCCTGCAGGGATTTCAGAGCCCTGTGGATGTGGCACTTGGGGACATGGATCAGTGGTGGCTTTGGCTGTGCTGGGGCATGGTTGGACTCAATGTTCTTGGAGGTAATTCCCAACCTAAATGATTCCATGATTCCATGACATTGCTCCCAGCGGGAGATGACTGGTGGACCATGGCTGAACAGGGATGTTTTAGGGAATTTGAGGAGAGGTGCTTAAGGAAGAGGGAATTTCTCCTCACACCTACGGAGTCCATTGTGTTCACTGGTGACTGCCTCACTGTTCTCACTGGAGTTTTAATGTCACACACAATATCCAAGGCCAGGTGGGATGGCCTTGGAGAAACTGGAATAGTGGAAGGGTCCCTGCCCATGGAATGTGTGGGACTGGATGGGATTTAAGGTCCTTTCCAACCCAAACCACTCTGGGATTCTGGGATGTGTTGAATCCAAACTCCCCAGTCAGACAGATCCAAAGGAAAACAAAATAATATTTTAATAAGGAACAGCAGGATGTACAATCCCAAATTCCCTGTGTTTGGGTTAATGACTGCTCCCATCTTTTATCATAGAGAGCACAATTCCCTGCCTACACCAACATTCCCATGGGATCTGGGGGTGACACAGTCAGGGACAGATGACAGAAAACTTCCAGACTCTGTAAATCCCGTGAATGTGGGATCGCAGGAGTTGCAGGTCCCTAAATTCCTTTGCACAAGGGATAATCCAATGGTTTAATTCCTTCCGTGTGGACACTGGAATCGTGGTGGAACACGTAAAAAGGGGAGAACTTTCCTGCAGTGTTGCTTATTTTCCATTAAAAAAAAAAAATCTGAAATGTAAAAATAACCTTTTTTATAGCTTTTGATAGTTTTATGGGAAAATCCAAGAATTATTCCAGATGGCTCCCAATCTCTTTATTAGCATGGAGAGAAAGGGAGTGCTTGTAACTCCAAACTGGAGCTTTTTTATATGGAAATTCTCCAAAAAGCTGTTTTCTTGACAGATCACACGCTTCTGGGGGAAGAAGAGAGTTTCAATTACCCTTCAATATAAGAAAAAAATATTCCCAGCCAGTAAACTCTCCCAAAATAAAACCAGGAAAGCCTCTTCCACTCAGCATGGAAAAAAATTGGATCCTTCTGCCTGAACTGCTCCCTACAGAGGGAATTGACTGTCCTGACTAGGCAGGAAAAGAGAAAAAAAACAAGAAGATGATGGCTGACTTTGTTTTAAAGTCACCCCCAAACTGATTATTCCATCTCCATGCAGCGGGAATTCCAATGCTGGATGTCAAGGAAAGCTCTGGGATCAGTGGAGGTTGGGACTTGCAGATGTTTGGGGGCTGGAAGATGCAGCTCCATCACTTTTGGGGGAACCAGTAGTTCCTGTCTTAAATTAGAAGGAAATTTCACATTCTCAGACACTTGTGGCCTTCCTAATTGTTCATCCATGGTGTCTCCCTTCTAATCCATGGTTTTATCCCTCCTTGTGTCCCATCCAGGATCCAGGCCAGGCTGGAGAAGAGGTGGGTTGGTAGCAGGGTGAGATCCGAGTGTTTCATGATTTTATGTGGGATTGTTCTCCAGAGAAGCTTCCCCTGGATCCCTGGGAGTGCCCAAGGCCAGGCTGGACACTGGGGCTGGAGCGGCCTGGGGCAGTGGGAGGTGTCCCTGCCATGGCTGGGGTGGGATGGGTGGGATTTAAGGTCCCTGCAGCCCAACTACTCCAAAATTCTATGATTCCATGATTTCCCATTCAATGTGCTTTGTGAATGAAAAAGGAAAGTTCTCCAATGCCGTCCTTATCCTCCCAGATCAGCCTGAGAAAACTGAAAAAAACTGGAAAATTTACTCTGTTCTCCACCCTCCTCTGCCTTGGGAACACCCAGATAATTCCTGCAGCCATCCCATCAAACCCAGCCACTTTTCCCAACATCCCAGGACTTCAGTTGCTGCACAGTTCAGTATTTGATGTTCAGTTTAAAAATCCATCAGGGACATTTCAAGGTTGGATACCCCAGAACTGAATCAGAGGGGTTTCAAATTCCAGGGAACTGCCAGTTCCAACTGCCTTTGATTGCTGATTCAACATTTTCACATCCATTTTCAGTCCAAAATGTAAAATAAAATAAAAGCCAAGAGTAGGAAATTCATATCTCAATTTGTTCTTCTTATTCATGGCCTGGAGTAAAATCCCATTTCTTTTCAGTGCTTTATTTTGGGAATGTAAAAGAAGATAAAACAACTCCTACAATCAACATTAGGAAGAGGAATCCTGCTTTTCTTAGCACCTTCTGCACCCCAGAGTAAGACGGGAATAGGCATGGGAATACATTTCCTTTCCCACAAAAAACCTGGGATTTTCGGGACACACAGATTATTCTGCCCTGAAAAAAAGACATCTGTGGTCTTTGTCAATTGAAATTCTTCATCAAATATTCCACGGGAATGAGGGAAAGGAAAACCCAAATGGAAAGAGGAAACATGGATTTCAGCCTGCAGTTTTAGCTTGGGATCTAAACAACGGAGCGGGATCTCTGCTTCCTTATCATCCAACTCCTTTATCACAGGGGGGAATCACAGGGCACTCCCCAAATCCAGACTTCCCACGGAGTTCCCATCACGCCACCACCGCCAGCCCTGTGCCTGGAAAATCCATCTCCAGTGGGCATCAAAGGTTCAGTTTGGATTTTCGAGGGAAATTCGAGGGAAAAGCAGGGAAGTATTTTAAAGGCAATGGAATGCTTCCTGTTTTCCTTCAGCCTGGTTCGTGGAAGGTGTCCCTGCCTGTGGGGTTGGAATGGGATGAGATTTTAAGGTCCTTCCCAACCAAAACCTTCTGTGATTCTGTGGAAATGACTGACAGCCAGCCACTCTGGCTCCCTTCCAAAGAGAGTCCTGCCAAAATCACCCATGGAGAAACCTCTTGGATCACCCCTCAGCTCCCTGGCTCTCAGGAGACATCCATGGGAAGATGCATGGTAGGGTTTGGATCCTGAATTCCCAAATATACCAACCTCCAAAGGAAAATCTGCCTCAGGGTCTCACTACACCTGACCTCCTTCTCCATCCATCCATCCATCCATCCATCCATCCATCCATCCATCCATCCATCCACAGGTAAAATCCAGAGCTTCCCATGAGAAATTCCATGATTTGTGCTAAGGGTGTCAAACACCTCGGTCCATCAAGAGTTCCAAATCCCACAGGCCACCAGACTCAGAGCTGCCACTTTCTTCCAAATCCCATGGCCCATCCAGACTTGGAGTTCCCACCACTTTCTGGACCCCACAGTTCATTAGACTCTGAGTTCCCAATTCCTTCCAAACCCCACAGACCATCCAGACTTGGAGTTCCCAGTCTTCCAAACACCACAGTCCATCCAGACTCAAAATTCCCGATGTCTTCCAAACCACAGAGTCCATCCAAATTTGGAGCTTCCACCATCTTCCAAACCCCACAGGCCACCAGACTCAGAGTTCCCACCATCTTCCAAACCTCATGGTCCACCAGAGTCAGAGCCACTGCTTTCCAAACCCCATAGTCCATCCAGATTTGGAGCTTCCCACTTCCTTTCAAATCCTGTGGTCCATCCACACTCAGAACTCCTCAGAACTCCCATTGTTTTCCAAACCCCATGGTCCATCCAGACTCGGAGTTCCCACCATCTTCCAAACCCCACGGTCCATCCAGACTTGGAGTTCCTACCATCTTCCAAACAGAGCAAGATGTTCATAGCCCCAGGGTTTGGGGTTTGATCCCTATGTGGATCATTCGGTTCAGATTTGGACTTGATGATCCTTGCAGGTCCCTTCAAACCCTGAATATTCCATGATTCCAGGGATGAACTTTAAGGTCCCTTCCGACCTAAACCTCTGAAATTCTCTGAAAATGTCCCGACTTGGAGCTCCCACTGTTTTCCGAGCACAGGAACTTAAAGACACCTAAGCTGCCTAAAAACCAGGGAGCCGAGAGCATCCTGGGAATGCTCCAGCACCACCAGTATGGACCAGCACGACTCCAGCTGACACCAGTCGACCAAGGAAAGCCCCTCCAGGGCCTCAACAAACACACGCACCACGGGGCTGCCTTACCTGGAAAGAGGCTTTATTGAACAGAGCTGGAAAATTATCTCTTCAGTGGAATTACTGAATTTGCACAAACATTTCTCTACAGAATAAAAAAAATCAAGCCTTGTCATTGTTTTACTGCATCTCGTTGTGCTTTTTATACTCATATTTGCAATTATTATACTCATCTTTTGTTTGTTTTCACATTTGTACTCCAATTATTTGCATATCAGGTTTTTGTTTTTAATCCTAGGGTGTCGAGAGAACACAGAATAATAATAATAATTATAATAATTATAATAATAATACTCTTCTTTAGACAAAAGTCTTTTTTTTTTTCTTAAATGAAGTTAAAAGCTGAGATAATTTAAGGAAAAAGGTCTTCAAATTTCATAACCAACTGGAAGGGAACTTTACAATGCAGTGGAAAACCGGCATGTGTTCGGGTAGCTCGAACCCATTTTGTACAGCTTTTATTTATTTTTTTTTTTTTTTTTCTCCTTGTAAAAGTGGATTATTTTTAATTTTTTTTTTTTTTAATTTTTTGTTCTGTTTTGTTTTTTTGAATTTCGCTACAATAACAAAATAATCTTTCACCCTCTGCACCGAGTCTGGTTTCCGGGACAGAGGCAGAGCCCCCTCGGGGCGTCCGGAGCTCCGGATGTTGGGAGCCATCCCAACGGAGGGGGAGAGTAAGAAAATCATCCCGTGTTTCACCACCTTCTGCACCAAGTGTGTGTCTGAACCACCTTTGTTCCTCTGGTTGACCCACTGGAGAACCTGAAACGACGACGACAACAGAAAGTGCTGCTCCCACGGGCAGCACCTACGGGAGCTGTTCCGAATGGATAAGAAGCTGAAAGGCCATGGCTGTCTGGAAGGTGACACAACACGGATCTCATCCCAAAGGCTTTCCACAGCAGCTTAGGTCCATCCATCCTTCTCCAGAAGCGGCTCCGTCTCCTTGCCTGCACACCCAGGCTCCAGAGTTTGTTTAGAAAAGAGTTTGCACAACCCACGTTTTTAGCGGTGCAAAGCTTCCGTGTTGAAATCATCGTTATTACATTTATTAGAATTATTTTATATATATATATATATATATATACACATATATATATATATAGTTCTTTTTTTTTGTTTCTGTTTTTTTGAAATCAGGCTTGTTTCATTGAAGGCACTTGGTTTCCATGGCAATTTATAAAAGACGGTGGTTTGGTTTCTTCACTTCCGTAGAGCTGATGACTCCGGTGGGGAGGGGAGAGGGATCTTCCAGCGGCCGCGAGCAAACTCCCAGTGAAGCCTGTGACAAATGTGAGCCCAGGTGGCACGTCCTGGATGGGAATGCATGCAAAAGGAGACAGCGCACAGTCACCAAGCAGAGCCGTGAGGAATGAAACGGGAATGTCTGCAAACAGCTCCGATTCCGGGTTATCCTCGAGGGGAGGTGGCAGCCGAAGTAGAAAGGGCCGACATTTGTTTAACTCTACGCTAAAAACCTTCGGGAAGGGAAAATGAACGCCAGCTCTTCACGTACCCTGTTTACAGTGAGGTGTTTCTCTCTCTCTCTGTGTTTGTATTTCCTCTCTCTCTCTCTCTCTCTCTCTCTCTCCTTCCTCCTTTTTTTTTGGCAGGCCATTCGGTTTCCATGGTAACAAGCAAACGATTCATTTGAAACAAAACCAGCCATGACTTTGTGCTTTGACAAGGGTTTCTAGAGCTCTTTGCCGAGAGTTCAACCAGATGATGCTGAATTCATCAGTGACCACTGAAGCACCTGAAGGTCTCTTCCTTACTTAGGCCAGATCTTGGTCTCAAGCTTGGTTCTTAGTGAGTTCCACTCCCGTGACGCCTTTTCAAGTCCCCAGTGCTTTCTTAATCTGTTCTTTTTTTTTTTTTTTTCTTTTTTAATTATTTATTTACGCATTTATTTAACTTTCGAGTCAGTCAGTGGAGGAATCTTTGGTAGTTTGTTTGGAAATGTCCATTTTACAAAGACTCTTTCTTCATGCCAGTGCCTGGTGAATCTTTTGTAGCCTCTGCCAGGATAAGGTCACCTCTGATGACTTAAGACAGACATGAGGATGAGGAGTGGGAGAAGTCGTATATGCGCTAATGGCCCAACAGCACCTGATCGTAGATCTGCAGAAAGGGGAGAAAAACAGAATTAGAGAGGTGCCCACACCCCCTGGCACTGCTACAGTGTTCCAAAGTCACCTCCCAGCAGGAGGGGACAAGGACAGCCCTCAGCAATTGGATCGAGCAGGAACTGGGATGAAAATCCACCTGGTTGTGTACTCACCTCTGTTTTAATGCACACACAGGGTGGAGGGATGAGACAGAGCCCTCAGGGAATCACAGCAGTGATATCCATGGATTTCACCTTGTTTGGGCCCCCTGGACATTGTTCTGATGTTTTATCTGCCTGAGTATCTCAAATCCAGCCCAGCCTCCCCCACTGCTCTCACCTCTGCCTCATACCCATCATCTTCCCTTGTGAGCAAAGCATTCCCAAGGACAACATTCCATCCTTCCAGCTGAACCAGGGCAGGGATTGTTCTGCTGGAAAAGATCCATCTGGGAGGTAGAAAGACGGGAAGCAACCTGTGGGGAAGGGCCACTTACTGTTGGCCGGTTGGTCTGATTTCATACACTCTCCTTCCACAATGGACACATCGTCAATAGCAATGTCCCCTTCGATTCCAGGGCCACGGATTCCTTCAAAGATGAGCTGGAAAAAAAGGAGATCAGAGGGTGATTAATTGAAAAAAGTTCATCAGAGCAGAGAGGGATAAATAAAAAGTGTCCAGAAGATCTGAGAGGGATCAATAAAAAAGGTTCTGTTGTGTTTGGCTCAGCCACAGGGATGGGCTTGGAATGTTCTACGGGCACTTTTGGGGTGGAAAAACCAATTAAATGGGATTGGAATGTTCTATAGACACTTTTGGAGTGGGAAAAACTATTCAATGGGCTTGGAATGTTCTACAGACACTTTTGGGGTGGGAAAACCAATTAAATGGGATTGGAATGTTCTATGGGCACTTTTGGGGTGGGAAAACCAATTAAACAGGACTGGAATGTTCTATGGACACTTTTGGGGTGGGAAAACCATTTCAGCCGAGTTCTCATCAACGTGAGGGTGGGCAAGGAGGGAGTGAGAGCTCTGAGGGCTTTTCCTCTTTGGAATGAGCTGGAAATCATCCTCAGTTGTCACCTGGTGTGTCCAGGGCAGCTTCACCACTGGGTGCTGTGGCTGTGTGAGGACAATACTCCTGAGCAAGGAGCAGGATCCAGTGGAATTAAAGCTTTAAGGAGATAGTTTTTCCCAGAAATTCCTGCTCCCTGAAGAGCACAGCTTGAAGGATGTGCTGAAGGACCAAGCGTCCACTCAAATTCAGACTCCATGAAAACACAGAGGAGCCAGAGAAATGCCATGGAAAACTGAGGTTTCTGGCAAAGAGCAGGATTCCATGGAATTAAAGCGTTAAAACTGGAGGTGTTTTTCCCAGAAATTCCTGCTCCCTGAAGAGCAAAACTTGAGGAACGTGTTGAAGGACTGAGATTCCACTCAAATTCAGATTTCATTCAGATTCAGGAGCCAGAGAAATTCTACGGAAAACTGAAATTTCTGGCCAAGAGCAGGATTCCATGTAATTAAAGCTTTAAGGAGATTGTTTTTCCCAGAAATTCCTGCCACCTGAGGCGAGCAGCAAAAGCACAGCTTGGGGAATGTGCTGAACGGCTGAGCATCCACTCAAGTTCAGATTCCATGAAAACACACAGGAGACAGAGAAATTCCATGGAAAACTGAGATTTCTGGCTCTTGGAGGTGACCCAACAGGTCCCTCCCATCCTCGTGGGCAGTACAGGATGTGTCCCCTGCATCCTTCTCCAGACCCAAAGCTTGGGAGAAGCCTCCCAGGATCCAGGCTGCCGTCTCTACATCCATAACACAAAGTTATCTTTATCTCAGGGGAAGATAATTCCTCAAGGGAAGGGAATTCCTTTCATTTGGATCCCACTGGGATCTCCTGGGTGGATTTTAACTTCCCAGATCTCCTGCTGGGGCAGGAATTGGTGGCAGGGACAGCCCCACTTCTCTCCCACCCTTTTTAAAACAGCACAAAAAGAAAGGACTTTTCTTTAAATGAAGACACACGCAAGTATCCAATTCCAAATGGTGGAAGGAAATTCCATGCTAGGATCTATTTTTCCCAACACGTGGGTTCTCATCAGGTTTAGAAGCTTTGATTCCATCTAGGAATGGCTTTTCAGAGGAATTGGGATGAGTTTTATCACAGCAAGGGACACAGTAGAGATTTGATTCCAATTTAAGAGGAACTTTAACCTCTGCTGAGTGGATGACTGGGATTTTAAAGTCTTGTTGAGGATTTTCTCTCCAATATTCCCCATCTGAAACCAAACTGCTGGAAGAGGAAATCGCGCCGGGATCTCGAGGGGAAAACATCTCCTCCCCCAAAATCCTGCCCCTGCTCCTTGGCAGCAGGAACAACACCAATCAGTGGAGTTGAAAGTCCAATTTTTCCAGACAATGGAAAACAATTTCCAGCCTAAAGGGCTCTGTCCAAACACAACAGGCAGCGTTTAATTAAAAGCTGCATTTGGCAGTGGTTTCGGTGGCCCTCAGGGAGGGGTTGCTCCACACTCGGAACAAATCACGGCACAGGAGTTGGCAGGGCACAGAGCAGAACCCAGCCTGCAGCTCCCAGGGATGGCCAGGAGCTGCCAGTGGAGCAGAATTCCCTATCGACATCCCACAAAAAACAAACCCCATGAAGATTTTTGGGGAGCTGCTGTTGAAAATACTGCTGTTAAAAAACTGGAGAATAGGGGGTACCGGAAAGGTCACTCTGCTCTTAATGAAATGGAATTATGATCCTAAAAAGCCAATTCTGAGTGTTTTGGGGAAGGATTCAGCTTCTGCCTCATCCTTGGAAGTGTCCAAGGCCAGGCTAGACAGCGCTTGGAGCAGCCTGGGATATGGAAGGTGTCCCTGACATGGCAGGGGTGGGATGAGTGTATTTTTAATCCCTTCCATCCCAAACCAATCTGGGATTCTCTGATTTTTCCACAGGATTTCAGGCAGATTTACATCCTCCCCTGTGTGCCCCCCTTGCCCATCTCCCTTTCCCTGCTGGGCACTTGGGGTGTCCCAGGACAAAAGTGAGGAGCTGAGAGGTTTCAGTTTGGTGCACATCGACCTGAAAAAGGGGTTAAAATGCTGCTGGAGACTGGGAAAACTGGGACAAACTGGTGTTCCATGTTCCCCCTGCCAGGGACTCCTCCAGCCTGAAAATTTGGAATATTCTCTTCTGGATGGGTGAGTGACAGAACCGAGATCATTCAAACGCGGAGATGAATCCTAAAGGAGCTCCACAAGAGGTTTGTGATTTGGGATTGGGAATCCTGCGGGGCCAAGGGCCGCAAACCCGGATGTTCCCGGCTCATCCTGCTGATATTGGAATTCTTTGGGCACAAAAGTGGCCGAACCTGGGTGGGCTGAGCCCCATCCAGAGCTCAGACAAGAGGGGGTGGCACTGACCCAACAGGAGGGGCCAGGACCTGCTGATCCCAATCCTTTGTGAAAAATCCTGGAATTTTTATTTGGATAATGCAATATTTAGACCCTAAACTAGCAATAAATCCAATCCCAATCATCCATGCCATCGCCATGTCCTACTGCTCAAACCTGAACTAAAATGGACATTTCCTGGGTGACAGAACCAAGGCATCCTCTTTTTGGGGCTCTCTATTTTTGGGGAGTTCAGTCTTAAAAAATACTGAACATCTGAATATCTGAGCTAGATTTGTGCAAGTTTTTGTGATTTAAAGCACTGCAGCTCTCCCAGTTCCTCATGAAAAAAGCTTTGTTCTATATCACAGGCACTGACAAGGTATAAAATCTTTTACCCCTATAAATTACCCTATAAAAAGTTTTAATTTTCATGTCACTGCAGTGTTTTACTGCAAAGATTCACTTCCATTCCCTCTCCTTAAATTTAACTGGGAGCTTTATATCCCTTCCTACTTACACTCCTAAATGGAAAATAAAATTTACTTTGATGCAAGAGATGCTAAAAAAAAAGTAATTTAAGGCTCCAAGAGCTCTGACATTTATTTGTTGTATTTGGTCAGAGCTTTACATTTATTTTATGCTGAAACCTTTAAACACAACAACGCAAAAGGTGAAAAACAGCCAAGGAGAGGAGCTTCCCTTTAGAATCTCCTTCCTCCACTCCTCTGGATTGCTGCTGCCAAATCCTTTGCATTTCCCTGCCCAAGGGTCTGGCTCTTCCCTGATTTTCTAAAGCCCTTCCCAGGTCTCCAAAACCCCCTGAGAACCCTCAAATCCATCTCTTCTTTCCCTTTCCCAGGGCATCTTTGGTGTTCAGGTATTAAATCACTTCTCTGTCCTTCACTCTTCTGAATTCTTGGATTTATCCTGACTCCACCAATGAAAAACTCAACCACTCTGATCTTCCTGTGCTTGGCCTGGGCTCTGAGAATTCCTGAACTCTGCAATTCCTCTTCTCCCCATTCCTGACACCTTGTTCCCATCAAACATCCCAGATCATCACTCCCAGCCTGGAACACCTCCCACTGTCCCAGGCTGCTCCAGCCCCAATGTCCAGCCTGGCCTTGGGCACTGCCAGGGATCCAGGGGCAGCCACAGCAAATCTGGCAATTCCAGCCCAGCCAGCAATTCCCAATTCCCATCTCCCATCCATCCCTGCCCTCTGGCACTGGGAGCCATTCCCTGGCTCCTGTCCCTCCATCCCTTGTCCCCAGTCCCTCTCCAGCTCTCCTGGAGCCCCTTCAGGCCCTGCAAGGGGCTCTGAGCTCTCCCTGGAGCCTTCCCTTCTCCAAGTGAGCGTTCCCAGCTCTCTCATATCTCACTATACTTCACATATCCCTCCCACTCAATTTTCCTCTAATTCCCATTGGAATTGCTCTGCAATCCCATGGACCAAACCATTTCTCTCCTGTCAATGCCTCTCATGCATGGAAATAAAAACAAAGGGTCAGGATCAGGAATTCCCTGAAAATAAAGGAAGTGAAACCCAATGTGGATTTTCAGAAGAGCAGTTTGGATTTGCACCAAAGGGAATCTTTCAAGGCCAGGCTGGACAGGGCATGGAGCAGCCTGGGATAGTGGGAAGTGTCCCTGGCCATGGCACAGGTGGGATGGGATTGATTGGGATGGGATTGATTGGGATGGGATTGATTGGGATGGGATGGGATTGATTGGGATGGGATTGATTGGGATGGGATTGATTGGGATGGGATTCAATGGGATGGGATTCAAGGTCACTTCAAACCCAAAGCAATCTGTGACTTTTTCCCAAAAATACATTTTCTCCCTTAGGAGACCCGGAAGTGACAGAGAGGTCAGAGGAGGACCCTGCACCCCGGGCACGGCTTGTGACTCCCACGTTCCATGAGGACATTCCCAGCCTCACCCGCAGCAGGACCTGCTGGCAGCAGCTGCTTTTTTGGGAGTGTTCCAGTTCCAAACAGCTCCTGGTGTGCCTGGGAATTGCCCCTAAAGGTCCATCAGCACCTCCCTGTCAACCCCAGCAGGAAATGTGTGAAAAACCTGTCACAAGCCCCCGTGTCTCATGCTCCCAGCAGGCACTCCCACATCATCCCTTTTCCCTCAGAAATTCCACGTATTTCCAAAATACCTCTAACACAGAGGCCCTAAGTTATTTCTCCCAGCGAATAATTTTATATTCCACTTGCTAATCTGAAATCAAAACCTGCTGGAGTCACTCCCGACATCTTTGGGAAGCTGGAAAGTGTTTTGAATTCAAGCATTGTTAAGCTCCGTGGTGCTCAAGGAAAGCAATTTTCTGTCCTTGAGCAGCTTCCAGAGCTGGGAAATCCCAAAGAAAAGCATCAATATTCCCAGTCTCCCTCCCAGGCCCGAATTCCCGGCTCCTGGAGGCGCCAGCCTTACCTGGAATGAGGTGGGGGGGTTGATGTTCACCCGGGCTTGGTTCCAGTGCTGTCCCTTATTCCCACTCGAAGACCACAAGGGGTTTTCTATGGCAGTCTGACCCTTGAGCCGCAGGTAAACATTCAAACTTCCTGGAAAAACAGGAGGAGAACTGGATATCTGTATTTTAATTTATATTGATGTTTTTGTAATGTTATCTTGTAATATTATGTTAAATTAAATCATTATGGAATCATGGCCTGGCTTGGGTCGTAAGGGACCTTAAATCCCACCCCATTCCACTCCTGCCACCTTCCACTATCCCAGATTTCTTCAAGCTCTGTCCAGCCTGGCCTTGGACACTTCCAAGGATGAAGGACAAGCTGAATCCTCCAAAAATGCTCAGGATTTGCCTTACAGGGGATGGAACAGGATTTAAGGTCCTTCCCAACGCAAATCACTGTGTGATTCCATGAAGTGACTGGCAGGGGGTAAAACCAGTGGCCAGGAATAAAAACTGGGAATGAAGGAACAAAGTCCTGTCAGGAGAGCAGGGGATGCTCTGGAATCTTGGCTTTTTGGCCCTTCAGCTTTCCCACTCTGCTCTCCCAGCAGGTTCTGCCTCTCTCTTTTTATTTGGGATGGCTCTCTAACAGCAGGAAAAACGGCTGTCCTTGGAACATCAGTTGGAAATGTCCCATTTTGAGGTGTGGATGGAAAAACGGGAAGTAGAGATTGGTGGAAAAGGTGGTGGCAGCTCCAATGGATGTGCAAATTCCTCCTGTGCCGGTGCAGGGACACAGGAAGGACAGAGAATCTTCATCTTCCTCCTTCCAACAATGGCTCCCTGTTTGCTGCAAGTCAAGGAATGGGAATTCCTATTTCTCCCATCCTTCAGGGATAATCTCCCTCTCCTTTGGATCCACAGCCGGTTCCTGTGGCAGCCAGTGCCCCCAGGAGTAACTTTGGGATCTGTCAGGAATTACAATCCCACCTGGGAGCAGGAGCTCCCTTTTCAGGTGAAGAAACCCCTTCTTTTCCCAAATCCCATTGCCACGGAATGGGATACAGATCTCTGGGATAAACATCCCTCATGGATGGTCTCATCTCTGCACTCTGCTCCCTGCAAAGGTTCCCAAGGACCTCTCTGTATCTCCAGGGAAATTTCAGCCCCTTCTGCACAGAATCCCAAGAGCTGGCCCAGAAGCTGAGCTGGATAAAAAATATAAAGGGGTTTGAATTACTTAAAATAGGAATATTCTCCTATGGATGCCACTGGGATTCCTCAGTTTTAGGAACGGAGGATGAAGCATCACTTCCTTTAAATCCCAAAACCAATCCACACCAGGAACAGAGCATGATTCCAGCATCACATCCCATTTTCTCAGGGACCTTTCCAAACATCATTGGAAATGTAGAAACAATTTGATGAGGATTCTTTTGGAAACAAAGTGCTTTGCCCCTAAAACATGGGAATAACAACCCTGGTACTGGATTGTTCTTGGGAATCTTCTGGATCCCACAGCACAGAGATCATAAATGAGATATTGGGAAGGAGTTCCTGGCTGGGAGGGGCTGGGATGGAATTCCCAGAGCAGCTGTGGCTGCCCCTGGCAGTGCCCAAGGCCAGGCTGGAGCAGCCTGGGACAGTGGGAGGTGTCCCTGCCCATGGAGTGGGATTTAAGATCCTTCCAACCCAAACCATTCCAGGATTCTGTGGTGTTTGGAGCTCAGCTAGCAGCTCCGACCCTGCTCTGGTGGGTAAATCCATGAGCTGGGAATGTTTAAGCCAAGAGCTGCCCCGACTGGCAGGATTCATTCCCAAAGGGGGATTGGAAGCTCCTCTCCACATTGGGAGCAAATCCCAAAGCCACGGTGAAGGGTCAAGGCCTGGGACAGCTGGTGATCAAACAGTTAATCTGTCCCAGCAATGGGATTTGGAATTATCCATGGTGGATTAATCCTTAATAAAATGTAATTCTGAAAGATTCTATTACCAATTCAATATTTTCCACAGAATCCCTGGAGCTGGAGGCACCTCTGGAGCTCGTCCCATCCAAAGCACAGCTTCATTAAAGGAGTGCATTTCCATTCCAAATTAATAATCTGGATTAATTCTTCATTAATCCAGATACAGCTGGATTTGGGAATCTCCGAGGACTTCCCAACCTTCCTGAGCCACCTGTGCCAGTGTTTGACCCTCACTAGTTGAAGAGAATGGAATTTTCTCTATTTCAGTTTATTCCCATTTCCTGTCCCTGAGCATCCCTGAGCTTCTCCACACTCTTCCTCCAGGGATTTATCCAATGTATAAAACCTTCCTGAGCTTTTCCAAGGCCACACTAGATGGGGTTTGGAGCACCCTGGGATAGTGGGAGGTGTCCCTGGCCGTGGCAGGGGGGTGGAATGGGATGAGTTTAAGGTCCCTTCCCACCCAAACCAGTCTGGAATTCTGGGATTCTATTAGAGAATAGAATTTGGAACATTGGCTAAAATTATGGGAACTGTATTTTTTTTTTTTTTAAATAAAGAATTAACATGATATCGAGCAATCTGGAATTTTGGGAACTTGTGCCCACATTTCCAGGAATAAATCCAGTGGATTTGTGGTCATGGACCACCACTGTCACCTGGGGCCAGATCCTTCCTTACCTTGCCAATTCAAGGATTTCCACAGGGAAGAGGGGATCCCAGTAAAAAACCCCAAAATCTAAGGACAAACACTTGCTGAAGAGGAAATTCAGGGAAAAAAACCCCAAATCCCACTGTTTTTGGACAAACCTCAGTGCCTGTTTTCTTTGCGTTATCCCAAATAACTTTACACTCCAAATATTTATCAGGAATTCCAAATCTATCTTTAACCCTTTATGTTTCTAATTTGTTCTTCTTAACACACCACAAATAAACGACCAGAATACGACCAGATATTGCAATTTTTCCATTTTTTCTCTCAGCATGGAGTGGCTGAATCCCTTCCTCCCAATAAAAAAAAAAACCCAGCACAGAGCCAGGAGAATTCCAACCTGGAGCTGCATCCACCTTCCTGCAGCACAGAGACAACGGGAAAAAAACCCCTGAGTGCGCTTGTCTGCTCCGCTTAAAATCTGAGCTCTGCCTGGGGCAGGGGGAGCTCGGACAAAGCAAGCACCAGAACTCTCTGGGGGGATGAGTTTGCCCTTGAAATAGAGGTAAAAATACATCAAACCACGTCACTTTGACACTGGAAGACCTCTTGGCACGCTGGGAGCACCAAGAAACCCACAAAGGGCTCCCAAAAATTGGATTTTTGTTGTTCAGGCTTTTGTATTTTCCTACTATTTTTTTTTTTTTTTTTTTCGTACCACAAAGAGTAATTTGATGTGGGTGTTGAAAGAGGCAGGGTTAAAAATAGACTGGCAGGTATCCTTTGAAAATCCAGATTCCTGCAGTCTGTGAGCAAATTCTCCATGACTTTTCCACAAGAAATGCATGAGGAATGAAGCTGCTCCCTGCCTGATCCTGAATTTAGCCAGGAATGCCTGAAACACTCACAGATGCTCCTTGAAAATCCATATTCCTGCAGCTTTTGAGTAAATTTCCCATGACTTTTCCACAGAAAACACCTGAGGAATGCTGCTGCTCCCTTTCTGATCCTCAGGAATGCCTAAAACATCCCGTTAGAATCAGGAAAAATCCTTGTTAAAATCAACTTTTCCCTTTCCAGGCTCTTAAATTCCCACTCAAATCAATGGGATTCCTGTGCAATTCCCTGCCCAAAATCTCACTCATGCAGGAAACCCTTCCCAGCTCTAAGAGGAAAATTCCTCCTTCCCACAAATTCCTGGGAAGCAGAATGCTGCCACATTCCAGGCACCTCCCTGGGTTACAACAAGCCCTCGGAGGGGCCGACGCTCTTCCCACGCTTTTCCTTCAAACAAGAGGGAGTTTTTCCAGCTATTTTTCCCAAAGGAATTGGCTTTCTCTCACCTATGTGCTGTCCATACATGTGATAGTAGAAGCTGAAGCAATAGGCCGTGTTGGTGGCTCCGTAGGGATTTTTGGGAGCGACGCTGAAAACGGGACTGACAAGTCTGGCCTTCTCCCCCTCCAGCCTGGGACGGGACGTCTCGATGTACATGTAAAAACCTGGAAAAATCCAAAGGGAAACCATTGGGATGAGGCCTTCAGCACCTGTATATGTGTGAAAACCTGGAAAAATCCAAAGGGAAATCCTTAGGATGAGGCTTTCGGCACCTGTGTATGTGTGAAAACCTGGATGAATCCAAAGGGAAATCATTGGGATGAGGCCCTCAGCACCTGGGATGTCTCAATGTACATGGAAAAACCTGGAAAAATCCAAAAGGAAATCATTGGGATGAGGTTCTTAACAGCTGGGACATCTTGATGTACATGGAAAAGCTGGAAAAATCATAAAGGAAATCATTGGGATGAGGTTCTTAACACCTGGGACATCTCGATGTACACGGAAAAGCTGGAAAAATCCAAAGGGACACCCTTAGGATAAGGCCAACATCCAACACAGATGGAAATCCTTAGGATGAGGCCCTTGACACCTGGGATATCTTGATGTACAGGTAGAAACCTGGAAAAATCCAAAGGGAAATCATTGGGATGAGGCCTTCAGCATGCAACAGATGGAAATCCCTGGGATGAGGCCCTCAGCACCTGGGATGTCTCAATCTACACTGAAAAACCTGGAAAAAATCCAAAGGGAAATCCTTAGGATGAGGCCCTCAACACCCAACACAGATGGAAATTCCTAGGATGAGGCCCTCAACAACTGATATCTTGATGTACCCATAAAAACCTGGAGAAATCCAAAGGGAAATCCTTGGGATGAGGCCCTCAGCACCCAACATAGATAAATGCAGGACCGCAATTTGGAATTACTAAGGATCCCCATAAAGTTTTTACTTCCATCTACCTCCATGTCATTTTTGGGACTCATTCTTTCCTACATGAAACCCCTGGGTTTCCAAAGGCTGCTCCAAAGCCATGTTTTCCATGGAAACTAAAATCCAGGAAGCAGGCTGGTTCTGGAAAACACCATCAAGCTGATGAACTTTTGCACAAAATCTGAGGGGGTTCAGCCTTCAGTCCTGAGGGGGAAATACATCCCGGGAAAGACGACTTGTAAAATAAAGGGAAAATATCATGATGGAAACCTTCCATGGAATATTTCCAACTTGTCGTGTCAATCCCAAAGAAGACAATATCCATTTATTCCATTCCTGGAAGTGCCAGCCACAGAGATATTATTGAATTAACCCAGCCAGATAAAGGTGGCGCAGGACAGATTTTTCCCCTTTGGAAGCGCACACGATAAAATAGCCGGAGCTACTGCGGGGTCGGGGTAAATTCAGCTGGAAGCGACGGACTTTTCAAATGCAAATCCACGCTGCAGTCAGGAGCAGATGTTAACGGGGGCAGCAGATTGAAAACTGCACGTTTGAACAATAGCCAGAGCAAAAATGGGGCAAAAACCAGCTCGTCGTGACAGGCCGAGAGAGCCCAAGGGAGAATTTAAATGACATCAGGTAGGAGAATGTTTTAAGACGAGCCACATTTCCCTGCTTGAGTTGAACGTGAAGGGAATCGCTCGGAAAATGGCGCAATAAAAATGAGGCGAGGTGGGAATGGCACCATCAGGGGTTGTGCTTTGGGAGCTGCCACTCCTCAGCACCAGGAATTCCTTCTAGAAGTCTTTGAAGGGTCTTGGTCTGAACTTAGAGCACCTTCCAGGGCCTGAAGGGACTCCAGGAGAGCTGGAGAGGGATTTAGGAGAAGGGGTGGAGGGACAGGACAAGGAGAAATGGCTTTAAAGTGAAGGAGGGTACACTTAGATGGGATATTGGGAAAGAATTCCTGGTACTGAGTGGGATTTGAGGTCCCTTCCAATCCAAACCAGTCTGGGATTCTGGGATCTTCTCCATTTAAACTCCAGGACCAGGATGAGAAGGAGCCTGAGATGTCCCGGCCCTGTGTGACAAAGGGCCAGGGGCAGCAGTGGGGCCTTCTGAGGGACATGGATTTGATCCATTGCTTCCCAGATCTCCCCACAGATGAACTCCAGCTTTCTGGGTATGGCTCTCACTGACAGAGGGAAGGAATAGATGGGAGATTGGGATGGAATTCCCGGCTGGGAGGGGCTGGAATTCCCAGAGCAGCTGTGGCTGCCCCTGGATATTTGGCAGTGCCCAAGGCCAGGCTGGACATTGGGGCTGGAGCAGCCTGGGACAGTGGGAGGTGTCTCTGCCCATGGAACAGGTGGAATTAAGATGAACTTAAATCCTTTCCTGTCCCAATCAATCCGGGGTTCCATAACCAAGAAATGTCCAAACTCCCTGGCCTGGACAGTTCCCTTATCCCACATTCCTGCCTGCTGGATCTTACCCTCCTTGGAGCCGGTGCGATCGGCGTTGGGCCCCGTGTTGGGGGTGTACTTCGTGTCCCTCGTGGCAGTGCTTTGTTTTGTCCAGTCAAAGTTGTCGGTGTCGTCTTGAGTGAAAAGGCAAATGTTCCCATCCTCAAAGCCACAGTGGAACTCTCCTGCCAAAACAAATAACAGGAAATCAGCGGCCGAAGTTCTCCATCCAATCCTTATCTTTCACATCAATTGTCCACAGTTTTCTTTAGCAGCATCTCAACAAAAAAATAAATCAGGGTCATCAGTTTGTGCTGGTGAAATCGAAATGATATTTAAATCTTTTTGTAGAGCTCCTCCTCACACATTCAAATTCATACAGAGGTTTTTAGAGGTGCTGTCTCTTTTTACATTTCTAAAAAGCTGGGGAGAACAGAAGCATTCCCAGAAAACATGAAAAATGGGGGGAAAAATTGTGAGAAGTGGGTTAATGTGGTTTAGGAATAAAAGACAGCAGTGTTTCAAATTGTAAACATTATCCCCAAGTGGCATCTCCTAAATTATCCTTCATTTCAATAGGGATGGGAAAGAGGAAGTGGATAAAATAAGACAAAAGAGCTTTGGGATAGACATAAAGGAAATCTCTAAAAATCAGGACATGGCAGCACATGGAGGGATATCAGGAAGAGAATGATCACAACAAATTCCTGGGAGGAATATCTGAATCCCTGTGGGAAGGAGAGGCGACTGTGTCACGTCCTGGACACACCTCCTGGATTTTCATTGAGATTTCTGTGATGTATTTGAAGAAAGTGGCAAACATGCAGCTCTAAAGAATACAAATTGCTCAAGAGGATTCCTGGGATTGTCTCCTGCATCCCATCTGAGCTGTGGGAGCCCAGTGATCCCAGTGATCCGCCCCGCTGGGTTACCATGGGATGAGAAATTCCTCCTGTAATTTAAGAACCAAAACAAAGCCCAGCTTGGAGGTTCAGGTCTCGCTCAGAGCAAAACGAGGCCCCGTGGAGTAAGACGTGCAAAAGCTGAATTTCACTGCATGAACAATTCCTGCTGAGTTTACTCTTCCTGCAAAGTCCATTGATTTATCTGAGAAAAGAAGGAAATCTCCCTTCTCCAGGGAGGAGGCAGCTGCCTGCACACGGTGTCAGCTTGGAGGGGTGCAATTTATATTCATTGGTAGGAGAAACTTAAACTCTGGCTGTCAGGGGATTGCTCATCCCTGTTAAACTGAGAAGGTGGATAAATGTTTGCAGGTTTGGGGTTTTGGGGAGCTCTAAATCCACTTAAGCCACTGGAGCTTCCCTGTTAATCAGTGAGGAGAGAGGGACCTGGAGCTTAGTGCTGCAACACTCAGGTAATGCTGCAGGCTCAGAAATAAGCTTGGAAAATTCCCTTCAAACCGCAGGATGTGCTCGGAGCTATTTCCAAATATTCCTGGTTCTCCTCCCGCCTTTCCAAAGAACAGCACGAGGCCACAGGGGTCCAGGGTGGATCAGGGAGAAGGCTGGGAGGGATCCCTGCTCAGCCCTGGGCACATCTGGAGTGCTGTGTCCAGCTGTGGGCTCCACAGAGACCTGGCACTCCTGGATCTGCTCCAGAGGAGGGATGTGAGGATGAGGAAGGGCTGGAGCATCTCCATGACCAGGAAAGGCTGAGGGAGCTGGGGCTGCTCAGCCTGGAGAGGAGCCCCAGTGGAGTGGGGGCTCAACCCTGGCTGTCCCTGTCCATCCCTGTCCATCCCTGTCCATCCCTGTCCATCCCTGTCCGTCCCTGTCCGTCCCTGTCCGTCCCTGTCCGTCCCTGTCCGTCCCTGGGCTCAGGGAGGGGCAGAGCAGGCCCAGGCTCTGCCCCAGCCCCAGGCTCTGCCCCAGCCCCAGGCTCTGCCCCAGGCCCAGCAGTGGCACCAGAGCCATGGGCAGGGGCCAATCCCAGGAATTCCCCCTGCACAGGAGCAGAACTTCTGCCCTGGGCAGTGCCCAGCCCTGAGCAGAGCCCAGAGAGGGGCTGGAGTCTCCTCCTGGGATATTCCAGAGCCACCTGGACACACTCCTGTGCCCTGGGCTCTGGGATGGCCCTGCTGGAGCAGGGAGTAGCCCCAGGGACCCTCTGGGGTTTCTCCAGCCTGATCCATCCTGGAATTCTGTGCCCCTCCAGAACTGCCAGTATAAACCACAATCCTACAAAACCAGGTTATCACTGGAATGCAGATCCCAGAAACTTCCTTGGCTATCAGCTCCTCGAGCTGCTTGATTTGGTTTCCCAGTAAATCCAGCAGATCCTCCAGGAGCATCCATTCCCTAAAGCACAGCTCCTTCACCGGCTGACAGGACCAAGATCCTGGTTATCCCTGGTGACCTCTGTGATGGGAGCTGGTTTGGGACCAGTGAGGGAATTTCTGGCTGGGCTGGAATTGCCAGAGCAGCTGTGGCTGCCCCTGGATCCCTGGCAGTGCCCAAGGCCAGGCTGGACATTGGGGCTGGAGCAGCCTGGGACAGTGGGAGCTGTCCCTGCCATGGCTGGATGGGATGGGATTCAGGTCCCACCAACCCAAAGCAGTCCCTGATGCTTTGATGGTTCCATGGTTCCACCCAAACCCTGCAGGAGAGAAGTTGGAGATCGACATCTCCATCTTCATCCCAAGACTGGGAAGGGAATTCGAAGACCCGGCCAAAACTCTCGGAATACACCAGGACTCAAACGAAGCTCTCTGAACAAAGTGCCAGCTGTGCCTCTCGCCTCCAAGAATTCTTCTTACACCACCTGAGCTCCAAATTCTCTTAGTTTACCCCACATTTTGTGGATTTTTCTTCCACCTCCACTTTTGCATCTTCCTGAAGCACAGAAGTTGCTGCTTCCACACAAAGGGATGAAATGAAAAGGCAGAATTTAAGTGAAGGAGAAAAGTTTTGATTCCCAGATCCAGTCCTGGAGCAAAGGGAACAACAGAAAGAATTTTAAGCCATTCAGCACTTTCTGCATTGCCCCTCCCATGCCTTAAAAGCTGCATTGACTTCTTGTGCCCTCAGAGCTTCATTAAGAAATTCCACATCAGCAGAATAAAAAATTTTTTCCTCAGGTGAAGAAAAAAAAATTAAAATAAATATTCAGGACAGAGGGGGAAGAAAAAAAAAAAGAGTCAAAGTTTGCCTTTTATTTAATAGTCAAACATTGATTTCATGTGAAATACCTTGGAAAAGGTTAGTGCTAAACGTTCTTGGCACTGAACACTCTTTAAAAAATGAGGGAAGAAGAAAAATGGGAATAAAGCTCTCCAGGCTTTTCTCCATACTTTTGTAGGAGCATTTAAATAGATCTGCGTGGTCTGGATCTGTTAATTAATGAGCAGGAGGGCAGGAGGAACAAGCAGCTCTTCCACAGGTGCTCCAGCCACGGCCCTAACGATGGTGCTAATTAACATTAATGAGAGTGGTGGTTTTTGTCAGGGCACATGGCAGCTCTGGAAGTGGATTCAGGTCGTTAATAATTTCCTTGCCAATTAAGGCAAAAGCTGAAGCTGTGCTGGAGGTGAGACCCTTCATTGTAGTGTGGATTTGTGTCGTCTATTCCCATAAAATCCAAGTTGGATGTGAGTCCCGAACATCTTCTCTCTCCTGTTATTCAGGGCTGACCTCTAATTGTAGAAATTGATCTAAAATCCTTCTGGTTTGCATTAAATGGTTTCTGTTAGGTGGGAGAAATTGGAGACGTGAGGCTCCACCTCAGAGTTAAAGTCTTTTGATGCTTCTTGCTTGGGTATCGCAGAGATTGCACCAAAAAGAAGGATTTAGGGAATGGGATTATTCCAGAAGTGAATCAGGAAGGGCATGACTTCAGTTTCCAGTCAGGAATCTTGTCCTCTTCATTCCCACAGCATCAATAAAACCAGAAATTGGCCCAACAGCTTTAGGAGCAACAGAGATTTTGTAGGAAGCACAGAAAAGGGAGATGGGAAGGGACTGGAGAATTGCTGAGGGAGCTGGGAAGGGGCTGGAGAATTGCTGAGGGAGCTGGGAAGGGGCTGGAGAATTGCTGAGGGAGCTGGGAAGGGTCTGGAGAATTGCTGAGGGAGCTGGGAAGGGGCTGGAGAATTGCTGAGGGAGCTGGGAAGGGGCTGAGCCTGGAGCAAAGGAGGCTCAGGGGGCCCTTGTGGCTCTGCACAAGTCCCTGGCAGGAGGGGACAGCCGGGGGGGTCGGGCTCTGCTGCCAGGGAACAGGGACAGGAGGAGAGGGAACGGCCTCAGGCTGGGCCAGGGGAGGCTCAGGGGGGGCAGCAGCAGGAATTTCCCCATGGAAAGGGCGCTCAGGCCTTGGAAGTGCCCAGGGAGGTTTGCAGTGCCCATCCCTAGAGGGATTTAATTCCATGTGGAGGTGGCACCTGGGGCCATGGGGCAGTGGTGGCCTTGGGGAATGGCGATTGGATGCAGGCCGGGATCTCTTTCCTACCGAGGAATTCCGCTCAAAAAATCTTCAGGGAAAACCAGCAAAGCAGAATTCTACCGTGGCTTTGGCCACCTGAAAGGAGTGACCCTGGGGACCCTGCAACTTTGGTGGAAAAACTTCCCCATCCCTCCCTTGAGCTGACACATTCCTTATTCCCATTTGGATGCCACCCACATTCCATCATGATCCTACAAGACTTTTGGAAAATTAGTTTGAGATCTTAAAGTCCTAGAGGAGCGTGAGGCACTTGGGATTGTATTTTTTCTTCCCATCAGAGCCTAGATTTAATGTATTAATTAGCAAGGGCTTCATTCCCTGCTCGTTAGGCTCCATGGGAGAGGTTCCTGCAGCTCCTGGGAGCTTTGAGCTAAGCCCTGCTTAATTATTAACGTGTTGGACAAGATCTTCTGCAAATACATTTAGAATTTACACAAAGGCTTAAAGCTGAGTCTGAGGGAAGGAGCAGAGCCTGCTCCTGCCTGCAGGGAAAAATGGGAGACCTCATTCCTTAGGCAGGAAATAATTTTGGGATGTGCTATTAAAAACAAGAATATGTTGTAACAAAAAATATGGATTTGTTTGGGTTTGGGAGAACATGATGGAGTAAGGAGAGGTGGGACTGTGGGAATAGGGTGGTTTTACTGCAATGTGCCAAAGCTCCGTCTCCTGCCTGGATGTTTGCAGGGATTTTCCATGAAAATGTGAAAGAACAAAGTGTGACTGAAGCCTTTTCCAGCCTGGGACATCCCCGATCATGGCAGAGTTTGTGTTTCCAGCCGTGCCTGGGGAGCTGTGTCCTGAGGATTTGGGGAGAGCCAGGATTCACTTGGGGTCTCCTCATTTCTCTGCAATGAATCCGCGATTCCTGAACCTCTGTGGGGAAGAACATCCTTCTTTTTGGTTTCAATCTGCCCTAAAAAGCATGGAGATAACTCAGGAACCACAAGGAAGGCTCTGGGGAGACCTTAGAGAACCTTCCAGAGCCTGAAGGAGCTCCAGGAGAGCTGGAGAGGGACTGGGAGCAAGGGATGGAGGGACAGGACACAGGGAATGGCTTGAAGATGAAGGAGGGTAGATTTAGATGGGATATTGGGAAGGAATTCCTGGCTGGGAGAATGGGGAAGGATGGGCTGGAATTCCCAGATTTGCTGTGGCTGCCCCTGGATCCCTGGAAGTGTCCAGAGCCAGGCTGGACAGGGCTTGGAGCAGCCTGGGACAGTGGGAGGTGTTCCTGCCCTTCCATGATCTCCCACAGCATCCCCAACACCTCCTGAGCTGCTCCAGCACAGATGGACCTGAATTTTATCCCAGGAATATTTTCCTTTGGATGAACTCTCTGGGGCAGTGAGGAAGAGGAGCTGGAGCTGTGATTTTCCTTCCTTTTTCCTCGTTGGAACAAGAGGAATCACAAATGACACCTCCAGGTACTTCCTGCCACCCGTGAGCTGCAACTGGAAGTAAAATACTTCAAATTTGCATTTGAAATGCAAAGACAAAATAATAAATACTCTGAATACTTACGGAGGTGTGGATTCACTGGAGCTGGAAAACAGAGGGAAAATAAAATTAATGCAATTAATTTGTCAATTTGCAGATTATCCTAAATTTCCCCTTATATTATATTATATTGAAATGAATCTACTTCACACCTTTTTAAGGGTGGAAGAGAGTGAAATCCAAACCTTCACAATATCCTAATGGCTTGGGTAATGGATGAGCACGGGAATGGCTTCCCAGGTTAATCCAGAGGAATCTGTGCAGTGCTAAAACCTGGGAATGGGATTGAAGGAGGGATTCTCCTGTGGCTGTCTTTGCAGAAGGATAAATTTGAGGATGGGTGATTTAGGAAAAGGCCCTCCTGCCACAGCCCCACACATGTGGGAAGCAGAAGGAGGATGAGCTCAGGGCTGGAACTGAATTTTATTCACAGAAAAATCCAAAATTAAGTTTTATCTCCAGTTAATGGGGACATCTGGCAATGCCAGAGCACCACTCCAGGTTTTCCTGCTGCCTTTCCTTGCTTTAATCCCAGCCTAAGATCCAGCCAAATCCTAAATTCAATCCGGAGTTTCCAAGGCAGCTCTAAATTAGCACCACTTTACCTGAAACACGAGCAGTGATTTGCTCCGGTGTCATCTCCCTGAGAAACCCAATTTTTACATCTTTCACCTACAAATTACCTCTGATTCTCCAAAAAACCCTCAATTTTACGGGATCCCTGAGTGATTGAGCCTGGAATTAGCTGCAATTTCTGGCAGCTGCATTGACTGAGGCTTGATTTGTAACTAAATGCAGGGGTTTGGATGGAAAATCTCATCAGGTGTCACCTCCAGTCACACCATTGGGATTGCTCCCAGCAGAGCAAAACCAGCTCTGTGTGCCACACTGAGGCACGAAAGCAGACAGGAAAATGAAGGTGGTTAAGCTGAATTTATCCAGCTATAGACCTGGGGGGAAAAAATCCTGAAAAAAAACAGGAAAAAAACCCCAAAATTCCCAATTTTGGAGCAGCACAGCTGCAGGACAACGTGTGATGGCTGAGGAGAGGTTGCTGTGTGCACATCACCGAGGATGAATTAACCAGGAAAGGGAATTTCATGGATATTTGAGGCCCTAAATTCCCAAAGCTGGCTGAAATGCTTGGAAAATCCGTGCCTTTCTCAGGGTGGGGCAGGCCCTGCAGGGAGGGAATCCCAGGGTGCTCCAAGCCCTTCCAATCTGGCCTTGGACAATTCCAGGAATACAGGGGCAGCCACAAATTCCCTGAACCCGTGCCAGGATTTTCCCCTCACCCTAAAATATTTTTTCCTTAGACCAAAACTGAATCTGTTTTATTTAAAACCATCACTCCTCGTCCTGTTGGTCCAGCTCCTAAACCAAAATCTCTCCCTAAATGTGACGCTTCCAGAATTCCTTGTTTGCCACCATCTCCCTGTGATGAAATTCCCGCTAAAACGAATAAAAATTCCCCCTAAACACATTCCATTCCATCCCAAACTGCTCCAGGATTCTCCATCCTCCTCTTTAAGGTCCCTCTTGTCCTTCCATTGCAATTTTTTAAGAAAAGAGAAAGAGAAAGAAAAAGAAAAGAGAAAGGAAAAGAGAAAGGAAAAGAGAAAGGAAAAGGAAAAGGAAAAGGAAAGGAAAGGAAAGGAAAGGAAAGGAAAGGAAAGGAAAGGAAAGGAAAGGAAAGGAAAGGAAAGGAAAGGAAAGGAAAGGAAAGGAAAGGAAAGGAAAGGAAAGGAAAGGAAAGGAAAGGAAAGGAAAGGGAAGGAAAAAGGAAAGAAAGGAAAAAGGAAAGAAAGGAAAGGGGAAAGGAAAGAAAGGAAAAAGGAAAGGAGGAAGGAATTTGGTTATTCATGAAATAAACACCCCAAAATGGGTATTTGGAGGGATTTAATAGAGGATTGAATTTCTGGGAATATGGGAAAGAGGATGTATGGATACTGTGTTTTCTCTGGTTACATTTCAGTGGATTAATCTTTGTCATGGTGACCTTTTAGGGGGAAATTTATAAAGCCCTTCCATTATTTCTTATATAAATTTATAGATTTTATAACCTTGCATAGGAGCACAAACAGTCGCTGTTTTTTAAAGGACAATAATTCACATTAAAATAAAAACTGCTCATTCTGGGGGGAAAAAAACCAACTTTGTTTGCAGATTTTTCTTCCAAACTCATCCTTCAAAACAAGAGTCAACTCTACATCTGCTGTTTGATGAAACTGGCGTTGATTTATTCCAATTTTCCCTTATTTCCCACAAAAAGATTGGATGCGGTTTTGGCTGTCCAGAATTATTTTGGCTGGGCATTTTTTGTTGTTACGAGAGGTGAGGATTTTCCTCTCTCCCCATTTCTCCCTTTCCTTTTGGGACGACCAGAGATTATCCCAGGACTGGGAACAACCCCACCCTTCCGGGAGACCCGGAACATTCCCAACGCCGCATTTCCCTGGATTTCGGATCCTTACCGCTGTACTTGATGACCCGGATGGTGGAGTCGCCCTCCCCGAAGCGGGTAATGGGCGTCAGGCGCACCTCGTAGGCCTCGGGCTTGATCAGCTCCGTCAGGTTGTAGGTGATCAATTCCCCCTTCTGGATGTTCCCGTTCACCGTGATCTCCTGCTCCCACCAGCGCTGCTGCCCGGCCTGCAATCCAACGGGTTCAAAGGTCAGAGATTTGGGGATTTGGCCTCAATTTAGAAAGCACAGCAGACCCGGGCAACCGCCAAAATTCCAAGAGAATCAATGAGGAATACAACGAGGGGTTTAAGTTCTGGAATTAGCCCACCATGGAATATTTCTGCAACAAAGCACGCCAAAAATTTGGAATATTTCTTCCAGAGACCTCCTCCCTGCTCTCTGCCAGCTGCCCATCCTCACCCTGCAGAAATCCAATGGCACCTGGATGTGTTTTGGGGCAGGAAAAGTGCGGGAGCAGACACTGGGCAACCTTCAAAATTCCGAAAGGATTAGAGGTACAATGAGGAATGAACTTTCCGAGTTATCCCACCGCGGAAAATTTCTGTAACAAACCACACCAAATATTGGGAATATTTCTTCTAGAGGTCTGATGGCTCTTGGATGTGTTTTGGGGCAGGAAAAGTGGGGAGTTTCCCCATTTCCTGAGGATTTGGGAAGCTGACCAGGCAGGGATTAGAGCCAAGGACCAAGGGCTGGCTTGTGGTGACCCAGAAACACCCATCGGGTCCTGTGGCATTTCTTACATTTAAAATTCTCCATTTCTTTGAAAATCTGATTTTTACACTTAAAACTGGTTTGTCAAGAAAGATCTGAAAGATCTTTATTTTTCCTTTCAAAATTGCTGTCCTGGAAGCCTGGAATCCAAAAGATTCAAAGGTCAGAGATTTTTTTGGGATTTGTCTCCACATTAGAAAGCAGAGTGGAGCTGGGCAACCTTCAAAATTCTGAAAGAATTAGAAGTGAAACAAGGAATGAACTTCCTGAGTTATCCCACCACGGAGAATTTCTGTAACAAACCACACCAAAAATCAGGAATATTTCTTCCAGAGAAAGAAGAGCTTCCAGGCTCTTGGATGTGTGGAAAAGTGGGGAGTTCCCTCAATTCTTGGGGGATCTTGGATGCTCACCAGGCAGGGATTACAGCCAAGGACCGAGGGCCAGTTTATTTCAAGTTTTAAAAAAATAAATAAAATTAAGCTTTTTAAGCCACATTTTTATGTCATTATGCCAATGATATCTGCAAAGTAAAAATATTCCCTATTCTTTGGCTAAGGAACCACAGGAACAGATTTCCCAAAGAATTTCAATAATTAATGATGGAAATTCACAATTATCCAAACAAGACGTGAATTTCTATTGAATTCAGCCTCTGCTTTGAATTCTTGCCCTTCCTTCCAGAAGCAATAAAATCTCCATTATTTTCTCCTTTTGGAAAGGAAAACAATTTGGTTTTTCCTTGCAGGATTATCCCTCCAAAGCCAGGGTTGGATATTGATATTTCTCCATAGGAAGCAACACAGATTTTGATTTTTATTTTTTTTTTCCCCTCGCAATCAACACCAGCTCTGGTCTAATCCTTATTTTTCTCCATGGAAACCAGGGGGGAATAAAAAACCCAAAACAACAGAAAATTGTCTCTGTGTTGGATGGAAAACAAGCCTGATTTTCCAGCTCTGCTGTGGAATAAATAAATATATATTATATAAATATGTAAGTATATAAGTATATAAATATATAAACACAAATATATAAATTAAGAAATTAAGAAATGTGCAAATAAAAATATATAAAATAAAGATATTTGATCAACATGCATCAATAAAATTTGAAATATGTCAATATATCAAGATACAAATATATAAATAATAAATATATAAATATATTGATTTAAATAAAGAAATTCAGGATCTGCCACATCCAACTTTGTTTTTCCCACCTGGAAAGCCAACCCAGCATTAGAAATGAAGCCATAATTCCAGGAGCTGCTTCCCAAATTTGGGAAACACCAACAACCTGGGCTGAAAAATATGGAAATAACTGAAAATAAATGGAACCCAGGACATCCTGAAAAAAGGATTTAATTCCTATACCGTCTTGGGGTGCTGGAAACTCCAACACTGAACTGGAGATGCTCCGATTCCAAGCTGGAAGCAACCAAGACTATTTCCCTTGGAGATCTGGGAATCACTTCAGCTCCCCTGGAAGGGAAAGAGCCAAATCCTCATCCCCACTTCCCAAAATTCCTGGTGCAGCTGATCCCTAACACTAAGCCTGTGCTGTTTTCCATGAAAAAGCCAAGACTGAGGCTTCCAAGAGAAAATCCACAAGAAACAACCATAAAACACAATCATGTGCCTCAATTCCTATGTCCAGAGCTGGAATATCCGTAAGAACCAGGATTTGGTTGGAAAATTAATTTTTGAAGGGAAAAAAAGTCTCATTATCGAAGCCCTTTCCCTCACAAAGAATAGGATGAAACTCAAGTGGGGAATTGGCTTTGGCCAAGTTGGAATAACAATCTTCCAGTGGTTTGGGAATATTTATGAAGCTCCAAGGAAAGAAGGGAGCAGTCCCTGGGGCATTTATTTGCATTATCTTGTAATTAATTAAGCAGGGAATATCCACTCTCAGGCAACTTGGAGCACAGGAGGTTTCTCTGGGACAGGACTCCTTTTTTCCTTGGAATATTTAGGAATCTGTGTGTCCAAAGGAGATAGAAAAACAAAAGGGGGCTGTAAATGAGGGAAGATTTTTATTCCAGAAGGTTGGAACCACCCTGGTGCTGCCAATAAAAGGAGGTTTATTCCATGTCTTTTGCTGGAAAACACTATTTTCTTAAAGCCCTGGAATTCTGGATTTCCTGAGGAGTTGATCCTCTGGGATGATTAAAGATTGACTCCTCGTGTGCTCAGATATGTTCATAAAAAATAAACAGCTCCTGACTGTGTTGTTCGTGGCCTATCGATTCCCAGCACAAATTCCTTCATTGACTCCACTGGACAAGAATCTCTTTAATTAATGACAACCTTAATTGATGACAAAAAAACATAATGACAAAGTCAATTCATCCACTGGATACTCCATAAAAAAACTGTGGCGGTGTTTAAAGTAATTTCTTTGACATTTTTAGCCACACAGATTGATTTTCCTTAAAAAAAAAGAGATTTCTTTGGAAGTTTTGTATCTGAAATTGGGCTGCTCGGCTCATGGACAAATATTCCATTTGTGCATCACAGAGGGAGAATTCCTAGGAAGTGTTTGTGTTATTCCTGCTTTTCCTTCTTTGTTCTGACTGGAATATAATCAGAGTTAGCCAGGTGAGAATATAAAATTGAGGAGTGGCTCCTGCGTTGTCTTCATTCCCAAGGATGGATTTGGAATGACTTGGTGAAAATATCTGGGATTCAGACAAGCTCTAAAGGATGGTCTGTTCTTGATGGCAGAGAATCATGGAATATTCTGAGTGGGAAGGGTTCCCAAGGATCCCAGGATCACCCAGCCCCACCCTGCCCTGCCCAGACCCCCCAACAATCCCAGCCTGGGCATCCCTGGCAGCGCTGCCCAAACACTCCTGGAGCTCCGGCAGCCTCGGGGCCGTGCCCATTCCCTGGGGAGCTTTTCCAGAGCTCATTCCACCCTCTGGGGGAAGAACCTTCCCTGATCTCCAGCCTGAGCCCCATCCCTGGCCCAGCTCCAGCTGCTCCCTGGCTCCTGTCCCTGTCCCAGGGAACTGAAATGGGAGCTGCCCTCGGGAGGATGATGAAGACCACAGAGAGGTCTCCCCTCAGTCTCCAGCTGCACAACCCCGGTGCCCTCAGCTGCTCCTCTCACAATTCCCCTCATTTTCCCTCATTTCTCTCTTTACTGAATATTGTCACAATCAGCAGAACCCCAAACCCTGACGTGTGTCTCCGTGTGGAGCTGCTCCTGCTCCCTGCTCCCCTGCAGAATCCCAGTTCCTGTGGATCCAGTTGGGACCAACAGCTCAAACCCAGCCCGGACTGGGCAGCTGAGGCTTGGCTTGAGCAGGGACAAACTGATCCAAAGTGTCCCTAGTGGGAGTCAGGCTCAGGGAACTGGAGAAAATTCAGATGTGCCAACAAGGTTTAGGATGGATTTCAGGGAAGGTTCTTCCCCCAGAGGGAGGAATGAGCTCTGGAAAAGCTCCCCAGGGAATGGGCACGGCCCCGAGGCTGCCGGAGCTCCAGGAGCGTTTGGGCAGCGCTGCCAGGGATGCCCAGGCTGGGATTGTGGGGTCATTCTGGGCAGGGAAGGAGTTGGGCTGGATGATCCTTAGGATCCCTCCAACTCAGGATATTCCAGGATTCCCTGATTTGGCAGTTGCATGATAAATCTCTTTCCCTGCCTTTCTGCTCTAAGGCCATTTAACAATGGGCACAATCTTTACCATTCCTAATCCAGGAGAACAATTAAACCATTCCTAATCCAGGAGAACAATTAAACCATTCCTAATCCAGGAGAACAATCCTGGTCATGTAATCGACTTTCTTCTTGCAGGATTATATCAACAATCCTCCTGGAATTGCTCTTCCCACTCATTTTTGTATTTCATTATTTTATAACGTTTATCGTGTTGTGGAATTGACTCTCTGTGATACATACTTTAAAAAAGTTCTCTTTTCCCTCCTTTTTTTAAAGAAACTAAAATTCCCAGGCCTTTAGGAATAAGGAATGTGGAATCCAAGGATGCAGAGTGTTTTTAGATGAGGCTTTCATGGGCTACAGATTGACAGCTGCGAAATGCAGGTGTCAGAAACAGCTGGTCCTGAGCCAGATTTATTGTCTGCGATCCCAAGATGAAGGAGATGGGAGCACCTCAGGGAAAGCTGGGCTGAGGAAGCCACGGAGCCAACCATGAAATCCTCGTGGAAAACAGCTCCGGGTTTGGAGGTGGAGTGGGAAATGGAGAGAGGGATCCTTTGCACCAGAGTGAAATCAAACTCCGGCTCCCAGATCCGCTCAAACCGGCAGAATTGGGATAGGAGCCGCTCTGCCTCCTGGAGCTCCATCGAGGGATGAGAGCAAATGGTCTTGGAAGCTCTGGATTAGGACACTTCAGTCTGTTTTGTGAATCAGGGGGAGTTTGGGGGATTGCAGAACTGGGAGTGGAATGAAGTTTCCTTGCTTTGAACAACTTTAAATACAGGGATGGAGAGAGGGACTTTGGATAAAGGCCTGGAGCGCTGGGACAAGGGGAATGGCTTTAGACCGTGAGAAAGTAGGGATAGCTGGGATATTGGGAAGGGATTCCTGGCTGGGAGGGTGGGGAGGGGCTGGGCTGGAATTGCCAGGCTGTCCCTGGATCCCTGGCAGTGCCCAAGGCCAGGCTGGACATTGGGGCTGGAGCAGCCTGGGACAGTGGGAGCTGTCCCTGCCATGGCAGGGGTGGGATGGGATTTGGGTTTTCAAGCCACAACATTTTGGGATTCTGGGATTCTTTACTCAGAAAGACAATAAATGTACCCTCACTCCCTTCATCCATAGCCATTTATCCAGGGCTAGGGGATCCGAGCTGTGGCACCGACAGAAAATTCCCATCTCTGTTTTCCAGCCAGTGGCCACTCAGCCTTCCCAGGAACCCCTTCCCAGGATATTTGAATCCACCTGGCCCTGCTCAGTGCTGGGTGACAGCAGAAGTTAAAAATCCACCCAGCCCAAAGGGTGACCAAGAGGAAGCTCCAGAGCTGTGCCCTGCTCGGGGCTGTTGGAAGAGATTCTCATTCCCAAGCCACGGACGCCGCAAGCTCCCGGGGCTGGGAATAAAGGAAAGGTGGGAGCTTGAATCTTTTATGTAACAAGCTGGAACAAGCTGCTCTCTGGTTTACAGGGAGCAGCTGAATTTTTATGACTCCTTCACAGCGGAGCTGTTCCTTTTCTAGGCCACGGCGGCTGCGGGGACGTGGCTGTCACCCGCCGTCACCTGCTGAGAGCAGCCACCGTGGAGATCAGAGCTGCACACCCTTCCTGGCTGCTCTGGAAAAGTCTCCCTTGCTCAATTCGCTTTCATCCTGCTGACAGGAAATATCAGAGAGCTGGAGGTGCCCGCCTGGCGCTCCTCGGATGCTGGGAGCCGCTAAATGTTGTCGTTTATTGGGAAGAAATGGGAATCTGGCCTTGGGGATGGGCAAAGCGTGGGAAGGAAACATCTCCACGTGGTGCCAGAGGGAGCCAGAGGTGGTTGGAGCAGCTGCAGGGACGGAGCTGCTCTGGGATCTCCAGGTGAAGCTCATGGAAAAGCATGAGGATATTCATGGCTGCTCCAAACTGAGCTCCATGAAGGGGAGGTCCAAAAGTGGTTTTGTCGGGGTGGATAGACTTCCAGGAGCAGAGGAACCCTCCAAGGGGAATTTGGGACCATGTTCTGGAAAACATTTTCTTGGAACAAGCTGCCCCAGGAAGAGCTGGAGTTGCCATCCTGGAAGTGTGGATTGGGGACATGTGGAGGCCTTGGCAGTGCTGGGGAAAGGTTGGATTTGCTGGGCTGAGAGGGCTTTTCCAACCGAAATATTCCATGACCGGACACTTAATAAAATCAACTCCTGGAGTGTTGGTGTCCCCAAAGGCTGACCAGGGAATACACACAGGGGTGCTTGGAAAAGGAAAAAAAAAACTTGGAAGAATCTGGGTCGCTGATTCCAAAGCCAAATACAAAAATACACCATTGAAATGCAAAAAGGAAATGCAAAAATGCATCCTTGGAACGCATTGCTGCTGGAATATTCTTCAGAGGGCTCTTAAGGAGATGGAAAAATGTCCCTCCTGTGCAGGAATGTCCTGTCAGGCCTTGGCACACTCCCAAGGAAGCTGAGGGTCAGCAAATCCAGGCAGTTCCCCCGATGGGACACCAAAGTTGTCTCCATCCTTCAGGGAGAGAAGGGCCGTGCCCAGCAGGGCCCCTGAGGAATGGGAATTCCCTGAGCTCCACACTCCCTTTTCCATAAATGCTCCATGCAGGAGGATTTGGAACCTCCTGAGCTGCTCTAGGATGCAGACCAGGTGTCCTGGCAGCGTCACATGTCCCGGTTTTATGGCTGATTCCTTTGGCCACCAAATAAATCCCAAAGCACATCCCAGTGTGCCGCTGATGGATGGTGTGAGGTCCTGCCCGGAAACTCAGAGCCCAAAGGCTGTCAAAGACAGGTCCAGGGGTTGGACTCGATGGGTCCCAGTGGATGCCTTCCAGCTCCTTTTTCCATAAATGCTCCATGCAGGGGGGGTTGGAACCTCCTGAGTTGGTCTAAGATCCAGACCAGGGGTTCTGATGGTGTCACATATGAATTTTATGGAACATTCCCCACGGACACTTGAGGGGACCTTAAATCCCATCCTGGATGTGCAGGGACAGCTCCCACTGTCCCAGGCTGCTCCAGCCCCAATGTCCAGCCTGGCCTTGGCCACTGCCAGGGATCCAGAGGCAGCCACAGCAAATCTGGCAAATCCAGCCCAGCCAGCAATTCCCAATTCCCAATATCCCATCCATCCCTGCCCTCTGGCACTGGGAGCCATTCCCTGGCTCCTGTCCCTCCATCCCTTGTCCCCAGTCCCTCTCCAGCTCTCCTGGAGCCCCTTCAGGCCCTGCCAGGGGCTCTGAGCTGTCCCTGGATCCTTCTCCTCTCCAGGTGAGCATTCCCAGCTCTCCCAGCCTTTCCCCACAGGAGTTCCAACTGCCAGCTCTGAACTCCTTAAGGCAAAATGAGGAGAAATTTTATTTTCAGCATGATCCATAAACATTTCCCTGATCCACCTGAAGCTTAGAACCGGTTTTAAGTTGGCAGGAGCAGACCTGGTCCAAACCTCACCTTGCTGTTTGCAAATGCAGCCTCAGAGCTGTGAAGAAGCAGCACAGGAGGAATCAGCCCTGAAAAGTGGAAATTGGGAATCACAACCATTCCTGCTCTAATTTAATTTCCCAAAGCCAGGAGCATCAATAAAAAACGTGTCCCTGCATGTCACAGTCTCTTTTTCTTTCCTTTTTGGCCAAGCTCTCCCTCCTTCATTCCACAAAAAACAAACAAAGCCTCTTTAGATTTCCAAAATCAATGCGTGCAGGGAAATCTTTGGGACAGAAAATATTCCCTTGGAGGAGGAAGATTAAAATCCTTTATGGGAACAACGTGAGGAATATTCCAATAAAAACATGGAGCTCCAACTCTCTCTCTCTTGCCTCGCTGAATTAATTGCTACAAATGTAATTTTTGTGACTGTTTCTGAAGAAAAGTTTCAATATTTTTCATGTCCCAGAGCAAATCCAATGGATTTGCTGAAAATTCCCAGCTTGCAAACGTCTTCCCCTCTGGAGCAGATGTGATGATCCCCATCATCCTGAGAGAAGGAATCTGCAGAATTCCTGCAGTGTGCTCAAATAAATCCATTTCTCCTGGGGGATTTCAGTTCCCACTTTCCCATCTTTCCATTCCCACTCCAGAGGCAGAAAACTGACAATTCCTTGTTTTTGTGACTCCCCTCCCCTCCTGACCTGTCAGCCAAGCTCAGTTATTTTATCAGATGCTATTTATAACGTTATCCGTGATGGTTTTCTTGGAATTCTCCTTAACCAATGCTTGGAATTCCAGAGGTTTTCCCTGTGTCCTGCTTTCCCAGCACTGAATCCCTCTCTGAGGCGGGAATTTCTCTTCATTCCCGTGACAACAGAGAAGCGGGATGTGACAGGAATGTGTCACACGGTTCTGTGACTCAGCCAGGATCAGTGGGATATTGGGAAGGAATCCCTGGCTGGGAGGGTGAGGAGAGGCTGGGATAGAATCCCAAAGAAATGGGGCTTTGGGGAAGAAAAATGGGAATATTTGGATTAGGCTGGCGCAGAGTAACTCCGTTAATTCCATAAACAGATAATTAAAATGAAATTAAAATGAAATGGGAAAATCAGCTAAAATTCCTAACACAATTGATTCCATTAGAAATTCCTTTCCTTCAGTGAGTTCTTTCCAGAATTTCCCGATTTGTCTCAGGGCCTGGGAATCCCGGAGCAATCCAGCAATGCCAGGAGTTGCATAAACATGGATTAAAAATCCCCGTTTTCATCACTAATTCCTTGGATTCAGGACGATCCCAACTCCAGCCCCCTCCAGGCACCAGAGCCCTTCCCTGGGCGTGTCCCAGGAACTTCCAGGGAGGTTGTCCAAGCACAAATCCCAATAAACAAAATGCTTAAATTGAGGATCTGTTTTTCCAAAGCTCATCCCAGTGGGAAATCTGTGGGATAACAAACTATTTTCTTCCTTATATTTTCCAAAATATCCCTCTGCAAAATCCGTTTGAGTCCTTTCCCTCCACGTCCCCGCCCAAATGATTATTCCAGGTGCTGAATATCCAAAGAAAGATTTTCAGGATCAATTCCAAAGAAAGATTTTCGGGATCAATCTGTTGGGGAATTATTCAGTGGGAGGCTGTCAAAATTCCCAAAAAATATCAGCTGGATGCTCCCAAGGAAGGAGGAAAATGGAGAAGGATGAGTTGGAGAAGGATGTGGAGGCCAAGGATGACTTCCAGGTGGATGGATTGTGGGAATGGTCTGGGAAAATAAAATAAAATAAAATAAAATAAAATAAAATAAAATAAAATAAAATAAAATAAAATAAAATAAAATAAAATAAAATAAAATAAAATAAAATAAAATAAAATAAAATAAAATAAAATAAAATAAAATAATTAAGTGAAAAAGGAAAATAGAAAATAAAGTAAAATAAAATAAAATTAAAATAAGATTCAATAAAAATTAAATTAAATTAAGTGAAATAAATAAAATAAAATAAATAATAGAATATTAAAAGATAATAAAGTAAAATAAAATACAGTGAAAAAGTAAAACAGAAATAAAGTAAAATGGAATAAAATTTTAAAAATATATTTTAAAAGCAGTAAAATAATATAAGATAAAATAAAATAATATAAAAATAAAATGAAATAAAATGAAATTAATAAAATGAAATGAAATAAGATAAAAATAAAGTAAAATAAAGTAATATGAAATGAAATAAAAAGAAATAAAATGAAATAGAATAGAATCTAGAATAAAATATAGAATAAAATAGAATAAAATGGAATAAAAAATAGAATAGAATAGAATAGAATAAAATAGAATAGAATAAAATAGAATAAAATAGAATAAAATAGAATAAAATAGAATAAAATAGAATAAAATAGAATAAAATAGAATAAAATAGAATAGAATAGAATAAAATAGAATAGAATAGAATAAAATAAAATAAATAAAATAAAATAAAATAAAATAAAATAAAATAAAATAAAATAAAATAAAATAAAATAAAATAAAATAAAATAAAATAAAATAAAATAAAATAAAATAAAATAAAATAAAATAAAATAAAATAAAATAAACCAGAATTCCCCAAAGGCTCAGCAGATATCCCAGAGCCCAGGAGGCTCCAAAGGCAGATCCTGCCTGGGCGATTCCCGTCTCACCTGGCGGATTCCCAGGCGATAGGCCAGGATCCGATCCACGGCATTGGGATTCATCTGCGTCCACTGCAGGCTGTAGGAATAGACCCGCGGCCGGTTCTGCCACAGCGGGTTGTAGGTGTCGTAGTAGAATTCCGGGGCGTAGGCTTTTCCTGCGGGAAAAGGATGGAATTAGGGAAACCGGAAATCACGGAATGGCCAGGCAGCCAGGGAATAACTCAGCCAGCCAAGAGTTCACCCATCCATTGGGAAAAGGAGGGAAAACACAGGGAAATCATTGGGAAATAATTGCAGCTGGGCATTCCCGATCCAAGGGTTCCAACAGTAGCCCCTCATTCCCAGGATCCAAGGGTTGAGATCCAGCTGCAGCCACCCCTCAGTCCTGAAATCCAAGGGTTGAGATCCCTCATTCCCAGGATCCAAAGGCTGAGATCCAACTGCAGCCAACTCCTCACTCCGAAATCCAAGGCTTGAGATCCATCTCCTCATTCTGAGGATCCAAGGGTTAAATTCCAACTTTGCCCATCCCTCTCCTGGTGTTTGGAGTGATTTTGTTCAATATCTTCTTCCAGAGCCACATTTTATGATTATTTTCCTCCATCCACCTTTTTTTAAGGATTCACGGCCGTGCTCTGCCTCTATCGCTATTTCCCTCCTCCAGGCATGGAAGAGGAAAAATTCATGGATCCAGTGGCAAAGGCAGGTTGGCATCTCTGCATTGCTGCCAAAATAGAGCCCCAAACCCTCCTAAACTACACCAGGAGTCTCCAGGCACAAATAAATGACAGGAAATGCCATCTCAGAGCTGGATGGCATTGGAATAGGATTTGGATATTCCCAGTGGCTGCTGCTGCCTCCATCCCACCTTTCCCCTCAACATTCCCAAGTGGAAAGGCTCTGGAGTTGTCCTGAAGCACCTGGAGAGGTGCCTGATCTTGCAGGGCATCGTTTAGTTGTGGTTTGGACAAAGCAGGAAAAGGGAATCTCCCAGGGAACTGGGAAAATGAAGGGATCACCAGCACATCCCAGCCTTCATCCCTCATAAATGTGGGAAAAACTAAGGATGAGTTCCCAAAGGGAGGACAAAACATTCCTAAATCCACTAAACTTCAGTTCATGTTGACTTAAATCCACGGAGAGCATTTGCCAAGGGGTGGGGTGGATATTCCATCCCTGGAATTGTCCAAGGCCATGTTGGATGGGGCTTGGAGCCACCTGGTGTCATCAAAAATGTCCCTTCCTGCGGCCTTTTCCAACCCAAACCATTCCATAATTCCAAGATCTTTCGTGGAATACATCCATCCTTGCCCCATCCATGAGAAACAGGATGGGAACAAACCCAATCCAGGCTTTGCTGTGCTCCATTTTACCACTTAAAATATCCAAAAATCAGGGAAAACCTGGAAAACCAAAACATTTCTGTGTGTTCTCCCGCTGGAAAGGTCCAAAAGAAGCTTTTTATTAGAGAAAATCCAAAGCAAGATGAGGATTTTCCACTTCCCAAAGTTTCTACTTACAGCTGTACCTGTGCAGGGATTTGGCATTGGGAATTATTGGGAAAGGCCTGGAAAAACCTGGGAAAACATGGACGGCCTGTCACATGGAATATGGGAGGGGTATGGATTCATTACTCCCCTGAATTGGGATTTTAGGAGTTTGTGACAAAACAAACACTGAATTTAGGGATTTTCTCCTCAAAACTATCTCTGATCCAGGTGGAAATAGAGAGGGATTAGAGGCATTTCAAATTACAAATGGGACAATTTCCATCAGCAGGAAAGTGAGAAGAGGAGGGAAAAAATGCCTCAAAAAAAACCCCAAAATGCAAAGGAACAAAGGCAAAATCCCGGGAATAAACACCAATTATTGATCCAGCTTTTCTCTCCAACCACGCTTTTCTTTTCCAAGGATAATAAGCCCTTTTAGCCAAGATATTTTCCCCAATTTCCCTGGGAAGGAGCACCTTCAATTAGCCCGGAGTGGAGAAGCAAACAATATTCCAAGGAGAGGGAGCAAAGCAAAACCGCCGCTGGAAGAAAGGGACTGCGGCGGGAATAAAAAGGGAGCAGCGGTGGAGACGATTTGTTTTCCTTGTTCCTGAGAAGTGGGAATAATGGGAAAGGCTCACGCTGGATGCAAATTATCCTCTTCCCACTTCCAGTGTGGCTGGATATAATGGTATCTCTGGGGGGGGCTGAGAGGAGCCGTAATGAGCCACTTGTCACAAGAGGGGCACTCGAACAACACCGGCACCTTTGGGGAATAATGAGGCGTCGTGAGGAGCTGCATTATCCCAAAATCCCTGTGAAAACAACACTGGGAATGGAGAGGCTGGAAATTCAACGGCACAACGCCGAAGATCTTCCCTCGTAAACTTTGGGATGCGGGGATGGGGTTTGGAGCGCAGGGAAAGCAGAGGTGGCTTCTGGAAGTGTGGGAGTTATGGGGAACTCGGAAATGTCCTTTGTCCCCAAAGCCTTTCGTTCTGGATCCATGGGACGGGAGGGGCCTGGAGCTCCTGGATATGATCCATTGGAGGGATGCGAGGATGTTGGTTTGTCGGTTTTCTCCGAGGCTTCCCAGAGCTTTTAATGGAAGCAGAAGTCGGGTTGGATCACACAGGAAATTCAGCTCATGTTTGGGAGCCTGGAGGTTGGGAAGATGTGGATTTTGGGGTGGGAAGATCATTTGTGGCTGGCATGACAGGAATGTGGGAGGTTTCTGGGATCTCAGCTCTTAATGGGCTTCCCACCTCGAAGCCCAGGTGCTCCAGAGTTTGTGGAGTCTTCATCCTTGGGGATCCTGGGTCCAGCTCTGCGATCAGCAGGACACGGACCTGGAGCTCCTGGATCTGCTCCAGAGGAGGGATGTGAGGATGAGGAAGGGCTGGAGCATCTCTGTGACCAGGAAAGGCTGAGGGAGCTGGGGCTGGAGTCTCCTCCTGGGATATTCCAGAGCCACCTGGACACACTCTTGTACCCTGGGCTCTGGGATGGCCCTGCTGGAGCAGGGAGTGGCCCCAGGGAACCTCTGTGGCTCCTTCCAGCCTGATTCATCCTTGAATTCTGTGATTCCAGACAAACCCCCTCCAAATCAGCTACCACCCCACCAGAGCAACATTGGCCAACAAAGTTTGGAAGAGAAATAAAAAGATGATGAATCCCAGAATCCCAGAATGGTTTGGATTGGAAGGGACCTTAAATCCCATCCCTTCCTTCCATGTGCAGGGACAGCTCTCACTGTCCCAGGCTGCTCCAGCCCCAATGTCCAGCCTGGCCTTGGGCACTGCCAGGGATCCAGGGGCAGCCACAGCAAATCTGGCAATTCCAGCCCAGCCAGCAATTCCCAATTCCCAATCTCCCATCCATCCCTGCCCTCTGGCACTGGGAGCCATTCCCTGGCTCCTGTCCCTCCATCCCTTGTCCCCAGTCCCTCTCCAGCTCTCCTGGAGCCCCTTCAGGCCCTGCAAGGGGCTCTGAGCTCTCCCTGGATCCTTCCCTTCTCCAGCTGAACATTTTCAGTCATGAGCATTTGTTGTGCAGCATTCAATCCCTCCAGGCAGTGCATCCAAACATCCAAACATCTTCCACCAGCTCTGTACCAGTGTAAGGTCAAAAATGGGATGAAATCACAGTGGCATTGAATTAGAGAATCCAAGCAAATGGAAAAGTCACTCCAGCTGCTTCATCCCAACCTCCACCAGGATCTAAAGGCTGGAGAAATGTCCTGAACAGAAGCGGGTTGATGCATTCCCCTTGTTCCAGCGCTCCAGGCCTTTATCCAAAGTCCCTCTCTCCATCCCTGTATTTAAAGTTGTTCAAAGCAAGGAAACTCCATCCCCCTCCCAGCTCTGCAATCCCCCAAACTCCCCCTGATTCACAAAACAGACTGAAGTGTCCTAATCCAGAGCTTCCAAGACCATTTGCTCTCATCCCTCGATGGAGCTCCAGGAGGCAGAGCGGCTCCTATCCCAATTCTGCCGGTTTGAGCGGATCTGGGAGCTGGAGTTTGATTTCACTCTGGTGCAAAGGATCCCTCTCTCCATTTCCCACTCCACCTCCAAACCCAGAGCTGTTTTCCACGAGGATTTCATGGTTGGCTCTGTGGCTTCCTCAGCCCAGCTTTCCCTGAGGTGCTCCCATCTCCTTCATCTTGGGATCGCAGACAATAAATCTGGCTCAGGACCAGCTGTTTCTGACACCTGCATTTCGCAGCTGTCAATCTGTAGCCCATGAAAGCCTCATCTAAAAACACTCTGCATCCTTGGATTCCACATTCCTTATTCCTAAAGGCCTGGGAATTTTAGTTTTTAAGATAAAACGAAAGGGGTTCAGCTGCTCCCTTTTAGAAAAAATCATCAGCCAGGATTCCCCTTCTGGTGTTTCTTTGGGATCACTCAGCCATTTATCCCTGAGGAAAAGAATACCTTAAAGGAATTGTTGCTGGACTGGGCACTGCAAATTCCAGCTGGGATGAGAGAAGACCATCCCAGGGATCTCAGCAATGCCACAACTTCCCCAGACTCCGTGTCCCTAAATATCCCAGATCCCTCAGGGTGGGATTGGTGCCGATTCCTGCCCCACAGGAACAAACAGTGGGAATTGTGAGGACACGGAGCATCCAAGGAATAATTTCCTGATCTGTTTCCTCCTCATCTCCCCACAAAGTTCTGCCAATTCATTGGAGTTTGATGCATGGGAATTGCAGCAGCTCTGTCCTGGGTTTGTGGCACTGCTGGTGACAGAAGCTGAGCAGCTCCCACTTTATCACATTCAGGGAAAGGAAATAAAACCAGGGATTTATAAATGCTTCCCCTTTTGGCAACCTCAGCTCCAGCCCTTTCCATCTTTAAAATGCTGGGAGAGCATAAATCCTAAATAAAACACTACATTTTTAACTCTGTAAAACAGTGGGAGACAGGGAGTTTATGGGAAATGCTGCCCCTTCCCGTGCTCTGCTTTATCCCAGGATCTCTATTTTATGGAAGGGTTGCAGGAAGAAAGAGAAGATGTTTTGTTCTTTATCTGCATTTGGGAAAGGCAACATCTGTCTCCTCCTGGATCTGCCTCTCATCCCAATCCTGCAGCTGGATCATCCCAGTCACCTCCAGCCTCCCCAGAACCACAGAAGCTGAAAATGGGGGAATTATTTGGCTTGGAAGGGACCTTAAAGATGTTCTGCGTTGTGTGGCCTTCCCTTAATTCTCCAGGAATGAATTCCAGAGCTTTCCCTGTCCTCCAGGAGTGACTTCCAGGGTCTGGAATTGTTTGGGCTGAGCAGCTGAAGACATTTGAGCGCAGAGCAGGGTTCAAGTTAATTCTATTAATATGAACATATTAATAATAATCAATCCCCCCAGTAGGGGGAGGAGGCAGATGCTTCAGGGAATTCCAGGGACAGACAACCCCACACCATACAGGGAACTTGGGGACTTTCCCACCCTTCCCAGAAAAATCTCTTTCCAAAATATTTGCAGAATTATTAATGCATTGTAACTTGCAGGGAAGGGATGATTCGGGAATTAAATTAACTTTTTCATGCCTAATTGGGGCACAAATTTCAATTTTTCTGAGGTCTGTCCATCTCCAAGGGGTTTAGAGGTTCCCATTCCAGGCACAGAAACCCAACATCCCAAAGTAAGAAAACCATGGAATGCTCCAGTGGCATCCATGAGATTCCTTCTCCAGGCGCCCTTCCCAGCTTCCTCCCTTTCCCTGGGGTTTTCCCGAGGATCCAGCTCCTCCCCAGCGATACCCGAATGTGACATCTGCTGGCTGAGCCGTGCAAGAGCTCCCGTTCCTCTTCCTGCAATTCCTGCTTCTCCTGCACGGGATTCCCAGTCCCAGCAATCCCGACCCCAAGAGCTGAACTCGAGGTGTTCCTCAGCTCTGTTTCCACCAGTTTGGAGCCATGAGCTGCGTGGAGCTGCCTTGAGGGATAAATAAATCCAGTTTTAGTAGGATCTGGGGATTCCTGCTTCCCACGCTGGGATAGGTGAGGTTTGGGAAGCTCCCATTCCCAGATATCCAAACCTGCCAGCATTCCATGCCTTCATTTTTTTATATGGCTACACACACCCTACAGGTGTGCACAGCTGGAAGCAATTCCTAAAGGAATGGGGTCCACAATTCCAGAGAAACCCCTGGCTCAATGTGGAGGTGACAATTTAGTGGGAATCCTGCAGAAATCCCATGGGAATCCTGCAGAAATCCCATGGGAATGGCACCTGAGGAAGGGGGAAGCGGTGTCACTTGTCAAGGAGCGCCAAACAGGTGATTCCTGAAGGATGGGCAGGGAAAGGGATGGGATGTGGGCCTGGAATTGTAAATAATCAATAATGAAATGTCACCAGAGGCACAGGCAGGGAATTGTGGCCCCTGAGGAGATGGGGAAGCTCCTGGAAAAACGGGATCAGAGCACAGGGAAACACAGCCAGGCCAGGGTGCAGCTCTTGGGAGCAACACAAGGAACAGGAGCAACGCCTGGATGGACTCCAGCCCTGGCCAGGCTGCTCCTCCACCCCATTCCCTGTGGGAATCATTCCTGAGCATTCCCGAGCATTCCCACAGCTCTGCCTCCTGGTGTCACCAAAAATGCCCCTTCCTGTGGCCTTTTCCAACCCAAACCATTCCATAATTCCAAGATCTTTCATGGAACAAGTCCATCCTTGCCCCATCCATGAGAAACAGGGTGGGGACAAACCCAAGCCAGGCTTTGCTGTGCTCAATTTTGCCACTTAAAATATCCAAAAATCAGGGAAAACCTGGAAAACCAAAATATTTCCATGTGTTCTCCCACTGGAAAGGTCCAAAAGAAGCTTTTTATTGGAGAGAAGAAATGAGTTTCCAAAGAGCCCTTTCCAGAGGTGGATTTTGGGATCATCAGAAGGGATGATCCATTGTCCATCTCCCCAAATCCCAGTTTTCTGGGAGAAGGGAAGGCAGGAGATGTGAGGTACCTGAGTGTCCCACGGTTTAGTGGTGGAAGGTTGGACTGGATCATCTCCGAGCTCTTTTCCAATTATTTCCAATTATTCCAATTATTATTTCTATTTCCAATATTTCCAATTATTCCCAGCACCTCCGGGACACTGCCATGGATGGGGATAATCCCTTCTGGAGGAACTGGCAAGGAAGGAACCTTTGGATCGTCAGGTTTGCTCGGCTCTCCATTCGGCATCGCCATCTCCAAAGAGCTTCCAAGAGTTCCAAGGACAGGGAAAGCTCTGATCACGAGCTAACAATTAAACCCTCCCTAATTAGCCCTTGATTGGCTTGATGCTGCACTTGGCTGGAAGCACTGACAGGGTGATGTAAGACAAAGTAAATAATTAAAGATGAGCTCATTAATTAACAAAATATCCCATGGCAGAGAACTTCCACGGGCCAGAACAACATGGAATTAACATTCCAAACGGATCGGGATCGCAAGTTGGTTGATAAAAGGAATTAAGTCCATGGAATGCCATTAGAGCTTTGTTTAGTCCTACCCAGGGCTGTGATGAATAATTGAAATATTGAATTTTAATATTAAATCTCTAGCCCTGCCAAGCCAGCCCCATCCGCTGTGGACAGAGATGCCTGGTGGAAATTAAGGAAGTAATCCCATATTGGATGTGAATCCAGCTCTGATTAAAGAATTTAATGGATAGGGAACAAAATATCATCTAAAAAACCTAAAAATTCCTCTTTGGACACAACTTTGGGGACAAATTCAACCCAGGGAAGCTCCAGCAGAGCAAATTCCAGCTCAAGGGGGTCAAATTTCCCAAATGGAGGAGAAATTTTAAACCAGGATTTGCCAGGTAAACTCAGTTCTAGGTAATCCTAATCCCAAACAGCTCCCCAGGGGTTTGCAATCCCCGTGGAATTGTTCAGCTTGGAAAAGACCTTTAGGATCATCAAGTCTGGCTGTCAATCCACCCCAACTGTCAGCACTATCCCACCGCCTCAAGAGCCACATCCACGGTTTTTGGACAATTCCAGGGATTGTGACCCCACTGCTGCCCCGGGCAGTGTCTGACAGCTCTTTCCATGAAGAACTTCCCACCAATATCCAACCTGAACCTTCCCTGGTGCAGCCTGAGGCCGTTCCCTCTTGTCCTGGTGCTCGTTAATGATGCAGAATAATAATAATGAAGAAGAGAAAGTGGAAAGAGAAGGTGGAGGAGAAAGAGGAGCATGAGGAAGAAGAGAGAAGGAGGAGAAGGGGAAGGGGAAGGGGAAGGAGAAGGAGATGGAGATGGAGATGGAGATGGAGATGGAGATGGAGATGGAGATGGAGAAGAAAAGAAGAAAGAGAGGAAAGGAAAAAGGAAAAGGAAAAGGAAAAGGAAAAGAAAAAGAAAAAGAAAAAGAAAAAGAAAAAGAAAAAGAAAAAGAAAAAGAAAAAGAAAAAGAAAAAGAAAAAGAAAAAGAAAAAGAAAAAGAAAAAGAAAAAAAAAGGAAAAGAAAAAGAAAAAGAAAAAAAGAAACAGAAAAAAAAAAAGAAAAAAAAATAAAAGAAAAAGAAAAAAAGAAGAGGACCCCACTTCATCCCTCCTGTGCAAACTGGGAATTCACAAAACACGGAGATCAGCCCACCCTGCCGTGAGAAGCCCAAGGCACGGTGCAAAAGCCCCTCCTGGGATGTCCCCAGCTGGCCAGGCCAGGCCGTGACCCAGCGGGGCTCAGGTGTGTCCTGGAGGAGCCTCTGGCACCTCCGGCTGCTCCAGGGAGGGAGAAGCTCCCCGTGCTCATCCCGCTCCTTCCCAGCACCAAACCCTCCCTCGGGGAGGCTCCTCAGACTCTGCCGTGCCCAGATCTGCTTTGATTTATTTGCTCCCAGCCCTGGCAGAGTTTTCCAAAGCCACAGCCCGGAATGGACATTTTGCTGCTCTCTGGATATGATCTGGCCCCGAATAAAATCTCGAGGTGGTGAAGCTGTGAGGAGCATGAACTCGGCTCTGCTTCCCCACAAACACAATTTGCCTTGTCACTTCTTATTTATTTTGAAGAGACTGGCAGGTTACATCTGCCTCGCGTTGGCCCAGATGCTATAAATTAACCCCTTTTCCAAGTGTGATTTATTTGGCTTTCATCTCCTCCAATCTGGCTCAAAATACACAGGATAAAAAAAAAAAAAGAAAAAACGGAGATTTTGCAAGCTCTGGGGTCAGAATAAATCTTTCAAGGCAGGCTGCTTGAAATGCTGCACTGAAAAGCTTTCCCTGAGCATACCAATGGTTTTCTGCAGCCCCAGTCCAGCTCATTTCTGTTTTCCTGCATGAAAAACCAGAAATAAACCAGCTAAAAATGGGTTACAACAACCTATTATTCCCCCCCAAACAAAAGCTCCACACAACTGCCACATTCCCGCCTTGCAGTTATTTATCGGGCTCTTTTTTCCAATCCTGCCTAAGAAGTGCCCAATTTCTTGTCTCTATTCACATTCCCAGCGAAATCCAAGCCTCCTTTTTAACCATTTCATCATTTTCTTTTTTCAGTGTTTTCAGTTCCCTGGGGCTTCGTCTCCATCTGTGCTGCTGAGATTTGGGAGCGCCACAGAGCTCCGAGAGCAGCGGCAGAGAATTCGTTTCCTAAATAAACTCGGTTTTAACATTACAAGATTAAGAAAAGTCAAAGTGTTGCTCCCAGCATCTTTAATCCCTCATAAATGAGCAGGGTGGGACGAGCCCTAAGTGATCACGGGGAAGGATGGGAAATGGAAAACATCATAAAATCATCTCAGGACTCATTTTCAGGTTTGTGGTTTGCTAAAACCGCTCCAACTGCCCCAATCCTGGGAAAAGAATTGCCTTGGAATCAATTCCCACAGTCTGGGATACAAATCCTGATGAATAAATTGAACCAAATTTACTCATTTGAGGCCAAACAATTTTTCTGGTTTCCTTCAGAGCCGCCTTTGGGATTAAAATCCCAAGGTCTGGAGAAGTTGGTGGCAGTGCAAACATCTCCAGCAGGCTCCGAATGGCGTCAGCCAAAGGTTGGATCCCATTTGGAAGGAGCAGAACCAATAGGAATTGCAGGATTTGCTGTATTCCCGCCACATTTGTGCTGTGTGAAATTCCTGCCAAGGGGATGCCATTCCCATCATGGAATGTTTTGGGTTGGAAGGGACCCTAAAGTCCATCAAATTTCACTCCTTTCCACAGGCAGGGACACCTTCCACTATCCTAGGCTGCTCCAAGCCCTGTCCAACCCGGCCTTGAACACTTCCAGGGATTTAGATAACTCCAAGATAGGGAAAAAAGTCTCCACGTGAAAGTAGAACCATGTTTTTCCCACTAAATCAAGTTTTACTGAGGAAAAATAAACACTTGGGGAGCTGTAAAAAACGGTTTCCTTTATTCCCGAGACAGAGGGGTGTGGAAGGTGTCCCCTGCTATCAGAGCTGGGTCCCTGACACAGGATCTGCAGCTCTCCCAATAAATCCATCCCTTTTCTCCTGGAACCAGTAACATGGATAGAAAAGTCCATTTTCCTCAGCAGGGACAGAATCCAGGGAGCTGCGATCCCAGAAGGAAAACCCCATGTACAGGTGATCGTTAACAGGAGTCAAGTTGAATAAACACCTAACAACAAATTCCAGGAATTCCTATTTAAACATCCTGAATTTCTTCGTTATCGGTTTCTTTTCCCGTCATTCATTTCCAAGCAGCTTTTGGGATGATTTAGAGCTGAAACAGGGCTGTTGCTCCAACAGATATCCCAGACCCGTTCGGGTTGGAAGGGACTTTTCAGATCATCTCATTCCAAACCCTTCCATGGGCAGGGACACTTCCCACTATCCCAGGTGGCTCCAAACCCCTTCCAGTGTGGGTTTGGAGACACCAGGACTCGTCAGGGAGGCTGAGGTTGCTCTGGTTGGCCTCCAGGAGCCCCACTGAGGCCACTCCCAGCTGGTGCAGAGGAACCGGGAATTCTTCACCCATCACAGTCTGGAAAACCATCCTGGAATGACATGGAACCTCCACCTGACGGGATTCCAGGAATCAGAACACCTTGGACACAGCTGCTGGTGGGCCTTGCAGGATCAGGCAGCAGAGCCTTCTAGTTCCAATTAATTTCATTAATCCTCAACAGAGGTATAATCAAGACTTCCAAAGTTTTCCAAGATCCAAGTTTTTCAGCTCCAAGATTCCCCAGACAAAAGACACACCAAGCTTGGCTCCATCACATTAATTACACACCACAGGTGGATCCTGGGGGCTGCACCAGGGGATCCACCTGATCCTGGGGAATCTGGTGGAAAATTTCCCAAAGTCCTTTTCCTGCTGGAGAAAAGGAACAAATTCCAACATCCCAACTCCCAGGGAAGTGGTTGGAGCCTGTGATGTGCTCACCCCACTCTCCAAGCTGGAGAGAAGAGGAAATCCAACTTTAGTGCCAACTTCAAACAGAGGAATTTTTCTGCCTGATGACTCCCTCAGACTTCCCTCAAAAACCCCTTGGCAGATGCCCACAGAGAAGGAATATTCACATTTTCCACTGAGAAATCCTGATCCTCAAATGAGCTAAATCTCCTTTTTTTCCCCAATCATAATCCCAACAAGATTTCTCAAGCTGATACAACTTGGAAGGATGTTTCTGGCAACTGGAGCAGGAGTAATCCAACACACCTGGGCCTCCAAGACTGCGTTTTCACTGAAATTCAGGAACAAAAGAAACTCTCCAGCACCATCTTCTAAGTGTGGGGGAATCTGGAATTACTTTATTCCGGCCAGGATGTGCCATGGAAGTCACTCCATCCACAAAACGCTTTACCAGACTTTTCCCACATATACACATAAAAAAACATGCAAAAATTCTCATTCATTGGTCCCAATGACCCCGTTTTTAGTGTTGGATTTCCTCGTGGTTATCGATCCCTTCGATGCTGATTTGGTTCCCATTTTTCATTTCTCTTCTCAATCTTTTCCCACTCCAGTTGCTCCAATCCCTGCCAGGGGCTGACATTTGGCAATGTCCATTTATCTCCTGGCTACTCCCAACCCAGAGATTCCAAACTCAAAATCTGGGAACATCCCTTTTATCGTTTGATCCGACAAAACCCAAACACTCCACAAGCAGAGTTTTGAAGAGAAACTTCAACCTCCTGGGCAACTTGAACAAACTGACTAAAACCCCTCCAAAGAACATCAAAAAACCAATCAAAAAGCCGATTAATTTCCAGCTTCGTGCCTCCTACCTGTGACGAGGAAGCTGCAGCGGCCGGCGCCCGCCTCGTTGATGATGTTGCAGTTGTAGATGCCATAGGAGTCGCGGGAGAGGCTGCTGACGGTGTATTCCGTGGAGTCCTGCAGGTCGAACTGGCCCGTGCGCAGCACGCGGCTGCCCAGGCGCCACTCGTAGCTCAGCACCCGCGTGGGATACGCCCGGAGCACCCGGCAGCTCATGGTGACACCGCGGCCCTGGCCCTGCCGCAGCTCCAGGAACGCCGGCTCCACGGCCGGGGGGTCTGTGGAGACACAGAGAGGGTGGGAGGGTGTTAGAGGGGGGAAACCAGGCCTAGGGATAGGACTAACACAGGTTCTTGTTTAGGAGCTGTCCTAGAGACAGGACTAACCCAGGTTCTTGTTTGAGACTTGGCCCAGAGACAGGACTAACCCAGGTTCTTGTTTAGGACCAGTCCTAAGAGAAAGGACTAACCCAGGTTATTGTTTAGGACCTTTCCTAGAGACAGGATTAACCCAGGTTAGGAACCATCCTAGGCATCCAAACTAACCCAGGTTCTTGTTTAGGACACATCAAAGGAATCAAGACTAACCCATGTTCTTGTTTGAGACCTGTCCTAGAGACAAGAAAAACCTGTATTCTTGTTTAGGATCTGTCCTAGAAGACAGGACTAACCCAGATTCTTGTTTAGGACCAGTCCTAGAAGACAGGACTAACCCAGGTTCTTGTTTAGAACCAGTCCTAGGAGACAGGACTAACCTGGTCTCTTCCTGTTGCAGGACATTGGGCGGCTTCTTCTGAGCACATCCTAGAACTAAACATGTCAAACCCAGGTTCTTGTTTAGGACCCATTCCAGGAGAGTGCACCAGCCCAGGTTTGTGTTTAGGCCTGTCCTAGGAGACAGGAATTTCCCAAGGTCTTGAGAGGAGATCCCTTGGAACGACACTGAATAAACCCAGTAAGTGCCTTGTCTTAACTGTGACAGCGCGTGGAGCAACCGGGTCTATGGAAACTGTCCCAGCCCAAAGCAGGGGTTGAAGGAGGTGGTCTGGAAGGTCTCTCCCATCCCAAACCAGTCTGGAATTCTAGGACTTGCTTTGGATGAAGTGCACAAGGCAGCAATACCCCGGGCACAGAGCTGAGCTGGTGACTCTGTGCTCGGCGGGAACATTCCCGAGGCTGCCGGAGCTCTGGGAACGTTTGGGCAGGGCTGCCAGGGATGCACAGCCTGGGATTGCTGGGGGGTCTGTGCAGGGCTGGGAGCTGAGCTGGATGATCCTTGTGGGATCATTCCATGATTCCATCAACTCCCCACTCCAGGAGCTGCTGTCTGGATTCCCCAAAAACCATCACCTCTGGACATTTTTTCTCCATTCCCACGGAGGTTCTGCTGTCCCAGCAAGCCCAGAACGAACCAGTTGCCCATCCCCAGAACAGCCTGTTCTGCCCTAACTCAAATAAAACCGATTTTAAATAATTCACATTCACAGCTTCCAACTCTGCCAGAATTTTGATTCCAGCAAAACACCAAATAAATAAAATATAACCAACATCCAGTGTGTGCACGGACCCAACTTCCCGAAGATGGAAAACCTCATCAGGGCTGGAAAACAAGGATAACTTGGAGCGATGGTTCGTGCTCAGCTCACGTCAGCACAGCTCTTCAGAGCCAGGAACACGTATGGAAAACGCGTTCCCAGCGGGATGCAAACCAGGGAATGCCAGGATGTTCTGGCTCGCCAAAGAACTCAGCTCAGTTTTTAACCCCTGAGGGGGAAGAATTCCTGAAATCCACCCATTCCAGGGTGGCACAGGGAGATTTTGTATCCTTACAAAACGGTGTTTTACATAAAACATTAGAATGTTCCCACTTCCCTAAGCTTCCCAAGGCAGCAGCTTTGCAGGGAACTGTTGGCTTAAAGACAGGATTTATCTTTGGGAAAGAAAATATTCCAGGTCTCCGCTGCCTTCTCAGGGAGAGCTGAGAGTTGCCTCTCCCAAATCTCCTGTTTTCCTCTCACCACTCTGACTTAAATTATTTGTACTTCCCAAAAAAAACCTCCTAGATCCTCCTATATAATGGATAGCAAAGGAATTATTAATCAAATTTACTAATGTTCACTATTTTCCAGGTGTTTTTCCACCTTGAGATGTAAGTTCTCCAAGGGAAAGTTCTCTGTGGAAAAGCTGTAAAATACTGGAAAAGGGCAGTGGAGTCCCCACCCTCAGAGGGATTGAAATCCCTGTGGAGGTGGCACTTGGGGACATGATCAGTGGTGGCCTTGGCAGTGCTGGGAATGGTCAGATTTGACCTCAGAGGGCTTTTCCAACCTAAAGCATTCCAAGATTCCATGAACTATCCATATTTTTATGGATCATGACCACAACAAGGCATCCGCTGCTGCTCCTGGTATCATTTCTCTGATCTTTGTAACAAAACCAATTTTATCTGAAATAAATACTTGATTTCTAAACGGAAATTCTCTATTTTTGTTTTCCCCATTCCAGCCGGGATAATTCCATACCAATCACCTCTCCAGCCTTTCCAGCCACACCACACCTTAAAATCCTGGGAAAATTCTCCCTAAGCTTGGAGCCAGGCACAGAAGAAATCTCTAAAATAACAACAGAAAAATGCTCAAGCAGCATCTGCTGAGGACCCTCCTGATCCTAAATCCCCGAGGGAGAGCACAGGAATTTTGGGACAGGAATATTCTGGAAGCTCTGTGTTTGAGGTGTAAAAAAGCCTTTAATGGCTGATTTTTTTCCCCCCTTGCTCATAAATCCTTGGAATTTTTAGAACATACAAAACTCATCTCTGCTTTGTAATAACGTTCCTTCCTTTGTTTTCCTTGCTGCTTCCATTGAATGCTCCAAATCCAGGGAATTATTTCAGGCAATGATTTGAACCCTCCTGATCCTAAATCCATGAGGGAGAGGACAGAGAATTTTGGGAAGGAATATCGTGGCAGCTCCGTGTTTGAGGTGTTAAAAAGCCGCTAATGGCTGATTTTTCCATCATTTTCTCTTCTTGCTCATAAATCATAGGAATGTTTGAACATCCAAAACTCATCTCTGCTTTGGAATAACGTTCCCTCCTTTGTTTTCCTTGCTGCTTCCACAGAATGCTCCGAATCCAGGGAATGATTTCACGTCCCCGCGGCGGCTCAGTTGAACGATTTTAACGGGAATTTGTATTCAGGCCCTTCTCTCTTCTCCCCCTGCTTTATTTACTTATCAAGCTACTTTAGCCTTATAAACAGCTTTAAAATGAAACTTTCCCCTGCCTTTAAGGTCAAAAAAGTCTTTAAACCCCACAATTCCCATTTATCCAGGGGCTGATGATCCCCAGTGACAGGAAGAGAAAATTAACCCGGGCTGCTCATTCCCGAATCCCGCTTTTGCAGGTAATAACTTTAATGGGAAAGGGAAGGGATGATAAAAGCCCCAACCAGAGCTAACAGCTCATTTTTCCATCGGGTTTTTCCATTGTTTTTATAGGATTGTGACTTCCCAGATGCGCAGGAAAAAAAAAACAAACCTGGAGTTGTTTGCGACTCTTCTGCGTTGAACTCATTTGCATCAGCTCTTCCCCAAGGCTTTGGCAATTTGATTTAATTTACTTTTTCCCTCCTTATTCCTTTCATAATTCCACTATTAGTTTTGGAAAAATCTCCAGCAAAGCTGCCAAGGGAGCACGGTTCATTCTCTTCCACAATTATCTTTGGGAAGCAAACGGGGCTGGAGTTAAATCAGGCACTCTATTAATGTTTAATGAAGTTTTTTCGCCTAAGCACATCCATGTTTTAAGGATTAGGAAACGGAAAAAGAAAAGTTCTGGAGCAATCCAGAGGAACGACAGCGAGACGCTTGTTTGGTTTGAACCACACAGCTGCTCCTCAAGGTAGGGATCAAATCCTGGTCTTTAGTTTTAAGGAGAAAGGAGAAAATTTAAGGAGAAAATTCCAGGAATTTATTTCCACCGCGTGGCCCCGAGCAGAGGCTTCACCCGCTGCTTTGGCCTCTCCAATTTGCATTTTAAGCTGAACAAATAACGAGTTTATCTCTTGCAGCTCCGGCAAGGGGAACGATAAATAAATAATAATAATAACAAAAAGTGGCGCCTCTGCTCGCTCTCCACTGGGTTTGTGGCCACTGTTGGATTCACACCACAGGAGTGTTATCCAACACTTCCGAGTCTTTCTATTCCTGGACTCTCCACTGCAGCCACATTTCCAGGATTTTTTAGCTCCTGAGGTGGGTCTGGAGGTACCTGAATGGAGCTTGGAGCCCAGGACACAGAGAAGCCCAGACAAGAGGGGATTTGGGAGCTTTGGGAAGCTCCAGCGCACTGGGATTGTGATCCCCATGAAATGACAGCAGCAATTTTCCAGCCAAAGCTTGGAGTTGGGATATTACACCTTGGATAATGGATTTATTCCAGCGAAATGAAACCACCGTGGCCAAAATTAGAAAAAAGCCATTTGCACATCTGGGAGTAAATTAAAATAGGTGAGCAAATCCGTCCTGGAACTGTGCATTCCAAACCCCGCCTTGCATGGATATATCCACGCTACAACGAGGGAAGTCCCTGTTTCATGGAATCCAGGAATGTTTTGGGATGGAAAGGACATTAAATCCCATCCAGTTCCATGGGAAGGGACAGCTCCCACTGTCCCAGGCTGCTCCAGCCCCAATGTCCAGCCTGGCCTTGGGCACTGCCAGGGATCCAGGGACAGCCACAGCTGCTCTGGCAATTCCAGCCCAGCCAGCAATTCCCAATTCCCAATCTCCCATCCATCCCTGCCCTCTGGCACTGGGAGCCATTCCCTGTGTCCTGTCCCTCCATCCCTTGTCAGAACTCTAAAGATTCTCATAATCAACTCCTCATTTTTTCATCTTATCCCCAGCAAGGCCCTAATTTTAAGTTAGAGGGATTCTGATGGTAACTTTCAGTGTAAAAGGATGATTAATTTAATTTTCTTCTGCATTCTGTGTCCGTGCCTGCTCTGCAGGAGGATTCACAATGGAAAATCCCACTGTCAGGAATTTGCTAACTTGGATTTTGTGCTTCAAGTTGTCTCCCCTGTCCGCAGGATTTTCTGGGATTTTCCAGGCCTCTGTCCTGGTTTGGCTCCTCCATAGGGCACTAAATTCTCTGGAAATCCTGCTCCAGTCTCCCCCAGCAACTCCCAGGTTCCTGAGCTTCAATATATGTGCTCAAGCACGTGCAGCATTTGCAAGAGATAAATATTCAAATGAGTAAAAACAGACTTATGAAAAAAACCACCCCAAAACTCCAGGGCAGCATTCATTTCCCTCCATATCTGCAAATCAAGATTTGCTTGATTTGTCCATCTGGGGACAGAAGGGAATGGGTGAATAGTGAGTAGCTTCCTTAAAAAGCCATGAAATGGGAATAATCCATGCATTTTTAAAGGTGTCTGCTCCTCTGAGCGTCTTTTATGGGCTCTGCTGCTGCTGTTCCTTGGATTTTATGGAATTCAAGTTGTCCTGGCTGGAATATAAATCAATGAAGAGCAGTGAACAACATTTTAATCCCACAGAGATCACGAGGGGAGCCGTGGCTGAGCCCTGGCTTGTTCCTCCTTCTCCATGGACAGCTCCTGGATCCCAGATTTGTCTCTTCCATCTCCAGGATTAAGGAATGTCTCTGGAAGAGCAGGGACCCAATCGGTGACCTGGGGAAGAAACCCTCTGCACTCATTTTAGAGCATTTTCCAGCTAAAAAAAACATGGAGCCAGGTTAGGAATGCTGGGGGTGCTCACCTGGAGAAGAGAGCAATCCAGGGAAATCATTCCAGAGCCTAAGGGGCTCCAGAAGAGCTGGAGAGGGACTGGGGACAAGGGATGGAGGGACAGGACACAGGGAATGGCTCCCAGTGCCAGAGGGCAGGGATGGATGGGAGATTGGGAATTGGGAATTGCTGGCTGGGCTGGAATTGCCAGAGCAGCTGTGGCTGTCCCTGGATCCCTGGCAGTGCCCAAGGCCAGGCTGGACATTGGGGCTGGAGCAGCCTGGGACAGTGGGAGCTGTCCCTGCCATGGCAGGGCTGGGATGGGTGGGATTTAAGGCTCCTTCTAACCCAATCCATTCTGGGATTCCATTTGGGATTTGAACTCTCCTCCCATAGGGATCCAGCCAGGGGTGCAACATCCTGGCTGATTCCTGGAGCGCCTCTCACCAATTCCTTTGGAATATTTAGCAGGAAAATATTTTTTTTTTCTCATTCCTACAACAAAAATTCCAGTATTTGTGGGGCTGAACTCCACAGAACCTGAACAGAGCAGGGAAGAGGATGGAGACTGGATTGGAATGGATGGTAGAGATCATCCCATCCCATTCCAACCATTCCATGGCAGGGACACCTCCCACTGTCCCAGGCTGCTCCAGCCCCAATGTCCAGCCTGGCCTTGGGCACTGCCAGGGATCCAGGGACAGCCACAGCTGCTCTGGGAATCCCAGCCCAGCCCCTCCCCAACCTCCCAGGATCCTTCAAGGACACCCCAGTACCCAGGAAGGGAGGACAAAACAGGGAAGAGAGGTGAGAAAAGCACAAGGGAAATTCGGGATAAGGCTGTTATCCGCACAGGGGAAGTGCTGGATTCTGTTCCTGGTTCCCCTTGGGCTGTTATTGACAGGTGACCGTGATCCAGGTGACCCTGATCCAGGTGATCCCAATCCAGGTGACAGGTGACACTGATCCCGGCGGTGACACCAGGTCAGACCTGCACACCCCCCATTAATCATTCGTGGGGTGTTTGAAACGCTCTCCCTGCTCCTGAAACCTCCCCCAGAGCTCCCTGCTCTGAGTTTTTCATTTTTCCAGAGTAAAACAAGGGAGCTGCAGCCCTTGGAGAAGCCTCACGATTCCAGAGAGAATCACAGAATACTTTAGGCTGGAAAAACCCTCTAGGATCATGGAGCTCAACCATTCCCAGCACTGCCAAGGCCACCACTGCCCCATGTCCCCAGGTGCCACCTCCACATGGCTTTAAATCCCTCCTGCGAGGGGTATTCCAGCACTTCCCAAGGCTGGACAGCCCTTCCCATGAAGAAATCCTCCCTAATATCCAACTTGGTGCAATTTGAGATTGATCCCTCTTATCCCATCTCTGGTTTCCTGGGATAAGAGCTCGATCCCACCTGGCTGCACCCTCCTGTAGATGCCACCAGTGCCACCTGCCTCCAGCACAGCTCAGTGCTGTGACCTTCACCCCCAGAGCTGGGGTCACCACATCCCAAACACGCCCATGCTCCCAAAACATGATGGAAAAGGGCGCTACAGCCTCAAGTGGCAAAAAAAATGGGGATGAACATGGAAAAACCAGGCAGGGAGAGGAGCAGAGTCCACCTGGAAACACCTGGGGGAGAGCTCAGCACCATGGCTTGAAATAAAAAGCGTTTTTTAACTCGGACAGGGGAGGCAAAGAAATGTGAGGTGAGCAGAAAACACAGAGATGTGCACATAAAACAAATGTGTGGACTTCAAACAGCACCAAAAATCCCATTTTTACTGCTCTTCTGGACAGTGTTTGCAACAAATTTTATTTGCCTTGAAACAGAGATCAGTTCTCACCTCTGTATTTTATTTCTCCTGTGCACAAGGTCGCTTTAGAACCAAATGAGGTTTTCTTTTGTTGATCAGAGCAGAGAATTACCAATAAACCCCCCAAATTTCTTTCTTTCTCTGTCCTTGGGAGGTTTGGGGCCTGTTTTATGTGCAGAAGTTGTGGCTTTAAGCGAAATTATGCATTTACCTTTGGGCCAGGTGGGGCTTTCATCTCCTTTAGAGCCTGGGACTTAGAGCAAACCTCAGAGACTGGAATTCGTTGAGCTGCCCCTGTTTTTAAGGAGCCAAGGTCAAGGCTTGAAAATCTGGGGTCAGGGATTGAAACCCTGGAGATGGCTCAGCCTGGGATCCATGGAAAATGAGAGGGACTTGGCTCAGAGCTGGAGGGAAAATTGTCCTCAGTTTCCAAAAAAAAGAAAAAAAAAAAAAAAAGAAAAGAAAAGAAAAGAAAAAAAAAAGCTGTGGCAGGTTTAAATAAATTAGAAAAAGAAAAAAATGAAGGCCAGAAGAGAAGAGTCCAGAGCAGCAGGACAGGGGCGAAATGGGAATTTACTGGAGGAAATTCTCAGCCCAGAATTTTTCCCTGATCATTCCTGGTGTCTCTGGAGAAGGAAAAGCGAGACAAGGAGCCAGAATGACCAGTTTGAGGTGTACTTTCCCTGTTGTGGCTGCCCAAGGTGCTCACCAAATCCTAAATGGCAGAAGAGAAGCGGGAAGAGTTGGACAAAGGAGGTGTTTGATCCCTACAGCTCGTTGGAATCTGCCCCCATTCCAGAGGTGAGCACTGGAGAACCTCAGCAGCACAGCTTGGGACACAGGGAATGAAAATACAAAAGTTTTCATGAGTGGGAAGAAAATCCTGGAGAATTTGCCACAGGACACACTTGGTCAAGAACTTCAGAAGAAGTACCAGGGCTGGACACCCTTTCCATGAAGGAATTTTCCAAATATACAACCTGAGCCTCCCCTGGTGACACCTGAGGCCGTTTCCTCTGATCCTGGAGTTTTTTACATGGAAGCAGAGCCCGACCCCCGTGGCTGTCCCCTCCTGCCAGGGACTTGTGCAGAGCCACAAGGGCCCCCTGAGCCTCCTTTGCTCCAGGCTCAGCCCCTTCCCAGCTCCCTCAGCAATTCTCCAGCCCCTTCCCGGTTCCTTCAGGAATTCTCTATCCCCTTCCCAGCTACCTCAGGAATTCTCCAGCCCTTTCCCAGCTCCCTCAGCAATTCTCCAGCCCCTTCCCAGCTCCCTCAGGAATTCTCCAGCCCTTTCCCAGCTCTGTTCCCTGCCCTGGACATGCTCCAGCCCCTCAGGTCCTTCTTGTCATGAGGAACCCACAAGTGATCCTGGGATTTGAGGTGTGCCCAGCACGGAGGGACAATCCTTGCCCTGCTCCTGCTGCCACCTATTCCCGACCCATTCCAGGTGTCCTCGGCTTTTTTTGGCCGCCTGAGCCCCCCCGACTCCAGCAACAGCCACAGGAGAGGCTGCACCCAAGGGCTGCAAACAAAGGCGACCCCAAAAGAGGTGACCATGGAGAGTGGCCAGGCCAAAGCCCAGAGCTCTGCCCTGCAGGCAGCACCCAGCCCTGGGGCAGGGCTCAGAGGGAGCCGCCTCAAAAATACGAAGTTCATATATTTTAATGAAATAAAAAAGTCTCTGGGGAAGGAATCACAACCCTCCCAACACCCTCACTGAGGGGATGTTGAAGAGAACTTGGCTTTATTATCCATGGGAGGAGCAGAGTGGTGCTCACACCATTCCCCAGGAGCAGATACAGCTGGAAAACGCCTTTATTCCATAAAATATGAGCTGGAGAGGAAGCAAAAGGATGCTGTGCTGATGGTTTGCCTCCTCAGGAGCCATCCTGGGCTTCAAACTGGACTTTTCAGAGCTCACAGCCAGATTTTACTGCTCTGTCCTGAGCCTCTCTCAGCTCCATGAAGGGGTGGTGGATTCCCACTACAGAAGGATCTGTTTAGGTGGGAAATTGGGAAGGAATTCTTGCCTGGGAAGCTGGGGAGGCCCTGAAACAGGGAAGTTGTGGTGAGTCCACCCCTGGAAGTGTCCAAGGCCAGGCAGGATGGGGCTTGGAGCGCCCTGGGAGGGTGGAAGGTGCCGCTTGTCAGGGGTGGAATGAGATGGGCTTTAATGTCCCTTCCAAGCCAAATCAATTCCAGCATCCACTTAAAATTACAAAAACACAAAATGACGAATCTTTGATGCCACACACGAATCTCCCAACCATTCCCTTGGGGTTTGGTTGAATCTCCCTGGAATAGGATTGAAAACAAAAAGAAAACCAAAACCAATCCAAAACCAACCCAGCCCAAAAATCAATTGCTAAATATTTGTGACCTTTGTATCCCCTGCCAGGCTTTGCTGTGCCAGGAGAGCTCAGTTATCCCAGGCTGCTCCAAGTCCTGTCCAGCCTGGCCTTGGGCACTTCCAGGGATCCTGGGGCAGCCAGAGCTGCTCTGGGAATTCCAGGATTTGCATTATCCATGAAAAATCATCCCTACCAAGAGCAAAACAAGGGAGTCCTGACTGGAACCTACAATAAGAGAGCCACACCAAAAAAACAGCAAAACCCCAGGAACCGGTTTCAGGATGTTTTTGCTGAGTTTAACACACAAAGAAAGAAGAGACACTGGGAAAAACAGGAATACAAATGCTGCTTCCTTCCCTTCATCGCTTCTGGGATTCAAAAGGGATCAAATTATTTTAAAGGAAGGAACATTGAAATTGAGCATTGGATGGAGGCACCAAAGGACACTGAAACAGTGATGGGATAACAGCTTTCCTATGGATCCTGGCTGGGAGAGCTGGGAATGCTCACCTGGAGAGGAGAAGGATCCAGGGAGAGCTCAGAGCCCCTTGCAGGGCCTGAAGGGGCTCCAGGAGAGCTGGAGAGGGACTGGGGACACGGGATGGAGGGACAGGAGCCAGGGAATGGCTCCCAGTGCCAGAGGGCAGGGATGGATGGGAGATTGGGAATTGGGAATTGCTGGCTGGGCTGGAATTGCCAGAGCAGCTGTGGCTGCCCCTGGATCCCTGGCAGTGCCCCAGGCCAGGCTGGACATTGGGGCTGGAGCAGCCTGGGACAGTGGGAGGTGTCCCTGCCATGGAATGGGTGGAATGGGATGGGATTTAAGGTCCCTCCTACCAACCCCAAAGTGCCCCGAAGTTCAGCCCCGTGTGTGGCCAGAGGGAAAGGGGGAACTGCAGCTCCTAAAACAAAACCACCCCATGATATTCCACATTTCAGATGTGGCATCCTGTCCAGCATTAAAGCAGAGCCTTGCTCTGAAGTGAAACTGCCCTGGGTAGATCCGATGCAAAAAACCCCAGAGAAACAGGCTTTGAGTCCATTTGGATTTTCCTGGTCCTGAATGCTGGGAATAATTTAATCCCATTTGGAAGATTCCAAGGAATCAGGCCCTGCTCATCATCTTCGAGCCTGGATTTGCATTTGGGTTCTACTCCAACTAAATAAAAGAACTCACAACTAAATAAATAAATGCAGAATTAAGGGATAACGCCTCTGTTTATGGGGCTGCTCTTAGGGCAGATGGATTTGTCTTCTGTGTCCAGCAATTTCACGCTGAAGGGAATAAACTCCAGCATTTCCTTACTTTCCTCCTCCCACAGGAGTCTATAAAATTCTGTATTATTGCTTCTAAGTCTGCTTTTCCCCCGCAATGTTTTACACGGAATTGCCTTTTTGTTTCCAGTAAATCCCGATATTGCTCCTCTCCTTCTTCCAGCTGTTTCCTCTCCTGTTGGAGTTCATCTTCCCGCTCAACCAATTTTGTCAAGCCCTGTTTTATCTCCAAAATTGAATTTTCAAGGTTATTGAAGGAATGTATTTTTCTCCCTTTTCATTTCCTCCCCGAACTCCATCAGGGCTCACCTTGGATATATTTGGGAGCTCTGCATAGTCCAAATAGATGGGATTACCATGAAAAACATCCAGGAACACCCTGAATTCCCTGTTTTCCTTGCTTTCCCATCATTCTCAATCCTCTTGGAGCAACCTGGGATAGGGGGAGGTGTTCTTGCCCTGACAGGGCTGGAACTGGGTGGGTTTAAGGTTCCTTCCAACCCAAACCACTCTGGGATTCTGGGATTTTGGGATTCTCTTCCACATCAGCCAAAACCCAAAGTCCATGAGACAGAAATCAGCTCTGATGCATGATTTATTCCTGAAGCAGTGACCCAGCTTGCTCCAAGAAGATTAAGAGTGGCCTTGAAGTGGATCCATGAAGTTTTGAGGGAGCTGGGAAGGGGCTGGAGAATTGCTGGGGGAGCTGGGAAGGGGCTGGAGAATTGCTGAGGGAGCTGGGAATGGGCTGGAGAATTGCTGAGGGAGCTGGAAAGGGGCTGGAGAATTGCTGAGGGAGCTGGGAAGGGGCTGGAGAATTGCTGAGGGAGCTGGGAAGGGGCTGGAGAATTGCTGAGGGAGCTGGGAAGGGGCTGAGCCTGGAGCAAAGGAGGCTCAGGGGGCCCTTGTGGCTCTGCACAAGTCCCTGGCAGGAGGGGACAGCCAGGGGGGTTGGGCTCTGCTGCCAGGGAACAGGGACAGGAGGAGAGGGAACGGCCTCAGGCTGGGCCAGGGGAGGCTCAGGGGGGACAGCAGCAGGAATTTCCCCATGGAAAGGGCGCTCAGGCCTTGGAAGTGCCCAGGGAGGTTTGGAGGGATTTCCAGGCCCTGTGGCACCTGGGGCCATGGGGCAGTGGTGGCCTTGGAAGTGCTGGGAGCAGTTGGATTTGATGATTCCAAAGGTATTTTCCAACCTCAGTGATTCAACTCAAGACTCCTCTTGCCTTCAGTGATTTCACTCCTGATGTGGCTCCTCAAAGCCTGGTGGAACCCAAAGAAAATCTCCAACAAACCATAATTCCCACAGACCCTGCCAGCATTCCCTGCATCCAGGACCTCCAGTACTGAATCCAACACCCTCTGGCCCATCTCCCCTGGAAAACCTGATTTTGTGGGACACAAAGAGCTGTAAGCTCATTCCTGCTGGAAGGAATCGTCCTGCTGACACCATTCCCAGCTCCACAGGCAAAATGATGGCAAACCTCCCCACTAAGGGCTGGGGCAGGTCCGAATAATAACGCTGGGATTGGGAATAAAATCCAAAGGATTTGGGAGGGAGAACGGAGAAAGCAGCAGCTTGTCTTTAAATCTGCGGATTGCCTTCCAAACTTTGCTTTATGAGGCAATTACAGGCACGAAGTTGAATATTGGAAAGTGAGACAGGAGGAGAGGGATTTATGGAGCTAAAAAAATCAGCTGGGACAAATTCCAGCAGCATCCATGGGCAGCATTATTTGTGTCCTGCGTCAATCCAAATAATCTTAATTTTTAATGCTGCACTTTGCAACCGGAGTCCTGTTGAAATCCATATTTTGTGTAATTATGGGAATTAATCTCCTAAGTATTACAGGACAACAAAGGAATTGTATTTACTCAGCATCTTCTGCTGTTAAAAATTAACTACAAGGACAAGTTAATTATTCCAATTTACCTTTCCCTGGTTGGTGTTGAGCTGTCCTTGGTTTTTGTGACTCCTTTATATTCCAGCCACGACATTCCCTGTGATCCTGCTGTTCACCTTCTTCCCATGATAACTGTTGGATTTCCCTCAACCCTTTTGGGCTGGAATTCCCATTTTTCCCTTCAAATCCAACCTCTTAACCTGTAATTAATTGGGAATTGAAGAAGAAGCCATGGCTGCTCCGGTCCTGAAAGTGTTCAAGGTTGGATGGGGTCTGGAGCAACCAAACCTCGGATCTTTCCTATTTTAAATATGGATATGGAATATTCACATCTCTTCCCACTCATTTTTCCTTCTTCCAAAACCATTTTTGTTTGGAAGACCCTTTGTTCCTGCCCTCAGACAGAGAAGGATTATCCTCCCCAAGACCAATTCCCCCCCAAAAAAACCCCAATAAATAATAAATAATAAATAATTCCATTTCCCCCCCATCAAAAAACCCATCTCTGTTTATCCAGCTTTTGGAGTGCTCTGGGTTTTTTTTTTTTTTGATTCCTGACAGGAAGGCCTGTCTGTGATAATAATTTTAGAATAAGATATGAAAAAATTCAAATTATGTGGCTCTCATTTAAATTTTCCACGGCGCCAGGGTTTGAATATTCATCATCTGCCTGGGTCACCAAACTCACTCTGCCCTTGACCTTGCTAAATGTCAAAAAGCTCCTGGGATTTCTCTTTCCCGATCCAGCCACCCGTGATTTCCATATTTTTTTTCCTGCCTTGCTCCATGTGGATAAATTACACCCAAAGCCATCGTTGCCTCTGGGTTATTCTGAAACCGGCCCCGATCGGATGAGGATCTTAGAGAATAGATTTTGTTGTTTTACAGTTTTTTGGGAAGCTTCTGGACTAGGAGTTAAGGACTGGGGAATGATCCATAGGTTAAAAACCACAGTATGGGATTTATCCATTGGGAGTGCCTAAATCTCTCTGTATTTATATATAAAATAAATATAGCAATCAATATCCCCACTGGAAGGTTGAAGTTTTAAGCTCAGCTTAGCAGCATCAACCTCAGCCATAACCTGGGAAAATCCTTTGGGTGGGAATGTGGAATTCCACAGATACAACCACCAGGGTGGAGAAAACCACTTTGGAGAGCAAATCAACATTTTAAAAGCGATGGGAGCACCATTATTTTGGTATTTTCAAGTCCTTAAGGTCATTTTTTCATTGGAAGAGAAGGGAAAAAATATTAAAGAATTAAAAAAATTTGACCCAGTTCTACGCTTGTTTTCAGGCCGTCCTTTCTCCCACCACAAACAGCCCAAATTAAACCCAACTTTTATCTCTAGAGGAAGAATTCATTCAGAAAGTGATAAATGCACCAGCCTGGGAATGGATTGGGTTATATAATATTTGTCCTGAATATTAATCAGCTTTTCCCACTCAAATCTTCAGTAATAAGGGGGGGGGAGGGGGGGGGGGGAGGGGGGAAGATGTAAATAATATTAATATTAAATGCAAATTATGCTTTCCTTCATCATTCCAGCCTGCCTAAGCACAGATTTATGACAGGTTTGTTTAAAAATCAAGATATTTCCCCCATTTGATTTCTCAGATTCCTTGGTTATCCCTTTTTAATGAGTTTTCATAATTAAAATTTTATAATCTGGAAGATTACACTCCTTGGGAGTTTCACCACACTCCTGATCTCCATTCACAAGACAATTCCATGAAGCTGGTAAATTCTCACAGGGATTGGCCACCCTACCTGTTCAAACAGTTCCTCCTCATGACTTTCCTAAAATTCTAAGAGTTTTTAGATCATTAATCCCAGTCCCCTCTGGGATGGGGAGCGCTTCCTTCTCCCGCAACAATTTTTATTTCATTATTAATACAATATTTGCATATACATATTTCATCAGGCAGATATTTTGAGATAGACCCAGCACATTCCTGAGCTGCCAAATTGCCTTTCCAAGGCAGAAAAATTCCTTTTCCCATTCCCAGCTGCAAAGGAACCGAAAATCAAGGAAAGAAGGCTCAGGGCTGGATTCTCCAGCTGATGGAAAATGGGAATAACTCATTTATGCTGCTCCACTCAGCACATGAGATCATCACTCAGCCTCATCTTTCTCCTTAATTAGCTCTGTTCCTGTCCCAATCTAATTCCTTCAGGATGAGCCCCTTTTTCCAGAGTTATCTGGAATTTGTTGCCGAGAGAGAACGACGCAAATAAAGCCAAGCTCCAATGGAACGGGAAATTCTGGAGCATCCCAACGTAGCCACCAAAGCTCTGCCAGCCAGGCTTCCATGAAAAATCTTGGATGTTTTAAGAGGCTTTCCAAGGGTTTGGAGATGGATGAGTTTGGGAATTGGTTTGTGCTGTAAACAGGATTTTATGGAGCGCAGAAGGAAAAGGGAAACGGGGAAAACGATCCCATCCTCACTGCTCCGATCACTTGAGAAGGGACACCATGGAATCGTTGCCTTAGGTGGCACCTGGTGGCACTTTCGTGTCCCCAGCCTCTCCTGCAGCTGGAAAAGTGGAGCTGGTCAATTGTCCCTGGGTTGGGCCCTGTCTGCCGCCAGCAGGGTTTGATTTATTCCTTAAAAAATTATTTATCCGCACTTGAAGCTGGAAAATGATAAAATGGAATCCCAGAGTGATTTGGGTTGGAAGGGACCTTGAAGATCATCCAGGGCCATCCCTGCCATGGCAGGGACACCTCCCACTGTCCCAGGCTGCTCCAGCCTGGCCTTGGGATCTGCCTGGGATTCGGGGGCAGCCACAGCTGCTCTGGGAATTCCAGCCCAGCCCCTCCCCACCCTCCCAGCCAGGAATTCCTTCCCAATCTCCCAAGTAACCCGTGATGGGAAACCAAACACAGAGGAAGACTCATCTTGGAGCAGCTTGGAACAGAGGGAGGTGTCCCTGCCCATGGAGGCTTTGGAATGGGATGGGGCTGAAATTCCCTTCCAACTCAAAGCTTTCTGTGACTCCAGGATTTTCATTTTTCTAGAGAAGTTTTAGGATTTAAGGTAAACACGCACTAATAAAAAAAATCTTAAACCACAGCTCAAGGACAAACTGTGACCAAGACCAAAAATCCACAATTTTCACGGAGAACTTCCAGGCTGGGATCCTGACATCACTGAGATGGGATAAAGGGATGGCAGCAGAAAAGGGAGGTGAGGAAAACAAAAAACTCATTAGATGAGACGGTCAGATAAAAATTAAAAAAAAAAATCCTTTATATTTTAATTTACTTTTAATTTTTCTTTAGCGTGACACAACATATGTGACCTGGAGCAGGAATTCCATGGAAGGGTTTTCCCTGTAGAACACCGGAACAGCTTCCCAGGGAATGAGCACATTCCCAAGGCAGCACAGGATGGGATTGTTGGGGTGTCTGTGCAGTGCCAGGGGTTGGATTTGAGATCCTTGTGGGTCCCTTCCCACTCAGGATTTTCCATAATTCCTTGAAAACAGATTAATTAACCACTTTTAGTGAGACAAAGTCCTGCTGTCACAAGGAGAACCTTCCAAAGAATGGGAATAACCTCACTCAGCACATCCACAGTGAAATCCATGAGTTATTCTCTAAATAAAAGTGCTCCATTAAATATCTTTCCCTGCTCATCACTGCTGGAAAGATCTAGGATAAATATTCCCAAATTCTGAAAAGAACTGGTTTTTATGACAATTGGTTAAATGCCACCCTCGGTACAGAAACGCTGCTCAAGTCGTTGGGAACAAAAACTTTCCTCCCACAGGAAAAATAATCAAAGCTTTCCATAATTTTTCTCCATTCATCTCCAATTTGTCACTTGCCAGGATGTGAATAAAGGGAGCGAATTCTAAACACAGAGAGATGAAAGGAAAAGCGCCTGGAAATACCTGTTGAAATCCTACTTCTTGGAAGCGTTTTCAGGTTGTGTCTCTTCTCTGGGAATTAGGAAAAATCTGCCTCTCAAGCAGAACAAAAATGCTTCAAAACGAGGGGGTTTGGCAACAGGAAAAGGTGGGAGAATAACAGCGACCCAAGCAACGCATCCCCAGAATCTGAGAGTCAGCAGAGTCATCCCATGGGATCCACCAGGAACTGCTCCAGGTCCTGAGTAAGTGTGAAGCTGTTGGAATTCCTCCACCACAAAATATTTTCTCCCTTTCACAGCAAATTCATGCCAGGAAAAGGGGAAAGAAGCGACTTCCCCCCCTCCTTGTTTGGAAGGATCAACACTCCAATGTTTCTATGGTGGTTCTCATTCCCAGATTCACAGATTCCCAGGATCACTGAGGTTGGGAAAGAGCTCCAAGGTCACTGAGTCCCAGCTGTGCCCGGTGCCCACCCTGTCCCCAGAGCTCCGAGTGCCACCTCCAGCAATTCCTGGGGCACCTCCAGGGATGGGCACTGCAAACCTCCCTGGGCACTTTCAAGGCCTGAGCGCCCTTTCCATGGGGAAATTCCTGCTGCTGTCCTCCCTGAGCCTCCCCTGGCCCAGCCTGAGGCCGTTCCCTCTCCTCCTGTCCCTGTTCCCTGGCAGCACAGCCCGACCCCCCCGGCTGTCCCCTCCTGCCAGGGACTTGTGCAGAGCCACAAGGGCCCCCTGAGCCTCTTTATTTCCAGGAAGAAACGACTGAGCCAAGGACAGGAGGCACAGACCCCTCGTTCTCGAGTTCTGATGGGATGAATCCTAACACAGCCAACCCCACAGCTCAGAGGAACCCACAAGGCAGAAGATTCCATCCTCCCTTCAGCCTTGGCTTTGGGATTTAAGCCTGGAGCAGCGGGAAAAAGCTGGGATGGAAGGCCTGCAGATCCCAGCCACGTAATCAATGCATCCATAATTTGTTACAAAGCAGAGCCAGGAAAAACAAATCAGCTCTGAGGACATGTGAGGAGCGGCTCTTCCCTGGAGGCCCCAAAAGAGGTCACTGGTGCTGAGCACAGAGCGCCACTAAAAAGCCAAGTGACAGAAGATTGGGGCATCTGAAAGTGGAATAAGCGATGGCTGCACTTCATAAAACACCCAAATTAAGTCCTGACAGAGCAGCAGACCCTGGGAAGTCACTCAGCACAAGGAATGGCTCATTATCCCCCCCCATTATTCCCCAGAAACCGCCTCAAACCAGGCTTTCCATGTCCCGACAACAAATGCTGCACGTTTCCGAAATAAAAAATAACCGACTCCCCCCCTTTTCCCTCCCCATTCCCGAGGCTGGCTGGCAGAGCGGAGCAGGCTGGATCTGGATGCGGATCAGCTCCCAGGGAACAGCTCTTGCCCTCGTTTTTTCCTCCTTGTTTTACACAGCAGCAACAAATGAGCTCAGGATCAGCTCAGCATTTAGAGAAATATGTCCTCCCATCTCATCCGCTTGTTCCCGTGTCAAGGAATTCAAAGCTGTGGGGAAAATAATGATTGCCTCACACTTGGTTTGCTTTTTGTTGTTTTGTTGGTGTTTTTTTGGTTTTTTTTCACCAGAAATGAGAGTCCTATGTCATTTTTACTTCCATATTTACATGGAATTCATGGATTCAGGGAACTACAGAGACAAACAACCCCACATCAAATATGTAACAGCCATAAGATTCTTGCTGCTCTTTGTTTAGGGGAGGAATAAATCAACTTTTCCTCAGCGCAACAGAAAGAAAATCAAGGGAAATCAGGTTTTACTCACACTGCACAATGAGCTGCACCAACGCCTCTCTGGGTTTGACGTTAAACCCGTTGTATTGGCTGGTCTGGCACCTGTAGGTCCCGCTCATTTCCCGGGAAACGTTGACGATCCGCAGGATCCCGTCGTAGCTCTCTGTCTGCAGGGCCCCATCCGGCATCGGCACCTCCTTGTCCGCCCGTGACCACAGGATGATGGGTTTGGGCTTCCCGGTCACCTGGCACTGCAGCTCGATGGTGTCCCCTTCCCGCGTCACCAGCGGGGACTTCTCCTGCGGGACCGTCAGGTTGGGGGGCACTGGGAAACGGGAGAGGAGAGGGGCCAACAGTCAGGCACCACTGTTGTTGTTGTTGCTGGAGTCGTTGGAAGCTGCCAGGTTTGCGGGGTGAGGTTCTCAGCAGCCTCAGGGGAGATTTCCCAGCCCTGCTGTGACACTCGTGTCCTCCCTGTGTGTCCCTGACGCCGCCCCGGTGCTCCCCGGTGCTCTCCCACCACCGCTCACTTCCCCACTGCCACCTCTGCTTTCCTTTTTAGGATTACTTGGTGCTAAATCCCACTTTTTCCTCACAGCCCGGCTGCTGACTTTTATCCAGCCCATGGATAAATGGCTGTGGGTGAGGAAGGGTTGTGGCAACTGAGAAATCACCTCAGAACGGGAGGCCTGACCCCAAAATGCAGCAGGGGTCTGTCATGGGAGGTTCATCAAAGTGGTGTTTATTCCACAGGAACTGGCATTAACAATTCCAAAAGGGATTCTGGAATCATTTCCAGCAGGGTGGGGCAGCCCCAGGGAGCAGGAACACCTCACAGTGAGCTGGTGATGGCCAAGGACACAGGATAGGGGTGTAGATGTGTGGGAGCAAATCCAGAGGAATCCATGGAGCTGCTCCAGGGCTGGAGCCAGGCTGGGAGAGCTGGGAATGCTCACCTGGAGAGGAGAAGGATCCAGGGAGAGCTCAGAGCCCCTGGCAGGGCCTGAAGGGGCTCCAGGAGAGCTGGAGAGGGACTGGGGACAAGGGATGGAGGGACAGGAGCCAGGGAATGGCTCCCAGTGCCAGAGGGCAGGGATGGATGGGAGATTGGGAATTGGGAATTGCTGGCTGGGCTGGAATTGCCAGATTTGCTGTGTCTGTCCCTGGATCTCTGGCAGTGCCCAAGGCCAGGCTGGACATTGGGGCTGGAGCAGCCTGGGACAGTGGGAGGTGTCCATGCCTTGCTTGGGAAAAGCTTGGAATGCTGTGTGGTGGCCTGAGAGAGGGAAAATCCTGATTTAAACTCTGCCCACCCTCCTTTTCCTCTGGTGCCTCCTGAAAACTCATCTTTCCTCATGGACCTTCTGTCCTGAAGCACGGAGAGACATTTCCTTTGGGAAAACAGCTCCTCCAGGAGCTTTTCCTCTCCTCCCTGTCCTTCCCTCTGCTCCTTTCCTGGAATGGCAGCGCTGACAAACCCAGCCTGCACCTCCCTCCTGTCTGCAGGAGGAACATTCCAAAGCAATTTTCAGCCCCCAAGGGGCAGAAACAACAGACTCGTCCTGGTGAGGAGCAATTCCAGCTTTCCCCAGGGATCTGCTCGGTGTCTCCAGCCCTGACAAGGCAGGTGGGAATCAGAGCTGAAATCTGGGGCTTTCACAGGAACCAAAGTGCTGCTTTCAGCTGTTTGCAAGGCTTTAATAGCTCCTGTCAGGTGGGACAGGCAGACACGGGAAGAGCTTTTTCCAAGGGGGAGGGAAGGAAAAATTGTTTCATACTTCAAAAAAAAAAAAAAAAGAAAAAAGAAAAATCCCTGGAAAAATTAAAAAGAAATAAATAACAACTGCTAAATAAAACATTCCCAATATTAATAAAACATTATTCATTCTCAGTTATGTCCTTTTGTGCCACAGCAGGTTCTGAGCACAGGAAAATTCCCTGGGGAGCTGGAGCGCTGTGAAATCATGGACCAAAGTGGGAGAAAGGTGTTCCAAGAAGGAAAATACAGTTTATAGGGAAAGGGGCCTGCCTGCAGCCAGGAGCCTCCTCCTGGACTGTGTGGCTTCTCAGCTGAGGTCAAATGTGACAGAGCCCTGTGTGGATCAGGAAAAATCCTGGATTTGTCCTTTTCCAGCCTGTGCAGTGGATCTGCTTCCGGCTGGGATGGTTTGGATCCAAGCCTTTCCCAGCTGGATGGATGCTGGAGGCTCCTCCAACCCCGCTCCTGGCACCTCAGGCTTTCCTGGGAATCACAACCTGCCCTGGCTCAGGGATTCACTGCCCGCGATGGGTCACAGCCCTGGGAGGAGATCCCTGCTATCCTGAGATCCCTGTGATCCCGATATTCCAAGGACAAGACCCTGCTCCAATCCACACAGCTCTGCTGCAGCCCCAGAGGGGCTCCCAGAGGGAGTTTTCCCTCTGGAAATTGTCCGTGTGGATCCATCCCTGGACACGCGCTACTGGCGGCCTCTTCCAGACTCCAACATTTCCAGGCTGTGCCAGAGCAAAGGGTTGGAATTATCCAATCCCAGCCTCAGGAATCAGCGGTTCCACCTGGGACAAGGGAGGGAACTCGGGAAAAAAGTCGGGAAGCGCGTCCCTCTTTGGAGAGGGGGGGTAAAAAAGAGACAAAAATCCCCAGTGCAGGTGCAGCAATTCCCACTCTTTTCCCATCGGTTTTTCCTGAGAAAAGCAGAGATAACAGCACAGCAAAAAGCCGTGCCTGGCTGAGATAAGGAGCACCACCAGGAGGGTGGTGACAGCTGATAAGAGAGGCCCTGTCAGTGTCCCAGATGGAAAGATCCCCTCAAATCCCTGACTCCTGGGCTCCCGCGGCATCTCACAGCACCCGTCACTGCCAGGCAGCCGGGAGCTCATTACGGCTCCCGGGATTTATTCACGTTGCTCCTGGAAGCAGCAGAGGGGACAGGAGAGACGAGACCATCCATTAGGATGAAGAATTCCAGGGGCAATGCCATCAATCCCAAGCCTGGCTGCAGCTCCAGGTCACATTTGGGTAACGGCAAGGTCCCACCAAGAATTTCTCTGTCCCCATTTATGGCTCCAGCTCCCCCCCAGTTTAGATCCTGATCCTCCACTCTCTAATTAGAGGGAGAAAAAGCCCCAAACCTTTGCTCAAGGATGAAGAATTCCAGGGGCAATGCCATAAATCTGAAGCCTGGATACAGCTCTGGGACACATTTGAGGAACAGTGACCAAAACAATGGGGTCCCACCAAGAATTTCTCCATCCCCACCCCATTTATGGCTCCAGCTCCCCCTAAATTTAGATCCTGATTCTCTACTCTCTAATTAGAGGGAGGAACAACCCCAAACCTTTGTGCAGGGAGGGTTTTTTGCAGGGTTTCTCCTTTTCAGCCCAGCTGTTTATTGTCACAACCTCCCAGGTATTTAATTATTTCTGAGCTGTCTGTTCCACTGACAAATGGAGCTGGAATTAGCAACAGGCTGGAAAAAAATAAACCCCAGGTTTTGGGGAACGGTGAGACAGCAGCCTGGGCACGTGGGATTTGTGTCCATGAGCAATCCAGATCAAAAGGATTGAGGTGAAAGGATAAATTTGAAGGTTTTCTTCCCAAAGATATAGGGAGACCTCAGGAGCAGGGAATGGTGAGTCGGGGTGAGCAACGTTAGAAATGGAGAGTCATGGAATTGTTCAGGTTGGAAAACCCTCTGAGATCTTTGAGTCCAACAGTTCCACGGCCACCACTGCCCCATGGACCCAGGTGAATCCACAGGGATCTGAAATCACTCCAGGGATGGGGATTCCACCCCTGCCCTGAGCTGGACAACCCTTTCCAGGCAGGAATTCTCCCTGATATCCAACCAAACCCCTCCTGACACAACTTGAGGCCATCCCCTCTCTTTCCACCACCTGTGCAAAGATGAGCAGGCAGAGGCGGGTCCAGAGGCTCAGATCCATCGGGAAAGGCGCAGGGATGAGCCAAGGATGTGCCAGCGAGGTGCTGCCGGTGGGATGGGCAGGGAGGATGTCCCCAGCTGTGCCAGGCTGTCCCCAGCTGTGCCAGCTGCTGTCTCCCAGCAGGTGCTGCTGTGGCACAAGGAGAGCCCTGGAGGGCTCAGCCTCTTCCCGAGGCATCCCAGGGCTCCTGCAGCTCCAGAGGGAAGGAAGGGCAGCTCTGCCCCTGCTTTGCAGAATGGAAAGTTACTTAAATCCTAGATGGAAACAAGAAGTGTTCCCTTATTCCTGCAGCCGGGAGCAGATCCATTGTCCGGGCTGGAAAAGGACAAATCCATGATTTCTCCTGACCCTGACTGGAAACAGGAAATGTTCCCTTATTCCTGCACCCAGAAGCTTTAAAATAAATTCACACTCTCAGAAGTTTCCTGGAGCGTGACACTGGGAGGACAAAAGGCTCTGGTGACACCTGGAGAACAAAAAGCTTTGGTGGCACTCAGAGGACAAAAAGCTCTGGTGACACCTGGAGAAGACAAAGCTCTGGTGACATCTGGAGCACAAAAGGCTTTGGTGACACTGGGAGAACAAAAAGCTTTGGTGACACCTGGAAAAGCGACACCTGGAGAACAAAAGACTTTGGTGACACTCAGAGGACAAAAGGCTCTGGTGACACCTGGAGAACAAAAAGCTCTGGTGACACTCAGAGGACAAAAAGCTCTGGTGACACCTGGAGAACAAAAAGCTTTGGTGACACTCAGAGGACAAGAAGCTCTGGTGACACTCAGAGGACAAAAGCCTCGGTGGCACTCCGGTAGCACCGATTTAAAGTCACATTGTCACCCTGTGAGTGGGCAGTGGCCCATGGTGAGCAGGATCTGATCTCTGTCCAACCAGGTTTTAAACCAAACGTCTGAGACCTCCCCAGGCTGCTGATCCAGCGCGAGCCGAGGTGGCAGGAGGTCACTGCTCTCCTGTCCTCTGAGTTTTTGTTCTGCTCCCCAGACATTCCTGTCACTGGAGAGAGTAAAACCAGACAGGAACTCTTCCAGCTGCTCTCCTGTGGCAGTTCCAGAGTAATTCCAGAGGATCCATCGTCCAGCACAGTCTAGAGGAGGATGGGGACAGGACAAGACAGCTATTTATGAGAAAAAACCCCACAACAACAATTTCCTGAGCCTAATATGTTCGTTCCTTGTGTATTCGGGGTGTTTTCAGTTCTACTCGAGCTCTCTGAAGTCCTGATGGATCAAATTCCAGCTTAATTAACGGATCAGACGGATTAATTAAATGCCAGAGAGCCGCTGGCAGAGGCAAGAAGCTGCAGACAGAGAAATCCTTCAGAGGCGCTCTGATCCCGTTAAAACGTCCCTGCCCATGGAGGCGGGATGGATCCCTTCCCAAAGTATTCCGTGGTTCCAGGACAATCAGAGGTGGACAAGAAGCCCCTACAAGTGGTGGCATCACTGCTGAGCTCTTCCCTGGGGATTTTGGGGGGCTGCTGTCACTTCCCTATCCTTGGGAGCCTTCGGGAAACCATTTCCTTGGAGCAACCCCTGTCAGCGACAGGGAAAAATCCTGGGAAAATGTGGCCAGGCTGCTCCACATGGATTCATCCTAATAATTAGGATCAAGCAGAGCAAAGGAGTGTTTGAGCAGCACATCAAGAAATCATCCAAACTGGAGATCACCCAGAGAGAACCTCCCCAAGGAGCTGTTAGAATTCTCATTATCCAAGGAATTCAAACCCAGCCTGGCTCAGGAATATTGAGGAATCTGCGCTGTGCCGGCTGAAGGGAGAACGAAGTTATTTGTGTGTCCTACTTCTGCAATATTTATGAATTTGAAGGGCTGAGTGGCCGGGATTAATCATCCTCTGCCCGAGAGCTGCAGTTTGGGCCCAGCTCATGATTCACGGCCTGACGCGATGCTGGAGTTAAGACAGGGCTGAGCTGGGGCACAAAATGGATTTGAGGAAGATCATTCCGCCCGGGAAGGGCAGCGAGGGATAATTATTCCTGAGGGATAATTGTGCTGCTGCTGTCTGTAAACAGAGGCTGGAACTGCTCAGCTGCTGTGGGTTTTTGGGAGAAATGTTGAGGAATGCCGAGGAGCTGGAAGAGGTGAGAGAAGAGCCCGAGGAGAGATTTGCTGATCCAGGAAAATGATTGGAAAAGCAGCTGAAGCCAAGAAAACTCAGGAGAATTTCCTTTACCCTTTCCATGGCTTTTCATCCCCATGGAAGAGGGTCCATCAAGGCACTGGTGAGGAAGGGAAATGGAATTCCTGTCAGGAATTCCTGGCTGGATTTCATGGGTGTTTTCCCTTCATTCCAGCTACTGTGTCCCCCCAGGCAAGGTCTAAATTCCAAAGGGGAAATTCCATGTTTTCTGGGGCACAAACCACTCCTAAGTGCACATGAGGATGCAATATCCACCATGGATTTTATGGAATCATATAATCCTTTAAACTGGAAAAGCCCTCCAAGATCACCGAGTCCAACCATCAACCAGCACCGTGGCCACCACCAGCCTCAAATGCCGCATCCACACATTCCCTGAATGTTTCCAGGGAAGAGAACTCCCCTGCACAGCCTTTCCACCCTTTCTGAGATTGAATTTTCCCTGAGATACAATTTAAACCACCTCTGAGGCCGTTTCCTCTCACCCTGAAGTGATGGTGAGGCCTTGGACAAAGAGTCCAGTCCTGAGAGCTGGGATGATCCTCATTTTTGGACAAAAACTCTTCCCAGGCAGGGAAATAATTCCAGGATCAGTGCCTGGAAGCCAGCAGTAAGGCCCTAAACCACCACCTTGCTCTGCAGCCAGGGGAAAGAGGGACATTTAAAAGCCAGAACATGCAGAGCCAGCAGCAAATGAGGGAAATGAATTCCAGCGCTTCTGCAGGAGCCGTGCCGAGGAGCACCCACGGATGAGAAGAACCACGGGATGAGGAGTCCATCCTCTGCCACACCCAGGGTGTCAGCTCCCAGAAATCCTGCTGGAATCAACCTGGGATTTATCCCAGAGAAATCAGATTTCCCAAGGGAAAACAGCAGGACAGGAAGGAGCTCCCAAGGATGGAATTAACAAGGAAAACTCCACACATTAAGCAGGAAAAGGGAACTATAAAAGACAAAGATATTTAACAAAATACGCGTTTTTCTGTCCCTCCTGCTCCTTCCCAGGATAAATTCCAAGGATAACAGCTCACCCATCCCATCCATTTGCTGCAAGAACCAAAGGCCTGTTTCCTGAGGGCGACGACAACCATCCGCTCTGGACGGTGCTTAAGGTTTACAAATATCTTAATTAGCCACTAATTGCCTCCCAAACCCCACATCCTCGTTATGCAACCGGCTGTGATTCCAACAAACATTCCGAGCTGGAATCAAGGCCTCTTTCATGTCTCATCAAAGCAGGAACAGACCAGAGGACTCCTGTGGCACCACCAGATCAAGGCTGCAGGTCCTGGAACAGCAGCCTGCAGCTCTAATTAATTCATTATTTAATGGAGAGCTGATTAGCTTGACAGGGAAGCCCTTTTCATATCGCAGAGCCTCACACGGAGCGGTTCTCCAAGAATTTCTCTGCCTGGATGTAGCAGAATTTATGGAAAAACAAATTTCTCCCTAGAAGTGTTGGAGCAAGATGGGATAGAGGAAGGTGGCCCCTCAAAGATCCCTTCCAACCCAAGCAGTTCCATGATTCCACAATTCCATGATTCCATGAGGTCTGGAGGCCTCCAGGCTGCCCTGGGGATCCAAAATCCCTGTCCTGCTGCGGGATGTTCCCATCCTGAGGTGGCGCAAGCTCAGCACACCCTCAGGCTCATCCTTGTTGGATGTTTTTCCACGTGGGACATCTGGCTGTGCCCACACATGGGGTGGGAATGAGCCACAGGAAGGACTCCCTTAGGAAAAGAGGGACCAGAGAATAAAGGAAAATACCCCCAAATAACAAATTTCTTCCCTGCTCAGTGATGTCTCCAGGGAAAAGGTGGAAAAGGAATGAACCAGCAGGGACAAACACTGATTTTTGGGAATAGAAGCAGTGTCCTGACACAAAGCAAACCATCCCAATCCCAAAGCTGATTCTTCCTGCTTCAATCCAATATTTGAGGCAGAGGAAAAATCCCTGGCACAGGCTGACACCCTCTGATCCACCTCTTCTTTTTTCGCTTACCACAAACCCACTTTATCGAGGTTTTTGCTGCTTTTTTAACATCTCGGTGCTTTTTTAGCATCTTCTGCCTCTAGGTTTCCATGACATGATCCCACATCTCCTGAAAAACCCAGCCTGGCTCTCGGTAACATTTGCCCAGGGTGGGTTTTATGGATGACAGGGCTTTTCTAGGGCAGATATTCCACGTTCGAGTCTCGATTCCCACTCTTCACTGACCTATTTTATTGAGATATGGGGGGAGCAGCGAGGGGATTACTTCAGGTCCATTTATGTAAGATACTCAGGACATAAATCCCTGGTTTTCCTGCTGAAAATGTCAAGGCGAGAAAAAAAAAAAAATATTCCCGATAAACATGTGCCATTCCAGAGCCACACGTCCCTTCCCAACGTCCTGGAGAATTCATGGATCTCCTCCTTCCTTAGGATTTGACACAGCCCCTCCTGCCCCACTCCGGGAGGAGCTGCACAAACACCAGGAAGAGGAAATTCCCCCCCATCCATCCCAGACATCCAGAGGGACGTTAATAAATGCCTGCAAGTCCTGGCATTTGGGAAATGTGTTTGTGCCTGGGCCTTCTGTTCCTAATTAGCAGAGCAGTAATGAATCTTGATGAATCAGTAATGACCTTCAAAGCACTGCAACTGTTTCAGCTTCCACTTGGCTGGTTAATGAAGTCATTCCAAGAGCAGAATTCCTGTTCGGATGCTAAAAAAGGCTGAGCTCAAATTCCATGTTCTCTTCCCCCTTTTCCTGATTTTCTGGAGCGTTCCAGGACAGGAAATTTAAGAGGTGACAGAATTCATCATTTCCTGCAGGGATTGTGGTGAGCTGACAGGAAAAGACAACTAAGACAAGTTTCCAGGAAATCCCATCAGTTTTCCCAAGGATTCCCAGGGAAGTCCAGGGAATTCAGTAGTTATTGGATGTATGAGTGCACACACAGAACTGTTTGCTCCACCTGGGCAGGCAGGTGACAAAGTTTGTATAGAATGCTCATCCATCATTCCAAAGTCAGTTTTTTTCCTCTAAGAATCCTCCTGGTTCTTTTCCTGATAGTAAAATCATGGAATCATGGAATGGTTTGGGATGTAACAGACTTTAAATCTCATCCAGTGCCACCCCTGTCCCAGGCTGCTCCAGCCCCAGGGTCCAGCCTGGCCTTGGGCACTGCCAGGGATCCATGGGCAGCCACAGCTGCTCTGGCAATTCCAGCCCAGCCAGCAATTCCCAATTCCCAATCTCCCATCCATCCCTGCCCTCTGGCACTGGGAGCCATTCCCTGTGTCCTGTCCCCAGTTCCTGATTCCTGAACATTCCCTCCCCGGAGCCCCTGGAATGCGCTGGGAGGTCTCCACACAACCTTCTCCACCACGGGGCTCCTTCACCCACCCAAACCCCAGCCCGAGGAGCTGCTCCTCACCTGTGCTGCTGGAGATGTTGACATCGATGCTGATGTCCGAGATGCCGCCTCCCTTGAGGGACGCCACGCACGTGTAGGTCCCGAAATCCGTGAACTTGAGGTCGATGATGTCCAGGTTGGTGGTGCCGGGGGAGACGTCGGGGTCGGTCTGGGTGATCACCATCCTCTCCGAGCTGCGCAGGGGCCGCCCGTTCTTGAACCAGCTGAAGGTGAGCTCCTCCGAGGGGATGGCCTCCACCTGGCACGAGATCTTCACCTCCCGCCCGATCTGGATGTTGTCGTCTTTGTGGTACGGGTCAGGGGTGATCCAAAAGCGTCCTTTTTTTAAGGCTGAAACACCAAAGAAAGGAACAGTTTTCTGTAATAAAGCAGAAATTGGCTTCACTGGAGGCCTAAATGTGTTTTTTAAAGGGGCTGCAGCCATAGGATTTTGATTTTATTCCCAGGAATCTGCACAGCAATGACTTGGAATCACGAGGATGAACCAGCTGGAAACTGGCACAGGATTGAACTCTGAGACATGAGCTGAGCTTTTTTTTGTGGGGAAGTAAAGGAGATATCAGGTGGAGATTTTATTTGATTTTAGGATGAAACACTGGCTCCCTAGAGAGCCAATGGATGCTCCATCCCTGGAAAAACTCAAGGCCAGGCTGGACATGGCTTGGGACAGCCTGGCATGGTGGAAGGTGTCCTTGCTCATGGGATGGAATAGGATGAACTTGAAGGTTTCTTCCCACCCCAATAACTCTGGGATTCTTTGGTGGATCCCCTAACCCTAAACCTAACCCTAACCTTTGGATCTTCCAAAGCTTGTGTTAAACACATGGATAATTTTCCCCCAGAATCCCAAATCCTGATTAAATTCCATCATGGATAATACAGCTCTGAAGTGCTGTCACCTCCACAATGGAAAATAGGAAGTCCCAGCACCTAAATTGGGCTGAGCTGCTGCCAACCAAAATAATTCTTGTGATTTCAGGGATTGTTTTCCATCTCTGGAGGGATTTCCAGGCTTTTCCTCATACCTGTCCTGTCAGAACACCAGAAAAGGGGAACCATCACCCTAAAATCACTGATACAACCAGTGAGGTCACCTCCAATCCATCTGGAATCCCTCCTGCATCCAAGACTATTCACACCTCCACTACAAATCCGATTAATTCTCTACCTCCCACCAGAGATAAGGAAATCTCAAGGTTCCAGATGGGAAAGTTTGGAGGGAAAACCAACACAGGGACACAGCATCTCTGGAAAACCTCATTTCCCACCATTTTCCTCCTAAAGGAGCATCTCATCCTGGCATTCCATCCTCAGTCTCCAAGAACAAAATATTCCTGCATCTCACTCAACTCAGCTTTCATTAAATGAACCCAAAACTCCCCCAAAACCCATCCCCATTGACATCAAGGACCTGGGGGTTGGGATGATCCTGATTTTTGGGAGAATGCTTCAGGATCAGCCATTTAACCTCTCCAGCGTACAGCTTTTTGAAGAACTGAATGTAAAATGCTCCTGACACAACCCTAAAATCCCTTCTTTCCCAACAGAGCTGTGCCAAAGGATGTCTGTAGGTTTAGCCAAGCTTTTTTTCCATCCGGATGGAAAACAAAACAAAAATACTGATTAGAAATTGTACAAATCCCCAGTTTGGGTGGAAGGACAGAAGATAAAGATTGATATCCACCGTTCATGGCGATTTCTACTGCGAGGTTTCCCAGTTCCCTGGGTTTCTCTCCCCATTCCCTCTGTCCTGGATCCATTTCACAGAATTCCACAATGGTTTGGATTGGGAAAGACCTTAAATCCCACCTCATTCCCACCCATTCTGTGGGCAGGGACAGCTCCCACTGTCCCAGGCTGCTCCAGCCCCAATGTCCAGCCCGGCCTTGGGCACTGCCAGGGATGCAGGGACAGCCACAGCAAATCTGGCAATTCCAGCCCAGCCAGCAATTCCCAATTCCCAATCTCCCATCCATCCCTGCCCTCTGGCACTGGGAGCCATTCCCTGTGTCCTGTCCCTCCATCCCTTGTCCCCAGTCCCTCTCCAGCTCCCCTGGAGCCCCTTCAGGCCCTGGAAGGTTCTAGAGATTCCATACTTTATACAATACTAAAAAATCTCCATCTTCTCCATCCACGGGTGGTGAAAATTTGAATTCAGACTCAATTTTGTTTATTCCGACTCAGTTTCATTAGTTCCAACTCAATTTTGCTTATTCAAACTCAATTTTGGCAACTCAGGCTCAATTTTGCTAACTCAGACTCAATGTTTGGTAATTTGGTATCTCCTTGAGCAACGCAACTCTTTGGGACTTGCAAATTCCACGCTGGATGAGCGCTCCCAGCCCCTGGAAAAGAATTAACACTTCCAGAACTGGGAAAAGAATTCACATTTATTTATTTACTTGGTTGTCTTTTCAAAGTTGGGGGAAAAGCCTGAATTTGAGCTATTTACCCTCATTCCCACAGGGTAGGAGAGGCTTCTTCCATTGAGGAAGGCAAACTTTTTAAGGAGAGAATGGAAAATTTGGTGTTTTTCCAGGAAAAGAATCATTTTGGATGCTGCTCCCTAGTTCTAACCACATCTTGAAGTATCCAATGGGTTGAACTTTATTTATTCATTTATAATTTAAGTTATTTACATTATTCATTTACTTATATTTACTCAAGGAAGTTTCATGGCTTTAATCAAGTTGGAATTTTTTGCACTTTTCCTCACTGAGCAGTTCTCCTTCCCTTGGGAAAGCCTCAACCAATTCCCAGGAATCAGCACTACCGGGTCGGAATCACGAGGATGAACCAGTTGGAAACTGCCACGGAATTAAACTCTGAGGCACGAGCTGAGCTCTTTTTTTTGTGTGGAAATAACAGCTCAAACAATGCTTACACACACAAAACCCCTCAATATTTTATGCAGATCCTTTTCAGGCAAGGGAAAACCAAAAAAGAAAAAAATCGATGGGCACGACCAGAGCGAGGTTTCAGCCCAAATTAGTTGCTCATAACCTCAATAAACTATTTTTATTTCTGAGTTTTCAGCAGTTTCTCCTGCCTAGGACTGAACAAAGTCTAGCAGGGAAGTCAGGGTAACTTTCCTTTGTGGAAAAGCAACAATTCCAAGGTAAGAAAAGGAGGCAGAACCTCAAAATTTGGATCAAAGCTGTTTTTTGCCAGCAGAAAGGGGGTTGGAACTGGATGGTCTTTAAGGTTCTTCCAACCCAAACCATTCCATGGCTCTGCATGAGGTTCCCAAAATCCCTTCAGACCTTCCCGATTTCAACCACGTTGGGAACACCGGAGTTGAGCTTGATACAAAACCACCAGGTAAAGGAAAAAGGTGTTTTTGTATCATTTCCTCCATCCAGCAATCCATTAAAACCGTGGCTTGGATTTTCCTCATTTGTAGATTCCTGGACCTCCGTTTCCAGGAGTAAATTTCCAGGAGGGCATTCCAAAATGCCAAGAAAATTGAGTCATGCCATGGATTTTGTGTAATCAGTTACATTTTAGGCATCGCTGAGAAGTTTCCATGGGGTGAGACACAGACATGAAAGAGAAATATGAGGTTAAGGGGTTTTTAGACAGGCAGAGATGAGGAGCAATGGTTACAAATGAGATAAATGGTTATAAAAGAGATTTCATGGGATATTGGGAAGTAATTCCTGGCTGGGAGGGTGGGGATGGGGCTGGGAAGGAGTTGGGAGTGCCCAAGGCCAGGTTGGACACTGGGGCTTGGAGCAGCCTGGGATTGTGGGAGGGGTGCATGGAATCATCTTTAAAGCCACTTCCCGCCCAAACCATTCCAGGATTCTCTGATTAACCAGGAAAACGTAGGTGATGCTGCTGCAGACCCTTCCCAGCAGATTTTTGGGAACGCCACCAGCACACGGAGCTCCGAAGGAGCAGCAAATCTGCAAATAAATCTGTAACTGTTCTTTGAGACTCAGCAAAGTGCCAGCCTCGCTCCGAAGAGGCCCCAAAAAATGAGGATGTGATCAAAACAACCCAAGATGAAACAACTTTTGTCCTCAAACTCCTCACAAACAGTCCCTGCCCTCCCTCATTAATTATATTTTCAAAGTAACAAAATGCGGTTCAGGATCTCAAGCAAGGCCTATTTGCATTCATCAGGTTCAGCTGGCTTTTTCCCACCCCCCTCCCTGATCAACCCCAAATTTTCCTTTAATGCCTCAGAACTTTCCTGCCTCACCCATTTCCAGTTTCCTCCAACACTGCCATTAAATACATCGAGTTCTGCACCATTTTCTGCCCCATTTTTAGGCTTTGACACAGGAATTGTGGACCCCTGGCTGTTTCCCAGGTGGATACAGGACACAGGGAATGCTGGGATTTGGGGTTGCTGACGGTTCTGTCTGTGTTTAACCTGTGACAACAGGGCCATGGAGCAGCAAAACCCCAAATTTCTGATTTTAACCATCACTTCCCAGAGGAGGTTTGGAGTCATTTCGGTTCTTCCCCTTCGCTTTTTGTCAGGGATTTTGTTTTGACCCATTCACAGTGAGCAAGAGGAGAACTTCACCCAAGCAGATGTGGAGCCTGGCACGGTCCTGGAGCAGACCTGGGAGGTTTGGAGAGCTCAGAATCCAGCCTGGCCCTCAGCACCCAGAATGGAAATTTCCCATATTCCATCATGCCCAGCCCCACCTCACTTCCAGGATCCCCCAAAAATCACTGGGAATTCTGTGATCTCCTGGATCTCACTGTGAGCTGGGTCAGAGAAGGCAGGAAACCTTTCCTGGTGTCCAGGTGTCCCTGATCCCTTCCTGTTTCCTTCTCACATGTAGGGAAAACCAGTTTGTGATCCTGGGAAAGATTCTGCACATAAATTTTAGGGACAATGGACTGCAGAGAAACAGCAAGGAAATGGCCAAAGATCCCAGAATCTGACCCAGGGTGGATTGGGTTGGAAATCCAGTCCCAACCCCATGAACAGGGACACCTTCCACTGTCCCAGGTGGCTCCAAGCCCAATCCAGCCTGGCCAAACCATCATGGAATGATGTGATAATGCATGAAACAACAAAATCTTCTCCAGTATCCCACATGGGAGGAGCCCTGCACTCCATATTTATTTTTATCTGGAATTTCAGCCTAAATGGATCCATTTGCTGCCCAAACCCCTCATTCCCACTGAATAAAAACCCAAGGAAATCCTTCCCCGCTGTCTGGGCAGTAACTTGTCCACTGCTATCAAATCAAGAAAAGGAAAATCCAAGTTTTTATCCCAAGCTCTGAAGAGACACCAATTTTTTGTTTATATTGGCTGTGGGCAACAAAGTTGGGTCTGTCTTCAACATTCTCCAGGATTCCCTTAAACTCCATTATCCAAACAATTTAACAACTGTCCAAAAGATCTTTTTCACTGGTGATTATCCCAGTGTGGTCATTAAACTTAATTCTTTACATGAAAATAACATTTTGACATTGTTCAGCGCATGAAGAACAGCAAAAACTCGGATTTGTTGTTGCCAAAAACTCGCATTTGCTGTCATGGACCAGGAAATATTGGAGAGGAAATATTGGAGAGGAAATTACAGATTTCTGGCTTAATTGTAAAACTTAATTATGAATTGAAGAGCAAAACCACACCCCAAATAATAGAGTTTGTGGATATCAGCTCTGCATAATTAAAGTGTGGCACTGAACTACAGAATTATTTGGGTTAGATGAGTCCGTAAATCCCAATCCCAGCCCTGCCATGGCAGGGACACCTCCCACTGTCCCAGGCTGCTCCAGCCCCAATGTCCAGCCTGGCCTTGGGCACTGCCAGGGATCCAGGGACAGCCACAGCTGTTCTGGCAATTCCAGCCCAGCCAGCAATTCCCAATTCCCAATCTCCCATCCATCCCTGCCCTCTGGCACTGGGAGCCATTCCCTGTGTCCTGTCCCTCCATCCCTTGTCCCCAGTCCCTCTCCAGCTCTCCTGGAGCCCCTTCAGGCCCTGCCAGGGGCTCTGAGCTCTCCCTGGATCCTTCCCTTCTCCAGGTGAACATTCCCAGCTCTTGGAGCAGCTCCAGCCCTTGGAGCATCTCCATGGCCTCCTCCCACACATCCACACCTTCCTTGTCCTGAGAAGCCCAAACCTGGATGCAATTCCGGTCATAAGAACCGATCTGAGTTGGGAGGAAATCTAAATTCCAAAACCATTAAAACATAGAGTAATTAAATAAATAGTCCAAGTTTTTAGATTCCACTTGGACCAGTCTCAAATTCCTTAAATTGGGCATTTAGAATCATGGAATTATCCAGGTTGGAAAAGTCCTCTGAGATCACCAAGTCCAACCATCCACCAGCACCACCCCTCTGGTCACCACTAAACCTTGTCCTGATCCGCACATTCTGGGCACAATTCCATGGATTGTGGCTCCATCCCACCCTTGAGCAGCCTCTCCCAACACTCCCCAAGCCACGAGGAAAGGACTCTCAGATAACCGGGAAAACGCCCTTTCCCGAGCGCTCCCTTCGCATCCCAAGACAGGCCTGAAGCAAATTCCTGCTAAAAAAAGCCCCACATTCCCAACATTTCAGCACCAGCTCCTTCCGCTCCTGTCAACACGGTTTGAGCTGGAAGATTTTGAAATCCTGAACTTCCAGTAGCTCTCTGAACAATTAAGATGTCAAACGTCTTCTCCTGAAGCATCTCCAAACTTTTTAATATCAAGTAATTATTTGGCACTTCCAAGGCCAGATGCATTCCCACTTCCAATTTAAATGCAAATCCCAGGGAGAGGCTTCAGGTTTTGTCTCCACTTTTAGAAACTGCTGCTAATTTTGCAAAGAAAAGGATTTTTTTTTATTCCTGTTTTTCCTTGTGCTCGGTTTAATTAGCTCCCGGCTCCTTCGGAGCTGCTCTTTTGAAGGAGGGGGAGGTTTGGATTCCTTTGAATGATGAAAATTTCAGTTTACAACTTGCTCCAAATTTGATCCGTTAAAGAGATGAAGGCGAGATCAAAGGGGGAGAAGCTCAGCGTGGTTCCTCTTTTAACGGCTTTTAGAAGGAAAGATTCTACAGAAATCGGCAGCACCGGGAGAAAATACGTTGGGGGTTGGGAATAAATGATGTCTAAGATCTCTTCCAGCACAAACCATCCTGTAATTCCTAGAAATGTCCAGGTGGGATTGAGCTCAGGAGGTTCCTTCTCTGGTCTCCAGCTCACACCAGGTGGTTTTCCAAGGCCTGAAGACCTCCAGGGATGGAAATTCCAAAACCTCCCATCCTCAGCTCCCAGGAAAAGCCAGGAGCTGTCCCAGTGGTGTCACTGGGTTCGGAGACAGAAATTGCCGTGTCCTTACATTTTTCCTGATGGAAAGATGTTTCCTCCCTGATGTTAAGGGGATACAGGTGATGGATCGTAGATGAGATCCCAACATATTCATGTGAGAGTGAAATTCCAAAATCCACCGGAATTTGACCGAGAAGAAACAGGGACAGCTTAGCAGCTGGAATTTGGTCACTTTTAAAACCTCAAGCAGAAGAAAAATGGGGGGGAAAAAGCCAAAATTTTTCCTAAACTGCAAAATCCCAGCTTGCCAAGACATGGACACGTGGCCAGAACAGCGGATTGGGGCTGCCCCATCCCACAAGAAAATGGGAATTCAGGGGTCTTGCCACAAGCCAGACGAGGATTGGAATATAAATGAAACCCTTCAGACAAGCTGTCACAACCCCCAGTGGGCTCTGCACTTGCCAAACAAATTACAAAATCTTGGAATGTTGCAGCTGGATGTTTTCCAGGGCCTTTACAAAGTTTAATTCTTGTGCTAAAGCTGTCCCAAAAAAAAAAAAGCCTTGCTGAGTTTTCCTGCCCCAAAGTGATCCCACTGGAAATCTTCCCTCTTTTCTTTATCCATGAAACTCAGCACTTCTCCCAGTCCCAGAGGTAACCCCAGCATTCCCAAGGTTTGCTCACTGGATTATCCCTGTTCCTGCTTTTGGGATGGCTCAGCAGCTTTGTTGGAGTTCGGGATTTCCTTAGAGCCTGGATTTCTTCCAACATGGGATGCATTTCCCTCCAACACTTTTTCTCCCACTCTTAAATATCTCAAAACTACATCAGGATCCTATAAAAATTCCCAAAGTTATTTATCAGATAGAGGAGAGACCTAAAAATCCCAGTTACCTGACACAGCAGGAAAAGTCTTTTAAAACACATTTCAAGGGCAGTAAAGCACCTTGGGAATATCAGAAGGAACCACTGTGAACTCATCCTTTTCCTCTTGGTTTCCTCCCCCTCCAAGAGGAGAAAAAAACTTGGAAAAATGAAACATTTTCTCTGCCAAAAAGAAAATGTTGGTAAAAGTACCCAGATCTTGTCGTGTGCTAACAGCCAGGATCTAAAACAATATTAAAGAACAGCACAAGCCCTGCCAAAACAATTATCAGCTTTAGTAATTAATAACATTAATAACTTCTGCCAATCAAGAGGGAGAATAACCTTTATCCTTGTCTCCAGTGGAATCCCAGGATCACTGAAATTGGAAAATAGTTCCAAGGTCATCAAGTCCCAGCTGTGCCCGGTGCCCACCCTGTCCCCAGAGCTCCGAGTGCCACCTCCAGCAATTCCTGGGACACCTCCAGGGATGGGCACTGCAAACCTCCCTGGCCACTTCCAAAGCCTGAGCGCCCTTTCCATGGGCAAATTCCTGCTGCTGTCCCCCCTGAGCCTCCCCTGGCCCAGCCTGAGGCCGTTCCCTCTCCTCCTGTCCCTGTTCCCTGGCAGCAGAGCCCGACCCCCCCGGCTGTCCCCTCCTGCCAGGGACTTGTGCAGAGCCACAAGGGCCCCCTGAGCCTCCTTTGCTCCAGCCTCAGCCCCTTCCCAGCTCCCTCAGCAATTCTCCAGCCCCTTCCCAGCTCCCTCAGCAATTCTCCAGCCCCTTCCCAGCTCCCTCAGCAATTCTCCAGCCCCTTCCCAGCTCTGTTCCCTGCCCTGGACACACTCCAGCCCCTCCATGTCCTTCCAGAATGGAGGGCTCCAGAACTGGACACAGCTCTCACGGTGCTCCAGCAGTTCCAGCACAGGGGACAATCAGGACAATCCCTTCCCTGCTCCCACACAGTTCCCAATCCAATCCAGGTGCCTTTGGCCTCTTTCCCAGCTGGCCACAGCCGGGCTCACCTCCAGTCACTGTCCCCAGCACCCCCAGGACACAACAGGGAAGAAATGAGAGCACCTGAACACAAGGAGAGGGATCAGATGAATCCCATCTCCTGAAATCCACCTGATAAATCCTTCCAGACAAGTGGTGCCCAACAGGCTCCTCATGATGTCCCCCAGAGCTGCAAACTCCTCTCAAAATCAAATTCCTGCTCACAAAAATTCCAAGGAGTCCTAATGGAAGGGCACAAGGATCAATAAACCATCTCCGTTTTTATAGGAGAGCCTTTTATGAACTCATCCATGACCCTCCAACCTGGGAAGAGCTCACAGGCCTGAGCCTGTGGCAGATAATAAAAATAAATGGATTTATTAAACTCCAAAGCTCCACTTTTTCCCACATTCATTCCCAGAGCTGTAAACTTTTAGGGAGCGCACTGGGAATTTATGGCTGTAGGAGCTCTCCAGGTGAGGAGATCAGGTTTGTTTGGTTAAAACCTTTTGAAATCCCATCACAGAGGGCGTTTCTCCATGGAGGAGATGTGTGTGGATATTTGCCAAGGCCTCTGGAATTCTCCAGCCAGGAAATAAGATGGAAAATCAGAATTACTAAGGCTGGAAAAGCCCTCAGAGATCATCAAGCCAAGGTGTTATCCCAGCACTACCAAGGCCACCATGGATCCACAACCCAAAATTTATTCCATTCTCCCACTTGCTGGGAGTTTTTCCCAGGATACAGAGAGAAATGGATGGCAAAAAACCCCTCCTTCTCCAATTTCATGGAAAATACAACATTTTAGCATTTTAGAATTCCCAACCAAGCCCAGATGATTCCAGGCAGTGACTGCACGTGCCAGACCCCCATCCCTAAATTTATTCCATTCTCCCACTTGCTGGGAGCTTTTTCCAGAATACAAAAAAGAAAAAAGGATGGGAAAAAAGCCCCAAAACCTTCTGCCAATTCCACAGAAAACCCAACATTTGAGGATTCTAGCATTCCCAACCATTCCCAGATGATTCCAGGCAGTGACAACACGTGCCAGACCCACATCCCGAAATTCATTCAGTTCTGCTTCCTGGGAGCCCTTCCCAGGATACGGAGAGGAAAGAACGAATGGGAAAAAGCTCCTTGTGCCAGTTTCACCAAAAATCCAACATTTTAGGATATTAGAATTCCCAGCCAGTCCCAGAAGATTCCTGGCAGTGACCACAAGCCCAGATGTGCCATCGCTCACCCTCCTGCCAGGAGTGACCTGCTGGGGGATGACCCTCAAAAAGTTTTGGGATAAGGAACAGGAAAGCAGAAGGAAGGCAGGTACAGAGAACAAAATCCTAGGGTTTTAATTTAATTTAAAAAGCAACAAAAGTTCAATAATTTCCCAATCTGAGCTTCCTCCTTCTATTTTTATTCCTTAATTTATTTTTTTTTTTTTTAGCAGCCACGCCTGCAGTCCACACACAGTTTTTAGAGGGATAATCCAGAGGTACTTCCAGAGATCCTGGCCTTCAAAGGGATTTCCCTGGAGTGCTTTTTGTTCGGGAAGAGCTTTTGTGCTGCTGTTGAGCACGGTCATTATTTTCTATTTCAGCTGACAGGGAATCCCACCCCTCGGAAAAATTGACTCCGAGGATGAGGTTTCCACTTCCCAGAAGATGAAAGTCCCACAGGCAGAGTCCAATGGAATTAAAAACGTGCTGCTGCTACAGTGGGAAAGAAGGAGGGATCCGATAAAAACGGGAATTGGAGAGGTCCATAGGGAATGGAATAAATGGAACAGAATATCCAGGAATGGGATGGAGCCCCCATTCCTGTGGGGATTTAAAGCCCTGTGGATGTGGCACTCGGGGAAATGGGGCAGTGCTGGGGGATGGTTGGACTCGATGGTCTTGGAGGACTTTTCCAACCACAACAATTCCGTGGTTCCATGATTTTTACACAGACTGAAACCCTTCCCAACTCTGCCAACGCTCTTAATTTTGAGCCCTGGAAAACGTTTCTGTGGCTCTCCCTGTCCCAATCTGATGTGCAGGTATCCTTCAAGGATGTTATCCAGCATTTTCCTCTCTTACTGGATGGAGGATCCACCTTGGAATCAGAGAATCCTGGAATGGTTTGGGTTGGAAGGGACATTAAATCCCACTCAGTGCCACCCCTGCCATGGCAGGGACACCTCCCACTGTCCCAGGCTGCTCCAGCCCCAATGTCCAGCCTGGCCTTGGGCACTGCCAGGGATCCAGGGGCAGCCACAGCTGCTCTGGCAATTCCAGCCCAGCCAGCAATTCCCAATTCCCAATATCCCATCCATCCCTGCCCTCTGGCACTGGGAGCCATTCCCTGGCTCCTGTCCCTCCATCCCTTGTCCCCAGTCCCTCTCCAGCTCTCCTGGAGCCCCTTCAGGCCCTGCCAGGGGCTCTGAGCTCTCCCTGGATCCTTCCCTTCTCCAGGTGAGCATTCCCAGCTCTCCCAGCCTGGCTCCAGAGGGGCTCCAGCCCTGGAGCAGCTCCGTGGCCTCCTCCAACACCTCCACACCTTCCTTGTCCCAAGTCCCTCTCCACCTCTGAAGTCAGGTGTAGGTGGCCAGCAGCCACAAAAATAGGAAAACATCCAGAAAAAATTCATGGAGATGCTTCATTCATGGAATGAAGCAGAGACAACAAAGGCACACTCGGAAAAGGACGCTGAAATTTAGAGAAATTTCTAGGGAAAGAACGGCCTCGGAGTCCTGATGGTGCTCTGAGGAAATGGAACCTTTATTTCTGGGTCAGATTGGGGGATTATTTTCAAATCCTGGGATTCGGGGTGCATCTGACACAAGATGGGAACTCCATTTACCAAATGCTTCTGCCTGGCTTGGAAGTTTCTATTTCCAGCAAATTCTCTTCTCTCCTCAGCTGCTGTGTGAAAATCCTGACCCACAACAGCAAAATGAGCCAAAGTGAGAGAAAAATGAGGCAAAATGCTGAGAAATAAACACACAAAGTCAACCCAAATTCTGCTTTTCTCTCGTATTTCACTCCTCAACTCAGCATCACTTCCAGCAAAGATAAATCCAAGACTGGAGTGGACATTTTTTCCTTCTAAAGGAGAGCTTTCCCTATTTAACAGAAATAATAAGGGGTGAAATCATAAAACTGGGGCTAGGAAGGAGCTGAGCTTTGTTTATTTAATGGGTTCTTCTCATTTTGGACCCTTCTCACATTAACAGGGCCACAGAGCAGAGAGGGAAAAGGGAAATATCTGCCTCGAGTGTTTTAATGAGACTTTGTTCAACATCTTGCAGCTTCCAGGCATCGTCTTCTATAAATAAAAATGTGAGGGGGATATAATTATGATTTTTATTATGATGCCATGTCTCATGGAATTTGTATCTGCAGGGATTTGGGGATGTCTGCTTTTCCTTGGGGCTGGCTGGTGCTGTCTGCTGGGCCAATTAAAACACTGAGGTTTCTTTTCACACCAAGTTCTTGTCCTCTTTCCCTTATGCTAAGCTGTTTTCAGCTCCCAATTCCCCTTCCCCACCTCACCCCCGTGGAAATCCCAGCAAATTAATGTTCCAAAGCTGAGGAATGACAACAGAACTCGGAGCAAAATGTCAGAAATTCAAACACAATATTCCAAAAAAATCCGTGCCTATCTCCTGATCCAATCCAGGCTGATCCAATGCTCTCTCCTGACCCCCAGGACACATATAGCTCCTAATTCCTTGTCCTGCTGGGGAATAAGAAGTGAGCAGGGGTTGTGGCTCCCCCAGCATATTCCCACACTGGCTCTTTATCCATCAGTTTTTCCCTAGTCTGATTAATCCCAGGTTATTCTTTCAAGTTCCCACAGCTTGGAGTTTATGTTTCACCACCATTCCCAGATTAAATTGTGGAAAATGAGGTTCAGATGAAGCGTTTGGTTCAGGGAGGTGAATCCCCTCTGATGATGCCAATCCAGCTCTGTATCCAAACCAACTGCCTGTGTCCCAGGGATTTTCCAGAAGGGAATAAACGAGCAGGGAAAGATTCCCTCCAGCTGGGAACAATTGTTGGGTAAATCCTCCTCTTTTATTTTCACCTCAGACAGACACTTTTCCTGATACCTCTGGGAATTAAAGCACAGGAATCCATCTAAAGCTCCCCACCAGGGAGGACATTCCCAGCCTTAATTTTAGTAACAGCTTCAGATAAGGAGGAAGGAAGGAGGCAATGGGAATTCCATGAGCACAGGATACATCCAAGGACTTTGGTGATCATTTTATAGAAACCTGGAATATCCTAAATGGGAAGGGTCTCACAAGGATCATGGAGTCCAATCCTGTCCCTGCACAGACCCCCCAACAATCCCAGCCTGGGCATCCCTGGCAGCGCTGCCCAAACGCTCCTGGAGCTCCGGCAGCCTCGGGGCTGTGCCCATTCCCTGGGGAGCTTTTCCAGAGCTCATTCCACCCTCTGGGGGAAGCACCTTTCCTGATCTCCAGCCTGACCCACCCTGGCCCAGCTCCAGCTGCTCCCTGGCTCCTGTCCCTGGTCACAGGGACAATAAATCAGAGCTGCTCCTCAGGAGGATGATGAAGACCACAGCGAGGTCTCCCCTCAGTCCCCTCCAGACTGCGCAAACCAATTTCTCTTCACTTTGCACGGAAAAGCTGCTGCACCTCCCCAACACAAAAAGGCACCAATCCACCCTTTTTCCACCTCAGGGCTTTTATCCCAGCACAAGAACTCTGGAAGTCTTGGAAACCAATGCTAAGAAATGACCAGAAATCCTGGAATGAGAGAATGATCAAGGTTGAAAGAGACCTTCAAGATTTAGTCCAACCAGGACCATCTGGAAATGGAAGACACCCACAACGTTGAATGTTGAACGATGAACCTTGAACACTGAATGCTAAACTTTGAACATTGAACATTGAATGTTGAACATTGAACATTGAACTTTGAACATCAGCTCTTAAATGTTGAACATCAAACATTGAATGCTGAACTGTTAAACGTTGAACATTGAATGTTGAACATCAACTGTTGAATGATAAACATTGGATGTTGAACATTGAAAATCAACTGTTGAACGTTGAACATTGAATGTTGAGTGTTGAATGTTGAATGTTGAACATCAAACATTGAATGCTGAACTGTTAAACGTTGAACATTGAACATTGAATGTTAAATGTTGAATGTTCAACACTGAATGCTGAACATTGAAAGTCAACTGTTGAATGTTGAATATTGAATGTTGAACATTGAACACTGAAAGTTGAACATTGAATGTTGAACACTGAAAGTTGAACATTGAATGTTGAACGCTGAAAGTTGAACATTGAATGCTGAACATTGAAAATCAACTGTTAAATGTTGAACATTGAATGTTGAACATTGAATGTTGAACATTGAACATTCAATGTTGAACATTGAATGTTGAATGTTGAACACTGAATGTTGAACATTGAATGTTGAACATTGAAAATCTACTGTTAAATATTGAACATTGAATGTTGAACATTGAATGTTGAACGCTGAATTGTTAAACATTGAACATTGAATGCTGTCTCACTAGATTAGGACAGAAATAACCTTCCAGGAGAGAAGTCCATGGTTTTCCAACTGAACTCACCTCTTACGATGATGTTGGTGGACTTTTTCGCGGGATTGCCGACATTGTTGTTGGCGATGCAACTGTAGGTGCCGGAATCCTCGGAGGTGATGGCAGGAATGGTCAGAGTGCCCCCATTCAGGACGGTCTTGTCGGGCAGGACCCCCGCAGACCTCACCCACGTCAGGCTGGGTGCCGGCTCCCCCCCGGTGGTCACACACACCAAGGTGATGGCTTCGCCAGGGTTCACCACGATGGGGTCGTCCACGAGGAGCTTGATGGAAGGGGATGCTGCAAAACAACAGGAATCACAGAATCAGGGAATGGTTGGGATGGAAGGGATCCTAAAGATCATCCCATTCCACCCCTGCCGTGGGGTTCCACATTCCACTGTCCCAGGTTGCCCCAAGCCCCATCCAGCCCGGCCTTGGACACTTCCAGGGATCCAGGGGCAGCCCCAGCTGGTCTGGGCGCCCTGTGCCAGGGCCTCCCCACCCTCCCAGACAGGAATTTCTACCCTGTATCCCATCCATCCCCGCCCTCTGGCAGTGGGAATCCATTCCCTGTGTCCTGGCACTCCCTGATTTCTTGTTCCAGCTCTGACTGGTTGTTCCAGTAAGGAAAGGAGAAGGAGATAAAAGCAGGGAGAGTTACAGCCATGGAATCACAAAATCCTGGAATGGTTTGGGTTGGGAGGGACCTTCAATCCCATCCAGTGCCATCCCTTGCCATGGGCAGGGACACCTTCCATGATCCCAGGCTGCTCCAAGCCCTGTCCAATCTGGCCTTGGACACTTCCAGGGATCCAGAGGCAGCCACATTCCCTGGGCATGCAGAGGCAGGTGGGGATTGATGGATTGATGGGAGCAGGGATACATGGATGGACAGCCCCAAAGCCACGTTTGGGACCGAATGTGTCACGTGTGGGACAGGTGCCAGCACAATGGATTGGAAACCTTGGAAAAAGGAATTAGTAAAGAACTTCTTTGGCATGGGAAGCCTGTTCTCCTCAAGTCAGATCCTGCCACTCATCCACCTTCTCCCCAATGAACCCCTGGGAACTGGGCTGCCAACGAGGATGGATTCCTGGAGTTTGAATCCAGTGAGGCATCTCCCTTGGGACATCATCCCTTTTCACATGGAGAGACTGAACAATCCCAGAGAGAGGCGTTTTTCCCTCTCTGGGATGTACAACCTGCAGTTCACACCTAATTCCCATAATTCTCATAAAATTCCCATAAAATCCTACGGCCAGGTGAAATGGGAGCAGTCAGCACAGGTTGATGGGGAGATGCTGATCTCGGAAAGAAGTGATTAAATTTAATTCTCTTTCCTTGTCTCTCCTTTTCCATGAAATATTTCCATGTGATAGAAGAGGAGCAAATGCTCAATAATAAGGGACAAGGCAGCAATTAATTGGAGAAGATGGATATAACTAAATTATAAAGAATATAAACAATATTAACTAATATTAACAATAGAAAGATAAATTATATCAATATATAAATAAAAATACAAAAATACAAAAATTACTAAAATATAAATATATAAAAATATGAATAAATATAAATATAAATATAAATATAAATATAAATATAAATATAAATATAAATATAAATAATATTAATATAAATATAAAATCACACTCTGGGCTGTGACATCCTGAGTCCCCTGTGGTGAGGGATCCACCCTTGCTGGATCCAGGCTTTGCTCAAAGGCATCCCTTAAGATGCATTAATGATGAACCAATGTGAAAATATCCATTGCTAGGCCAGTAAAAGCAACAATTCCAAAAAAAAAAAAACCAGGAATAAAGGTGAAGGATTGACACTCTGGGCCAAGAATGCCAGCACAAGTGGTAATAAAAAGGGAAAGGCAATAAAAATGTTACATTCCAAAATCACATCCCCGTCCTTGTTATTACAGGGAGATATTCCCGGGTGTTCTGCTTTAGATGGGAATCTTATTTCAATATTAAAGGAACACAAACCAAGCACTAGAGGCAAATACAACAATCAGCCATAAAATCAGAGTTTGCTTTATGTGGGCTTCACCCAGGAGGAATTTGGTGGCATTTGGAAGTGGGAACAAAAAAATGGGAAGAGCGTCCTTTGTATGGGAACATCATATTCATGGAATATCCAGATCCCACAGGGATCATGGATCCAGCTCCAAGCCCTGCACAGACCCCCCAACAATCCCAGCCTGGGCATCCCTGGCAGAGCTGCCCAAACGCTCCTGGAGCTCCGGCAGCCTCAGGAATGTCACCATTCCCTGGGGAGCCAGCACCCTCTGGAATAGTGGAACCTTTCCCTGCTGTCCATCCCATCCCTCCCTGAGACAGCTCCAGCCACTCCCTCAGTCCGGTTCTTGGTCACCAGAAGGAAACTCCTTAGGAGAGCAGAGATTCACAATCCAATCCTCTCTTCCAGTTCCTCCCAGTTTTGGATTCCTCAGATCTTTCCCAGCATGAATTCCTGGCTCAGGTAATTTAAAACCAAATAATTGGGCTCATGGCTAAAAACCCAGACCACAAAGCAGTCGGCTCTGCCAGCTGTGCCAGGGTCTCTTTGCTCACATCCTCTGAGCTCTTCTTCCACCAGCTGATGCCTCCAGCAGCTGATGGATCCCCAGTTTGGGATTCCAGTTGGGAAACTGGGAATTGTGCCCTGTCTTCTGCTGAAGGAGGCTTTTTTTGGGAGAAGGTGACAAAACCGGGATGCAGGTACAACCAGAACCTGTGGTGCCATCACCAACAACCAACCTATTTCCCTCTCCCTTCCTCCTTCCTGGGTTTCATAATTTTTCCTGAACAACTCCAGCAAGGAGTTTGCTCTTTGCTCTCACTTCCCATCAAATCTCGAGACAGGGAACAAGGGAACCATGGATAATCCTTCAAAACTTGAAGCAAAAGATAAAAGCACCGACGTCAACCCAAGCCAGTGGGGCCATTTCCATAATCCTGCAGATGAAAGGGAGCCCTTTGCCATCCTTCAGGAACAAAGTGGGATCGGATAAAAAGGCTGGGACACATCCCTTTCATCCCAGCACTCCAAACAGAGAGTACATGGAAATGAGGGTTTGGATACAGCAGTTTCCCTTTATTTACACCACAAGTTTCACTTTCAGCTCCAATCCCAAAAAAAAAGCAGACAGAAATCCCTGGATTTCTGCAGCCACGGCCACAGCAAGCTGGATTTAATCCGAAGAATATGAAGAAATTCAGGAAGGCTGTTGAGTTTCTCAGCAAACAGGATTCAGTGCAGCAGATAAAGGGTCAAACCCCTCCTAGGAAGGGAATATTGCCAATATTGCCAATTTTCACAAATGAGCCTTTACGTTGATATTTCTCCACTACAGGAGAAAAGAATGGGGAGTTATAGCCAGGGAATCATGGAATCATGGAATGCTTCAGGTTGGAAGGACCTTAAACCCCACCCAGTGCCCCCCTGCCATGGCAGGAACAGCTCCCACTGTCCCAGGCTGCTCCAGCCCCAATGTCCAGCCTGGCCTTGGCCACTGCCAGGGATCCAGGGGCAGCCACAGCAAATCTGGCAATTCCAGCCCAGCCAGCAATTCCCAATTCCCAATCTCCCATCCATCCCTGCCCTCTGGCACTGGGAGCCATTCCCTGGCTCCTGTCCCTCCATCCCTTGTCCCCAGTCCCTCTCCAGCTCTCCTGGAGCCCCTTCAGGCTCAAGGGTCTCTGAGCTCTCCCTGGATCCTTTTCCTCTCCAGGTGAGCATTCTCAGCTCTCCCAGCCTGGCTCCCAAGGGACTCCAGCCCTGGAGCTGCTCCATGGTTCCTCTAGACTCTCTCCAGCAGCTCCCGGTCCTGCTCTGTCCCCAGGGCTGGAGCAGCCCTGCAGGTGGGGTCTCACCTGAGTGGGGCAGAGGGGCAGAATTCCCACCTTTCCCGCTGCCCACACTGAGGGATCAGCCCAGGGCTTTGGGGGATTCTGGGATAGCCATGTCCAGCTCTCATCCACCAGCATTCCCAAGTTTTTTTTCCAGGGCTGATCTCAACCCCTTCATCCCCCAGCCTGGACTGATCCCAGGGTTGCCAAGTGGAATTAAAAGTGATGGATTTTATTGAGTTAGATTCAATCCTAGTTTGGGAATTTAAGCCTCAGAGCCAGCACCATCCCCCAACACCAAAACTCACAGAGACACAGGAGAGACTCACGTATGAAATCCCATCAATTCCAAGAATTCCAAATGCAAGGAAACCATCCCTGCCAGACAGAGGCAGGACTAAATGGGGTCTGTTATTACTCTCAAAGCCACTTCCCAAGCCCAGGTCTGTCCGAGATGACTTCCAGGATTAACGAGGGGAACACTCAGCCATGGAGCTTTGGTCAGCAAAGCTTCTCCCAGCCACAACCTCCAACCCAGCAGAGCCTCAGCCAGCCAACATTCCCAGGGGAACCCTTCCTTGGACTCCGTTAGGAATAACAAAAATCACTACTGAACAATAGCAAGCTCTGGGAAATATTCCCAAAACTTGCCTGGAGCATGCAAACACAATGGGAACGACTCCGCGTCCTAAGGGCTCTGCATCTCCACTGCCCTTTGGAAGTCGGGTTTTCCGAGCGCCAATCCCGCCTTTCGGAGTCAGGCTGGGCTTGGCAGGGGACAAAGAGAGCGGCAGAGCCCCCGGGAGCTCCTCCGCTCGCAGAACAAGGCCCTACTGATCCGAGGGAATCCGCCGCGCTCCCATTCACGCCGCAGCTGCAGCCTTGGGAAAGGGGCTCCCATTCAGAGGCTTCCGTGTGGGAGCGGTGCTGCTGCATCCCTGGATTTCAGAGCTGCCCTGGAAGCCAACGGTGCCGGTGACAAAGTGCTCTTGGAATTACAGCGGGTCACAACGCCCAGCCCTGCTGCTCCAGGGAATTTAAACGGGAATTACACCCATTTTTGTGGCTTTGCGTTAAAGGCAAGTCAGGCACCCGCGGCAGATGGATGGAGATTGATTAGGAAATTAATAATTAATGGCTCCAGCATAGCCCAGTCCTCACAAGGTGCTAAACCAGCAGGAAACACACCCTGGTTTGATTAATGGCTGGGGCAAGGCCTTCTCAGACTGAGCACAAAGCAAGCACTCGTTCAGCCGTTGTTAACACTCTTAATTAAACCAGGCTGCCAAGCACTCTGACCAGAGGAACTGTGGCTGCTCCATCCTTGGAATGTTCCAGGCTGGATGGGGCTTGGAACAACCTGATCCGGTGGAAGGTGTCCCTGGCCTGCAGGGAGTGGAGTGGGATAATCCTAAACCGGCAGGAAACGCACCCTGGTCTGGATCAATGGCTGGGGCAAGACCTTCTCAGGCTGAGCACAAAGCAAGCACTCGTTAAGCCATCATTTACACTCTTAATTAGACCAGGCTAATTAAAGCCAAGCACAGAGAAGCTGTAGTTGCTCCATCCTTGGAATGTTCCCGGTTGGAACATTCCACATTGGAGTGGAAGGTGTCCCTGGCCGGCAGGGAGTGGAATGGGACAATCCTGAAGCTCCCATCCCTCCCAAACCATTTGGGGAATTATTCAAGGACCTGATGAAGATGCTGAGGGAATTGGAGGGGTGGAGTCTCTGCTGCTGCCCGGGATGGGGTGCTGAGGCTGGAATCGCACTGGGAGGAAAATCCATCAGTCATTCTGGGAGCAGCCCGAAAAAATCCACTGCCAACGTGTCATAATTACAGTGAGACAAATAGAGGTATTTAGGCTGGATGTATGGAATTGAGGAAATGTCACAATTGGCTTTAGGGATTACTGGAAACGCGAAAGAAACCCAATAATTTAATAGCGATATCAAAGTACAGGCAGCAAGTCCTGTCCTTGACAAGGCTCTCAGCTGTGATGAATAGAAATGAAAGGACATTATTTCCTCCAGTTTGGGGCATTATTTGAAAGGCAGAACCGAAGTAATAGAACATAATTGAATTATATTTTTATATCCATTGCTGTGTGTGCATCCATTTCATTTACAGCCAGCATTTCTTGCAGGAACACAAAGCCAATATTCCTAACGAGGCGCGCGGTGCGCCGGCCCTTTCCAGGCAGAGGGAAAGGGTTTGTGCTCCCTGCCAGGCTGGAGGCAGCATTCCTGTAACTATTTATCCAGAAAGTTCAAACAAGTGTGGATTGTGATTCCCAGATTTTGAGTTAGAATCAGAATATCCCAGAACGGGATTGGGAGGGAGTTTAAAACTCATTTAAAACTCATCTCATTCCAGCCCCTGCCATGGGCACTTGGCCTTGGGCACTGCCAGGGATCCAGGGGCAGCCACAGCTGCTCTGGGAATTCCATCCCAGCCCCTCCCCACCCTCCCAGACAGGAATTCCTTCCATAAATCCAGCCTAAATCTCCCTTTCTATGGCTCCATTCCCCATCATATTTTTAATTTTTTTTTTTTTTACTGTTATTTTCCAGGGCCAAACCAAACATTTTATTGCTCACCCTTCAACAGGGCAGGTCCTGTCTTTTTATCATCAGATACCCCTAAAAAAAATTACCCCTAAAAAAAAACCAAAAAAAAAAAACCCAGGAAAAAAATAAGAGAAAAAAATCCTAAAACTGAACAAGTGTTGCAAATCTCTTTTATACTTTTTTATGTTTATCCTCTGCTGCTACAGAGAGATCCCAGTGGAAGTTGCACACCTCGTGAAAAAAGGAGAAAATTCTCCAGCTAAACAGTTCTACAACAGCTCTAGTTCTAAAAACTTTGTTTCTAGGCAAATAAAATGTATTTACCTTACATCTCATCTTTCTTTTTGACTTACTCTCCATTTTTTCCCCTCTCCTTTTCACTGCCTTTAAATTTCCAGCACTTCCAGGTCAAGAAGAAATAAAGAGAAGTTTCTCAAATCCCAGATCTTTCAGGTTTGTGTCCTTTTTCATTTTTCACTTGACACATAGAATAACTGAGGTAAAATATTCCCAGAGCAGCTTTAGGCATTGCAAGCGCTTTAGGATCATCATGGAATGGTTCCTCATGGAACGGTTTGGGTCGGAAGAGACCTCAGAGATGATTTAATTCCTGTCACAGGCAGGATTTAGGGTTCTCCCTGGCACACAGGAGCAATTTCCAGCTGGTAAAACACCTGGATCTGTTCTGGGACAAAGGGGTGGCTTGCCCCCACCCAGGGCAGGTGTCCCTCGATGGCCAGAGCCACCTTGTGTGTGTGTCCCTGAACCTCCCGTGGGGTCCCTGAGCGGGCTCTGCTCCCGTCAGGGATTAAAAAGAAATAAAATCCTGTTTTTTCAGCCTGCCCTGAGCCTGTCCCTGAAATAAAGAGGCTTAAAGCTGAGGCAAGAGCGAGATCTTTTTGTCTGGGCGCTCTGTCAGAAAGGGAAAATGCAGAGGTTCAGGGAGCGGAGAGGGGAGGTACAGCATAGAAACAAAGAATGGAATTATCAGAGGATTGTGAACTGGAATATCCTGAGTGGGAAAGATCCACAGGGATCATCCAGTGCAGCTCCTTCCCTGCCCAGACCCCCCAACAATCCCAGCCTGGGCATCCCTGGCAGTGCTCCCAAAGCTCCAGCAGCCTCGGGAACGTCACCATTCCCTGGGGAGCCTGGGCAATGCTCAAAGAACCTTTCCTTAAAAATCAAAATATAAATATAAAATTATAAACTAATTAATAATTTTAACTAAAATATTAAATAAAATAATATTTGTATAATAAAATTATAAATGAATGTAACTATAAACAGATTTATGGAACTATAAATCATATTTATGCAGGTTTTTCTGCTGAGCTCTGTGTTTATATATTTATATATTAATTATATTATATATATTACATATTATATACTATATATTACATATTACATATTATATATTACATATTATATATTATATATTATATATTATATTAGATACATTAGATATTATATATCATATATTATATTAGATATATTATATATACTATATTATATATAATATATTATATTATGTATTAGATTAGATATATTATAATTATATATTACATATTGTATATTCTATATTCTATTTTATATTTCATATTTTATATATTATATAATTTTTATATTATATATATATTTATGTATTTATATGTACATTTATATATTCCCATACTTCCACACAAGCCAATCCAGGTATCCCTATCCCATTCCCCGCACTCCTTTCCATCCCCAACACCCTTTTCCCCTCCTCCAACTTTTCCAGAACCCCTCTGTTTTTCCAGCCATGGGGCCGCAGCGTTGATGACTCACATCTTTATGCCCCTTTTTTCCCCGGCTGCTTTTCCTCTCCCTTTTCCAGCACTTTGATGCCTCCGTGGGCTCGTGCTGCCGTTCACGCACAGATGTGGCATTGAGAATTCCAGCGGGAGGAAGGGAGGCGGATCTTGGCTTTTCAAGGCACTTCCTCGCTGGTTTCGCTCGGGAGAGGCTACAAAAGCTCCCGGCTCCCACACTGGAGGGATTCATTCCGTGGGGATTTGATCCGGAGGTGCTGAGGGAAGCAGGATCCTCCCTTCGCCAGCTTAAACCCATGGTGGAATTGTCCCTTCCTTGCTAAATTTAGATCCGCGCGGGATTAAATCCATCCCAGCCACGCCGAAGTCAGGCCTGCCAGCCGAGGTCATGGATCTAAGAGCCCCTAGAGCACAACTCCCGCTTTCCAAAAATAGAAGGGATGAGCTGTTCCTCAATTCCCGGAGTGCAGCTCTGCCTGAACAGCTCCAGACACCTCAGCCCAGCCCTGCTGCAACAGCAACATCCTAATTAGTGGATTAGGGATGGCTGGCTAATGAGGAGCTGCCAAGGAGGGACCCTTGGGCTTCTGGAGGACATGGTCTGGGCAGGAACGAACACCAGCAACGTGCTCGGGAAAAGGGGGCTGGGATCCAGGGATGAATGAAAATGGAATTTGTTGGGAATTTGCAGGGAAGCAGCTCTGGTTGGACCCAGTGTTTGTGGGGCTGGGAATGTGGAGGGCTCTGCATTCCCTCAGGACTGAGCTGAGCAGGGCCTGGGGACACTGGGATGATGTGACCCCCAGGGAATAAAGGAAATGTTCTTTATACAGTCATGGAATTGTTAGGATTGGAAAACACTTCAAAGACATCGAGTCCAACCATTCCCAGCCCTGCCCAGGCCATCACTCCCCCACATCCCCAGGTGCTGCATCCTCAGGGATTTAAACCCCTCAGGGATGGGCACTCCCAACATCCCTGGGCAGCTCTGCCAGGGCTGGGAAACCCTTTCCATGAAGGAATTTTTCCAGCATCCAAGCTGAGCCTCCCCTGGTGACACTTGAGGCCATTTCTTCTGATCCTGGAGATTTTTACATGGAAAATAGGAGCCCGACCCCCCGGCTGTCCCCTCCTGCCAGGGACTTGTGCAGAGCCACAAGGGCCCCCTGAGCCTCCTTTGCTCCAGGCTCAGCCCCTTCCCAGCTCCCTCAGCAATTCTCCAGCCCCTTCCCAGCTCCCTCAGCAATTCTCCAGCCCCTTCCCAGCTCCCTCAGCAATTCTCCAGCCCCTTCCCAGCTCCCTCAGCCGCTCCTGAGACAAGACACCTACATTCCAACATGGAAAATCTTGCTGCAAAGGGAAAGAGGACAATTCCTCATTCCATGCCAGGGTGAGATTCCCTGTCAGCCCTGCAGGGAGCCACAAACCAGCCAGGATAACGGGATTGGTAGGGCAAGGTTTAGACTTAATGAAGAAGAGGACTGGGGGATCCCTTGGGATCCTTTCCAGCTTTATTTTCTATTGCTCCTTTTTTACCAAAGAATTATCCTGGAAATCTGTGGCTGCCCCTGGATCCCTGGCAGTGCCCAAGGCCAGGTTGGATGTGGTTTGGAGCAGCCTGGGACAGTGGGAGGTGCCTCTGCCATGGCAGGGGTGGGAATGGGTGGGATTTAACATCTCCTACATCCCAAACCATTCTGGAATTCCATAAAACCATCCACCTGCAGTGCTCAGCTCAGAGCATCCTCAGGATTTCCTTTCATGCAAATCCCAGTCACCTCCCCCCAGGAATGCCAGAAATCGTGAAGAGAAATATTTTTTTCCCCCTTCCATAATTCCCTTTGCAGTGCATTGTCTGACTGGCAGGAAACAAAGCAAGTTTATCATGACAGACTTCAGTTTAATCGAGGGATTAAAAGTGAATTAAGCCTCTCTTAATTTGTCTCCCACCACATGCCCCAGACAGAGCAGCAGCTTCAGCTGTGATTTCAATGAGCTGTGGCAGGCAGCTGAAAAATCACGGCTTGAAAGACTCGTCTTGCTCGGGAAAAGTTCCTGGGCTGGTTTATTTTATCCTGGAAGCTGCCAAAACTCAGCCTTAATTTATGGATTAATGATCACCTGCTCTAAACCGGCTGCTAACAGACAAAGTAATATCATTTCCAAATGAATCAGTGCCACCCAAGCTGCTTTGTGGAGCGAGATAAAAGCCTGATTTGCTTCTCCTCAATCATATTACAAGAACTATTCTGAGGAGCCCAGAATTCCCGTGGTTTTCTGGGTAAATATCCTGCTTTTTCTCTGGCATTTTGAAACAATGAACTCCCTTGAAAGGCTCCATTCAGGTTATTCTTAGCTCGGAGTGTTCCATGTGCCATTCAGCAGGAGCTGGGGCTAAAATTCCCTTTTTTTAGTGCCTCCTCTGGAAACTGGTGACACCATCAGCTGTCAATAATTCCTCTTGGACACTCAGCAGAGTTGGGCTTGGAGCAGCGGATCCAGGGATTTCTACACAAGGAGGGATTTGTTGCTGCTCAGAGAAACCTGAGCAAAGCACGGTGCAGGTAAAGGCAGAGAGAGGGGGATGGAATCACAGAATCATGGAATGGTTTGGGATGGACAGGGCCTTAAATCCCACCCCATTCCACCCCTGCCCTGGGGGTGCTTCCCTTCAAACTTCTTATCTATGGAGATAAGGAATTCACAGATTCATTGCTGCCTTTAGACACAAAATCAATCTCAACGAGCACCTTCTGCTTTAAATTGTATTTAACTGTCCCCTGCGCACAGTGATGCCTCTGGGGTGTTTCCAGCACCCACTTCTGGTTTTGGGGCTGGTTTTGGGTTTTGAGCTGCTCTGTGCTGGAACAAAAGAATCTTTTTGTCTGAAAAGGGAGGTCACAGCATTGGGTGAGGATCCAGGGTCGCATGGAAAAGGTGGAGGGATGGGATTGTCCCGCTCTGTTCCGTCCTCGGGAGACTCCGCCTGGGAAATTCCAGCTCTGGAATTCTCAGCACAAGGAAGCTGTGGATTTGCTGGAGTGATCCAGAGGAGTCCGTGGAGCTGCTCCCAGGGCTGGAGCCCCTCTGGATCCAGGTTGGGAGAGCTGGGAATGTTCACCTGGAGAAGGGAAGGGTTCAAGGACTTTCCAGGGACTGAAAGGGCTCCAGGAGAGCTGGAGAGGGACTGGGGACAAGGGATGGAGGGACAGGACACAGGGAATGGCTCCCAGTGCCAGAGGGCAGGGATGGATGGGAGATTGGGAATTGGGAATTGCTGGCTGGGCTGGAATTGCCAGAGCAGCTGTGGCTGCCCCTGGATCCCTGGCAGTGCCCAAGGCCAGGCTGGACATTGGGGCTGGAGCTCCTGGGACAGTGGGAGGTGTCCCTGCCTTGGGATGGAGTGGCACTGGATGGGATTTCAGACCCAATCCAAACCATTCCATGATTCCATCAAATGCAGAACAGCCAAATTCCCACATTCTGATCCCACAAAGTGCAGCTGAATTAAGCACACTCAGAACCTGATGACAATAAACCTGGGACGTCTTTGTGCCTCTCAGATATTCCGGGCTCTCCATCCCATCCCTCCAGCTTCCAATTAAAACCAGTGGACAGGACAGGACTGAAACACCTTCAGCTTTAGGCTCTGATTTTCATTACTTAGGATTTATCCTGGATTCCTCCGGATTTACAGTTTCTCTCATTTCTCCGGAGTTACACCGGGTGAAGTTCAGCTGAAGAACTTCTGTGAGGTGAAGTTTTATTAAATGAGCAAAGTTTTGTTTTAGAGTCGCCCTCAGTCCTCAGTCCCTGTCTTTAATGAACTCCTGCATTAATCACTTCTCACATCTAATCCTGCCCTTGATGCTTGTGATCAAATTCCTCATGGAAAAGTGGGAATCTTTGTTATTTTCCAGACTTGTTTACTTGGGAAATGACTCCAGAAAAGGCAATTTTCTCCTCAAATAACCATGGCATGGGTAAGGTGGGAATAATTCCTTCTTTGGGCAAAATCCCCCTGGGAACACCCATCCTGGGCTCAGGAAAGGAGAGTTTGGTGTTCCCCAAGTGCTGGAACATCAATTCTTTTGAAAATGAGGCTCAACATGAACTGAGACTGTGCTGGCTCCAACAGAAAAGTTATTCCAAGGAAAAACGGGAGTGGGACCAATTCCCACACTCAGTGGATGAGGGTCAGGAGCTGCTCCCAACTCCCAAGCACACCTCCCATAGAAAGGCTTCTCCTGCCATGAAACCAGAGCTGCTCATGAGGGACAAACCTCACTCCAGGATATTTATTTTCCCTGGAAAAATTAATGGGAGTGTAAATTAAGGCCTTCCAAATCATTTTCCCTGATGTCTTTGGAGCAGACCATAATTCCAGCTGCTTCCAAGGGTTGAGGACAGCAGTGGGAAACCACAGATCTATTGTCCAATCAGTAATTCCAAAAAAAGATGGAGGCAGCTCCTTGGAATAAAGCCCTGAGGGCAGGAATAATGGGAAATATGGAAGTGCAAATGAAATTCCTGGTTGATCCTGGCCACGCTCAGCATTTTGTGTTCATTTTCTCCCTGATTTCAGGGCCTCAGACACAAATTATTAAAGCCTAACCCACCCTAATCTAACCTGAACTCTCCAAATGTCCAAACACTTCCTGTGGAATTGTTTTCCAAAGCACGTTCCCCTGAAATTCCCGGCTGGTCAGAAGTCCAAGCTCAGAAGTTTTTTGGTGGGAGGTTCAGAAACCGTTTCAGACACATCCTGTGCTTATCCTGGACACGGAGCCTTTAGGAGAGGTAAAATCTGGGATTCACGTTCTCCCCCCAGCATTCCCGAGTGCATTTCCTGGGATTGACCCCTGGAGTTACAGCCACGACAAGAGGGAGAGACACAAGTGGCTGATCCAAAAGGGACGAGACCAAAAACCCGAATAAATTCACAAGAAATTCCACAAAATGGAAACAGCTTTTCCAGGGATTCTACCTAAAGGCTTTGAGATCTTCCCACAAGAGGATTTCAGCACAATCCCTTGGATATTTCCATTTGGAACAATTAAATCCGAAAGGAAACATTTTGGTTGGAATCGATGAAGGAATCGATGTTTAGGTCGATGTAAGAAAAGGTCAAATCAATCCCTGAAATCAATGCCAGAGTAGAAAAAGGTCGGGTTTTTCCCATGAAATATTTTGTGGAATAAAAATTCTTATGTTTCAACAGCACAGGGAAAACAAGGAACTGTTGTAGGGATTCCAGAGGTCATGGAGCTGCTCCATGGAGCCCATCTGCTCTGGAATCAGGCTGGGAGAGCTGGGAATGTTCCCCTGGAGAAGGGAAGGATCCAGGGAGAGCTCAGAGCCCCTTGCAGGGCCTGAAGGGGCTCCAGGAGAGCTCGAGAGGGACTGGGGACAAGGGATGGAGGGACAGGACACAGGGAATGGCTTTTAGCTGGAAAAGGGGAGATTTACGTTGGATATTTGGAAGGAATTCCTGGCTGGAGTGACCAGGACAAGGGGGAATGTCTTTAAGCTGGAAGAGGGTAGATTGAGATGGGATATTGGGAAGGAATTCTTGGCTGGGAGGGTGAGGAGGGGCTGGGCTGGAATTCCCAGATTTGCTGTGGCTGCCCCTGGATCCCTGGAAGTTCCCAAGGTTGGATGGGGCTTGGATTCCCTTGGGACAGTGGGAGGTGTCCCTGCCTGCCAGGGGCTGGAATGAGATGGACTTCAAGGCCCTTCCCACCCAAACCATTCCAGGATTCCCTGAAAGAGCCCGAAATACCAGAGCTGAGTGTGGGCAGGGCAGGAAGTTCTGCTGGAGCTCACCAGTTTTGTTGGAGAGGCGGAAGGACACCATTTTATCCGGGATGCTGCAGACATTCCGCACCGAGGCGATGCAGCTGTAGTTGGCGTAGTCCTGAGGTCGCAGGTTCTTCAGCTTCAGGATCTTTGTTTCTCCCTGGAAAAGGAGGAGAGGACATCAGGAAGGGAGGGAGGGAGGGAAAAAGCGGATACGGATCTGGGAATTCCATCCTCCTCCAACATTCCCGAGCGTGTTTCTTGGGATTGACCGCTGATGTTGCATCCACAAGACACAACCAACGATCCAGGAGGGATGAGCCCAAAAAAAGAGCAAATTCACAAGAAATTCCACAAAATGGAAATAGCTTTTCCAGGGATTCTACCTAAAGGCTTCGAGATCCTCCCACAAAGGATTTCCAAAGGATACAGGGAATATCAACACTGGAAAGCCAGAGGGAAATTGGGTTGATGGAGTCCTTCAAGTCGCAAATTTTTCAGGATGATTTATTTTAAGGTACAATTTCCATGGAGAAAAAATCCCAAGGTACAAAATTCCTCCTGTTTTCCTCCAAAAATGAGGAGATGCTGGATTCTATTTTTAGCCAGGGAGCTGAACAGGACATGGAATGTCGAATTCCTTCAAACACAGACAGCAGAAAACCGGGAAATGGGAAATGTGAGATTTCGCCCCCTCAAAGTTCCAAAAGAAAAACGTGGCAAATGTTCATTATCCAGTGTCCTGATAAATCTGAACAACTTTAATACTGGCACAGCCTTAGGAACACATGGATTTGATTTTTAACAATACCACAGGGATAAACTCACCAGGAATATCTAGGAAAAATATGGAAGTTTGAGAAAATGAATGTACAGAACTGGGGAAAAATAAAAAAAGAAATCCATCAAAAAAGAAGATCCAGCTGAGTGGGAAAGAAAAGAAACAGTCCTTGAAATTTTGGAGAGATTTTGGGGATAATGGGATTCAAATGGTTTCTATGGACAACCAATCCCATGGAAATGATGGGATTAAAATTAAGCCTTGCAGAGGCTGCTCCTAAGGATCAAATTCCTGCTTTAGGAGGTTCTTCTGAAAGAGGGAAGGGCCCTACCCAGGCTGCCAAAGGCACTGAGCTCTGGAAGCATGGGGCAGCTTCATCCCAGCAATTCCCTCTTTTGCTCCAGGTTGAACTTGGGCTGAACTCCCAATGGAATTCTGGATCCCATCCCCAGCTCGCAGAGATTTATAAAAATGTATATATTTTCCCCATTGGTTGGGATAATTAGTCTAATTATGTCTAATTGCATAATTATCGTAAATACAGCAAATTTAATCTCGTGCTCAGGCTGAGCAATTCCAATGAGTGACGAGGAGGATGCAAACTCTCAGGAAAAAAAAACCTCCATCGAGATTTGGGAATTTTATTTTCCCAATGTTTTTGAGGATGAGGATGGGCAGGTTTGCTCCGTTTCTCCCCCCACGGATGCTGGAATAAATGGCCAGCGTTTGCTGATTGACTGGAAAAATCTGGTCATATTTAAGGAATTTGTTTGGATTTTCCCAGTTTTCCAAGTGTCTCCTGTGATTTAATTGCTGGCTGGATTTTGGGATCATCCCAGAGGATGGGTAAAAAGGGGAAAGGGGGGACTTCTGCTTCTGCCCCTCTGCGCTGCACAGGTGAGGCCCCACCTGCAGAGCTGCTCCAGCTCTGGGGACAGAGCAGGGCCTGGAGCTGCTGGAGAGAGTCCAGAGGAATCCATGGAGCTGCTCCAAGAGCTGGAGATGCTCTGGAGCCAGGCTGGGAGAGCTGGGAATGTTCCCCTGGAGAAGGGAAGGATCCAGGGAGAGCTCAGAGCCCCTTGCAGGGCCTGAAGGGGCTCCAGGAGAGCTGGAGAGGGACTGGGGACAAGGGATGGAGGGACAGGACACAGGGAATGGCTCCCAGTGCCAGAGGGCAGGGATGGATGGGATATTGGGAATTGGGAATTGCTGGCTGGGCTGGAATTGCCAGATTTGCTGTGGCTGCCCCTGGATCCCTGGCAGTGCCCAAGGCCAGGCTGGACATTGGGGCTGGAGCAGCCTGGGACAGTGAAAGGTGTCCCTGGGTTGGAATGGGATGGGATTTAAGGTCCCTTCTCACCCAAAGCATTCCAGGATTTTGTGATTATCTGAATAACAAAACCATCAGAAATAACAATCAACCTCTCTTTTGGGTAAAAAAAAAACCCGAGAAGTTTTGTTTCCGTTTCTATTCCATTTCACTTCCAGATTAAAATCCACCTTCAGAGCCCTCAGTGAAAAAGTTCCCTCTTAAAATTCCCAAGTCCTGATTCTCTGAAGCCAAATTCCCTCTGTCCCTCTTCCCATCAGCTCTCCCTATTTGCATCCCTACCATGAAATGAACTAATTAAGCAGAAGATGTTGATGACTCTTGAACCTTTAATTACATCTTCTCCTCTCATAAACACAGAGCAGATCTTGCCTGCACAGATCCCAGCCACACTAATTCCAGCTGCCCTCCAATAACTGCAGAAAGGTTATGGATAAGATTGGAATATCACCAGGACAATCTGATTTATTCATTAATTAAACCCACGCCGAGATTTTAGGAAGGGTGATCGTAATAGCCTAAAAAAAAAAAAATAAAAAAAATCTAATTTCATGTGACACATCTTAGTAGATGAATCCTTAGATTTTTAGGGAAGGCAATCCTCAGCATTTCCATAGTGAAATATGAAATAAAAAAAAAAATCCACTTTCCCTTTTTAATTAAAACATTTCAAAACTTCAGTTTACACTGGAGCCCAAGCAAAGCCCCAGATTTGCTAAACTGGGTCTGCTCATGTTGAATTAAAAATAATCTCATTACATTTAGGACACCAATAACATGGCTCTGTGATTTAATTCCCATCTCTGCAAGGTTCCGGGCTCCACATTTCTCCGGAAAACACAGAGCTGTTGGAGCAATATAAAGCTGTCAAGTACAATAAAAAGCCACAAATGAAGGTGCTCTCAAATCATTAAGTGAAAATTATTTATGAAAGTCGCAGTTGCTTTCTGCTCTGAACACCAAATTACCAGGCAGTTTTCACCTCTGGCTTCCCTTGCTATTCCTTGGGATTTTCCAAACCAATTTTCCCCCCCTTTTTTTTTCCCCTCTTTCTTTGTTTATTTTTATTTTTTCATTCAAACACCATCCCACACTTTTGGCCACAGACAATGGGATCTGCCACCTTTTTTATCTTTACTCAGTGTAAATGTGTAAGTGATAAATTAATCTCAGTTTATCCGACAGAGCCAGGAATCCTTGGGGGCTGGGAATGGGAGCAGGAAGACTTGGGAAAAGGTTTTATTTCCTTTTTTGCCACCGCATTTTGAAGTGGGGAAATTGTGAAATGAAACCTTGTATTTAAAGATAAAAGAGGCAGGAAAAAAAGAGTATGAAAACCAGCATGGGGGGGGGGGTTCATGGAATCACGGAATCATGGAATTTTTCAAGGTTGGAAAAGCCCTCCAAGATCATCAACTCCAACCATCAACCACCACCAGGTTCTCCATTTATCCATGTCCTCAAGTGCCACATCCGCACGGTTTTTGAACACTTCCAGGGATGGAGACTCCGGCCCTCTTCTGGACAGCCCGTACCTCTTCCATAAAGAGATTTTTCCCTAAAATTTAATCTAAATTTTAGATTTAATTCAATTTAATTTAATTAATCTAAAATCTAATCTAAAATCTAATCTAAAATTTAATCTAAAATTTAATCTACGTGAAGAGATTTTAAGGCTGTAATTTAGGCTGAGTGCAGATTCACTGAGTTGGATCGGGAAGGATGAGGAAATAGGAATTGAATCAGAAGTTTGGGCTTGCAGGACCCAATAAAAATCACAATAAAAGGCCTCCTGTAGATATCGCTCCCTCATAATTTAATAATCCATATTTTTACAAAAATTTAAATATATTTTACGTCAGGAAGTCTATGAACAACATCCAGGAGAATTTGGGTGGGGCATCACAATCTGGAGGCCATCCCCCATCCCCACCCCACAAACCCAGAGGGAAGATCTCGTTACAAAGCCTCAAGACGGGGAAAGAATTCCCGGTTTTCAGGCCTACCTGGGTAAAGAAGGGCTCGTAGATCTCCACTCCCTTGTCAGAGCCCTGCAGCAGCACCTCCTGGCCGCGGCGCCAGCTGTAGCGCACGGGCGGGTTGGAGTTGGCCACGCACCTGAGGAACACGGTCTTCTCATAATAAAACTGCTCCTTGGCTTCCCCAATGCTCTGGTGGACCGTGACTATGGGATCATCCAAATCTGGGGGAAAAAAGAGGTTGGAAAAAACAAATTTAAGCCAGGCTTTAGCCAGCTTGACAACAGCGTGGCGCCGGGAATTTCCTGTGACGCCTCATAACTAGTCAAGGGTAAGACAGAGACAAAACAGCTTGAAAAACCCCAGATTTTAGGGATTTTGCAGGAAAAGTCAGGCTTAGGATTTATTTCCTTCTCCCCAACTGGATCTCCTTCAAAACTCACATTTTTAGGCAGAACAACACAGCCAATCTCATGCTAATGTCAATCATATTTCTATTATAGCACGGTGATTACCGCGGTTTCGTCTGGTTCGCAGCTTTACTCCTTGTTTCTTCTAACTCTTTTCCACAAAATTATAAAGCTTTGGCAATAAATAGACAGCCTGATTTGCATCCAAATGGCAGAATCCAGGAGTCCATGGATCACGTGCACGCAGCTGTTTGCTTTTAAAGCTGCAATTTAAGGCAGCAATTTAATGCAGATTCCCTGCTTTTAGTTACAGGCATTTAACTTCCAGCAGGTAAATTCATCCCGGGCTTTGGAACACATTTCTCTTGATTAAAATACAGATATCAGATAATTACTCCCACTGCAGCAGCTCCAAGAAAATGAGATGCCCACAACCAGGAATTGGCTTCCACAAAGAATAAAAATACAATAGCCCTTGGAATATGAGGATACCAAAGTAATTAATTTGGGCTTTATCCCACCAGGAAAAAGGAGATTCCTGGTCTGGGGTTTTTTCCTGAGCTTTGTCTGGAGGGACGATTTTATTGAGGAAGGAAAGAAATGGGACAAGGGAAAAAACAGAAAGCAAAAGATGTTTTTCTTAAGTACTGGTTAAAAACACACAACTTCCAAATGATAACTCTCACAGCCAGGAATTCCCAGTTCCCAATCTCCCATCCATCCCTGCCCTCTGGTGCTGGGAGCCATTCCCTGTGTCCTGTCCCTCCATCCCTTGTCCCCAGTCCCTCTCCAGCTCTCCTGGAGCCTCTTTAGGTACCCTCAGCTCTCCCTGGATCCTTCCCTTCTCCAGCTGAGCATTCCCAGCTTTCCCAGCCTGGCTCCAGAGCAGCTCCAGCCCTCGGAGCATCTCCCTGATCTCCTCTCCAACAATTCCATGTTTTTGTTGAGCTGATCCCGGACTCAGCATTCCAGCTGTGCCCTCAAAGCACACAGGAACACAACATTCCATGTGCAGCTCATCCATCCCTGGCTACAACCATTCCAGAACCTTCTCGGCACCGCTTGTTCCTTTAAAGTCCTTAAACCCCTTTGGATAGCGGTTAATTATTCCCTTGTCCCCAAATTTAACCCCATATGTGCAAAGTCTGCTGTGAGTAATTATCAAAATGTCGGTTCATCATTTACTTGGGGCCAAATTTCAGTGAAATGGAGAACGAGGTTCTCAAATCTTCACATGACCAAAAGAAACCAAAGGCACCCACAAATCCCTCTGAAAAGGTGGAGAATCCTGGAATTGTTGAGGTTGGAAAAGCCCCCTGAGATCACCAAATCCAACCATCAACCACCACCACGTTCACCACTAAACCACGGCTTTAAGAGCCACATCCACAACTTTTCCAGCTGTGCTGACTCCACCCCTTCCCTGAGCAGCCTCTTCCAAAGCTTGACAATCCATGGAATTCTTAAGGAAGAACTTTGTTAATAAAATAAATAGATTAGAATATATGTAAATTCCATTTTGAAAAGCAATTTCCAGAAAAAAAGACCTAGCCTAAAGACTAAAAATTCATCTAAAGATTAAAAATTCCTCTTTAGCCACTCCATTTCTATTTGCATAAGAAGAGTGAAGCTGGAGAGACTCTTGATTAATTAGAAACAAAACCTGTTCCAAAATTCCCAACAATTCCAGCAATGACACCTCGTAATGGGGCACAGAATTTAAATAAATGTTACCTTCGTCCTCCCCTCCAAAACATTTAATTTGAGATCACAGAAGCAAATTATGGATCTGCTGCTCCAAATTAGGATGGCATTTCCTAATGAGATTTCAGTTTTGTTCGAAAGGTTATTTGAAATCACGGCAGCGCTCGGAAAGGGCTGAGAGTGCTCAGAAATTCTGGCTTCTCCTCATGAGGTTGAAAGCAAAAAAGGAGAAAATTAACTCGCTGCAATTTTTAGGGTCAAACACCTCTTCCCTGAGTTTTGAGGGAGAACAAAATGTTTCCTGCATTGATTCCCAAGTTATCCCTATTAAAGCACATCCCTGGTGGCAAACAAGGAGCCATGAGCTCCATCACCGAGTCCAGGGATGCTCTTCCAACCTCTGACCCTCGGATGAAGGCGAATCCTTGGATAAAAGACCCAAGAGCCCAAATCTGGGCTCAGCTTCATTTTCATGAAGTTACTCAAGACAAGGCACAGGGAATCCCTCAAAACCTGGAATCAGGACTCGAACCACATCCATCCTTGGCTGCAAGAGCAGGAGAGCTGTTTCCAGGGAAAAATTCCCTCCCATCCAACCCATCCCTGTGAGACAAATTCCTGAGCGCCCTGTGCAGCTGCAGAGGTGGATAGATGGGAACAATGCAGGGAAGGCCACCAAGGTGACCGGAGGCCATCCAGATCCTGAGGGAGCTGGGTTTGGCCAACCTGGAGATGGTTGGATGAAGGGAAAATCCAATTTCTGTCTTCAAATGCCAACCAGGGACTCCTGGAGAAGACAAAGGAGAAGCTGGGATGAAGAGCAGATGGAGTTTCTGTCTCCAACTTGCCACCAGGAAGTTCTAGAGAAGATGAAAAACTCTTCTTGGAGGTGCGGAGGAAAGGACCACGAGGTCTAAGCTGCACCAAGAGAAATTTCTCTGGGATATAAGGAAAACAAATTCCCTGTGGAATCAGACAAGTGTCCAGAGGGGCCATGGGACACCTGAAGACATCCAGAGCTGGGCTGGCCACAGACCTGAGGAATGAAGGTGGTGCTGGTTTGAGCAGGGGGTTGGACAAGAGGCCATTTTACATAAATGATTCCAAGTTACTCCATGATTCCAGGAGCTGTGATGCCATCACCTGCTTGTCCAATCTTCTCTCTTGGAACAGGTCTATGCTGGATCATGGAAACATGGAATGGTTTTGCATGGAAGGGATCTTAAATCCCATCCAGTGCCCACCCTGCCATGGCAGGGACAGCTCCCACTGTCCCAGGCTGCTCCAGCCCCAATGTCCAGCCTGGCCTTGGGCACTGCCAGGGATCCAGGGGCAGCCACAACTGCTCTGGCAATTCCAGCCCAGCCAGCAATTCCCAATTCCCAATCTCCCATCCATCCCTGCCCTCTGGCACTGGGAGCCATTCCCTGTGTCCTCTCCCTCCGTCCCTTGTCCCCAGTCCCTCTCCAGCTAATCCCTTCCAAGCAAGCACTGAACTATGGCAAGGGATGGATTTTGATAGGAATATCGGGAAGGCTCCAAGAAATCCAAGCTGGGAATGGAACTGCAGCGAAGCCTTTGCCAAAGCATTTCGTAATGGTCAATTAATGGAAAATTCCCACTGCAGAACCCGATGGATTTTTTTTTTTCCAACAGCAGTGCTGGAAAGATCCCGACAGCTGCAGCAAAGCAAAAGCAGAAGCGCTACTAGGCGAGCAAAGAATGCTCCCAAATTTTTGGGAGATCTCCCTGAACATTCCCGGTGTTGGGAAGGGCTGCACAAATGTGTGACTGGGTGGTTACATAAGGCTGGGCTTTGCTCGGGCCATGCGAGAGCTGGAAAATAGAAAAAGCAGGAAAAATACGGTGTTTGGACAAGGAACTCTGCAGGGATATTGCAGGGAAACACCAAAATTCCCTGCCTTTATCCAGGTTGTTTAAATCCACCTGATCCTGGTGCTCATGGAAGTTCTCCAGAATTCCAGCTTCTATTCGGGTTGAGTTGGCACTAATGGACATTCAAGTTTCTAAGCAGATTTAAACCCCGTCCCTGCTTAAAGCTCTGTGCATGTGGGTGGTTGCTCTTCCCCTGCAGCACGGGAATATCCAGGGGTTTGGAAGGCTGAGAGGGAAGGGAAAGCCTTGGAATGGCCACCCAGGGAAACCCCTGGATCCCTGGAAGTGCCCAAGGCCAGATTGGGTGAGGCTTGGAGCAGCCTGGGATGGTGGAAGGTGTTCCTGCCATGGCAGGGGTGGAATGGGATGAGGATTTAAGGCCCCTTCTATCCCAAACCATTCCAGACTCCATAATTTCAAATAGCACACAAAAATAAACCTATAAAGATTTAACACTGGGAAGATCAACAAGACAAATCTCCTCACTGTTTTACCAGAAAGGGAAAAAAAAATATCCCAAAATTTCCATTTTGGGTTGATGAAATTATGAGGAGTCAACAGCTTAATCACTCTTTAAATCAAACTGAAGTCAAGGGTGCTGCTACGTGGTTAAAGTCTCTTAATCAACCTGAAAATAATTACAGAAAGATGTTTCCCACAGAGGTTTGTGCCACCATCAGGTTCAATTTCTCAGTCTTTAATCTCTGAATTGAACCAAACACTCCCCAAAACCCAGGTGGGCCAGGCGTGGTAAACACCAGATTGGAAGAATTCCCCTCACACATCCCTAAGCTCTCGAACAAATGGAAAACTCAGCCTAAGCTGATGAGAATGGGTCTAATCCCAGTTCCCTGGGAATTGCATCCTCATGGTGGAATGGAGGTGCACGGAGTGTGGCAGACACTGTAAAATCCTCCCTGTGAAGAATTCCAAAGGCATTGAGCTGCCTGGGAGTGAGGAACACGGATCATATCCCCACAGCTCCGACCTGAGCTCCGGGAGAGTCACACAAACACGAACAGCTCGGCAGGATCCAGGCTGGATTTGCTGGATCATCTCCTCCCAGCTGCTGGGCCTGCACATTTGCTGATTTCATTTGTTAATTAGCTGCCTTTGTCTTCAGATGTTCGGAGCAGGAGGGATAAGAATAAAACACATCTGGGAAAGGGATGGGAACGGCTTCATCCCGGCAGGCAGAGCAGAGACAGCGGTGACGCATTGCTGAGCTGGAGTTATTCAGCTCCTGAGTTATCCTTAAATGTGAAACTCTCATGTTTTCCATCTTATTTTCCCTCCTTGACCCAGCACAAGCTTTCAACCATGGAATCATTGAGGTTGGAAAATAATTTAGGATCATCCAGTCCCAGCTGTGCCCAGTGCCCACCCTGTCCCCAGCCCAGAGCTCCGAGTGCCACCTCCAGCAATTCCTGGGACACCTCCAGGGATGGGCACTGCAAACCTCCCTGGGCACTTCCAAGGCCTGAGCGCCCTTTCCATGGGGAAATTCCTGCTGCTGTCCCCCCTGAGCCTCCCCTGGCCCAGCCTGAGGCCGTTCCCTCTCCTCCTGTCCCTGTTCCCTGGCAGCAGAGCCCGACCCCCCTGGCTGTTCCCTCCTGCCAGGGACTTGTGCAGAGCCACAAGGGCCCCCTGAGCCTCCTTTGCTCCAGGCTCAGCCCCTTCCCAGCTCCCTCAGCAATTCTCCAGCCCCTTCCCAGCTCCCTCAGCAATTCTCCAGCCCCTTCCCAGCTCCCTCAGCAATTCTCCAGCCCCTTCCCAGCTCCCTCAGCAATTCTCCAGCCCCTTCCCAGCTCCCTCAGCAATTCTCCAGCCCCTTCCCAGCTCCCTCAGGAACTCTCCAGCCTTTTCCCAGCTCCGTTCCCTTCCCAGTTCCTTCAGCTGTACCTCATCAGATTTATTCTCAATGATTCACAGAATTCTGGAATGGTCTGGGTTTGAAGGAAGGAGCTTAAAGTCCATCCTGTGCCACCCCTGCCATGGGCACGGACAACTTCCACTATCCCAGAGTGCTCCAAACTCCATCCAACCTGGCCTGGAACACTTGCAGGGATGAAGCAGTCACAGCTTCTCTATCAAGGCAGCTTTGAAATGCTTTGTGTGGGATATAAACCTCAAAAAATTCTATTAATTTCTCCATTTCTTGCATCCCACAGAAAGGAAAATGAGCTCTCCCGCTCTCCACCCCTTCACGTGTCCGGTGTGGACACACAACAGCTCTAACCAAGCTGGAAAGACGGGAATCAAGTTATTCCCAGCTCCATGAGAGCTGTTTTCCCCTCTCCAAGCTTTTCAAAGAGATTTATTCTGCATCTGCAGTGCTGCCTGTGCAGAACAGCCCCGGCACTGCGAACGAGCAGCATTTCCAGCAGCTGGAAGGAAGCAAATGTTCCCTCCTTGTTCCCACGATGGAGAGCATGACCCTGGGAGCCCCCTGAGGAGCCTCCATCGATTTCCAATGGAATTTCGGCAGGATCAGAGCCCTGCCAGGAGGCTGTTAACACACTCCAACACAAAAGGACAAAGCAAATGACCACAGTATCAACAATCCCCACACAGCCCCAGCCGGTGGTGCTTTCCTGAGGGCTCGGGCTGCAGCGGAATTCCAAAAGGAACAAAACAATGGGCACTCCGTGATGGGATTTTATGGGGAAAACATTTTTTCTCCTCTGTTAATGGGGGTTATAAATACACCTGGTTGGAATTACGGGGATGTCCTGGTGACACCGGGGGTGGCAGAGGGGGAGCAGCACTACAGGAGGGATTTCCTTCTCCAGGGACACCCAGCAGAGCCAATTCCCAGCGTTTCTGGGGCTGGATTAGCACCGGAATCCCCAGGGAGCAGACAGGTTTTTAGCCCACCACAATGCTCGACTTCCATAGGGATGGGAGTGGCCCCGGGGGGAAGGATTGGGAGCGTTGGTGGATCAGAGGCTGGACATGACCTGGAATTCTGCCCTGGGCTGATCCCTCAGGGTGGGAATTCTGCCCCTCTGCCCCACTCAGGTGAGACCTCACCTGCAGGGCTGCTCCAGCTCTGGATCAAACAGCAGCAGGACCTGGAGCTGCTGGAGTGAATCCAGAGGAATCCATGGAGCTGCTCCAAGAGCTGGAGCCCCTCTGGAGCCAGGCTGGGAGAGCTGGGAATGTTCCCCTGGAGAAGGGAAGGATCCAGGGAGAGCTCAGAGCCCCTTGCAGGGCCTGAAGGGGCTCCAGGAGAGCTGGAGAGGGACTGGGGACAAGGGATGGAGGGACAGGACACAGGGAATGGCTCCCAGTGCCAGAGGGCAGGGATGGATGGGAGATTGGGAATTGGGAATTGCTGGCTGGGCTGGAATTGCCAGATTTGCTGTGGCTGCCCCTGGATCCCTGGCAGTGCCCAAGGCCAGGCTGGACAATGGGGCTGGAGCAGCCTGGGACAGTGGGAGCTGTCCCTGCCATGGCTGGGGGGTATGGGGGGGATTTAAGTCTCATTCCAAACCAAACCATTCCATGATTCCGTGATCCTTTGGGCATCTGCACAGATGGAAAAGGATCAGTGGATTTTCCCAATCAATGGATTTTCCCAATCTCCAGGAGTCCAAAGCTCACACAGAACAAGGCACATCCATGAATTCCCAGCAGAGATTCCCAGCACCAAACTGTCCCAGGCATGGCCTGAATCACTGGAAAAGTCCTGGAATAATGGGAATTTCTGGGATCACTCTGCAGGAAGGATTTAATTTACTTCCACACTCAGAATCCGTGACGTGACAGGATCCTAACCTGCTCTCGTGTTTATAAACAGCATTAAATAATTAAAGGGCAATGAAAAAGAATTAATTAAAGGGCAAAGAAAAGTCCAGCAGGAATCACTTCCACACTGGAAAAATATCTCAGGATCTGAGTTTTCTGGACAAGGTGTAACAAGTGCCAAACATTGAATTTCTCCAAAAAGAACAGTGAATAATTTAAATTATATCTGTACTTTATAAATTATTGTTGGCTGTAAGGACCTCATGGGGAAAATCAGTACAGACGAGCTCTTTTGGCTCCAGGGAATATAAATATAAGGAACAAGAATAGCTGGAAATGGAAGGAAACCCAAGTCAGTTTGGGGAAGAACCAGGTTGATTTTTTTATGGAAAAAGAAGCAGGTGAACTGAAAAACTTGGGTGGAGAGAGGATCCCTCAAAGCTCCAAGATCAGATGATTTTTAGGGGAAAAAAAGAGCCATTAAATTAATTTTTAATAGAGCAGCAAAGAAAAAAAATCAACCTTAGAAAGCGGACAGAGTCATGAGGTAAAAGAGGTCAAAATAAAACAGTGGCGTGGGCAATTCCAAGATGAAATTCCATGGAAAAACGCAATCAGAGTTGATTAAAAAAATTCCTGACCATTATCATTAAATCAAGTACACTCCAATCAAGACACGGAGTCATTGAAAGCATTTTTAATCCCACTTCCTTCAGGTTGTTCCAGAGCTCACTCTGGATCCCCACCGTGCTGGAAAATCCGGATGGACCAGGAGCACCCACCAAAAAAATGTGGAGTAAACCAGATTTAAACTCGCCCTGACACTGCAGAGAATGGGATTTTTTTAACAGTAATTTTGGGGTTTTAATTCCCTCTGTACCTGCATCTTTTTTCCATTAAAAAAAAAGCAGGAAAAATGGATTTCCCAAGCCAGGAAAAACTGGCGTTGACGCCAAAGGCCACCTGACGCGCTCGGCGTGGAATAATTGTTACAAATTGGGAGTATTAACATCTTAAATCAGTAATTATTGGTTTCATAATCCCAAACCTAATTAATGCTTGTTCCTCCACTTCTTAAAGGACAGAAACTTAATTTTGTGGAATTAATGAACAACAAACTGGGTTAGGAAAGTCTGGTTTTAGAGCACATCCATCTCCACTCAGTGAAATTTTTCCAGAGGCTCCTTAAAAGGTTTAAATCCCTGTTAAAATTGAAATTTGGAATTAATTGAGTGTAAATAATGAGGAGGGGCTCCTGGTGAGACCCCACTGCTCTCTCGTTGCCTTAGTTTGGATTTTAAATGGTCTAAAAGGAAAATAAAAAATATTTGAATGGAGACAAAAAAGGGAAATAGTTGATTGTTTCTTCATTTGTAATAAACAAGGGAGTGCGGAACGGGTGGTGGAGGTGATCCGAGGGTTGGAGTATTTCTCCTGCGAGGAAAGCTTGGGAAAACTGGGAATGTTTACATGGAAAAGGCTCTAGGGAGAGCTCAGAGCCCCTTGCAGGGCCTGAAGGTGTTCCAGGAGAGCTGGGGAGGGACTGGGGACAAGGGATGGAGGGACAGGACACAGGGAATGGCTTTAGTTGGAAAAGGGGAGATTTGGGTGGGATACTGGGAATTGGGAATTGCTGGCTGGGCTGGAATTGCCAGATTTGTTGTGGCTGTCCCTGGATCCCTGGCAGTGCCCAAGGCCAGGTTGGATCAGCCTGGAATAGTGGGAGGGGTCCCTGCAGGGGCTGGATGGGATTTAAGGTCCCTTCCATCCCAAAACATTCCTTGATTCCACAATAACAACAAGTGCCAGGTTTCCTCCCTCCTATCCCATTTCTCTTCCAAGGCTCCCATTTCTTTTCCAGCCTTAAACTCTTTCCCATTAAAAATGTCAGAGCAGGAACTTCTCCAGTGCTGCCCTGCAATCCCTGCTCTAAAAAACCCCTTTTCCCCCCAGTCCGACTCCAGCAGAATATAAAATACAGAATTTTTTTCCCCCTAAAAGATATTTTATGGGAGGGAAACCAGAGGAAAACCAGGACTAGAGGCCATAAATAAGAGTGAGGAGAAAGGGAGGCTGTGGACGGAAGGAACTCCTGGGGGGGAAATGAAGATGATAAATCAAAGAGGAAAATCGACCTGCCTGGAACATTTAGAGCTAGGCCTAAAAGGACTTCCAGACAAACGAAGTCCTTCTGCTGACTGGATGGAATTCCCAGCCCATTCCCGGAGTTAAAATCCCATCCAGCTTGGAAAAGACCCTCAGGAGATCATCTAAACCCCATCCATGGGGATGCTGCTCCTCAATCCTGCTCCAGCAGCACAAATCCAAAATGGTAGGAGATGGAAAAGGAGCTGAGTTCCAAGGAGCAGCCAAGGTTTTCCTCCTTGGATAATCGCATTTGCCTGCCCATCTGCCAAAAATTCCTTTCCCAAGTTCTACCAGGTTTGTGAGGTCGTTTCAGCTGGATTTCAAACTGGGATCAAGATCCCAAAGATAATTAACCCCCAGCGCTTCGTTAAAACTGGTATGGGGAAAACATGGGCACTGGAGCAAGGCTCAGGTTGGCTACGCCTGGATATCCATGGATGCTCTCCTGAGCCTGGAATTACAGAGCCCTACGGAGAAGGATGGAGATGGAAATGGAGGATGAGGAAAAATCCATCAAAATCTGCATTTTGTTAATTGGGATACTCTAATTGTCCAGAACAATGTACAGCCATGCACGTGGAGGACCTTGAAATTCTTCACTGTGAGAGCGGGGAGGGATTGGAATGGAATTCCCAGAGAAGCTTTGGCTGCCCATGAATCCATGGAAGTGTCCAAGGCCAGGTTGGAGCAGCCTGGGATAGTGGAAGGAGTCCCTGCCCACGGCACTGGACGGGATTTAAAATCCAGCCTAAAACATTCCGTGATTTTATCAAATGCAGAGGAGTCAAAGAGCAAAATCTCTTCCCTGAAGGAATGGCCAGACATTGGAAAAGACTCCCTACGGAATGGTGGATGGTCCCCATCCCTGGGAACGTTCACAAGGGGACACCTCAAAACACGATTTAACACTTGTGGGGGCATCCAAGAGTCGATGGTCTTGGAGTTTTTCCAACCATTATTTTCCAGTAATTCTGCATTTCCAGTGAGCCCACCCACAACAAACCCTTCTCACCTCCACGAGAAGCTCCTCCAAAAAAAAACCCTGCACAGGAAATATTCCATGGATCAGCAGGAACAGAGTATTCCAGTCAGGAACAGCGAATTTAAGCCCTAAACTCAGCTCTTTCTATAACCCAAGCTGTTTCCTGGGCCTGTTTATAGATTCCTGTAAACAGAGGGAATTTTGGAGCCATGGAAAGGAGCTGTCTTTGAACTCCAGGGATATTTACGGCATCAATTATCCTGAATTTCATCTGACACCAGCTCGTCTCAGGCTGATCTAACCACAGCTTTAATTTAGGAAAGGAACGGCATAAAAGGCATTCAAATAACCTCGTGGAACTTTTCCTGGAGTTTGTTCCAGGAGGAAAAGGAAATCTGCACCCACAGCCAGGTAATGCTATGGAATTAAAGCTCTGTAATTAACTGCGAGCGTTATTCCCGAGTTAAAAATTCCCGAGATCAGGAGAATCCTGAGGAGCAAATTCTGCAAGGAATTTCCTCAACAGCTCCTCAGGGTGAATTAAACATTGTCAACATCAGCTCAACATGGAAACAGGAATAATTCCTAATGGGAATTGTGCATTTCCATTCCGCCAGTTGTGGTTAATTTACACTTGGAATTTTCCCCAGCAGGGTTGGGATTAATCGGGATGGGATAATCAGGATGAGTTAATCATTAATTTTAGTGGGTGACTCAAAGGGTTTTGGGTTTGGACACCCAGAACCAGCAAGGTGGGGGTGAGAGGTCACTCCCATTCTTGCTACCCTTCGCCATTCCCATTATTCCCAGTTTTCTGTCTGCTTCCACCACTCTCATTCCTGCTGACCGGCACCATTCCCATGTTTCCATCCCAACTCCTCACCTTCCTCCCAGCCAAGAACTGGAATTAGAGCTGCCAGCAAGGATTTCAGTGGATCCAGGAGCACAAGGAATTGTTCTCCCTGGACCCCAGCTCAACCTCTCCATCCTGCAATTCCAGATTTTCCCATCCCTCATGATGGATGTGTCCCTTCCACTACGAGTTAATTCCTAAATCTTTCCCTGCACTACATTTCTTGGAAAAAGCCTTTTTTCCACCCTGAAATAAATAAAGATAAAACTTTTTTCCACCTTTTCCTTCCACATTATTCTCAGGAATCTTTAAACCTTCACCTGACCTTTTGCTCCACCTTTTTCCAGGCTTGTATCCACAGAAATCTGTGAACCAAGAGGAACACAAAACCACATTTTCCATGAAGGCATCAGGACTTTTTCTTTGCTAAAAACTGGGAAATTTGGAAAATTTGTCCTTTGGGAAAGAGCAGAAGAGTTTTCTTGTCAGAAGTCTGCTTCTTAAAATGAAAATACTCCATTTATTCCATCTTTCCCTTCCCTAAAAAAGGAGGAAGTGTCCTCCAAGTAAAAAACTTTTCTGGGAGTCGAAGTATAAAAGCTTTTCCTTCAAAGCCAAAGATGAGATGAACTTTGAAGAGCGACTTCCCAAGGAAAAAGAAGCGGAGTTCAAGCCTGGCATGAACTGAGCTCGGATTTCTGAGGCAGTTTCTTCTCCTGGTGGCTCCAGAAGAATGGAGCTCTCCCTCCTGGGAATTCATTTCCAAGGGAACTGAGGGCTTTTGGAGGAACTTGAGGTGAGAAATGGGAATTTTCAGCCAGAGCTGGGAGAGACAACACCTGCTCGCTTTAACAGGAAAAAACGACAGAGATTTGTCTCCTAAAGGAATCATCCCTGGTGGATTTGGAACTGTTCATTCCTTCTCCACGGAAGGAAAAAGGCTTTCCAAAAGGAATTATCCAAGGAAATCAAGGAGAGGAGGGGGAAACTTATGAGGGCAGGGAGAGACAGGATGCAGGGCAATGGATTTAAGGGAGATTCAGATGGGATATTGGGAATTGGGAATTGCTGTCTGGGCTGGAATTGCCAGAGCAGCTGTGGCTGCCCCTGGATCCCTGGCAGTGCCCAAGGCCAGGCTGGACATTGGGGCTGGAGCAGCCTGGGACAGTGGGAGGTGTCCCTGCCCATGGAATGGGATGGGATTTAAGATCCCACTCCATCCCAAACCATTCCATGATTCTGGGAGTGCAATCAAAGCAAATTTTGCACTCTGGAGTTCAGAGGAGGCTGATCCAAAGGAGGGAGCAGCTCTGCTCTGGAGGCGGGCTGGGAGAGCTGGGAATGTTCCCCTGGAGAAGAGAAGGATCCAGAGAGAGCTGAGAGCCCCCTCCAGGGCCTGAAACAATCCCAATCCTTTGTATTTCTTGCTGCAATCCAAATCTTTCCTACTTTTCCTTGCAAACTCAATCCTCCACTTTTTTTCACTGAAATACAAATATTTCTTATTTTTCACCACAATCCCAACCTTTCGCATTTTCCCTGCAATCCAAATCCTTTGTATTTTTCACCGCAATCCCAAATCCTTCACATTTTTCTTTACACACCCAATGCTTCACATTTTTCCTTGCAATCCCCATCCTTCACATTTTCATAGCAATCAAACATTTTGCATAGCAATCCCAATCCTTCGTATTTTTGCCACAATCCCAACCTTTCCCGTTTTTCACTGAAATCCAAATCCTCCCCATTTTTTCACTGCAATCCCAATCCTTCTCATCTTCCCTGAAATCCCAATCCCCCATATTTTTCATTGTAATCCCAATCCATATTTTCACTCACATCCCAGTCTTCCTTATTCTTCACCACAATCCCAATCCATATTTTTCACTCCAATCCCAAACCTTCACATCTTCCTTGCAATCCCAATCCATCAGATTCATCACCACAATCCCAATCCTCCACATTTTTCACTCCAATCCCAATCCCCCACATTTTCCCCTGCAATCCCAACCCTTCCCATTCTCCCAACCATAAAAACTCCACAAACCCGCAGCACCCGCCATTAAAATTGGGATGCACAAGGAGCCGAACGTTTCTCAGGAACAACAGATATTTCAAGGCATTCCTAAAGGACCAAAGGCAGAATTCCAAGGATTTACTCACAGTACACGTCCACTCGGATGGATTTGATGGCCGGGGAGCCCAGGCCGTTCTCGGCCTTGCAGTAGTAGCGGCCTCCCTGGTGTCTCTGGATGTTGGAAATCCTCAGGGTTTCGTTGAAGACACTGGAATCTTGGAATCTGTCAGAGGCACTTCCTGCTGTTTTGGTCCACCTGATCTGAGCAAGCACCAAAAACCAGGATTACTTTAGGTCTGGAAAATGGGCAGAGTCTAAAACTCGGCACCAAAAACCAGGATTACTTTAGGTCTGGAAAATGGGCAGAGTCTAAAACTCGGCACCAAAAACCAGGATTACTTTAGGTCTGGAAAACGGGCAGAGTTTAAAACTCGGCACCAAAACCAGAATGACTTTAGGTCTGAAAAATGGGCACAGACTCGGCACCAAACCACGGGATTTGAGCGGGAGGCACTGGGATTTCACCTTGGATGATTCAGGGAAATTCCCAAGAAACTCAACAGCTCACGGGAATAAACATTTCATCCTGGAGTCCCTGAGGAGTTCCCTCATGGAATCATGGAATGGTTTGGGTTGGGAGGAGTTTAAAGATCCCATTCCAGCCCCTGCCATGGGCAGGGACACCTCTCACTATCCCAGGTTTTTCCAAGCCTTGAACATTCCCAGGGATTTCTGACCTGTGGAATTTGAAGCTGCCTGTGATGGATCTGGGAAGAGAAATGAGTTCATATTTCCATTTTTTATTTTCTTTTTCTGATGGTTTTATTATTTTGATAATCACAGAATCACAGAATGGTTTGGGTGGGAAGGGACTTCCAATCCCATCCCATTCCAAGCCAGGGACACCTCCCACTGTGCCAGGGAGCTCCAAGCCCCAGTTCTCCAGGAGAGCTGGAGAGGGACTGGGAACTGGGGATGGAGGGACAGGACACAGGGAATGGCTTCAAACTGGAAAAGGGGAGATTTGGGTGGGATATTGGGAATTGGGAATTGCTGGCTGGGCTGGAATTGCCAGAGCAGCTGTGGCTGCCCCTGGATCCCTGGCAGTGGCCAAGGCCAGGCTGGACATTGGGGCTGGAGCAGCCTGGGGCAGTGGGAGGTGGAATGGGATAGGGGCTGCAATGGGATGGGATTTAAGGTCCCTTCCCACCCAAACCATTCCTTTGGATTGGATTCTTCTGTGATTCCCTGAGCACAGGGAATGGCCTCCTACTTCCAGAGGATAAATTGCTTTTACGGCCAACTCGTGTCCTTGCAGATCCCAACACTTCCACAGGCTGCCAGGGAAAGCACAATCTTTTCCCAATCCAAGGAAAAGTCGGCAGCGACAGGAGCTGTGAACAGGCAAGACATGAGCATCCGGATTCCATGCCAGGAATCCCAAGAGAATTGCCCTTTTCCAGCTCGGTTGTTGCAACACATCGGGGAAAAAGAGATTTCCTTTTATTTTCCAGCAGAGGAAAACTCTGGAAAATCATGGAAAAAATCAGCAGCAAAGCTACAATTGCTGTGGAAGGATTTCGGTGTTTTTTTCACTTTATTCCCGAAGATTCCAGAGTAATTCTGAAACTGGAACCTGGGGATGCTCCCAAAAATGGAAATAAATAAAATAAATAAAATCAGTTGAAAAATCCATTCCTTCACCTCTGAACTCAGATTTTACACATTGGCATCCAAACTCTGGAAAATCAGGGAGACATCCAAGAAGTCTGAATCCCAAAAACTCAGGATTTGGCTTGGGAACTGCAGACAAAACTTTCCTAGCACTTCAAGGCTGGAAGTCTAAATATTACTGGAAAAGATAAAGAGATTTTAAGGAAATGTTGAATAATTTAAAAGGGTTTTAATGAGTGGATGCTGGGGAAAAAAATATTTCAATCTTAGGTAAATAGGTAAAACTTTGGTTAAAAATAAAAAATTGATAAGATTCCTTTATTCCATTCAGCTGGATCAGTCTTTTTGGTTTTTTTTTTGTTGTTATTGTTTTTGGTTTTTTGGGGTTTTTTTATGGAAAAGCAGGATTTAGGGAAACACCCACAAATTCTTTCCCAAAAAACCTCAGAATAACCTGGCCAATGATTGATTGCAACAATCAATCTTCGATTAATTTGGATTACTTTGATCCCAATGTTGTTCCTTAGGACTTTCAGATGTTTCCCTCCTCCCAAAAACTTAACACTTTAATCCTGAATAATCCATAAACATTTTTCCAATCAATATCCCACTGAAGAACAATGGATTTTCCATCCTGCACAGCTGGAAAATGCCTTTTTCAGCATTAACCGAGAGCTGAGGTCAGGAACTTCACTGAGTTTTTTCCAGGATTATTTGAACATTCCTGGTGGGAAGTTCTGGACTGACCCCCAGCTAAATTATCCAGGGAATTTGAGGAAATTATCCAAACAGCTCCAAATTTGGGATTTTTTTTTTCATTCTCCCTGCATTTTTTTTATTCAGCAACCTTAATTAATTTTTAAAATTCACCTTCATAATAAAGCCCTAATTTAAGGGCAGAAAGAAGCAGAAAAATTTGAATTCTTAATTATTCCTTTTTATGGAGGCTTTCCGATGCTGGAATTCCACGTCAAACCCCTGGAATCACAAACACATCCTCATAACTTCAATGCCTAGGAATTCATTCCCTGGAATTCTTTAAAGGCAAATAAATACAGCAAAATTTGTCATTTTGAGGTTCTAAACCGGCAAAAATCAAGCCTGGGGATGAGAACTCCATAAAATCGTAATCCAGACTCTTATTTCCCTTGTGGACCCATCTAAATCCTATTTTTTTTATTTTTATTTTTTTCCCAGACACAGAAGAAGTCACTGCTGCTGCCATCCAGGTTCAGGAATTGAGCAAATCCTCACATTTTCAGGGGAAAAACCGGCTTGGGTTTAATTAAAACCACAAGATTTAGGAGCTGTTCCACATGGAAGAGCTGAAAACCAGGAAGGATGGGCACTAGGAGAGCTGGAAAGAAGGGAATTGGATCCAAGGATGAGGTAATTCCAGGAATTCTGTGCAGGAGTTACCTCCTAGGAGCCAAAATTGCTCAAAATTCCACCTCTCCTATGGAAACAAGATAATTGGGAATGTTCAGCTGGAGAAGGGAGGGCTCCAGGGCCTGAAGGGGCTCCAGGAGAGCTGGAGAGGGACTGGGGACAAGGGATGGAGGGACAGGACACAGGGAATGGCTTAGTTGGAAAAGGGGAGATTTGGATGGGATATTGGGAAGGAATTCCTGGCTGGGAGGGTGGGGAGGGGCTGGGCTGGAATTGCCAGAGCAGCTGTGGCTGCCCCTGGATCCCTGGCAGTGCCCATGGCCAGGCTGGACATCGGGGCTGGAGCAGCCTGGGACAGTGGGAGCTGTCCCTGCCATGGCAGGGTGGGATTGGGATGGTTTTTAACATCCCTTCCAAGCCATTCCAGGATTCCATGGAAAGCACTGGGAACGGGGAGGTGATCCCAGTGCTCCGTGCCAGTCCCACCACTGCTCTGAGTTCCCAGTGAACGAAAAAATTCGTTTTTGTTCCATAAACCAGAAAATAATCCAGGCAGGAAATTCCCATTCCCTTCATGGAAATCTTCTACAATTCCCTTGGATTAAATTCCAAGGAAAGGGCCCCTCTCTGAGGGGTGTAACCTCAGGAAGATTTGGAATGTTCTGGAGAAAAACCGAAGAGCTCATTAAAATAACGAAAAATTTCCTCAGGAAAGCAAGGGATAAGCTCAGCAACGGCAGAATATCCAAGGAAAAAACAGGGAATAACCATCAACAGCTTTGAAACACCTGGGAGGGAGCGGAAATCGATCGTGGATCAACTCCCAACATAAAAGGCAAAGTTAAGGAAGTGACAAAATGGATCAGGAATCACTTCCCGTTTGCTCAGCCCCAAATGTTTATGGGTGAAATGTCTTCCACCCATGAGGCTCCATTAAATCAGAGTCAGCACTTCCAAAGGACTTTTTGGGAAATGCTGGAAGTTTCAGGACAGACCCAGGGATGGGAAATCTCCTCCTCACCACAAGGATCAGCTCCATGAAAACCATCCCCAGGTTCGGGATTTCCACCACCCAACTGCCACCAATGCACCACCCTCAGTGTCCAAAGGTGCAAATCCCAAGTTTTCCCTAAAACTCATTTCTTATTCCAAGTTTTCCCAGGAATTTGCCTCCCTGGACAACCTCTGAGATCCCAGTTTACCCCAAGCTGTTACCCCAGCCCAGAGGCGATGCCTTCACCCTCTTTGGGAATGGGATGTTTGGAGGATGGAGATATTCGGAGCTGCTCCCTGCTATCCCAAACGGGACTGGGAAATCAGGAGCCAGCAGCTCCCTGCTCCCACAGAAATATTTTTTTTTCCCTGAAGAGCAAAAAGGCATCAAAATGTGTTTGTGTCATTAAATTCAAACACTGGAGTCTAAACAGAGAGGGAAAAATGCCTTAAACAGGAATTTTTTCCCACCTGAAATACACTCCTTGGAGCAGAATCGTGGTTCAAAGTGACAAAGCTGTGGTGAAACCCAGGCAGCTCAAATTGAGGCTTTTTTTCCTCTCTTAAAACAACAATTTCAGGTGTTGTTTCTGCTTTTCCTTCTCCCCATCTCCACTCATTTTACTCCCCTGGAAAAACCTTGGAAAAAATGGGGAAGCAGCTTCACATAGCGTTCCCAAAACGCTGTCAGAGATGACAACAGCTCAGCTGAGGAAATGTTTCTTCTCTAATCTTTCAGCAATAAAAAAGTCTTGACTCCATTACCTGTCACTGTCGTTAGGGGAGCGATTTTGGGGCTGACACGAAGATCTGGGGCTGGGAAGTGTCATAAATAAAGGAAATTTATTTTCTAAACCCCAAACCAACCAAAAAAATGAAAATAAACCAGCCAATCCCTGCTTCAAAAACCCCAGTTTGGTTTGCAGGAAATTCCTGCCCCTCACAACTTCATGGAATCATGAAGGTTGGAAAAATCCTCCAAGATCATGAGGTCCAACATGGCACTGCCAAGGCCACCACTGTCTTGTGCACCCAGGTGCCACATCGACATGGATTTGGAATCCCTCCAGGGATGGGGACCCCACCCTGTACCTGTGCCAGGGCTGGACACCCCTTTTAGGGAAAGAAATTTTCCCAAACATTCAATTTAAACCTCACAGAATCACTGAGATTGGAAAATCTCTCCAGGATCATTGAGCTGAATGTGCCCGGTGCCCACCCTATCCCCAGCCCAGAGCTCCGAGTGCCACCTCCAGCAATTCCTGGGACACCTCCAGGGATGGGCACTGCAAACCTCCCTGGGCACTTCCAAGGCCTGAGCACCCTTTCCATGGGGAAATTCCTGCTGCTGTCCCCCCTGAGCCTCCCCTGGCCCAGCCTGAGGCCGTTCCCTCTCCTCCTGTCCCTGTTCCCTGGCAGCAGAGCCCGACCCCCCCGGCTGTCCCCTCCTGCCAGGGACTTGTGCAGAGCCACAAGGGCCCCCTGAGCCTCCTTTGCTCCAGCCTCAGCCCCTTCCCAGCTCCCTCAGCAATTCTCCAGCCCCTTCCCAGCTCCCTCAGCAATTCTCCAGCCCCTTCCCAGCTCCATTCCCTGCCCTGGACACGCTCCAGCCCCTCCATTTCCTCCTTGTCATGGATGACCCCAACTAATCCCAGGATTTGAGGTGGGGCCTCACAGAGCCAAGCAGAGTCTCCAAAGTATCACTCATCCCAGATTTTTTGCTCCATCAGGCCCACTCGACATTCCCACCATCCTCTAAGGCAGATTCCATAGGAACCCAGGCTGGTTTATGGGAAGCCTCTTCTAGACCAGATTAAACCCGGTTCAGTGGAGCTCCCCCAAGGCCGGGTTTAAGAGGCTCCGTTCCCACCACATCACGCTCTGGAACATCACCGAGGTTTTTGGTTCCCTCCAGATCAATATCAGCCTGTTTGATTAAACCTGTTCCCATTTTAACAAACTCCATAAAAAAAATTATCCAGAAAAATCATGCTGTCCTTCAGGCAGTGCCAAACAGCAGAGGAAAAAAATTAGGGAAAAATCCCTAAATATTGGGAGTTGATGGATCCGGGTTTACACTCAGAGCAGAGCTTGTTGGTACTTCCAGAATATCCCTACGAGACTGGAAATGAACCCCACCCCCATTTCCAGGAAATTTTCTGAACTAAATCCCACATCTCAAAGATCCAAACCCTAAATTTTCCAATCATCCCAACCCTAAATACCAGTGAACCGAACCCTAAACCTGAACAATCCAAACCCTAAATTTGCCAATCATCCCAACCCTAAATACCAGTGAACCAAACCCTAAACCTCAATGATCCAAACCTTTAACCTCCCAGTGTTCCAAACCCTAAATATCCCAGTGATCCCAATCAGCTGTGCCGTATTTTCCTCCCACAGAATCCCAATTCCTCCCAAAGCCCTCGTTGATCCCAAAATGGGAGTGAGAGTCTGAGCTGCTGCCGGGTTCAGCTGTGGTGACAAAGAAAGGAGCTGACATTTGATTTTTGCTGTAAAAGTGAGGAAACTGGAGAGGGGGAGCAGGGAAAAATGGGAAAAGGGTTGGAATCTTGATAAGAGGGATTTGGCAGCCCAGCTTGGAAGGAAAGACATCGACAGAAAAGGCCAGGCAGGAGCAGCAGCTGCTGAGAATGAGTCACAGATCCTGCAAAAACTCCCTGATTCCGTAAAAAATCAGATATTCCATATAAAATATTCCTTAGAAAATCAGGAATCAGAGTAACTGGCTGAACAAGTGTTATTTGTTTTGGATTTTTCCTTAAAAAAATCCCTTTTTCCTTTCAAATGATGAGGTCACAATGGCCACAAGGTACTAAAAAAATGTAATAACACAAAATTCCAGGATCAAAACACATTCCAAAAAGGAGATAATTCCTTGGTGGGAATTGAATCCATCAATACCTTCTTATCCCAGTTATTGGATGCAACTTTCCTGCCGGGCAATTCCAAAATATCAGCCTGAGCACATCCTGCCTGCACACTCCAGGTGTTGGGCAGAACAAGGAATGTGTGGGATCAGTCAGGATGGAAATTCCAAAGATTTTGACTCAGTGTTTTCACGTTTTTGCTCTGTGAGCGCCGATTTTCCCTTTTTTGCAGAGGATAAATTGGCCAAGTCTCCTCCAGGCAGGAAAACGCCTCAAACAATGTTAAAAAACACTGGAAAAGGCTCAAATCTCTCCTTCCCCGAACCTGGCACGGCTTGAAAAGATTCCGGCAATTCCTTTGTTCTGAGAAAAGGAATTGGAAAGGTGTTGGCATCCCACTGGCTGAGATTCCAGCTCACTTCCAATTCCAGCAGAAGAAAAACTCGGCAAACTCCAGTAATCCCAAATAGCATCATTCATGTCTTGTGGAGCGCTCCTGGCACACCTTCCAACGATTCCCATGAGTGCCAAGGAATGGAATCTGGGAACGCTTCCCACACTTCAGGAGGATTGCAAGGAGATGTAGAGGGAAAAGGAAAAAAAAAAAGCCTGGATCAGCTTGCAGCTAGGAATATAACCAGGACTAGGGGCCGGGATTAAGGGTCTGGAAAGGCATGGTTATGGGAATCAGCACAATGGAAAGCAACAATGGGAATTTCCAAAGGGAAGGGAAGAGAGCTAAAAATCAGGGAATGTTTAAAACCGGACAGAACAGCACAGGGAAAAGGGGACAGCCACTAACTCTGTCCTGCCTGAGGGACAGGAGGGACAGGACACAGGGAATGGCTCCCAGTGCCAGAGGGCAGGGATGGATGGGAGATTGGGAATTCCTGTCTGAGCTGGAATTCCCAGATTTGCTGTGGCTACCCCTGGATCCCTGGCAGTGCCCAAGGCCAGGTTGGACATTGGGGCTGGAGCAGCCTGGGACAGTGTCCCTGCCATGGAATGGGACAGGATGGGATTTGAGGTTCTCCCAACCCAAACCATTCCAAGATTCCACAAGAGCTGAAGGCTCTTCCCAACACCACCATTCTGACCCAAACCATCCCAGGATTCCATAGCACTTCCAGGCTTTTCCCAATTACACAATCCCAACACATCCATTCATGGAATGGTGTTGTTGGAAGCCCAACCCACACATTCCATGATTCCACTGCACTTAGAGGCTCTTCCCAACTACACCATTCCAACCCAAACCATTCCATGGTTCTGTAGCAGTGGAAGGCTCTTCCCAACGCCATTCCAGTGTAATACATTCCAAGACTCCATAGCACTCTAAGGCTCTTCCCAACACCACCATTCCAATCCAAACCATTCCAATTCCCTACACGGGAATGGCTCCTGGATTTTCCAGGCTTGAAGGATTATTTTTCTTTTATTGTAATTCATCTTTCTTTGGCTTTCGTGCAAATTCCCTGGATTTTCTCCCACAGCACTTGAAGACTTTCCCAACAACGCCATTCCAACCAGAACCATTCCAAGATTCCATAGCACTCAAAGGCTCTTCCCAACAACGCCATTCCAACCCAATCCATTCCAAGATTCCAGAGCAGTTGAAGGCTCTTTCCAAAAACACCGTTCCAAGATTCCGTAGCACTTAGAGGCTTTTCCCAACTCCATCATTCCATGATTCCACAACAGCTGAAGGCTCTTCCCAGCTCCATCATTCCAACCCAAACCACTCCAATCCCACACACGGGAACACCTCCTGGATTTTCCAAACTTGCAGGATTATTTCTCTTTCATTGTAATTCCACTTTCTTTGGCGCTGGTGCAAATTCCCTGGATTTTGCCAGCACTTTCTCCTTAACGATGTATTTACTTAATTAGCATAATTGTCTGCAATTATGTAATTAGCGTTCATATGTGTAATCATTGGAACATGTAATTAGCCCTAATTACACCATTAAAGCCTGCGAGTCAGAAATATCTTTATCATTTTGATTGACAGACATATGGGAAGGGGGGGGAAAAAAAATCCCACTCGTTATTTTTATCTCCTTGGATCACGAAATCCGCAGGAGGATCCAGGATTCAGCCCGGAATGGCACCGGAATTATTTTAAAAATTGATATTATTGATCAAAATGATAACGAGGTTGTTGCGTTGGAAGAGGAGGAGAAAAAATGATGCGAAAATAAGGAAAGTTCGGGAAAGTGCAGCGAGATTTTTCTGGAAAAAGAAATTAAGAATTAACAAGAATGAGGAGGAAAATTCAGGAGAGAAGGACCAACACAGCAAGCATTTTCCTGAAAAACAAATTAAGAATTATCTTGAAATATTTAATTTTTAGTTCAAATATTCACTTTATTTGAGGAAGAAAAATAATGCAGAAAAAAAGAAAACAAGAGAGCAGCACAGTGGTGAGATTGTTTCTATAAAGAAATTAAGAATTATCCAGAAATATTTAAATTTTTATGTCTAATATTCAAATATGAAAATTAAGGAAAAAGTCCCCCAACGCAACAAGATTTTTATGTAAAAAAAATTAAGAATTATCTGGAAACATTAAATTTTTATTGCTAATATTCACTAGATTTTAGGAAGAAAAATAATAGAAAAAGATAAAAAAAATCCAACATAAATTGTTCTATGGAGGTGCTGTCGCATCCTGAAATAGGATTTAAAAAAAAAATCCTTGGATTTAAAACCTTGGATTTTTTAGCCCCTCGGAGAAAACCAGATTTATCTGAAAAGTCAATATTTCATTTTATTTTATTTTATTTTAACATCTGTGCTGGGGGCCTGTAGGACAGCACCAGACCAAACCCCTGGCTTGAAATAATTTAATTGGGACAGTTAAAATTGGCATTTTTAAAAATTAAAATATTAAATTATCAAAATTAAAAAATAAAAATTTAAAATTATTAAAATTTAAATATTATCCCTTTCCTTCTAAATATTACCTTTAAATATTGACCCAAATTCAATATTTGAATTTATTTCAAAGTTCAACTTCTGCTCTTCAAGTTCAGGGTTCTTGGTTTGTTTAGAAGTTTATTTAAAAAGCAAAAAAAATTAAAATAAAATAAATTAAAAATCAAGTGGCTGAGCTGCCCAAAAATTTGGGAGGAGTAGAGGAGAAGCCTTAAAAAGCAGTATTTGGGAATAAATCTTAGTTGGGAATATCAGTATTCCTGGATAAAGATTTTTCCAGCCTGATAAACTCCATTGAAGCATCCAAGTGTTTAGGTAGAATTAAGCAAAATCCACCAGGAACTTCCCAAATCATTCCCAGCTGCCAGAGGAAGGAGGAGTGCTCCATCCATGAGAAAATGTTATCCATGGAAATGTCAGCATGGAGATTAAAATGTCCCAGAAAGATCCCGAGGGGTCGTTATCCCATCCCAGCAGGAACATCCCAATCTGTTCCAATTTTCCCCAGCAGACACCTCAGCTGGGCGAGGTTTTGGGAGCAGAATTTCCTCCCTTAAAATCTAAAAGCAACAAACTCCAGAGCCTTGCGAGTTCATGGGATCACGGAATCCTGGAATGGGTTGGGTTGGGAGGAATTTTAAAGGATTTTTTTTTTTTTAAGGGATCATCCCATCCCACCAATTCCATGGGCAGGGACAGCTCCCACTGTCCCAGGCTGCTCCAGCCCCAATGTCCAGCCTGGCCTTGGGCACTGCCAGGGATCCAGGGGCAGCCACAGCAAATCTGGCAATTCCAGCCCAGACAGCAATTCCCAATTCCAAATCTCCCATCCATCCCTGCCCTCTGGCACTGGGAGCCATTCCCTGGCTCCTGTCCCTCCATCCCTTGTCCCCAGTCCCTCTCCAGCTCTCCTGGAGCCCCTTCAGGCCCTGCAAGGGGCTCTGAGCTCTCCCTGGATCCTTCCCTTCTCCAGGGGAGCATTCCCAGCTCTCCCAGCTGCAAAGCAGCTCCAGCCCCTGGAGCAGCTCTGGAGATTCCTCTGGATCACTCCAGCAGCTCCAGGTTCTGCTGTGTCCCCAGAGCTGGAGCTTTGCAGGTGGGATTTCATGGACAACAAGCCTTCCACTCCATCCACAGCAATGGGAACAATTCCCAATTCTCCTCCAGAGAGCTGCGATCTCCAAGCTTTTCCTTGGGAGATCTCATTCCAAAGCCACCAGCACTTCTCCATCAGCCCCGGCTGATCTGCATCAGCTGCTGGTTTCCCTGGTTACCAAATTATCCATGTACTCATCAAATCCATTCCTTTACAGCCAGATCTCCCCACTCCAGCCTTTATTCCAGAACCACCCCCATCCCTGTACCGGGAGACCGGAGCGTTCCACGCCCATGGAAAATCAGATCCTGGTGCGTTATCCCAGAGCCGCTGCTCCGGCCTTTCCTGAGCCCGTCACAAACAGGGAAACAAAAGCTGACAGCACAAAGGGAAAACAAAACACTGCAGAGCTTTGGGAGGGGAGAAAACAGATGGAAAATATTCAGAGGACAAGTGTCCGTATTTCAGGAAAACTGGAATGTTTTCCTGTTTTCTGTAAAATAATAGGAGAGTTCTGCTCTGTGGGCACTGGAAATTTTCCGTATGGGATTTCCCGCAGATTTAAGCTGCCTAAACGTCAAAATAAAACTGCTCTGGTGTCACTCCCCAGCCTGGATGTCATTCCCAGCTCCATGAGATTCCCCCCAGGCTCACCCCAAGGATTGCTGAGGCTGTAACAAGCCTCGATATTCCCAATTGAGGGAGTGGGATCAGAGCCCAAACTTCCCTTCTCTGCTGCTGCTTTTTTTCTGGATTTAACCTCTTTGGATTGAACCTCTTTTTATCCAGATCTGACCTCCTTCCCTCAGCACTTCCAAGCCCTTTTTAGGAACCTGCAAATACATTCCTCGTGGAGAGACAGCAGCCACCTGGAACCAGGAAAACTGGTTTGGTTTTTCAAATTATTCAGGATAAAACAACTGAGGCATTTCATTCCTTTTATCAGCTTGCAAACCACTGGAATCATGGAATGGTTTGGGATGGAAGGGACGTTAAAGATGATCCAGGATTAGAGCTCAGGATGCGCTCAGAGGCACCAGCAGCTCATTCCCAAAGATCCCGATGCAGCTCCAGGAGTCCCTTACTCCGTGCTGTGGATGCTGTGATTCCTGTCCTGGATTTCTTGGCACATTTCCCACTCCTCCCTCCTGGCAGACGGAGCAGGGCAGGCTCAGAGCCCTGCAGAGCTCTGCAGAGGTGTGAATTCAGGTGCTGAACTCGGGGGAGAAAACATCAAATAAACTCCTCCGAGCGGCACAAACGTCATGTAAAGCTTAATCACAGATTGCTTCTCGTGCCGGAGCAGGATGGGAACATTTTTCCTTGCTAAACGGGAGCTTTATCCAGTCAAACATTTAGGAAAGGGTTTGGTTTTTTTTTTCCCCAGCATAAAATCCAGGCTAATTTAGTCATGAGTCAGGCTGGGTTTTGTCAGGTGCTCAGTGAACATTTGTAAAGTCTTCCCGTGAACTGAGGAGTGTCAGATGGAATCAGCATCAATTTTCCTAACAAGGCTCCAATTACTGCTCCAAGGAGCTGCGGAGCGGGGTGGGAAAACAGCTGCTCCCGTGTGAGGGACCCCCCACCCCCCTTCCCTCGCCTGCCTCGGCGCTCGATAGGAATTCTTATCCATTAAAATCAAAAACGCAGCTCCAGCTCCGCCTCAGAGGAGCCTCCTGTGTCTCGCTCCATCAAAGAGAACAGAATGTGGGGTTTTCCTTGTGGGCTCTTCGGGAATGCTGCTTCTGTTTGAATGCATGGAGTGCCTGGGAATGGGAATTTTTCCTTTCCAGGCGTTAATAAGGAGAAGGCATGATCCTGCCCTGCAGTGCTGGAGGAGGCTTCGTTAATCACTGATCGTAATTAGGGGGATGCGTTTAAAATAATGACGGGTTTTGATAACACGCCGCAGTTACCTGGGTCTGTTCGTGGGGAGGGCTCGGTGCTTTCCAAGGAGTTTATCAGTGACAGGAAAATGGGGAATGGCTTTAAACTGACAGGGAATATGTTTAGTTGGGATATTGGGAAGGAATTCCTGGCTGGGAGGATGGGAAGGGGCTGGGATGGAATTCCCAGGGGAGCTGTGGGTGCCCCTGGATCCCTGGAAGTGTCCAAGTCCAGGATGGAGCAACCTGGGGTAGAGAGAGGAGTCCCTTTTCCTGGCAGGGAGTAGCACTGTATGGGATTAAACCATTCCATGATTCCACAACTCCATGAATTCCTTATTTATCGATATATTTATATATAAATAGGAGCTTCAAGGCCCCTCCCAGCCCCAACAATTCCCTGTTCTGTGCCACTTGGGTCACCCCCTTTGGCCACCCCAATTCCCGGCAGGCAGGATGTGTTTTTCCAGGCCCACAGCCCCCTGGAGCAGCATTTCCCTGGCTCTGAATCCCAGGAAGCCGCCAGGATCTCCTGGCAGCTCCAAGGGGAGCAGCTCCTGCCGGCTCTGTGGCATCAGCACAGCACCCAACTCCTACAAGTGGGAAGAAAACACAGCCAAACAGAGGCAGGGAGAAATTCCAGGGCTCCTAAAAGCAGATCCTCCCCTGCTTTGCTTCCCGGGAAAGCCACGGATCGGGCACACTCTTCACACCCCACCAGCACCAAGAGCACTCCTGGATTTTTTCCGGGAGAAAGGGATGTGCTCCGATGGCACTGCCTGGGAGAAGTGCGGCAGGAGGATGTGAGGAGGAGGTGGGATCTCGTTAAGATGTGTTGCAACCTCAAAATAGGAAAAAAATCCCAGAGCGTTCAGCTTCCAGATGGTTGGAATGACATGTGGCACTGGCAGCTGCTGCTTCCCGAGCCTCGGGAATGACAGGGGACAGGAGTGGGGAGGCAGCACCTGGAAGAGGGAGGGACATGATGGGAGGGCCAGAGGTCACCCTTCGGAACGGGGAGGGACCAGGGGAGGACTTGGACACTGTCCCCTGTCAGCTCCGCATGTTTTCCTGCTTGGAATGCGCCACTGGATCATCCCACCCGAGGTGGGACAGCACTTGGAGGTGAACCACTGGAAAAATCACAGCCAGAGGAAAGCAAACCCCGAGGAGGGGGAGGTTGGACTGACAAACAAGGTCTTTGCAAACTCCTGGAATCACTGGGATTGGAAAAGCCGTCCAAGATCGAGTCCAACCATTTCCCAGCACTTCCAGGGCCACTGCTGATCCATGTCCCCAAGTGCCACATCCACATGGATTTTAAATCCCTTCAGGGATTGGGACTCCACCTCTGCCCCAGGGAAACCTTTTCCATTAAACTTTTCCTTGTCTCCAACGTAAACCTCCCCTGGCACAACTTGAAGCCATTTCCCACTGTTATTTGGGAAAAGAAGCCTGGATACACCCTCCTGTCAGGAATTTCCCATTCAGCCTTCAGTGGAAAACCAGGAATACAAAATCCCAGCCAGTCCCTGCTCATCAGATGCTTCTTCCCCTGCTCCCCATGATCCAAATGTCATTCCTCACTTTGGAAAGTCAAAATTTTTCTTTCCAATGACTGGACCTGCCAGTACAGGTGAGAATTCCCAAGGAAAACCAGGAAAAAATACATTCCTTGAGGTTGGGCAGGAGATTGTCACCAGTGGGGATAAAGTGTCACCTCTTAGCTACTCAATCCTGGAAATACCTCATTTGTATCCCAGGGATAAAATGGCCTTTGTATATCCTGGCACATCCCTTTGGAGCTGGAGAGCAGGGACAGCCCAGCCCCTGGATCCTGGATAAAATCTGGGAAAAAAACAGGTCCCCAGGGTGATCCTGCTCCAGACTTTGCAGGATTTTATCCAAAAACCAAACCAACCTCTCCTGACAGCCACAACTTGTGGGAAAAAAAGGAGATGCATTCACCTGAGTGGGGATAAAGCGTTTTAAAAATTCCAGCCAGGAAAAAGATTTCTATGGCAACTAATGGTGCATTCCGAAGGTGAGGAATCGGGAATAATAAATAATAATCACATGGAACATCTCAAAACAACTCCATGGATAACGAGCAGGCATTCAAGGATGTGTCAGGGTGCTCAGAGTCTTGTATTTGATTAGGAGTGAGGTGAATTTTTGGGATTAACAGAGCAATTATTTGTAATTCTCCTTCCTTCCTATAATCCCCACAGCCTTGTGTTATTCCGCCCAAAAAAACCTCATTGATGCTGAGAAGACTCCATGAAAATTTAGAAGAGAAATTCCCAAAAATTTCCAGGAATTGGGAAGTGCAACCACCACTCTGAACACAGGAGTTTCCCTGCCTGGAAATAATCCCAGGGAAAATTTTGGGGCACATGGTGGGAAAGGCAGCAAAGAGAGCTGAGAAAATGGGAAGATTTGATAAATCTGAAGATTTGTGTTCAAAGGGAGGCCCCTCCAGGGTGGAATCGCTGCAAGGATGACCTGGAGCAGATCAGAGACATCCCCGAGTCATCAGATCCCAAAGAACCGCATCCATTGATCCCAAAGTTAAAAGAACAAATGTTGGAAAGATAAAAAAGGGATAAACGTTTGCTTTGGTAAAGCAGGAAGGAGGAATGACAGGATAGAAGGGGAAAAAAAATGGAATTTTTTCCCATTACTTCATTTCTCCTCCCAGAACCATCACAGGCAGCCTCAAATCCTAGAGATTAGAAATCCCTGGGAATGTTCAAGGTTTGGAGTGGAAAATATCCCTGTCCATGGCAGGAGTTTCACCAGTTGATTTTTAATCTGCTTTCCAACCCAAACCATTCCATGATTCTGTGATTTTACAAATTCCCAGTGCAGGTTTGTTTCATTCTTCCAGCCTTTAAACCAAAAGGAGTTTCTGCACCAAGAATAATTGGCAAAATTGAGAAACGTGGAAGTGTGAAAGCATTCCTGGAATGCACAGTTCCATATTTTATAACCTCATCCCCCAGCATCTGATCAAACAGCAGCTGGAAAACAATTTCCGTGCAATTTGCAACCCAAACCTGAGAGCATCCTGTGGAAAAATCAGGAAAAAATTGGAATACTGGAAACACCCGCCCTAAACCAGAATAAACAGAATAAACTTCCACTGCTTTGAGCTTTAAATCTTCTCCTTAAATTGGGAACAACCACGGAATAAACAGCAGAGCAACAGCAAACCCCTCCTTCCTGGAGGAGCTCACAGTGAAGGTCTCCCAGAGAATTCCCTGCTCCCTGTTCCTGCCTGTCCCTGCAATTCCAAGAGCAGAGGGTTTAATTCATCACCTTGGAGAGGAAATCCCTGGTGATTATCCTAATTAGAAATAACTGATTAACGAGGTGTCCTGGCCCAAGGAGGTCACACCAGGGAGGTGCAGCACAAATTGTCATAAGTCTTGAGCTTGATAAAATAAGGTTAGACCTGGGAAAAGCGGATTTATTCCCGGCTAATTCTGGTTTATCCAGCTGCGACACCGGAAGTTCCATGACATCCAGATCCAGGTGAACAGGGAGTCTTTCCCAAGCTCTTGGGTGTCGCTGCTCCAGCTGTTGTCTCATCCAGAGCTCCAGCTGGATTTTTGTGGACTGGGATGTGAAGATCCCAGATAACAGGACAACTTTAAGGATTTTTATCCAGCAATTGTCACCCTTATAATTCTTTTCCTTCTCTTTAACCAACCTCCATGGAAATGGAGCACACCAGGATTTTAAAGTGCAATATTGCTGACTTTAACACCAGATTCTCCCAAAAAAACTCATCAACATTCCTGCTGTTCCTCTGGAACACCCAACATCCACCTAACAACAGCCAGGATGGATCCCCCACCTGGATCCCGTTGGATCTTGCCCAGTGAGATGAAGGTGACCCCAACTCCTGGAAGGTCTGAGGGGGACAAAGTGGTCAGGGACTCACCTGTGGCCGGGGGTGGCCGGTGACCAGGCAGGTGAGCTCCAGGGTCTCTCCCTCGCGGATGGTGTAGACCCTCTCGGAGTAGCGCTCCTCCTCGATGTTGCAGGCCAGGCCCGAGTGCACGATCCGCACCGTGGGAGGGGCTGCAAGGCCAGCAGAGAAACAGATCAGTACCACACGGATCATGGGATCAAGGGATAGTCAGAGTCGGGAGGGACTCACGAGGATTGCGTCCTTACGGGAATCAAACCTGACCACGGAGCTCTCAGGTCCATCATCCAACCAACCAAGCCCATCCCAAAAAACCTCGCTCCTGCGGCTGGCCCTGAGCCGGGGGGGCTGCAAGGCCAGCAGAGAAACACGATGAGAGTCACATGGACCACCGAATTGTGGGGTGTTCCAAGCTGGAAGAATCCCAAAAGGATCAAATCCAGCTCTTTAGGGAATCAAATGCGACCTTGACATCCTCAGCTCTGTGATCCAACCAACCGAGCCCATCACAAAAAACCTCACTCCTGGGGCTGGCCCTGAGCTGGGGGGGGCTGCAAGGCCAGCAGAGAAACGGGATGAGAGCCACATGGATCATGGGATCATGGGATCATGGGATAGCCAGAACCAGGAGGGTCTCAGAAGATTTGCATCCTTAAGGGAATCAAACCTGACCACGGAGCTCTCAGCTCCATCATCCAACCAACTGAGCCCATCCCAGACCACTCCACCCCTTGGACCTGGCCCTGAACTGGGAGGCTGCAAGGCCAGGAGAGAAACGGGATCAGAACCACGTGGATCATGGGATTATTGGATGTTCTGGGTTGGAAAAACCACAAGGATCGAGTCCCACTCCTAAGGGAATTGAACCTACTTCGGTGTTTTCAATGATCTGACCAACCAAGCTCATCCCAGGCCACCCCAGCCCTGGAACCAGCACTGAGTATCTCCCCCACACAGATGCTCTTTGTTTACTCAGCACATACTCAGCCCCACAAGAGATTTCCATGGTTTTCATTAATCCCTGGCAATCCCCCGAATGAAACCTTCAGCACCTCCCACTTGCATTCCAATTTTTTTGTTTCCATTTCCAAAATGAACTCGGCATTATTGTTTTTACTCTATATCTTCCTAAATGCATTATCACACTCGTTATGCAAATGAAAAGACTTAATTAAAGCAGGAAAATTAAGCAGGAGAAACAGTGGCACTGATGCTGCTGCTTCCTTTCCAAATCCTGTCGCTGTCAGCGGGATCACAATTTGGAGCAGAAGTTCAGGCGGAACCTTACTTTAATTTCCTTGTTGGTACAACCTGTAGTACAGGAATTACTCAGCTTTACACGTTGTAAGCGTAAGGAAACCACGACATTCCTGTTCTTACACCTGCATAAATCCCAGCTCCGCTTCCACGTTCTCCAAAGGACATTCCCGGCTCCACAATTTCGCTTCTGAGCTGTGAAATTCACAGCTATGACAATTTCCAGGGAGTGGGTCGATAGGAGAAGGGAGCTGATTTACAGGCTCAAATAAAACCACAAAAACTAAAGAGCACAGAGGATAAAATGGAATTCTGTGGGATTTAAACACCCGGAATTCCATCTTTTCTGTTCATCCATGTGATGCCATTGAGCTCCCAGCCCCATTCCCCATGGAAGAGCCTCAAAACCTCTCCCCAAACCCCTTGCAACAGCTGGATTCCCTTCCCAAGGCTGCTTTTCCAGCTCTCTGTGCTGTCCATCTCACCAATCCTGCTTCTCTGATCGTTCTGCAATTCCTCTGCTGAGATCCACATGGAATTCCTGGGATGCAGGGCTCTGGAATCCCTTCAGACCCCTCTCACCATGGCATTCCAGGTCCAGCCCACACACAGCTGTCCATCTCACCAATCCTGCTTCTCTGATCGTTCTGCAATTCCTCTGCTGAGATCCACATGGAATTCCTGGGATGCAGGGCTCTGGAATCCCTTCAGACCCCTCTCACCATGGCATTCCAGGTCCAGCCCACACACAGCTCCTGTGGACACAGCATACAGTGGGATCTGGATCCAAAAGCCTGGGATTCATCCCAGAATTCCATATTTTTGAGTCTGGTTCTCCACAGGCTGGAGAAAATGAGGCTCAAGCCAAGGAGGCAGAAAAGGCAGAGGAGGACCAGGGAATGGATGTTTCCTCCACAGAAACACGGAAAGGTTTGGGTTAGAAGGGCCTTAAATCCCATCTCATTCCAACCCAGCACATTCCACTATCCCTGGTTGTTCCAAGCCCCATCCAAACCTGGCCTCAGACACTTCCAGGGATCCAGGGACAGTCACACCTTCTTTGGGACTTCTATTCCAGGGTCTCCCCACCCTCCCAGCCAGGAATTCCTTCCCAATATCCCATCCAACCTCACGCTCAGCTTGAAGCCATCATTCCAGAAAAGCTTCCATCAAGCTCTGCTCTTCCAGCCACCACATCCTGAGTTCCAAGGCCCCAAGAATTTTCCCCCTCCACTTTGCCAGAAGGTTTCACAAAGACCAACACACCCCTGCTCCAGGTAGTTTTATGAGCCAAAAGTGCTCCCAATTATTCCAAGTCCAAGGCAATGATGGAATAAAGTTGTTTGGAACAACCTGGGATAGTGGAAGGTGTCCCAGCCCATGGCAGGGGTGGAAGATCCATTCCAATCCAAACCCTTCTGGGATTCCATGAATCCCTTGTCCCATAGATGCATGTGGCTCTTCCCATGAGACTCCTGGAAAGACAGGAATGTCCTTGGCTGGGAATCAGGACCACATGTCACACTCTGACCTGGAAAAAAATCCATTAATTCCTGATTATGGTTATTTTTCCAAGCAGAGCAGCCGCACTAACACTCGGTGTGCTTATTTTTCCCTGAAATTCCTAGGAATGTTGATCCCCCTCCACACTCCTCAGAAGTTCAACATCCCAAGGACATGGAATGTGCTCTTTGTTCTGCCATTTCCAGGACTCTGAGTCACCACCGGCACTCCCATCACCTCCCATGCCACAAATTCCAAAATACGGGAATGCTGAGGCAGAGCCAGGGAGCAGAAAGGTAAACGAGGGTTCAGCACGGCTCATCAAACCTGGGATCAAATTAGAGTAGTCAGCAACATTATTCCAACATCCTTTTAAATCCATATTCCATTAATATTCCATTTTTATTCATGTTATATTCATATAACTCCAAATCACGGCTGAAGTGTCCTTCATTTTAGTGGCTGTGCCACTCTCCTGAATCCATTAAATTTGGGAAGGAACAGGAGAGGAAAAACGCCCTCCTGGGTGTTATTATCTCCAAGGAAAACACTGCTTTAAGAGGAGATCAAGGGAAATAACAAATATTCTTCTTCTTTTAAGTGAAAAATCTTATGGTTCAGGAGACATCCCATAATTATGAAATGTCACCTCCCTGTTTCCTGCAGGAATATTCATTCCAGCTCCTTCTGAAAGCTGCCTACAGGGATTTCATCCATTAAAATAATATCAACTTAGCATTGATTTTGTTTGTGACATTTGAGGAGGATTTGGCTGGTGATTAGACACGGAAAACGCTGCGTGGATCCTTCCCAGCGCCATTCCCAGCAAGGCACGACCTGGAGCAAGGAAAGGTTGTCCAAGGAAAAGGTAAAAGCAACAATCTGAGCACAACCCCCTCGTCCTGCTGTAAGAGTTGTGTGACCCCACAGGATCCCCCCTTTCCATGAAAAATGGGAAGTTTCACCTTCCTGTGTCTCCTCATCATCTTTCTTGGCTGCTCTTTCCCAGCAATTCCTAGTTTAGATGGGATATTGGGAAGGAATTCCTGGCTGGGAGCGTGGGGAGACCCTGGAATGGATATCCCAGAGAATCTGTGACCCAAAGCCCTGATCCAAAGGATTTCCAGTGGAATTTGGATGTTTCCTCGGCCTGGAAAGTCCTCACTGGACTCACACTGGGAAAATATTGGGAGCTTGAGGATGATTTGGTGATCCCTGAGTTGTGCTGATGGATTGGGAATGGCTGGGAATTTCCTCTGCTCCAGGTCCTCACCTTGATCTTTTTTTATGGAAAATGGTATCAGGATCCTTGGAGAAAAGTAGGAATGAGGTGGTGTTTTGGATTGGCAGAATGGGAGAAAGTTTGAGGGGACTTTGGGATTCATTTCAGCTGGAATGGGAAGAGGAGCTGGGAGCTGGAGATCTGTGGAGCTGGGAATGGGAATCATTCCCTGGAGAGGGACTGGGAACAAGGCCTGGAGGAACAGGACACAGGGAATGGCTCTCACTGCCAGAGGGCAGGGATGGATGGGATATTGGGAATTCCTGGCTGGGAGGCTGGGATGGGGCTGGGATGGAATTCCCAGAGCAGCTGTGGCTGCCCCTGGATCCCTGGAAGCATCCAAGGCCTGGGATAGGGAAGGTGTGGATTCCAGGGGTGGAACTGGATGGCCTTTAAGGTTCCTTCCATCCCAAAACATTCCAGGATTCAGTTCCAGGATCTCTTGGCACAGCTCTTTCCTGGTTAAAAGTTTCCCATACACAGACATTTCCCTTGTTGGAAAACAGGGAATTAAACTCTGACCAACATCAGAACTCAGATCCCAGAATTAATTCCCTTAATCTGAGTGGTTCTAAGATCTTCCTGATTCATGGAATATGGAAGATTCCTTAAAACCAAATTAAAATGAGATTTTTCTTTCTGGGAAATAGGAGATCAATGACGGACCTGCTAGAAAATGCAGGGTGGATTTGCCACGAATCAAATCCTTCCTTCTCCCCTCCTGCAGCTATGAGCTTTCCCCCTGATCCATATTCTGCATCAGGAGCTTTTCCATGGAAAATTAATTAGCAGGAGTGAAGCCCCCAGTGAATTTAGTGCAGTTCTGCAGCGGAATAAGGAGGAAATAATGGGGTTTTCTGAAGAAAGAGGTTTAAAGTAATTGCAGGCACTTGCTACTCTCAGAATTCACTTTCCCCATATTATCCCAGCTCTTAATTCTCCTAAACTGCAAATGGAATGACCAGGAATCTCTGAGGTATTGCCATGGGAATGCACTGCCCTCATCAATGCAGAATTTGGAGCATTTTACTGCAGCTAATTTGGGATTTGGGGCTATTTTTCCAGCTGGAGGTGAGGCTCTGTCCACAGATAAATGGATTATGGAAACATCTTTTTATATTTTTTCTCTAAGTGGGTTTTTTCTTTGGGGGAAAATCAGATGTTACAAAAGTTGCTTCTATTAAACAAATACTCCGTTTACGGAGAAATCCTTCATTTTGGCTCCAAGCTGAGCCAAATTCCAGGTGCCTAAGAGAGGAAACCTTCAGCTGACCCGATTCCAAACCAGTTGTGCCATTCCTGGATCACTCCGTATCATTCCTAAATATTTCCCACCTGCTTTCACCTGATGCCCGTGGGAACATTTATCGGGAATATTATCCTCTGAGATGATCCCGGGCAGAACTTTCCCATCAAACAGGACAAAGTCATCTTTTATCCCATTTGGGGCTGATTTTTTCCACTTTCCTCAATATTCCCGCCTATCCCGGTGTTTGTGGAGCTCTGTGATTGATGGCACTGCCATCCCAAGGCTCCCGGATAATCAAATCCCTCTGCTGCTTCCCAGCGCTGCTGCCACAAAATTAGGCCTGACCTAATTTTGACACTACCAAGCTCAGCAGCGCTGGGTGTGTTGAGTTTGGGCTGTTCCAATGCTGTTTTTTCCAGGAACAGATGGATTTATGGCTTTTTTCCCACCCTTTACAAGTCCTCGCACTGCTGGTTATTGCTCCTGCTGCTGGGCAGGTGTTAAAAACTGCTGGAGTTCAGAGAGGGATGGGGAAAACGCCAGGAGAGCTCCTCAGACATGGATTTGGGACGAGAATGGGGAATCATGGAATGGTTCTGTAAGGAAACGTGAAGATCACCCATCCCATTCCATGGGCAGGGACACTTCCCACTGTCCCAGGCTGCTCCAAGCCTCATCCAACCTGGCCTTGGGCACTGCCAGGGATCCAGCAGCAGCCACAGCAAATCTGGGAATTCCATCCCAGCCCCTCCCCAGCCTACCAGCCAGGAATTCCCAATTCCCAATATCCCATCCATCCCTGCCCTCTGGCAGTGGAAGCCATTCCCTGTGTCTTCTGCAAAAACTCATTTAATGGGAATATTCTAGGAAAGTCAGAGAAGGAAATGCTTCCTTAAAACATGGGAATGATTCAACACCTCCCTACTCACTTTTCATCAGCTTTAATTTGTCCTTCATAATTTATCCGGCAGCCCAAAGCAACCCTGCTGACATTCCAGACTCTTTGTGTCCTGGAATTGTCCAGGTTGGAAAAACCCTCTGAGCCCATCAAATCCAACCATTCCCAGCCCTGCCCAGGCCACCACTGCCCCACGTCCCCAAGTGCCACTTCCACATGGATTTTAAATCCCTCCAGGGATGGGGACTCCAGCCCTGCCCTGAGCAGCTGTGCCAGGGCTGGACAATCCTTTCCATGAAGAAATTCCTACAAATATCCAAATTAAACCTCCCCTGGCACAGCCTGAGGTCATTTCCTCCTGTCCTATCGCTCGTTCCTTGGAGGAAGCCACCAACCCTCGCTGGGATGAAATCCCATTTTAGGAAGTTGTGGGAGTAAACAAAACATCAGGAACCCCTTTTCCTGCTCCACACTCATTCCCTGTGGGAATTCTGCCTCTTTTTCCCTCAGCTGAGCCCTGGACACTTCCCTGCAAGGCCAATTCCTGCCATTTCCACGGGAGCAAAGGTCTCCCAAAGATCCGCGGCCGCCGGGTCGCGTCCGTGCGTCCCTGCCCAGGCAAACAATTAGGGATAATTCCCTCTGCAGGAATTTATTTCCTGATTTAACTCCTGCTCTTTCCTTCCCTCACCCAGAGTTCAGCTGCCTCAGCTCTGGGAGAGGAGCTGCTCTTCTCCACGCCTGGTGCCATGAGTGGATTTATGGATTTTTGGCTCATCTTTCTCCCAGGAGAAATCTGGGGATAACGTGGGTTCCCACGCTTCCACCAGCACCATGTGTGGAACCCTTCTGGCAAACAACCCTGGAATTAAAAATTCGATTGCCTGGAGCATCAGCACTGAGAAAATATCCCTCTGGTCTGGGAATTCCAGGCAGGGTTTCAGAGGAATTTTGGGATTTTCCTGCTGTTTTTAAGCTGGGTTTTGGTGTTTTGGAGGACAAAGTCACTGAGAGATGCTGCCTTGCAATTCTTATTTCTGCTTGAAAGCCTGGAGCCGAGATTTATTTTTTTTTCAGCTTTTTGTACTTAAACAACAACCTGGGAAATCGGTGCTTCCGAATTTCCCAGCCCCTTATTCCAGCATTTCCAGAGGATGACACTTGGTTAATTCACAACATTCCAGGCCGATCCATCCCTTACACCCAACAAAAAGGGCATTTCCCATTTTTTTCCCCCCCCACTGATTTAGTGGGAATTGCAGAGATGAGCATAGAGGGAATCCTTCCCACACTCCATCCTTGAAGTGCTCCTGGAGCCGTGTGCATCCCACAGATTGGGATCAAGGAATCTGCTAAAATAAGGAATCGCCGACAGGGAAGGCCTGAATTGAAGCAGCACTTTGTTGTTCCTGCCATCACAAAACAGATGATGGTGCCAGACCCTTCCCAGCACCGTCACAGGCTGGCAGCAAACACATCTCACCTCGTCGGGAGCGCAGAAAAAAAATGTGGAATTTGCCCCCACTGGAAAAGACAGAGAGGGATGAAAACCAAGCACATTAAAAAAATCACCTTGTCAAATTCTAAATTATTTTCACAGGTTGATAGAATCTCTTTTAGAAATGCATTTGTAACTAATATAATTATTTTTTTTTAATATTAATTTAATTTTTAGCTCATTTAAGTTTCTTTTCCTTAGTGGGAAGTGCTCGTAGAGCAGTTCCCGACAGGCAGCAGCAAGCACACGGATTTCTCCTGAAGGAAAAAGCACGTACATGAAATGAGGATGAGAGGAAACACTCTCAAGATGTGCCAGGAGGAGATTTAGATGGGATATTGGGAAGGAATTCCTGTCTGGGAGGGTGGGGAGGGGATGGGATGGAATTCCCAGAGAAGCTTCCCTGGATCCTTGGAAGTGTCCAAGGCTGGGATGAACAAGCCCTGGAGCAGCCTGGGATAGAGGAAGCTTGGAAAAATCTCTGGGATCATCCTCTAAGTGCAACTGTTTCCCCACTAAACATGAGTTCAAGGCAGATATTCATGGAATCATGGAAGCATTAAGGTTGGAAAAGCTCATGCAACCATTTCCCAGCACTGCCAAGGCCACCACTTCCCCGTGTCCCCAGGTGCCACATCCACATGGATTTGGAATCCCTCCAGGGGTGGGGACTCCACCCTGTACCTGTGCCAGGGCTGGACAAAAAATTCAGGGAACAGATTTTCCAAAATATCCAATCTAAACATCACAGAATTCCTGAGGCTGGGAAAGAGCTCCAAGATCAGAGTCCCAGCTGTGCCCACCCTGTCCCCAGAGCTCCGAGTGCCACCTCCAGCAATTCCTGGGACACCTCCAGGGATGGGCACTGCAAACCTCCCTGGGCACTTCCAAGGCCTGAGCGCCCTTTCCATGGGGAAATTCCTGCTGCTGCCCCCCCTGAGCCTCCCCTGGCCCAGCCTGAGGCCGTTCCCTCTCCTCCTGTCCCTGTTCCCTGGCAGCAGAGCCCGACCCCCCCGGCTGTCCCCTCCTGCCAGGGACTTGTGCAGAGCCACAAGGGCCCCCTGAGCCTCCTTTGCTCCAGGCTCAGCCCCTTCCCAGCTCCCTCAGCAATTCTCCAGCCCCTTCCCAGCTCCCTCAGCAATTCTCCAGCCCCTTCCCAGCTCCCTCAGCAATTCTCCAGCCCCTTCCCAGCTCTCTCAGCAATTCTCCAGCCCCTTCCCAGCTCCCTCAGCAATTCTCCAGCCCCTTCCCAGCTCCCTCAGCAATTCTCCAGCCCCTTCCCAGCTCCCTCAGCAATTCTCCAGTCCTTTCCCAGCTCCCTTAGCCACTCTTCCCATATTTCATCCTCAGTAGCCCAGGAAAAACCCTAAAAATACAATTTCTGAGGGTGTCCCAAAGCAGCAGGAAGTGCTGCAGGTGCTACAAAACCCCCATGCAAATTCCAGCATCAGGGATAACATCTTCCTGAGAAAAAAAAACCTGTCCTTGTTAGACTCCAGAACAAAAATTCTACTGACTGGAACGTATCTCAGCTTAGTTTGCCGCCTGAAAAAAACACAGTTTAATATTAAAGAGGAAATTTAAAATACCGAACCTTCCACGAATGCAAATGAAGAAGGAAATGCCACTTTGGAATGTTAAGTGAAAATAAACAGCTTTTTAAACAACAATTTGCAGTTCTTGGGAGCTCACACAGATCTGTCCCGAGAAAAACAAGGAAAACAAATCTCTTTTCAGGGAATAAAATGATTTCTTGAATTAAAGCCGTGTTTCCTGCACTTCAGTGTCTCACACCTCTGTTTTCAAACGCTGGGAGGAGAAGGAGCAGCTGAATGATTGGAATATGTTCCCTTTTCAAAGCTGGGCATTTATTACATGGATTTTATGTTTTCCAGGCTCCATAAAAATTTATTTATGGGAATGGATCCTTTGGAATCATGGAATGGTTTGGAGGGGAATGGACCTTCCAAAGCTCATCCCATTCCACATCCAGGGACACTTCCCATTACCCCAGGCTGCTCCAAGCCTCTCCAGGCTGCCCTTGGACACTTGCAGCGATCCATGGGCAACCACAGCTTCCCTGGGAATTCCATCCCAGGGTTTTACTGCCCTCCCAGTCAGGAATTCCTTCCCAAAATCCCATCTAACCCTTCTTTCCTCCTTTCCAACCACTTCAGCTCCAAATGTGCTTTATTGGGGCAACCACAAACTGCTTTAAGTGCCACGTCTGGTGCTTAAAATGTCATTCCAAGATATTCCAACCACTGGAAAATCTGATTTGCCTTAAAAACTCCCGTTTCCTTCAGGCCCTGGCATTGGGAAAAGAACTGGGGGGTCTGTCAGCCTGAAATCTTTTCCTCCTGTGTAGAAATCCTGGAGCACTGAGCTTGGAATGCTTGAAAGGTTTTTTCAGGGAAATTCCACATTTTCATAGCACAAATCATCCCATTCCCAACTTTTGGCCAGCTCAGGGGAGATAACCAGAGGTTTTCCTTCATTTTAGCAAATCCCAGGCCATGCTGGGCCAGGAAAGAGCCGCAGAGATCCTGAGGGATCCTTGCTGCTTCCATGATTTCTGTGCCAACTTCCCGCACCACCAACAGCGGATTTTGGGACCAACCCCCACCAGGCTGCTTGGGAGAATTCCTCCAGGAATTATGGAGAGGTTCAGCCCAGTTTCCAGGGAGATGCTGCAGATGATCCAAGCTCTCCCGGCACTGGGAATTCAGAACATCCCTCAGCCAGTCCCTCCCTTTCCCAGTTCTTTGATGGATTCCAGCTCCCACGGCAATATTTCTCCTGGATCACCGTTTGGACATTCCTTTGTGTCCAACCATTGGGAATGGAAACAATTCCATGAGATTGGTGGGGCTGAGCAATTATTGAGGCTCCTCAATCTTTGAAGAATATCAATATTAATTGGGAATTGGATTGACAGAGTCCAGCAGCAACAGAAATCACCTCCCTATGGATCCAATTCCTTTGGAATCCAAACTAACAAATCAGTATTGATGTGAACAGCTCCGGAGAGGAGTTACCCCTCGGCATCCCACGATTTATTTGGATAGGCATCAATGAGCGATCAACAAATCAATAAAAATTAATGAGGAGAATTAATAAACTCCCACCTGGCCACTCAGACACTGCCAGGTCAGGTCTTATTGTTTATACGATTTTCCAGCCCTTTTCCAAAGGCTAAGGAAAGCTCCAATCCTATTAACAGAGGGTAATTAGTCATTAACTTCCATTAGGGAGTCTCTCTTTCCATGCAAAATTCGCAGGAGCGGGAAAAGGATCTCACTTTTGCCAGCCAAAATTCATCCCCCAACTCCCCCCGACCTCCATGTTCAGCAGTTCCCCAGCTGATCCCTGTCCACCAGCAGCACCTTCCCAAGGCTTGGGATTGCTGGACAGGAGCTGCCAGCTCCTCATGGATACGCTCACGGATGCAAGGGAAACGTTATCCGCAATATCTCCGCTTATCCAGAGGAAATCTCTGCTGGAATCACCACAAGCTCATTCCTAAAGCATCGGGGCCGAGATTTGGGAATACAAAAAGGAAGTTAAGGGGGGAAAAGAGTGTATTCCTTCATCTTTCCCAATTTTCATTAAAACCCTCTGGCATGGAGAATACATGGATTTGCTGGATGGAATTTTCTAGTCCTCCATTTCCAACAAGAAACTCCAAATCCTCCATTTCCATTAAGGAATTCCTCGATTCCTGAGAGCTCAGGCAGCAGATGAAGGCACAAAGAGGGATTCTCCTTCGTGTACGGCTGCCTTTGGAGCTCCCAGTGGCTCAGCTCTTCTCCAAAGCTTCTGTCGTTTGGTCATTTCAGACCCCAAACTTCCCTCATCCTTCCATGTGGGAGCTTCCCAGCTCCCTCAGGAATTCTCCAGACCCTTCCCAGCTCCCTCAGCAATTCTCCAGCCTCTTCCCAGCTCTTCAGCCTCTCCTGTGGCTCCAGACCCTTCCCCAGCTCTGTTCCCTTCTAAAAACCACAAGTTCTGAACTTAATTTCAAATCCCAAACATGGTGATTAACCTTCGGATTTGTCAGATTGCTGATTTGTTTTAAATCAGCTTTGGGAATGATCTCAAAATGTTTTTCATTTTTTTAATTGGAATGGAGAACACCTCCAGCAGATGAGTAATGAGGAAGTGGCATCTGCCTGCCTGGAATTTTCACTGAGGAACAGGGATGCAGCAAGTCCCCACAGAGGACACCAGAATTAGATTCCAGCCCTTTCCAGATCTCCATCCTGAATTAGATTCCAGCCCTTTCAGATCTCCGTCCCGATCACTGAATTTTCCACCAAAACATAAAAGAAATCCCTCTGTATTTTCCTATCAACACAGGTATCACCACCAGGAAATAATTTGCAGAATCATTTCCACGCAGAGCAGATTCTGGTGGCACTCAGGGTATTCCCAATCCCATTCCGCTCTTCAAATCCATCCCAAAACGTTTTTCCATGTGGACAAGACCTTGACACCATGAGTTCAACGGGGTTTTTTTGCATTTTTCCCCAGGCAAAGCAACAAACTCCTGGTACAGATCCGACTTCAAGGCCCAGGGAAGAGAAGAAGTTCAGACAAGGAAGATGAAGCCACAGAGGATGAAATATTTAAGGCCGAGCTTTGGGACAGGATCCTCAGCTGGAGGAATCCAGCAGCATCCAAGAACTTTCATTTCCAGGAGCCACCAATCCTTCTCCTGATGTCAGCAGAGAAAATACTTGAGGAAAACCAGATAAAAAGGGGAAGAGTGGAAAGAAGATGCCTTCAAAATGCAGAGATTATGGCTTTAAACACATTCCTAATTAATGGATCATAAGCTGTCCTTAATACATCCCTCAGCACAGCAAACTCTGTCAGATTCCATGGACTCCTGGAATTGGAAATTAATTGGAAGAGCTAAAGATAGCGCCGAAGAATGAAAAATACTCACAGATGCTTTCAAATGTCCTTAATCAAAATAATGATTGCATAAATCCTTCGTGCGAGCTCAGAAAAAATAAAATATTGCTACCTAATATCCTCCTCATTATCTGGGCCCCAAAGTGTTTGATAGTTTTAAATTAGAGCCGATTTCAGAAGTGTCTGTTAAATATTAAAAACAAGATCCAAAAGGTTTAACATCTCTCCACACATCCATGGGAAAATCCATCCACTCCGAGCGGGGTGTGGGCGAAAAATCAAGGTTTAAGCTCTTGCTCAAAGCTTTGATCAAACCATATTAAACCGCAGGCAAAAATCAGACATCAAAGGCAGCTTTAATTCCCCTCTGCGTGAGTGGTGGCACCTGGGGACATCCCAGGACCCCCCGGCTCCAGCTGCACCACCAGGCCGGACCCAGGTCGGACACTGGGGCTTGGAGCAGCCTGGGATAGTGGAAGTGCCCCTGCCCATGGAAGGGGAAGGCACAGGATGGGATTTAAGGTCTCTTCCCACCCAAACTGAACTCTGGGATTCTCCAAAGGTTGGGAGCGGCCCAGGGAACCCCAGGTTTGCAGCATCCTTGGGCTGGGCTGCTCCTCACGTGGGAGAAGTCACCCAGAGGAGAAGCAGAACCGTGGCGGGGTTTATTCCAGGTTTTGTTCCCTCTGAAGCAATGCCATGAATTCCTCTGAGGATAAATGGGCTGGGGTGGCTTTCAGATGCAAAATGTGGGAATGGGATGCACTGAAAATAGAATCATGGAATGGTTTGGGTTGGAAGGGACCTTAAATCCCACCCAGTGCCACACCTGCCAGGGCAGGGACAACTCCCACTGTCCCAGGCTGCTCCAAATCCCATCCAACCTGGCCTGGGACACTTCCAGGGATCCCAGGGCGGCCACAGCTTCTCTGGGCACCCTGTACCAGGGCCTCCCACCCTCCCAGAACTTCCTGGGAAACTCACAGGATGAGACCACCCCCACCCAAGGGGCTCTTGGAGTTGGCTCTGGAGCTTCACAGGGTCCAAGAGTCCAACCCAGGCCAGCCCAAGTCCTCCTGGGGCTGGGCAGGAGAATGGACACAGCTGAGTGCCACCTCCAGCAATTCCAGGGATGGGCACTGCAAACCTCCCTGGGCACTTCCAAGGCCTGAGCGCCCTTTCCATGGGGAAATTCCTGCTGCTGTCCCCCCTGAGCCTCCCCTGGCCCAGCCTGAGGCCGTTCCCTCTCCTCCTGTCCCTGTTCCCTGGCAGCAGAGCCCGACCCCCCCGGCTGTCCCCTCCTGCCAGGGACTTGTGCAGAGCCACAAGGGCCCCCTGAGCCTCCTTTGCTCCTGTCACATTTGACAGCAGCTCCTGCAGACAGCCAGGGTTTGTTCCACTCCGCATCCATCCCTCCGAAGGAATGCTCGTTCCATGGACTTTCACCTGAGGCATCTTGTCCTGGGTTTTAGGTGTTTGAAGACAGCATTGATTTTCCAGATGAGGCTGAACAAGTCCGGATGAGGAGGAAATGCGATCCCAACTCGTGTTTGCCTGGGTTTCCTCCCCGAAGGAAAAGCTACCTGACATTTACAATAGAGATGCAGATCGGAAAGCTCTCAGGAAGGAGATCCATGAAGGACTCAGCTGAGTCAGGAAGGGTTAGCTTGGATATCAGGGAAAGTTTCCACTATTCCAGAGGGTGCTGGCACTTCCCAGGCTCCCCAGGGAATGGTGACATTCCCGAGGCTGCTGGAGCTCCAGGAGTGTTTGGACAGCGCTGGCAGGGATGCCCAGGCTGGGGTTGCTGTGGGGTCTGGGCAGGGCCTGGAGCTGGATCACTCCAGAAGGATTTCTGCCCAGATCCTCCACGGGCTGGAGCCAAATGGCACAAAACCCTTTTAGATCTGCACAGCCTCAGCCCATTGATGTTCCTGAGAATGGCTTCAGCAAATTTTTCTAGGGAACAACTTCCTGCATCTGCCAGGTGATCATTCCCTCCACAGCTTGGCCTGCACTCGGTGGCAGAACTTCCCTCACAAACCCACCCATCAATCCCGGAATGGTTTGGTTTGGAAAGGACTTGGAGGATCATCCCATTCCTCCAAGGGAATGAGGAGAGGGATATCAAAATAATAATAAAAAAATAATGCAAGGCTGCAGATCAATAAATATTTAAATTATGTAGAAAGGGGAAAGGGAAGCCTTGACCTTGAGTGCTGCTCCAAACTCACATTCCAGAGCCTGGGACCTTCCCACTCGGTGCTGCCCTGCTCATGGAGTCAAGTTCTGAGGAAGGTAATTATTAATCAGTGATAATGTCACAGTTCGTTAGGAATATAAACCCTAATGAGTGCTAATTACCGAAGCAGCCGTAACACAATTACTGACAGGCAGGGCAGGGCTGAGCACTGCCCAAACTCAGCAGGGCAGGGCACACATTGCCGAGAACTTGAGCTCATGGAAAAGCTTGGATAAGTGAATCAGAGAGCTCCCAGCTCCATTTTGTCAGGATCCAGGAGCACAAATGGGAGTGGTTGAAATCATCTCCTCCAAATGCTCAAGGAGAAATGAATCACCCAAATGAATCTTTAAATAAATCCCAATAAACAAACTTGTGCTGACCCCAAGCTGTTTACACACAATTAATGAGCAATCAGGAAAAAAATAAATAAAAGCAAGCAGATCATCTCTCATTAACTTCAACGGGATCTAGACTGGAAAAGGAGTTGGGTATTCCAAAGTTGACTGAATCCCAGAATCCCAGGAACATTTAGGTTGGAAAAGAGCTCCAGGATCAACCTGTGCCCAATCCCCACCCTGTCCCCAGAGCTCCGAGTGCTACCTCCAGCAATTCCTGGGACACCTCCAGGGATGGGCACTGCAAACCTCCCTGGGCACTTCCAAGGCCTGAGCGCCCTTTCCATGGGGAAATTCCTGCTGCTGCCCCCCCTGAGCCTCCCCTGGCCCAGCCTGAGGCCGTTCCCTCTCCTCCTGTCCCTGTTCCCTGGCAGCAGAGCCCGACCCCCCCGGCTGTCCCCTCCTGCCAGGGACTTGTGCAGAGACACAAGGGCCCCCTGAGCCTCCTTTGCTCCAGGCTCAGCCCCTTCCCAGCTCCCTCAGCAATTCTCCAGCCCCTTCCCAGCTCCCTCAGCAATTCTCCAGCCCCTTCCCAGCTCCCTCAGCAATTCTCCAGCCCCTTCCCAGCTCCCTCAGCAATTCTCCAGCCCTTTCCCAGCTCTGTTCCCTGCCCTGCTCCAGCCCCTCCAGGTCCTCCTTGTCTCGAACTAAGTGAATTCCCCATCCAGTTGTATCCATACTTTTAGACAACCCCTGATAATCCTCTCTCCAAAGCCCATCACCAAAACCTTGAAAAATTATTTTCATTAAATAGGGGCTGCAATGGGATGGGATTTAAAGTCCCTTCCAACCCAAACCATTCCAGAATTCCATGAAACTACCTCAGGAGAAAAGTGGTAATGTTTCCACTCATCATCCAAGCTCCTGGAACATCATGACAGCACTGGGAATGGGCACAAGAGAGAAGGATAACAACCTCCAGCTTAGAACTTAACGAATTAATAAAATTAATTACCCGAGACAGCTGCCTGCAATAAAAACACAAGAATTTAGAACTGCCACTCCGGTTCTGTTTCTCCCCAATTTCTCCATCACTGGAGTCCTGTGAGGAGCTTCCCAGGCTGCTCCCTATCCAGACACTCAGGACCTGCCAGTTTTCCTGAAGGATTCATCTCCGACCTGGCAGCGCCAGCAGCGCTTGGCTCGCGCTCCTTGGAGCCTCTCCCACTGTGCCTCCAGGTGACCCTAAATCACCTCTCCTCTTGTTGCTCCGGTGCTCCCATTATCCATCATGGCACTGGCAATGGATTTTGTCACCCTTCCAAAGGTAATTGTTATTCCACAGGAAAATTTACATCCCTTTAAAGTCAAGGAATAATGGAAAAGCATCTCCGATCGCAGTCAGTTGGCAGGGGAGAGGGAAAACATCTCCTGACTTTTATAAACTGGCACTCCTGGTTGTTTTTCCCCCTCACACACACATCAAACTTCCATTTCCAATGGAAGATCCCAGATCCCAGTCCTCCTGTGCCAGAGTTCAATCCCGCTTCCACACGATCCCAGCAAAACACATCCCAAACCCCGGAGACGATTTATCCCGGTGCTGCAAAGACAGCAGAACCTTCCCATTGTTTTACCGAGGCATAAATCCCAATTAATCACCGAGATGTTTATTTGGATGCTTGGGAATATCACACACAATTAATTTATCTGTAGGAATTACTGAGCCGGGTGCTCCCGGCATAAATCAGGAATAATTCCAGTGGTGAGACAAACGACCTCCCTTTAACCACACGGGGACAGGATAAAGACTTAAACTCTCCATTTTTATTGTGTTATTTACTCTTCCCAGGGCAACAACTTGTGCTCCTGGAACTGGATTTGGTTGGAGCAGCTGGAGGATGGATTTGGAAGCAACAATTATGGCTTGCAAGGGATAAAATATAAATTAATGCAACAACGCAATTCCCAAGATCCAGATGAGCTGGAGAAAGGGCTCAGCGTCAGCAAGGGAGACTCCGGTGGGACAGCTTCCACCCAGTGACACAGGATCATGGAATTCTGGGATGGTTTGGGTTGGAATGGACTTAAGGGATGGTCCCACCCACCAATTCCATGGGCAGGGACACCTCCCACTGTCCCAGGCTGCTCCAGCCCCAATGTCCAGCCTGGCCTTGGACACTGCCAGGGATCCAGGGACAGACACAGCAAATCTGGCAATTCCAGCCCAGCCAGCAATTCCCAATCTCCCATCCATCCCTGCCCTCTGGCACTGGGAGCCATTCCCTGGGTCCTGTCCCTCCATCCCTTGTCCCCAGTCCCTCTCCAGCTCTCCTGGAGCCCCTTCAGGCCCTGCAAGGGGCTCTGAGCCCTCCCTGGATCCTTCCCTTCTCCAGGTGAACATTCCCAGCTCTCCCAGCCTGGCTCCAGAGGGGCTCCAGCCCTGGGAGCAGCTCCATGGATTCCTCTGGATTCACTCCAGGAGCTCCACAGCTTTCTTGTGTTGGCTTCCAAGGACAACTCCCAGCACAAATTTGGACAAATCCACAAATCCCTTCTACATGGTTTTCCTACCACCTCCTGCCTCTGGAGAGGTCACTGCTCCCATCTGAACAGCACCACATGGAAAAGCTCCCACTTCCAATGGGATCACCCATTCCAGCCCATTCAGGGAACGAGGAATAATCACAAAACGCTGCTGACACCTGAGCACCTCCGGAGCCACTTCTCACACTGAACGGTTCCAATTAAACACAACCAAAAAACTGAATATTCTCCCTATTTTCCAGCAGCTCTCCCAACACCTCTCCTGGTGTTTGCATATCCGAGGATTATCCCAGATGTCCTGGTCCTGCTTTTTCCATATAAAATTTCTGGATGAAGCACGATCGTGTTAAACTTTTGGAGTTGGAAGCCGATGAGAGGTTCATCGATCAATGAAGGTACGAATCCACTTTTAGTTGAATTTGGGTTTCTTTTTCTTGCTTTAAAGCGCTTCCAGCTTCTGGAATTCCTCTTGCAGGATGGGAAGAGCTCTTCCATGCTGCTCCAGACCTGGGCTGATCCCTTCAAACAGGATCAGTCACAGGTCTGGAATAGTTTGGAAGAGCTTGAGGAAAAATCTGGGAATTATTGCAGCACCCACAGAAAACTCTTCTTGCTCTCCCAAACAGCCAGAAAATTATTTCCTTGTTTTTAAAGCTGAAAATTTCCAGTGCCAGAGTATCCAGGAACCAGGACATGGGATTTGCCGGGATTTCCACTGCTCTCCATGACCCACCAGGCCCTGAGCTCCCGCAGAGCTCCACTGTTCCTCCATCCCCTTCCCAAGGCCATCCCACGCTGTCCCAGTCCCTGGAGCTCATCCTGGTATTCCCAAACTTCCCTGTGGGACACCGCCATTCCCGGCTCCAAAAGAGAAGACTCCAGGCACATGGATATTTTTTTTCCAGCTTCCAGGAATGAAAGCAGCTGTGGGGCTCTTTTAAGGACGAGCTTTGACATCAGCAAAAAGCCCCAAATCCTCAGCACTGCTCATTTAAATGTTAATGATCATCCAGGTGTTTTATGGACACGGCAGCAGATGGAAGGTGGGATAAAAAGGATAAAACAGGGATAAAAAGGACTATCCCAAGGTAAATCCAATGCCTCAGAGATGAAAAATTCCTGCTGGATACATCCCCTATAAAACTGCCACAATTCAGCACATCCTACATCCAAAAAAATGTGAGCTGAATCTTGGTGTTTGGGGTTTTAATAGCCATAAAAAATGTATATAAATACATAAATTCATGGAGTGCCAGAATTCTTTTGGAAGGGACTTTAGAGATCATTTTGTTCCACCACAGGGACACCTCCCACTGTCCCAGGCTGCTCCAGCCCCAATGTCCAGCCTGGCCTTGGACACTGCCAGGGATCCAGGGACAGACACAGCAAATCTGGCAATTCCAGCCCAGCCAGCAATTCCCAACTCCCTATCTCCCATCCATCCCTGCCCTCTGGCACTGGGAGCCATTCCCTGTGTCCTGTCCCTCCATCCCTTGTCCCCAGTCCCTCTCCAGCTCTCCTGGAGCCCCTGCAGGCCCTGCCAGGGGCTCTGAGCTCTCCCTGGATCCTTCCCTTCTCCAGGTGAGCATTCCCAGCTCTCCCAGCCTGGCTCCAGATGGGCTCCATGACTTCCTCTGGATGTTGGATCCAGAGCTGGAGGAGGGGTCACTTTCCTTCCAGCCAGGAAACTCAGGAGACTCAGATTCCGCTGAGGAATAAAAGCTGATCCCTCTTTTCCACCAGCACTTTGAGCAGTTTGACCTTGGATAGCTTGGAAGCAACTCCATTCCCACTGAAAACTCTTCCAAACCTTCCCCACCCTCTTTGGAGACTGGAAAAAAACTCCAACAGTTCAAACCCAAAAATATTCCTGTGTTTTGCACAGATCCAAGCTTAGGCTTTTTTTATGGATAAATAATCTCTGGGTATTTATAGAATCCCTCACAGCCAAGATTTTCGGGAATTTTAATGGTTCTGTGCCGTTAAATAGGATTTTAAACCCACCCCATTCCTACTGAATGTTCTGAGCCACTTTAGACCTAACAAAAACCTAAATATTGACCCCTTTTAGTTGCTCCAGATGGAATTACTTGGATTTATATGAAATTTCATGTCCTTATTTTCCAAAATTCCTCATTTCCTTAAAAAAAAATAAATAATTATCGCAATAATTTATCCCAAGGGGAAAAAAAAACCCCAAACCTGTGGGCACCTTCCTGTCATCATTTAAATTATTTTAATATCTAATATCTTTTTAATATTCCTGAGGTTGAACTCTGCAGACAAAAACATCCTGGAGTTTCCAGGGGAAAAAAAATGGCTTTATCAGGATTTATAAGATTATCACTTGTCTGTTGTTCCTACCAGCTCTGTTCCATGTTATTCCTGATTTTCCCTTGAGGGATGATGACGTTCCATGCTGGCTCCAAGGTACTTGAAAAGATAACACAGGAACAGAATATTTGGGCTCGAAAACTTGTAATTCCCCAGGGAGAAAAATTCCATTCAGTTCATTTAAATGAGGGGCTTTTTTTTGGCTTTTTTTTTTTTATTTCCTTATTTTTTATAAATCTCTGGATTCTCCCGCAAAAATAACACAGCGGGAAAATCCAGCGGATTTTGTCATTCCCGCTGCTCCTTTGAGGTGTTTTCTCCTTAAAAGCCAAGTCAGGCTGTGTTTTAATTCTTCCATGAGATCCATGATGCATTTTTTTGGAATGGGCTGTCCTGGGCAGGGGTGGAATTCCTCGTTCCTGGAGGGATTTCCATCCCAAATCCCTGTGGATGCGGCACTTGGGGACATGGAGCAGGGGTGGCCTTGGCAGTGCTGGGAATGGTTTGGCTTGGTGATGTCAGAGGGCTTTTCCAACCTCCACAATTCCATGATTCCCTTGGCATTTTCCATGATTCACAGCCTACACAAACCCTGTAAAGCCCATGCTGCCCATGCCTGAAAATTCCATGATCCTGGAGCCAGGCCAAGGAACCTCCTCCCCTCATGTCCCTTAAGGAGAAAATTCCAGGATTACTGAGGTTGGAAAAGCCCTCCAAGACCATCGAGTCCAATCTGTGCCCAATCCCCGTCTTTCACCCAACCAATCATTCCTTGGACACCTCCAAGGATGGGAATCCACCCTTTCCAATCCCTGACAAATCCATGAAAAAATTCCTCCTGACAGGAAAAATCTCCTCGGCAGCACCCAAAATGAACTGCAGGCATTTTTTCTTGTTCCCATCCCCACATTTTTCCCATAATTACACAAAATCCTCCCAGGATTTGGAGCTCAGGACAATGGATTTTGGATTGGGAATACCTGAGGTGAAATAACGACCCCACCAGAACTGGGTCGGGTTTAAACTCTGGAATAAATTATCCAAATTATCATAATTTAAATGAGCTGGAAAAGGAATTTCCTCCCAATAAATCCTAAAAAAATATAAACCACTTCTTTTCCAATCAGCATTTGTGAGGGAGTCAATAGGAAACAAAACACTGGGAGATTTGAGCTCTTTCCCAGGAGATTTGGAATCCTGGAAAATTAGCAGCTGGTATTTGGGATGATCCCAAGGACTTGGAGAGGGAGAAGAGTTTTTTGTCACAGCTTGGTAAATATTGAGGTTCAGCTGCCTGAACAGGAGAGGGAAAACCGCTCAATTCTGCTGGAATTCACCACCTTTTCCAATCAAATCTGGGATATCTCTGTTCCCTAAATCCGCTGAGCCCACCGCAGCCACCGGCCCAACAGGATGTGCACGATTAAGTGGGATTAAGTACCCACTGGAATCACAAATTATGGAATTCTGTGCCAATTAAACATCCCACATCCCTCTACAATTAATTGCCGGAGGTTTCTCCTAATCCATCACCATTCCAATGGAGTGAGACATCCCTGGATTGTCCCTATCCAGAATTCCAGAGGTTTTCCTGATACATAGGAGGTGATTAGTACCCTGAGCAAATTCCCAGCTTTTTGTGTGGCGCTCCTGATCCAGCCTTAGGAGCCACAAAATTCCAAGGTTTCCCTGCCCCTTGCTATTAATTAGGTCCTTAATTAGGACTTATCCTAATCTACAGATTACCTTAATATATTTTATATCCCTCTTCTCTCAGACAGCATCAAGAAATGCAATTGGAAAATTCCCTGGCTAAAAAGAAAGGATGGGGGAACCTTTCCTCCCTCTAAATCCCACAGAGCAACATTCCCATCCACAGGCATTCCATAAATCCACTCCTAACAAGAGGAAAATCCAGGAAACGAAGCCAAGGGTCAGTTTTACCCGGGAATTCAGCAAGTGGGAAAGAGCACGGAGGGATGGAGACTGGATACATTCACAAAAAAATGTATATAAATATGGATAAATATGGATTAATATGGATAAATATGGATAAAAGTGGCTGCCCCATCCCTGGAAGTGCCCATGGACAGGGCTTGGAGCAATCTGGGATAGTGGAATGTTTTCTTGGTGGAATGAGATGGGATTTAACCCCTTCCAAGCCAACCCACTGCAAGATTCCATGATCTGCTCCCCGTTTATTCCTACAGCTCCTCATGGATAACACCCCAAGGCTTCTTTCCTTACTCTCTCCCCAACATTCCTGAACTTCCCAACATTCCCCTTTCTCTCCTTTACCCCACATTTCTCCAAACATGAAAACTTCCCTTCAATATCCATTGTTTTCCTTTCCAGCTTTCCCTGACCACCAGCAGAGCTGCTCAGCCCTGGACCGAGGAGGAAAATTCCCAGCCTGTTTTCCGGACTCGTCTCCGAGGCCGAGAGGCAGCACACGACATTACCTATTTTTAGCTCAGCTCCGCAGGTACGGATTCCAGGGACACTTATGAACCCTGACATCCCAAAGGGGCTGCAGGGCACCGAGCTCAGAAGTTGTTATTTCTCTTTGGATGAGGAGGATTCTAGAGGAAAACAGGTCCTTTCCTGGCTCTTAGGGGAGGAGAATTCCAGAGGAAAACAGGTCTTTTCCTGGCTCTGAGAATTCCAGAGGAAAACAGATCTTTTCCTGGCTCTGAGAATTCCACAGGAAAAGAGGGTCTTTTCCTGGCTCTGAGAATTCCAGAGGAAAACAAGTCCTTTCCTGGCTCTGAGGGGAGGGGAATTCCAGAGGAAAAGAAGGTCCTTTCCAGGCTCTGAGAATTCCAGAGGAAAATAGGTCCTTTCCCAGCTCTTCCTCTGAGAATTCTGTTCCAGGGTCTTCCTACCCTCCCAGCCAGGAATTCCTTCCCAAAATCCCATCTAGCCCTGCCCTCTGGCAGTGGGAATCCTTTTCTCATCCCTCCAAGTCCCTGGAAAAAGCCAATCCCATTTTTAAAGCCCCTTTAAATACTGAAATCCACGTAAATATTCAGGAATTATAAGATTATTTCTCACTTCTCCCAAGGGGATTCCTGAGGGTCACAAACACACCCCCCCAAAAAAAGGCAGGATAACATTTCATAGGAATGAAATTCCTCGTGATCCTGAGAAAAACCACAAAGGAAGGTGGAAAATTAATTGGGAAGGGTCATCAAAGCTGAGCTGGATCTCCAAAGGCTTTTTCCAGATTTCTTTCAATCCCAGGATGCGAGATTCCTTCTGGAGAGCTCCAGGACTGGATATTTATCAACCACATCCACATCTTTAGGTCACAAATCCATGGAATATCCGGAGTTGAAAGGGTTTCATTAGGGTGGCTCATGAGCAGCCTGATTTTAGCCACAGAGGCTCCTTAAAATCCAAAATATACCCAGATTTTCCTACAAAACCAGGAATTTTTCATGGGCAAGAAGGAACAAAGTGAGCAAACAATTAAGGAATAAAACAGAGATTTGCCAAGAACCATGAGACAGAACCACTTAAGTCGGATTTGATTATTTCCCACATTCCTTCCGCCGTTTGGCCATTAGGAATTTTTTTAGGAAGTTTAGGCCTGACTTAAATTCCCAGGGACGTCTCCAAAGCCCAGCAGCACCACAGATGCACCAGAGCAGCTGCTGAGTGGAGCCAAAAGGTGAACATCATCCCGACCTTACATAACAGCTATTTATAGCCCAAATTCCCAAAATATTCCTGATTTTCCTGCTTAGAAAAGGATAAAATTGCTGGGGCCTGCTCTGATGTAGTTTTGACATAATTCCCAAAGAAGTTTTCCATCTGGATTTGGCTGGAAGTTGATTTGTTTTCGGAATATTTGGTGATGTAATTAATGACATAATTAATGATGCAATTAATGATGTTTATTTTAAATAAATGGCTCTGGAGAGAAGGGATGGGATCAAACCATTCCTGGTGATCCCAAAACCTGCCCCTTCTCCTGCTCAGGGGTGACCACAGGCAAGGGATCCGGTGTGGAATCTCCCTAGAAAACATCCTGGGATAACAACCATTCCCAGTTTTCCTTCAAGAGCAAGGTGGGAGTTGAAAATTCCCAAGTTTTTAGGGACAACCAAGTGGCCCACAATGACAAGGGAGGTGTGTCCAACCTGGCCTTGGGCACCTCCAGAGATCCAGGGCCAGCCACAGCTGCCCCGGGAATTCTCTTCCAGTCCCTCCCCACCCTTCCACCCAGGAATTCCCAATTCCCAATATCCCATTCTTCCTTTCTGTCGGTTTGAAACCACTCCCTGTGTCCTGTCCGTCCATCCCTTGTCCAAAGTTTCTCTCCACTCTTCCCACACCTCCTTCAGGTCCTGGAAGGCCACAACGAGGTCACCTCGAAACCTCTCCAGCCTGAACATTCCCAGATAACTTCTCACACAATGAGCCGACTCTTAGCATCACTTCCAAACTTCCACCACTCCAAAGAAGAGCCAGCTTTGCCAAAAAGGAAAATTCCAAGCTCACAACCGACCCCGAACCAGAAACTACCATGGAGAAAAATTCCCTGCAATCCAAGATCTGTTTGGGCTGTTTTGCTGAGGAAAGGGGTAGGAAAGTGGTGGGAAAGGGGAGGGAAAGGAGCACCAAAAGAAGATGGAACTAGAGGAAAAGAAGATGGAATCAAGGACAATGCTCTCCATTTCTTCTCCCAGATCCAAGACTGTTCCATCCAGCACAGACACAGCTGCCTTTAACTCGTTAATCCTGCACAAAATCATGGAGTGGTGTGGGATGGAAGGGACCTTAAATTCCACCTTCCGATGGGCAGGGACACCTCCCACTATCCCAGGTTGCTTGAAGCCCGATCCAACCCGGCCTTGGAAACTTCCAGGGATGGGACATCCATAACTTTTCCTTGTAACCCATTCCAAGCACTTTCAGTGCCTTTAAAATGGTGATAAAATATGAAAGCCACAGCTTTAATTCAATTTTTCACAAATCAAATGATCAGTCGCCCAAAACCCGAGAGCTTCACACTTTCCAAGGGGCTGGAATTCACACAACAGCTTTTTAAAAATATTTTGTTATTTTCCTGGCACACAAAATCCGTGTTTCCATCCCCTTTTAATTGCTTATTTCCGCCTCCTAATTTAATTTGCACCGCTATCCATGATTTTGATTTTCCCTTCTTTTATTTTTTTCACCGCTGATGTTTTGTGTTCCTGCAGCTCTGGCAGCGCCCCTGGCACAGCTTTGGGCTTTGTTTCTTTCTGCTGAGATCTTTGTGGCAGCGATTCCAACAGAGCCTCTCCGTGGGACACGTTCCAAAATCTCATCCAAGTGCTTCCCAGTGTGGGTGGAAGGATGGGGATTAGGGTGGAAGAAGGCCAAGAGGATGGGTGGAAATAGAGGGGACTTCCCACTGGAGCGTGGATTAACCCCTGGATCCACAGAACCAGGCTGGAGTCACCTCTGGAGACCACCTGGACCAAGGTCCTGCCCCAAGCAGAGTCAGATTTTGAGTTAAAGGAATTCTTGGAGGCGAGAGGCACAGCTGGCACTTTGTTCAGAGAGCTTTGTGTGAGTCCTGGTGTATTCCGAGAGTTTTGGCCGGGTCTTGGAATTCCCTTCCCAGTCTTGGGATGGAGATGTCGATCTGTTGACTTCTCTCCTGCAGGGTTTGGGTGGAACCATGGAACCATCAAAGCATCAGGGACTGCTTTGGGTTGGTGGGACCTGAATCCCATCCCAGCCCTACCATGGCAGGGACAGCTCCCACTGTCCCAGGCTGCTCCAGCCCCAATGTCCAGCCTGGCCTTGGGCACTGCCAGGGATCCAGGGGCAGCCACAGCTGCTCTGGCAACTCCAGCCCAGCCAGCAATTCCCTCACTGGTCCCAAACCAGCTCCCATCACAGAGGTCACCAGGGATAACCAGGATCTTGGTCCTGTCAGCCGGTGAAGGAGCTGTGCTTTTGGGAATGGATGCTCCTGGAGGATCTACTGGATTTACTGGGAAACCAAATCAAGCAGCTCGAGGAGCTGATAGCCAAGGAAGTTTCTGGGATCTGCATTCCAGTGATAACCTGGTTTTGTAGGATTGTGGTTTATACTGGCAGTTCTGGAGGGGCACAGAATTCCAGGATGGATCAGGCTGGAGAAACCCCAGAGGGTCCCTGGGGCCACTCCCTGCTCCAGCAGGGCCATCCCAGAGCCCAGGGCACAGGAGTGTGTCCAGGTGGCTCTGGAATATCCCAGGAGGAGACTCCAGCCCCTCTCTGGGCTCTGCTCAGGGCTGGACACTGCCCAGGGCAGACGTTCTGCTCCTGTGCCAGGGGAATTCCTGGGATCAGCCCCTGCCCGTGGCTCTGGGGCAGAGCCTGGGCCTGGGGCAGAACCTGGGGCTGCTCTGCCCCTCCCTGAGCCCAAGGACAAACAGGGATGGACAGGGACAGACAGGGATGGACAGGAACAGCCAGGGCTGAGCCCCCACTCCACTGGCGCTCCTCTCCAGGCTGAGCAGCCCCAGCTCCCTCAGCCTTTTCTGGTCACAGAGATGCTCCAGCCCTTCCTCATCCTCACATCCCTCCTCTGGAGCAGATCCAGGAGCTCCAGGTCCGTGTCCTGCTGATCCCAGAGCTGGACCCAGGATCCCCAAGGATTCAGACACTACAAACTCTGGAGCACCTGGGCTTTGAGGTGGGAAGCCCATTAAGAGCTGAGATCCCAGAAACCTCACACATTCCTGTCATGCCAGCCACAAATGATCTTCCAACCCCAAAATCCACATCTTCCCAACCTCCAGGCTCCCAAACACGAGCTGAACTTCCTGTGTGATCCAACCCGACTTCTGCTTCCATTAAAAGCTCTGGGAAGCCTCAGAGAAAACCAACAAACCGACGTTTCCAGCTGACATTTTCCTTGACTTCTCAGGAATGGTTTTGTTTTGGGCTTTCTTTTTTTTTCCTCCCAGCAGCAGAACAACACAATTGTCTCTATTCTTATGATGACCTTTTTGTGTCTGTCACCCGAACAGCTCTCACTGAGGTCACTTTTGTCACACGAGCGGCTGCTGCAGCCGAGTTCAGACTCAATTTTCACTTCTGCTGAACACCAGCCAGGTGTGGCTGAGGCATTTTGGCTGTTCTTTCTTCTCTTCCTACCCTAAAACCCTCTCAGGACCAGCAAAGCAGCCTCAAAGCCAGAAAATGACGATTTGAGCTCATTTGGAAGTTTTTGATGCCCTCAAAGATGAATCAGCTCTAAAAATGAGGCAGGGAGTAGCTCTTGGTCTGAGGAGTTCTGGAATGGGGGGAAATTCATCACTGGGATCATCACCCAGAGGTTCCCGCAGCAGCTGGGGATTTCCAAGTAGATTAAATATCAAAATTCATGGTTCTTGTTCAGCATTTCTGGCCCAGGTCTGGAATTTTGGATGGTGGTGACATCCCACAGAACCTGCACTAGGAATAAGGTACAGCTCCCAGGGAATTCCATCTTCTCCAGGGAATGGTTCACATCAGCCTGGAAGCAAACCAGGGAAAGAGGAGCACCACAGCTTGGCTGACTGGAGAAAGATTCCTGCTCTTCTACGAGTCTTTTACAGGACCAGCTGCTGGCTACAGGTCTAAACCCACCCAGGAATCTCCAGAAGAAATGGGAATGCTCATTCCAGGCATTTCCTGCAATCCTAATCTGAGCTCACCCCGGAATGTTTAAATCTTATTTAAAATTCCAATAAGAGAGTGGCAGAATGAGGAGCCAGATGATTGGAGGCACAGAATCCACGGAATTTGCTCCCACTGCATCCCATCAGGGCTTCTCTGGGAACCAATTCCCTCATTTTCACCCTCCTCAGGAGAGCAAGCCAAGCGCAGCGGGGGAGGTGGGAGGGCTGCACGTGTTCCGTGCACAAGACAAAGTCAAACTGTGCTAAAACATTTCTGTTTTCAGCTTTTACAGCGACCTCGGGACCTCCAGAGACATCCCGGAAGCTGCAACCAGCACTCCACACTCCCTCATCCATTCTTTGGGATGGATCCCACAAAATTCTTTGGGAAAGGAGAAACACAAAAGCCCAGGTGTGGCCAAGAAGGCCAAAAGCACCTGGGATGGATCAGGAATTGTGTTGGAGTAGGAGCAAGGACAGGATTGTCCTGATTGTCCCCTGGGCACTGCAGAGGGACCTCGAGGGCTGTGTCCACTTGTGGACACCTCATGAGGAGAAAGACATGGAGGGGCTGGAGCATGTCCAGGGCAAGGAATGGAGCTGGGGAAGGGCTGGAGAATTGCTGAGGGAGCTGGGAAGGGGCTGGAGAATTGCTGAGGGAGCTGGGAAGGGGCTGGAGAATTGCTGAGGGAGCTGGGAAGGGGCTGAGCCTGGAGCAAAGGAGGCTCAGGGGGCCCTTGTGGCTCTGCACAAGTCCCTGGCAGGAGGGGACAGCCGGGGGGGGTCGGGCTCTGCTGCCAGGGAACAGGGACAGGAGGAGAGGGAACGGCCTCAGGCTGGGCCAGGGGAGGCTCAGGGGGGACAGCAGCAGGAATTTCCCCATGGAAAGGGCGCTCAGGCCTTGGAAGTGCCCAGGGAGGTTTGCAGTGCCCATCCCTGGAGGTGTCCCAGGAGTTGCTGGAGGTGGCACTCGGAGCTCTGGGGACAGGGTGGGCACTGGGCACAGCTGGGACTCTGATCTTGGAGCTCTTTCCCAGCCTCAACAATTCCACATAAATCTCTCTAAAATCCATAATCCCTTTGGCTCTCCTCAGTGCCGTGCCCAGCCAGCCAAGCCCTGCCATGGTGAAATTCCTCCTCTCCTTCCTTTCCCAAATTCCCAGCTTTTCGTAATCACATTTTCCCTTTTGTTTTCCTAACAACATTTTCCCAAAGCAACAAATTAGAACCCACAGCCCTTCCCATGGGAGACAAATCTCTCCAGGCAGGAATGGGAATGAGAAGGCTGGTGTTGACCTTTCCACTCATTTTGATCTCCGCGGGCACTGCAGAGATCCCGAATTCCTTTAAACACCGCTCCAGGAAGGAAAACAAGATGGAGAAATCAGACCACCTCCCACGAGGCTTTATTAGAGCTCCTCCAGAAGCTCCAGGAGACTGGGGCTGGAGTGACCCCTCCTGCAAATAAATCAGGAGCCTCAGGAGAGCTTGGAATGCTGTCTGAGAGAAGCAGCAGCCTGGAAAGTGCTGCAAGCACAGGAAAAGCACAGGAGGGAGCAGCGGGAAAAATAATTTTAGGGAAAAAAATCCCACAAGAGAAAGGTGTCCTTGCCCATGGCATGGTGCTCGGAATGAGACGGTTTTAAGGTCCTTCCCAATCCAAATAATTATGGAATTCCATGAGTTAAACTCATCCCAACCTCCTCTTGACTTTCATATCTGATTTTCAGGAGAACAGGACTAATTAAGGGGCTAATTCCAGGCAGGGATGGAGGAGGTGGTGGAAAGGCTACAAAGAGGAGTAAATCCACCCTACAGCAGAAACTCAAGCTCATTCCGGAGGATGGATTTTGAACCTCATGGATTCTGAGCTCCAGGTGACTTGGAAGCACAGTTGGATCTCTGGGAGGTCGGGATTCCATGATGTGTGCGTGGGCGACTCCAGAAATTCTGCTTTGTTTTCCCAGGGAATTGTTTCCTCCCAAGAACAATTCAGTTCCCATTAAAAAAATAACATCCACAGCCTCTTTCCCTGTTCTATTCCCTTCATTCCAGTGGAAGATGAGAGCATTCCAGAGAAAGTTTGGAATATCAAAACCTGGTCACACATTGATAAATAAATGCGGGTGCGGACAAAACCCAAACTGAGGGAATGTGACACGGACAGGATTATTATTTACATCCAAAAATCCAAATAATACCAGAGCAGCCCTTTCCTAGGAAAACCAATCCTGAACAATACTTTGGATTCAAAATGTCTCACACAGAGGATGCCCCTGGATCCCTGGAATTCTCCAAACCACGTTGGATGGAGCTTGGAGCACCCTGGGACAGCGGGAAGTGTTGGGTTGGAATGGCTTTAAGGCTCCTTCCAACCCAAACCATTCCAGAATTCTGCAATTAATCCAAGCTGTTTGCTTCCCCACAGCCAATTTAGAAAGGAAAAAATTCCAACAAAACTCTTGGGGAGAAAAAAGGGAAGACTGGAATGACTTTTCCAGTCTGCGGTAATCATGGAACACTGGGAATCCGTGGGTGGCTGATGATCCAGCTTGGATGGATTTGGGATCCAGGGTGGGATCCATCACATCAGGAGCTGCCACTCCACCTTGACCCCCATCTCCATTCCTCCATCCTAACAAACGGCTCCAACCCCGATATCCCAGTGGGAATCCTGCCAGCAGATCCGCGATTAAAGGGACCTGTGCTGATCCCACACCAAACTTTGATAACTTTTCCTGGAGCGGGTCCTTTTTCTTTCCCCTAGGAGCACCAGCAAATTCCAACATTATCACCTCTCCACAGCAAGACACCAATCCCAGAAATCCCCAACTTTTCCATGAAAAACAGATGCCTTTCCTTCTCCCCCCAGCCAAGGCTCCATCTTTGTCACTTTTCCAAGGACAAGGAAGTGACATCATCACCTCCAATCCCAACCCAGAATGTCCCATTTTCCCTCAACTTTCACTTCCCACGTGTCCCAACAGGCACGTCCAGGTAAAATTCCTTCATTTTCCTGTCAAACAAGAAGATAAAAGCTCGTTTTATGGGAAAACTACGCTCTTAGATGGAGGTTCCTGTCTCAAAACTCAGAAAATTCCAGCATGGAAAGGGATTCATATGGAACAACAACAACATTTTCCATCACTCCATAGTTTTTTTCCAGAGCTGGATCTAATTTAAAGAGGGACAAAGCAAAGGCAGAAGTGTTTTCCCAGAGGAATCCCCAAATCCCGGGATTCTGCAGGTGTCTGGGCTGCTGTGCAAGGACTGTCCTTAAATAAAATAAATAAAATAAAAACAAAATAAAATACATAATTAATATAAAATAATTTAATACATTAATATAATTTATATTATATTTTTATTTAAATTTATATTAGTAGTTACAATAATAAATAATAATATATAACAATATTATATATTATATATAATATATAATAAATATATGTAATATATATAATATATAATTTTATATAAAAGAAAATATATATAATTTATAATTATTATATCATAACGAATAATATATATTTATATTTATATAATTCTTATTATATTTATACCATGTAAATTAATATAAGAATTATATTAATAAAAATAAATTTAAAAGATACATAATTAGAATAAAATAAAATAATAAAAAATAAAATAAAATAATAAATAAAAAAATAAAAAAAAAATTTAAAAAAATAAAAAAAATAAAATAAAATAAAACCCAGAGCTTCCCAATCCCATTCAAAGGACAGGAAACGTCAGGATGGATTCCCACCACCTCACAGGAGCCATCTGGTGCTCCCTCACACCGAACTGGTGTTACTGGTCAGCTCTGGGAGCCTTCCCTGCCACCCCCTGGTACAGCTGCATTTTTGGGAATCCATCGAATTCCATGATCCTTGTGGGCCCCTTCCAGCCCGGGAAATTCTGGGATTCTCCAGACAAACACAGAACCTTCCACGCTCCTCTCAGCCACCCTCTGAGGTACCAGCCCTTCCCTTGAGGGTGTCCCATCTGCCTTTCCTGATTTAAACAGAACCTGGAATGTGGAGATTCCCGGTTTTAGCTGCTTTGTAAATCCCTGGAGTGCAAGGCCTCTGTTAACCCAGCCTAATTTAGGCCAAGCTTTAAATCTCTTTAATCACTGCAATGGATGATGGATAACAGCGATGGAATTTTAGGGATAGCAGATCCACCAAGCATTCCACAGAAATGCTGGATAACCTCAGCCATCCCTCAGATTTGGGGATGGAATTCCCATTCAGCTGCCTCAGAATCCCTGGATTTGACTTGGAATGGACCTTTAAAGTCCACTTTGTCCAAGCCCTGCCGAGGGCACGGACAACTCCATGGGACCAGACTGGTCATGACGCTGTTCCTAAAAAATCCAGTGTGTCCTTACTTTAAGAACTCCCTCCTCCACATTTTTCCTTTTTTTGGGGATAATTCTTCACCCAAACTTCCCTTCACCTCCTCTGCTTCCTCTCCAGAGCTGCATCCACCCCATCCATGAGATGAGGCTGCCCAGAGATCCCAACTTTGGACACCATGGGATGAGGTTTTCCCACCGATCCCTTTTTTCCCATCCTCTGGAATGACTTCGGAAGCAACAACACAGCTCCTAAAAGAACACAGATGCAGGTTTCTGCCAGGATGACCTGAGCCAGTGTCTGAATCTCTGCTGGATTTGGGAATACTCAGAACTGCTCAGCAAATTTGGGTCTGGGTGCTGAACACAGTGACGGAGGTGAAGGACGTGAGCGTTCCAAGGTCGATCCAGGAATGGGAATCTCTGTCTTGGATTTAGCAGAGCCAGACAGAAATCCTGGAGGCAGACAGAGGACCTGGACATCTGACAGTTCCTATTTTCCAAAGGCTCAGACAAACTGCTGGATTTAAAACCTGACCTACTTCAGTGCCTGCTTTATATTGGATTTTTTATTTTTTTTCCCCTTCAGGATTCCAGCTTTTCTTCTGGGATATTTTATTTTCCACCCTCAGAAGAGCATCTTTTATACCTTAAAATAAATGTAAATACCAGAAATCAGCTGTGCCACTCTAATTAGGGACTTTTCCAGGTTAAATTGAAGTTATCAGGTTTGTGGGGTTTTTTTTTTTTTCCCACTCTGTGAAAAATAAAGGAGAAAAATTCCAGAAAAATCCACACCAATTATTTCTGTGGTCAAGTTGTTTCACACGTAACAATTAATAAATTAAATAAGGACAAACCTTGAAAAACCAAAATATTCCTGAGCGTTTACAACAACCTGGCAATCCCAAGGCTACTTAAATGTGGGAATAATCATGGAAATAATCGTGGAAATAGATTTTGCTTCATTGGAGCACCAGGAAATCCAAGGACACGAGACTGGGACCATTCCCTCAAGGATCATCCCATTAACCAGGGTGGGATGGGAAGGACTTTATCCCTCTCTGTTAATGCCTCTGGATAAGGAAAAACCAAGCCACTGACAGCAGTGATTGTGTCCTTAGGAATTCCAGTAAAACAGGATTTTTCCACATTTTCTTATTGGAAATAAATATAATAAATAACAACAATAATAAATAAATAAATAAAAATAAATGAATATAATAATAAATATAAATCAATAAATATAATTAATTAAAATAAATTCTAAGTTTGTTAAAACTACCTCCACACATTTTTCCAAAAAAAACCCAGGAAAATGGGAAAACTCCTGCAAATATCCCTCCCTTTCCATGCTGAAGACAAAAGATCCCAGCAGATTCCCACAAAGATGATTCCGTGTGCCCTAGGAATTATTCAAATTGAACTCAGTTTTCCAGCTTTGGCCCAAAGACCAATCCTAGAATTCCAGAATGGTTTGGGTGAGCAGGGATCTTAAATCCCACCCCATTCCACCCCTTTTCCATGGGACACTTCCCATTATCCCAGGCTGCTCCAGCCTGGCCTTGGACATTCCCAGGGATCCAGGAGCAGCCACAGATGCTCTGGGAATTTGTTCCAGCTGGGAATTTCTCCCTCATATCCGACTTAAACTGAATTTCTGTCAGTTCAAAGCCATTTCCCCTCATCCTATCAACCCTTCCCAGAAATGCTTCCAGGAGTGTCACGGTGTTCTTTCCATAGATTTTCCAGCAGGGGAAGAATTTGGGCTGAATCCTTGCTGGCAGCAAGTGGGAAAACACCTCCATGTGCTCTCCTGAAGGAAATGGTGGATAATGGAAGGAGATCAATGGCATTGATATTTTGGGAAGTGGTTCCTGGAGAGGATCCCACCTTTCCATGAACAAAGCTCATCCGAGGACTTGGACACCTTCCTTCAAACAAATCTAATCCCTGCTGGAATCTCCACACCTGGATTGAGCAGTTTTCCTAAAAAATGCACCAGCCAGGCTGGAAAAGAGCAGGAGTCACCCCGGGAATGCCGAGGAAGGAATCTCTGAAGTCCTGGGAGAGGAAAATCTCCCTGCTGGAGCAGGGATGGGCATCCTTATAAATGAAGAAATCCTGGGAAAGCACCAAATCCTGCAGGAACAGAGGGAGGAGTGAACCCAGCAGGGCTTGGGGGATGTTTTTGATTGTCTCATTCCCATCAGCTGAAGGTGCTTGGCTGCCTCCAAACCCCCCATCCCACTTTTCCAGCTCTCCAAACACTCCTCAGCTCATCAATCCCGAGGAAAAACCCCGCTAACGGAAAACGAGCGACGGGGAGAGGAGGAATAAATGCATTTGGAATGGTTTTCCCAAGCCATTAATCAAAGCCTGGATGCTCCTGCAGGTGGGATTGCAGCTCTCGGGTGTTTCGGTGCACAGGGGTTCGTTAGGGAGCGCTCGTTAATTACTCTTTAGGTACTTGAAGCCTTGGTGGGAACAGTAATTAAAGGGGAAAAGGAGCTGGAATGAATCATTAGGGAAATGTGGGATGGGCAAGGAGTGGGGACTGGAGAAACTTGGGATAGAGGAAGGTTCTTTGGGATTTAAGGTCCCTCCAACCCAAATCATTCCATGGTGCTATGAATTACAGGGAGCAAATCCCACCAGGAGCAGCTGGGGTGTCCCTGCTGTAGGAAGGATGTGGAGATGTTGGAGCAGATCCAGAGGAATCCATGGAGCTGTTCCAAGGGTTGGAGCCAGGCTGGGAGAGCTGGGAATGCTCACCTGGAGAAGGGAAGGATCCAGGGAGAGCTCAGAGCCCCTTGCAGGGCCTGAAGGGGCTCCAGGAGAGCTGGAGAGGGACTGGGGACAAGGGCTGGAGGGACAGGAGCCAGGGAATGGCTTCCCACTGGGAAATGGGAGATTTGGGTGGGATCTTGGGAATTGGGAATTGCTGGCTGGGCTGGAATTCCCAGAGCAGCTGTGGCTTCCCTGGATCCCTGGAATTGCCCAAGACCAGGTGGGATGAGGCTTGGAGTGACCTGGAATTGTGCTGATTTTCCTGGAAAAGGGAATTTCACGTCTGGAATCATCGTTGGGCGCGAAAGGGACGCAACAAGAAGGAGCAGAGAGAAAAGAGGACGCAGCTCAGGCCTGGAATTAATTAAGAGGGAATAAAACTGGGAGCTTTGGGAGCGGGCAGAATTCCATGTGCCCTTCTCCCTGTGTCACCTGCTTCACCCCTTGTTCCAGGAAATTCCCGATCCGAGCTGGCAGGAAAAAAAGTGTGGTGGGATTTTGTGAGGTTTCTTCAGGAAAACAATTCCAAAAATGCTCTCAGCACTGATCCTGCAGCCTGGGCCGGGATTCTTCCAATCCCAAATTAATCAATAATCAATAAATCCATTAAAAATGCAGCCTCGCAGCCTTAGTGATGAATCCCAGAAGGGGTGGAAGGGACCATAAATCCCATCCCACTCCACCCCCTTTCACACTTTCCACTATCCCAGGATGCTCCAAGATGTCCAGACAGGCCTTGGACATTCCCAGGGGTGGAGCAGCCACAGCTTTTCTGGGAATCTGGGCCAGAGACTCCCTAAAAATTACAGAAAATTGAATTTTTAAGCAAATTTAAGCCATTTAAGCCCATTTTTGCCCCATCCTCCAGCACTGTGGCTCCGATTCCTAAAACAATTCCCAGGAAACTCCTTTTTTCCCCACCTCATCCTGGTCCAAAGGGATAAATCCAGAAGTTTTAAGGTAATGACTCCAGGAGAAAAAGCCATTTCCAATGGAAACACGACATTCCAGGCTTTCCATCAAATTCCTGCTCATCTCCTGCAGCGCTTTTCCAGCCAATCCAAATTTTTGAGGGCACTGGGGAGGTCAGGGAGCTCTGTCTCAGTGTTTATTAATGTCTGTTTGGCTAAAACTAACAATTATTTAATATTAATTAATTAAATTAACATTACTTTAATATTTATTATTAAATGTAATACCTGTTCTATAGAACCTATAAATTATATTGATATCATATTGATTAAACTAATATCACTTTCATATTAATTATTTGATAGTGATTAAATTACTCTTGCTTTAATAATGATTATTAAATCTATTAATTATTTAGAAAATATAAACTATATTAATAATTTGATATTAAATTAATATCACTTAAATATTTAATATTAAAGATATTATAAATTCTATACAACAATTCTATACAACCTATAAATTAAATTAATGGCCTGATATTGATTAAGTTATTATTACTTTAATATTTATTGCTAAATATAATATCAATTATCAGGAACCTAAAAATTATATTTAGTTTGATATTTATTAAATTAATAGTAATTTAACGTTAATTATTAAATATTAATTCTATAGAACCTTTAAAATATAGTTTTATATTTATTGTTTCCTTATTTTATATTTATATTATATGAACAGCAGCTTCATATTGATTAAATAAAATCAATTTTATAATTTATTATATTTTATTATATATTTATATAATTATATATAATTTATAAATATTATATTATTATATATTATAGTATTTAAAGTAATTTAAATTAAAAATTTTAAAATAATATTAATTTACTATTTATTATTAAATATAACATCAGTTCTATAGAACCTATAGATCATGTTAATAAGTTTATATTGATTAAATTAACAGTACTTTAATATCTCTTATTAAATATACTATTAATCCTATAGAACTTTTGATAATTTTATATTAATTCATTAAAATAATATAATTTTGATAATCTGATAATAATCTGATAATAATCTCATAATAATTTGATAATAATTTGATAATAATTTGATGATAAATTGATAATAAATTGGTGATAAATTGGTGATAAATTGATTATAAATTTATAATAAATTTATAATAATTAATTAAATTGATAACACAATCAAATAAATTGATAATTTGATAATAATTAATTAAAATAAGACCCGTTGGCTCATTAAAGGTCGTTATTAACTCCCGACCTTGGCAGCTCCTCCAGCGCGGCACCGCCGGCGCCTTCGGATGGGAATTGTGTGAAAATAGAAACTGTGTCAGCCCCAGATTAACTCGAAAAGCTCTGGGGGCTAAAAATAATCAACTCATCCCCATTTTCCCAAGGCAAAAAAAAACAACTATGGAATGGTTTTTCATCCCTTTTTTTTTTTCCAAATGGGGTGGGAGAAGTTGGAGTCTCCAGTTTTGGAGTTGAGGTTTCAGCCTTGGTTTAAATTCTGATTTTTCTATTTTTTTATTTTTTTGTGTGTGTTTTTAGGAGTAGAACCGCAAATTTCTCTTCTGCCCATACATGCCAGAGATATGGAGCAAAAATGGCTGAAAAGGGACTGAAAAGGGGCAGAAAAAGGGCAAAAAAAAAGGGTTAAAAAGAGGCAGAAAAGGGGTAGAAAAGGGGGCAAAAATGGGCTGAAAAGGGGATAAAAGGGGGCAAAAAAGGGGCTAAAATTGGGCTAAAAAGGGCGAAAAGGGCAGAAAAGGACTAAAAAGGGGCTAAAAGGGGGCTAAAATGGGATGAAAAGGGGATGAAAAGGGGCTGAAAAATTCCAACATCCAGCCCAATGAGTTTGCAGTTAAAGCCAGGTCTAAGAGGAAATAATCCCAGCTCAACGGGGCAGAAGCGGGCTGGAGACGGTGCCAGGCACTGAGGGGAGGGGACAGAGAGGTGACAGATGAGCCTGGGGGTCACCCAGGCATGCTGCCTGTGCCGAGCTGGAGCTCCAAGTGGGACATTCCCAAGGGAATTATTCCAGAATGATCCAGCGATTTAGGGCCTCAGGCAATTCCAGTTCTCCTGGGGCGAGTCCTGCCACCAAAGCCCCGAGTGACAACGAGCAGGGGACACGCGCGGGGAGCTCGGAACTCCACCGGCACCTCGGATGGAGAAGTTCTACTGAATATCTGCTTTTTCTGAGGAAATTCCTGCATTTCCTGAACAATTCCCTGCATTTCCAGAGGTCCTAAACGCACAGGGATGAGCTGAGGAACACCAAGTGAAGCTCCCAGCAATTCCAGCCAGAGAAGCTGCATCCCTGGAAGTGTCCAAGGCCAGGCTGGAGCACCCTGGGATGGTGGAAGGTGTCCTTGCCCTGGGATGGGATTTCAGGTCCCTCCCAACCCAAAGCATTCCAGGATTTGAACCATCTCCCATTCCCAGCTCTGGGAACGTGCCTGGATGAGGATGAACAGGAGGTGGGCTGGATGATCCTTGGAGGTCTCTTCCAGCTCCGGATATTCCGTGAATTTCCACAGCAAAACCCTCAGCCCTCACCTGAGCCCTCCCTCCCTCTGCAGCTGCTTCTCCTGAAATAGGGAAAACCATTCCATGGGGTTTCTGGGATTCTGGGAATGCTGCAGGCTGAGCAGCTGGGAAAGAACCACCTGTGGCTTCCAGGCCATGAGCAGCTCCCTGAATGTCCAGGGAGGACCTTGTGGATCCTTTCCAGGAGGGGACAGGGGGAAATCGGGATCTGCTCCCAGGGAACAGGGACAGGAGGAGAGGAAAAGGAGGGGAAGTTTGCCTGGGATTTTAGGGAAAATTCCTTCATGGAAAGGGTTCCCCAGCCCTGGCAGAGCTGCTCAGGGCAGGGGTGGAGTCCCCATTCCTGAAGGGATTGAAATCCACGTGGATTTGGGGATGCTGGGCAGTGGTGGCCTGGGCAGGGCTGGGAATGGTCAGATTCAATCTCCAAGGAGTTTTCCAACCTAAAGGATTCCTGACAATCCTAAGGAAGAGGGAATCCCACAGGGAGTCTCTCCAGGAAGGCAGAGATCCCTCAAGGCACTGCCCAAAATCTCTTGGTCTTCCAGAGCTGTCAGGCCAAATCCCTGGAAAATATTCCCTACGGAGCTGGAGAAGCCTTGAACTGCAGCAGCCGTGGCACAACCGCCTCCAGCTCCTCATCTGCAGTTCCCTGTGGAGCCAATTCCAGGAGGGAGAGCACGGAGAGGGCTGGACCTGCCCAAAATGCCCCAGTGGCAAAACCTTTGCTCCCAAAGGAATTTCTGATGGGATCAGCTGGATACAAATCGTCTCCTGCAGGGACAGTTCTGCACCAAAGACGGGGGGGGGGGGGGGGATTTTTCCCGTGAGCAGGAAAATCCCATGGAATCCATTTGTGGCTGGAATTGCCTCTCCTCCTCTTCCCACTATCACATGCCTCAGGAAAACGGATGAACCCGGACTCTGGGAAGAGTTTGGGATCGAAGGGACCTTAGAAATCCCACCTCATCCCAGCCCTGCCATGGCAGGGACACCTCCCACTATCCCAGACTGCTCCAGCCCCAATGTCCAGCCTGGCCCTGGATCCAGGGACAGCCACAGCTGCTCTGGCAATTCCAGCCCAGCCAGGAATTCCTTCCCAAGATCCAACCTAAATTTCCTCTCTATCCATGGGAAGCCATTCCCTGGGTCCTGTCCCTCCGTCCCTTGTCCCCAGTCCCTCTCCAGCTCTCCTGGAGCCCCTTCAGGCCCTGCAAGGGGCTCTGAGCTCTCCCTGGATCCTTCCCTTCTCCAGGGGAACATTCCCAGCTCTCCCAGCCTGGCTCCATGTGAGAAGCCTCTTCAAATCCTGAAGATTATTCCATTTTTCCATGATATCCAGTTGTTAGGGAACACTGCACCAGCTCAGCACCAGCTCAGGATCAAAGCTGACTTCATCAACATTCCCAGGATTATTTGCTCACTCACACCAGGTCACCTCCAAGGGCACAAATCCTTGGAATCAGGATTGATTATCACTCCACCAAATTAAATCCACAACAAAAATAAAAACCTGGATCATGAACTCCTTTTGCCAATGGAATAAATCAAGCTGGGCTCCATTCCCAGCTGCTTTAGCCAAGAAAAATCGGGATTTCAGATGGAACAGCCCCTCACCCTCATCCCACTGGCACCTGCAGCTAAAATCTCCAATCCTACTTTGAATTCCCAGAATTCCTTAATCATCTTCCCATGACTTTGTTCCCTGGAATATTCCAACAATTCAATTTTGCACTTTTAAAATTCCCAGGCCTCTCTTCCCTCTGCCAAGGAGGAACAATTTGGCTGCCAGGGAAGTCAGAGCTTCAGCAAAAAAATTTTGGAAATGCAGCACCAAATGGGCCACTCCGGAATTCGGGCCAGGGAGCTCAGAGCTCCAGCAAAAAAATTTGGGAATCAGCACCTAACGGCTCACTCTGGCCCAAATGGGCCACTCCGGAATTCGGGCCAGAGTACTCAGAGCTCCAGCAAAATTTTGGGAATGCAGCACCCAATGGGCCACTCTGGAATTTGGGCCAAACGACTCCGAGTGATCCCAGCGCATTCCCAAATTGCCGTCAGTGGGAAGAGCGCATGGATCATCCAGGCTGCAGGGAAATCTGGGAATGCAGCCGGCACTCAAGGAGCAATTAAATTTCCGGTGGTTAATGAAGCATTCCTGCAGCATCGGCAGCCCTGGTGCTGCTGGTGGCATCGGGTGGCTCTTCCTGGGGGCTCCAGGGGAAAATTCCATTAAAACTGTGGATCAGAGCCATTCCATCCTGGAATTAGAAGGATGGGAAGAGGTTGGGCGGTCGCTTGGGGTTGAACCTCATTTTCTCAGCTCCCTCTCCTGGAGCATCTCCGAGCTCGGATTGGATTTTGCGTACGGAAATTTGGGAATAAACAACACCAGGAATCTGGGGGGGAGGTTCTGTTTGCACCTCCTGCTTCTCCTGCTTGGATGCTCCATAAAAAAGGCTGGATGTCCAAATCCATGCAAAACAGCTTCTAGCAAGTAAAAGGAGTTCATTTACAATAATCCCCTGGAAAAATCCAGGATTTCCATGCCATGCATCCATCAGCATTTTTACCCAGTCTCTCCCAGCCCAAATTTAATTCCATTTTCCAGAGGTTTCAATAACAACATTCCTGTTTTTGAGAATACGTCATCATTTCTTAAAAAAACTCAGAGCATTGAGGGGCTGGGATGGAATTCCCAGAGGAGCTGTGGCTGCCCCAGATCCCTGAAAGTGTCCAAGGCCAGGAGCAGCCTGGGATAGCGGGAAGTGTCCCTGCCCATGGAAAAGGGGTGGGAATGGGTGGGATTTAAGATCCCTGCCATCCCAAACAATTCCATGAGCTGAGGGAACACCTTCCCAAACTTTCATCTCTTCGCTGGAGCAGCTCCTGGCACTGCAGGAGGCTTCCCACGAATCCGTGTCCTCACAATTCCACACTGCAGAGCTAAAACTGGGAATAAAACAGGACCATGGAAGAGCAGTTCCACCTCCAGCACATTCCCAGCTCATCCCACCCCTCCGGCACTAATCCCAAAGTGGGGCTGATCCCACAGAAAGGGCCCTCAGCCGCTCCAGCCTTAATTACTGCCAGAAAAAACACAGCATTCCCTCTGCTCCCGGATTCCGGGAGCGGAGCAGAGCCAGGCTGTTCCCAGATATTTACAGCACAGACCCACATTCCCAGCTCCATTTAAAGGGGAGGAATTGTTTTATATCCGTTTCTCCCAGGCATGGAAATCCTCGGCTGTGAAGGGGAACGACGCAGGCACAGAAAAAGGGAAATTCTTTTCCCGCTTTTTTTTAAGTGTTATCCTGATCCATAATCCCTGCAGAAGGTAATTAGGAACGCAACCACACAAATTCCCAATTCCCTGCAACCCCCACAATCCATGGAAAACCTGCTCCTCTCCCATCATGGACACATTCCCAAGGGAAGATGAGGATTAATGCTGGATGCAGCATTCCAGTCAGGATCCAAGATCCTCCAAACATTCCTGGGATCATCCCCAAAATAACTGGGATTGGTTCTTCTGTACAAGAGCCGAGCAGCACCAAAAAAAATGGGAATTCAGCAAGCCAAGGGGACATGGATCCATTGTTTTATCCCCAAAAGTTGGGGATAAAAAAAAGGGATTTGATTGGGTTTTCAGTCTTATCACAAACGAACCGGAGCCATCGGATGCAAAATAAACCCATAAAACATCCCAGGAAAGGGATGGTGATTTTTCCTTAAGGAAAACAGGCTGTTCATAAATCCCCCACATGGAAGTTGTCATCCCAAGAAAAGCTCCCAACTCCTCCAGACAGCTCCATTTGTATTCCAGCTTATCTGGGAGGAACAGGAAACGCCTGGAGCAGAGCGGTGATGGTGGCAAGGCTGGGATGGGGCCAAAGCTGCGCTCTCCGCATGGAAAAATCCAGGTTTTCTTCCAGCTGGGCACTTCCAGTGCAAAGCAGATCATTCCCTAAAACTGGGATGAGCTGGAAAAGGGCTCAGGGATGAGGAGAAGGGTTGGAGGTGATGGTGGGAGAGAGCGGGAAGTGCCCCAAACCGGAATTCCCTGGGCTGATCCCACAGTGTGGGAGGAGGGAAAGGGGGAATTCTGCCCCCCTCAGCATGGAGCTCCTGGAGTGAATCCAGGGGAATCCATTGAGCTGCTCCAAGAGCTGGAGCTGCTCTGGAGCCAGGCCGGGAGAGCTGGGAATGCTCCCCTGGAGAAGGGAAGGATCCAGGGAGAGCTCAGAGCCCCTGGCAGGGCCTGAAGGGGCTCCAGGAGAGCTGGAGAGGGACTGGGGACAAGGGATGGAGGGACAGGAGCCAGGGAATGGCTCCCAGTGCCAGAGGGCAGGGATGGATGGGAGATTGGGAATTGGGAATTGCTGGCTGGGCTGGAATTGCCAGAGCAGCTGTGGCTGCCCCTGGATCCCTGGCAGTGCCCAAGGCCAGGCTGGAGAGTGCTTGGATCCACCTGGGATAATGGAAGTTGTCTCTGCTGGATCCCTGGGTGAGCTTCCCAAGTCTCTTCCCAATCCCAACCATTCCATGATTTTATGGAATGAGATTCTGGACACAAACAGAGGAGGCACCACCGCATTGAATTCCAGCAGCTCCAGGACTGCTCCTTCTGCTCCACATCCCATCCAGCCTGAATTTTTAATCCCAAAATCCCTGAATTTGGAAAATCCCTCCAAACTGTGCCCGACGCCCCCCCTGTCCCCATCAGAGCTCCGAGTGCCAGCTCCAGGAATTCCTTGGACACCTCCAGGGATGGGCACTTCCCACCTTCCCAGGAAGAAATTCCTCTGTAAATTCCCCCAGATCTCCCAATCCCAGCTCCAGGAACTGAACAATGGGAATTCTGCGGGAGGAGGAGCACTCAGCTCCCCGTGCCGCCGGATGGGACAGAAATAATTTCATTTAATCTCTTTTTGACCCAGTTCTTGGCAAACACCGATTTATTTTTTATTTTATTGCTGTTATTCGCTTGCCAAAACGAGAGGGGGGAGGAAGAAAAAATGATTGAATCCAAGCTGAAGCAAAAGGAATTTTTGTTTTTACTGCTGGGTTTTTGGATATTTTGTTGAAATATCAACATTTGGATGTTTTCACTCAAGCCAAAATGTTTCTCTTGTTGTGCTTTGCTTTAATCTCTTCGTTAAATATGCAAAAGCACAAATGAAAATATTGAGGTGATGACAAAATTTTAATAAGGGGAAAATCTCACAGTGCTCCAAGATTTTCCCCCTCCCTTTTCTCAGATGGGGTTTTATCCAAGAGCTGTTTCCACAGGAATTAATTATTCAGGATAAATTAAACAAATATAAATAAAAATAAATAAATCTATTTTTATAGAAATAAATAAAATCTAAGTTAAAATAAAATGAATATGTATTTTATAGACATATATTCATATAGAAATAAATAAAACAAATCTAAATTAAATAAATATATTTTTATAGAAATATATTTATATATAAATAAATAAAAAACTAAATGAAAATAAATATATTTCTATAGAAATAAATGAAATATAAATAAATTAAATATCTATATAATTAAATAAAATATAAATAAATTATATATAATTATAAATAAAATAAATATAAATCAAAATAAAAATCTATTTTATAACAAAAAATAAAATATAAATAAAAATAAATAAAAAACTTATTTATATAGAAACAAATAAAATAACTAAAATAAGAAATTTATTATTATCAAATATAATAAATTAAATATATAAATAAAATAAAACCAGAGCTGAACTCAGCCCTCACAGCCAGATCCAAGGAAGGGGGAAACAGTTGGATGAAACTTCTCCTGCTTGTTTCCATCTGACGCCCTTGGAAATGGGAATGATGGATTTTTAATGGATAAACTCCATTATTTCATATTTTTTACTATTTATAAAAAAGAAATAATGATTTTTGTTGGAAACAAAGGATTTTTTTTTGAGCTGCTGGAACGAGTCCAGAGGAGCCACTGAGCCACTCCAAGAGCTGGGAATGTTCCCCTGGAGAAGGGAAGGATCCAGGGAGAGCTCAGAGCCCCTTGCAGGGCCTGAAGGGGCTCCAGGAGAGCTGGAGAGGGACTGGGGACAAGGGATGGAGGGACAGGACACAGGGAATGGCTCCCAGTGCCAGAGGGCAGGGATGGATGGGAGATAATTGGGAATTGGGAATTGCTGGCTGGGCTGGAATTGCCAGAGCAGCTGTGGCTGCCCCTGGATCCAGGGCCAGGCTGGACACTGGGGCTGGAGCAGAAAGTTTGGATGCTGCTCCCGAACTTTGTACAACACCTCCAACATTCCCAGAGGATCCTGTGCCTGGAATTGCTCAGATCCTGTTGCTAAAATGTTTCTATTTGGAGTTAATTTGAGATCAGATCTTCAAAGTTTGGATCCAGCTGGGATTTGGGCTGTTTTCCCAGGGAACAGGGACAGGAGGAGAGGGAACGGCCTCAGGCTGGGCCAGGGGAGGCTCAGGGGGGACAGCAGCAGGAATTTCCCCATGGAAAGGGCGCTCAGGCCTTGTAAGTGCCCAGGGAGGTTTGCAGTGCCCATCCCTGGAGGATTTGATTCCATGTGGATGTGGCATTGGCAGCACTGGGAATGGTTGGCCTTGATCTTGATCTTGGAGGGCTTTTCCCACTTTAATGATTCCGAGTGGGAACAAAATCCCGTGTGGGATCGAGATCCCCTCAGGGTTGGTTTCTCCCCATGAGGATTTGGAGTTTCCAGCTGCTCCCTGAGAGTGGGAATTGCGTTTTCCCTCATCAAAAAATTCCAGCTTTTACTCCTCATTCCGAGGTCATTATTCCACATCCAAACATTCCCCAAACTCCCCTAAAATCCCTGACAAATAGCACGAACCCAGGGTTTTCATGGATCTGCTGGAACCAGGGATTCTTTCTGCATGGACCTGGATTTCCTGGATGCACCAGAGGTGGCTGCTCTTGGGTGTTCACTTCCAGGGAAACTCAGGATCCCCAGAGCATTAAAACCCTCAAACTGTGGGAAGAGAAGGGGGAATCCCTACTTTAAAAGGGGGATGTGACGGGAATTTATACTGGGAAGGGAATGGGAGAAGTGGAGAATTCCGAGGAATGAAAAGGGAGTGAAAATTAAAACCATTTTTCCCTTTTTTTGTTTTTCCCTTGGATCCAGAATTCCTTGGCCTCCAAGGCCTTTAGGGTGGGTTCGTGCATCACCTGGCCCAGCGGGATCCCAGCTCCTGGCATAGATTCCAAGGATTTCTGGCCATGGAATTAATAATAATGATGGTAATTAGCACATCCTGAGGAAACCGCCATGGTTGGATTGAGTTTAAGGGGAAAAACAAAAATCCCAACAAAAGGAGAGAGATTATTAATTACTCTAAGAAGCATTAAAGGATAATTTGGATTTCATGGAAAATGCAGGAGGTTTGATCCCAGGAGCTGGTTTTCATGGGAATTCCTGCAGCTCCCAGCTGCCCAGCTCCAGGGGAATATCCAGGAGGTGCTGGGAAACAATTCCCAGTTTTATTTCGAGGAAAAACGCAAGGAAATTGGGAATCCAAGGAAAACAGGGCAGGGTTTGGCAGCTGGGTGCCGTTTTATGGGGAGGGGAAAGCGAGGATTATGGAGAAATAAAGTGGGAATTAAAGGATGGTGCTGCCTAACTTTTCCTTGGAATTCTCCTCAGTGCATCAAAGAAATCCTTTTAAACTCAAGCAGAGGGAGAGATGGGAATTTGGAAAGGGTCTGGGAATCTGCTTTAGGTCCTGGGTGGTTGATGCTGAGGATATTCCCTAGTTATCTTACAGAAAAATGTAATTTTCTTAGAATTCCAGGATGGTTTGGATTGGAAGGGACCTCGAGGATCATCCCTGCCCTGCCCAGGGACACTTCCGCTATCCCAGGTTGTTCCAATCCCTCTTCCAGGGAAAAATCTGCTTTTTCCATGTGCTGGTGTTGGAATCTGACTGAATCCTGTTCCTGTGGAAAAACCTTCCTGAATTTTCCCTCCTCTGGCCACCTCTGTGGGGTTTTGGGTGTGACTGGAAGAGTTTGGGGCTTTAGAGAGCCAAAAAATGTCCAAAGCTGGGGCAGGGATAAGGAAATGATTCCCATTCCCAGCTCCATAGATCTCCAGCTCCTCTTCCCATTCCAGCTGAAACGAATCCCAAAGCGCTCACAAACTTTCCTACATTCCCAATCCAAAACACCACCTCATTCCTACTTTTCTCCAAGGATCCTGATACCACTTTCCATAAAAAAAGATCAAGGTGAGGACCTGGAGCAGAGGAAATTCCCAGCCATTCCCAATCCATCAGCACAGCTCAGGGATCACCAAATCATCCTCAAAGTCCCAATATTTTCCCAGTGTGAGTCCAGTGAGGACTTTCCAGGCTGAGAAAACATCCAAATTCCACTGGAATTCCTTTGGATCAGGACTTTGAGGACATCCAATAAGCCTGGAAAGGCTCATCCCATTCCAGTCCAGGGACACCTCCCAACACCCCAGGCTCCTCCAATCCCATCCAGCCTTGGCCTTGGGCACTGCCAGGGATCCAGGGGCAGCCACAGCTGCTCTGGCAATTCCAGCCCAGCCAGCAATTCCCAATCTCCCATCCATCCCTGCCCTCTGGCAGTGAGAAGCCACTCCCTGTGTCCTGTCCCTCCATCCCTTGTCCAGACACGGATTCTCCCACACTCCTGATTTTCCCTGACCAAAACTCCGACTGCAGAGTCTGGATAAGGAAAGAGTTCACTGCTTCTCCAGGATTCTCCAGTTCATCCCTTCCTCTCCCACTTTTCCCATCCACAAAGCCCCAGGCAGAGCACAGGGAACCTCCATTTCTCCCAAAGTTCAGCTGGAAAATCCCACCCAGAAGTGAAGAATTCCAGAGCTTTTCCATCCAAGGCGGGAAGGAAGGATCCCATTTATTCCTTAAAAAACACCCTCCTTTACTGCCTGCCTTCCTAGGATTCCCCACAATCCCTAAAAAATATTCAGGAGCTCCTTTCCCTCAGCACATCCAGGAAAGGGCTCTTGGGGGAGGTGGGAAAACCAATAGGGAGAAATCCCATCGGATTTCTCCAGAGGAGAGGTGGGAACACCCATAGGGAGAAATCCCATTGGATTTCTCCAGAGGGGAGTTTGGTTCCAGGGTATTGACACAGCACTTCCTAAAAAAAAAAAAAAAAAAAAAAAAAAAACCACAAAACTGAATTTTGAGGGATTTTTTTCCTTTTTTGGAGCACGGAGTAGCTGTGGGCAAAAAATATTCTTTTTATCGGGATCCCAGCAGGAAAATTCCGGGGGTTTTGGTGCCTGAGGTAAAGCTAAGCTTTGCTATGAGGGAAAAATGGTTTAATTAAACTAACGAGATCCAATTAGTGCTCATGGAGCAAGCTGGGAGAGGGAAAAGCTTCCGTGGCTGTGGCAGGGGTGGGAATGGGATGGGATTTTAGGTCCATTCCCAAACCATTCCATGGGGGAATTTTTGTCCCGCATATTTCATTTTTTAAAGGCTCCTTCAGCCCAGCAGAGCGCTGGGATCTGCTGCCGTGTGGAATTCTGCACTTGGAAAAGATCTAGCGCTGCCTGGATGTTCCCACGGGCCCAGGAATCCATGGATACAGGATAAATCCCACCCCATAAGGCTGGAAAACGCTGCGTAATTCATCGTTTTGGCCCCATTTCCTGCTGGCACAAGCCATTCATGGAATTACGGAATAGCCCGAGGTGAAAGAACCCACAAGGATCAAATCCCACTCCTGGCAATCCCAGGAATTCCAACTCCATGTGCACCCACGGCCAGGTGACATTAATTAACTGATAATCAATTAATTGGTGTCACTACACAAATTTATTTGTAGTGGAGCCCAGCTGGGATCAGGAACAGATCCCACAGGGATCAAATCCAGCTCCTGGCAATCCCAAGAATTCCAGCTCCATGAGCACCCATGGCCAGGTGATGTTAATTAACTAATTAATTGGTGTCACAACACAAATTTGTTTGTAGCAGAGCCCAGCTGGGATCAGGAACAGATCCCACAAGGATCCAATCCAGCTCCTGGCCCTGCTCTAGAAAATCCCAAAAATTCCAGCTCTTTCTGCACCCACAGCCAGGTGACGCTAATTAACTGATAATCAATTAATTGGTGTCACGACACAAATTTATTTGTAATGGAGCCCAGCTGGGATCAGGATCAAGGCCAAGGAGCAATCCCAGCCTCGCTCATCCCAAATAAATCATTCCAAAGGGCTCTGGCTCCCTTCCTGCCCTCGGCCCAATTAAAAATCCAGGAATTCCTGGAAAAGGCCAGGATTTCTCCTTTGGGATTGGGGAGCAGCTCATTCCTCACCCACCCAGGATGCGGCTCCAGCCTTCCCTCTCCTCCCACCAAACTTTTGTTCCAGCCAGGAAAAGGACAGATTCCAAAGGCTGACGTGTTCCGTGAATTCCCGAGTATTTTGGAATAACCGGAAACCAGCTCGATGTTGTGACAGTTTTTAAGTGAAATTCCTCAGTTTTGGAAGTTCTCTTCTGTTTGATGGCGCAGAACTCGTGCAGGGAAAATAAAAACACGCAATTCCCAAAGCAGGATCATTCCCGGCACATTCCCATTTTTCCAAAATTCACCTGGGATAACTCTTGGAATTCACTATTTATCCCAAAACCCCACATTTTTCCCCTTAGGTTTGACCTCAGGGAGTTCAAATCGGCCTCGTCCAAGAGACTCCAAATTCCTTTAAACTTCCCTTTCCTCCCGCATTCCCTGGAATTCCGTCAATCCATGTGGGATATCCTGGAAAAACGTGTGGGAGAACAACTCCAGAGCCCACTCCAGCCCCACAAAAGCTGCTCCAGAAAAAAAATTATCCAAAAAACCCCCAGAGCACAACAAGGAAATCCCTCCTTATCCATGGGTTAATTCACTTGGAATTTTTCTAGGGAGACACTGGGTTTTCCAAACCTCTCTGATCACCAGGGATAACTCTTGGAATTCACCATTTATCCCAAACCCCCACATTTTTCCCCTTAGGTTTGACCTCAACCTCGAATCGGCCTCATCCCAGAGACTCCAAATTCCTTTAAACTTCCTTTTCCTCCCACATTCCCTGGAATTCCACTGATCCACGTGGGATATCCTGGAAAAACATGTGGGAGAACAACTCCAGAGCCCCCTCCAGCCCCACAAAAGCTGCTCCAGGACCCTCACTCAAATCCCACAGGAAAACCTGGAGCACAGCAAAGGAGCTCCCTCCCCATCCACGTTTTATCTGGAATTTCACATCCCGGAAAACGTTGGATTTCCCACCCGCCTTTCCCTCCCCTCTCGGGCAAAGGAAGGATTTTAACAAGAAATAAAAACTTACACCGGGAAAAGCAGGAAAACCCAGAGCACCCAGATCCAGCAGCTCCTCCCGAGGTTTTTTTGGGAATTAAGACAAGCTCCCAGCTTGAAGTGATGGTCAGGATTAATTCCAGGTGGGAGGAATTAACGGGATTGGAGCAGCTCTGATTGGTTGATGAGGTGCTCCAGGTGCACCCAATTGGGATAATTCCCATTATTTCTGCCTCTCATCCCAGAGGAAGGACAGCTCAGGAAAAGAGGGAATGACTTTGTGCCTGAGGAGACCAAATTCCAGCTTAAAACCCATCCCAAAAACTCCTGTGGCAGCATTCCTGAATGGACTTGAGCCTTGCAGTGTGACACTTCCAAATTTCTGTGTTGTTCTGTATTCTGTCAAAATAACACTAAAAACCAGGAGAATGGGAAGGGAATCCAATATCCAGGGAGCAGAGCTTCCACTTCCAGGGAAAACAGCCTCGAATCCTTTGGGAGATCCCAATTCCTGAATGTCCCCTCCGCTGGGAATATTCCCTTAATTCCTGACTCACATTCCAGAGGTTTAAAATCCCCCAGTGTTCAGCTCAGAGGGAAGCTACTGCTCGAATATCCGGGATGGGATTCACCATGGAATTGGAGGGGATGCAGTGGGAATATGGGAAGGAGCAACCCCCATCCCGTCCTTTTCCCTCCTTCCTCCTGCTCCTCGTTCCCGTTTTCCCTTTCCCAGCAGAAAAGGCTGTGGATGGCACAGCTGGGATTCCAAAAATCCCCTTTTTTTTTTTGTTAAATCCCAGGGAAATCCAGGGATTTTTCAGGTATCCGGCTCCCTTTTTATCAAGGGTTGTCACAAAGAGTGCAAAGAGTTTTTTGGGGAATGGGGGGACATTTATGGGATGAAGGGATAGAGAGGCAGGAGAGGCTGGATAAAAAATGGTGTTGTTATAAACATTCCATGATTTGGGAATTCCGTCAGTTCCTCAGACTGGATCGTCCCTTCCCAAAAGGTTGGATTGGGGACAAAAATGTTGGAATGGAATCCCAATTCCCCACAGCTCCCACTCCCACATTCCAGCTGCCATCACTTCCCAAAGATTCCCAGCTGAAAATCCTTGGGAAAATCCTTCACGAGGATCCTCAGGGTCTCCCTGGTGCCAGAAATTCCAAGGAAAATCTGCACATTCTCACAGGGGAGGGACGTGCTCCCTGCAGGATCCCTCTGGAAGCGCCTGATGATCCCAGGATCACCCAGACCCCCCAACAATCCCACCCTGGGCACTTCCCAAGTATTCCCGGAGCTCCGGCAGCCTCGGGAATGTCACCATTCCCTGTTCAGAGCCCAGCACCCTCTGGGGGAGGAACCTTTCCCTGATATCCAAGAAAACCTGAGGAATTCCAGGGCTTGGTCCTTCAATATTCCATGGAAAGAGGGATCTCATGGACAGCCCGATCCCGGATCTTGGAAAAGAAATCCTCATCCCGGAGGAGCCCGGATTCAGAATCCGTCTGAGAAGAGCCAAGCGAGTGCCCTCCATTCCCGGCTATTTTGGGAGAGGAGATTATTTCTGGAAAAGGCAGGAAATAATTCCTCTGGATCCAGACGGGACTCGGAATTGGAAAGAGCGGCTATAAAAAGATCAAGGAGCTGATGGGATGGGATTTGTCAGGACTCAGAATTCCAGGGAAAGGTGATGGAGCAGCAGCATCCCGAATATCCAACATGTGACCAGGCTCCCCAAAATCCCTTTTTTCCAAAAAAAAAAAATTCCTTCCCAGCCATAAAAAATGTGGGAAATAAACAACTCTTGTCCCTGTGCATATCCGGGTTAGGGAAAGTGGGATTATCCCATCCCAGAGGGATTTTCCCACTGGAAGGAGGGGATTTAATGCATTCCCCATTCCCGACAGGAATTCTCCTAGATATAATCCATAAAATAATCCCGTATAATCCATATGTGGACTGACAGGGATCAATCATCTCTTCACGGGAGGAAATCCCGAAGAATTTTTGAGGAATGTGGAAGACGGGACCGAACTTCAGTCATTCCCATTTCCTTCCTCTTCCTCGGGCTGCTCGGAATTAATCGGGATTTTGCTCTTCTGAGCGCCGGGAATTTTAATTTTGTGTGTTTGAAGGCTTTTCCTTGCCAGATTCCTTCCCGATTCCCCTCCCACGGAATCCAAGGGTTTGAGCCCGCAGCTCGCGGGAGGCAGGGCCGGGATGCAGCTCCCGGAATTCCAGGAGGATCCCTGGAGCTCTCCACACATCCCGGGATACACCAACCCTCCGGAAAGTTCAGGTTCAGCTTAAATCCCAACATTTACCGAGTTTAAATTTGATTAATTAACTTAGATTTGCACCCTGACCCGAAAATAATCACCTGGGCACAACCAAGCCCTGAGCCCACAGCGTTCCCTCTGGAATTCCGGAATTCCCAGCTCTCGACCCTCGGCACAACCCGATCCATGGGAGCAGAGTCCATCCCGATCCCTCGGTTATCCATGGATTCTTCCGCACGAAGCTCATCCCAGAGATCCCCGGGCGAGGGAGGAGCAGGAGATCCTTGTGCAGGGCTCAGGGAAGAGTTAAAATTCCCAAGGATCCGCAGAACTCCTGGAGCAGGCGCTGGAGGAGCGCAGCTGCCCCTGAGGCAGCGCATAATTCCTGCCCTGTTCCCAGGGAAGCTTCCCTGGCACAAAGTCGGGAATTGTGCGGGGTTAAAGCACCCCGGACAACGCCGGCATTCACCCAGCGAGCACCCGCCGGGAAATCTCCTCCATGGAAGTACAATCCATGGAAATATCCTCCGCCTGGGAGCGCCGATCCAGAGGTTTCCCGACAAGGAGCCGGCCCTTCCAATGAGCCAAACCCTCCCTCCAAATAAAAGCCAAAAAAAAATGAGATGAGTGATCTCATTTTCCCGTCCCTCCTTCTCCTCCTTCCAATCCACTCGATCCATGAAATGTTGGGAAAGGCCAGGTCAGAGCGGCTGGAGGCCACTCCCAGCTCCAAAGGCAGCGCTCCTTAATCCCTCCGGGATGGGAGCGCCCGGGAATTACCCCCAGCATCACAAAGAGGCGAACGCAGGGGAGGAAAATCTTTCCCAGATCATTCCCAGATCATTCCCAAATCTTTCCCGACACCCTCTGCCCCTGCTCTAAGCTCCGGCGGGATCCAAGGAGCTCCAGCAGCTCCCAGTGCAGCTGGATCCTGGGAAAAAGGGGCAGCTCCAGGCTTTGGGATGCCAAATTCCAATTCGGTTCTTTGGAAAACCTGCAGCTGCAACGAGGGCTGAGGCCCTTGGATGACATCTGGTGCTTGGATCAACCAGGACCATTTCCCTGGAATTTAACACCTTAAATACCTTCCATTCCAGGCATTTTGAACCAGCAATGGGGAAACGCCTGGAAATCTTATTGTTCCCAATGGGAAAATCCCTGGAAGCCTCGTTGTTCCCAGTGGGAAAATCCCTCGTTGTTCCCAAGGCTGTGGGCGCTTCTCCCGAAATTTTGCACGCCCGGATTTGGTGCAGAGCCTCGGGAAGGCTCTGATATTCCTGGGAATGGTCAGCACTCATTCCATTTGTGATTCCAGGAGGAATTCTGAGCCATCCCGGGGTTTCCCGCGGCTGTGGATGGGATGCCGGGACCTGTTCCCTGCGGGAGTTGGGTAAAGCGGGGTCGCTGTCACCCCCAGACCCCTCCCCTGTCAGTCCCGGTGTCCCCAGACATGGAAAACATCCTGGGGCTCCTCTCTGCTTAATTCCAGCTGAAATAATGGGAAAATCCCTAAAATCCCGGCCAGGAGTGGATAAACCCCAGCCCAGTGACCCTGGAACACAAAAGGGGGCTGCACCCCCTGCGTGACCCCCCATGGGAGCAGCGGGATCTCCCCCAGTGGATCCGATCCCACCCAGTGGATCCCACCGCTGCTCCCAGATTCCTGTGACCACCTGGAATCCCCCTCCCTGGCTCAGGAAGAGTTTGCTTTGCCGGGATCCTCACCCCACCACAGCCTCACCCCAGCGAGGTCCCCCCATTCCCAGGATTTTTCCAGCCCCCACCCCAGAGGTGCTGGAAGCTCTCAGGCTCTCCAGTCTCCCATCCAGGAATTTTCTGGGCTCTTCCTCACTCCACAGGGCACAAAATGAGACCCCAATTCCCTGGTGAGCCCCCCCAGCCGAGGCAGCCCAGGAACAAACACAAAAATCCCTTCTCCGCTCTCCCAAAATTCCCATTTTTTGCTGAGCGGCCTCTGAGCCGTTAAAAACTCCCCGTGCCCACATCGGCCTCTCCACGGAGCCGCTTTTAACTCTGGAAATTGGAAGTTGGGTAAAAGGAGAACCATCACGTCCCGAATCCCTACATTTTCTGCTTTATTAACAGCGCAGGTCATGCGTCATTGAAAAGGGAGGAAAAGTGCAGCCGCACGGATCTGGAGCTGCTCTCCATCCTTCGGCCAGGAAAACAGGGAGAGCTGAGGAGCTGCACGAATTCCCAGCGATTCCAGCAGCTCTGCTCTCCCCCGTCCCCTGAGGAAGGTGACACAGGGCTGGGCTGGGCCTGCCCTGCTCCCAGTTCTCCCAGTTCCGTGCTGGTTTCCCGTTCGGATCCCGGTTTTCCACGGCAGCGCCAGCATCCCGGCGGAGCAGAGGGAAGTTACGGAGGTGCTGCCCAGCCAGGCAGAGCGGCCCGCTCATCCCGAGTTCGGGATGAACTCGGAGCCAGCAAAAGGGGAATTTGTTTCGGAGCAGCTCCCGGGGTGGGCACGGGCGGTGCCAGCACCTTCCCGCACCTCCGGAGCCACGGGAGCATCCAGGGCTGGAAAACAGCCCGGGAGAGCCGTGCCAAGGACAGGTGGGATGAGCCAGGGAGGAGCCGGGAGAAGCTGAAGCAGCAGCCGGAGCCTGAGGGATGGGGCTGAGCCACCTGCAGGGCTGGGAATATCAACAGGGAGCAGGGATGGATTCCAGGCTGCTCCTCTCCCTCGCCACCTTCCTCATGGAGAGGCTCTGGAGCTGTGCCCGCTCCCAGAGGAGAACAGAACAAGGAACAAGTGTTAACACAAGACACCTCCCCGCCAGCACCGCGCTCGGAAGCAGAGCTGCGAGGCTCTGGAAATCTTCAATAAAAGCCAAAAAAAAACTTGTTAAAATCCCACCAAAAGGCACCAAGATCCAGGCAGGTTCCCTCTCCCAAGCTGGGGCTCACTTTGGATAACCTACAGGCTCCAGCCTTCCAGTCCTCCCTTCCCAAAATGGCCCTGCTGCTCCGAGCAGGCTCCTCGGGGGCTTGGAACATTTTCCATTTTTTTAAAATTTTTTTTTCGGTCCACATTCTCGAGCCGACCTTCAGCAGTCGACGAGGACACCCGAGTTTCCAGGGCGCTGCCCCCGCTCTCGGCAGCCCCTCGCTCCCCCGGCCTTCGCCCGAATCAGCCGTGAGGAGGAGAAAGCAGCAGCGCCCAAGTCTCACCACAAAGCCCGTGTGCCAAACCTCGGAGCTGAGTCGGCATCTCCTCCCTCCAGCCCCCACCGCGCTCTCCCTGAACAAGCCCTCTCCTATTCACGGCAGCCGCTGCTGTTCCCGAGCATCCAACAATATCTGCCTGTGTGCCGGGGGAGGCAGGGAGCCGCTGCCAGCGCCACATCCAGCGCATCCATCCATCCATCCGTCCATCCGTCCATCCACCGCGAGCTCTGCCCCTCAGATATTCGCAGTCACGTCCCAAATTTTGAAAAATTAAGGATTAAAAAGAAAAAAAAAGGGGGGGGAGGGGGTGAGTCTCTAAGTGAGGCTCCCTTCCTGGTGGGAAGCGAGTGTGGAAGTGTGGGAGCGGACGGGCTCGGAGGAGCGAATGTCACACGAAGCGTTTACTGGGAGATTGATGGATCTCCTTCCTCAGCCTCGAGTGCCAGAGCTGCCGGCAGCACCGCACCGCCGCCGGGCCCCGCCGCGCCGCTTACATAACCCCCCCGGCCGGGAACGGGGCTTCACCGGGAACGGGGCTTCACCGGGAACGGGGCAGCGACGGGAACGGGGCAGAGCCGGGAATGGGGCAGAGCCGGGAGCGCGGCTTCACAGGGATCGGGGCTTCATCGGGAACGGAGCATCACCGGGAATGAATCGAGGGTTCACAGGGATCGGGGCATCACCGGGAGCGGGGCTCCATCGGGAACGGGGCATCGCCGGGAAGGGATCGAGGGTTCACAGGGATCGGGGCATCACCGGGAGCGGGGCAGTGTCGGGAACGGGGCATCACCAGAACGGGAGTATCACCGGGGCATCACCGGGACCGGGGCATCGCCACAACCGGGGCATCACCGGGACCGGGGCATCACCGGGACCGGGGCATCGCCACAACCGGGACATCACTGGCACCGAAGCATTATCACTGCCCGGGCATCACCGGGAGCGGCCACAGCGCGGCCGGGGCATCGCCAGAACCGGAGCATCACCGGCACCGGGGCACAGGGCAGCATCCCGGCCGCGCAGCCCCGCGATCCGGCGGAGCGCCCGGCTCTCCCCGCCGCTCGGCTCCGGGCACGGCCGAACCGGGGCCACCTCGAGGTCGCGGGGGAAGCAACAAGACCGCGGCCCCAGCGCGGAGCGGGCGATGCCGCCGGTGATGTGCAAGTCACGGGCGGGGGGCAGCGGGGCCCGGGGAGCGGAGCCGCCCGCCCGCGGGGTCCGCGCGCCCCCGGCGGAGCCCCGGGAAGTTTGCGGCGCCTTCGCCCCCGCCCCTGGCTCCGCGGCCGCGGGCGGCAGCGCCGCCGGTAACAAGTGCGGCGGCCGCGGGCGCGGAGGAGCCCCACGGAGGCGGCGCCCACCCGCTCCGCCGCGGCGGCCAGCGCGGCCCGGGACCGGCCGCGGCCCCCCCCGCGCCCCCTCCCCGACCCCCAGAATCGCCCCCTCCCCCGCCCCCCGGCCCGGTTTGCGCCGTGAAATGTCAGCGTCTCATGGCAACGCCGCTGCCTCCGCTCTGCCTCCGCCGGCTCCCGCGGCGCGCAGCGGGGCCACGCCGCTCGCCCCCACCTCCTCCCCCCCCCCCCCGCCCTTCCGCCCCGGCGACAGTCGCGACAAGGTCACGCGGCGCCCCGGACTCACCGTACACCCCTTGGCCGGAGCTGCCCTCCAGCAGAACCGTCAGCAGCCCCAGCAGCCCGATCGCTACATCCATCTTCACGTGAGCATCCACATATCCAGCCCGGCGGGGCGGGGGGGGGCAGCGCAGCGCCCGCCGGAGCCCCGCGCTCCGCTGCGGCCGAGCCGCGCACGCCCGCGCAGGCAGGGCGGCGGGGGCAGGCGGCGGGCACCGCGCCGGTCCTCCTCCTCCTCCTCCTTCCTCCTCCGCCTCCGCCTCCTCCTCCTCCTCCTCCTCCTCCCGCTGCGCAGCGGGCGGCGCGGGGCGAGCCCCGCTCAGAGCGAGCCCCCGGCAGCGGCAGCCCCCGCACCCCCCCCGGGCCGCGGCCCCCTCAGGGCTCCGGCCGCCGCCGCCGCCGCCTCCCGGGGCCGCCGAGCGCCGCGCGGGGCCGCCGCAGCCGCCTGCGCCCCGCGGCCATCAGATGCCACCGCGGCGCCGCGGCCCCCGCATGGTGCGCGGGGCCCCCCGCGCGGCGCGGAGCGGAGCGGAGCGAGGGGGGAGGCGGGGGCGGCGCGGGGCGGGGGCGGGCGCGGGGCCGCGGGGAGGCTCCGGCTGTGGCGCTCCGGGGAGCGGCCCCCTCCTCTCAGCGCGGCTGCGGGGCGGCGGCCGGGCCCATGGCGGGGGCGGCGCGGGGCTCCCGCGGCCGCGCTGGGTGCGGGTGCGCTGCTGTGCGAGCGCGGGGGAGCGGGCGCGAGTGGCGGCGGCGGGGCCGTCACGTTGTGCTTTACGTGCGGGGCCGGCAGCCGCAGCCCGGCGACGTCAAAGCTGCGTGGCTGCTGCTGCTGCTGCTGCTGCGCGCCTTCCTCCGCCTCCTCCTCCTCCTCCTCCGTCGCCTCCGCCGCCGCCCCCCGTGGCCCCGCGGCTCCGCCACCGCCGCCGGGCGCGCACGGCCGCGGGCGCTGCCAAGGAGGGATGCGCGGCGAGAGCCGCTCCGCTCCGGGATGCGCGGAGCGCTGGGAACCGCGCTGCCAAGCCGGGATGCGCGGAGCGCTGTGACCCGCATGGAGCCGGGACTGGGGGGGTCTGAGCCGCTCTCTCCCGGGACGCGCCGAGCGGTGCGGCTGACACGGATCCGCGTTGGGCCGGGCACCCCGCTCCGTCCCGGGATGCGCGGTGCGGCCCCGCTCCGTCCCGGGATGCGCGGTGCGGTCCCGCTCCGAGCCGGGATGCGCGGTGCGGCCCCGCTCCGAGCCGGGATGCGCGGTGCGGCCCCGCTCCGAGCCGGGATGCGCGGTGCGGCCCCGCTCCGAGCCGGGATGCGCGGTGCGGTCCCGCTCCGTCCCGGGATGCGCGGTGATGCGCGGTGCGGTGCGGACGGTGAGGGGCGCCCTGAGCCCGCGCTGCGCTCCCGGCCCGAGGGGTCCGTCCCGCTCACAGTTCTGGGCTCCCCTTCCCCACTCCGAGCCTGCTGTCCCCCGGTGTCCCCCTGTCCCACCCCGCTCCTTTCCCTGCCCCGTTCCGGGGCACCGCCGGGCTCAGACCCCGCTGCTTCCCCAGGCTCCAGTGGCTAAACCCCGGCGCTTGCTCCAGGCTGTGTCCCGGGCCCGGGGACAGGGGCAGCCAGCGCCCGGGAGTGACAGAGGGCACAGGGAGGTGACAAAGCAGCGGCTCCCTGTGTCTGATCCAGCTGGGATCAGCCTCAGCGGCTGCGTTATTCACCCTTCGGCGACCTCGAGTACTTGAGACCCCTGACTGGCTCCCAGCACCTTCCCAGCCTGCCTGATGTCCCTGCGTGTTGGGATTTGTGCTGGTCAAAGTCTCTTCTCTCCAATCCCTCAGAACAAACCAAGATTTTTTGGTGGGAAAAGGCTGCCTCTGTCCTCTTCCCTTTTCCCTTGATTCTTCCAAGGATTGCCCCAAAGCCTTGGGCACCTTGGATGTTAATTCTGCTTTCCCTGCCTGCATCAGTAAAGGATTCGTGCTCCAGGACAGTGACAGCGCTCTGCAAGGGACAGCTGCACTCTCAGGGCTCCTGTGACCCCACAGGACGCTGCTAACGAGGCTGGGGCTCTCCCAGTGCTCTCCTGAGCTTTTCCATCATTCCCATGAGATGATCCAGCGCGTTGCTCTGCTGTGTTTCCACCCCCGAAGGGCTCAGAGCACCCAATCCACCACGGGAATTTCAGCAGGGAGCTGAATTCGGTCCCAGCTGGAGCTGTTCCCTATTCCCAGCCTGGTGAGAAGGTGGGAAGTGGGAGAAGGGATGGGTGCATCCCTTCCCTGCGCCATTCCCACGCTCCCAGAGGCCAAAGCCTGTCCCCAGCTGAGGGTGACGCTGAGGTGGCCTCGGGGCTGAACTCAAATCCCGTGTCCCCCTCAAGGGACACCGCCCTGCACCACTCCAGACACTCTCCCTGCCTCTGGCTGCGTCCCATCCCTTCCCTGCTTGGTCTCCCGTCTGAAGGGACTCCAGGTGGCTTCTCTGAGTCCGTCTGATGCTCCTTTTCCTCTGCTTTTCAGTTCCAAGGAGAATCTGGGGACACCTCCGGAGGTGGCACTGCCAGCGTGACCTTCAGCTCATTCCACCTTCAGCTGCCTTTTGGCTTTTTTCCTGCCTTCAGCTCCTCCTTTTCCCCCTTTTCTCTGCCACACCTGTGCCCAGCTGGCCCTCAGAGCAACATCTGGGCCACATCTGGGCCGTGCCCATCCCAACCCAGACCTCTGGTCCTTTCCCAGGGATTTCCCCCCGTTTTCCTTTCTCCATCCAACCACCCCACAGCACAAACTCCACGCCCCAAAAGCCTTTTTGACCTCTTTGAGTGTTTTCCTCACCTGTAAATCCCCAACCAGGGCAGGTTTTGGAGGAAAAGCCGGAATTCTTCACATGGAAACGGTGGGAAAAGTGCCACATTCCCTTGCGGCTGCTCTGTGGGTTGAACATCAAGAACATTTAAAGGGCTGGGCCTTTCTCTCCCTATTTCCAGCCTTCCCGTGGTTAATTCCAAGATCCTCCCAGCACAGCCAGATGTTCTGGGATGCTGAAGGCTGGAATCTGGCTGGAGCAGCCCTGAGGAGGGATGTTGTTAGCGGGTTGTTAGCACACCACTGACAGCATTCCCTGGAAGTTCAGCCCTTGCCACCGCAGCAGGAGAAACGAGGAGGAAACCTCACCAAAAAAAAGCAAAAAACTTGGAATTGCAGAAAATAATTCCCAGTCTGAATTTAAGCAGGTGCACAAATCTCTGTGGGGTAAGAGCCCAAATTATTTTCATCTCAGGTGGGTTTTTTTTACGTGTTTGTTCTTCAAAGTTTAACTATTGCAGCTCCTGCTGAGATTTGCTGGAGGATGTTCAGCTGTGATCCCAAATCCAGGAATCTCTCTAGACAGGGAGGAGAAAGGAGGAATTAAAAGAAGTCAGAGCCGATTTCCCTGCGTGTCCCAAACCACTCTCTAGGATGTTAAATATGGAGTTGCTCCCTGCTGGAATAATTTAACCGGGAATTGTGAAATTCAGCCGGTCCCGGGATGTTCCCAGGAGCAGCACTGGGGTTTGTGCTCAGGCTCCAGCATCTCCAGAACTTGGGGGAAAGCTTTTCCCAAAGAATGGGAAGTTCAGAGCCCCAGGCTGGACTTCACGGCTTCATTTCCCACTGGGAAGGCTCATCTGGCGCTTTTAGACCCAAAACAAATCCCTGTTTTTGTCCCTGCTCCCAAATCCATGAGATTTCTCCTCTTAACTCAGCCAGGGTTGGCAGAACGTGTCCAGAGATCCACCCACCACACCTGGGATGGGATCCATGGGGAAAAGGGCTGGGAGAGCAGCAGGTGAGGATTCCCAACGCCTGGAGCTGGACTGGAAATCCCTGGAGGAAATCAGGAGATTTGGGATTCATCCAAGGACCCCGCAATCATGGGGTGTCTTGGTCACGGGCAGAGCTCTCCAAACCCACGATAAAACTTGATTTTCACAAAATCCTGGGATTTTTTGCCATCCTCCCTGCACGAGGAAGAACGGAGAGGCTCCAGTGGGATTTCTTTTTTATTCAGGGAAATAAACTGGCTTTGATTGTGTTATTCCAAACAATTCCCGAGGTTCATTTCCATACTGCAACAGGGGCAGCTTCAGCAGCAGCAGTGGTGTGGATGGATAATTTCCTTTACCTTCGCAAGAATTCCCTTTTTTCCTGATTTTCCTGCTGATAATGCACAAGGCACTCGTTATTTTTGGAGTGTCAGCCATCCTGGAGTTATCCTTCTTCACTCCTTGCTTGTCCAACAGCCAATCCTGGGGAAGGAACACATTTTTAATGAGCTTTAATTTTAATTTACTTTTAATTTTACTTTTACTTTTACTTATAATTTTACTTTTAGTTTTAATTTTAATTTTAATTTTCATTTTAATTTTACTTTTACTTTTAATTTAAATTTTACTTTTAATTTTAATTTTAATTTTAATTTTAATTTTAATTTTAATTTTAATTTTAATTTTAAACCAATTTTTAATGTGATTTCCTGATGATTTCTAGGCTGGAAAATTCAAATTTTGTTGTGGCCACCCAATGGATTGAGCATCCTTGTTTGCCACTGGTTAATTAAATGTGACCCACTTCATCCCCATCCTCTCCGGGGATTCACTGTTCCCATGCCAGGGAATGCTGGCATGGCAGGGCACGAGATTATTTTGATTATTTGACACCTCAGGGCTGAGTTTTGCAGGCAGAGCTGGGGGCAAACACACAAAACCAGGAGCAGGAGCATCCACACCCTGCTGAGGAAAAACAGCACAGCGTGGGGAGCCAAATCCTGAACAATTCCATCCTCCGGTGGCAGGGTTTGGGATGAGAGGGGATGGAAGGTCCCACCCAAGCCAAACCAGCCCGGGATTCTGTGGTTCCATAATCCAGCTCCAGAGAGGATGTGTCGGTGGTGAAAGGGATTCAGAGGATGCTGAGGCTTTCCAGGAGTTATAAAAATGATGGAGAGGGAATTTTCCATGGGCATGGAGTGATAGGGAAAGGGAGAATGTTAAACTGAGAGTGGGTGAGGTGGTGTTGGATATTGGGAAGGAATTCCTGTCTGGGAGGGTGGGGAGGGGCTGGGCTGGAATTGCCAGAGCAGCTGTGGCTGCCCCTGGATCCCTGGCAGTGCCCAAGGCCAGGCTGGACACTGGGACAGTGGGAGGGCTTGATTAAATGATCATCAAATTCCCTCTCTTCCCAAATCATTCCATGATACTGTGGAACACAAATGTCCCTTGTGGTCACTCCATGCCCAACCCCACAGGAACTCTTGGACCTGCTGCTGCTTTGCAGCTCTGGAATCAGCACCGCCCTTTCCATGGGGAAATTCCTGCTGCTGTCCCCCCTGAGCCTCCCCTGGCCCAGCCTGAGGCCGTTCCCTCTCCTCCTGTCCCTGTTCCCTGGCAGCAGAGCCCGACCCCCCCGGCTGTCCCCTCCTGCCAGGGACTTGTGCAGAGCCACAAGGGCCCCCTGAGCCTCCTTTGCTCCAGGCTCAGCCCCTTCCCAGCTCCCTCAGCAATTCTCCAGCCCCTTCCCAGCTCCCTCAGCAATTCTCCAGCCCCTTCCCAGCTCCCTCAGCAATTCTCCAGCCCTTTCCCAGCCCCCTCACCCACTCCTGGGGCTCCAAGGTGATTTCACCTCCCGCTCATCATTTTTCTGTCCCACAACAAAGGGACAGACACCGAGCACGGCCGTTCCCAGAACAGCCAAGGACAGTGACCCTCCCTGCACTCCAGTTATTTTTCCCGATCCAGACCAGTGAAAGGAACCTGGAGCAGAGTGGAATTTGGGATCAGGTGCATTTCGAGGCGTTCTGGAGGTGAAACCAACGGGAACATGCCCTGGCTCTTAGGCGGGGCTGTAATTGTGTAATAAGCACCGAGTTTGCTGCAAAATCTGCCTTTTAATTTCTCTCCAGTTTGTGAGGCACTTCACACACCTGCCTAATAATTTGAACAATAATAGCTCGCGGCGACGAGATTTGCAGGTGAATTCCAGACATTAATTGCTCCTTTTTCATCTCTTTTCAGCCAAGATGTTTTTCTATTCCTGTTCCAGATGAGTCAGGCTTTTCCTCCCCTTTTTTAATGTCTCTTTTTCATCTGTGCAAGCTGGGCTCGAAAGGGAAACCTGTTTCAGTTCAGTTTGGGTGAAAACGAGCTCCGTTTGGAGCATCCTTGGCCTCATTTTCCCATTTTTCCAGTGGGATGAGCAGGAAGGAGCAGCCCATGATGGACATTCCCAGTGTCAGCCTGAAGGGAATTTTTGATTTTTGCAGCCACCAATTTTCCTGGAGAAACCGGGGGAGGAACTGGTGGTGGATGTGATGGAGAGCCAGGGATATGGAATCTCATGGAGCTGCTCCTGTAAGGAATTCCCCAGCAAATTAAAGTATCCAACATCCTAGCAATCCCTTTGACATTCCATCCAAATTCCTGCATTTTGAGGAAAATGTCTATTTGGCCACTTCATTAACAACCTATCAGTTATTTATCTAATTTCTGTATTATTCATAAAACAGGGAAATAAAGAGGATTTCCCTCCTGAAGTGCACAAGTGGGAGCAGAAGGAAGGGGAAAAAATCCTCTCCCATACAATAATTATTTGAGGATAATGATGGAATTTTAAAGATCACATTTCACATGGGTCAACTCTCCAATCCACAAGAGATGGTTTGGATTATTTTCACTTGGCACTGGGAGTTTCCACCCAGCTGCTGGGATGAAAGGGTTAAATTTAGGATTTGAGGCAGATTTCTGAGGAAAAGGGCTCAGGATTTGCTGTCCTGATTGAATTATTCAGCTTTGCCGTTGTCTCAGAACATCTGGGATTCTCCTCAGGTTCTGCAGCCATCGGGGAGGTCAGGGAAGCTCCACTTCGAGGTGGTTTGTGGGACAGAGCTGCTCAACATCCTTGTCCAAAAGAGCAGGAATTTGGGATAGATCCAAGGAAGGAAATGTCAGGAACCAGAGCCGGGCCGGGAATTCCTCCAGGAAATCCACAAAGGGCGGAGTTTCCCAGTGACCATCGATGCCCAGCAGCTTGGAACATCGCTTGGGGTGGTTTTTCCAAAGCTCCTTTGTCAAGGAACAGAGAAATTAGTGGAAATGAGGAATTTAACTCATCACAGTTCCCATCGTGTGGGATTTACTCTAAACTCTATCCCAGGCTGCTCCAAGCCCCATCCAGCCTGGTCTTGGACACTTCCAGGGATCCAGGGGATCCAGGGATCCAGGGGCAGCCACAGCTCCTCTGGGAAACCTCAGGCTTCCCCATCTTCCTAATTCCAAGAATTCCTTCCTAAAATATTCCCACCAGGAGATAAAACACCCCACAAATTAGCTGGGAATGAGCAGAGAATTCCCAGCAAGGAATGTCTGGAAAGTCCAATTTTTTCACTCAGAAAAAGGACAAAAGGAAATTAAGAGTGGCCAGCGGGTGACATGGGTGTGCACATAAAAAGGGTTAAATAGGATTAAAGTTAGAGATAATTGAGAAAACCCAAATGCTGGATGAACTTCCCTTATTTCTCCATAAGGAGAAGGAATCCAGGAGTGGGAAATCTCCATTCTTTTGGAATGGAAGTAATGCCAAAACTGCACTATAAGAGAAGCAAGAAAACCCCCAAGTGCTGCAGGAGGAGAAGCTGCATTTTGAATTTTGCTGCGTTTTGAATTTTGCTCTGTTTTCCTCTCCTTTGGTGCTGAGAAAACCCCAAGAGAAAACACCACTCTCAAGATCTTGAGAGTCAGATCTTGATGGGTTTAAAATATATATAAAAAAAAATAAAAAAATAAACCACTGAGAAGGGTCTGGGAAGCTCCAAAATTGATTGAGTAGCTCAATATTCTGCTCAGCCTCCAAATTCTTTCCGAAAGAAAGAGTAATTAAGGCTGTGGAAGCAAAGGGAAGCAAAGGGTAATTTCCATCCTGGTTTTATCTCGGATAAATTCCACCACCTTTTTTATCTTTCAGATAACAAAACGGGTTCTTAGAGAAGGGAAATGGAGCAGATCCAAGTTACCTCATCTGAGGAGAGCGTTTGAGTTCATTCCCAACAGGGAATTATTCCGAAAGGTGGAGATGCCGGGATTCATCCCTGATTTGCAGCTGGTCTGGAATGTCCCTGTGCACTGAGCAGGAATTTCCTGGGATGTAGAGAGGGGAATTCTGCCTTGGAAAGCTCCTATTTATTTTGAGAATTATTTGGGAACTATTTATTAATCAGATAAGGAAGTCCAGAGCAGGAATTTGGGATACAACAGGTGCTTGTCCCAAGGAGTTTGGCTCCAGAGAATCCCAAATTTGTTTGGGTTGGAAGGGCCCTTAAATCCCATCCTGCTCCAAGGGCAGGGACACCTCCCACTATCCCAGCCAAGCTTCATCCAACCTTGGACTTTTCCATCTGTCCTGGAACATGGAAAAGATGAAGCAATCCTTGACGAATTGATTTCATATTTAATAATAATAAATAAAAATAAATAATATTCATTTAATATTTATTTTAATATTTAATATTTAGTAACTTCATCGCGATTTTGCTGTTGCTGGTTTGCAACCAGATTTTAAGTTCATGGAATCAGAGCTTAATTACTGTTGGAAGGGATTTATGGAATTCCTTGGACCCAACCTCCTTCTCAAGGCAAAGTTAAATGAGGGAACCTGGAGTTCAGGCCAGTTTATTTCTGGATATCTCCAAGGATAAAGATCCCTTCTTACAGTCAGGATAAATTCACACATTTCTCCTTCTAGGAACTTTTCCTGCTTCATCTGTTTGCACAGTTTTCCCAAGGAGACGGGACTTTATTCACACCCTCCAAACTCTTTTAATCTGAAATAAAAACCCCAAAACCACTGGGAATGGGAAATCAGAGCTGGCTCCTGCAGGGTGAGGTTTGGGAGATGAAAAGGCAAAAAAAATTTACAATTGTTCAGCCCTGGTAATTATTTCCTTTGAAAGAGCCGGAACTCCGTGTCCTGGGAATTTCTGGAGGAAGTGGAAGTTTCACGCCTGGAAAATGATGAAAACCTCCCACCCCCACAGGTGAAGGTGGTGTAAAATCCCATAAAATCCTGATTTTCCTTCAGGAATGGGATGCTCCAGCCTGGATCCCCTGGAGGGCCACAAATCCTGCCAGCAAACCTGGGATCCTCTCTCTCCATGGTCCTGCCAGGACCCTGCTCAAGGTTGGTTCCTCTATCCATGGTCCTGACAGGACCCTGCTCCAGGGTGGTTTCCCACAGGATCCCAGCCTCCTTTGGACACATCCCCTGCTCCAGTGTGAGATCCTCCATGGGATTCTCTCCCTTCCTGAACTCTTTGATTCCCAGATCCCTGCCGCTGTTGCTGCTGGGTTCAGCCGTGACCTGGAGCCGCTGGAATTGGCTCCATCGGGAATGAGATCAAGCTTTCGTCACTTTCCCATGGATGCCACCCCTGCAGCCCCACTGCCATCAAAAACCCAAAACTCATGAAAATAAAACACTTTTCTGCCTTGGTTCCCGAGAGCTGTGACGCACCTGGAGGTTTTTGGTGCGCTCCTCACCCTGGGGCAGCGAATCCTAATTAATTATGTTATCCTAATTAATTATGGTATCCTAATTAATTATGTTATCCTAATTAATTATGTTGCTCATCAAACCTAGGCAATGAAAACAAATAAATTTGTGCAGTTGTGGCCCTGAACTTGCCTCATTTCTTGTGGCACCAAAGGCGTTGTCCCTCTGCCTCAGCAGCAGCTAAAACCACACAAAGCTCATCAACCTTAATGAGCTCCTTAATGACAGCACTCAGGTGATTATGCTGATGGAGGCCAGGGAAGTTCCTTAATTAAATTAGGGGGGTCTGTTCTGGAATGTGGCCTTTTCACCGGTTTTTATGACAGTTTTGGGGACACTGAGCTCCTCCAGGACCGAGGGGTTCTCCTTTGCCGCCTCAAATCCCAACACGAGGAGGGGCAGCAGTGACAGCAGTGTTTGGGATTGCAAAAGCGTCAAGGACACCCATCCCACCCAAACAGGTGGAAGAACCTGGGAGGAGATTCCAAGGAATCCTTCCCTGCTTCCAGGTGCACTCGGGGATAACGGCAGCACCTTTATTTTTGAACATCAGTTCCGCCAGCACTTGGAATGTCCGTGGCAGGACACAAACCTTCCGGAACTTGCCACCAGATTTGATCCTTCTTCCATCCCCCCACCCCTTTTCCCCCTGTTTTTCCCACACTTCCTACTTATTAATGATCAGAGGGATGATTTTATTTGCTTGTGACTCCAGAAATTTTCAATTATCCGGCACGATTGGCTGCACGTGGAGAATAATGTAACATATGCTAAGTGTATGCATGACCTATTTAAAGGCATGGATAATTTTTCCTGGTAAAACTCTTTTAATGGGACGTGGCCGCCACACTTCAGTGAGTGGAAAATTGGGATTTTAAGGAACGTTACAGTTGGTGCAGAGAGAGGAGCAAGGCAAAAAAACAGGAGCCAGGTGTTTATCGAATAATAAAGCTCATTATTTGGGATCCAGAGATTGCAGAAATAACCTGGAATGTTGGAGGTTAAAGGATCAGAAACCTGGCCAAGAGCTTTAGGAATTTTGCCAGTATGGAGGCATTTAACCAGGAGCTGAAATAGTCAGGAGAATTGTTGTTCTGATCTTGGGAATTGTTGAAATCCAAGGAAAATCCTCAGGAGCTGAGATATTCAGGAGAATTGTTGTTCTGATCTTGGGAATTGCTGAAATCCAAGGAAAATCCTCACGTTTTGCTTCCTTCAAACTTTAGATTCCTTAAATGCATCACAGGTCTTTATTTTAAAATATTTGCTGTATTATTTTAAATCCCTCTAATTTAAAGCTGTTAAAAACGGGCCATTTTGGGGGTCAGAGGTCACAAATTAAAAACCACCACGTGAGCTGAGCTGGTCCGTGGGGTGGACTCTATCCTTGTGCTCTCAGAGCCCCTTCCCAAAAATTCCCACCTCGAGTTCCTGCTAAATCCAGAGCTCCCACCTGCAGATCCAAACTGGATTTCAGGCCTTCAAGTGGCATCGGAACCATGGAAAATCTGAGTGGAGAATTCCACTTCTGGTTAAAAATTCCAGGCTGAATTGTTTCCAGGTCTGGGTGCTAAATACTACCCTGAATTATTCCTGGAGGGAAGAGGCCTCTCCTGGGGGATTGTGTTACGTGGAGGTTCTCGGAAATGCTGAGCAGGACACCCTCGGACCTCCTCCAGCCAGACCCATCCAGCCTCATCACCAGCACTTTTCCAGGTTTTGTGCTCCTGGTGTCCGTGGATTTTCACTGTAGACACCAAAACCGGGTCTGATCAGTGGCAACGAAGTCATTAACACAGAATCCCAGAATTTCTGGGGTTGGAAAATGCTCCAAGATCATCCAGTCCAAGCTGTTCCCAATCCCCATCCCAGAGCTCCAAGTGCCACCTCCAGCAATTCCTGGGGCACCTCCAGGGATGGGCACTGCAAACCTCCCTGGGCACTTCCAAGGCCTGAGCGCCCTTTCCCTTGGGGAATTCTCCCTGATTAATTTTTAATTAATGAATGAATGACATTGATGCTGGCTGTGAAGGTGACACCGTGTCCCTGACCCCCTCTCCAGGGTCACCCAGGGGGTGCCCAGTGGCATTTTTTGGGATGCTGCTTTGCAGGATTCGTTCTGTCCCACCTGCAGAAGGGTTAAAATGCTGCTGGAGACTGGGAAAACTGGGACGAACTGGTGTTCCACGTTCCCCCTGTCAGCCTGAAAATCGGGAATATTCCCTTTTGGATGGGTGAGTGACAGCACCGAGATCATTCAAACGCGGAGATGAATCCTAAAGGAGCTCCACAAGAGGTTTGTGATTTGGGATTGGGAATCCTGTGGGGCCAAGGGCTGCAAACCCGGATGTTCCCGGCTCATCCTGCTGATATTGGAATTCTTTGGGCACAAAAGTGGCCAAATCTGGTTGGGCTGAGCCCCACAACGAGGGAGTGGCGCTGACCCAAACAGGAGGGGGCTTCTGATCCCAATCCTTTGAGATCAATCCCGGAGTTTTTATTTGGATACCAATTCCCTGCTGTGGCTATTCGCTTCCAAGACACACAAAGACAAGGAAAAGGCACAAACTGAAGGAATTTGCCCTCCAGTACAGGCAGAGTCCAAGTTTCTCCCAATTCTTTCCCATCCAACCTCTCCAGACATTCATCTTCCTGATAAGGCAGCAGCTGCAACTTGCTCAGGCACCACTTAATGCAGTCCCAAAGGGCAGGAGGAATTTTTTGTAGGGATCACTACTCCCAGCTCATGGAAAAATAAAGGGCACCTGAGGATGAGGTTCAGGCAGACTGGATATTTTTTTCCATAATGCTGATTTCCTTCATAAAATAAACTTGACATTATTTTCTCCCTTGTCTGGTGCACAGAGCAGCTTCCTCTGGCTCAGCTGGAAGCCTGCGAAGGAGAGAGGGATTTTGTGGAAAAACCAACAGGAGAAAGGGATTTTTGCCAGGGTTTACGACTCCAGAAGGAAAGTGCACAGCTCTGGGGGCAGGCTGGAATGATTAATGGAGCAGAAATTCCTCCCTGGCTACACGGACACCTCTTGTTCTGCCAGTCCTGGAGGGTGGAGAACCCAAGTGTCACCAAAATTACGGGAAAAATTAAAACTCTCCAACCACATTTTTTAGGTGTTATTTTTTAGGCTTAGAGAGTCAAGGCATTGCTTTATTGTGGCCAGGATGTGCAGCAGAAATCATTTCACCCTGACATCGCCCGGGTTGTGCAGAGAAAATCATCCCATCACACATTCATTTTACCCCGTTTCTCACATATTTTAGACAGTCAAAACCCAGGGAAATTCATTGGTTCAATGTTCACTGGTCCCAAGCTGGGAAATTCTTGGGATTTGGTTTCCTATTGGTTATTGATCCCGGAACTTCACCCTTTTTCCACCCCATCTGTCCCAGATCCCCACTCCTCGTCAGGGACTGATCACTTGATGCCAATTAAAATTCCTGGGTCAGCTCAGACCTCTCTTCCCAGTCCATCCAAGTCCCCAAAAACAATTTTTTGATGATAAGGGCTTCAACAGAACTTTATTTTAAATCTCTTTTTTTACTTTCCAGGACACCTGGGAAGGATCTGGAGCCCCACACTAAAGGATACAAAAGTGCTGATAATGCCAACTTCAATGCCTTTTCCAGGCAAAATATTTTGGAATGCAATCTGTTTAATTCTCTGGGACCTTTGGGACACAACACCACGGTAGCTGAGCAACTCTTCAGCCGGAAATCAGCTGGAATTGACTTTTTTCCCCCAACATTTTGTGTTTATCCTCTGTGAGAATCAGTTCAATCAGGGAAAATGAGAATTTAAAAGGATTTTCGGGTTGCTCTGTCAGCATCGAGTCCCTTCCAGAGCCTGGAATTAGTGATGTGTCCTAGGAAATCACCCTCTCCCTAAATATGGAATATCCTGAGTTGAAAGGGATTCATGAAGAGTATCGAGTCCAGCTCCTGGCCCTGCACAGGACAACTCCAAGAATCCCAAAATGAGGTTTTTTCCTCCTTTTTGTCTCTTCCCTCTGTCCTGCTGGTAGAGTGGCTTCACCAGCCCAACCTCACTCCATCCGAATTCCCGGGATCAGTACCAAGGTCTGGTTTCCCACAACCACTTCTGCACATGGAAGTGATGTTTGGAACCATGGAATCTCAGGATCGTTAAGGTTGGAAAAGACCTGGGAATGTCCAAGGCCAGGCTGGACAGGACTTGGAGCAGCCTGGGACAGTGGGAAGTGTCTCCACCCATGGCAGGGGGTGGAACTGGATGAGCTTTTCCAACCCAAACCATTCCATGGTTCTGTGATTCTCCTTCAGCTGGGGAGAAGGACTTGGGGGGCTGTTCCCAAATTTTAGGAGGGGACAACCTTCTATTTTGATGCCTGATCATGATCCTGTGGAAATAAGTTGGCTACAAGCTGGAATTTTGGCCAGAGAAGGGAAAAACTCTCAGGAGAGGTGGGGACAATGGAAATTTTGAGTTTTGAGGTGCTGGACAAGAATGGAGCGAAGAGCGGGAAAGCTGAGCTTGCTGCTCCTGGATAGGTCAGAGATGGAGGGAAATAATTATGGAGAGGAACCAAATCATGGACAACAAAACCATGGGAATTAATTATGGAGAGGAACCAAATCATGGACACCAGTGCCACAGGTGGGGCAGTAAACTCTGCAGGTGCTGTGAGGAAGATATTTGGGGATGTGTGAGGAACAATCAGGGAGCTCTGGGTCAGGAGATGATGGAATTTGAAGCGGGACGATGAATTTTGTTGTGGTCACAGCGTTCTGTGAGCAGCAAGATCCAGGTCGGAGCGTTGTGGACACTGAGGAATCTTTCTTGGGAATGTGAGCAGAGCCAGGAGCAGACAAACAGGAGCAGCACAAACTTCATCAGAGTTGGCTCAACTGGAAATTCAAGCCCAAATTTTTGCTTGGGAAGCTCATGAACCTCAAGCACCCAATTAGCAGCAGCTCTGCAGCAGGGGCTGACGAGCTTTCGATAAACGAGTGATCCTTGCAGGGCATGGAGACAAAGCCAAACCACTTCGCTCCCAAGCCAAGGGCTCCAGCAAGGCAGGAATTCCCAAGTTTTGCATTAATTGGATTTTTAATGGGTTTCAAAACTGACCGGACGTGTGAAGCGCTCAATAATTACAGCAGATGAAGGTGACACTTTGAAAAATGGATGGGGAGGGAACATGAATGAAGCAAACCTTACTCCGGCCTAATTACAGATAAAAAACAGATAATGTGGATTTGATAATCCTCTGGAATAAATAAACACCAGGATCAGGCTCAACAGATCATTTTTCATGCTGGTAAATCACCTTTAAATTGGGATTTTCTAACACAACAACAGCAGTGACCAGAGATTTCCCAGCACTGCCCACAGCTAGAGGAGCAAATCCACCAAAATTCACTTTTACCACATTATTTCCAGGAAATCCAGAATGATTCGTCTTCCTTCCAGGGTTTTTGCATGGGGGAAATGCAGAATTTCAGTTCCTTGGGAAGGAATAAATAAAAATAAAAAATAAAAATAGAAGCATAAATAAAAATGTCAACATAAATATAAATATAAATATAAATATAAATGTCAATATAAATGTCAATATAAATATAAATATAAATAAAAATGTCAATATAAATATAAATATAAATATAAATATAAATATAAATATAAATATAAATATAAATATAAATATAAATATAAATATAAATATAAATATAAATATAAATAATAGAAATATAAATAATAGAAATATAAGTATAAAGACAGTAGGGTCGTGTAGGACACCGCAGACTTTTGTGAGGGTAAAATGAGTAAATCCTGTAAAAACTGTGGAAAATATTTACACAAATTCCAGGGTTACACTTGGAAGTGCTCCCCACACACCCTAATTGCTCATTAAGCATGCAATCGCATGATTTTAATGTGCTCGCATCATAATTACAGCGGTAAATTAGGGGACATAATTGCCCACGCAAATGTGCCATGCCTGGCTTTTTATCCCTTTTCTTCTCCAAGATGTTCGGAGCACCAGGAAATAAGGGAAGCTCCCGGAATCCCAGAATTCCAGGATGGTTTGGGTTGGAAGGGATCAGCTCGTTCCATGCCTTGCTATGGGTTCTGCTATCCTGGCTTGCTCCAAGCCTCATCCAAAGGGAGAAAGGGAATAATTTCTTACCTGTTTCCCAGGAGAATTTCAAATATCAATAAGGAACTCTGAAATACTGGGAAAAGTGGCTCCAGCTGTTTTTTGGAGGTGTCCAAGGAATGCCTGGCAGTGGCAGTCAGTGCTCTGGGCTGGTGACAGGGTGGGGACTGGTCACAGCTTGGACTTGATGATCTTGGAGGGCTTTTCCAACCAAAATAATTCCATTATTCTATCTGGGATATCCTGAGATATCTGAAGGTGCTGCAAACTCCTCTGAAGAGGACGATTTTTCCAAATGCCATTTTTTTTCCTGCACCTGCTTTCCTATTTTTATTTATTTTTAATAGCCTTTTGTTTTGTTCTTCCTCTGCTCAGAATTGTTCCTCTCCACCCTCCTGGCAGCTGGATCCCAATCCTCATCCTGACCTTTCCAAGCCCTCTTGCCTAAAGGTTCCCTTAATTCCGTGGCACATCCCAGAATAGCAACTTTCCAGATTAATCCCGGGTTACTGGGTGAGTCATTTTGTTTGTTTGTATAAAATGCCTTCGCTTTATTCTGCTCTCCCAAATCCCAGGATGAAAGGGGAGGATGAGCAGATTATAATGCCGGGTATTTTTATTCCTGGAAGGAGATTATAATGCACATTTCCCGGGGCTGAGGGAGATTGGGATTCTGGAAAAGCTGCCGTGGGAAGCAGTCACCAGCTCTGCATCCATGGAATGAATTCCAGTGGGGATTCCAGAGCCTGATCCCCTTCTGGAACAGGAGGATTTCTTGGGACAAGGCTGCCTGTCAGATTCCTTAAAGATCTATAATTACTGGATTTATCACCACATTTCCCTGTGGATCAGATCCCATTTCCCTGGCTGGTTGCACAGAGCCTCAGCCCCCATCCTGTGCTGGATTTTAACCTCAGGAGCAGCGGAATTTTCCCATCCACAGCTGGAAACATCCCAGGTTATTTGCAGATAAGGTTTGGAAAGGGCTGAGCCATATTTTCTTCCCTATTCCTGGCAGGAAAAATCAACTCCACCTGTCCAGCAGGTCCAAATAAAGGAGTAAAAAAGCTGCATCATGGATATATTACGCAGGAAATCTTATTTAAATCCATTCCTTTACTTTTACAGTTAAATAAAAGTCAGAGCAGGGAAAATGTAAAAAAGAAAAAAATTGGCATCATAAATATGGTGGTTTTGTCGTGTTTTCTGTACATCAAATATTTGTTTTACTGCAGAACTTCCCGGGAATCTTGCTGGGAGCTGCCAGGGAATTGCCAGCAATTATTTCCTTGGTATTTGCTTAAATAGCCCTGAGGTTTAATATTGTTTGATGCCTTCTGAAATGTCCTGGGAAAGCAGAACTCTGAGCTCTGCTGCTGCCCAGGGATGGATTTTTATTCCTGAAAATTGGGAAGTAATTCCACATCCCTCACTCCCTGCCAGAAGTGGGAGAATGCAGGAGCAGGAGATATTTTCCAGCAGCCTCATTGTCCATGACAGGGAAAATTTTTAGGTGGGACAGCCTGAAAGGCATGGAGAGATCTGGAAAAAAGCAAAAAACTATGGAAAAACCACCTCTGGAATGCTCAATCCATCAATATCCTACAAGAGGTTCCTTCCCTCCCTCCTTCCCTTCCTTCCTTTCCTTTCTTCCTCCCGCCCTCCTTCCCTTCTTGGTCCGTCTGCCCCCTGGATCCAATAAATCCATGTCCATCCAACAAATCCATCTTCCTGTGGGAAGATCTGACCTTGCTTTGGGACCTCTGGAATTGTTTGCAGATCCTGGGGGATGAGCCGTGAGCCGGCCCGGCAGGGACCCCTGGACACACCCGAGAAATGGGATTTGGGGAATTTCTCAGCTTGGTTTTTGTAGATGGAGAGGCTGGAGAGGAGAAGGATCCAGGGAGAGCTCAGAGCCCCTTGCAGGGCCTGAAGGGGCTCCAGGAGAGCTGGAGAGGGGCTGGGGACAAGGGATGGAGGGACAGGACACAGGGAATGGCTTCCCACTGAGAAATGGGAGATTTGAGTGGGATATTGGGAAGGAATTCCTGGCTGGGAGGGTGAGGAGGGGCTGGGATGGAATTCCCAGAGCAGCTGTGGCTGCCCCTGGATCCCTGGCAGTGCCCAAGGCCAGGCTGGAGCAGCCTGGAAGAGCAGGAGCTGTCCCTGCCCATGGGATGGGATGGGATGGGATGTGATGGGATGGGATGGGATGGGATTCAAGGTCCTTCCAACACAAATCCTGGAATTTTGTGACCTTATCCTCTCCCTTTTCCCATACTGCTCCTTTTTAGTATGAATAAAACGTTATCCCTTCCATAATGCTTCTTATTAATATTAATAGATATAAAAAGCTAATTTTAGATTCTTTTAATCTGATCTTTTAATTCAGGCTTTGGGTGTTCAAACAGATTTTTCAACCCATGGTGAATCCAACGCACGCACCTGAATTCCCTGGACGCCCAGGGGATTGATGATCCCAGCTGGATTATTCCTTGTATTTAAATAAAAACAATTTAATTCAACTTATTTCAACACGTTCTTGAACAGAAGGAATTTCTGTCCCCACATGAACAGCCTGCCCATTTTAATAATTTGGAATTATACTTTAAAAATATTTTTAAATATAATATATCATAAATATAGTAATATTTAGAAGATATTAGAAATATATTCTACTAATATCAAACGATAATAAATTATATTAAATATATAATATTATAGATTAATTATATTATATTATTAAATTAATATTTATAATTTTAATATATTCTAGATATAATAAAAATATAAATATAACTATATAATAATATATAATATCAATTATATATAATATTATCTATTAATACTTAATTATATAATAATATATAATAATAAAAATTATATAATATACTATATAATAATAGATATAATATACATAATATATAAAACCATAAATTATGTATAATATTATATACACACATAATTACATAATAGATATATAGATATAGATATATATTTCTATAATAATATATTTAATATATTATTGATTATATACAATATTATATATTAATACATAATTATATAACAATAAATATAGATATTGATTTAGATATAGGTATAGATATAAATAGATGCAAATATAGATGCAAATATAGATGTAAATATAGATATAGATATAGATATAGATATAGATATAGATATAGATATAGATATAGATATAAATATAAATATAAATATAAATATAAATATAAATATAAATATAAATATAAATATAAATATAAATATAAATATAAATATATTATTTTAAAAATTTTGCAATATTATAAAATAAAACCACCACACAAATCCAGCTTTGTTTGCTGACCTGAGGTTTCCATTTTCTGCAATAATTTCAGGGCAACCCAGACTGCAAATATTGAATAAATGAATAAATGCAATAAATATTTCATTTGCAATAAATATTAAATAAATAATAATAATAAATAAATATTGCAATTGTGTAAATAAATGCAAGATTGCTGTCCTTGGAGCCATTAGCAGAGCTTCAGTGGATAAAAGATGATAACTCTGAGGCCAAGGAGTGGTTGGAGATCCCAAAAAATTATTTCTTGGAAAAAAATCCAAAAAAGGAAAGAGAAGAACAACGTCAGGGAGGGCGAAATTCCATGAGATGTTGTTGCAGAGGGTGGCTCCACCTGGAATAACACCAGTTCTGAGGGATGGAGACTGGAATTCCAAAGGAACTCCGAAGATCGTTGGCATTTGGTGCCATGGACCTCATCCCAAAGAAACGACCTCTGGACATGAATTCTGTTCGGATTCCCAAAAAGCAGCAGCCCATGGAACTGGTGCTGATGTTCACCGGGAAACACGAGGCCCACCAGGCACAGTTTGTGTCCACTTCCAACATTTCCAAGGATTCAGCTTTGGAGGGAGGGCTGGGATCAAATCTCCATCTCTTGTTGATCTCACAGTGTCCAGGTCAGGTTTGATCCCGCAGGGTCGGAGGGGGCGGGTGGCACATCCGTGGTCTCTGTTCCTTGGAAATGTCCTGGAATCTCCTTTTCCTGCTGCAGAAATCACTTCCCCCAAACCCACATCAGTGGGGCTAGAGCCCAGAATGGTTTGGGATGGAAGGAAAATCCCAAACTATCTCATCCCACCCATCCCATCCCACAGCAGGGACACCTCCCACTGTCCCAGGCTGCTCCAGCCCCAATGTCCAGCCTGGCCTTGGGCACTGCCAGGGATCCAGGGGCAGCCACAGCTGCTCTGGCAATTCCAGCCCAGACAGCAATTCCCAATTCCCAATTATCTCCCATCCATCCCTGCCCTCTGGCACTGGGAGCCATTCCCTGTGTCCTGTCCCTCCATCCCTTGTCCCCAGTTCCTCTCCAGCTCTCCTGGAGCCCCTTCAGGCCCTGCAAGGGGCTCTGAGCTCTCCCTGGATCCTTCCCTTCTCCAGGTGAGCATTCCCAGCTCTCCCAGCCTTTCACCACATCAGCATTTATATTTTCTGTTCTTTAAAGGAAAACTTTTCTGTTCTTTAAAGGAAAAATTATTCAGGAAAAAAGAAGAAAAAAAAAACCAAAAAACCCCAACAACTGTGAAGGGCTTTAAAAATCCTATTTCTCTTTTCCTCCCTCAAAAATGAAGTTTTTATTGCTTTTCCTGGTCCGGCCTAAGGCAGGATTTGCTATTTGAAAAACAAACTGCCAGCAGCCTCCAGCAAAGACAAGCTGCAGTCTCTGGTTTCTCCCTGCTGCCTGTGATTTCCTTGCCTTTGTAAATATTTCTTCCAAGCCAGAAATCCAGCAGGATTTATTTCATCAGCCACACATTTCTGCACAATCCATGGGGGAATGTCAGGTAGGATTTGTAACCGGATCCAGATGGAAGTGGGGCTCTGGGAAGAGCGATGTTGGAGGGGTTTATCCTGTCTCACCTTGGGATGTTCCTTCTTAAATCCTTAAGGCAGCAAAGCTCCTGAACTTTGGGAATATAAAGGACATTTCCTTCTTATCAGGAGGCAGCTCTGTGCCTTTCCCAAAAGGAAGGAAGTGAGGTTTGGCTTGTGGAAATGTTCTCCAGGTCCCAGAGCTGAGGAGCAGAGTTGGGAAAATCTCTTGGAGAGCATCGAGTGCCGGCCAGGATCCAGCAGGGGATGCAGGGAGGAGGTGGGGAAAGGATGGGATTTTAAATGTGGGCTCTTAAATCCATCCCAGAACTCAGAGGAGGAACAGAGTGGGATTTTGGGGTGTCCCATGTAGGGCCAGGAATTGGACTGATGATCCCTTTAAATCCAGCTCAGGTTATTCCATGATTCTACGGTTCAGTGGAGAGTCAGTTTAAGCCAAAAAAAAACAAAAAAAAAAAAAAAAACCAAAAAAAAAAACAAAAACAAAAAGAGAGCTTTCTCTCCTGTTCTTTGCAAATTCCTAAGGATTCCTGCCAGGAGAGCAGGTTCCATGAAAAGCCAGTGAAGTGGTGGCAGCTGCAGGCACAATCCTGCCTGGAATGCCGGTGATCCCAGCTCATCTGGGCTCACATCCACCCTCTGTGCTCCATTTCCAGCTTTGTCCATCCCGATGGAGCCGGAGAGGGAGCTGGAGACCGGCGCTCCCATCTCCTCCTGCTGCTCCAGATTTTCCTTAGGCCACAGATCTGACACTGGAGCCCGGATCTTGATCCGGGAGCAGCTCTGCACGGAGACAAAAGACACAGCCTGCTTCCCAAAAACCACCAGCTAGCCTGGAAAATGTTTGGAAATGGTTAAAAGGGAGCAAATATAAACCACGGGTGAGCTTCTGCCTTTTTATCCTCCTTTCCCTGATTCCCAGGAGCCCATGGAGGGCTAGAGGGAGGCACAAAGCACTGGGGAGCCGGGGAAGGAAGCGTGGATGGTTCCAGACATTTGGAATTTATGGTTTGCCAGTCCTGGAATCCCAGGATGGATCAGGCTGGAGAGACCCCAGAGGGTCCCTGGGGCCACTCCCTGCTCCAGCAGGGCCATCCCAGAGCCCAGGGCACAGGAGTGTGTCCAGGTGGCTCTGGAATATCCCAGGAGGAGACTCCAGCCCCTCTCTGGGCTCTGCTCAGGGCTGGGCACTGCCCAGGGCAGAAGTTCTGCTCCTGTGCAGGGGGAATTCCTGGGATTATTCCCTGCTCATTCCTCTTGTCCCACTCCTGGTTCAGTTCAGGGCGATTTTTTTGCCGTTGGGGAAGAACGATGCCCCAAATCCTGAAACAAACCTGGATCGATGGCCATGCCCAGCTGCTTAAGATCAGACTTAATCCTCCCTTCCAGGAGGGAGGTTCTATGGAAATCTTCCCCAAAAAATTGCTTTTTTTAACATCTCCAGACTCTTCTGGAAACCAGAGCAAAGCAGGAGCTTTTCAAGCAGCAGGAATGTGCAGTGTGGGCTCTAAATCACCCAGATTGCTGCAGGTTTGCACTTCTGCTCGGCAGCTCAGCTTTGCTCCCTCCCCAAGATGTGCCAAGTGCTGCTCCTGCCGCAGCTGAGCCAGCACAATCCTCCTGACGGCCCCTCTGCCGCCCTTCCTTCTGCTCCGGCTGCTCCTGAGGCTTCCTTTCTTCCACCACTTGCTCCATTAAGGATTTTATCCCAATTGCTGAGGCTCCCCACCCCCCTGGCAATGGAATCTCAAAGATTTCCCCTCACGGGGTTTTTGGGGTGAATCTTTTTCAGCCTGGGAGAGCTCAGAGCCCTTTCCAGGGCTTAAAGGGGCTCCAGGAGAGCTGGAGAGGGACTGGGGACAAGGAATGGAGGGACAGGACACAGGGAATGGCTCCCAGTGCCAGAGGGCAGGGATGGATGGGAGATTGGGAATTGGGAATTGCTGGCTGGGCTGGAATTGCCAGATTTGCTGTGTCTGTCCCTGGATCCCTGGCAGTGCCCAAGGCCAGGCTGGACATTGGGGCTGGAGCAGCCTGGGACAGTGGGAGGTGTCCCTGCCATGGCAGGGCTGGGACTGGGTGGGATTTAAGGTCCCTCCCAATCCAAACCTTCCTGCAATTCCAAGATTCTCTGAAACCTCACGTCTGTGGCACAGCAGAGGGAGAGCAGAGAACCTCAGAGTTCATTTCACCCCCTAAATCAAAATTGAATCGGAATCTAATAAAAATGGACAAATCTCTAACTGCATTTCACACCGGTTTTCTTTCACAGCCAGAGTCAATATTCCAACAATAAAGCTGATCCCAGAATAAACCTGGATTATCAAATCCGTTTGGTTTGTCGGATAAATGAATCACCAAGCCCTTAATAATCTCAGCAGCTCGCGCAGCTTTGAGCAGCACTGCAAACAAAAGGGGAAGTTCCATCTTTATTTGCCTAAAAGCTCATTAATTTTTCCTTCCTTTCCTCCTCTTTCCAGGATTCTCCAGTCCCTCGTGGAAAATCAAAGCAGATCCCTGAAACCAAGTCCTCCTCCTCCTCTGAGCCAAACATTTCCTCACTCAGAACAGCTCAGGACTTGATGCAATCCCGTGTTTGGCTTTGGAAAACTCAGGGAAGGTTGACATTTAGGGAGAGATGGGGAATCCCAGCTGAAACAGGATAAATGGATAAATCACATCCCTCCCACTAAGGAGAGCTCCTGGTGGTCCTCACAAACCTCCCAAAATCTGGGCACAACAAAAGCTCACAACGCCTGAATTTACTTATATATAAAAATAAAAATATAAAAATATAAAGATATAAAAATCTGTGAGGAGGCAAAAAAAAAAGCTAAAAACACAACAGACAAATCCCCAACAGATTTTATTGTTCTGTTTTTGGGGGATCTGTGGAACAAGCTTCCTCTGGCACGTGCCAGAACGACTTTCAGGGCTCTAATATTCAGATATTTAATGAGGTGCCCAATTAAGCTGAAGCACAGCCGCTGGTGCTGCCACTTCCCACGGAAACCTGAGGGATTTGAGCCTCTGCCTCATTAGGACGGGGACGGGTGAAGCTTTTGTGGGGCTGGAAAATAACCAGAGAGAAAAATCAATTCCTTTGCATTGTTCTGATGGAAAAAAAGGGATTGGGAAGGGTAGGACAGGAAGGTTGGGGATAAAATTCCTTGGGGAGGGAAGGAGGCAGGGATGCTTCCACAGGTGAGGACACGGAAGGACTGGGAAAACCTTGGCTTCTCCCTGGATGGAGCAAGATCCATTTCAAGTTTCAAAGGGATGTTGTTCATCTGGAGAAAAGAAGGATCCAGGGAAACCTCAGAGCCCCTTCCAGGGCCAGGGACATGGGAGATGGAGAGACAGGACACAGGGAATGGCTCCCAGTGCCAGAGGGCAGGGATGGATGGGAGATTGGGAATTGGGAATTGCTGTCTGGGCTGGAATTGCCAGATTTGCTGTGGCTGCCCCTGGATCCCTGGCAGTGCCCAAGGCCAGGCTGGACACTGGGGCTGGAGCAGCCTGGGACAGTGGGAGCTGTCCCTGCATGGAACTGGATGAGCTTTAAGGTCCCTTTCAACCCAAACCATTCCATGACTCGTTGATTCCATGAGAATCCTGGGAATTAATGACCAATCCCTATAAATGGCTCTCCTGGTTTAATTAAAAAAAAAAAAAAAAAGAAGAATCTGAAAATTTGAATTCACCATTTCTCTCCACCTTTTCCTGTTTTGAAGGAAGGAAAAAGCCAGAGATGATTTTTCTGGAAAAAACCCTTGCTCATGGAATGATCCCCCCCAGACAGTCCAGGAACTTGGGGAAGGAAATCCCAGGAGCAAGACTGGGAAACACAAACTTTTCTCTGCTGTTACACCTGAATTAACTCTCTGGTGCCCCATTCCCATTACCCCAACATCAGGTGTGGACAGGGATGAACTTGACCTCTCCAGGCCCCTTTGGAGCTGGTGACCAAAAGTCACCCAGGGAGAAGAGTCCATCAGTGTGGGCAGGACACTCAGCAGTAAATTAAAAATCACTCTGAAATGTCTTTTTGTCTCACTTTCCTTTGAAATGACAAAAAACCCCCACGTTTCTGGAGGTTTTGTGAAATCAGCTGTGTGTAGGAAACCTGGAATTCCTTCTGGAGGTGTCATTTCAGGTCTTGGGAAGAGCAAAAGCTCAGACAGAACTGAATTTACGTCAGGCTGGGTTCGTGCCCACCCAGAGGCTGGCACAGGGTGCTCTGTCTGCTCCCAAAATGTCTCAGATCTGTTGGAAAATGGCAAAACAAAGCTGAGTGTGAGCTGGGGTTGCTGTGCTGGGGTTGTTTCACCAGGAAAAGATATAAAAGATAATTTTCCGTCTTTGACATGGAGTTTTGTTATCAATTAAAATCTGGGATTTCTCTGTGAGTAATGAAGTCTAGTGGGTGGCCAGGGGTCTTGGTTGGGAATGAGAGGAAGAGTCAAAATGAAAGGGAATTTGACTTCTGTCTTCATTCCTCAGGACTACAAAGATATGGAGGGGCTGGAGCGTGTCCAGGGCAGGGAATGGAGATGGAAAGTGGCTGGAGAATTGCTGAGGGAGCTGGGAAGGGGCTGGAGAATTGCTGAGGGAGCTGGGAAGGGGCTGGAGAATTGCTGAGGGAGCTGGGAAGGGGCTGGAGAATTGCTGAGGGAGCTGGGAAGGGGCTGGAGAATTGCTGAGGGAGCTGGGAAGGGGCTGGAGAATTGCTGAGGGAGCTGGGAAGGGGCTGGAGAATTGCTGAGGGAGCTGGGAAGGGGCTGGAGAATTGCTGAGGGAGCTGGGAAGGGGCTGAGGCTGGAGCAAAGGAGGCTCAGGGGGCCCTTGTGGCTCTGCACAAGTCCCTGGCAGGAGGGGACAGCCGGGGGGGTCGGGCTCTGCTGCCAGGGAACAGGGGCAGGAGGAGAGGGAACGGCCTCAGGCTGGGCCAGGGGAGGCTCAGTGGGGACAGCAGCAGGAATTTCCCCATGGAAAGGGCTGTCAAAGCCACCTGGAAATGTTTAAAAAGCAGCTAGATGTGCACTTCAGGACACGGTTTAATGGCGGTGCTGGTTGATGTTTCGTTTATTTTAGATGACTTTTCCAACCTTAACAATTCCATGATTCCATGATTCATTTTGGAAACAGGGTCTTCCAGTCTCCTGCAGGACCTGGCTGCAGTGGGACTTCCCCAAGGACCAGCCATTCCCATTTCCAAGGTTTGGCCCTCATGAAGCATTCAGAGCTGTCCAAGCAAATCTACAAAAGGACCTGAGGGATGATTCAGGTTTGAGGCCACACTTGAACGGCTCATTCCCAGTCCTCTGGGATTGCCTTCCTTCCACTCTAAGGATGGAATAATCAATTTATGATGAAGTTTGTGCTGTCCAATATTCCCAGTAATTCAATTTGCCAGGTGGAAGCGTCCGAGTCATTAATCACCTGTTCTGTGCTTGATACTGTTTTAATATTTAACGCCAGGAGAAGGCATTTGTTTGTTTAGCGATGTCAGGGACAAACCAGCTGTGATTTCAATGCAGCCCAGACAAGAGAGATGAAAACATCTTTTAAAACTGCTATAAAAAGGAGTCTCTTTGTCTAAAGGAAGAACCACGATGTAGAGGGAATAAATCAAGTCAAGCTGAAGCATCAGAAATGAGAGGAGCAAAAAAAAAAATGAAGAGCCCTTGTTCCTTTGTTGGAGCCCAGGACAGATTTTTTTCTAAGATGTGTTGCTTTAAAACTGGATTTAGATTCTTCTTCTGAACAGAGAAAGGGCAGAATTTTATCTTCTTTTGGCCCCCACATGACAAGAAGGACATGGAGGGGCTGGAGTGTGTCCAGGGCAGGGAAGGGAGATGGGAAGAGGCTGGAGAATTCCTGAGGGAGCTTGGAAGGGGCTGGAGAATTGCTGAGAGAGCTGGGAAGGGGCTGGAGAATTGCTGAAGGAGCTGGGAAGGGGCTGGAGAATTGCTGAGGGAGCTGGGAAGGGGCTGGAGAATTGCTGAAGGAGCTGGGAAGGGGCTGGAGAATTGCTGAGGGAGCTGGGAAGGGGCTGAGGCTGGAGCAAAGGAGGCTCAGGGGGCCCTTGTGGCTCTGCACAAGTCCCTGGCAGGAGGGAACAGCCGGGGGGGTCGGGCTCTGCTGCCAGGGAACAGGGACAGGAGGAGAGGGAACGGCCTCAGGCTGGGCCAAGGGAGGCTCAGGGTGGATATTGGAAAAATTCCCTCATGGAAAGGGTGGCCTGGCCTTGGAAGTGCCCAGGGAGGTTTGCAGTGATCATTTCTGGAGGGGTTTAAATCCATGAGGAGGTGGCACCTGGGGCCATGGGGCAGTGGTGGCCCTGCCAGTGCTGGGGAATGGTTGGAGCACGTGATCTTCAACGGCTTTTCCACCCTAAATAATTCCATTATTCCATTATAGTTCTATCTCCTTAATTAGCGAGTGAAATCTCACCCTTCCCTGCAGGAAGATATGGGAAGGCTTTGAGGCGCTCTTTTGTTGCCGCTTCCCTTTATTCCAGGCAAAATCCAGCAAATGCCATGGGACCAGAACAAATAATGTTCTATTGGCATGAACTGCTGATATTCCCAGGGATTGCTCCCTGTGCCCTGCAGGACCTCTCTGGGACAGAAGTTCACGCACGGTTGGGTCCTTCAAGGCCGCTCTTGGATCTTCTCCTTCCCTGTGGTTCACCTGAGGACAGCCTGGGTATGGATTTGAGATGAAACCACACATCAGCTTTAATTAGCTCAGCTCCAGATCTCATTACGGATCGGGAGCGTGAGCCAAGCCCATCAGGAATTGTTTGAGGGAACCCAGGTTGGTGTAGAGGGTGATAAAACAAGTAAAACCTTCCAGGTCCAGCAGCAAACTGGGCTAGCTTGAAGGACTCTCAGGGTTATTCCCACATGGAAGCGGCTCCATTGCCTCACAGGAGGCAGGGGGTGGAGGATCTGTGCCAGAGGAAGGAGCTGATCCCAAGCCAGCTCTTGTGGAAAGGGTGTAGGAGCCCCGGAGCTCAGGGATGTGTGTCCCAAACACCCACAGCCGGATGGAGTCATCCAAAGATTGTCTGTGACAATCTTTGGGAAAGAACGGGAGAAAGAGGTCATGTGGAGGCAGGGCAGAACTTTCCTGGGAATGCCATCCCTGTTCTGGCTCCTGGAGATCAGCACAGGGCGGGAAAGAGGCCGGGAAGTGCCCATGGACTGTGGGGGAATCGAGACCATCCCAGAGCCTCCCCAGCCATCCCCAGGAAAGTCTGGAAGAACAGACTGAGCACAAGAAGTATTTTTTTCTCCCAGGATGGGGAAAACTCATCCCTAAAAAGGTGCCCCCAAATCCTGGGAGGACCCTGCACATCCCATCAGCCAGATCAGCTCTGGAGCCAGCACTGGAGATCTCCCTTTGTCCCATTCTCCCTCTTCCCTTTCATCCCACCCTTTATCCAAACCCTGCTGGCTCATCCCAGCAGATCAGGAACAACCCAACATCAATTTCCATCCCAAGTGTATAATTAACAAATAAAACTTAGGAATCTTTTGTGGAATTTTGCCATCCCTTTCAACCATGAGCATCTACAAACTTCGGGTGCCCCCTTCCATTTAAGGATGGGTTGCCGAAGCTCTCCCTTGGGATTGGAATGAAACAGGCTTTAACCCAAACATTCCATGATTCCGTGATTCCATGATCTATAGGAACATAAGGAGGTAGTTGGTGCTCTAATTTCAAGGAAAGAAGGGGATTTTTGGGATTGTTTTCCCCCTTTTTGTCTTCTTTTGGGAGGTTGCCCTGCTGCAGCCCCACAAAGATTCCAAAGGAAACCTCTCCAAAGGCAATTTTCTTGTCCTGGGAGACGGGGAAAAGCTGTAATAAAACTCATGGAATATCATTAACAGGATAGGTTGAACCACCGGGAACACATCCAGAAAACAAAGGAACAGACAACCCCTGGTAGAGTTAAATGAGGCAAGAAACAGGGGCACTAAATGTTCTCCACTTCCAATTAAAATCCCCAGGAAGAACCACAAGAATTCCTTAATTCATCGTTAAACCCTCCTAAATATTCCCACTCCTTCTATTTTGGTCTTTATCTGGCAGATTCCTTGTCGTATTAGCAGCCGTGTGAATTATTATATATTGCTTGGAAGCCTTGATTTTACAATCTGTCTGTAATTAGTCCTCAGAATTTGGGGGTTTTGCCATTATTTATAATGGATTAAATGATTCGTCTTGGATCTTTCTGGAAAAATATTCCCTGGAGATGTTTCCCCCAAATTTCCCCCAAAAATCTGGAGCCACGGCCATGCAAAGGCAGTAAAAGTCAGGAGAAGCAGGGGAAAATATTTCAAATATAGTATTTTTAAATAAAACTCACTTCGAGGAAAATAAAAAAACAGTTTTCCAGAGGATTTCCCTCTATTTGGGTCTTTTGGATTGATTAAGGCACAGATAAATGAATTGGAATTGTCAAGCTCCTGTGTAAATCTCCCGGATTTATGTAAAAAAAAAAGAGATTTTCCCATTTTTCCTATTAGGGAAAAAGCTTCTCCTAATGAAATAGCCCACCTGCTGCTCCAGGTTAATCCACTCCGTGGATTTTGACCTGCAAACATGGGGAAATTCCATCAAAACCTGCCATGGAAAATTGTCTTTGTGCCCTTTCCCACTCGTGTTTCCCTTGCCTGGGAATGAAGTGTGGATAAAACAAACCTGAGGCAAGAATTCTTTCAATCCTATCGAAATAAAAGATGGGATTCCTGATGTCCCCACTCCCAGGTGGTGGGAGCAGAGGGGGTGAATCACGGAATCATGGAATATCCTGAATGGGAAGAGACCCTTGAGGATCATCCAGTCCAACCCCTGTCCCTGCCCAGATGCCCCAACAATCCTGCCCTGGGCATCCCTGGCAGCGCTGCCCAAACGCTCCTGGAGCTCTGGAATAAGGAAAAGGCCCAAGTCCTTATACTGATCCTGCACTCAGGCAATGGAAAAGCCCAAAACTGCAACATGTGAAATCCTTGGGAAGAGCTTCCTCCCCCATCCAGGACACAGGACACCAATTCCTCTCCAATCCAAGGTGTCCATGGTAGGAAGGGACTTCCAGGGCCAAAATGGGAGTTCCCAACAAAAGCATTCCTGAGGACCTGCTCATTTTAACCATTTAGGGCTGGGAGAGATTTACTGCACCCCAAGAGCCCCAAATCTCTTGGGATTATGGATGAACCTTTTGGTTTGGAACAAAGGAGGCTCAGGGGGCCCTTGTGGCTCTGCACAAGTCCCTGGCAGGAGGGGACAGCCGGGGGGGTCGGGCTCTGCTGCCAGGGAACAGGGACAGGAGGAGAGGGAACGGCCTCAGGCTGGGCCAGGGGAGGCTCAGGGTGGATATTGGAAAAATTCCCTCATGGAAAGGGTGGCCTGGCCTTGGAAGTGCCCGGGGCAGCGGTGCAGTGCCCATCTTTGGACGGATTTAAATCCACCTGGAGGCGGCACTTGGGGACATGGGCCAGTGGTGGCCGTGGCAGTGCTGGGGAATACTTGTACTCCATGATCTCCAAGGCTTTTCCAGTCCCAGTGATTCCATGATCCTAGGAGCAAACTGGGTCCATTTTGTCTGAAAATTCCTACAAGGCAAATATGGAAAACTCCAGAATTTTCCAAACCTCTGGAAATTTCCAGCACAGCCTGAAATAGACAGAAAGAAACAGGCAAAAGCCATCTTCATCTGTTTGTTCCAATTCCAGCTTCTAGGACTGGAGAACAGATCCCACTTCCTCTGGGTTGGACTCTGCTCCAAGGGAACAAGGACAGGAGGAGAGGGAACAGCCTCAGGATGGGCTAGAGGAGGCTTAAATTGGATCTCAGGGAAAATTTCTTCATGGAAAGGATGGCCAAGCATCAGAACTGCCCAGGGTAGTGGTGGAGTCCCCATCCCTGGAGGGATTTCAAATCCCTGTGGATTCGAAATGTGGCACTGGGGGAAAGTGGTGGCCTGGACAGTGCTGGGTTAACTTCTGTACTCCATGATCTTAGAGGGTTTTTAAATAATTCCATGATTTTCTATGCATCCACACACCTCTTTTCCTTCCTTCTTAAGCAAAAGAGACACAGAGGAGCGAAGAACTCTGAATTCCAAATCCGACAGAAGAGCAAAGAATCACCCAAATTCCAGGGGTTTGTTTTTGTTTTGGGTTCTTTTGAAATTGACTTTAAATGCAACCCACAAAGGGTCACAAGACTCAAGGAAATCCCACCTGGAAGTGCCTAATGGTTGTGGAAAGAATTCCCTCTTCATCCTTGCCAGCAGCACCTACCACTGTGTGGATTCCCGGGATTTTTAGGGGAATCTGCTCAGCAGCACCACAAGGCTGGGCGGGCTTCAAGGTGGTAAGAAAGGAATGGTGCCAGCTGACAACGATGCCTTTTCATTATCCTAAGAGCTCAGGAAATTAATTCCAAACCCAAAGAGGGTAAAACGGGATTAGAGGCATTCTCCTCTCTGGAACGCAGCGAGGAATAATCAAATTCGAACTCAAAAAAGGGAGTGGATGGTGTTTAATTTATCAAACAGGGGGTTTGCCTTCCTAATCCCTCTCAGGTTCGCTGCCACTTCTGTAGGAGAGTGTCCAGGTGGGATTTAGGAGATCTCGGTCCCGGAGGAAGGGATGGCAAAGCCAGAGGGGCAAAAGGGAAAGAATGTGTGACTCCAAAGTGGTTGGAGCAGGAATCCATTTGCCTCAGTGTGCAAAAAATTAGGATATTCTGGGAATTCCTGATGTCTGGAGTTTAAGGAGTTTTTTTGTCTGTTTTGCACCTCAGTCCCATCTGCTCTGTCCCACTTTGGGGAGGATTCAAGGAGAGGGAATAAACATTCCCAACCTTCCTTCCCTTTCCCAATCAGTTCCCAAATCAGCCATAAACCAAGTGGCCAATCCAATCCTCATCTGCCAAGCTCAGGATGTCTCCTGAGCTGTCATCCCTTGGTTTTACTCATATTTTTGGAAAATATGATAAAATATGGAAGGCAGGTGCTTTTCTGTTGCATCAGGGCCTCACAGGAACTGGATAAAATTCCATCTGCGCCACAAATTTATGGGATTTTCCTCTTTTTCCTGTCTGCATTTTACACTAAAGGACTCCTGCTGTGGCCTGAAATACCTACGAGGTGTTGGGATAAATAAATACCAGAGAACAGGTTGCAATATATGGATTTTCATGGAAAAAGCAAGTTGAAGGTCATTGTTGGAATTTTTGGTCTCTTTTTTCCTATATTAGAGTGAGTTTGGCCAGTATTGGGTTCTTTCCTATGGAAGCACAATCCCAGCATGTCTTGTCACAGCACTGTGGAAATAAATAATCACAGAAAACTTTGGAATTCTAAATGTTTTTCCTTGATAAATTCCACCTATCTCCACATGAAACTGAGCTCTGCAGGACATTGTTTTGGGGGGAAAAACAGAATCAACACAACCAGGGGATAGCAGGCAGATCCTGACTGGGAATGTCTGGTTAATCTGACATCACTGGGAAAAAAATATAAAAAAAAATTCTTTGCCTTTGAGATATAAAAGCATAAATGATGTTTCTTGTTAAAAATTTATGGTCAAAAGATTATTGGCTTTGAGTTTGGCTGTTCACAGTCAGAGGCTCTGAGTTCTGAAGTCTCAAACCCTTCGGCGGAGTCAGCTCCTCACTCTAAACATCCATTTATTGGTGAAATAATGAGCTCAGATTAAAATATTCCGAACTGAAGCATATGTGGCGTTATCCTCTCCCTTTTCCAGCTCCACCGTGCCCATCCCTCTCTCCAAAGGATCATTTTAGGTGGATGAGGAGGATTTCAATCAGCCAATCCCATATTTTGCTGCCTGAGTTCCTTGGCCAAGGCAAGGTCTTGGCTCTGGGTCTTCCCAGGTGCTGCAGGTTGGATTCCCGAAGCTGACAGGTTTTCCTGGCACAATTCTCACCTCCTGGAGTGCTGGGAGCAAACTGGCTCTGCACCAGCCTTTTGGCACATCCTGGTGCTTTTTGTGGAAAACAGGAGGTGGGGAGACAGATTTTAATCACTGGACAAGCACTAATTAACATCAGTTGTGTCCTAATTGGGAGAGGGGAAGGATCTGGTTATGGACATTCCAGGAGAAAAAAGCCTGGATTTTTCCACCCTTTTATAAAGATCCGTTTCCCCTTTGAACCTGACAAAAATGGAACTGGAGGAAGAGAACTTTTTGAGATATCAAATGATGACAACCCTAAATGCTCACCTTGGAATTCCTTGGAATCCCTGCCTTATCCATGGAGCCCAAGAGCAGGTTTGGGATATAAATAGGGCTCAGTGGGATCTTTCAAATGCAGCTTGTTCAGTGGAGAGGAGCTGCCAAAACCAGAGCCTTTTCCAGGGATTTATGGGGTTTGACAAGTTCCAGGTGGGATGTGAGGACAGGAGGTCGCCCAGCAGCTGACGGAGTCACCGGAAAACGAGGCATTTGTTTCCAAGTGGCTGCTTGACCTAATTCCCACTGAAAACATGGATTTGTCTTGTTCTTGTCACAGGAAAGCCAAGCTGCTCCTGCTCTGGTGAGTTCTGCGCACTTGAGAAGGTTTAACGAGGAATTTTGGAATGATTTGGGGTTGGAAGGGACCTTAAATCCCATCCAGTTCCCACTGCCATGGCAGGGACACCTCCCACTGTCCCAGGCTGCTCCAAGCCCAATGTCCAACCTGGCCTTTGACATTCCCAGGGATCCAGGGGCAGCCACAGCTACTCTGGGAATTCCAGCCCAGCCCATCCCCATCCTCCCAGCCAGGAATTCCCAATTCCCAATATCCCATCTCTCCCTGGCCTCCCCCTTGTCCTGTCATTCCATGCTCTTTTCCAAAGTCCCTCTCCATATTTTGCTGCCTAATAAAAAAAATGGTTTAAAAACAAAAATTGGCTTTTCCTGTGAAGGACATGGTGCTGTCACTGGGATAATCTTCCCTTGCAAGATTCCCTCTTTTCTGCTGAGTGTGAAATCTTGGATTAGAGGGAAACATTTAAGGGATTTTGTCCTCCTTGTCAGGAGCAGAGGGTTCAGCTCTAGGCTCTCCAGGGGGTGTGAAATAAGAGGAAATGACCTCAGGTTGTGCCAGGGGAGGTTCGGGGTGGGCAGCAGCAGGAATTTCCCCATGGAAAGGGTGGTCAGGATTTGGAGCTGCCCAGGGAGGTTTGCAGTGCCCATCCCTGGAGGTGCCCCAGGAATTGCTGGAGGTGGCACTCGGAGCTCTGGGCTGGGGTCAAGGTGGGCACCAGGCACAGCTGGGACTCAGTCTGGGAGTTCTTTCCCAACCACAGAAATCCTGGGATTCAGCGAAATGTGCCCTTCCTTTACTCCCCCAAGTCCTTCAATATTCAGAACGAGGTTTGACAAAAACGTGCCAAGAAAAATTCCGTGGAGGTGCTTCCAAAGGGAAAAAACCCACATTGCAGAAGAACCGGTTACAGAATATAAAATACAGGATCATTAAAGGAAGAACACATGGATCTCTCCTGTTTTCCTTGAGGTCCCAATCTATCAGGCCATTCCTCTGGAGGGAAGCACATTCCAAACTTCCTGCATCTGCCTGAATACAGATGGACTTACCCATGTGCTTGGATTCTTTGCTCAGCAGGTTTCTTAATTAGAGAAGTTGTTTAAAAAAAGGTCCTGTGGTGATTGATTTTCCATCCTTTCTTCTGGAACCAGTGGATTTCAAACTGGTGAGAGTCAACCGCAGCACAGCAGGTTGCAAAATATTAATTAAAGTCACACTCATGCAAAGAGTCCCCTGAAGGGAAAGAAATCCAGGCAGGAGGAGCCACTTGTTGGTCTGAGGACAAATTCTGGTGTAAAACATCTAAAAACCTCTGGGGTGATCAGGACATAAATTCCAGGATAAATTCTTCCTGGTTATTTTTATTTTTTTTCTAATTATCTATTGGCTTTTTCCTATGGAAGTTATCAGTGTTAGTTCCAAAATGTGCCTGGATTTCCTACCTGAAATAAATAATAGTAATAGTAATAGTAATAGTAATAGTAATAGTAATAGTAATAGTAGTAATAGTAGTAGTAGTAGTAGTAATAGTAATAGTAATAATAATAATAATAATAATAATAATAATAATAATAATAATAATGGAATAAATGCTGGGAGTCCTTAATCTCCCATTGGGGGAAAACCAATGACGGAATGTCACCCTGCACCCGGGGCGGCTCAGTCAGAAAGTCATGGAATTGTGGAGTCATGGAACCATGGAATGGATTGGGTTGGAAGTGACCTTAAAACCCACCTCATTCCACCCCTGCCACCAAGGACATGGACACCCATCACCAGTGCTGAGCTGGGGGGGGAAACCCAAACCCTCCTTCCCACCACCACCCATCTGCAGATTCCCTATTTCCTATTGGACAACCCAATTTCCATAAGCTTGAATCATTATTTTGTTTTTTTGAGAAATTAAACCATCGCCTTCCCAATTTTCATTCCTGTAATTTATTTTTATGAGGCAACGCTGGAAAGGGCAAAAATAATGAATATTTTGAAATATGTGGAAGGCAGAGTTGTGTGTTCCCGGAGAGCTGTGCAGGAGAGGCAGGAATAATCCTTTTTTTTTTGGGAAAGAAATATGAACATTCAAATTTGTTTCTAGTAGCACTACAATGAAAACTGTGCCAGGGGGGTTTAGGCTGGATATCAGGGAAAGGTTCTTCCCCCAGAGGGTGCTGGGCACTGGAACAACTTCCCAGGGAATGGGCACATTCCCAATGCTGCCAGAACTCCACGAATGTTTGGACAATGCTCCCAGGGATGCGCACGCTGGGATTCTTGGGGTGTCTGAGCTGGACTGGATGATCCCTGTGTGTCTTTACCACTCAGGATATTCCATGATTCCATGGTAAAAGCCCTAATGCTCGTATTCCACCATTAAGCCTTGGCATGGGGTTTTTTTTAAATGTTTGGGGTTTTTATCCTCTTGTCCTCCAAAATCAGATTTAACAAATAATTTATTTTACAGTGAGGGTGGGGAGGCCCTGGAATGGAATTCTCAGAGCAGCTGTGGCTGCCCCTGGATCCCTGGATGTGTCCCAGGCCAGGTTGGACAGGGCTTGGAGCAGCCTGGGACAGTGGGAGGTGTCCCTGCCCATGGCTGAGGTGCCATTGGATGATCCTTAAAATCCCTTCCAACCCAAACCATTCCATGATTCTATTTCAGCATTAAAGCTCACAGACTGTGGCTTTTCCCCTTCCCATCAGGAAGATCTGGTTGGATAAAGGAAACCATCCCATTTTGGGAACCACACGCGACAGTGAGAGGAGCCCACTAACAGGAAAGGATCTGGATTCCCTGGAAAAGCTGTCCCTTAATTAACAACATTTCAAAGCAGTGAAATGTGCAGACCAGAAAGGTAAAAGGGAAATTTTAAAATGGAAGTGATATTTTCCCCTATTTTCCTTCAGCCATAGCAAACCAAACAATGCTGTGCAAGGAGGGGAGGAGGAAGAGGGGCACAACGTGGTGTTCGTGGGGGAACGGGAATGCAGGGAACAATATTCCCTCTGTCTGGAGCATCACTGTGAGAGCGGGTCCGGTTTTGGCATCTGCGCCCTGAAAGGAGGTGGATAAATGGAAATGTCTGCACAGAGCTGCTGTCAGGGGCTTTTTACAGACACTAAAGGCATTCAGGGCCTGAAAATAAAGCAAATTCCTCGTTAGCTTGAGCACAATGTCCAAAGGATTCAGGAAAGGGCAAAACCATTCCTCTTCCTGAGCTGCTCTTTCATTCAGGGATCTGATGGTTATAAATAAACATCAGCGGAGCTGCACTTGGGGGGAAAAAAGGAATGTTATTCTTTTTATTTGTTTTTTTTTATTATTATTCTTTTTTCCTTCTTTAAAGAGGATTTTGGAATAGCTCAGGAAGGGATGCAACCAAACCCTCCCAGCACTCAAACCTATCCCAGACTTCTCTCCAGAGATGTTTGACTTTGGATGCAGAACAGAACAGCTCCTAGCGGCCACTGAAGCAATTTCTCCCCCAAGGTGCTGATCAGAGCCATAATCCCAAAAACTTTCTTCATGGAAAAGGTTGTCTGGCATTGGAAGTGATGCCCAGGGAAATGAGGGATTCCCCATCCCTGGAAGTGTTCAAAAACCATGTGGATGTGGTACCTGAGGACGTGGTTTTGTGGTGAACCGCATGGTGGTGGTGGTAGATGGCTGGACTCGATCTTGGAGGTGTTTTCCAACCTCAACACTTCCATGGCTATATCAGTCTGATCCTGGTGGTTCTTCCCAGATCCAGCCCAGGAATCCTCCTGGCACTGGTGGGTTGGGATGTGAAGTCACCAACGTGAGCTGATTTTCTGGCTCTTCATTTGTTCTAGGAAGATTTTACAGAGCAGCATTTTGTTTGGGATGCGAGAGGTGGAGCTTCATTCCCAAAAAATTTCCCTGGACAAACAGAGCAATTCCAGAGCCTCAACACCAACCACAAAGCAAAGCACTTCCAGAAGATCCTTCCCAAACCTCCAGGTTGGAAATTCTCCACTTCCTCCATCCTGTTCTCTGCAGAGGAACCTCCCAGTAGCGCCAACCTCCCGGGATCATCCTAGTGGAGACCGAGGGGCTGCTTTTGTCCCCAGAAGCAGCAGCTGTGACCTGCAGGGATCAGTGACACAATTAGCAGGTGATTTCCCAAAGAACTCTGGTTTCCAGTAATTCCTGTGTCCACCCATGCTGTTGGATTGAGGAGCTAAAAGCAGTTCCCAAAGGCTTTTAATTTTATTTAATGAAGAAAAGAGCTGATTCCATGGTGAATGAGGCCTTTCATAGTGACCAGATTAAAATAAAAAATAATAGGATATCAAGAAGCTTTCACTTCCATTTCCACCAGCATTTCCCAGCAGGAGATCCACTTTTCCTGCTCCTTTCTGGAGGTTATAAATAAAAACTGAGGAGCTGTCGGGGAAGACAATGGGAGTTTGCAACAACAGAGAATTTTTGGCTCATCTTGCATCACATTAGTGGCTCACAAATTAATTTGATTTGATTTCTGATAAAAATCCAGGAGCTGCAAGGGCTCCAGACTATCCCATAAAAGCAATGCCTCCTGCTCTGGAATAATGCACCTGTATCCCAGCTGGAACAAAAACCCTCCCAGGTGAGTGCTGGGACATGGATCCAAGCTAAAAAGTCATTCTGAATTTTTAACATGGCAGGAATTAGATGACAAATCTGTTAACTCCTGTTTTACATTGATTTTCTTCCTAGGATTTTATTAGATCCTGGTTTTGTCTTATTGGGGTGAGAAGCTGTGGCTGTCCCATCCCTGGAATTGTCCAAGGCCAGGTTGGACAATTCCTTGGAGCAACCTGGTGGGATGAGATGGGCTTCCACCCCAAACCATTCCATGATTCGGTAATTCCATTTTTCAGGATATTAATTTAACCCAGAGCCTCACAGGTGTTTTTCCTCTTTAACATCCAGGAATTTTTCCCAAGGGAAGGAATGTGGGTCCAGTTTTGCTTTTTCCCAAACACAGAACTTCTCAGCTGGGCAGGATCTCCTGGAGATCTCCTGGATCTTCCTTGGAAATAAGAACCCCCTCAGCATGTTCTGTTCAGCTTTTGTACAACCACGTTTGAGCCCATCTTACACACAGGGCTAAAATGAATTTTTTCCCTGGGATGGAATATTTTCAATGCTGCCAAGCCCACTTCCCATTTTCCTGCATAAGGAACTTCAAAAAACCACAGGAAATTAATTTAAAAATTCCTGTGAATTCCTGAAGTTCTCATCCCATTTTCTAAATCTGATCCTGGCACCTTTGGAGCAACATTGGAGCATTTGAACTGCAGTGATTTCCCATTTATGTCCATCCATCCATCCATGGATCCATGGATCTATCTTTCCATCATCCATCCATCCATCCATCCATCCATCCATCCATCATCCATCCATCCATCCATCCATCCATCCATCCATCCATCCATCCATTTCCTGAGAATCTCCCCACTCTCCATGCGGTTTTTTCCCTGTCAGATTGATCCATGCAATAATTCAGGAGACACAGAAGGGCAGATTCCTTCATAAATAGTCACAGACAATGAGTAAATCCTCTGGGAAAATTAATTAGGATGACATGAAACAGAGAAAATTTATCTTTATTAATTCATTTGAGGAAAAAAATGGTAGGTTTAATGTTGGATGGTGCAAATAATTACAAATGTGTTTGTGTGAAGTGATACACTGGGACAAGGTTTCCCAAAATGAGGAATTTTGTGGAGATGGACACAGATTTGTTGTCCCATTGTTCCCAGTGTGATATCCTTTGGATCTTTCCCTGGAAATGGCACAGGAAAGAATTTCAGGCCCTTTTCCCCATGAAAAATTCCCAGCACAGCCCTGCTCTGCAGCATGAAGTTGTTCAAGGACCAAGGAGACACAAAAAACCCCCGAAACCAAAAAGCAGCACTAAAAAAATTATGAACTCCTAAAATGGGTCCATCTGCTGGCTCCTAGAAGGAAATTTATATCCTTGGGAAAAGCCACTCAGGTTTCAAAGGACATGGAGATCATTTATTACTTCTTGCCTTTGAGTGAAAAGTGGTTTATGGTGCCTTCCTCTTCCCACCTTTAGCTCATTTTGGGAATGGGGTGACAGCTGATATTTACAGGCATTCACGGGATCAGGAAAGGAATTGCTCTTGATCCCTCTCTTGGAAATTTCATGGGATTCACAGTAACTTAATTGGAAAAGCGAGAAATCAGATCAGAAGAGGCAGTTGACCTCTAAAACCATGGTGATAAAAGAGCCTCTTTTATCAGATGTCATAAAAGAGTTGTTCGGAGAAGGAACAGTGCTGAGATTTAGGGGATGTTTTATGTTCCCAGCTCTGCCAGAGCTCCCGGGGACCTGGGTCAAGACATTAAGTTTGTGTTGCTCAGGTGATGATCCCCTCACTCCCCCACAATTCCGTCCTTTCTCACTCCTCAGGATCCACTCAGCTCCCTCAGGGAGTCCAGGATGTCCCTGACATCAGGTGTTTTCCACTGGGCCATCACCATTCATTTTCTGGAGTTAATATCCAGGGGATCTGGGGAGCTGAAGGATGTGGAGGAGGAAAAGTGGATGTGCAAGGTCCTGGGGTATCTCCTGGGATCTGGGGGCACCTTTTTAGGGGTAAGTTTCCCACCCTGGAGAGTTTCTCCCTGTTTGTTCTTCCAGATGGGATGGGTTGGAGATTCCAGGGGTCTGGGGTGGTCTCGATCCCACTCCAGTCCATGGACACTTCCTCATTCCTGCCCTGTTCCATTCCATCCCTGCTGGACTGTGCTGATCTCCAGGAGACAGAACTGGATGGCATTCCCAGAAAATTCCCACTTCCACATGGCCCTCTCTCCAGCCACATCCTGTTTTTTCCCCAAGGAGTGTCACCAACAATCTTTGGATGGATCCATACAACCGTGGGTGCTTGGCTTACTGCAAATGCACCTCAGCCTCTAATTTATGAGAGGGAAAGTGTCTTATTCCCTAATTTATGAGAGGGAAAGTGTCTTATTCCCTCATCTTGGAGCAGAGGTTTGCATGGAATACTCGGAATAATACAGGGAATGGTAGGATGTCACTGGAAGAAGTTCTACAAAAGTATCAAAGAGAAATCTTGGAAGTAAAACATGTTCGGGAAGCAGTCTAGGGGTGTCTCAAGGTCATGGGATCATGGAATTACACAGTCCTGGATCTTGGAAAACCCTCTAAGACCACCAAGCCCCACCTACAACCCAGCGCTGGCAGGGTCACCACTGTCCCCTGTCCCCAGGGCTCACATCTGAGGCACTGAAACACTGAGCAGGACCTGAGCAAAAACCACCGGGAACAACGGAAGGGATGGATCTGGATTGTTCTCCTGCCTTAATTATGGCATTTCCTGATATCTGCTGGGCAGAATTCCAATGTTTTCTTGGGGATTTCTTTCCATGCCAGCAGAGATGAGTCAGCTCCCACCCCTGGGAGAGGACCCAAACCAGTCCACACGGGACATTCCGTACCAAACATCCCATTAATCAGCTGCCATTTAATTAATCGAAAAGATCCTGCGGATTAAATTCCCATTAGGGCCTTGTTGGAAGCAGTGACATTTCCAGCGCTGCTGGACAACCTTGCTGCCTTCACAGATGGCAGCGCTGCAAAATTGGCCAAATATTTTGCCCACGACTGGTTGAACAAACCAAAATCCATCCATTCTAATGAGCTGTGGTGCAGCAGGAATGAAATTCCTGCCGGAACAGATTGTTCCTCGCTCCAACATATGCTGACTGTCCAACTTATTCCCTCTTTCTGTGCACAAACACGGAGATACAGCTGAATTCAGTCCTTTGATCTGGGCCATGAATCCACAGGTTCCCAAAGAAATCTGCTGGTTATTATGTTATTCAAAGAAGTGGAATTTATTTTTTCCCATTTTATTAAAACACCTTTGCAGAGGGAAGATACTAAAGAGCCTTTGTGGGTTGTTCATCTGTAAGAAAACAGCAACCACAAATGCAAAAAAAAACCCCCCAAAAACAGTCAAACAAACAAACAAAAACCCACAAAAAACTAACCAAACAAAAAATACCAAAAACAAAACAAACAAAAACACCAAAAAAACAAAATAAAAGAGCAAACAAACAAATAAAACAAAATAATACAAAAATAAAACAAAAAAATAAAAAGCCACCCTGGGTACTCCAGCACACAGAAATTCCTTGCAGTGACAAAGCTGGAGTGTAATTACTTCTCCATGTGACTTTATTATGGGAATCTGCACTGATCTGACTTGGAAATGCCAAATTTCACGGTGCTTTATTAGGATGTGATTGCTCAATGACTGACGTGACAGGGACGCGTGGAGCAATCCCAACCTCCTAACGCAGCTCTGCTTTGTGATCTCCCAAACGGAGCTGCTTCCACTGATTCCAGGAATCTAAAGGAATTTCAGGTTGTTGTGGTGGTTAGAAAATTCCTAAAGCTCAAAGAATTGCCATGGGCCTTTAATTAATTAAAAATATTAATGGGATAAGACCTGATAACAGCAGCAGTTTTCCTAGTGGTGGCTAAGCACAGGGAAAAGCCATTTACTTGTGGAATGAGCCGGAAGCAGAGCTGAAGGATGGTGTTACATGGCTCAGAAATCCTGGGATGTCCCAGCTGCTCTCTCCAAATTCTCTGTGCGCTGAAGGAATATCATAAAACTGGAGGAAAGGCCAAAGATGGGATGGGAGCAGTGACAATCCCAGAGCTCAGCCCTTTTGGGATGGGAGCAGTGACCATCCCAGTGTTCATCCCTTTGGATGGCTCCGAGGGGTCGCTGCTTTGTTCCTCTTGTTCCCCTCGCTCCCGACATCCCCAGGCTGAGGAAATGGCCTCAAGTTGCACCAGGGAAGGTTTGGATTTGATGTTAGGGAAATTTTCTTCATGGAAAGGGTTGTTCAGCCCTGGCACAGGCTGCCAGGGCAGTGGTGGACTCACCATCCCTGGAAGCGTTCCCAAAACGTTTGGATGTGGCACCTGGGGACATCCAGGTTTAGTGGTGCCCATGGGGGTGGTGCTGGTTTGTGCTTGGACTTGGTGACCTTAAAAGTCTTTTCCAACCTTAACAATTCCATGATTGTGTGATTCAATTCAAAGGTGAATTTAGCTGGAATTGCCCTTCGGACATCTCTGGGTGGTGGCTTCACCGGTGGTGCTTCCTGGGAACAAGGAATTCTTGGCCCTACCCAGGGCTGTGCCCTGTTCCTTTCCCTGGGGATGGCGCAGAAGGAGGAATTAGGGCAGCACACGGATGAAAAGCTTTATGTTAAACTGCCAGGAAGTCAGATTTCCCAGAAAATTTGTGGACTCCGCAACCTTGGAAGTGTCCAAGGCCAAGTTGGATGGGGCTTGGAGCAGCCTGGGATAGTGGAAGGTGTCCCTGCCATGGCAGGGGGTGGAACTGGATGGGTTTTAAGATCCCTTCCCTCGTGAACCATTCCACAATTCCCCATTTCTATTTCTTTCTCCAGCCCCATATGGAGCAGGACACCCACTGGAGCAGCCCCCAGGGGTTTGCCATTAAAGCAGAACAAAGATTTGGCACGGAGCAGACACAAACCCTTTCATTATCCCAACTCTGCTCCGGGGGAATTCATCCCTTACTCAATTGAAATTTCCATTTCAGCTCCACCTGTAAAAGAGCGTTGGAATCCTCATTATTCAATTAGACAGAGACAGCAGCAATAAAATATTCCTTTCTTTGCAGCAGAAGCTGAATGAGATTTCCTTGAATACCTGCAGCCATATTCCCTAATTGCTGCCTCATATATCCTAACTGTATTATTCCTGATTTCAAAGTGTAAATAAATGTACTGCTTGGGATGATCATATTTCACACCAATTTATTTGAATGACATTAATGAGTTCTCTCCACCACTGAGACCTTGCTTGGAGAGCTGGGCTCTGTTTTCCTGCCCATAATTTAATATAAAAAGGGTTCCCACCATCATGAATTAAATTTAAATAAATAAATAAGCAGCAGCTCTGGGGATGCCTGAAAGGATTTAATTTTTAGTTATTTGCATTCCTGTTAGGAGCCTGCAACAACATTAAAAAAAAAAAAAAAATTAAAAAATAGAGACTTGGAAGTGATCTTGAAAAATCTGAAGTTTAAAACTGATAACAAGACGCACTTTGCTGTGTCTTCTTAACAAAAACTTTGCTGTTGGAATTATCCAGTAATCCTGGAAGTCACAAAAGTGGCATTGGAATGGTTTAAAAAATGACATCAAATCAAAGGAGGAAGAGATGGGTGCACGTTCTACCCAATATTTCTAAATATCAATGATATTTCATTTACCCAATGATCAATACCTCAATATTTCTAAATAGAAATATCTAAATACGTTCTAAAAAACATGACACAAGTAGGGCCTTAATTCCAAAGTCACATTCACCAGATCCTGTGAGCAGGAATTCCATTCACCTCCCACTTTATCCCATTCCCTTGGAATTCCCTTGGAATCCCCCACCACCATTCCCCATTCCATGAAAAAAAAATCTCCAGGGCTACATGAGCCAACAGCTCTTTGTAACCTTCTGCTGATGTTTTGGTGTCACCTCGATGGTGGAGCAAGGTCACAACGCCAAATAAACCAAGGATTGGGCAAACTGGGCACCAAATTTAGGAGCTGTGTAGAAACTGGAGAACCTGAGGTGGGAAGGGGTTTCTCTGGATTTAGGAAAGGGTTTCTCTGGATTTGGGAAGGGGTTTTCTGGATTTGAGAAGGGGTTCTATGCATTTAGGAAAGAGTTTCTCTGGATTTGAGAAGGGGTTTCTCTGGATTTAGGAAGGGGTTTCTCTGGATTTGGGAAGGGGTTCTCTGGATTTGGGAAGGGGTTCTCTGGATTTGGGAAGGAGTTTCTCTGGATTTAGGAAGGGGTTTCTCTGTGATCACTCCAGATATGATCCAGGAGCTGGCTGGGACATGAATGGGACATGAAGGGTTCCGGGTTCAATTCTTGAGCTGATTTTAGTGGAGCTTTGTGCCTTTGTCTCAGTCGTTTTTAGGTGTGTCAATAGGGGGTTTGGGGTGCCTAAATAGCTTTATAGGTACAAAAATATGGGGTGTTTAGGTGCATAAATGGGTTTTTGGGTACATAAATAGACACCCTTGCAGGCCAGGGCCTTGAAGACCTCAGTGGAAGGGGGTTTAGGACAGGAAGGATGAATTTCCCTCTAAAAGGTCTTTTTCTGCACTTTATCCATGGGTGAAACCCTGGCTGGTCCTTAGCCTAAATCCCTGGTTGCCAAATTCCTGGATGTTGAGGTGACTCAGGATCACTCCTTTTTTCCCTGTCTCCAAGGGGAGCGATGATAAATAATTAAATTGGAAGTAATGAAATAGTTCAACTGGAAATTATCTGTATTTTATAGTAATCGGTGCCCGCAATTAAGACTGAGAGGCAGATTGGCCCTGAGGGGTGGCATTTCAAATCCAGCATTTTTCCCTGCTCACATTCCCTCTGGAAAACCCTCTGTGGGAATGCTGCTCTTTTTGGAAGCATCCTTGTGACCATGTGCTGGTGGTACCAACAGCTCGATGACCTGTGCTCTGCTCCATCAAACCTGGCTTGGACACTTCCAGGGATGAGGAAGGAATGGGAATTCCATCCCAGCCCCTCACCACCCTCACAGGGAAGAATTCCTTCCCAATATCCAACTCAGACTTTCCCTCCCTCAGCTTCATCCATTTCCTCTTTTCCTTTCAAACCTTTGCACCCAAACCTGACAGATCCTGCCTGGATGTCACTGCCCAGCCTCTGGACATCCACCGAAAGTTATCAGGATAAATAAAAAAGCATCTCCCCAGACCAGTCCTTCCTTTATGGGATCAAGATTCTTCAGGGAATTAAGGTCCTGTATGGAATTAAACTCCTGTATGGAATTAAGATCCTTCATGGAATTAAGATCCTTCATGGAATTAAGGTCCTTCATGGATTTAAGATCCTTCCTGCATCTGCAGGGCTGCTCCTCCACCGTCGTTTCTCCCGACACTTCGCAGGGCGTCCCCATCAACATTCCAGAGCCACCACCTGCCCACTGAAGCAGAGTTTATCCTCCACTTGATATTCCAAAAGTGCTTCTCCTTCCCTTTGAGTGGCACAGTGACACTCATCCATTCCAGAGGGAGCAGAACTCCGAGGAATCCTCGGAGCCAGCTATCCATTCCTGGGGTCCCCGGCTGTCATTTCCCACAAGGTTCTTGTTCCATAAACCACTCTGACACCGTCATTGTGCTCCCAAATTTGATCCCGCTCCGCTGTTCTCCGGGAACGGATGATTCCGGAGGTTGTTGCATTAACAAAGAGAAGTTTGTGTCAGGGGGTTGGGAATGGCTGGGATATAACATCGGCTAGAAAACGTCGGGACAATTGATTCATTGCTGGAGACAGTAACGGAAAAGGCACTGCTGACTCACAGGTGAGAGGATCCCATGGAGTTTGAAACCCAGATTTATTACAGGAGGTGGATTTCTGTTCCTCGGGAACTGGAATTGCAGCTCTCTTCCCTCTCTTTATGAGGCATTTAATTAATCAGCCACAATAAACACCTTCTAAAGGCGCATTAAGGTCTGCATTAGTCTTGCTGCCTGCTCCATTATGGATGTTTGGGAGGGAAGACAGACTCATTCCAGGGATGAGGCCTCTCTCCAGCAGAGCCAGGAGCTCCCAGAATTTGGGAAAAGGGAAAAAAAACCCAAGGGGATTATCCTTAACATAAAGGGAAACGCTCTGCTTGCTGCTGTGTAGAGGAAAGGGTGACTCTGGATGTAGATTTCTGGGATAGAGGGAAATGGAGAGATGGGACCACCAAAAGTACAGGGTGGAGCTGCTTTTCCTTAAAACAGAATCATGGAATGGTTCTAAATCTGGATATCTAGATTGAATGGTATCTAATCTTTAGATATTGGGAAGGAATTCCTGGCTGGGAGGGTGGGGAGGGGCTGAGCTGGAATTGCCAGAGCAGCTGTGGCTGTTCTGGATCCCTGGCAGTGCCCAAGGCCAGGCTGGACACTGGGGCTGGAGCAGCCTGGGACAGTGGGAGGTGTCCCTGCCATGGCTGGGGTGGCACTGGGTGCGATTTAAGGTCCCTTCAATCGCAAACCATTCCATGGTTCCACTAAAGGAGGTGCTGAAATGGGAAAGTCCATGAACCCCACAAACCAGTCCCACTAAATTCCACATTCACTATTGAATTCCATAATTCCTGGATTTGCTGCTCCAAATGTGGATTGTTGACCTGTAAATCAAATCATGGAAATCCTCAGGGGGGATGAGGCCACTTGTTCATAAACCAAAAAAATTTTATCAGAAAATAACGTGTGAGGGCAAATTCTCCTTGTGCTTCCCAGACTCTTTCCCATCCCAGATTTTATTCCCCGTTTCCCAGGTGCTGCTGCGTTCATGTGGAAGGAAAAGGTGTAAAATGCAACCCGCCAGCCAGGTCTGACACAATTCCCACCACGGAGCTCTGCCTGCGCTCATCCCCAGGGATGAAAGGCAGGGAAGGATGTGGAAAATCAGCCCTGGATGAGGAGGGAGGAGCTGCTCCCTGGAGCATCTTTAGAAGATTCCGGAGTCACTTCCATGGCTGGGCAAATCCTGCCGCTCCTGGAGCTCTCGGGGCTGGAATTGCTGCTCTCATTTCAGGCTCAGCAAACCACGTTAAATCCAGCCTCCAGCTCTGGGAGAGTTTAGGGCTCCCTGGGCAGGGAAAGGACATCCAAGGTAAGAGAAAGATGCTGATGGATGAATTTTAAAGGAATGTTCCCAGGTTTCAGGGGCAGGGAAAGAATCCTTGGTTTGTGCTGTCGGTCAGGGCGTTATCAAGCAGAAAACTTGAGCTGCCAGGTAGAAAACACCAGAATTTGCATTGAATTAGTGGGATACATCTTAATTTCAATCAGTCAGGAATATGATTTAAAGGTTTTCCGTGGGAATACAAGTCCTGATCGATCCCAGACAATCAAAAATAGGATTTAAAAGTTTTTCCATCTCCTGCACAACGCAAAGAGTAACAAATCAAACACAACCATGTTACATTCCGCGACCTGATTCCTAAATTATCTGGAAAAAATATTCCAGTGTATCTATGTATTTATTACTGTTCAAGCAGTTTAGGGAAGGGAATTTAAGGAAGGTGAAAATTCCGTGTCCTGGCTCTCCTTTAAACGGCAGCACACCTTGACAGGTCCCCAAATTAGCTCATGCTGGGATTTAGCAGCTTTTTAAGTGACAGAATACAACCAGGTGCAAATGGATAAAGTTTCTCTGAAGTCTGAGATATTCCTGAGTCCGTTCCAGAGCAGGACTTGGGTTATCATTTATCAAAATCTGGGAATACTCCACAATTTTCATCCTGCTGCATATTCCACTCCATATTAAAAAACCAAAAACTTCCCGTTTCCAAAAATTAAAGATTGACGAAATCTTTGACCCAGAATAAGGTCGGTCGGGTCCATCTGGATGGAAAATTTTCCTTTTGGCTTTCCAGAGGTGGAGAAGAGGCTCTGCAGCTTCCATGGAAAAATATGAGGGAATCACTCACTGCGTCACACAAAGCATCCCAGTCCTTAGGGAAGCAGGGAAAAAGGGTAAAAAATGAAAATTAATTTTAAAAGAACACCCAGAAGTCCACAGTTTGTTTTTTTGGGTTTTTTTGCCAGGAATACAAGGAAAAAAAGGAGAAAGGGAAAGGAAGGATCTAAAACCCCATTGTGTCTGGGAAAAAGTAAAGGAGATTATCTGAGTGTTTGAGCTTGGCTAAACTTCCAGGAAGGATAATAATTGGAGACCTGGATAATAACTGGACAAAAATCCAGGAAGAATAAAAATTGGAGACCTGGATAATAATTGGATGAAATTCCAGGAAGGATAATAACTGGATCTGGTGCTAAAGGATGGGAAGGAATTGGAAAGTATTTCAGGGATTTTAGGGAAGGATATTTCCCAGTGCTACAAGGTAATGTGGAAATAGAACAAGAATTGTGGGTAAAACTCACTGGGATTTACAAGAGACCAAGGTGAAATAATTCCAGCAGCTGGGAAAGCTCCATTCCCTCCTCCCACATCACTGTCACAGAATTCCAGCCTTTTTATGCACTGAATTCCCAGAGCTCCAGCAGCCTCTTGAATTCTTCAAGTGATTTCAACAAAGTTATGTTAAATTTGACATTGGCCATTCTTATTTCTGAATATTCTTCCTTGGAAAGATTAGGAAGACCCCGGCTTTATCCTCGTGCCATGGAAAAATCTCCAATCCCATCTTGTCCAATAATTGCTGGATATCATTTCCTGCCAGTTACCCTCCTTGCTTTTAATCCCTTTGTCTGCTCATTTTCTCTCTCAGGAACAGAAATGTCCACTTTAATTTCATTTCTATGCAGCTGATACCTGACTTGATTTCTTATTCCTTAAAATACCGCCCTTCCGAGCTCTCCGTGAACTTCCATGACCTTCTCCCATTAGGAAGAGAATACATCTAAATTTTGAAAAATCCTGCTTTTTTGTGCTGTTGACCCTCACTTTGCACTCCTGATTTGCACTTTTTCAGAACAAGGAGCTTTGTCTCTGGCAGCAAAAGCTGCCCAAATTCCATCTGGGATGAGTTAATCCTCCAGGAGAAAGATTCCTCAGGGCAGCTGATGTGGCCTTGGCAAGATTGCTCTGAGCAGAAAGTGCCTGAGATGGATTTCCCAGGAAGTTTTCACAGAATCCTGGGATGGTTTGGGTGGGAAGAGACCTTAAATCCCACCCAGTGCCAGCCCTGCCATGGCAGGGACACCTCCCACTGTCCCAGGCTGCTCCAGCCCCAATGTCCAGCCTGGCCTTGGGCACTGCCAGGGATCCAGGGGCAGCCACAGCTGCTCTGGCAATTCCAGCCCAGCCAGCAATTCCCAGTTCCCAATCTCCCATCCATCCCTGCCCTCTGGCACTGGGAGCCATTCCCTGTGTCCTGTCCCTCCATCCCTTGTCCCCAGTCCCTCTCCAGCTCTCCTGGAGCCCCTTCAGGCCCTGCAAGGGGCTCTGAGCTCTCCCTGGATCCTTCCCTTCTCCAGGTGAACATTCCCAGCTCTCCCAGCCTGGCTCCGGAGGAGCTCCAGCCCTGGAGCAGCTCCGTGGCCTCCTCTGATCCTCTATTCCAACAAATCCACATCCTTCTGATCCTAAAGTAATCCCACTTCGTTTATTTGGCAGCTGAGGGTGTGCAGTGATCTGCTAATTCCATGTTTGGGATCATGGAGATTTGGGAGCTTGGTAGATTCAATCAGGATCCCAACATCTCATCCTTAAGAACTTGGGGAAAAAAATCACCTGCCCTGTCAGCTTTGAATGAAATCATCCCTGGGAATGCTCTTAGTGGGAAGAGAAAGGGGGATTAGAGAATCCTGGAATGGTTTGGGTTGGAGGGACCTTAAATCCCATCCAGTTCCACTCCTGGCCATGGGCAGGGACACTTCCCACTATCCCAGTGGGATATCACTCCAATCCTTTGTTCTCTCAGAGCTGTCTGGTAATTGACATTGGGTTTATCCCTCAAAAGAAATGGGGAAGTTCTTGGATTTTTTATGCCCAAGATTTTGCAGGCCCAAGATCCTGCTCTCAGATTTTGTAGGTAAAATAAAATAAAATAAAATAAAATAAAATAAAATAAAATAAAATAAAATAAAATAAAATAATATAAATAAAATAAAATTTAAATTAAAAAATTAAAATAAAATTAAATTAAAATTAAATAAATTAAATAAAAATAAAATAAAAATAAAAAATAAAATATAATATAAAAATAAAATTAAAATTAAATTAAATTAATTTTATTAAATTTTCTCATTTTGTAACACAAAAGGCAACATGAATTTATTTGAAGGATGTCTGTTCCACAAACATCCCCTCAAAATTCTCTGTTTTCCATTGATTTTTGTGAACCATTTCTCCCGCTTCTTTATAATTTCAGAGCAGTTTTACTTCAGAACACTCAAACCTCTCCCAGAGTGACAGCCTAATCTCTTGTGCATATTTTTAATAAACCCTGGACAAAACCACAGTGGAATTTTCTTCTTGAAGCAGCGAGAGGAACGACTGAACATCAGATATCCCGGAAATCAAACCTTGGGAACGAGTGGAAAACACGGACGGGTTGATTTCCACATCAAGGCTGAGCCTTGAGTGCTGATAAGGCTGAGTTTAATTTAGTAATGAGCAGGAGTTATCAATAACCAGCTGGTTTTACAGCAGCAATAACAACATCATTAAATCGGGAATCAAAAGGAAAGGGACGGAAAAAAACCCCATTAGCGCGCGGAAAAATGGAAATGGCGGAAAGAGCCGTTAACGGGATCAAAGGAAGTCGGAAAGGTTAATTGGGAGCAAGAAGTGAGGGAAAATTATTAGCAAAAAGATGGAAATGTTCAAAACACTGCTGGGGAAATTACAGGATAAATCTGGGAAGCGCGCACCTCGGAAAGATAAGGGAATTACACACAGCCATCCCTGACTGCGGGGATTTGGGAAAGAGATTTTATGGGAAAAATCTGATTATAGGGAACAGAGGGTGGTCAAGGACACATCCAGGCAGGAATGGGACTGGAAGTGCCTCATCCTCCTCCTGCAGATCCTTGGAAGTGCCCAAGGCCAGGCTGGACGGGGCTTGGAACAACCTGGAAGAGGGGAAGGTGTCCCTGCCCATGGAACTGGATGGGATTTAAGATCCTTCCCAATCCAAACCATTCTGGGATTCTGTGATTTTATGGAATTTTTACCTCATCTCCTCTTTCCTTTACTCCCTTCCCATTTTGTTAAAAGGCAAAGGACTGAAGGAAAAAGACAATTAAAAGAAATGACGGATTTGAAGCTTTGAATTCATCTTTTTCTGGAAGAAAATGAAAAGCAAATCCTGCCCTCACTTTCCCTAAATCGTGTCATTTCCAAAATTAAATTGTTCACAGGGATACTGAAGAAAAATCAATTTTTATTTTTCTTTTCCAGCCTACAGAAAATTAATTTTGTATAATACATTAAAAAAAAAAACAGGACACAGCTGAAGTGAAATTTGTGATTCTCAACTGATAAGAAAAATTAAATATTGAATCAAATAAACCAGCGGGTGTGGAAGGGAAATCAGATTAAGGGGGGTTTATTTTCCTTGGAAGTTGCCATCCTATAGGACTGAAAGTGGAAAAAAATGCAGAGATTACCCTAAAATAAACTTCCAGCCTGGTTGTAAAATCCTAAATGTGGTTATGATTTGAGTTTGTGAGCTGTAGCCTTCACAAAATTGCAAACTTTTGTTTTATAATCCTTGACTGAAGAAAAAAAAAAATAGAATTATTCATAAATATCTGGGACAGATTCCCCTCAGCCATAAAAGAAAATAAAAAGGAAATGTTCCCTGTAACTCAGACATTCCAAGAGTTACTTCGCAGGGATTTCTCCTGTTCAAATGCACTTTTTAAGCATCAAAACTCCCAATTCCTTGAATGAGTCTCAAAATTCCCATTTAAAAAGTGCTGTTTCTGTACAGGAATTTATAATGGATGTCTCCAAGGAAAGGCAGAGCCGGGAATGAACAGCTCAGGACTAATCCACCCCACAAAGGAGATTTTACCTTTAGATCTGGGGATTACTTGGAGTGGAAAACATGAATTTCCATCTCTTCCATGGTATTTTTCCTATGACTAATTGCAGCCATTCCGGATATTCCCAATACTCATCCCAGGCTGTTAATTCCAGGTCTTGCTGTGCTTTGAGTTCCCTTGACTCCCCAAAGTGATGAATTCCATAGGGAGACCCCTGTTTTGCATGGAAAAGCATTTTTCTTTTAGATTTCTTTTAGAATCCTAGAATCCCAGAATTATTCTGGATGGAAGAGCCCTCCAAGACCACCAAATCCAAATATTCCCCAGCACTTCCAAGCCCACTGCTATCCCATGTCCCCAGATGCCTCATCCACCCTCAAATGTCAATTAAAGTCTTTATTCCCAGTTTTTGAAGGTCAAATTTCCCAAGCTCTTTTCTCCAGGCCATTTGTCACCTCCTAAGAGTTGAAATTCCCATGCCAGAGGTATTCCTTGTTTCCTTGAACCTTTGGAAGTTGAGTATGGAGAAGTGGACACAAATTTGGGGATGAATGAATCACATTTAAACAGAGAAGCGCCATTAAACTTCTCTTTCCCTTTCTCATTATCAAGCACTTGGAAAATTCCTTGATTTTTATCACCTTCCGACATCTTCCTAAAGTGCTGGGAGAGGCAACTTTCTCCAGTCTTTTCTCCTCCTTTAGAAAACTTTTTATTTGGAAAAATTTTGCCTCGAGATGTTTAAAACAGGACCATGAGAAACATTAATTCTTTTTTTTTTTTTTTTTAATATTCCCAGCACTGTTCAGATTTTTTTTTTTTTTTTTTTTTTTTTTTTTTGGACTTATGAGGCCATGAGAAATGGGAATTTTAAGTCAGGAATCCTCTTGATGATCCCAAAGGGATTTTCCAACTTTCTGTCTGATGGTTGGACACCAGGAAGAATTTTTTCATGGAAAGGGCGCTCAGGCCTTGGAAGGGGCTGCCCAGGGAGCTTTGGAGTCCCAATCCCTGGAAGTGTCCAAGGAATTCCTGGTGGGAATCAGGCACAGGTTGGACTTAATGATCCCAAAGGGCTTTTCCCATCCCAATGATTCCATGATCTCTTCAGTTAACATCTCAAATGAACAGGGAAGGCCAAACAGTGCTAAAAGCAGGGGGAAAGCACAGAATAAAACCGGGAAAAGCTGTTTTGATGGAAAAAAGGGAAGAGCAGGAATAACACAGAGTTCTGGAGATGGCAGCAGCTTTGGTGCATCAGCTGTACAAGAGAGAGAGAGTTGATCCCTCCTTTTCCAGGGATGCACAGATTAAATAATTCCTACTTTGGATTACCCCAAGGAAAATGCAAATTTGGGCTTAGTTATAAAACCTCTGCCTTGTTTCTTCCCCAAACATTTCCAAATCCATTCAAAGGAAAGAGAGGCCATGTCAATAATTAGATGCAAAATGTGATGCAACAGGAAATCCTTCCATTATTTAGCCATCGGCTAATTACATTTAATTTGTCCTTTTCCTGGGAGCCAGTAATTAACCCAAGGAGTTTTGCCAAGCAAAGAGTGAGGACTTTGTGCTGGAGCAGAGCAAATTAAGCTTTGATGTGTTGCTGATGAGTGGCAGCTCCTTCAAGGTGAAGCATAAAAAGGCTTAAAAACCCTTTAAACATGAACAGAAGCCTTTGGCTTTCCATGGTAATTAACACTGGAGTTAAATAGGATTTAGGATTAAAATGAGGCCCCACATGTTTTCCTGGAAGCAGATCCTCACTTCCCAGGCCAAGAGAACAATTTCATGATGAACCTGTTGAAGTTTGGATTGCTGTTCATTCCCAACTCAGGGTTTGACATGCCTGGGGAGTAAATCCTTTAAATCCATTTGTTCTTGGTCTTTTAGGATCAATCTTTCCCAACATTCGAGCAGCAGCTCAAAATCTCTGAGCGATTCCTTGTTTTCTGCTAATGGGACCTGCACAACTGCGATGAGCCTGGCAAATTCTCAGGAGGAATCTCAGATCCATTCCTCCTCTCCCACCTTTGCACGGCGAAGAATTGGAAAATTCCACAACGGTTTGGGTTGGAAGGACCTTAAATCCCATCCAGTTCCACCCTCTGCTGTGGGCAGGGACACCTCCCACTATCCCAGGGTTCTCCAAGCCCCATCCAGCCCGGCCTTGGATGTTCCCAGGGATCCAGGGGCAGCCACAGCTTCTCTGGGCACCCTGTGCCAGTGTTTCACCACTTCCTTTGTTTATTTGATGCCCCACAAATAAACATTCCACACTTCCATGAGCGTGGAGGGTGAGACAGCACAGGCAGCTGGAATAAAGCTCCTTTAATCTCCAGGGTGTTGTAATTTCCTTTAGGCCTCGCAGTCTTTAATAATATCTGGGATGATAACAACGTCTGGGAATATTTTTAGCATTTCTTTGTTACTCAGACAGTGTCAGGACTCTGCTGCTTTTTCTTGTTCACAGCTTCTCATCCCGAGCTTTGTGCTGAAGGCAAAGTGTGGAATTAATATTGTGCTTATTCCTTGAAACTTCCACCGAGTTTCTGCCAGGATCAGTTCCAGCAGTTGTTCTTTCCAATGCATTTATCAGCTGAAAATCCAGTCCTACAAATATTTCTGTGTTCGCTGGGCGGTGCTTTGGGATTTGGAGACAGAATCCCAGGATCTCTGTGGTTGGAAAAGCCCTTCAAGGTCATCCCGATGACCTTCAAGGTCAATCTGTGCCCAGTGCCCACCCTGTCCCCAGATCTCCAAGTGCCACCTCCAGCAGTTCCTGGGACACCTCCAGGGATGGGCACTGCAAACCTCCCTGGGCACTTCCAAGGCCTGAGCGCCCTTTCCATGGGGAAATTCCTGCTGCTGCCCCCCCTGAGCCTCCCCTGGCCCAGCCTGAGGCCGCTCCCTCTCCTCCTGTCCCTGTTCCCTGGCAGCAGAGCCCGATCCCCCCGGCTGTCCCCTCCTGCCAGGGACTTGTGCAGAGCCACAAGGGCCCCCTGAGCCTCCTTTGCTCCAGGCTCAGCCCCTTCCCAGCTCCCTCAGCAATTCTCCAGCCCCTTCCCAGCTCCCTCAGCAATTCTCCAGCCCTTTCCCAGCTCCCTCAGCCTCCCCACAGGACTTGTTCCAGCAGGAGAGCTACAGTCCTTGGCACAGGCGTCCCTTGATGGAGTTTCTGACCCAAACAAAACTCTGTGACCAAAGCAACTGCCAGGACAACACCGAGTCCAGAAAAGAAGCTTGAGTGGGATATTTGATTAAAAATAAATCAGCTTTAGGGAAAACAATCTTCCAGATTTTCATGGGCAGGTGAAAAAGCTGGGGAATGTAAAGTGAGTAAAACCACAGGAGTGAGCCCAGCAACTCCCAAATCCTGCAGAAATCTCCAGGATGTCCCTTCGGAATCACATCTGAATTTGTCTGACGTGTTCCTCAATCCTGTCCCACAAAACTCCTGGCAGAAATAAAAAAAAAAGGCTTCAATATATGGATGGGTAGACGTGGCATTCCCTGCATTCCGAGGCTGCTGCTGCATCTCTCCCAGGTTTTTTGCATGGATCAGGCTGCATTTTTCCAGAGGACTTTGCAAAGGAGGCCTCCTACAAAAGTAAATCTCAGGCTGTTTCCCAAAACGGACTTTAAATCTGACAAGTGAAATGGACTGAGAGTCAGAGATCCTAAATTCCAGGGATTTACAACACAGGCTCAGCTCCAAGAATGTCCAAAAAAGATTAAGGAACACAAAAGAATTGGAATTATAGGACATAACAGCTTAGTCCTGCCTGGAAGCTGAGCTTTGACACATCACGAGGGGTTGGGTTTCTCCTTACTCTTTGCAGTTCTTGAGAGTCATGGAATCATGGAATATCCTGAGTTGGAAGAAATCATCCAGGGGGTTTCCAGCCCAACTCCTGGCCCTGCCCAGGCACCCTGACAATCCCACCCTGGGCATCCCTGGGGGTGTTGTCCAAATGCTCCTGGAGCTCTGGAAGCCTCAGGAATGTGCCCATTCCATAGGGAATTCCATAGTGCCAGCACCCTCTGAGGGAAGAACCATTCCCTGATCTCCAACCTAAACCGTCCATCCCAGTCAGCAGAATTCTTGCATTATTTAAATCTCTCTTTTAATTTCATTAAAAATGAAATCCAAATGGAATTCTCTGTCCCACCCCTCCTTTCTGACCCTTCTCATCCCAACATCAGCCTGTGCTGCTTCCCTGGATCCTGCAGTGCTCAGGTGCCACCACAGGCTTGGGGCTCGCTTTCCTGGGAGCTGGAAACTGCCTGGAATCAAATTCTCCACAGCTCCAGTGGAAGAAAATTTTCCCTTGGTATTCCCTGAAGCTGTAGCACCTGAGTTTTCCAGAGGGGAGGAGGAAACCCTTGTTCCCAGTTAATGACTGGTGCCCTTCGGGGGAAAACCCAAAGCTCACTGGATGGGGCCGTCCAGTCACGTGTGAGTTCCTCCAGGTGACGAGAATTTTGGAGAGCTGTTCCCAAAGGATTTGATTTTGGGTATTTCCAAGGCAGATCCATGAGCTGTGAAAAGGAAATTCTTGCTGATCCAAGAGAAAATGTCAATGAAAAATTGTCCTCAGTTGAGGAGACTTTGGAGCAGTGACACTGAGGCTGGAAAAGCCCTCCAAGATCAGAGTCACAGCTGTGCCTGCTGACCACCCTGTCACCAGCCCAGAGCTCCGAGTGCCACCTCCAGCAATTCCTGGGACACCTCCAGGGATGGGCACTGCAAACCTCCCTGGGCACTTCCAAGGCCTGAGCGCCCTTTCCATGGGGAAATTCCTGCTGCTGTCCCCCCTGAGCCTCCCCCGGCCCAGCCTGAGGCCGTTCCCTCTCCTCCTGTCCCTGTTCCCTGGCAGCAGAGCCCGACCCCCCCGGCTGTCCCCTCCTGCCAGGGACTTGTGCAGAGCCACAAGGGCCCCCTGAGCCTCCTTTGCTTCAGCCTCAGCCCCTTCCCAGCTCCCTCAGCAATTCTCCAGCCCCTTCCCAGCTCCCTCAGCAATTCTCCAGCCCCTTCCCAGCTCCCTCAGCAATTCTCCAGCCCCTTCCCAGCTCCCTCAGCAATTCTCCAGCCCCTTCCCTGCTCCCTCAGCTGCTTCTGCTCCTCCAGCCCCTTCCCTGGACCTTCTCCAGCCCCTTTCCATGTCCTTCTGGAAGGTGAGGAACCCAGAACTGGACACAGGAGTTAAAATCTGCACCAGCTTTTCCATAATTTCTGCAGCCCCAAATGCAGACTTTCCAAAGTAAAACTCCCCCACCATCAGCTCCCCTTTTCCAACACCTTCTTCCCACTCTGCTCAATCTTTTGGTGTTCATCATCAGAACCTTCCAACTTCCCAAATTATCTTTATTTTTCCACTAATGGCCATTGGAAGTAGTTCTCGGGAGACAAAATCCAAATTTCAATCCATTTTTTTGTAGCTTTCAGAAGGAAAAGTTTCTCTGCTGTTTTAGAGAGTCCCCATACTCACTTTTGAATCAATTTATGGATTTATTTTTTATTGTCTCCCAAACACTGAAATTTTTGGGTTTTAAATAAGGATTTCCTCCCAGGTGAGGATAATTGAAAATGTCTATCCAAGGTCTCCAGGATGAAATAATAACAAAATAAACAAAAAGTGAGAATTGAATTTATCTCAGGATGCTTGAGAATTTGGATTATCTCCCAGACATGTGACTTTTGTCCCATCTTGTGTTGTTTTTGCTTCGAACAAACACATTGCCCTTTTAATTAACATTTTCTCCTGATGTTTTATTGACTGCACAACAATTTAACTAAAAAAAATCCATTTTTATCTCTCTCAAAGTTCTTGCCTCCACTTTCAGTAATTAAAGCATTCCCCCAAAAATTAATTATTTCCTAATTTAGGTCTTATTTTCACTTTCACCCTTTCATTTTCACTGATGCATCCACCACTTCCTCACAGCTTTTTCATGAGGGATTGACCAATATATTCCTAGTTTTTTCAAATTAGTTTTATTTGCCTGATTATTTCTTGTTTCATTTGAAAATAGAACAGAAGTCACCCACCATCACCAGGCTGACATCTGGGAGAGGAAAAAAGACCCCCAGAAAAAAGGAAATCAGCTCTTTTCTACCTCAGAAATTCCTAGAGGTGGAATCTCACCACATTTACGCTGAATTTTGTCAGCCAAAAAAAACAAAATTCCAGAGGGATCGCAGAATTCCCAGGGCAGTGCTGGAGCTCAGCTCCGCTGCTTACCCAGAATAACTGAAAAAAAACAACATCCCAAATCCCAAAAATCAGCTTCCCCTGGAGCCACCCCATGGCTTTGGAGAGCTCCAGCCCCCCCTCCTGTGGTGTTTGGCCAAGAATTGATGAGGGGTGGTTTTAATGAGGGGCAGGGTTTAATGAGGGGTGGGGTTTAATGAGGGGCAGGTTTTAATGAGGTAATTAATTACCTCTTTGTGAATGAGATCTTCTTCTTTCATTTTCTGACTCAATTTTTTGCAAATAAATGTTTGAACCCAGCGTCAGATCAACCTTGAGGAGTCAATTCGTCGTCCTCAAGTCTCTCTTGAATCAGCAGAGAGAAAATATTCAAAATGTTCTTTTACTTCCACACCTCCCTTGGGACGGGAAGAATTTTGGGATGGGATTTCTCATTCTCTTGATCCAGTGGGAATCTCCATGATAAGACAGATTTATACGTATAAAATAAATATATTTATGTGTGGGTATCTGCTTTTGATCAGATAAATCCCACATTTTGTGCTTGAGAGTGAAAACAAAAACTTCAGGAAATTGTCCTTGAGGGAGCACATTTTAGTCCGTGATCAGGTGAGCTCCAAAGGTGAAAACCTCTGAAAATTGATCATGACAAAACTTGAAATTTCCCATAATTGACAATAATCTTTTGGCAGATCTCACCTGTCTTCACCGCTAAAACAAACTAAAATCAGTCTTGGATTCTTTACAGGATCAGATCATAAGAAAAAAGTTTATAGATGTTAACAATGAATAAAATAGATGGTAAATCATCACTAAAGTATCAAATTCTGAGGGCATCTTGAAGGAAAGAATGAGCACCTTCTCTTCTTGCAGCCTGGACATCACATCTGAGAGTTTCTCAAAATTCCTGGGAAAGGCAGAGAGGAGAATTCCAGCATTTCTGTTCCACCAAAGTGCGAGGAATGGGCTGAAAGGATAAAATATTCCAAATGCCGTGGATAATTGAGTTAATAAGCTCATTTATTCAAGTCCCAGAAGCCTCAAAATAGCATTTTCAAGTGGTTTTAATTTTTTCTTTACCAGTTTTACGTAGGCTCCCTCTTGGAGCCTGAAATACCTGCTCAAGTCGGAGCGTTTGAGGGGAAAGGGAGGGAATTTAAGGGGGAATTGTGGCTCCATCCTGCCAGGAATGGAGCAAAAACTGGTGCAGGTTCGCTTGGGACAGAGGGATAAAGGGATTCACTGCATCCAAAGTGAAATTCTTCTGTGAGGGATGTCAAGGTTTCCCAAATTTCATTTCAGTTTTATTTACACCTCTAAAATCCCCCCTTTGCACCTAAAGTAGCTGTGCCTGTATTTAGCATTTCCATGTGCTGATATTCCTTAAGGGTGCACTTCCCAGGCTTCTCCTCACCTGTGGGCCTTAAAATCCCACTCCTGGAAACGACAATAGAAAGTCTAAATTGAATGTATTTAACACTTTCTGCCAGAGCAGGATTTGCTCCAGGTCTCTGAGGCAAAGATCTCTTGGTTTATTTAAATATTTCTTCTGAATTAATGGGGGAAATAATTAAGGCTCTGCATGGCCTTCAGCCTTGGAGCAGGCCCATGTCTCTGTTTCATTCCTGAGGGATTATTCTGCTGGAAAAAAAAGGAATTCTGGTCTAAATTTGGGGTGTCTGAGTCATTCCAGAGTGGCTGGGACCTTCAGCTCTGCTCCTCCGTGCTGGAACCCCCAGGTCCACATCACGCCTGGGTTCCTCTTCCCACCTCTCCCGCCGTGGCCAAGGAATGGCGCTGGTGAAGCCTCTGGATGCTCCTTCACTTCAGGAAAATGGGAATTGCTCCAAGAAAGGAATTGAGGGTGATGAAGCACAGACAGAGCAGCTGTGGCTGCCCCTGGATCCCTGGAAGTGCCCAAGGCCAGGTTGGACACGGGGGCTGGAGCAGCCTGGGACAGTGGAATGGAATGGGTGGGAATGGGTGGGATTTAAGGTCCTTCCAACAATCCCATGATTCCATGACATAGATAAATAAGTGTTTATCCATGTATGGAATTGTTAAGAATTGTTACGGCTCTTCCAAGTGAACATCCAGAGCTTTACGCCAAGGGCTGTCCATCACCCCTCTCCTCATGGATCCAGGTTTAGGGATAGCACGCAGGAATGATGTCTTGGAATAATTCCATCCCCAAATCCACAGCTGATACCTCCTGGTGTTCCTTTTATATTCCATCTCCCACTCTCCTGCCTCTCTCTTCCCAGTTATAAATCGGTGCTGATGGAATTAAAATGACTCCAGTACATAAAGGGTAAAATTCCTGAAATACAACATTTTAGTGATCCTACAACCACTCCATGACATCATTCCCTAAATTACAAAATCCTTGATTAATTCCTCAACAGGTTCCTCATGGATTTATATCTTTTTTTTTTTCCTACTACACTCAAGCCTTTTATTAAATCCAAATAAAAATCCAATATCTTATCTCATTCCTGCCTATAATTCCTTGTGCTTGGAAATAATGATCCAGGCTCCCACAAATATTTCTGGGCAGCACCATTTTTTATCCTGTTGGGTTTTTTTTTTTATTTTTTATTTCTCTCTGCCTCCCTCTTAATTTGATTTGCATTTTCCGTGCCTTTTCCGCTTTCCCCACAAGTCAGCAAAACGATTCCTGTGGAATATTTTGTATTCCCAGGCCACCATCATGGCAGGAAAATAAAATTCTGATTAAAAAAACATGGAAGTTCCTTTTTCTTCCTGCCACAACCTCCTGGAAAATCGATAGGAATTAAATGCTGCGCATAAAAATATTATTAGAATTTTATAGGGTTTCTTTAGGGTTTATTTAATAAAGTCAAGGAGCTTCTTTGGGGTTTTTTTTTTGGGGCATCTCATAATAATTAAAGAAAAAAGTTTATTAAGTAATTATTAGAAGAGCAAAGAGTATCAGAAGGGACATTTAAGGAGCATAAGGAATTTTTGCCCAAGGAAAGGAATAAAATTAAGGTTAATTGAGATGGGAAAAAAGCTCTGGAATAGTCACAGGCCTGGAAAGGAGAGGGAAAAAAAATCAGATTGATAAATTATTTAATTCCCTGCAAAGGACCGCAAGAAAAATAGGGATGAGCTGGATCCCAACCTCGATCCATATGATCAGAAATTATCCCAGGAAAGGATGCAATGATACAGAAAAATGGAAAAAAGTTTTTTTTGGGGGGGGGAAGGGAAGCTGATGGGTTTCATTTGGGGAATCACAATTCCCTTGGGATGTCTTGCTTTAAAAAAAATAGAAATTTAAATTTAATTTAATTTCATTTTAAAATAGCAGTATTCCAGAAATTGTCTGAAAGATTCCAAAAGAGGCTGGGAGGGGGTTGGAAATCATGGGGAGGGAGAAGCCAAAGGATTTTCCAGGGCAGGGAATGTTCATCCTGGAGCAACCAGAGATGAGTCAATCCCTTCCTTCCCTTTAGGGACCAGAAATAAAAAGGAAGAACAGAAAGGAGAAGAATTGTCTCTTTTCCCATAAAACAGTTGCTCCATCAATTAAAATACTTCGGAAATATGAAGGGTTTGGACCATTTCCTTAGGATTTTCTGGATTTTCCTCTCTTTCTCCAGCCCTGCCTTGGGCTGGCTCCAGTGATTCCAACAGAAGTATGGCTGATCCTCACAGAATTCAGGACCTGGATGCATCCCCGTGGATTTCCTCAAAATAAATGGTTCTTTGGTGCACATGGTCCAAAATCTGAGATAGAACAGAAAATTCCTTTCTGCTTCAGGCGCTGCAGGAGCTGATCCCAACTGAGTGTCCGAAATCCCAGAAAACTAAAACCAGTCTGTGCGCTTCCCCCAGGAGGAGCAGGCCTCATCCCAGGGGATTATTAATGGCCATCTTTGTCTCAGCGGGAAAAAAAAAGGGAAAATCAGACTGGAATTTTTGGGGTTTGCTGCAGGGTTTTGAAATTAAACAAAGAGAAATAACAGAGAGGAATTGTTGCTGATTCCCACCCCCCCAAGTGGGGATTGATGACACCCACGGCAGCCATCCCATTGGATGGGATATTGGGAAGGAATTCCCATCTGGGAGGGTGAAGAGGGGCTGGGATGGAATTCCCAAGAAAGCTGTGGCTGCCCCAGGATCCCTGGCAGTGCCCAAGGCCAGGCTGGACACAGGGGCTGGGAGCAGCCTGGGACAGTGGGAGCTGTCCCGTTGTCCAGCTGATTCCCAATATTCCACACTAAATTCCTTGTGAATTCCCCCCTGTTCCTCCCAAAGGAGCCTTTATTTGGGGCAGAATTAAAAATTCCTGCAACAATTAATGCTGAATTTCTATTGGAGTGTCTGGAATTGGTTTTGTTTTAAATCCCATTTTAATGGTTTAATTCCTCCCTGTTCCTCCCAATTGTTGGGTACGAATGGGATGGGATTTAAGGTCCCTTTCCAACATTTCCAAACCATTCTGGAATTCTCCAATGAAGACACCTCTCACCCTGTGATCCTTTTATCCAGAGGGATGGTGGCCATGGATATGTTTGGACCTCACAACCTTGGGAGTTCGTAAATCGTTTCCAGACCTGTTTTTAATAACAGTTGATAATTTTTCATCTCCTTTGAGCTGTGGTTTGAATTCATCTTTCCCCATCACTCACTGAAGCAGCAGCTTGACAGACAGACTCCTTCCTTTCTCCAAGCTGGAATATAACAGGAAAGACTAATTTTGGCTTTTCCCAGGGCTCAGTTTAGAGCAGAACCAGCAGGATGGCAGCAGAGCTGTTCCAATCTCATCCCATCGCTCCATAATGGGACAGCTGGGAAAGACAGGGAGGATTTTTGGAATGTTTCACTTTTGATGTCCTTCTGTTCCAGGATCCAATGAATCTCATGGAGATCTGAGTTATCTGGGATTTGTGTGGGATTCCTGTAAACACAGCTCCGTCAGAATTCGGGGATTTAATGAATGGGAAAACCATCCTTCATTAGAGAGGTCTGAATGAAAAATCTCTCCTCGTTATCTCCCTAATGAAGCTCAATCCATGAGCAGATTTTCAATCCCAGCATTAATGGGGAATCCAATATTTCCCGAGTGCTGCACAGGGCGAGCACTTTCCAGCAGCACCTCTGGAATTTGGCTGTAAAATGAAAACAGGGGAGGTGAAAAAAAAGGGATGAGTGGGAATTTAAACCACGGTTGTACCTGTTTCATGGAATCTGGAATGGTTTGGGATGGAAGGACCTTAAATCCCATCCCATTCCACACATTCCATGGGCAGGGAAAGCTCCCACTGTCCCAGGCTGCTCCAAGCCTTGTCCAGCCTGGCCTTGGGCACTTCCAGCAGCACTTGGGCAGCCACAGCTGCTCTGGGAATTCTATGCCAGGGCCTCCCACCCTCACAGCCAGCAATTCCTTCCCATAATCCAAACTTAATTTCCCCTCTGGCAGTGGAAGCCATTCCCTGTGTCCTGTCCCTCCATCCCTTGTCCCCAGTCCCTCTCCAGCTCTCCTGGAGCCCCTTCAGGCCCTGCAAGGGGCTCTGAGCTCTCCCTGGATCCTTCTCCTCTCCAGGGGAACATTCCCAACTCTCCCAGCCTGGCTCCAGAGGGGCTCCAGCCCTGGAGCAGCTCCATGGATTCCTCTGGAATCTCTCGAGCAGCTCCAGGTCCTGCTGCTGTTGGGCCCCAGAGGTGGATGGAGCTCTGCAGGTGGAGTCTCACCTGAGCAGGGCAGAGCTGGGACCACTTCCCAAAGATCCCTGGGCCGTTCCCTTCCCTGTATGAACTGAAAGCCAGCCCAGGATCCCGGGAAAATCCCAGGTTTTCCTCAGCAAACTTGGATACATCCAACTCCAAAGGATCCACAGCCAGGCTGGGAAGTTTCCTCTGGGCCCAGCAATAACTTTAATTTATCGAGAACATTTTCATTTGCTCCTGATGAAGAACCTCTGAAGGCAGAGCCGGGAGGGGTCAAGAGGCAATTTAGAAAGGAAAATCCTACTTTTCACTGCTGGGAAAAACAGTTAATTAATGAAACAAGTGGAAAAGAGAGAGAGGGAAGAGCTGAACTGCAATTTGGAAAATTTAAGGAGCTTTTCTATCAAATGAATTGATTACCAGCCTAATCATAATCAGGACACTTGGATTAGTGGTTAATTTGGGGAATCAATTAATAGAGGTATTTTTCCAATCACAGTTTCCAGGGAATTCAGTGCAGCAGGTTTTTGGAGATAGCAGATGCTGGATTAGGGGCTGTGGAATGATTCCCTGTCAATACAACAGCTCTGCTTCCCGGATTTTTATTTTTAGGGATTTTTTTCTGCATGTGACTGGGTGTTGGGTGAGTTATTTTAATTCCTTTCTTGTTGCCTGGGCACTTTCTCCAGTTTTTTTATATTAAAGAACAAATTATTCTCCCAAGAATTTCTTAGTGCTCCCTGCTCTGTCGGAGAGTTCACGGAATAATCTCCTCTCTGGGAGTTGAGCACGAATTTTCCTGCAAAAATAACAACTCAGAATTTACAGAAAACTTTGTGGGAATTTGCACTCCTCCTTCCTTAAGGCATCTCTCCGTGGGAGGAGAATGTTGGAAATCTGGAATTTTACACCTTTCCTGCCCACTTGGATGGATTTTGTGGGAACATAAAAATGGGATTGGATCCAGAGTCATTCAGAATAACAAATTCCTGCCTATTAATTATCAGATGTGTAATTAAACGAATCCTAAAGCGTATTTTGGCAATAACTCCGTGCCAGAGGGACAAACTGAGGAGTTTGTTTGCCACAACCAGACTGGAATTATCTCAGGCCAGGACAATCCTTGAGGCCACGGATTGATCCAGAATTTCAGTACCTGAGGAGGTTCCTGCAGTGTTTGAACACAGATTTTGGGCTCCAGGCATGGAAAAGTTCCCAAAGTGCTTATCCAAGGTGATATCCTGTGAGCTTGGATCACGCCTAACCCTTTGTGTCTTCTGATTCCTGCTGTTAAAAGCATGGATTTAGGAGAAAACTTGGCATCGGGAAAATGGATGAGTTCATCAGTCCTGTGCTCCATGGGGTGCTGGATTTAACAGGAAAACAGCCAAATTTCCATCTTTTTGTGTGCCTGTGGTCACCACCGGTCAGCGGCCACCTGAAAAACCAGGAACAGCTCCCCCAGCCCATGGATTTTCCATCTCTGTTCCCCAACAATGATGGGAGCAAACCCATCCCACCCCTCTCCCTGAGGGAATGTTCCTCAGGATCCGTTTTTCTGTACAAAATCATTTATAATTTTTTTTAAATGCCACTAATTAGAGTCTCAAGGAATTCCCATCCCTGTCTGTCCAGGGCGTATCCCACTGGATATCCACATGAACCACCTGAGGGATCAGACTTTTGGAAGACCATCCTGACTTTAAAAACAATGATTCTTCCAAATTAAACTGATTTTCTTTCCATAATTTCCATGGAGCCAAGTCTCTGGGATTCAGTTCCAACAGGAATTGGGATTTGGGATGTACAGAGAGGCATCAAATAATTTTCTCCTGATGAAAGTGATAAAACCCCTTTCCCTTTCCTTCCGTCATCCATCATTTATTAGAGGATCTGGTCTTTAAGCCTGATATTCCTTGGTAGAATTCCAAATTGTGGCAAAACTAAACTAAATCCAGAGCATTTTAAAACGTTTCTAAACCCAAAATGGCATCATTTAGTCAAAAACCGGGAGGGCGTCAGACAGTGACGGATCCAAGTGAAATCCCACATGGAATCTTCTGCTTAATGAATTCCCCACAAAAATCACTCCTTAAAATATGATGAGAAAAAGGCAGGAACAAGATGTTTTAGGAAGTTCCAGACAAAACCAAGACTAAAAATGGCTTTTCCTGCAAATCCTGTCTCACAACTCTCATTTTGTATTTCCCTGCTTCCAGTGGCTCTTTCCATCCATGGAGCAGCAGGAATTTTACTCCTCAAGCTGTTCCATCTCAGATTCCATTTATTTTTTTTTTTTTCCTGGTGTTAAATCCATCCCTACTGGAGCAACCAGTTTATATAATCCCATCACAAAATATTTGGCAAAGCTGGTGGTTTATCCATAGAAATATTTGGAGCAAATGTCTCTGTGTCGTTTCACATCTGCCAATTCCCATTCCCAACTTTTTCACCTCAGGAGTGTCCCACAAATCCTTTTTAAATGCTCATTAAAATTGATTTTACGGCACAATTTTTTTTTTTATACTGTGAAAATTTATGAATTATGAATAAATGTTCTCCTCACGGCAGGATGTGGGACCTGGAATAAAAGCGGCACATGGAATAAAAGAAACAACGGGAAAACCGCAGAGGAAACTGGAAATCAGGGAATGGAAGGGAATGAGCAGGAGTTCCGCCTTTTATAAATCCGCTTGAAAAATTGTCATTTATTATTTCTTATAGGGAATTTATAAGTGAAAAATCCCAAATGTGACACATTTGAGCCTGGAAATTGTTGTGAGGAAGTGCATGAGGAATAAAGAGAGGGAATTATTTGGACACTGGGGCTTGGAGCAGCCTGGGACAGTGGGAGCTGTCCTTTTGTCCAGCTGATTCCCAACGTTCCACACTAAATTCCTGGCGAATTCCTCCCTGTTCCTCCCAAAGGAGCCTTTATTTGGGACAGAAATAAAAAAAAAACCTGCAACAATTAATGCTTATTTTTCATTGTAGTGTCTGGAATTGGTTTTGTTTTAAATCCCACTTTAATTGTTGGTTCAGTGAGGTCCCCAGGAGAGTTTTTGTGACAGCAAATTATGAATTGACAGCTCAAAAATAACATTTTCCACCCCTCATTTCCAAGCAGCTCCCTCCCAACGTTATTTCTGCATTTTGCCCCAAGCTGAATTAATTCCCAACTCAAATATTCCTCAAAATTCTGTCAGCAGCTGTTTAAATCCACAGATTTTCAAGCTCCGTGTTTGTTTCTCCACTCGGAAAAAGTTGTTATTAAATACGGGATGAAATATTTATGCAGCACCACTTTAAAGCAAAGAATATTTGATCACAAGAGGTTTCTTTAATTGAAATAATCTCGGTGTGGAGCTGGAGTTTAATTTAAACCCTGCCTTGTTAAAACTGAAACTAGGAATGTACAACGACATCTGTAGTGCTTTTCAAACCCAGGTAATTATATTATTATGAATTTTTTATTGCGCAGGAAATCACATAAACCATTTGCATATTGCTGTCTGTAGGATTTAATTGCAGGTTTTTGTGAGGCGATTAATAAATAAAATCAATATATGCAAATGGGGGTTGTACACAGCATTAAAGTCAAAAGTCTGGGAGCCACCTGAAAGAAATAAAAGCAGGGGTAAAATGTGGTGAAAAATCCTTTCTATCATCATTAAAAGTACAATCGTCATTAAAAGTAATTTTCAAATAATTTCAAATAATTTTAAAATAATAAAAGAAATAGGATGATAAAAAAATAATAAAAATTAATTAACAATAGTTTTAAATTTTTAAAATAATTTTAAAATATTTTAGAATAATTTTAAAATAATTTAAAATAATTTTAAAATAATTTTAAATAATTCTAAATTATTTTAAAATAATTTAAAAATAATTCTAAGTTATTTTAAAATAATTTTTAAATAATTCTAAATTATTTTAAATTCATTTTTAAATAATTCGGAATTATTTTTAAAATTATTTCAAAAAGAATTGAGAATAATTTTTAAATTATTTTAAAATAATTTAAAGAATTGGTGATCTCTCAGTAGAGGTGTCTTCCTAAGAGTGGTGTTTAAGGTGGGATTCCCTTCTCGGAAATGGGAATGTTGATACCCTCAGCTAATTATTGAGAATTCCTTCAAATTTCCAGAGAAAACCAGGAATTTTTGGAGGAGTTTCTTCATCTTAATTTCACCTGGGGCATCTCCTTCGTTCCTGTGAGCTGAGATGTGCCGAGGTGGGCAGAAACTCCTTCTCCTTCCTGGGATCCTCTGCTTGAATCCAGGTTTTACCAGGCTTATCCCAGCTCCTGAGTGATAAATCCCGCCAGGACATCCCAGTTTGGGAGGTTTTGGGAATGAATCCCTGGGGATTCATGGAATGAGCCAAAAGAAGGCAAAGTTTGCAGGAATAAAATAAACACAAAGATGAGCACTTCCATCAGGATGAGCAGACTGATGATGTTTTTCCAACTGCTCCAAATCCCTGGGATCAGAATTCCTGGTCTGCATTCCAGCTCTGAGCACAGGGAATGCCCAGTGATAGGAGAGGACTTGGAAGCAGCAATCAGGCTTTTCCCAACTCGTTGTCAAAGAAAAAAGATTTGGAATTCCCAAGGGCTGGGAATTCCTGTGGAATTTCAAAGGTGTCTTTAAGGGTTTCCAGGCTTTTCAACTCATTCTGGAAATGTGTTGGAGCTTTTGGAGTCAGAAATGGGAATAATTAAATGATTTTGATCCAAGAGAGAGACTCTCAGCAATCCCAAATCACATTTCTAAGCCCAAGATTTAAGAGAAATCTCCAGAAGAATCAGGGAAGAGGAATCCAGTGTCCCCTGACTGAGGGTTTTGCCCTGTATCCCAAAATGGGAAGGAAAAGTTGTGATAGAGCAAGGGGGAATGGTTTTAAACAGAATAGGGAATATTTTGATGGGATATTGGGAAGGAATTTTGGCTGGGAGGGTGGGAGGGGCTAGAATGGAATTCCCAGAGCAGCTGTGGCCGCCCCTGGATCCCTGGCAGTGCCCAAGGACAGGTTGGACATTGGGGTTTGGAGCAACCAGGGATGGTGGAAGGTGCCCATGGCTTGGAATAAAATGGGTTTGAAGCCCTCTTCCATCCCAAACCATTCCTGGATCTTCTGACTCCCTGATCCCAATCCTCCCCTGACATTCCAGAAGGGATCAGAGATCATCCCTTTCTGCCACATCCCCCCCACCCCATGCTCCAACCTCCACCATCTCTTCCACTGCTCCCTGACCCTCCACACTACAAACATTTTCCCAATCCCAAGCCCAAATCTTCCTCTCTGCGACAAAAGCCTGATTATGCTGGTCAGAGCCTCCTTGGGAAGAGAGAAATTGTTATTCCTATCTTTTTTCCAGCTGTTTTCTGTTAATCCATTGGAAACTTCCCTGTGAACTCAGCAACCCCCATCCATCCAGCCTGATGATCCTCGAGGTGTTTTCCAAACTTAACGACTCCATGATTCTCTCCCATGATCTTTCTCCGTTCTTAGCGGGGATGAATTCCTTAATGACTCTCACAGGGGTTCCTCATGGCCTCATTATTTTGAGGAATTGGAGCTGGGAGCTGAAACCTTCCCTGGACCCCTGGAAATCAAGTTTGGTCCTCCAGACTTGTTAGGCGTTAAATAATTCCAATAATTCCAAGATAAATCAGCTTCTGGAGAACACCACCCCACCTTTGGATTAAAAATAGCGGGAATAGAGATGGGAGCAGTTCAGAGCTCTCATTAACCAAACCAAGCTGGGTTTTTAATGATCCAGGATTCCAAACCTCTCAGGAGCCCATCCCACGGGAGTTTGCTCCGCTCCTGATCCCCCCTTCCCAAAGCTGGGTTCAATTCCTGAAATTTTGAAGCATCTGGGAACCAAATCCCACTGGGAAAAAAAAAACACATCCGGGGTGGTTTAAGAAAACGGAGGAGCAGGGGCTCAGCCAACTCTGACAGAGATATTCCAGTATTTTATCCTCTCCACCCTGAGCCTAAGGAATTCTGGGAATGGGATGTGAGTGGTCACCACTGTGCCCTCTCCAGAGCCAGATGATTGCTCTGCACATCAATAAATTGACTTTTGTCAGAGGCGGGCAACAACTCCCAGGAAGGAAAGTTCAAGGCAATTCCCAGCTCTGTTTGCTCCCAGGCAAATCCCTGCACACCTCTGAGGGTGTTTCACGTATCTCAACACTCGATTTTCCAACCAGGAATGAAAGGGAGGGATGTCTAAATTACTTTTGACTAAATAAGGGCATTGGGCAGAAAAAAATAATCCGACATCGAAAGGAAGAAAAACAAACAAACAAACAAAAAAAACCCTCTATATCTTTAAAAAAATATAAATTAAAAAGCAAACAGAGGGAGTATTTCTTTCTTTTGATCTTTTTTTAATTCAAATGACCCATCATGAGGAGCAGAAATATTTTCTTAGAAATTATTTTTTCATATTTCAAATTGTTATTCACACCTTTGAGAGCATTTTTAAGGAAATAGCCAAAATTAAAATGTCCTGTCCAGCTGCCAACCTTGATAATCAATTCATGCTCAGAGAAGCAGAGGGAAATGTTTGGTGTTGTTTACAAGCATTAATTAAAAAGAAATGATTTGGACTCATTTTCCAAAGTGGGATGCGCTGCCTTCCAAAGATTCAGGGAATCAGTGTGAGAGGTGGGAGCTGTAAATATTCAGGAATTTCCAAAAGTGTTCTGGTCACTCACTGGAAGGAAAATGTAAAAATTGCACTTCCCAAAAACCTCATTTAACAGTTTTTTTTTCCCCTTGGAAGCTTTTCCCAAATTCTTCAGGAAATATGAATTTTGATATTGATTGGGATTAAACTTATCCATAAAAACAGCCCCTATTCAAAGGTTTTCCTGGGAGCTCAGCTGGGAGCTGCTGGTCCTGTTGCTCCAACCACAGACTCCTGTCCCAGCAAGCAGCTGCAACACAGAATCCTGGAATTATTTAGGCTGGAAAATCCTCCAAAATCGAGTCCAACCATTCCCAGCACTTCCAGAGCCACCAGTGATCCATGTCCCCAAGGGCAATATCCACATGGATTTTGAATCCCTCGAGGGATGGGCACTCCACCACTGCCCCGGGCAGCTGTGCCAGGGCTGGAAATCCCTTTCCATGATAAAAAATTATCTGAAAAATCTCTGAACTTTGTGTTCCATTTCCTCAGGAACGTCCCAGCTCAGGGACAAAGTGGAGGCAAATTCCAGCTCGTTACTCCATGATTTTGTTTTCATGGAATTAATCAGACTTGGGATTGTTACAGCTCCGAGGCAAAATCCTCCTGATTTCTCATGTTCTATCCACCCATGGCAATAAATTCCTTGGAAAACTGGGAAATGAGATGGGATCAGGGATCTCAGATCCACAACTTCCTCAAGTGCTCCAGGTGAGGCAGAGACCTTTGATCAGATCCTCCACTTCCTCTGGGAAACACATCCCAGATTTCTCTAATTTAATTGGGAAACATAAAAAAGAGGAATTTGGGGCTTTGGTTGAACATGGAATTCTGAAATGATTTCGGTTGGAAGGGACCTTAAGGATCATCCAGTTCCACTCCTTCATCCTGCCAGGGACACCTCCCACGATCCCAGGTTGCTCCAAGCTCCATCCCTAAATAGGAATTTCCAAATATAACCCCTCAAAGATTTCCATCCGGCATTCCATGCTTAAATCAGCTTTTATGAACCTCTCTCTTCAGCTGGGAAATAAAAGAATTCCGAGCTCCTTTTCCAGGCTTAAAAAACCACGGATCAGAGATGGGAGATACGTGCACAGCACATTAGGGTGGATTTGGCATCCTTATCTCCCTGCTTTTGAAATATTTAGGCTTTGTTTGCTCTTCCATTTGCTCTAGGATATTGGATCATCCATTCCAGGTTTGCCTTTCCACGGCAAAATTCCTGAAGCACGGGAAGCTTTAATCTCCTGGAAAAATAACATTATATCGATAACTAAGCTGCTTTTCATAAGTTCCATTAAATCAAGGCTTTTGCTGATAACATTAACGATTGTGCAGAGCCTGGATTAGGTGGGAATTAGAGCAAATCCTGCTTTTCCTCTTGTCAAATGGGAAAATTGACTTGCCTTCCTCAAGGGCTCCTTAAAACCAAAGGAAAACGAGTCCAGGGCTTGGAAACTCCACCTCTAGAAAGAAATGCAACTTCTTTGCCTTCCAGCAGGAGCAGGAGGACAGGCAGGGAAGGATCCCCACCTCTCCATTGGTCAGAACAAGGGACAGCATTCCAAGGCTTTGAGAGGATCCTTCAGGAGTGGGGAAGATAGATTTTTTTCCTGGAAACCCACAGAGCTCGTTTTCACCTGGCTGGGGCTCCTGCTGTGGCTAAAACCCACAAAAGGTTGAGTTCCTCAGCCCTCTCAGGCAGATTGGGGTGTCTCACATGGATGCAGGTCCAAGGAAAGGTCTGGGAAGAGCAGAGGGATTCAAGGAACACTTTCAGGATCATAAAATGTCCCATGAAGTCCTCAGTGGGGAACCATCAAGAATTTACTCCTATTGAATTTCAAAAGTGCCTCAATTCCCTCTTACTGGTGTAATTGGGAAGCTGTTTCAGAGTCTCCCTGCTCCTGGTGTCCCAAATTCCTTTGGAATTGGAGTTTATTCCTGGTTTGGCCATCAGGAAGCCGTGTGACGCTGCAGTTTTCCAACCACTGCCACTCTGAGCCCCTTGGAAGGAGAACAGAATTTCTCCTCACCCCCCACTTCTGTTCATGGGACACCTCTGCACGTGCTGATCGTCCCATGATCCCATTTGGATTTGGATACCATCTGTGCTCCTCAAATCCCTTCTCCATGGGAAAAACCTCCTGCTTTTTCAGGAGCCAAGCTCTTCAAGATTCTTTACCAGGTGATTCTTTCAATCATCCTTAGAATGCTCTTCTGACCTTGATCAACCTTTGTTGACCTCCCAAAATCTTCCATCCTGACTCCTCACAGATCTCAGACAGATCCTTTCCAACAAAACCCATCCCACAATTCCATGATTTTTTGCTAATGTGAAAAAAAACCATGGAGAGCACAGTCCTGGCTTTACTCCGTGGAAAAACATTCCATCCACAGAAAGCCAAATCTCTGGAACATCCACAGGTTATCCAATATAAAAGGAGAATTTGGTTTTAAAAGGTGGGAGACCTCAGCCTGCTTGGCTGAGCTATCAAAGAACACCTGGAACAGCTGTTTTCCAACATCAGGGTTTTTTTTCTATATTTCTATTATTCAGGAAACATCTCCTGGATGGTTTCTGTCTCCTCCTGCAGCTCCACTGAAATTTTGAGGCTGGAAAAAGGCAAAAATCACCAGTTCTGAGTTCTCTGTGGGTCAGCAGGGCAGCTGGGACAGAGAAAATCACTGTTAATCCTTTTTTTAGGAATTATGGGGCCTTTCCTGGGATGTCCCAGGCTAATCCCTGGAGTGGGATTAGTGTTTAATAATTTTCATGGACTGGTGTTTAAGTCAGAAGTTGTCTGGCTCTTTTCCTAATATCCAGCCTAAAACTCTCTTGGATTCCCTCAGGTCCCGCTTTCCCTTTTTTTCCTGACTCCCCACTTTTGGAAATTCAACTTTAAAACTTTTAACTTCCCATCCTAAACATCCACTTGAACTTCTGCAAGAAAGTGAATCAGAAAGGAGATTTTCCTTCATTGTGGAAAACATCCTGCTCAGAAATTCAAATGAAGGAACATTTATTCATCCCGGTACTCAGGCATGGAAATCTCTGCACTTGGAATACAAACACAAAGATTCCTTTTATTTTAATCTCTCTCCTGCAAATTAACAGAGCCCTATCGTTTTCCAAATTCAAAACTCCAAGGATTAAACCCAACCGGCAAACGCGGCTTGAGAATCGTTTTGTGGCCCAAATATGACGATTACAAAATGGAGATGAAAGAGGCAATTCCAAAAGAAATTTCTGTTCCTTCCCAGGACTAAAGAAGATAAGCCTTAACTACATGTGCATGCAAAAATGTAATTTGATTTCTTTTTCCAACAGGAAAAACTCCAGGATATCGCTCTAGGTCTCAGAGCAGTGTGACTGGAGGATAAATAAAACCCCGGGGGTTCACTTGCTGATGAGGGCTGTAATTATTGATTAATCCCGATTTTAGAAGGCTTGGGAACAAGACTGGCTCTAAATAAACCACAGACAGAAGGCCTCTCTCCCAGCATGGAATTCCAACTTTCCCTCTCCAGAACGGCCGGAGGTTTTCAGCCTTGCCGGGGGATAAATGTCATCTCTGGCAGGGGGCAGATGGAATAAATGCCTCCAAGTTTTTGGTTTTTGGGGAGAGAATTTTAATGAGGAACAAACCAGGCAGTGAAAATAAAAATGGAGAAAAAAAATTGAAGCATTTTAAGTAGATTTTCCAAGCTGGAGAGAGAGAGAGAGAGAGAGAGAGAGGCACTTGTGCTTTTTAGAGGCAAATGGGTTTCTTGTTTAAATTATCATTATTTTAATTATATATTTTTATACTATTAAAATTTATTATCATTTATTATCCTATTTATTAATAGCAACTGGAGGCGAGTGCCCAGACATGTTTAGCACATTCCAGACATCCAGGGGAGGCTAGTCTCCATCCCAAAAACTCCACAATTACAACAAGAGACGTTGGCTCCTTCAGATCCTTTTCATTCATTCCGGCCACTTGATCCCAGGGAAAACTGCCCTGTGGTGGATCAATTTCTGTTTGGGAATCCTGGCCTTTTCCTTTTGGAATCAGGCAATGTATCCATGTGGGAATACTGCATTACTACAGGAATTATGCTACAATGACTGGAAAGAGGTTGAAAAGTCATTTATTTTATGTCTGGTCATGGAAAGAAGGTGTCCCCAATGAGGAAATCCCCTGGATCCAGGAGTTACTGGGAACTGGGATTTGTGAAAACCTGAGGGGTAGAACTGCTGGAGAATCCTGACACTGCTCAGGTGGGAGGAAATCAGGTTGGATATAAGGATTTCAGGGAAAAGTTCTTCCCCCAGAGGGTGCTGGCACTGCCCAGGCTCCCCAGGGAATGGTGACATTCCCGAGGCTGCTGGAGCTCCAGGAGTGTTCGGACACCGCTCCAGGGATGCCCAGGGTGGGATTGTTGGGATGTCTGTGCAGGAGTTGGGCTGGATAATCCTTGGATAATCCCTTCCCACTCAGGATATTCCATGTTCCCACAACAGGCAGCATCTGGGCTCATCATGGTCAGAGGTTTTGGAAAACCTTTGGTGTCCATTTCCTTTGACATCTCATCCTCAAAATGTCTGGAAAGTTGTCAGGATTTCAAATCTTTGACCTGTGTTGACACAGGCCTAAAAAAATCCCAAAATTCCACACAGAGTTCTGCTTCACAGCCATAATCACTGGAATTATCTGGTGGGTGTGATCGGATATTTGATAAGTGGGGATGTTTCTGAAACAGAAAATACAGCGAATATCCAGATTTCTGTGGAGAAGTGAAAACAATTGGAAAATTCAGGTTGTTCTTTGTTTTCAGTGAGGTGGTTGGACAAGTGTGTGAGGTGGCAGGATCATCATTTGGGATATCATCAATTGGGATATCATCATTTTGGATATCAAAACACAATGGGATCATCAATTGGGATATCATCAATTGGGATATCAAATTATGATCAATGGGATCATCATTTGGAATATCAGAACATGATCAACGGGATCATCAATTGGGATATCATCATTTGGGATATCAGGAAATCACCTTGTGAAGAGTCTGCTGTTCTGACCTTGCACGTCCCTCAATCCTGTCCCATCCCAGGCCTCAGCCAGGTCACTCCCAACCTAAACCATTCCATAATTCCATGACTTTTCATCAATGTGGAAAACCCCAATCAATAACAAACTAATCCTACGCTGTATCAAAATAATGAAACATTTTCCTTTCCCACTTAATTTTAGCAGTGGCTGTGCAATTAAAAATAAAGATTTTTTAGAGATAAAAATTAAAGATAAAAATTAGAGATAAAAGAATGCATCTGATAAATTTATAATTCCTGTCCTTACTTAGCGGGAATTCTGAGCTGGCTTCATCCATCCAACTTCTACTGCTGTATCCTTAAAATTCCAGAAAGCATTTGGTGCCACCTGACTTCCAGATCCATGTCCAGGAGGATTCCGACTTGTCCCAGGAGTAACTGTGGGAATTTCCACACCTTTCCAGCTGCCTGGATATTGTTATTTAGCTGATATCTCTGATATCGCATCTTAACTCTGTTAATATTTGAAACAACAACCCGAAATTCTCGCTAATGAAGATTGCAGATGCCGCTAATTAGGAGTAAATAACAAAAGAGAACGGGCTGCTAATGAGCAGCGATTGTGCTGAGTGTCGGAAAAGTGAAAACAAACAAGGAATGCTTTAACACAGCCTAATGAATTCCCAGGCATCCAGGAACAAAAGATGGATGGTGTCCCAATAAATTCTCAGGCACTGGAAGGGAGGATGGATGTCGTCTCCTCATGTCGGATATTTGTTGGCTTTCTCGCTGTCCCAACATCTACAAAACCAATAAAACAGGTTTGGAAATTCTCCCCAACTTTTAAGCAGTGATTTCATTAATCCTGGGCTGATTTCATGAGAGTTTCACTGGATTTTCCATCACAGAAAGATTCTAAAATTAATACTACTGAATATTTCCCTGGATTCAAAAGGACAATAAAACAAGGAAGACCTCAAATCGCTGCGTTATTAATTAAGACAGAAAATCAGGATATTTTCTACTTTCTGTGGGGTTTTTATTTGTTTTGGTGGTTTTGTGAGGGGTTTTTTTATTTCTTTTCTGTTTGTTTGTTCGTTTTGTTGTTATTGTTGTTGTTTGGGGGTTTGTTTTTTGTTTGGTTGTTGCTGTTTTGGGGGGGAGTTTTGTTTGTTGGGTTTGGTTTTTGGGGGATTGGTTGTGTAGGTTTTTTGTTGGGTTTTTTGGGGGGTTTTTGTTTGGTTGGTTGGTGTTTTGCCTCTATTCTGGGGGAGGGAGGTGGGGTTTTTTTCCAGTAGGATTTTTCTGTTGTAGTCCGGTGTCAAAACCCCAGGAATCAGGGAAACAGGAATCCCTCCAGAGTGGGAAGAGCTCACTCAGAAGGAGCCATTTAGTGCCTCCACAGGTTTGGAGACAATGGCCTGGGACTCCTTGAAGCTCCTGATGAACTCCAGGCAGGATTGATCCAGGATATTCCATGAATATGTAACTCCCCTGGGAAAGAAATGTGTGGAAGCCAGAAAACCAATCGTGGAATCCTGGAATGGGTTGGGCTGGAAGGGACCTTAAAAATGGGATTATTCCATGGGCAGGGACACTTCCCACTCTCCCAGGCTGCTCCAAGCCCCATCCAGCCTGGCCTTGGACACTTCCAGGGATCCAGAGGCAGACACAGCTTCTCTGGGAATCTGTGCCAGGGCCTCCCCACCCTCCCAGCCAGGAATTCCTTCTCAATATCCCATCTAAATCCAACCTTTTTTTTTCAGCTTAAGGCCATTCCTCCTTGTCCTGCCATCCTATGCCCTTGTCCAAAGTTCTTCTCCAAACCCAGAACCTTCTTCTGCTACCTGCAAAAAACAGGAACTGATGGGATGCAAACATTCCACATTCCAGCCTGGAAAAGCTGTGGCTGCCCCTGGATCCCTGGAAGTGCCCAAGGCCAGGCTGGACATTGGGGCTGGAGCAGCCTGGGGCAGTGGGAGGTGTCCCTGCCATGGCAGGAGTGGGATTGGGATGGGATTTAAGGTCCCTTCCAACTCAAACCATTCCATGATTCCTTGAGCTCTTTGCACACAAAAAGATGTGGAAAGCAAAGAATACCTCCTCATCAAAAGGCCGGAAAAAAAATCCTCTTGGCTCTTGACAACATAAATCCAAACAGAGCTTGAGAACTCCCAGTCATTTCTATAAACATCCCAGTTTTCCAGACTGCTCACCTCAGACTGCTCACATGGGCCTCTCCTGGAATATGGATCACTCAGTTATCCTCTTTTCCATGTCAGAATTAGATATTCCAGGAGAATTCCTTGTTTTCAGCATCTCAGCTCTCAGAGTGTTGCCTTGCTGTGCTATTTTAGGGATGAGGGCTTTGCAAGAGGCTGAGATCACTGCTGGGAAAGACACTGAGAGGAAAATTTGGAGAAAACAGTGCAGGAAAAAAGGGATAAATATTTTAAAATAATTACCAAATGCTGCTGTGGGGCTCCAGACACAGAGAGCCAGAAAAAACTTGGAAAAACAGAAAGGACCTGAAAGAACGTCTCAAAGGAGGAGAGTGATTTTACCTCTCACTTTTCCCTGGGAACAGGGCAGAACTGAACATTTTCCTTGGAATGTGTTTTCCATGAGGAAGCTGCCATGACCATGGCCAAACCATGACCTTCAAGGAGTCACTCAAGGAAACAATTCCCTGTAATTCCCGCAGTTGTGCTCAGCCTGGAGCAGAACATTCCTAGCACTGAGCTGCTTCATTCCAGAGTCTCCCAGCGCCCAGGAAAGGATGGAGCCCATCCCACCATCTGCCAGGCTCCAGCTCTTCCTGGCCTCCCCTTCCCGAGCAGATGCCTGGGCCCGGCCATCCCCACACAGCCCCAGATGCCGCTGGCTGACATTTTCCCTCCAGGAACATTCCTGGGATGATGGGAGCTGGGCTTTGTCCTTCTCCAGCACTCCAGACTGACACATCAGCATGTGGCTGGGCTATCCAAGGGGTAAGTTCCTGGGATCTGTGTGAAATCCTGGCGTTTGAAGAAATGTCAGGCTTTCATCTGGGTTTTGGAAGCAGATGTGAGTTTTTCCAGGCTGTAAATCCCTGCTTTGCATAGTCCTGGCTGAGAAGCTCAGGAAAGGTATAAAATCCCTCTTTTTCTTGAGGAAGTGTCCAAGGCCAGGCTGGATGGGGCCCTGAGCAGCCTGGGACAGTGGGAGAGACGTCCTGGATTTGAGAATCCAACTCTGTTGGTCATTGCTGGGAGTAACAGATTACCTGTAGGATTTCTGGCATCACTCATTTCGTGGCGGGAGAGTTCCACCCCTTCATCCCCTGATGGCTGGTGATGAGAAAAGATCCATCCCTGACAAGTTTGAATCATCATGGAATCATGGAATGATTTGGGATGGCAGGGATTTAAAACCCATCCCATTCCATGGCAGGAACACCTCCCACTGTCCCAGGCTGCTCCAGCCCCAATGTCCAGCCTGGCCTTGGGCACTGCCAGGGATCCAGGGACAGCCACAGCTGCTCTGGCAATTCCAGCCCAGCCAGCAATTCCCAATTCCCAATATCCCATCCATCCCTGCCCTCTGGCACTGAGAGCCATTCCCTGGCTCCTGTCCCTCCATCCCTTGTCCCCAGTCCCTCTCCAGCTCTCCTGGAGCCCCTTCAGGCCCTGCAAGGAGCTGTGAGCTCTCCCTGGATCCTTCCCTTCTCCAGGTGAATATTCCCAGCTTTCCCAGCCTTTCCCCACAGCACAGCTGCTCCATCCCTCGGATCATCTTGACAACAGCCCCAAGTCCTTATCTGCATTCATATCCATATCCATTTCCATTTCCATATCCATCCATCCCCACACCTGCCCATGGATTTGGAGCCAGCAGGAATGTTGAAAAGCTCCCACTCGGCTTCATCTGCCAGAATTCCCCACGCGGCTCCCGGGGCTCCTGGGCTCCCGTTCCTGCAGCTGGGAGAACATTACGGCATTTTTGTGCCTATTAGGAGCACATTCCTCTCTAAATTCCCAAATAAATCCAGTGCTGGCTGGGAGAGCGTTTGCTGTGCAGGCTGATGAGTGATGAGTTATCCATGGATGTTTTTATCCTTCTGGAGCGATGTTAGGCAGAGTGGCTGCATTTTGATTTGATAATTGGCTGTGAAGGACTCTTAAAACCATGGAAATGCTTTTCAGTCTTTAAAAAGGTGCTTTCGAGCCCCTTTCTGTTTGATTTTTTGACAGCTGCTGGATTCGTTGCTGTAAGAGAGCAGATAAAAAGTTCTGGGAAGTTTGATCCTGTTTTTCATCAGGGAATGTTGCCCAGGAAAAGCGGTCCTTTTATATTTATTCTGTAGAATTGATTGACTGGAATAAGAATCAGATTAGAGTTTGTTCTCATGTGGATTGGGATGGAAGGGATCTAAAATCCAATCCTGTTTCACCCCATTCCCTGGGCAGGGACACCTCCCGCCATCCCAGGCTGCTCCAAGCCCCATCCAATTGGGCCATGGACACTTCCAGGGATCCAAGGGCAGCCACAGCTTCTCTGGGAATTCCATCCCAGCCCCTCCCCACCCTCCCAGGGAACAATTCCTTCCCAATATCCCATCCATCCCTGCCCTCTGGCAGTGGGAAAATCATTCCCCTTTATCCCATCAATCCTGCCCTGATCCAAAATCCCTCTCCAGCTCTCTCATAGGTAAATGTGAAACACTTTTATCCTGGCTGGATTTGGAGGAGGAGATCTTTCCAAACTCCCAAATAACAGTTTGATCTAGGAAAAGGATCTGAAAACATTCCAATAAAACTGAAAGGTTTAGGAGTGAGGGAAATCTGGAGATTATAACTTGAGTTCAGTTGATGTTGTACCAGGAACAGGGGGCTTCAGCCTTTGAGGATGTCGTGGATAACACGGATGGAGAAGATTCCTAAAAACCCAGACTGTCCCAGGAGCAAGAGTTGTACAGCTACTTCAACAATTAAATTGATATTAAAAATATCCCTCCCTAATCCCTGGGGACCAAACCAATCCAAAGTGTCCATGATCACCACAATGGGACCTGGAATGGGGTTAATCCATGGTTATTTCAGAGCTTTGAACCCCAAAACTCCCGCTGGGATCCCATAAATATTGATCCACTTCTCTTTCCCATTCCAGCTTCAATTTTTCCTGATTTCCAAGCTGGGGACACCAAACCAACAATACCCCACCACAATTTTGGGAACATTCCTGGTTTCCAAGGAGTTTTAATTTACTCTTTTTTCCTCCTGACACGGATCCAGATCAAAATTTGGCTTTTCTCGCTCCAGCTTTATTTGTTTTACAGTGATTCCAAATGGGTTTTATCCAGTCTGCTCTTGCAATTGTGGAATAAGAAAGAAGACAAATGGAAAAAAAACCCAAAACAAAACAGGAAAATGAGATGGCTGCAGTTTCCCATTCGATGTCTGATTTATATTAATAATTGAAAACATCCAAGATGACTTTTATTGAGGAAACAATAAATGTTTAATAAGGGAATGAGCAGTCCATCATCAAAGGGAGCTCTGCTTAAGAGGCTTTTGGAGAGGGAAGAACTGTTTGGGATTTCAATCATCCCGGGGACACTTTATTCCCATTGCTGCCTCATTAACATTCCATATTATCCCGCCATGGGATGAGGTCACTCCCAAGGAAAAAGGAGATTTTAGGAGAGACAAGACGCAATATCCTCCAATGTGTGAGCTTTGGAGGATGCTATTCCATAAGAAATTTTTTCCACAGATGGGCCGGGATCCCAATCCCAAATCCAGCTGGAATGAAGCAGCTCTTGCCAGTGCATCCCATGGAAGACCTGAGTCCTTGGTTCTAGGTGTTTAATAATGGAAAAGGGAAGGAAAATGTCAATACCTGGATGAGGCCAAAGCAGGGATAGGATTTGGAACCCCGGGAATTATTGTCAGGGAACAAGAGGATGAGCTGGAGACAAATGAAGGTTGGGAAAGAAATTAAAAGGATATTAGGAATGGAAAGATCAGGAATGCACGGATAAGCAAATAGATTGATGCTAATTGCCTTGTTAATGCCTTGGAATGTGTAGAAGGGTTTGGCCTGAAGTTTTATCCAGTTCCATGAAGAAAATTCCCACTTCAAGCAGCTCTGTGGTCAGAAATGGATTCAGGAAGAAGAGAAGGTGCTGCCATTAACTCATCCCTTTAATTAATGACGTATTAGCCAAAGCCAAATGAAGGAACCCTATTGATTGATCCTATTAATTCATTTTCAGCATTCCTTGCATTCCTCATATGGACAAAACCGCCCCAAACCCATCCCTGGAGCAGCAGACACAGTTTGGGAAGGGTTTCTTTTGGTGTAATCCAAGATGAAACATTCCTGCTTTTATCCCGGATTCCCAGACTGCTTTGGGAATGCTGGAAGGGACCTAAGAGACCATCTCATTCCAAACCCTGACGTGGTTTAGGACACTTTCCATATTCCAGGTCGCTGATGAGGCCTCCAAGACCAACAGTGGCGCGGGAATACCGTCCACCAAACCTCAGGGTCTTCGGTGTCTTGTGGCCAGGGGTGGGGATGACCAGTGGCCACCACCACCCTTCGGCCTGGTGGCCATCACCACCAATCTTTGGCCTAGTGGCCACCACCAATCTTTGGCCTGGTGGCCACCACCAATCTTTGGTCTGGTGGCCACCACCAATCTTCATTCTGGTGGCCATCACCTATCTTCAATCTGGTGGCCATCACCAATCTTTGGTCTGGTGGCCACCACCTTTTGGCCTGGTGGCCACCACCACCAGGTGGGGACCAGTTTGGTGTCTGGTGCCACTAAAATTCCTTGGAAAGGGCTTTAAATTACTTTGCCCCCACAAAAACAAGGAAGGGTTTGATCCCAGAGCTGATTCCTTGGGGAATTGCTGCCTGAGGGGGTGTTTTGGAAGTCACCAAGCTACAAAGACAGAGGAGAGGGCAAAATAAAGATAAATAAAAATAAAATCAACCAGAAACTTCTCCCTGTTGTGCGTCCTCAACAAAATCCCGAAGGGAGTCAAATGGCAGTGCTGGGCCACCAGGAGGGGACAGGTCTCCACCCACCAGGATGTGCCAAGAGCCTCCAGGCAAGTCCTTGGAAGTTCTTCCCTGGGAATTTCAGCACAGCAAGGAAGAACATCCCTGCATCATTCCAAAGTAAAAGCTTGGGCCTGGAGATTCTGGAAATGGTTCATCCTTCAGCTTGCCAAGGTTTCCTGAGTGCAGTGATCCAAGGATCACCTCTACAGGCAATGAAGGAAACATCTCCCTGCCCAAGGGATGATCCTCGAAGTAATTTCCAATATTTTTGTTTAAAAATCTGGAATGACATAACAGGAATTATGAGGGATCATCATTTTACTGGCACATACCTCGTTTTGCCTGGAAGAAGCACCAGGAATGGGAAAACCATCTCCAGCGGGGGCTGCTTCCCACCACTGACATGGGAGAGGAAAGGCCATGGCAAGGACCAAAAGCTGTTTGGAAGCCACACCCACATGGATTTTAAATCCCTCCAGGGATGGGGACTCCACCACTTCCTGGGCTGGACAAACCTTCCCATGAGGAAATTTTCCCCAATATCCAATCGAAACCTCCCCTGGTGGAACTTGAGGCCCTTTTCCCACTGCAGGGAAAAGTTTTCAATTTCTGTCAACAACAAGAATATTCCAAACTTCCCAAAAATCCCAAGGGAGCCTGGTGTGAGGATTTGCGGTCTCAAATCAAGCAAATATTTGCAAATTCTTTGATATTTGCATTTGGCAGCAGTTGCTAAGAACGAGCAGTAGAGACATTATGGAAAAGTTTATCCTGATGGATTCAGACACCACAGCCTGGAAATCAGGGAATTCCAGATTGGTTTGGGTTGGAAGGGACCTTAAAACCCCTGCCATTGGCAGGGACACTTTATCCCAGGTTTTATTTCCATATCCCTGCAAGGTCTTTTTTTGTTTAAAAAGCTGTTGATTATTTTATAATCCTATGAGACAGATTAACTCCCAAAATTGCTGGAAAGGCCACTACACCATCCCAAAATTTTCATTGAGTTCCACAGGCACTGAGTGTGCTCCTTAAATATATCTCAGGGGTATTCAACCCCCTTGGAATGTTTGCTCCTGGTGAATATCCTGTAAAATCCAATTTTTCCTCGTGAACGGAGGTGCTGTCCGTGTTCCACCGTCAATTTCCATCACAAAGGGGCAGTTTGGCTTTGCTCAATCCCGAATTCCAGCGGCTGCCGGGAATGAGAGGAGCGATTCTCCTGCCCTGTCAGGATTACAAATAAGGTTGTAGCTGCCTCTCCATGCGAACAATCAATTCTTGCCTAATTAGTTGCATTTTGCACCATTGGCATTAAAGTTCACCGGGGCTGAACTTCATCCCCGCCCTTCCCTGTTCATTGGAGCTTCATTCCCATTCCTCCCACAACATCTTCGTTTGCTTTGTGCTTTTAATTAAAAAGGCAAACTTTGCCTCTGTGCATGCTCTGGAAATGCAAACAGTTCTTAATTAAAGCACGAGGAAGTGCCAAAATTAAGCATAATTAGTTGGGCAGGGCAGCAGTGAACAATGGGCTGCGTTCTGTGTGTGCAAACCCCCCAGAAATTGCAAAAACAAGAGCAAAAAGCATAAAATAAGCGTAATAAATCAGTGCTGCTCAGTTATTGAAGCTTTATTTCCCTCATCACCATTATTCCCATGGGAATCACGTCCATTCCTATTAAAATCTGGGGTTTCATATTGGGTGTTTTTATTAATAATCATGGGATTGTGGATTTAGCTCTGTTTGTTCCCTGATTTCTGATATCCACCCTGGATGCTGATTGTACCAGAGCTCTGTATCACCTGTCATTCCAGAAATATCTGTACATCCTGATGGAAAAAGATGGATCCAGGCTGCCATTCCAGAAATATCTGTAACTCCTGCTCAAAAATCTCCAGGTTGCAAACTGAGATCTGAGACTTCCCAAACCCTTTTATAGATGGATCCAAACCTTGGAATTATCCAGGTAATTTAAATTCCTTTATACCTGTCCTGGTTTTGGCTAAGCTGGAATTAATTTTCCTCCTTGGAGCTGATCCAGTTGGGAACTGACAGGGAATTGGTTGTATCCCACAATGCCATGAGAAACATTCCATCTTTGGATGGAAATCCATTCTTCCTGAAAGAAAAGGGTGTGTGCAAAATTCCTGCTGGAACCAGCACACATTTTTCCCATCCAGTGCAATTTCCATCCTTCCCTATTTCCAAACTAAGGGATTTCTTCCTTTTCTGAACCCCTCTGCCTAAAAATAAAGATAATTTGGGAGCAGGAATTTGCTGCTGGACTCGTTGTTCCAGAAGCAGCAACAACGTGTTTTGGAATTCCATCATTTATTTGCTCCTGTTTTAACCGGATGGTTCCTCATTTGGAAGTTAAAAGCTTGTCCAGCTCATGTTCTGATGACAAATATTTCTAATAATGAACTGATCTAAGCCTCTAAATTTTGCTCTTGAGCTTTTCATGGGTCTGACCGACAATAAATATGGAGCCTAAAGGCCAAATTCATTTTAAAATCTGTGTTTTGACTCCCAATCTTTTCTGTTTGAAACTGTTGCTGAATTAAAGGCTCCTTGTGCATTCCAGGATGCACTTTAATTAATAATTCCCTAATTTATAGGTGTGAAATGTGGATGCACAGAGCAGGATCAGGTATTGATCCTCTGAGCAGGGAGCGAGGTCGGAGAGGCCAGGCCAGCACAAGTTAATTACTTAATTGGAAAAGACATAAAAAGTCAGGCCCTGGCCATGATTTAGACAAATAATTTTCCAACTTTTACAGTGCAGAAAAAAGCATTTATTTATATCCCAATTTGGGGGTTTAAATTCAGAGAAGAGAATTGGGATTTTTTTAGCTGGAGGAGCTCTGGAGTGACCTCATGGTGACATTCCAGTGCCTGAAGGGGCTTCGGGGAAATGGAGAGAGGATTTCCAAAGAATGGAGGGACAGGACACAGGGAATGGCTTTGAAATGAGAGAGGGAAGGGTTAGATGGGATATTAGGAAAGAATTCCTGTTTGGGAAGGTGGGGAGGGGGTGGGATGGAATTCCCAGAGGAGCTGTGGCTTCCCCTGGATCCCTGGAATTGCCCAAGGCCATGTTGGACACTGGGATAGTGAAAAGTGCCCCTGCCCATGGCAGGGCTGGAATGGGATAAATCTAAATAAATTTAATCTCCCTCCCAACCCAAACCCATCTGGAATTCTCTAACTCTAAGCCAAGCTCATTTTTATCCAATTATTTTAAAGCAAAACTAAAATAATTCCAAGTTTTCCTGCAGGACTATTGCCATAATCACCTGAGTGTCTGGAAAGCGGAGGAAAAATGCCCAAGGACAAACTCAACCTTTCTGTCTGGCACAAAAAAAAAAAAAAAAAAAAAAATCACATTTAAAATAAATTTTATAAATTCTTCTTTAGCTATGACTCTTACAAGAATTTCAGCATTAGGGGAGGTTGGGTTGCAATATATCCAGGCATTGGAATTGTCATTATCCCAGTAAAATCCAAGGGAAAATACCAACCTAAATATATTTTACTCTTAGCTTAAGACAGCCTAAAATATAAAACCCCTCTCCCTTTCCCTGCTCCTAAAGAGCCTCAAAAAATGCAATAAAGGATTTGAGGATTCAAATTCCAACAGCACACATATTCCAGCCACATCCCTCTGCAGGGATATTCCCAGCTTTCCCAGGCTGACTGTCATTTTGTCACAGGATTCCAAAATTCCCATGGTTTCCTCTCTGCCAGAATTCCCGGAAAAGAAATGATAGGATCAAAGAATCCTTAAAGTTGAAAGAAAAAATCCAGGATTGTCAAACCCAGCCTTGGACTGAAGGATTTGGACCAAACAACCTCAAGGGCTGAGCTGGATCCTGGTGATGCATAATATTAATTTAAAGGAATGTCTGGAGATACTTCCATAAAATTTTAATTTTGTGAACTTAGGATCTCATCTGAGGTGTGGGATGTGGAATATTTAGCAGGGAAGTCAATATTCCCGTGGGCTGGGAATAAATGATGGAATATCCCTGGGTTTGATCGCACCTGCTTGATTTGGGGGTTGCTGGAAGGGGCTTTGGGATAAAAGTCTGCCATGGGGAAGGAAGATTATAAATATATAAAACTGAGAAATATTATAAAAATCTTTTATATAAAAAAGGAAGATTATAAAATATAAAACTGAGTTTAGAGAAGCTGTGGCTGCCCCTGGATCCCTGGAAGTGTCCAAGGCCAGGTTGGATGGGGCTTGGGGCAACCTGGGACAGTGGAAGGTGTTGGAATGGGATCATCCTTGAGGTACTTCCCATCCCAAACCACCATTCCATGATTTCCCAGTTGCTCAGTCCCTGTTTCTAAGGGTTTGTGGAATGTGAATCCATGTGATGCCGGAGCAGTCCGTGATGTCCCTCCATCCCCATCTGGAATTTCTGCCATTAGGAAGTAACAGAATCCATGATCATTCCATTCAGCTGCTGCTTGGGGCACTGGAGATCCAAATGTGCCCCTGGCCACCATCCCTCTGGATGAAGGGATCAAAGGGTGGGACACCATCCTGATCATGGGATTCTGGAATGGTGGAAGGGACCTTAAAGCCATCCCATTCCATCCCTGCCATGGCAGGAACACCTTCCACTATCCCAGATCCTTCCAGGGATCCAGGGGCAGCCACAGTTCCTCTGGGAATTCTGTTCCAGGGCCACCCCAACCTCCCAGCTAGGAATTCCTTCCCAATATCCCACCTAAATCCACCCTCTTCCATCTTAAACCACTTATCCCTCACCTCCTCCTTTTAGGAACAACGAGCTGGAACTGAGACCTCCTGAACTGGCGGGAGAGGATCCAGGATTTGTGTCCTGGGCCCAGTTCCTCTTCCGTGGTTTGGAAGAAGAACCCAGAGAGCAACACCCACCACGAAATTCCCATGAAAACCAAGCTCTGGGTCGCAGCCCGACACTCTTCTCCAGAATTTTAAAATCCTACAATTTTAACTTCCAAAAAAAGAAAAAAAAAAAAACCAAAAACAGATAAAAAGGAGGAAAAATACATCCTGCATATATCCTCTCTTTATGTAGTCCAGTGAATAATTCTTCAGGTTATTTTGTCTGGAGAAAATGGTTGGTGCAGGAAATAAATTAAATGAAAGCCCTTTTCCCTCTCCCAGATGAACCATCAGTGGTTTGGATGTGTCTCTATTCCGAGGAAAATGCCTGTTGGAAGTGAGTGTTTAGGTTGCCTTGCAAGAGAAAATTCCTTCTGGGAATGAGCTGCTGCTTCTCTGTAGGAAATTCCTTGGAGCGAAGCGGTTTTTAGAGCAATATCTCTACATGTGCACAAAGCTTTGCCATCCGTGATTCCTGTGGGGCTTCCTGGGGATTTTGAGGGGGAATTTTCAGAGTGATCCAAGGGAGAGCACTGTGGAGACATCAGCACTGCATTTGCAGGCTGCTGGAAGTGGGACACCGGGAAAAAAACGGGATAAATGTTGATAGAGGGATCCCCTGGGATGTTGTACAGACTGGAAAAATTGCTGCACTGGAATGTTGCAGGGGATACTGGAAGAAATTCCCAGGTTAGTGCTTCAAACCGTCAGTGCCATGGAATAGGCACACAAAAGCTCTCCAGAGATCCTACCTGGAATGTTGTTCACAGGTGTGGCGCCCCCAAGAAAAGAAGGACTTGGAATCCTTGGAGCAAGCCCAGAGGAGGCCACGGAGCTGATAAAGGGACTGGAGGACTTTCCCTATGGAGAAAGGCTGGGAGAGCTGGGAATGTCCAGCCTGGAGAGGAGAAGGTTGTGTGGACAACCTTCCCAGCACATTCCAGTACCCAAAGGGGCTCCAGAGAACTGGAGAGTGACTGTTCCATTGGGAACTGAAGGGCGACTGTTCCATCAGGAACTGGAGAGACAGCATGAGGGGGAATGGGTTCAGACGGACAGAGTGGAAATTTGGGTTGGATTTTGGGAAGGAATTCCTGGCTTGGAGGGTAGGGAGGGGCTGGAATAGAATTTCCAAAGCAGCTGTGGCTACCCCTGGATCCCTGTAAGTGCCCAAGGTTGGACACTGGGGCTTGGAGCAACCTGGGACAGTGGGAGGTGGTGCTGCTTACGGAAGGGGATGGGATGGGATGGGATGGGATGGGATGGGATGGGATGGGATGGGATGGGATGGGATGGGATGGGATGGGATGGGATGGGATGGGATGGGATTTAAGGTCCCTTCCCTTAAATCAGTCTGGGATTCAAACTGACTCCTCATTTTGGTTCTGATGAGCCAAACTCTGGTTTATTTGTCACCCTCCCAAGCCAAGGCCTCTCCAGGGTTGCTGCTCACCAATACATTCATTAATTTCCACCAATCCCACAAAAAGAAATGGATCTTTGGGAAATTATCAAATAAAACCAGCTTCGGCCCGTTCCCCTCATTCCTTTTCCATGCCCATATTCCCTCCTCCCCTCCAGATCTTCTGCCTTTCTGGACATCTGCTGAAGGAAGGAAAAAAAAACCCTGTCAGGTTATTAATTCACAAGCATCCTTCTCCTAAAAAACAGGAGCAAACTCAAGTTGAAACATATCCAGGATGCTTTGGCACTGCTCCCGAGCTCTCATTCCACTCGGAGCTGATGATGGGATGCCACTTGTTTGGAATGATAAATCAGTGCCAAGAGGGCTCTCACCACCTCGCTCTCAGACTCTCCATAGCCCTTTCCCAGGGATTTGTGCAGCCTCTGGATCTTCTCTCCTGTTCTCCTGCTGGAAAATCTCCTGGGTCTGGCTCCTTCTTCCATTATTCAAAGCAGTCCTGAATGCTGTGGATCAGGGATAAGCAGTGAGAGCTCACATTCCTACAAAGCGGAAAAAATAAATGGATTTATTTGAATGATGACTGGTAATAATTATGATTTATTCATTTCAGCCTGGAGAAGAATCAGCCCAGGAGAACTTAGAGCCCTTTCCAGCGCCTAAAGGAGTACAAGGAAGTTGGAAAGAAATTTTGGAAGCTTGGGAAAGCACATGGAGTGCCAGGAGAAGGGGAAATGGTTTTAAATCGATGGAGGGTCAGGGTTAGATGGGATATTGGAATATAAGGATATAAGGAATTCCTGGCTGGGATGGGTGGGGAGGTCCTGGAAGAGAATTCCCAGAGCAGCTGTGGCTGCCCCTGGATCCCTGGAAGTGCCCAAGGTTGGACATTGGGGCTGGAGCAGCCTGGGACAGTGGGAGGTGTCCTGCCATGGCAGGGATGGGATTGGGATTTAAGCTTCCTTCCAACCCAAGCCATTCTGGAATTGTGGGATTTTATAACTCCATGACCTTCTCCTGATGCAACAGCATGGAAAGGATGTAAACCCAAGGAAAAAATTCCTTCTGATCGCAAAGCCAGACATCAACGACTTTCAAAGTCATTTCCATAAAAGCCCCACAAGTCAGGAACTGTAGCAAGGAAAAGCAGTGGCAGAGGAGCCTGAGGTCCAGGAATTCCTGGTATTCCCGAGGAATAAGGAGCTGTGATGTAACATGAAGGTGAGGATGCACCTCGCTCCCTCCTCTCTCTGAAATCATAGATAACCTCCAAAGGATCATCCCGGGCTCCTGTGGAAGTGCAAAAAAGGCCCATCTTTAAATACGGCAAATACACAAAATCCTGCTTGGATTCAGAGCATGAGGACATTCCCAACTTTCCCTCTTCCTTAAACGAGTTACAAGCATGGAGGGAGCACTAAATTTGCTGCATTTGGCTCTTCATCATCCCAGAATAAAAATATGCAAATTCAGAGGCAACAGGAACAAATTCATCCTTCAGGTTTATCAATCATTTCTCCGGTCCCCATCTCTGAGCAGTCAAGGGCCGTCACTATCCCTAAAATCTATCTGGAATCCAACGTATTCCCTTTTCCATTGTAAGTGTAGGGATCGGGATTCACACCTCATCCCTGGCAGGATTCCTGGAATCCTGGATTTGTGACACTCACACTGAGCATTTTGGTCCCGAGCCTGGACCTTCCCTTTTCTGGAGCCACTATTTCGGGAAGGTAAATATTCCGCATTCATCCCGTGCAGGAGAGGCTCTATTTATATCCCTGGACAAGGAGGAGGTCTCTGCTCCTGCAGAATTGCCAAGCACGCTCCAGGATGAGCAGAAGCTTTGCAGGAATCTTCTGAAAGCACTTGAGGCCTGTTTGTAGTTGGGTTGCTGAGGGGAAAAAATAAAATAATCTGGATTTCAATTCCGGAGTGGTGTTTTCAAGTGGAATTTAGGTTTTAAATTAAGTTGGATCTGGAGCTAACAGAGCTTCTAAAACAACCACCTTTATGGATGTGAGAAAAATCGTGGAATGGTTTGGGCTGGAAGGGCCTTAAATCCCATCCACTTCCATCCGGGGACACCTTCCACTATCCCAAGTGGCTCCAAGCCCCAGTGTCCAACCTGGCCTTGGACATTCCAGGGATCCAGGGGCAGCTTCTCAGTTCTGTTGGATGTTCTTTGTGATATCCACAAGAAGTGAGAATCCAAATATTGCTACCAAGGCCCTCAGGCCACATTCCCAGCTGGAGTGATCCGGCCCAGCTCTCTGGATGTCAAATTGCATCAAGGAGCACTCCCAGACCGTCATTCCTGATCTCTTCTTCCATCATGGACAGTCTCAAACCTGTGGATGCTTCTTTCCTGGGGAATGACATTAAAAATGTCCAAGGATGTGACTCGGTGGCATCTCATGACAAGAAATACAGGGCTGGAGCATGTCCGGAAACGAGAATGGAGCTGGGAAGGGTTTGGAGCCCCAGGAGCAGCTGAGGGAGCTGGGAAAGGGGCTCAGCCTGGATAAAAGGAGGCTCAGGAAGGACCAATTAATTAATTACCCTGGTTGATGAGTTCCCTTTAATGGAATTTTTGCTCCCTTTAAAGGAAGGCACAGAAAGGGGAAGGGAGGGGGAAAGGAGAATTTCAGGAATTCATTTGTGAGGTTCACCTGGAAGCAAGGAAAATGGGGGTTTGTTTTCAATTATATTCCTTTAATTTTTTTTTTTGGCAGCTACTTCCAAGCCAGGAAAAGCAATTCTGAAAGCACTTTTGAATTTGACAATAAAATCCCTAAAGAAAAATTGTAAAAAAACCAACTAAAATATCCACACTTAAGAAAGACTCATAATTTTCTGTTTTATGCCTTGGTTTTCCAAATGTTCTTTCCAAATGAAATGCTTTTATCAATAAAGTTTCATTTTCCATTGAAGAGCTAGAAAATTTCGGTCCAAGTGGGATTTTTCAATCTGTTTCAATGAGTTATTTGTAACTTAAAAAAAAAAAAAATCTCTGAGGTGAAAATTAATTTCAGATGTGACTAAAATTTTGAGAGTCTGCTGCAGAATAAAAGAAAGTAAAAATCATCAGAAGGTTGTTCAATGATGGCCATTATATAGGATTAATTAATTTAGGAGAAAATAAATGTTTAATTTGGTGGGTTTTTACAATCTTTTGTGTGTTCCTAAGAAACAGAGAGTTCCTGATTCCCAAATGTTTCACTATTTCCTCTTATCCTTGTTCTTTGGGAGCAGAGCCCAATCCCACCTGGCTGCACCCTCCTGTCAGGGAATGTGGAGAAGGAGAAGGGTTCCCCTGAGCTTTGCTTTCCTTTCCCTTTCCTTTCCCTTTCCTTTCCCTTTCCTTTCCCTTTCCTTTCCCTTTCCTTTCCCTTTCCTTTCCCTTTCCTTTCCCTTTCCTTTCCCTTTCCTTTCCCTTTCCTTTCCCTTTCCTTTCCCTTTCCTTTCCCTTTCCTTACCTTCCCTTCCCGCACCTTCCCACACCTTCCCGCACCTTCCCTTCCCGCACCTTCCCTTCCCTATCCCACTGCAGAATCAGAGCAGTGTTTGTGTCCATGAAGCACCAAATGTTCCAGGTTCTCCATGAAATATGAAAAAACAATTTATTCCGCCTGGCTCTTCCTCCAGAAAAGTCAGCCTTATCTCCCAGATTATAATCAGGATTTATTCCCAAAATAAATAGTTTATTCCCATCCCTCAGGGCACAGCTGTGACCTCTCCCATTTTCGTGCTCAGTCTGCGAGGTGGGAACATAAAACACTTCCAGAGCTCTAAAACCAAACCGCCTTTTTTTTTTTTTTTTTTTTCATTCCTGGACAAATTATTTCCCGGAATGTTTCGATGGGATTTGCATTCCGACCGCGTTCCCGCTGCCTCCTGCAAGCCCTTCCCTGCCATCTGTGCTTCTCCCTCCGTGCTCCGTGTGGGCTGCTCCATCTTGTCATTTAGCAACTGTTGTTGTGCCTTCGGTGCCAGCTTTTGTTACCTTGGCGGGGTGGGAGTCGGGAATAAATTAGGGAAGCTCGAGCTCTGCAAATTCTTCTCCAGGAATACCTGCTCCGGAGTGCTCTGGGACAAACGGTTCTGGGAAGGCAGCAGGAATGAGCTTGTGCACAATCTGGGCAAGCTCCGTTTTTAAAAGGATTTGTGCTGCCAGGAGCGGGGTTCACCAGAAGATTGGGGGTCGTTCAGCAGGGAAAGAGAAAAGCTGGAAATTATTCCCGGGGAAAATGAGTTTTTCCTTGTCTTTGCACCAGCGTGAGAAGCAGCCAAAAGCACTTCCATGTGGACATGGATGCACCAGTCAGAGTTAATGAGCCCACCCCAGCTCAGACTGCGACAGCTCCCATATTTCGGGAGGTTTTACAGCCCTGTCCGCCCTGCAGATTCCCAGCCTGCTATCCCAGAATTACCGAGGCTGAAAAAGAGCTCCCAGGCCATCGAGCCCAAGATGTGCCCACTCTGTGCCCAGCCCAGATCACTGAGTGCCACATCCAGGAATTCCTTGGACACCTCCAGGGAAGGGGACTCCAAACCTCCCTGGGCAGCCCATTTCAATGATTAAAATTCCTTGTGATTGTGAAGGAGGATTTTTCCCTTTTGCACCACGATCCAAGGCGGGAGATGCGCCTTTGCACAATTATCCTCTCACCCTGGAGCCACCATTTATCATCCATGAGGAGTTATGGAATATTTGCATCCAGCTTGCTCTTCCTGCACAGCACAACCCAGGTGTTTTTCCAGCTGTCCAGCAATCCTCAGCTGCCAAATGCCTGGAAAAATGACAAGGGAGGACATAATGACACTTCATGTAGTCACTGCAGATCCAAACCTAAATCCATCTGCCCGCTGCATCCCTGGAACTGCTGGCTTCCCGCTTCCCATTCAGTGCACACAGCAATTCGTCTTTCTGGGATCGTCACCAGCTCCAGCATTCCCCATCTGGCAGCCCAGTGTGACCCATTGTCCCAACACAATGGCAAATCCATCAAGCACAATGGACCTCCAGCTTCCGGCTGGCGGATCCTGCCAGGAACGTGGAGCAGGAATGCACAGGACGGATCCCAGCAGCTGAGTGGGGCTGTCAGATGTGAAGGGTCTCCTTTAGAGTTTGTTCTTTATGCTCCCATCCTGCTCTCATCCATGGGGTATCCATGTTCCAGACTGGACACTTCATCCCAGACTTCTCTCTGTAACCCCCTCATGATCTAAATCCTTCACTGCTGGAGGGCCTGGAGCATCTCTGTGCCCAGGAAAAGCTGAGGGAGCTGGGGCTGCTTGGCCTCGAGAGGAGCCCCAGATGAGAGGGCCCTCAGCCCTGGCTGTCCCTGTCCATCCCTGTCCATCCCTGTTTGTCCCTGTCCGTCCCTGTTTGTCCTTGTGTGCAGGAGGGGCAGAGCAGGCCCAGGCTCTGCCCCAGCCCCAGGCTCTGCCCCAGCCCCAGGCTCTGCCCCAGCCCCAGGCTCTGCCCCAGGCCCAGCAGTGGCACCAGAGCCACAGGCAGGGGCCGATCCCAGGAATTCCCCCTGCACAGGAGCAGAACTTCTGCCCTGGGCAGTGTCCAGCCCTGAGCAGAGCCCAGAGAGGGGCTGGAGTCTCCTCCTGGGATATTCCAGAGCCACCTGGACACACTCCTGTGCCCTGGGCTCTGGGATGGCCCTGCTGGAGCAGGGAGTAGCCCCAGGGACCCTCTGTGGCCACTTCCAGCCTGATCCATCCTGGAATTCTGTGCGGGTCCATGAATTTTCCATATTATTTTACACCCCCTCCTTTTCCACACCTTGTTTCTCCCTGCACTCCAGTCCCCATGGATCCTGGCTCAGCACCACCACTGCAATAAGGTTTCTTTCATAGGTGACAGTTTTTCCTGGTGACAAATTCCTTCTGGGACAGCTTCCCTGGCCAGCCCAAGTGACAAGGCTCAGCCATCCACCCACTCTTGCTGTGGCCAGCACATGGTTTTCAATCCCTTTAAACAGGATTGAATCCCATCCCAGCATCCAGGATTCCCCCTCAGGCACAGCCGTGTCCCGGCTGGATCTCACCTCGCTCCTTCCTCTGCTGCGGCAGCGTTTATACCAAATCCCCTTTGCAGGGATGATGACGTCATTATTGTCACCTAACAACCTGCTGGAGCGCCATCCTGCTTAACCTTCCTATTTCCAGGACTGGCCTCTCCAAAGTGTCCCAGTTTTCCTTCAGACAACATCCAACTCAGACTCTTCCATTTGCTCTTTCCAATCCTCAGCCTTCTTAACCTTCAGACCACACCCAAACCCACCTTCAGACCCTTCCCTGGGTCCTTTCTAATCCCCAACCTTCTTAACCTTTCAGATTCCAGGACTGGCCTCTCCAAACCTTCTCCAAACCCAGTTTTCCTTCAGACAACATCCCAAACCACCTTCCACTGGCCCTTCCCAATCCCCAACCTTCTTAACCTTCCTATTTCCTGGACTGCCCTCTCCAAAGCTTCCCAATTTTCCCTCAGACCACATCCAAACCCACCTTCAGCCCCTTCCATCGTCCCTTCCCAATTCCTACCACTCAGCTAAGCACAGCCAATCCCAGGCATAGCTAAACCAGGATCAAAACAAGAATTTCTGGATCAATTTTCTTTCCACTGTAATAAAAATCCCGCGTGAGCCACAGATCCAACAGCACGTTCCCTACCACGGGTGGTTGCATTCTCCCCGTTTAAATCCCTCTTCTCCTCCCTGCACGGTCTCAAAAACTCCCTTTTCCCTTTCTCGTCAGGTCTGTGATCCCTGTTTCCCTCTCCCGCGGCACATGTTAATTGAGAGAGCAGCAATTATGCGATAGAGCAGCTGATAGCTGATAAGAGAAGAAAGGTTATCTCTGTTTGCACGGGCAGAGAAATTAGCAGAGGTGCAAAATCCGCTCCTTATCTCGCTCTGCCATAATGGGGGGAGAATTGAAGGATCCACACACAGCAGCTAATCCCTAAATACACAACCCGAAATCAGCCTGGATCTTATCTCTGCCGATGTTCGGGAAACGGAGTCGGGTGTATCTTGCTGGAACAAGACTTTGCTAAAACGCTGAAAGTCCTTGAGATGCTGAACTGGGATGTGGGAGCTGGGAGGGAGAAGGTGAGGGGTGCAGTAATTCCAGGGGGTCCAGGAGAGCTGGAGAGGGACTTGGGATAAGGGATGAAGTGACAGGACACAGGGAATGATTTAAGATGAAGGAGGGTAGATTTAAATGAGATACTGGGAAGGAATTGCTCCCTGGGAGGGTGGGGACGGGCTGGGATGGAATTCCCAGAGAAGCTGTGGCTGCCCCTGGATCCCTGGCAGTGTCCAAGGCCAGATGGGGTTTGGAGCAGCCTGGGACAGTGGGAGGTGTCCCTGCCCATGGAAATGGGTGAAACAACAACCTTCGAGGTCCTTCCAACCCAAACCAGTCTGGGATTCCACAATTTGCTGTCACAGAAGGAGCGAGTTTGTGGGGCAGAAAGGAATTGTGAGCTTTACAAATGCCAAGGGATTTGCACTGGTAAATCCCGGGAAATACCAGTCATGTGCTGGTAAATTCCAGGTGTTCTTGTGCTTGGAACAATTTAGGCTAAAGGTTTGGATCTTTATTATTGTGTTGCACCAAACCCCAGAGAGTGGGACTGCTCTGAAATTAGAGACAACACCACAGAGATTTTTCTCTTGAGTGGTTTGAGGTGTCACCAAATTTTTCTCCGCAATCTGGTGCTAGATCTCAAATCTGTTTTATCTCCCGTGTGGTTCTGCTTCCAGTTCCAAAATCCCTTTTTCATTTCTGCCACCCATCACGTGTTTAAAGGCCCTCTCCATAAAGCAGCACCCCAGAAACCTGAAATTCTCTGAATATTCCCTGTATTTCAGCTTCGTTCCCAAAAACAAACTTTTCCCTCTGTCCTACAAAGGACAGAGTCTCAAACTGACCCCAAATAAATAATCAGGAATTAAGATTTATAGGAAAGGAGAGCAATCCTGCCAGCCCCTCTGTATTTTGTAAGGGCTTCTCGAATTATGTTGACCTTTTGTTTTTCCCATTTTTCTTCCAATTTGTCCAGAAAGGTCGCGGCAGGATGGAGAACCAAACCAAGGGAATGAGGCTGATTTGGGATGTGAATTAAATGAAAATTGAACACTGGCTTGTCCTGGAATTATGGAATGGTTTGGGTTAAAAGGGACGTTGAAGATCATTTCGTTCCACCCCTGCCATGGGCAGGGGGACACACTTCACTTTCTCCTGCTGCAACCTGGTTTTTCCAAGGAGATTCTGCTGGCACCGGGATTTGATTTTATCTAATCTGTGGGGGAAACTCCTGGATGGGCAAAGGGAGAAACAGCAGCTCCAAGTGATTTTCAGTCCTTGGCAAACTGGGAGCTGGCTGAAGAAAGCCCAGAAATTTGGATTCTCCTGCCATAAATTCACCTTTCCCTCATTCCTGGTGGCACAGGTGACGCTCAAACTGATTCCAGACATATCCCACCATGGCTGGACACTCGAGGGAAGAGTCACCAAAGGCTCCCAAAAACCTCCTGCCATATCCCATATTTAACAATTAAAGAGTTAATTCTGTTTTCCAGTTAACCCGTTCCCATCATGGTTAATAACAGTGAGGCTTGAGGGAAAATCGCAGCTGGGTTTTGATGGTTTTTTAAATAAATCTTCGTACAAGGAGCAAAAATAGAAAATTAAGAAGAGGCTTTGAGGCAGCCAAGCGCTTCACCTCTGAAGCAGAATTTCCCAAGCTAAATCCAGGCTGAGATTGGACTGAAAAAGTTGGATGGAGCCCATGGACGTGGAATTCTGAATGGAATTAGGCTGACCAAGAGGCTGGAAGCAGGAGGCAATTCCAGATGTTCCAGGTATGGCACCTGGTGGGATGTGCCATGAATTAAATCCGCTCTGTCTTCACCCCGTGCCTCGCCTTAAAGGACTTCAGGGGCACTCTGAGCTCAAACCAAGGCAGCAGCGTGAATTTAGTTAGGTCAGGGCTGGGCTTGTTTAAAAAACAGAGATTTCGGCCTGGTTTTGTTCACAAAAATAGAGATTTTAGGACATAAAAGCAAATTTATTAAAAGAAAATGAAAGGACTTTAGCACAAGTTCAGTTCCCAGCTCAGACTTCGACGTTCCCTGGGTGGATCATGGCAAGGAGTCAGGGCCGAGCCCCGCCTCACAAAGGAGTCATGAAGGCAGAGAGGAGGGAAAACCTCTCCCAGGAAAAGTGGGAATGCTTTGCTTCCTTCCCTCTCCCTATTACTCAGCAGAATTTTCTAGGGAATAATTACGGATCCAGCTTCTGATGACATTAAAAACCAAAAGCAGAGCTGCTTCTCACCTCCACAACCTTAATTTTGGGTGAATATCTGGTGCTGTGACTTTGCCTTTTCCAAATCTCTTCCTCAATCAACATTTTTTGCTTTCAGGTCAAAAAATAAATCTGATCCTTGGGCCTTCTGGGGCTCAGCAGCAAGACCTCATCTGATATTTAATGATGGAAATCCCTTTTCTGCTGGGTTTATTTCTCTTCCTGAACTGGCTGGGGATGGAGCTGGGGCTGGCTGTGATGTCAGGGTCAGGATTTGGGTGACCTTGGGAAGGGATATCTGAGGAACAGGAGGATTGTCCCCTGTGTCCCTCTCATCCTCCCTGCCCCGATGTCAGCGGAGTTATTACCGAGCCACCGCCACAGCCCTGACCCCAAAACCTCCGCAGGGAAAGATTTCCAAACATTTAACAAGCTCCAAACACATCAGAAGAGGCAGGTCAGCGTTTCAGGCAGAGCTTGAAGGAGAAACTCATGGCAGGGAATTTAATCCAGGCTTTGTTGGACATTTATAGTCCCCACATTTTCCCCTCTCATTAAGAGGTGCTTTCACTCGGGGATCAGCTGCTCCAAACTCAATCCGCAGGGACAGATCCCACCAAGAGGTTTTTGTGTTTCAAAGCCCCAAACATTGGGAATGTTTCGATTCATTTACTGGCAATATTCCTTAGGGAAAGCAGGATCCCCAGGAATAGGGGGAAAACTTCAGTCTGACTGACAGCTGCTGCTGCTGCCGCTGCCGCAAAAAGGATCCCAAAATCAGCATCCAACTCCCATCCCAACCCTTCCAGGTGTATCCCTTATACCTGGGTGCATCAAACCATTCCCACAAAATCCAGACCTCTGGAAGTGAGGGAATGTGGGCTTTGTGCAGAAAATTCCATTGCAGAGCCAACCCACTCCCTAGAAAACAGGAAACCCCCTGTAACTCATAGTGTCTTTAATCAATCCTAATCAAAGGTTCCTGGAGGTCTCAATCATTTATTTGGATTGAAGGGATCGGTTGGTTTGAGGTTCTCCTCCCTGGTGCTGGCAGTGGGAACAGCCTGCATCTCCAGCTGCTATTCCCAGCTATTCCCAGATTGAAATGAGGAATGGGGAGCACAAGGAGGCGGTGCCATTGGAATATTATCCTCCAGGAAAGCCTTCCTGCCCCTCAGGCATTGGAAGAGCCACCCCTGACCCCTTTGGAGGTGCACTCATCCTCCTTGTTATAAATAAATGGAATATTTTCCCTAATCCCTCATAGGATCCCAGAATCCCAGACTGGTTTGGGTGGGAAACACCCCCAAACCCATCTCGTTCCACCCCTGCCAGCGCAGGGACAGCTTCCACTATCCCAGGTTGCTCATTTTTTACCAGTTTTTCCTCCTGGAAGGAGGATTTCCACAAGTACCACAGTGGGGACAGCTGGGATATCCCACTGGACACATCCATGAATCCCTGGGAGTGATGAGTGCAGAGATGTTGGTTTGGGACACCTCATCCTCCTTCCAGACCCCCTTGGGTGGCCCCGTCACAGGGAATCCCATTTGGTGACTGTTGTCACCCTTAGGGAAGCTCCTCCCTGGATCCTGGGATAGCAGCAGCCATGGGAAGCAGTTCCTGGCTTCCCACTGCCAGAGGGAGGGGATGGATGGGATATTGGGAAGGAATTCCTGGTTGGGAGGGTGGGGAGGGGCTGGGCTGAAATTGCCAGAGCAGCTGTGGCTGCCCCTGGATCCCTGGCAGTGTCCAAGGACAGGTTGGACATTGGGGCTGGAGCAGCCTGGGACAGTGGGAGGTGTCCCTGCCCATGGAATGTGGTGGGACTGGAGGATCCTTAAGGTCCTTCCAACCCAAACCATCCTGGAATTCTGGGATTCCATGATCCTCCTGCTGCAGCTCAGATCCAGTAGATGGCGACAGGATATAAAACATTCCTTTCATTCTTCCATGAATTGCCGGATTTTTATGTCCCATCCATTTGAACATTCCCCCTTTTTAATGGTTTTATTTCCATATTTCCATGTCATGTGACATGTGACTTCATCTATCCTCCCAGTTTTTCCCATTTAATTCTCCTGCCATGAACTCCATTCCAGGGTGGGAGGAACAGCCAATCTCCTCCCTCTCCTGAACGACTGGAGGAGCTCCTCCAGGTTTTCCTTGGTCATCCAACACCCTGGGACAAGGAATTCCATCAGTATCCCCAGCTGGGGAATTTTGATCCATCTGATTTCACTTATAAACCTGGGATGTCGCTTCTTGGATCTGGAATCAATTTTCCTGATCTCCTGCAGGATTGGTTCATCCACAAGGATGATCAGGCACCACTTTGGAGCATTCCCTGCCCATGATAGAGGTTTGGAATGAGACGGTTTGAAGGTTCCTTCCATTCCAAATCATTCTGGGATTCCATGATTTTTATAGCTGAGAAAAGGAGGAATACTCCTCAAATTTGATTTTTTTTTTTTTTTTTTTTTTTTTACCTTGGGCACAAAAATACAATAGAATTATGAGTCTTCAGTTTGGAAAGTGAAATGAATGTAGGATGGGGAAAATCCTGGAAATCTGGAGTCTGTAGATCCCATGGAATGATCTCCTCCGGAATGAACTATTAACAAGAGCATGAACAGGACAAGGGGGAATGGCAGCAGGTTTGGATGGGATATCGGGAAGGAATTCCTGTCTGAGAGAGGTGAGGCCCTGGAACAGAATTCCCAAAGCAGCTGTGGCTGCCACTGGATCCCTGGACCTTCAAGGCCAGGTTGGACATTGGGGCTTGGAGCAGCCTGGGATAGCAGAAGGTGTCTCTGCCCATGAAGTGGGGTGGAATGGGATGGGATTTATGATCCCTTCCATTCCAAACCATTCCAGAATTCCTTGAATTCCAATATATTAAAATTGCAATGCAACCCCACACCCTCAATCCCGAATTTCCTCCCAGGATATCAATCCAAGGACAATCCATGCCATTCAAGCCTAATTATTTCTAATTCTCATCCCAGCTTGCTGAAGTCTCTTTATCCATCATAAACCTGGAATTGGATTCCCACATGTTGTGCCATTGTCTCATTTTTGTTTGGGATGATCCATCTCAAACAGGCGCTGAGGTGATCCCTAAATTCCTGGTTGTCATGGAGACAGGAACGGGCTGACCAATTCCTGATTCCACAAGGATGGAGTGAGGCTACAGCCCCTTCTCCCCATATTCCAAAGACTTCTGACACCTGGAATTGTGACATGGAAACACACCTTGAGCGTGGGGGGCCGTTAAACCAGAAGTGCCTGGGACACTTGGAAAACCCATGGAATGATCAACAGTTCTTCCTTTTAAAATGGAAAAACCTTTCCTGGATTTTTTCCATGACCAGTTTGGTTATTTCAGAGATGACCCCACTCTGGTTTAGCCCCTAAAAAACAAAAATCCAACTGAAAAACCAGCCGTGACCTTTATAAGATCCCTGTGCTCCTTCCAACAAAAATCCAGAAGGGATATCCATACCAAATCCTAAATCCTGATTTATAGGAAAGGCCACTTCACCTCCTCCAGAAGATCTGATGGAAGCAGCCAAATCTCCCATGCACGGAAGGGTCCATCAGGCCATGAGACAATTAATTGTGGGATTTTATATGGCAATAAATCAAACTTTCCTCACTATTTATACAGCCAGCATCCAGAAATATTTATTGATTCCTTAATGGCAAGTTTTATGGAAAACTGATTCCCCAGCTGGAAGTGGAGAAGTCTTTTAAGTTTCCCCTAAGTATAAAAAAAAAAAATAAAAAAAATAAAAAAAAATTAATATATATACATATATATTTACTTAAAATTTTCCTAATTTATTTAGGAATCTAGGACTTCAGCTTTCCCAGACTTTCTGATGAGAAAATCATGGATAGGACAGGAATGGATGCCTCCATTATTCCTGGAGGGATTTAAATCCATGTGGATGTGGCACTTGGGGACATGGGGCACTGGTGGCTTTGGCAGCACCAGGAGACCTTGGACTCTGGAATCCCAGAGAGCTTTTCCAACCTAAAACATTCCATGATTCCATGATTTCAGCTGCCTCTTGATTAAGGATTTTGGGAAGATGGCAAAAATGAGCCCCTGGATTTCTCCATTAAAATTCAGCTCTTTGGGACCAAAACCTTCACTACATTGGAAGTTGTGCCAAGCCCTGCTCCACATGGAGAAGAGTTTTTATTCCCAAATCTTTGTTTTCCCACCAAGATCCCACTCTCTTCTCCCTCCAAACATTATTTTTGGGAATGACTCATCCCAGGAAAAGCTGAACCCTCCTGACTGATGTTGAGAGCCTCAGCTGAAGCACAAGAATTCCGGGAATGTTGGAAATAACACACAGGGAATCCAGACAAAGGGAAGAGTGGGAAGTGTCCCTGCCCATGGTTTGGGCTGGAATTAGATGATCCTCAAGATCCATTCCAACCCAAACCATTCCATGATTCCACGAAAAATTGGAAAAAGAGAACCACCCAATTCTCCAGGTGCTTTCTAGATCCCAAATTTCCCAGCAGAACTGTGGGTCTGGCAGGTTTATGCTGATGTTTAAAGGACATTTTTGGGATGGATTTCCTCCTTTAAATGGGAATTTCCTGTTGGATTTGGAATGAAGCCTCTTTGCTTGGGATGAATCCCTCTGCTCCGTCCCTGCGCTGCTGTTCAGCCTCCTTTGGGAAGATCCAGGGAGGAGATGAATTCCCTGCCTTTTCCAGAGGAAAATCTTCTCCTTGAGAAATAGGATCTTGCATTTCCAAAAGTTTGGAATGTTTGGAAGAGAGAAGTTTCTGTTTACCAGCTGAGTTCCTTCCCCACGGAGCAGCAGATGGATGTGCAGGAGGAACAAAAGGAACAAAAAAATCAGTGGAATAAAAGCAGATGGAGAAATGTTTGGAATGATTCATTGGGAATCAAGGAGTGGCAATTCATTTGTGCCTGGAATCTGCAATTTCCAGCCTGGAAGCCAAATCGTTCCCCTATTATGGAGATTTGGGCTGGATCCAGACAGGGATTCAACTTCTTCAGGATCTGAGCACCTGCTCGGGAGATTTGCCGGAGCGGGGCGGGAATAATCCGTGTGCTGGAAGTTAAACATGGAATTTGGTGGAAGAGCAGCTGTCTGGGATGGGATTTGGAGGGTTGGGATCTGATCCGAGCATTTAGATGGAAAAGCAGGAAAGTCTAAATCCTAAATTCTCCTTTCCGGCAGCAGAATTTGTCTCGGAAATGGGTGAAATTGGGATGGTGAGAGATGAAAATCTTCATTCTCTTCCCTAAAATTATATTGGGGTGAGGGTGAAAAATAGTAATAATAATAATAACAATAATAACAATAATAACAACAACAATAATAATAATAACAATAGCAATAATAACAATAATAACAATAATAATAATACCAAATGAACCAAAAAAACCCCAAAACTCAAATGGGCCAAAACCCCCCAAAACCCAAAAGAACCAAAATATCCCAAATCCAAATGAACACAAACCTCACTACTTGGTTTTCTGCCTCAAAGGAAAAAAAAAAAAAGACAAAATCAAAATGAACCAAAATATCTCAAAACCCAAATTAACCAAAAAATCCCCAAAACCCGAATGAACCAAAATATCCCAATCCCAAATGAACACAAAACCCCAAACCTGGTATGAGATACAACGATATTTCCTGCCTCAAAAAAAAAAAAACAAACCTAAAACCCAAATGAATTAAAATATCCCAATCCAAAATAAACCAAAATATCCCAATCCCAGATGAACAAAAAAATCCAAAACCTGGTGTGAGCTGGAAAAATGTTCCTACCCCAAAACCCCCTCAGTTTATCCGACAAATCCATCCAGCCATGGAATATCAACCCTTGTGTAGCAGTGCTGAGAGAAATCCCAAGAGAATTCCTGCTGGGAAAAGTAGTTTGGAATTCAAAGGGAAAGGAAAGGGAGTTGGAAACAATATTTGAGTTTCAAAATTGGATTCGGGAAGGAATTAAAGTGGATTCCTGGGGTGGGATCCGGGAGCTCAGCCTGGATCTCTTGGCTGGGCTGGGAATAAAGGATGAAGAGGATTAAGGAATTTAAGGGACCACATAACCTGGAATTCTGGTTTAGTTTTCTCTCCTCACCCCAAATTCCTAAAATCTGGGATTTTCCACCCGAATTAGCTCTGCTCCCACATTTCCTGCGGGCAGTCGCTCTTTATTCCTCTCCTGTTCCCAGGAATAGGTGAGACCCTGGCTTGTAAATGTGCCGGGAATCCCCAAAATGAGCTGAATTTGAAGGAATTACATTCACATAAAAAGTGCTAAATGCAGACGGAACCGGCCTGGAAAATTCAGGAAGAAAACAGGAAATTAAGGCTCATAGATGGGAATTTCTGGATTCAGGATCAAACCCAAACTGAGGCGGGATCCAGGAGCTCAGCCTGGATCTCTTGACTGGGCTGGGAATAAAGGATGAAGAGGATTAAAGAATTTAAGGGACCACATAACCTGGAATTCTGGTTTGGCTTTCTCTCCTCATCCCAAATTCCTAAAATCTGGGATTTTCCACCCAAATTAGCTCCGCTCCCACAATCCCTGCGGGCAGTCACTGTTCATTCCACTCTCCTTTTCCCGGGATGAGGTGAGACCCCGGCAATCGTTCTGTAAATGTGCCGAGAATTCCCGGATTCAGCGGAGTTTGAAGGAATTACATTTGCATAGAAAGTGCTAAATGCAGTTAAACGTCTGGAATCTCACCTCCAAGGTGTCCTAACCCAAAATCAGGGATAACTACAGGAATTCTCAGGGTGCATCACTTTTCTCTCTGAAAACAGAGATTAAAAATCAACTCTGCTTTCTCCGAGGTGACAAAAAAAATTGGATTTGGGAACTGCTCAGCCGCTGTTGCAGGATGCATCCAAGGAAAAAACTACAGGGAATTAATAATTCTGTCTCCAGAGTGAGGTTGGCAAATCCGGCCTGGCTGAGGAACAAGAGGAAAGAAAATTTGGGGATTGCGCAGGAAAAAAATGTGTTGGAATCAAAATTGTTGAGTTTGGGTTGGAAGGGACCTTCAAAACCCTCCTGACATGGGCAGGGGCACATTCCTGGCTAAAAGATGGATAAAAGCTGTGGATGGGATAATTCCTTCTTCAGGGATCCCTGATCCTCCTCGTTTTCAAGGGAAATCAAAGGGAAGGATTTAACTTTTCCCAGGGAAAATTCCAGGAGATGAAACCCAACCTGTGGGGGCTCATAAATAAGTTTTAATTTCCTGGATGTGCCAATGGTCGGTGGGAATTTGTTCATCATCAATGGACATTTTTATTCACATTTATTTATAAATTTATAAATTTAAAATTTATATATTTTATTCATATTTATCAAAAAATATTTATTACAAACATAGCTATCCGAGAAAGAGGAACGCTTGGAATTCCAAACATGGTTCTGGATTATAATAATGGAAGAGTTATTGATGCCAATGGGAAGCAGTAAAACCTACTCAAAATGGTTTTAAATCAAAATATTCCTACACTTTTAAATCCTTCAGACCTTGATGGTTGTTTAAAAAGTTGGGAATTCCTGAATGATGCCAGTGGCAAAAGGAAAACAGGATTTCACAGATGCCCAGAGAGGGAGAGATCCTCAGAAAATCCCATTTCCTCATTTTAGTGGGAATTCTAGGAGGAAAAGACTTTCCTTGTTCCCTCCAGGTTTCCTGATCACTTCTTTCTATAAACAAATATTTGAATTCCCTTCGCTCCCTTCCTGTTTCCTCAGTATTTTGCATGTGGGTCCCTTTGTAATTCCAGAATTCCTTTGTAATTCCAGAATCCCAGAGTGGTTTGGGATGAAGAGACTTTAAATCTCATCCCAATCCCAATCCCTGCCATGGCAGGGACACCTCCCACTGTCCCAGGCTGCTCCAGCCCCAATGTCCAGCCTGTCCTTGGACACTGCCAGGGATCCAGGGGCAGCCACAGCAAATCTGGGAATTCCATTCCAGGGCTTCACCACCTTCACAGGCAGGAATTTATTCCTAACATCCCATCTAAATCCAATCGCTTCCAGTTTAAAGCATCCCCTCCATCCTGGAGTTTCCTGCATTTTCCTGGAACAGAGATTCCAGAACAAACTCAGTCCCAGTGAGAGCTCATCCCATTCCTTGCATCCTTTTAAAACACAAGTGCCTGGATCGCCCCAGAAAACCGGGAATTGTGGCAAAAATCCTTCCACACCAACCCCCAGCTTCTAAACCCTGCCCTCCAAACATTTCGAGCTCTGGCTCTCGAGATTCATTAAATTCTTTCCTAATTATCCTCAGTGCAATCAACACCATCCTGGACATCGCTCCGCACATCCTCCAGGAGCAAGGAGCTTCCCGACTCCCAAGAAATGGGAATTAACTTGGGAATTAACACAACGTTTTAATCACCTCTCGATCTGTCGTTGTAATGATGCAAAACCCCTCTTACACCGGGACCAGCTGAGAAACCTGAAATCGTTTTGACTGCAGGGTTTGGGTTTTGGGGTTTTTTATTTCCATCCTGAGAAAGCAATTACGGAGGGGACAAAGAGCTCCTGGTAATTTTCTTGTTTCGGAATCCAAACCAGATGTCGAACAAAAGGTGAGCAGGATTAAGGCGCGCTCTGAAAGCCTCTCGAGTAATTAATCTGCTCTTTGGGGGATTTGGAACCTCCTGAACTGGATCAAGGCAATGTTTTCCTTCCTTTTCTTGTCGCTGTCGGCAGCTACAAAGTGTTTTTGTGATCTCCAAACCCTGAGCAAACACCGGAGTGTGCGGAGGGGACAAATCCCTCATCCGGGCGTGGCTACTGGGAAGAGTTTTCCAGCCTCCCGCTCTGCATTCCCAGCAATTCAGTGGATTCACGCCTCATTCCTAAAGTGTTTTACACCAAAAATCCATTCTTTTCCAAGTGTCTAGATCCCAGAAAACCAGTCCCAGGTCAGTGCTTGTGCGGGAATGATGCGCCTCGGTCCATTCAGGAATTCAAAAAACTCCCCTTCCAGCCCCAATTTTGGTGCTTGTTTTTTTAATCCAGCTGCGCTATTTTGGGACAGAGATGTTATGATAACAGGCAGAACTCAGGTCCCGGATCCTCGGGATATTCTGATTTCACAAAGATCGTTCAACCATAAAAACCTTGCTTCCTGCTTCCACGGAAATCACAGAATCCTGGAATGATTTGGGCAGGAAGGGACTTCAAATCTCACTTCATTCTTGTCCAAACCCATATTTAAGAGGTTTTGTCGGACCCCTGAAGTTTAAATGTTGATGCCCAGCCCAGAGGGCAGAGGTGACAGCAGTGGTGGCTTTGTGGGAACCTCCAGCCTGGAACCTCTTGGTGCCAGCAATGATGAAGAGGATGAGCTGGAAATTTAGGATTGGGAAGGCTCCCAGATCCTACTCCTCCCTCATCCAAGCCTCGAGAAATTCTTGCATCTCACTGAGCAAAATTCCATTTCCAAATGGGGATCTCGTCTTCCCTTATCCTTTAAATACCTCTTTTCCCTCTCTGCGGTGGTTCCCACAATCCAGTGGGAATCACCCCCATCCCGGGACCTCCTTGGCACTGGGAATTCGGCTCTTGTGTGGGACAAATCCAGGTCAGGTTTAAGCTTTGTGATTTAAATGCTGCAGCAACTTCATTCCCCCAGGGCTGAGTGCTCTGGGATTGTCTGGAGGGGATGAGTTGGGAACATCCCACCCTGGGAATGCGGGATGTGTTTGGAAAAGGGATCCCTCCTCCAACCCGAGAGCTCCAAGATTTTAACCACCGAGAGCTTTTTCCCATTTTTATCCCTGCTTTACCCCCAGGATCCAACTGATGGTGCTAAAACTTCTGTGGGGCTCAGAAAATGCCAAAAGAGAATGGGGGAGGGGGGGGACGACGACACTAAAGGTAAATTCTGGATGGCCAAAACCGCTTGGAATGTGGAAAAATAAGGGAAAAGAAAGCTAATTTTGATCTTTTTTTTTTCCCCCTGTAAACCTGGCTTTGATCAGCAAAGCCATTGTGACTCTTCACAAATAAGATTTGTATTAATGAGTTCATCAAAACCCCAGCCCTCCACTAGATTTAAACCCCATCCATATCCAGGCAGCTTTTAATTAGACACTTAATCAATGGCTTTAAATGGAAGAGGATTGTGATTGTGCGGCATTAACAGATGCCAGATCCGATTTTCCCTGCTGCAACGAGAGGGCCTGAACGGATTTTAATTTTCGGGGTCGAAGATTTCTGCATTGAAAAAAAAAAATAAAAAGAATTTTAAAAATGTGTCAGCTGAGATCAGAAGTGGCAGCTCTGCAAAGAGCCAGGGCCGTGGGCCTGGCACGAGGAGCGTCTTTGTGGGAAGAAGGGCACTCGGTGGCCATTGATGTCACCAGGAGAGGTGGCACCCGCGGAGACGGCGATGAAAGAGCCGAGGAACAGCCAGGGGAGGGGGCAGAGATGACAGAGAAAGGCAGAGCAGAAGGGACAGAAATAATGGGGTTGAACTCAGCGGGGAGAGCGGTGAGAGCTGAGGAGAGCTAGATCCATGGCAGGAAAAGAGGAGCCAAGCAAGGAGCTGGGGCTGTGGAAAAGAAAGGAAGAGCTCCAAAAGCTTCGGGAGAGGCACGTGGAACTCGGTACAAAGGTGTTTCCAACCAATAATGGGATCTATTGGAACTGTGCTTCTGTGACCCAAAGAATCCCAGAATGGTTTGGGTGGGAAGGGAGTTTAAATCCCATTCCATTCCATGGGCAGGGACACCTCCCACTGTCCCAGAGCGCTCCGAGCCCTGCCCTTGGCCACTTCCAGGGATCCCCATGGCTTTGTGGGGAAAAATAATAACTCTCCAACAACATCTTACTTAAGAGTTCGAGGATTAAGGCATTGCTTTATTCTGGCCAGGATGTGCATTGGAAATCATTTCATCCACTCATTGCCTGGGTTGGGCAGTGAAAACCATCCCAGCCCACATGATCTTCATTAGATTTTTCCCATTTCTACATAGGAAACACAGAGAAATCCCTTGGTTCGATGTTCACTGATCCCAAATTACCCAATTCTTGATATTCCATTTCCTATTGGCTGTTGATTGCTATTCCTGGTTTTCTTATCTCTCCTTTCCCAGACCAGGCGTCTCCAGCCGTGCCAGAGCTGATTTGGAGCTGATATTCCTTCATGTCCTTTAATTCATTATCTCCGCTGGATCTTCTGGCTACTCCAACCCTGTGCAGGTGTTAAACTCATCAGACCTCGCCCTGAAACAGGAAAAACTTTCCTGTTCCCTTCCCCCTGGGCAGAACAAACCCCTGACTAGAGTCAGCTCAAATATTTTAGGAGTTGTTGCAAAGCATCCCAGAACGGGACCCAGGTACAACCTCACATCTCCAGGCACCGGCTTTGGGCACAGCGGAAAATCCCAAAAAATTCCATGTGGGACCCCGCCAGCTGCTGTAGACAGGGAAAACCATTTCAAAACCATTTCAGGAACGTTTTCAATGCGGTGTTTAAACTGTGGGGGAGCGTGGGGGGGTCAGGAATGGGAGCACTGGGAGCATCCGCACGGATCAAATGGGCACTCACTGGGAGAGGGAGCTGCTTTATGGGGGCTGAAGGAGAGCAGAATAAAGCTTTAAGACTGCTCTAAAATATTTAATTACTGCAGATCCTCGTTGGAGGCAGTGAAGAGTTACATTTTCAAGTCCATCTGCCCACATTTCCATTAATAAAATAATTCAAGAGCCGTTTGAGGGAGAAAACGGCAGCGCTGAGCCAAAACCGAGCCCAAAGCACGGCTCAGCGGTGACCCAATAATTAATATCTTTCCTCCCACTTCCCCTTAAATAAACTCCAGCTAAAAATCAACATGGATCTGGCTCAGCTTTGCTGTGGTGAGCAAAGATAAAAGGGATGTGCTGGAAACAGCTGGAAAAATGACCATTTCAGGTGTCCAATAAATGGCAAACAGGTGTTTTCCCCTAAAAGCTTTGGACCCAGGAACTTCTCTTTGTTTTCTGGAGTTGGACGCCATTTTTGCAGCCATGGAAATTAAAAATAAATTTAAAAGGAAAAAAAAGAGTCTGGAAGGATTTTTATTCATAAATTCTCTGTCACCAGCGCAAGGCAGACAAGGCATCAACAGGGGATATCAGAGAGGGCGAAGGATGCTGGGAAGAGATCCTGAGGGAGAAAATGGATTTGTTTTTCCTCCTGGGATCTGTGGGCCTTGGACAGGGGTCATGGAGGGGGTCAGCATCCCAGCCGGGACCAGCACCAGTGTGAGCAGCAGGACAGGGCAAGGATTGCTGGGAATTGCTGAGGAACCGCAAATCCTGAGGGCAGCTCTGGGCCTCTCATGACAAGGAGGACATGGAGAAGCTGGAGTGGGAATGGAGCTGGAGAATTGCTGAGGGAGCTGGGAAGGGGCTGGAGAATTGCTGAGGGAGCTGGGAAGGGGCTGGAGAATTGCTGAGGGAGCTGGGAAGGGGCTGGAGAATTGCTGAGGGAGCTGGGAAGGGGCTGAGCCTGGAGCAAAGGAGGCTCAGGGGCCCTTGTGGCTCTGCACAAGTCCCTGGCAGGAGGGGACAGCCGGGGGGGTCGGGCTCTGCTGCCAGGGAACAGGGACAGGAGGAGAGGGAACGGCCTCAGGCTGGGCCAGGGGAGGCTCAGGGGGGACAGCAGCAGGAATTTCCCCATGGAAAGGGCGCTCAGGCCTTGGAAGTGCCCAGGGAGGTTTGCAGTTTCCATCCCTGGAGATGCCCCAGGAATTGCTGGAGGTGGCACTCGGAGCTCTGGGCTGGGGACAGGGTGGGCACAGCTGGGACTCTGATCTTGGAGCTCTTTTCCAACCTCAGTGATCCTGGGATTCTGGGATTCCATGACAGGATAATATACAAGCACAGAGTGATCTCATTCCCAAGTACATCAGTAACCCCAGAAAGGATGAACTGGTCTGGAGGTTTTTGTTGCACTGGGTGTGATGGAATCCATGGAATCCATGAGGTGTGGAACATCCCACATCCCGTGTGCTCCACTGCCCAAGCCAGGATGATACAGGGGCTGTGCTTCAACCACATTGAGTGGGATATTTGGGATATTTGGGATCCCTGAGTGGGATATCCCACTGAGTGGGATATTTGCAGGAATAAATCACAGGGATGGAGCTCATCCACTCACCTGGAATTCCCAGGAAAAAACAGAGAGGCACCAGAGCTGACTGGAGAATCCTTTTTATTCCACATTAAAGATTCCTGGCAAGCTTCTCCAGGAAATCTTGGACATCTGGGAGAGCCTGCATTTGTTTTGACATCCACCCCACCATTATTTTGGCAGCTGAGGCAGGTGGGAGATGCTGAATCCTACATCAGCACCAGCAAAGGATCTGCCAGGATACAAAAGACTTCCTACTGCTAAAAAAAAAATAGAAAGGGATAAATATTTTGGATATTAATCTGGGGGCTCTGCTTGCTCCCAGCTCAATCCATGCAGTTATCCCACAAATGGGATGTAGAGCGACAGAGAGGGGGGAAAAAAAACCCAATTCCAAAAAATAAGACATCAAACCACTTCAAATCCCATATGAAAAGGTAAATCTTCAAAAAATATCTATTTCTAGAATAAATAGAGAGAGATCTGTTGTCTTTTAAGGTGTCACAGAGGTGCCACTGGTCACCGAGAAGCCCAGATGGTCGCTGGGATGATAAATCCAGTTTAACAGAGCTCAGTCAGCACCAGCAAAGGATCTTTCAGGATACTAAAAACTTTTCCTACTGCTAAAAATAGAAAGGGAGAAATATTTTGGAGAAATCTGCTTGCTCCCAGCTCAGTCCAGAGCAGCTGCTCCATGCAGTTATCCCATAAAAGGGGTGTGGAGTGGAGAGGGGGGTAAAAAAACCCAACAAAAGTAAGATATCAAACTACGTCAAATTCCATACAAAAAGGTAAATCTTCCCCCCAGAAAAGTCCATCTGGAATAAATAGAGAGATCTGTTCATTTTAAGGTGCCCTGGAGGGGTCACTGAGAAGCCCAGATGGTCACCGGGATGATAAATCCAGTCGAGCAGAGCCCGGTCAGCCGGACTGACCCCTGCTGCACATCCCTTCTCCTCTCTGCCGGCAGAAAATCCGGATCCAGCTGTCATCCCTCCTTATGGCATTTGTGAGGAGTCACCAGGTGCCCTTTGAGGATGATTTTCCACCTGTCTTGTTGATCTCCTGCCGAACAAACCGAGTCGAAGCCGGGCCTGGAATTCAAGGAGAAGCTAAGCTGACGCTCCGCAAGATGCCCTGACTTGGCATCCTGCTCATCCGACCTTTGGAATGTTAATCCAAGGCTGTTTGGAAGGGAAGGCCAGCCTGGAGATTAAAGGAAAACATGAAAAGCTTGGCAGGCTAAAATGCTGCTCTCCCTGTAAAGCTCCAGGGGGTAGAAATTGGACACAAATCTCCAAATGCTCCTGACAGCATGACAGAGAAGTGGGAAAAGCGTGGCTTTACCTCCATGGTTTTGATGGATCCTGAGCTCCAGGTGCTGCAGAGCTGCTGCCTCTGCCTGGTGTGGAGAGGTCTGGGATTTTCATCATTCCATAATTTCATCTTTTCCTGTCTCAGGTCAGAAAATAAAACTGCGCTGAGGTTTAGGTAGAAATAGCCCAGCGCACCAAAAGTCAGGTACAAGGGGTGTCCTGAGGATCCCAACTGGAATTCTGCATCCAGCTCAGCCTCCCCAGCACAGGGAGGATGTGGAGCTGCTGGGGACACTCCAGAGGAGGCACCAGGATGATCCAAGGGATGGAGCAGCTCTGCTGGGAGAGCTGGGAATGTTCACCTGGAGAAGGGAAGGATCCAGGGACAGCTCAGAGCCCCTTGCAGGGCCTGAAGAGGTTCCAGGAGAGCTGGAGAGGGATTGGGGACAAGGGATGGAGGGACAGGACACAGGGAATGGGTTTTAAATGGAAAAGAGGAGATAGTTTGGATATTGGGAAGAAATTCCTGGCTGGGAGGGTGGGGAGGCCCTGGAATAGAATTCCCAGGGCCGCTGTGGCTGCCCCTGGATCCTTGGAAGTTCCCAAGGCCAGGCTGGATGGGACTTGGAGCAGCCTGGGACAGTGGGAGGTGTCCCTGCCATGGAATGGGTGGAATGGCATGAGGTTCCTTCCATCCCAAACTATTCCATGATTCCATGAATCTTGACACCAGTCAGGAATTCAATCATGGATCAAGGCTGACAAGGAAATTTCCCCCTTAATCAAAGACCTCAACTTTGTTGAAGGTTGCCAGATTTCTCCAGGAGATTTAACTCCACAAGAAGTGAAATTATGGGAGTGAGGACTGCTTGGTTGGAAAAGCAGGAATAGAGCAATAATGGAAGGGAAATGGATTCTCAGTTAATGGGAAAATCCCAGCCCTCCTTTGCTCCATAAATTCTATCCATATATTTATTTATGCACATATACAAACCTGAATATGGATTTATTTATTACTCCTAAATAACAGGACTCAAATTACACAGTTGGGATTTCAGGAAAAACAATAATTTTTCACTTAATTCCTCAATCCCGGCACTTTTTTGAGCTCTCCAGCTCCATATATCCAACTTCTCCCTGGTAAACAGAGTTTTCCATGGCAGAAGATATTCCATGTTCATCATTTCTCTTCTAAGAAAGGTTCTCTTTTCCCTGCCAGAGAGCAAAGCTTGGTTTTGATGCTCCTCTTTGCATTTTCATCAAAAATTGAAAGGTGCTTTCATCACCAGGGTGAGGTTTTTTCTCCCAGGTTTTTGCCGGGAAATCAGATAAAAAGGGTTTGGAGCTGGCTGAGGAAAACAAACTGCCAGCTCCTTTTAGGGGAAATAAAAGCTTCTGAGCAACGTGGAGCTGCTGCTTCCACTCTTTGGTTTGGCTTGAAAAGGGAATTTGAAAGCTTTTTGTACACTGGGAAAAATCCCGGCTGTTTCATGTTTTTGGGAATATCAGATTGCTTGGATCAAAGGAAGGAATAAATTCCCATTTAAAGACTGGGATTGTTATGTTAGAAGAGAATCCTGGGGGAGTTGAGGGTTCTGGGGAACTTTCCTTGCTGCCATTCTGCTCCAAGGGAAGTTGTATTTGATCCAGGTAAAGGAAAACTCAGTGGGATGTGATCCATGGGAACACTGGGGAATTTTGGGGAAATTCGTTTTCAGAAATCAAACAATCATCAGTGTCATGAATTTAGTAAAGGGTGTAAAGAAACAGAGAGTGTCTGTTTGGGAAAAAAAACAACAAAAAAACCTCTGGATTTAGGGAAGAGCTGATTCCTAAATTATTTCAGTTCAAAGATGGGAGAAATGGGGAAGAGGAAAAGGGAAGAAAGGGAAGAAAGGGAAGAAAGGGAAGAAAGGGAAGAAAGGGAAGAAAGGGGAAAGGGGAAAGGGAAAGGGAAAGGGAAAGGAAAAGGAAAAGGAAAAGGTCAAACACACTTTAAAGGTTCCATGAATTTAACTGGGAGAAATTCCTGGGATTTCCAGGTAATTTTCAGGGAAGTCTGAGCTTTTGGATTCTCTGTGAGGAGAAACGTCCAAGCTCGGTTCTGCTCTAGCCTCAAGCAAATTTGTTTGGCAAGATTTGGATGAGGGCAACAGAAAGTGTGGGAAGAGCTGGAGCACCTTCAGCATTCACTTTCCTTTTATCCACTCCCATTTTTCCACAGCGTTTTCTTCAGGTTTTTCCAACTCCAGGTTCCACAGGAATATTCCTTGCCAGGAATCCCTTGAAAGTCAAGGTTGGAGCAGCAGGAATTCTCTCCTGCTGTGGCTTCAACTCAGACACTGAAGCAGAGCATGAGCCCATCTGGATCCTGCAGAAAAGAAGAAAAGCCAGAGATTTATGGGAAAACCAAGGAAAGGGCAACATTTTAGCAAATTTTAAAAGTTTAGCGAATTAAAGTGGCTGGGGGCAAGAAGATGAGCAAACCCAGAAAAGCTCCTGGGTGCTGCTGTCACTGAGTGCAATGACAAAAAATTCCTAGATTCCACGGGAAATTACCCTGCTCCATCTAAAGGAGGGTGGAAATGCTCAGGAGAGGAACTAAATTCATTGTGGGCCTTGCAGGAAGCTCAAAGACAATTGCAGGAATATTAAAACCCTCCCGAATTGTCTCAAGCTGTCCCCCAAACCGTCTCCTGCTGCCTCAGCTGACCGGGATCTCCCGAGCAGAATAATCGAAGGCCTGAGAAGCCGCACGTGCTCCTTAAAAACCGCTGTGGATGAACTCGGGACCCAGAGGGAATATTATTCATCATCCTCTGGGGATGGACCCAGGGAATCGCTGATGTCATCAAATCCTTTCCCTTTCACTCCCGGCCGGGGGTTTCTCAATGCTCCGGTCAAATGGAATTTAATCCAAGCCACGATTTTGAGTTTATTTGATTCATTTCTTGCCAGACTCCATTTGCTGACTCCTGCTCTTTTCTTCTTCTTTTTTTGGTTTTTTTTTTTTTCTTTTTTTCCCCTTGCAGATGAATCATATTAAAGAGGTAACTATGGAAGCAGAGTTTGGAGAGAGTGATCCTTACAGGAATTGGTGTAGGGAAGGCAACCCTGGACGTGGGAGTCAGGAGCCCGCTCAATTTAACAATTCCCTGTTAAATCTGGCTTCAATCCCAACCATTCCTAGGCCAGGGATTTCCCAGAATGGAAATTTTGATAACAATGTGAGGTTGGAAACCTCCCTCAGGTGATTAAGTCCCCTCAAATTTAAAAATCACAAACTCCTGGGTTATAAATTTATTGAGTTTTCCCAAAGATTAAATTAATCTGCTTTAAATCCAAACCATTCCCAGACCAAGGAAGTTTGGAAGGTCCCAAAATGGAAATTTTGATAACAACGTGAGGGTGGAAACCTCCCTCAGGTGATTAAGTCCCCTCAAACATTAAAATCCCAAACTCCTGGATTATAAATTTATTGAGTTTTCCCAAAGGATAAATTCCAGCTTGAAGCACCTGCTTCATCCAGAAGGATGCAGAATTCCGGCAGTGCTGGATCAATATCCCTGAATTTCCACATGCAGATTTATTGCTGAGGTTTACCTGGGAGCTAAGATTTTCCATCAAGGATCAGCAGACAGGAATTGTTGAGAGTTCCTTTTGTGCTGTGTCTGGGTTGGATTTATTTTCCTCACTTGCAACATTTCAGGAGAAATCTCCTTTTCCACCCAAAGCAGCAGCTCCCTGGATTTCTCTGGTAAATCCAACAGCTGGGGGAAGAGGCATCCTGAAAATTCCCTGTCTGAGCAGCCCAGCTTAGTAAAATTGGGATGAAGATACAGCTTATAGGTGCAGGAATAACAAAGGAATTCTATTCCAGACTGGAATGGGATTTAACCCTTTAATCCTTGCATTTATCAGCCCCTGTCCGAATTCCATTTGGGATTCTTCAGCACAATCTGGAATATTCTGGGGTTGAGCAGAGGAGGCCGCAAAGATGATTCCAGGCATGGAAAACCTCTGGGATCATTGGGAATGTTCCCCTAGAGAGGAGAAGGATCCAGGGAGAGCTCAGAGCCCCTTGCAGGGCCTGAAGGGGCTCCAGGAGAGTTGGAGAGGGACTGAGGACAAGGGATGGAGGGACAGGAGCCAGGGAATGGCTTTTAGATGGAAAAGGGTGGATTTATGTTGGATATTGGGAAGGAGTTCCTGGCTGGGAGGGGACAGAATTCCCAGATTTGCTGTGGCTGCCCCTGGATCCCTGGCAGTGCCCAAGGCCAGGCTGGACATTGGGGCTGGAGCAGCCTGGGACAGTGGGAGGTGTCCCTGCCCATGGAAGAGTCTGGAATGGGATGGGATTTGAAGTCCCTTCCCACCCAAACCACCCTTGTATTATTTCCTGACCAAAATCAGACCTCACAGGGAAATTAAAGCAAATTTGACTTTTACAAGCAACCCCTGGGAGGGACCAACTCCAAACCATTCCCTGGATGAGGATTTTAAACTCCAAATTCAATAAATCCCTATTAAATTATCAACATTTTGCACTTTATTGGGGGTTTTTTTGCAGTTATTTTCCTTGCAAATGCTTTGCCCAGGTCCAGTTTGGAATTAAAGCCATCAGCAGCTCCCAGGGGTGTTTGTTTCTTTGGATTTGCACTGGGAATCATCAGCCTGTGGAGAAAACTTCAGTATCCTGCTTATTATCCACATCCCTGGGGAATAAGGAGCAAGAAATGCAAACAATTTGGGGATGAGATTCAGGCAAACTCCCTAAAAGTGGCAGCAATTTGTTGGGCTGTCAAAAGAAATCGAGCTGATCAAAGCTCCTCTGATAAAATCCTGAATATCTGCAATTCCCGGCAATTGGAAAAATCCTGGGAAGGGATCTGGAATATGGCAAATCCATATCTGGAGCCAGGGGGCTGGAAAAAAAACCCCTAAAAATATTAAATTATCAAAGAAAAAGATTGAAAATTCTCCCTTATTTTTTGGGTACAGAAATAACAGAGGTAAGAAGAGACTAAAAATAAACTTCCACCGATGCAGAGTGACTTTACCCCAAATTATGTAGGCAGAGGAATATTCTTAATTAGTGCTGCCAGAACTAGGGAGAAGAAAATTTCATTGCTTCCTTCTTTTTTTCTGGAATGTTCTGACTGGGGGTTTGTTTTAGGAATTTTCTCCTGGATGTGCATTATTTTGGACTGATTTTCCAGAGGCAGGAGTTGATGGGGTAATTAAAGAGAAATTAATGAGGGTACCACCAGCTCAGGGGTTTTTGCACCGCTTCGAAGTCCCTTCAAACACAGAAAAACAATTTCTGTGGAAACAATTCCCAGGAAAACCTGGAAGCTTGGTTTTCAAAGAAGCTTCTGCTTTCATTTATGTCAGAAAAAAAGAAGATTTAGGGAGTGTTTTGGATAAAATCTATGGCATCAGGAATCTGTCTGATAATGTTGAGATGTCTAATAATCCATCGTCTCCCAGTTTATCCAGTGGGATAAACCCTGATGTAATTCCTCGTAATAATTTTAAAGGGTCGAGGAGAGAATTCCAGAATGATTTGGGTGGGAAAGGACCTTAAATCCCATCTCATTCCCACCCCCTGCCAAGGGCAGGATGAATTCCCCTATCCCAGTTTGCTCCATCCAACCTGGCCTTGGACACTTCCAGGGATCCAGGGGCAGCCAGAGCTTCTCTGCTCCCATGGAAGAGGGACAGGAAGAGAAGAAACAGCCTGAAGTGGCTCCAGGGAAGGTTTAAGTCGGATCTTGGACATTCTTTTCATGGAAAGGGCTGTCAAGCATTGGAAGAGGCTGTCCAGAGAAGTGGTGGAGTCCCAATCCATGGAAGTGCTCAAAAAAACGTGTATTTGGGCAGCTGAGACTGTGGTTTGGTGGAGATCGTGGTGGTGCCGGTGGATGGATGGAGGATGGATGGATGATGGATGGATGGATGGATGGATGGACGGATGGATGATGGATGGACAGATGGATGGATGGAGGATGGATGGATGGATGGATGGATGGATGGATGGATGGATGGATGGATGGATGGATGATCTGGGATGTCCTCTCCAAGCTTAACAATTCCATGATTCCATATAATTTTATAAAGGCATTTAACCATGTTCTCTAATTTCTCCTCACCTTTCTGAAGGGTCCTTTCACCCTCCAGAATTTCTTCACTGAGTGAATCCCATTTGCAAAAATCATTTGCAAAAATTCCTTAGGATTTCGATTCCTTGGGAATCGAAAGCAGCTCAGGGAAGACATTTATGTTGGACACGGATTCCATAGGAATTGCCCATCCTGACTGAGGAATTGTTCAGCACTTGGAGACAGGAATTCCCAATCCAGCTCTCACAGCCCATTTTTCTCATTTTTAAGGAAACTGGATCTTGGGTTCCAGCACAATCTGCCCCTCCCAAGCTGTTTTAACAAGCCCCAGTTGCATTTCCTCCAACATTTCCCATTTTTCCCCCTTTTCCAGCACTTGTCCATCCTTCCGCATCATCATTTCCTTTTCTGTCCCATCCTCCTCTGTCAGCCAAGGGAGCTCTCTTCAGTCCAGACCATTTGGATGTTTTTCTTCATATGGAAATGTTTGTTGTGGGGTCACTTTTCCATTCTCCTCATTTTCCATGGTTTATTTACAGATGCCAACGGATCCCACACAGATTTCTCCCTTTCTGCAGGAAATCTGACACAAAATAAGGAATTTCTCACCTTGGACTGTGTGAGGGTGCTGGGGCACTGCCCAGGCTCCCCAGGGAATGGGCACATTCCCAAGGCTTCCAGAGCTCCAGGAGTGTTTGGACAACACTCTCAGGGAGGGGTAGGTAGATGGGGTATTGGGAAGAAATCCCTGGCTGGGAGGGTGGGGAGACCCTGGAACAGAATTCCCAGAGAAGTTGTGGCTGCCCTGGATCCCTGAAAGTGTCCAAGGCCAGGTTGGAGCACTCTGGCATAGTGGGAGGTGTCCCTGCCATGGGATGCTCTTCCAACCCAAATAATTCCGTATTTCCATCAATGCTTTATCTTCCATCCATGTGCAGGTTTATAATTCCAACTGCACCTGGACAAAATCTTCCCTTTGGAGTCCATCCTGTACAGAAATCCATGTTTGTCTCTCTGCTTGCTTTGAACACAGCAGCAAAACCCAGGAGGAAACAGGGATTTAATGACCTTATTACCTCATTAATATTGAGACAAGGCTGGTCTGGGAGGGGAGCAGAGTGTGGGTCAGGCAGCAGCTCCATGGAATTGAGCGCTGCCAGGTTTTCCTCTTGGAAAAAGACTGGAACTCAAGCCTTTGAGGTGGCTGAACCTCCTCTGGGTGACTTCTCGCTGATTTTCGGGAAGCAGCTTTGATTTTTGGCTGCTTTGCTCCAGGTATGTGGCTGGGCTCTACTGTTGGAGCTGGAGGAAGGTTGGAAAATCTTTAATGAAGAGGAAGGTGGGGCCAGCCTGGAGCCAGAGGCTGCTTGAACAGGAGCAGCAGAAATCCCAGAGGGAATCTGGAGACTTCCCTCTGAGCAAAGTTTGGGATTTTTTGCTTCAGGAACACCAGGGAAAAAAATCAATTCCTCTGCTGTGATTTACACCAAACATGGAATATTTGGATTTTTGCCCTCAAAGACCAGGAAGGGGCTGCCTGTGAAGCAAAGCCGAAGTTCCAAAGTCTCCAGGAATAAAAAGCTGCCTTGAGAAGCATCCTCAGCCTTGCCCAGCTCGCTGAGCGCAGCTCCTGCTCTCACCAGGGACGTGCTCGAGGCCGCTGACATTGAGAGATCAGGACAGCAAAGCGCAGAGCCCCGGAATCAGCAGAATTCCAAGGATAAACTGGAAGGTGAATGATCCAAATTGCTCCGATGTGCTGAGTTAGGTGGCTGAGAGCAGCATAATGAAGGAGCAGCTCCACGAAAGGTCCTGCAGGGAGCACAAAAACCGTCGGGAAGTTGCTCAGCAGGAGGCAGAGCTCGGAAAGGCACCCGAAAATGCTCCGGGAATGGCTCCTTCCTGAGGATTCCTGGTACTGAAGGAGTGGGATATGCCACGAATGGACTAAGAATTCATTCCCAGAATGAAGGAAATCACCGAAAAATAAGGAACGTCTTAATCAGAAGAAAGGCATTCGGTGATAAATCATACTGGACTATCTGGAATCCACCCAAAATCCACCCAGGACAAATCCCCGGCCCTGTAAAGTCTGTTAAGTACAAAAAGGAAAAGAATCTTTGGAAAATCCAGTTAGGCTAGGATAAATACCTCTTTATTTAATACTCCTGGTGCTGAAGGAGTGGGATATGCCACCAATGGCCAAAGAATTTGTTCCTAGAATGAAGGACATCACTGGAAAATAAGGAATGTCTTAATCAGAAAAAAAAGCATTTGGTGACAAGTCTTATTGGATCACCCAGAATCCACCTGGAATCCATCTGGAATCCACCCAAAAGCCACCCAGGACAAATCTCCGGCCTTGTAAAGCGAGTTAAGTACAAAAAAGAAAAGAATCTTTGGAAAATCCAGTTAGGCCAGGAAATATACCTCTTTATTCCAGGTTCCCTGGAAGTAACGCAGAAGGAAAACCAGAAATGCAAAGCAGATGGTTCTGGTTTCTACTTGGTGGGATTTGGGTGGCTTAAAAAAAGGGATATTTCATCCTTACGCTGGGATGTTTCCCTCCCTTTTTACCCACCAGGCTGACAAAAGGAAGAGCAGCCCAGAGCAAAGGATTTTTCTTTGCTGCTCTGCCTTGACAAAAGATCCTTTGATGGAGTGCAATCTGTCTTTGCACTAATTATCTGCTCAAGCGAAATGACATCTCTGAGCTGGTGGCACAGGAGTGTCCTAATGGGGACATAGGTTCACCTCCACAAAGGGGAAAGAAAAATAAAAATAGGGAAAAAAAGAAAGCCTGGAGGCATCAGGAATTCACACAGGATTTATTTTAATATGATCTGAATGAAAGCATCCCTGCCCCGTGGCAGGGCGTGGAACAAGATGGATTTTAAGGGCCCTTCTCAATCATTCTGGGATTTTAGGGTCCCTTAAACTCATTCTGGAATCTGAGCCAGAAATCCCATGATTTTATAGGATATTTTTGCCAGCTAAGAGGGAAAGATAAACCAGATGCTGACTGGGGGGACACAGCTGGGAATGTGACACCCAAGCTTTGGGGGGTCGCAAAGGGATGTCTGACAGGGGACAGCAACCAAGGGAAAGGGAGGATTTGGCAGGAAGGACAAATAAATAAAAGTAAATAAAGGCTCTGCACTCATGTGTTGCAGCTCTTGAGGCACAAACTGGGGAGGATCAAAAGCTGAGACACCTTAAAAATCATAATTTTCCATTTCCCCCCCAAAAGCGTCCCCTGGTCAGCTGAGCTGTTGTGACACCAACTCATCACCTGCTGGGAATCCTTTGGAAAATCTGGAACATTTCCTAGTCTGGATTGATGACGGGAAAGGCTGTGCAGATTAACCAGGGTTGGGTTCCCACGTGGAGTCTCAGACAGGAATCTCTGTGTGTGGGTTGGATCAATCCTATCCCGCTTCTCCTTTATTCGGAGCACCATAGAAATGGAAACATTTGGCTGGAGCGAGGCCAAGAGCATTGTGAAGTTAATGAATTTGTGAGCAGGTTTTTTTAGCCAGGCTTTGTCCTTCGAAAAAGCCACTGAGCACAAAATTAACTGGGCAGGGTTACAAAACAGCCGAGGCAGACGCTGCAGGAGTCAAGGAGAGGTTGTGTGGGGGAAAGCTCTTTGCTTTTATCTCCCTGTGTGTCGTAATCGCAGATGATGCTTTATCCTGGGAATTAAAGGGGTGATTCCAAGCCAATTTAGGATGAGAAAGGAAAAGCTGGGCTTGCAGGACTGGAGCTGGTGGGAAATGGGAATTATTGCTCCAGTACAGCTCCGGGGTTGCTGCAGGCCGGGATTTGTTCGCTCCACGTGGAGCAGCGTGAGGGGAGCAAAGGGCTCTTGTGGTGTTAAAATCATGGAATTGTTAAGGCTGGAAAAGTCCTCCAAGACCACCAATCCAGCTGTGAATCCAGCCCCACCTTGTTCACTGCCAAACCACGTCCCCCAAAAAACATCCGTGTGGTTTTTGGGATGGTGGCTCCACCCCTGCCCCGGGCAGCCTGTTCTGGTGCTTAACAACACTTTCTGTAGAGGAAGTTTCCATAATATCCCTTCTAAACCTCCCCTGGAACAACCTGAGGCTGTTTCCTCTCATTCCTTCTTTTTCCCTGGGAGAAGAGCCCACCCTCCACCAGTGTTCCCTTTCCATGTGGGAATAGCAGCTGCCTCATCCCAAGATTTGCTCTGCATCACCCCTGCCTGTATTTTCCACTGGCTCTGGAGCAGGTTTTGGATATTCCCTCAATTTCTCCTGGTGCTGAGATGGTTCATTCACCACCTTTGTATGGTTGGAACAAAACTGCTGGAGGACGGGAAATTTCTGGGAATAGAAACCACTCCTGTGGGAATACCCCCATTAATGAATGTTCCCAGAGAAGTTGTGGCTGCCCCTGGATCCCTGGAAGTGTCCAAGGCCCAGCTGGATGGGGCTTGGAGCTTCCTGGGATAGTGGTAGGTGAAATTAGATGGTTTCTAATGTCCCTTCCAACACAAAGCATTCAAGAACTCCCAGGAATTTTTCTGTCCCTCTGGGCCTTTACCAGAGGCTTGGAGCATGGCCTTGAGGCTGGTAGGGAGGAATAATTCCTTTACCACATGCCCATCTTCCCCTGGAATATTTTCCAGCAGTTCAAAGGCTCTGCTGGATTGTTTTGTGGAATGGTGACCGTCATGCTGTGAGCAAACACCCCCTGGAGCAGACCCTGGCCACCGGAGAGCGCATCCCGTGGGACAGATTTTCTGGGGGAAAAAAATGTTCATCCCTCCCTGCAGGTTTCACCTTCCAGAAATCCCCTAAAAAATACCCCTAAATTGAAGTAAAATTTGGGCCAAAATGTTACCCAGATTCGGTTTGATTTAAAAAAAATGAATTTGTAGTGTTGAGTGCTGTACTGTTCCATGAAATTTGCATAAGCATGGAATGTGCCCTCAGGCTACTTCCCAAGGATTCTGGGTGTCCTCTTCCCACATTTATCAACAGTGTTTGAACTCGGAAGCAAATTTTAATTTTTCTTTGTCAATAGCAATGTTTCCATTGCTGCCCAGGCTGGAATGAGCTCGGGGTTCTCACCACACTTTTCGATTAACTTTTCTTCCCCTAGTCAAGGCTTAATTGTTGGATTAATTCCTTCTCTCTGCTTTTCTTCCTGGAAAAATAAAATAAGGAAAACATGTTACCTGAGAGGAAATAGTTGAATTCCCTGGGGGAAAGAACGGTTGGGAAAGGGGGAGTTAAATCCAGGCAGTTTAATTCCTGCTGAATGTTTGAGCGTTTTAATGGAAGTTGGATGATTTTACAGCTTAAGAAATGCTCTAAATATGAATTTTGGGGGATATTTAAGAGGGTGGGTGATCCAAAGGAAACAATTTGTGGATTAAGAGCTTCCTTCCTTCCTTCCTCCTCGTGGAGTCCTGGAATTTCAGAGGAAGGCCCAAGTCTCCTGCTTGCTCCCAGGGATCCATAAGGATACAATAACCACGCTGTTAATTATGAAAGGAAAATCATTTTGCTGTGGGTGGTGTTGTCCATTCTCCCATTCTGTCCGGATTCCTTGGAATTCCACTCCAGAGGCAGGGATGTCATCAGTGATCCCCCTGAAACTGTGCCACGGGAAGCCATGACCTTAAAACAAATCTGTGTCCACCCTGCTACGAACAAAATCTGAATTTTTATCTTCTGGAATGGCACAAGAGCAGCAATAAATTGCTCTTCTTCCCTTTTTTTCCCATTGGGGGGTGGCTGAAGATTGGTGTTCCTCATTTTGGGAAATGTTTTCCTAATGGAGCTGTGCCTCTGGGAAAGGAATTATTTGATGGACACCGACAGCTTGTGCCTAGTTTTTCAGGGAGTTAAAAAAAATAAATGCGTAGATGAAATAAGCAGCCAGTTAATTTCTCCTTCACAGTTGTTTCATGTAAATGAAGAACTGGAATTCTTTGTGAGCCATCAAAGCTGGGAAACAAATGCACAATTAGCTGCAGGAAAGTGCTGAAAGCCATTAGCACTCGCTTTAGAATAATAATGCACTTCAAGCCTATTTGTTGAAATATAAATACAATTATGGGGAAAGGAATTAATGCACAGTGGGGAGTTTCTTGAGGATGGCATCGCATTTTCAGTGGCACGAGATGGAATGAATGAAACCGTGGGGTTTGGACGAGGCGAACAATGGGGATGTTGTAGGGGAGATAAAATTGGAACAAAAAATGTGGGAGCATCCCCAGCTACGGGGATCAAAGGAGATAAAGATTTGCCAAAGGGGTCTGAGGGATGAAAGGCTTCTCCTGGCCTCCAGGGATGTTCCCAGCAGGAAGGATGGATGAGCTTTGGGAAACAGCTGGAAGTGGAGATGTGGAGAGGTTCGGGCCATTGGAAGTTTGGCCAAGGGGATCTGACAGATTCCTGCGGCTGTCAGGCTGCAGATAATTCAATCTGGGCATGGGCAGAGGTTTCTCTTTGCTCAAAATCATCATTTTTTGAGCTTTTCTCTGCTATCCTACCTGATCCTGTCAGGAAACTTCCCTGGAGTTGGAGCTGGAGACTGGAAAACCTCCCCCAGCAAATGGAGCTGCAGGCGGTGAATTCGGGGTGACCATGCTGGGAATGCTGGGATCCAGCAGGAGGGGTGGCCTTGGAGAAGATGATCAGGGATGAAAACATGAGCCAAGGGTTGGCTGGGCATGGCAAACTCAGCCTGGAACCACAGGATCACGGGATCAGAGAAACACGGGATGGGAGAATCACAGAAACACGGAATTAGGGAATCACAGGATCACAAAAACAGGATCATGGGATCACAGGAGCAGAGAATCACAGGACCACAGAATCGGAGAATCACTGAGATGTGGAATGGTTTGGATGGGAAGGGACCTCAAAGCCCTCCCAGATCCACCCCCTGCCATGGACATTTCCTGTGAGGGTGGGAAGGCCCTGGCACAGCTTCCCAGAGAAGCTGTGGCTGCCCCTGGATCCCTGGAAGCATCCAGGGCCAGGCTGGATAGGACTTGGAGCAGTCTGGGACAGTGGAAGATGTCTCTGCCCATGGAAAAGGGGTGGCACAGGATGGGATTCAATGTCTCTTCCCACCCAAACCACTCTGGGCTTCTATGAATTGTCAAATCACAGAAAAACTGGGAAAAGCCTGGAATCTGTTGACAAAACAAACAGAGCTTGGGAGCTCCCCCCATGAGTTTGGGAGCTCATAACCCTCAGGAAGAACCAGAGCTCATCTCTGAGCATGCAATTAACGGTGTTGGGATCGGCAGGGATTCGTCTGTACTTCCATTTATCCGTGTGCTGCTGCCCTCGTGAGCCAGCACAGCTCCGGCTGACACTTTGCCAGCTTCCTTGGATATCCCAAGGGAAGAGGGAAGGAAGGAAAAGTGAAGTAGGAAAATCACTGCGTCTCTTTCCTTCTGTCCTAATGCCAGCAGAAATCCCACATTTCCCCACCTCAGCTTTTCCAAATGCTCTGTCATTCAGGATTGACTTTCAAGAGGAGCAGGGCTGGTCCAGTAATGTGGCAATAATTTAAATCTGAATTGCCAGCATGAAATGGAGACGGCAGAAACTGTTGGTGACAGTGACATAAACGGGACATTTCTCTGCAATTCTTATAATGAGATCCCCCAGTCACTTGCAATAGGGATGTAAAACAAATTGGAAGAGGGTAATGTGTCAATCTGTCCTTGGACATGGGTTGAATTCCATCAGGGATCTGTAAAGCAGGGATTGATCCCACCTAATGCAGCTGGGCAGAGGTGATGGACTGAAGAGTGGCTGTGACTCAACAGCACAGGGGGATGAACACTTCCAGCAATCCAAGAATCCCACACTTCAATCTGAAGAGAATCCAAACAGCTCTACTGGGATAAAAGGAATCCCATTCCCAGGCTGGAACTTTGGGGCCTGCCCACCACTAACATGATCCTACCTGGAATCAAGATTTGTAATTCATTTCTTTAAGAAAACCTCTTTTTCTGAGGTTTCAGATCTTGTGGGCACAAATAAATTCACAGAAACATGGAATGGTTTGGGTTGGGAGGGATCTTAAATCTCATCCCATACTGCCCCTGCTATGGACAGGGACACCTCCCACCATCCCAGGCTGTGCCAAGCCCTGTCCAGCCTGGCCCTGGGCACTTCCAGGGATGCAGGGGCAGCCACAGCTGCTCTGGGCACAAAATTAAAATTTAGAAGGCACCTTGAACATCTTCACGCTTCTGTACCGAGGCCGTTTTTGGCCACCAAAGCCGTTGCTCCTCTGCTGACTCCCTCAGGAGACAACCCTTGCCTGGTTCATTTAAATCCTCAGGCCGTGAGGACTCATGGAAAACGGGAAACAGCTCCCACGTGGCTTCCTCGGGACACATTTGCAGCTGCTGGAAAAGCTGCTGGGAGCAGCGAGCTGGTCCTGCCCGGGGCAAAGCTTCTCCTGGAGAAGCAGCTGCAGAGAGAACTCGGCAAGGTGCAGCTCATCTCTATTCTGGTGACATTTCCAGGACAGTGAAGTGACTTTTCCCCCCCAAGGCAAAGTGGCTTCTGACACAAGGGTTTGCTTCATCAGCCTGCCAAGCTGGGAGCCAAATTTATCCGGAATCCTTTTAATTCCACTTTGTTCCTCACCCTGAAATCCTCACGTTTGTGGAGAGGGTTTGGATGCCCCCGGGCAATTTGTTAACGCTCTGTTAATGCCAATTACATCAGACCTCAAGCGGGGAGGGTAAGAGGAGCTGCTCCTTCGTGGAAAGGGGAATGTGGGAAAGCACATTCCCACCGAATCCATGAAAAGCGAGGAGCTCCTGGTTGCTGAAGGGCAATAAATAATGAATGCAGGGAAAGCAGGTTGGGGTTGAATTGCTCAGCCTGACACCGGCGGGTGACGGGAAGGGCTCCCGCGGGAAATGGGGTGGGATGGTGGGATGACACCACAGCCTCATCTCTTCCCACCAAGCGGCCTGGGGAGCCGTGCTGCGATGAGTGATGCTAATGAAGATGTGAGGGGAGTGCTGCAGCGCCCAGGAAATCCTCTGGAAAGGGAGGAAGCTCCCATAAAGAGCCAAATCCAGCCAGGCGAGGAGTTTCCTGTGACTGATTTCATCAGGCTCTGATCCAAACCTTCCAGAGGCACATCCATGGGAAGGACCAGAGCAGCCCCAGGGGTTGGGTCCATCAGGCTGTTGGGATTTCTTCCCTGAAATACCCGGCTGTCCTCAGAGCCTGGGAGCTGCTCAGGTCCAAGGAGAGGAAAATACCACGTTATTCCAGAGGTAGGTGAATCCCCTGGGATTGTGACCCTACAACAGCCGAAGGGTGGCACAGGGGCCACCCTCACCTCCCACTTCACCCTTTAACTCCCCAGTTCCGGATGGAAAACACAGGAAACATAAATCAGACACAACCTGAAGCTGCCAAACAGGATCACAGGCCTGGTGTCTGCCTCCCGAAGCCAGCAGAGCGATGGGATTGGTGCTAACGAGAAAATTGGGAACATTTCCCTTGGCCATGCCATCAAAAGCTCAATGTGCCCTGACCAGCTGCTCCTTGAGAGCAGAGGAGGGAAAACTGGAACCTGCTGGAAACTTCCTAGCTTTGGGTTCAGCTGTGAGAGCCCGTGAGAGTCAGGAATTTGGGATGGGTGCAGTTCCTGCCTCAAGGGCTGATGTTTCTGATGTTTCTCCCTTTCTGTGCATTGTTGCCTTGTTGGAATTCTCTTTTTTCTTTTTTTTTTTTTTTTCTTCCCTCCTGGATGAATCATCTTTTCCATATGGCTTGTGAGGAGAAACAATTTCTACCCAAATTTGTCTGGTTCTTCTCAAACCTTTAATTGCCATGGTTACCTGCCAGGGAGCCCCAGTGGATGCAACCAGCAGAAAATTGGGAAATGATTCTTTTTTTTTCTCCTGGATTATAAAAATATCTCTGCTGATTCCTTCTTCCCAAGGCTCATTTTTCCATCGATTCTTATTTCTGTTCACCCTGATGGACTCCTGGGTCTCCACTTGGCAATATGGAAGGAATTCTTTCCTGTGAGGGTGGGGAGGTTCTGGGATGGAATTCCCAGAGAAGCTGTGGCTGCCCCTGGATCCCTGGAAGTGTCCATGGCCAGGCTGGACAGGCTTGGAGCACCCTGGGATATTGGAAGATGTCCCTGCTCATGGAATGGGATTTAAGGTCCTTCCAACCCAAACCATTCCATGATTCCATGATCCTGCACCAAATGCTCCAGAGGCAGCCTGGATGAGAAATCGGAATTTCCAACCTCAGAATTGGCTCAAAGCACATCAGCCAAGGCCTTTTATCCAGGGAACAGCACAGGCAGCAAGAGCCTCCCGAGAACTCCTGATGGAGCAGTGCAGCTTCAATCCAAAAAAACCAAATTAATTCATTGCTCCCTTTAAATATATATAATCCAATCCTGGAAAGGATAAAAATCAAAGAGCTAATTTGGGAATTTACAGCCTGCACATCAAAGCCACACAATGCCACAGGTGTGGAAATGCTCATTATTCAGCTGAGTGATAAATAGGTATCAATTATGTCCCCAAAAGCTTTATCTCCAAGCACCCAAAATTCAGAAATTCTGCGGTTTAGGGATGACTTTGTCCTGCTCTAATATTAGTGATGGAAGAGCCATAAACTGAGTGTAATAAAAGGGAATTTCTCACCATAATTAAATATCAGAACTTGTCAATTTTAACTGCATTTGAATGTTGGGGATGTCTTGCTGGTGAGCAATAAATCCTTTTGCTAAATAATGCTTCACCTAAGGATGCAGACTGAGCATTTCCACTCAGATTTTTCCCTACAAAAGGAAATATTTTGATTAAGAACATATTTACTGCAGCTCAGTTTTGTTTTATTTACTGCAACTCAGTTTTTCCTAATCTGTCATTATGAAGGGAGGGAAAAAATTCAGTCTGTGGGTGATGACAGCTCGGTGGAGAATGGATCTGATAATCCCAAACTTTCCGGAGGCTGAGCCAGGATTAACTTTAAGCAAACCAGATTTTCTGGTCAGATAAGGTGCAAATCTACAATGGGATCGGGAAGCAGAGCTTATTAACAACTCCATGGAAATTCAGTGCTGTGCTTCCAGAGCCAGGGAGGTCAGGGCCACCTGAACCCCTCTGTCACTGAGTGACAAAATTATTCACAGCTTGGTGGCACCAAGGCTGGGCCTGGCCCTACTGAGGCCGCTGTGCCCAATTCTGCTCCTGTTCTGAGCAATTAGGATGTTCCACAAGAGGGTGACAGCAGCTGGACATGAGCCAGGGGTGCCCACGTGGGCAAGAGGCCAAAGGGATGGATTGGGAATTTTGAGGGAGCATGAGCAGGGCAGGGATTGTCCTCATTGTCCCCTGGGTGCTGCTCTGGGCCCCTCCTGACAAAAAGGAAATTGAGGGGCTGGAAGTGTGCTGGGATGGGACTCCAGGCATTCCAGCCCATCCCAACCCCTTCCATGAAGAAATTCTTTCTAATATCTCATTTCAACTTCCCTGGCCCAGCCTGAGGCCGTTCCCTCCTCTCCTCCTGTCCCTGTTCCCTGGCAGCAGAGCCCGACCCCCCCGGCTGTCCCCTCCTGCCAGGGACTTGTGCAGAGCCACAAGGGCCCCCTGAGCCTCCTTTGCTCCAGGCTCAGCCCCTTCCCAGCTCCCTCAGCAATTCTCCAGCCCCTTCCCAGCTCCCTCAGCAATTCTCCAGCCCCTTCCCAGCTCCCTTCCCTGCCCTGGACACACTCCAGCCCTTCCATGTCCTTTCCATGAGGGCCCCAGAACAGGGCACAGGATTTGAGGTCCTTCAGCCCCTCCTGGTGCTCCAGTCCCTTTCCCAGCTCCGTTTTCCCATCATATTCCCATGGTTTTTGAGCACCTCCAGGGATGGTGACTCCAATACTTCACCACACTTCCAGCAAAGAATATTTTCCTGGTATCCCAACCCCCCCACCCTTGGTGCAACTTGAGGCCTTTTCCCCTTTTCCCACCTGACAGGAGGTGCCAGAACCTGGATTTTCCCTGCTGTGCCCAACCTTTGCCTGGCTGTCTCTTTATCCAAAGAAAAAAGAGCCAGAGAAAGAAATGAGAAAAAAAAAACCTCCAAAGCAGCAGCCGCAGCTCAAAGCTTCAATGGATAAATCAAAGATGTTTCAGCTCCATTTACGGCACACACAACGCTGGGAATTCAATATTTGCCTCGTGGAACACGAGGTCATTCACGAGGCCTTTCTGTGACATTTGATTCCTCTTTTTCCAACGAGCGAGGCTGGAATTTGCCCTGGGAATGCTGGCGATTGTTGGAGCCGCGTGAAACGTTCCTCATTTCACGCTCACTGCTAGAAAAGACATTTTTACCTGGGCATGTGTTTGTTCAGCACGGAGCTGGAAGCAAGAGGGAAAATGGGATCTCAGGGAAGAAACAGGAGCAGCTCTTGGCAGGGAAACATTCCCTTACCCCAGACTTTGAGCTCGACAACACTGGGAGGGGCAAAAAAAGAGCAATAATTTGAAAAGAAGAAGAATTTGAATTCCCAGCTCCAAAACTCCCAATTGTTGGGAAGACAGCCACAAACAGACCTCTCTGCTCCCAAGAAAATATTTGAAATTTTTTTGGTATTTTTTCATATTTTTATATTTTTTACATCCTTTCCCCTTTTTGGCTTTATGGGTTGGTTTGCTTCACACAACAAATTGGGTTGAAAATATTTCTGAAAGCTTCACAGCCAGCAAAATGAATTGTGGTTTAGAACTGGAGATGGGAAGGAACTGGATTTCATGGGAATGTGGGAAGATTGTGGATGTGAGTTATCTGGCAGTGTTTCATTTTAAAGCTCGGAGGGAAGGGAATTACAGCGCTCTTTGTAGATTTTTATGGGAAACAAAGAGATCCAACAAATGTTTCTCCAAGTTATTTTCAGGTTTTTCCCTTAAAAAAAGGAATTGAGGTGTGGGATTTTTGGTGATGAAGGCTATAAATAAAAACTGGGAGTCAGCTGGCTCGGATTCCCTGGAATTGTGGCTCTGTTGCACCCGGGGCTGCCAGAGCCTGAGTTCCATTTTCCATTCAGAAGCCAAATATTCGGAATGAATTCCATGTTTCATCCCAATCATTCAAATTATTGATTCTGGGAATACTCAGAAGATAAGGATGAAAAGGCCTCTCCATTTGAGGGGAGCTGTGTCTTTGGAATTCTGCTTCACCAGAACAGAAATGCAGAAATAGAGGAGATGGAATGAAAAATCTGCATTTCCATCAAAAACGGCCTCACTGGGGGGTGCTGATGTGTGGGATCACATCCTCTACCAAAAACCCAAGCACTGAACATAAAATTCCTATTATTTTAGGGATTTCAAATGAAACACTGGCAGATTTTTTTCTCATAAATTGCCTCATTTCCTTTCATAAATCCAGAATGTTCAGCAAAAAGCTCAGAAAATACTGATTTTTTTTTTTTTTGCTATTTTTAACTTTTTTTTTTTTTAACTTTGACACAATTTATTTACTTTTTTACTGGCTATTGGGCATAAAAAAGGGATGTGTAATATTCTTTTTATTTCAGATAGAATCACGTACTTCCACAAAAATAAAGCAGCAGCAGCCACCCACCACCCACAGAAATAATTTAAATTGTGGGTTTTCAGTGCCTCTTTTTTTTTTTTTCTGTTAACAATTCTCATCCATGGAAAATATTTGATCCCTCCAGCAAGACCTGACCTTCCTAAAATCCTCCAAAACCATCAAAAATCTGAGGAGTTCAAGGCACCATAATCAGTCACAAGGAGATTCAAGGGTTTTCTTTTGCTGCGGAATGGGAATGAGGATGGAAATGCTGGAGAACGGTTTTTTTTTCCTATGGCTTCTTCAAAGCCTGGCAATAAAACCCAAAGCTAAGAAGTCTCCCTTATTACAACTCATTAATTTTAAAAAGATTTAATATCTGGATTATTAATATCTGATCTTATTCAATGGCCTGATTTCCTCAGCACAAGAAAAGTTCTGCTTGCCAAAAATTCCGTGTTAAAATTCCAGATGCGGAGGGGTTTTATCCTTAAACCTGGGACTAAAAGGATTGGCTTGGCTTCCTCATTTCCATATTTTTTAGACACAAGAGAGCAGGAATTCCTACTATATAATTATTTATGGAAAACATAGAATGTATTGAGCTGATTGAGTTTTCCTAGTTGGAGAATTGCAGGAACTCAGGGATGTGTGTCCCAAAAACCCAGATGGAGCCATCCAAGGATTGTTGGGAATACTCAGTGGGAAAAACAGGATGTGGCTGGAGAAGGGGTCATGTGGAGGTGGGAATTTTCTGGGAATGCCATCCCTGGTCTGGGTCTGGAGCAGGAATGAGGCTGGGAAGTGCTCATGGACTGGAGGGGGATCAAGATCTCCCCAAACCTCCGGAGCCTCCAACCCATCCCTGGGAAGGTCTGGAAGAACAGACTGAGCCAAGAACTAATTTTTCCTCCAGGATATGGAAAACTCATCCCTAAAAAGCTTCCCCCAAATCCCAGGAGAAGCCCCTGCACACCCTCTCAGCTGGATCAGCGCTGGAGCCAGCACTGGAGATCTCCCTTTGTCCCTTTCTCCCTCTTCCCTTTCATCCCACCCTTTATCCAAACCCCACTTCCATGGGCTCATCCCAGGAGATCAGGGACAATCCAACACCGATTTCCATGCCAAGTGTATAATTCATCAACAAAACTTCGGAATCTTTTCCAGATCCTCTTTCATTATTCCTTTTGTACCACCATTCCCACATGGTCCCTTCCCTCTTGGAATGGGACACCACAGTGGATTTCTCCTAAGTTCATCCTCTTTTCCTGGCTTCACCCTGATATTTTCTGGAGGGATAAACCTGAAAACCAACAGAGCCAAATTCCAGCTGAATCCTCTCCCTCTGAATTTATTTTAAGAACGGGAAAGTTCTGCCGGAGCGTTACAATAGGAGGGAAATTACAAACGAGTCTTTAATTAGGAGTTTCTTTCCAGGCTTAATGATATTCCTGCAAGAATTTGGGGCACTAATTGGTGCTGCTGTGCTCCTGCTCCCAGAAAAAGCTCAGGATAAGCTGCCAGGAGAGGGAAGCCACCCTTGGAGCGTGGCAGGTGGGTGGGCGGTGGGATGGGAAGAGCAGGTGGGAATTTCAGGAGAGGAGCAGGAGCTGTGGAGGTGGAGGAGGAGAAAACAGGAGAGGGGCTCTGGGAAGCTGAGAGGCAAAAAAACAGTAGAAAGAATTTTTTAGGGTTTACATCTCAAGAAATATTTGGGAGGGTCTTTTTTTCCAGGAGCTGTAGTCCTCACAGAATTTTTTTTTAATCTAAAAAATTATATTTGTTCATTTTTATTGATGTGCCAGACAGGAAGAGGTGAGTGGGAATCCAGAATTAAAAGGGAAAGGAATCCCCAGCCAAGAGGGTTTTCCAAGGTTCCCCTGTGGTGAGAATGGATTATGGAATATCAAAACAGGCACAGCATTTGTGGGATGAAACATCCAGGGGAGGAACCTTAAAACCAGGGAAAAACTTAAATTTATTATTAAATATTGAATATCCACCGGAATGTTCTTGGAAAACTCACTTCTAATTCCTGACATCCCTTGCTACTTGTACCTAATTTTCTCAGGGAGAGGGGAAACACTATCCCAGGATTCCAGGATCCAATGGAAAGAACATTCCCAGGCCCTGGCATGGGATGGGCCATACCTTAATCCCCTAAATCATTTTATGCCCAGAGACAGGGAGGCTGTAGCTTTGATCCCATTCCATTCTTTTCCATCCCAGGAAAAGAATGGAATTCTTTTGCACCATCCAATTCCAAATTAATTGGGAAATATCCACAATTTCATTGGGAAATCAGCTGGATCCATAGCAGCACCAGAAAAGCAGTTGTGAGCACAGTCGGGTTTGGGCTCCTCACTTGGAGAATTCCCTCTCCCCTGAATTTTGGGAATGGACAATTAAATTTTCTTCCATCATTCCTCATCCCGTGGCTGCATCACAAGAGCTGGAATTTTCCAAAATCCAATGGGAGATGGATTCCTACACCAGCATAAGTCAGGTATAAATCCAGAGCAGACTCGGATACCTAGGGGAGAGATTTCTACTGGAATAAAACCTTTGATTTCAAATCCTGCTCCAACCCTCACCCCACAATCAAAGAAATCAGAATTTCTCAACCCAAAATTAAACCCGGGACGTGAAAAATCCGAGATTTTCAACCTTTCTTTGTTCTGGGGATTTTGTCACTGTTTTCTGTGTGAAAAACGGGGAGTTTTTTATTGTCCCTGATGCAGTGAGAGCCTGGTGCTGCTTTCACAAGCTCAGCACAAGGAAAGCAGAATTAATCTCGTGTTCCTCTGCTTTTCTGAGGAAGTCTGAGCTCATTTTGGTCTCCACAACTCTGGCAGAGCAGAACTGCAAAGAGAAGCCAATTCTGATCACACTTTCGAGAGGTAATAAAAGAGGAAGGAAATGGGAAGGAGAGAAAATAGAAAGAAAATCCTAAATGTTGCTTTATCTGGTGATTCCCAGTGACTGGAGGGATTTCCTACTCTGTAATTAAGCACTTTATAAATTAAATTAACCCCACACCGATCATCAACATGAAACTATTATTACTACTACTGTTATTATTATTATTATTTTAATTAATATAATTATAAATATATACTAATATTATAATATTATAACTAATATATAATAATTTTATATTTATTATGTATAATAAATATATTCTATAAATAATATATAATATATATTTATATGTAATTTATATATTTATTAACATAAAATAATATGTAATTAATTAATATAATTATATTATAATATTGTGATATTATAATTAAATAATAGTAATAATCATCATAATCATAATCATAATCATAATCATAATCATAATCATAATAGATTATGACTTCATTGTGGCCTGAATTAAACCCCTCCAAAATGTCAAATTCTGTCTTTGGCTTTGGGATGGTGCCAAAGGGAGATCAGCCCCTACACAAAGATGCTCCCAGATCTCCCATGGATTCCTCCTCTCTTGGATGAGTTTTCCCATTTCAATCATCCTGAGAATTTTCTGACCTTAAAAAGGGATTTTGATGCAAATTCTGACCTACTCAAGATGAGAAGGAGCCCGGGGCTGGGCAAATGTTGGGATGGTTAACCATAACCACTGGGATGGTTTTGTTTCCGTGGCTTGGCCAGCGGAGGAGATAATCCTTGGGAACAGCATTCCCCATCTAAAACCCTCCGGCAATTTTGGAGTTGGAATTAACAGGCCTTGAGCTGGGGCTCTTCAGCCTCCGGCATTTCTGCAGGAAAGGAGAATGGAAAAGCTCCAAGATTTCTTCTGAGTTAGGAGGGACTTTTAAAAGCTGATTTTAGAGGTGGAATGACCTAAGGAAAAAACTTTTTAGCTGTGTTGGTACATTGGGAATGGTTTTGAAACAAATAAGGGTTGATTTAGATTAGATTAATTAGATTAGTTTAAATTAGATTAAATTTGATTAATTAGATTAATTAGATTAAAAACTGAAATGGTGAGGTTGGTAAAACATTGACACAACTTGGAACTGTAGAATCACTGGAGTCAAAGATCATGGAAAGTCCTCCAGTTCCACCTCTGCCGTGGCAGGGAAACCTTCCACTGTCCCAGGCTGCTACAAATCCCACCCAGCCTGGCCTTGGACACTTCCAGGGATCCAGGGGCAGCCACAGCTGCTCTGGGAATTCTATTCCAGGGCCTCCCCACCCTCCCAGCCAGGAATTCCTTCCCAATATCCAAATTATATCTCCCCTTTTCCATCTAAAAGCCATTCCCTGTGTCCTGTCCCTCCATCCCTTGTCCCCAGCCCCTCTCCAGCTCTCCTGGAGCCCCTTCAGGCCCTGCAAGGGGCTCTGAGCTCTTCCTGGATCCTTCCCTTCTCCAGGGGAACATTCCCAGCTCTCCCAGGCTGGCTCCAGATCAGCTTCAGCCCTCGGAGCAGCTCCGTGGTCTCCACATCTTTCCCAGAGCTGGACAGAATTCTCCAGGTGAGGTTTTAAATCTCAATGTGAGCAAAGTAAAGCAAAACAGACATTAAATAAAACCCTGGAGGATCCAGGTGAGGTCACTCTGGGCAAACAGAGGGAAATGCTGTGGGGGATATCCTGGAAAATTCCCAGGACAGGTCTGAGCACAGCGAATTCTTTTGGACACCAGAGATTCCCAAAATTGGAAGAGCTTTGTGGACTCAGGAACGTGGGCAGGAATTTTCATCCCACATGGACCAACTCTTGCTCTCCAGCCCGGAGCACCCACAGCTCCCTCATGGAGGGAAAAGAACGGGAACAGAGCTGAGGAAAGCACGGACAACACCAAAAAAGCAGGGAAAAAACCCCCAAATTTCCCTGATAAACACAAAGCCACTCATTCCTGCCACATCATTCGTCAACCCCGGGAATGTGTTTTGCTTTTTCCAGCAATTTCCAAGCCAGAGGCTCCCGCTGACCTTCATTTGTGCCCCCTCTTTGTGTAACGAGCCCACTCTGAGCCCGACCACGCTCGCAGAAAATGAAGCGCGGCCCCTGCCAGGGTGTTTATATTTAGATATCCCCGAGGCACAGAGCAGGTTGCTGATTCTTCCATGGAAATTCTCTTCCCAGGCAAATGGATCTGAATCAGTTGCACGGGGAATGATTAAGGCCCAGCCCTGTAAGGGAGAATATGAGCAGGGTTTAACAAAGCTCACACCAAAGCCCGGCTTGCAGCAATGTCTGCAGCCCACCCAGGGGAAATTGTCTTTATACTGCTTGTTTTCTCAAAAAGGGGAAGTTTTAAGGGAAAAAAAAAAAAGGAATTTGCGCAGTGTTTCCTGTGAATTCTTCATTTATGGTGGAAATTAGGTCTTCAGGCAGCAGAGGGGGGAAAAACCTTATGGAAAATCTGCCCCGGAGCATTAAAGTAAAGGGATTCTAGGGATGAGCTTTCAGCTTGAAAGGAAAAGCTTTAAGCCTGGAATTCCAGGATGGTTTGGGTTGGGAAGGAGTTTAAAGCCCATCTCATTCCAACCACTGCCATGGAAAGGGACATTTTCCACTATCCCAGAGCAACCAGGCTGGGAGAGCTGGGAATGTTCCCCTGGAGAGGAGAAGGAGCCAGGGAGAGCTCAGAGCCCCTTGCAGGGCCTGAAGGGGCTCCAGGAGAGCTGGAGAGGGACTGGGGACAAGGGATGGAGGGTCAGGACACAGGGAATGGCTTTAAGATGAGAAAATGGGAGATATCATTTGGATATTGGGAAGGAATTCCAGCCAAAATTCCCTGGTTGATTTAAATTATCTCCCAGTGATCGTGACAGGGCTTGCTGCTTTTATCCAGTGAGGTATTTTTAACCAATTCCTGCTTCTCCCAAGTTTCTCCGTGCCTGAAATCCTTGTCTAAACACTCCTGGAGCTCTGGATGAGTTGAATGTCTGGAAGGTCCAAGTCCACTTCCCTCCGAAGAATTTGGGCACCTGGGAAACACCAGGGTGAGCACAGGTAGGATCCAAGTCTCCCATTCCATTTCCAAATTGCTGGAATTTCGGAATATTTGGAGCTAAAAATGAACCGGGAGAGAGCAGAAGACGCTGAGTGTCAATTTCTTCAGTCCAGCCAGGCCTCAAGGCAGGAGAAGTGGGAAGTGACTCATTCCCAGCTTCCAGGGAATATCCCAGCCTCCACTGGCCAGACACGGGGATGGAACTGCTCAGCTCAGCCACCTCCAGGCTTTTCCAGGATTGCTGTGCCTTTTCCCAACACTGGACAGCAGCAATTTGGGGTCAGAATGACTCTGGTGGGAGTAAAGGCAGAGTTCAGGACTGAATCCATGTTTTTTCAGGCATGCTGGATCCAAGGAAGCAGCCTGGGGTGAAGCCAAGGGCATCCTGAATGTTCTCTGTGCTGTTTGCTCTGCTCTGCTCTCAAAGCCAAAGTTCCTCTTCCCTTTTTTTGACAACGCTGGGAGAAATCCTGAAATTTTCAGATCTTCAGGACCTTAATAGCAAACAGCAAAACCACAGAGCTGGGAAAACTTCTCCCTGCTCCTTAAATAACATCCCTGCAGGGCTGGGGTTGCAGGATTCACCTCCATCCCACAGGCAGCTCTTTTCCCTGGAACAAGATCCCCGAGGCTTTCAAATCCTCATTTTCTCCCTCCTCATCCGAGATGACACTAATGGAGCAACGCTCAGGGCAGGGAAATCAGCGTTCCTTGTGCTCCCTGAGCCTGCAGCTGTGGGAAGGATGGATTCCACTAATGGAGTTTCCTTGTTTTTAGATTCCAGGTTGGATAAATCCACAGGCGGGATTTCTAATCCATCACGCTCCTCCGGCCCCGTCGGATAGCGCCGAGTTCTGCTCCCCAGCTCCCATCTCCATTAACTCCCTCCAAGCTTTTCTCCTTTCCAGCTGCAGCTGTGCTTTCCATCGCCACTCCTCCGGCTCCTGGTGCTTCCCAGGCCTGCTCCAGATGGAGCAACACGCCAGGGACAGATGGAAAAGGCCTTTGGAGTTGGGAATGCGTGACAAGGCCACGGATGAGAGCTGGCCTTGGATACCCTCAGCCCTGATTTTCCAGCACTCTCAGCCCTCCGTGGGGTCGATTCCAACCCCACAGATACAGATCAGATCTGCCCCGTCCTTATCCAGCCGTAGGAACCCACCTAAATCATATTCCCAGGCAAATCTTGGATGTGCACGGAATAAAACCTTCCCTCAAGTCCAACAGGAACCTGGAAAATTTAGCACCGCTCCTTCCTCCCAGCGGGTTGTGCTTTCTATGGAATTTTTGAGCACAAATATTTCCCAAGTCCGGTAAAATGCAATTTTTAATGGAAAATCTGACTGGATATCAGGTTGGATGGGGCTTGGGAGAAAATCTGGGATAGTGGAAGGCATCCCTGCCCATGGGAATGAGATGGGATTTAAGGCCCTTCCCACCGCAAACCAGTCTGGAATTCCATCCAACGTCACAGCAGTTGCATGGACACCTAAGAGCTCAGTAAATCCAATTCTGTCCCAATCCATCCTCACCTGCATCCCAAAGGATGTCACAGATTAAAACTGGGAGACGGGAAGAGTTGTGGGGCCATTTTTCCAGCTCAATTAAGAGTGATTATGGTTCATTAAGATGCTTAATTAATATGCATTTTAATTGAAGTGCTTCTTCTCCAGATATGTGGATCCTGAACCGATATCAGTGAAGGAAAAGTGTCACCAACCATTTTTCCTTCTTCCAGCCCAATCCCAGTGACTCCAAACAGACTCAATCCCGATGTATTTGAGTGGCGACAAAAATGGGATTCCATTTCCTGAAGTTTTGGAGATTTTTATTAATTATAGTTTAGTCAGGAAAAATTAAACACGGAATTAATGTCAAACCATGCAGGAAGTCACCATTCCTTCACCACCAGCCCCGTGGCCACAGGAAAACAATCTCCCAGGAAAATGAAGAAAGGAAGAATTGTGGGGCCATTTTTCCAGCTCTGTTCAGAGTAATTAAGGTTCATTGATGCATAATTAATATGCAGCTTAATTGAAATGGGTTTTTTTCCCTTTCCAAATAGGTGGGAAAACTGATCCTGAAGTGGTATCAGTGAAGGAAAATATCACCAACGAGTTTTTCTTCTTCCAGCCCAATTCCAGCGGCTCCAAACAGACTCAATCCCGATGTATTTGAGTGGCAACAAAAATGGGATTCCACTCCCTTCCCTTTTAGGAATTTTTCATTCTTTATACAATTTATTCAGGAAAAATTGGACACAGACCTAATGTCAAACCAGCTCAGCTGATTTATATTTCCCATGGATTTCAGACACTCTGTGAACCCCCACTTCCTGAGACAGCACCTTTTTATTTCTGCATGAGCAGAACTGTCATAAATCCTGATTTCTTTCCTCCAGGCAAATGAAATGTGACCCAGGCAGCCAAATGCCAGCTCCTCCTGTCTGTTTTCGGTGTTTCAGGTGTGCACCCATCACATTTTAACACTTCACAGCGTTTTTCACTCTGCTGGAATTTATTGTTTTGAGGGGAGATGAGCCTGAGAAACTCTGAGGAGTCGCTGTATTGACAGAGACAAAATAATGGCGATTAACTGGTTGCATTCCTAGAGGAAATATTCCATTAAAATTAAAAAATGGATGGTCAGAGGGAAGTTTATCCAGCTGCATCTTTAGCTCCGTGGGAGGGCTGGAAGGAGATGAGTTTTTCCACCCAAACCGTTCTGGGATTCTCTGATCTAAAGGATGAGGATAATCAAGGAAATAAATATTTCTCCATTGGGAGGAGCAGAAATTAAATCATCACCTCCAGATTTCATTTGGTTTTTAGAGGAACTCCTCAAACTGCAGTGCCAGGGAGCAGAGCTGGGGAATATTTGCTAAACCAGGAGATGAACAACCTGCCCTGGGAGCAGAGCAGGAATAAGGAATATTTTCCCTTTGATGGACCCAGACATTTTAGTTCCCTTCCCACATCCCTGTGATTTACGCTCCTGAATGAACTCGTTGATCTCAGGCTGCGCCGAGAGGCCCTGGAGGCTCCAGGTGGATCAGAGCTTTTATTTATCACAAATTCCACCCAGGAATCAATTCCTGCCAGGAAAAAAACCTCTCCTTGCAAACCTGAGAACTGCGTTAAAAAGAGCTAAAGAGCCCCAGGGGAGCTGGGTTTTCCTGATGAATTCCCTGGATTTTGAAGCCCTTCACAGTTCCTCTATTGCCCAGAAAAATCATTCAGGAAAAAGAAGGAAAAAAATAAAAAAAAACCCACTGAGGAAAAAAAGCAAATAATTTTTTATTTGTTGGCATTTTCGGTTATCCAACAGTTTGCTGGGACAATTCATGCCTGGAATTTCCAGGAACTCCCTCTCACCATGATGCTGGCTCAGCCTTGGTGTGCAGAGTAAATCCAGAGACTCATCTGGGAGAAATCTGAGAGAAATCCCAGGGAAATCTGGGAGAAATCCACGCCCAGAATTCCTAGCAGGATGAACAGAGTAGGGAATTTCTGTCTTGGACACCTCCCATGGCCTCTTGTTTCTTCCCAGGGTTTCGGAGTTGCAATAATGAAGTTTCTGCAGCTTAATCCAATCGATTTCCATGACGGATTTCAGTATCAGATCTTGGAATGAACATCAGCTCTCCCTGTGGTTAAAGTCAGTGCCTGAACTCTGGGATTCTTTGTCCTCTCCCAGCAGCTCAAACTTGGGGAAATTATCCCTGGTTTAGGCCCAAAATAAAGGCAGGATTGTGGGATAAATCAGCCAGGGGATAAAGGCTGGATTTTCCTGAATTCCTGATGGAATGGCCATGGATAACACAAAGCATTGTGGATCCTCGCCTTGTCAGTGCTGGAAAGCTGCAGGAAGTCTTGCAAAAAAAGGTTATAAATCAAATTTTAGCATTAAATGACCTTAAATCTCATCCAGCTCCACCCCCTGCCATGGCAGGGACACCTCCCACTATCCCAGGGTATTCCAAGCTGGCCTTGGGCACTTCCAGGGATCCAGGGGCAGCCACAGCTTCTCTGGGAATTCCGTCCCCTCCCAGGCAGGAATTCCTTCCCAATATCCCATCTACATCCACCTCTTCCACCTTAAAACCATCACCCCAGTTCCTGACCTATTTTAGGTTTTGGTTTCAACAGTTCTGGCCACGTTCCTCGGATGGAACATTGGAATTCTCCAAATATTCAGCTGGGAAAGCCCAGACTCCTGTGACTCCCATTTCCAAACAGAATTCCTGAGCTAATTTACAGATTTTTTAGTAAATCCCAATTGGAATTCTTCAGTGAGTGCAGAGCTCTCATGGCAGAAATGCTGCCACTGCAATAAAAATAAAATCTCCTTTTTCAATCTCTCTCCAACGAGATTAAACACATTCCCCTTTTATCAAACCAGTGATAAATTGTTGCTTTTGCATCCCAAAATAGAGAAAAAAATATTCTCATGTCTTCTTCAGGAAGAAAGGTGACTTTTAATATCCCGTTTTCCCTGTTTCTGCTTGGAAAAAACCCTGGATTTAATGGAGAATTTCATTGTCCACCCACCCACCCAAATTATTCCCTTTAAATGAAGCAGCCCCAGAGCTGCTGGCCAGAAATTCAGAATCAGGAACAATTTTAGCCAAGAAAAATGCTCAAATTCCAGAAATAATTATTGCAGGGCAATAAGGAAATCAATTATTGCGGAGCAGCCACCGGGCGAGTCAATTGTGAGTCATCACCAACAAAGAAATCCCATTTAAATCCCAAAGAAATCCCATTTAAATCCCAAAGAAATCCCAAAGAAATCCCATTTAACACTCCAGTCTTCAAAGTTAAATATGCAAGTCCATGGAAATTCAAGAATTTTCTGAAAGGTTCCCATTTTGGGGTTTTTATCAGGATTTTTGGGTTTCTCCAGGGTCTCTTCAACCAGAGAAACCTGAGAGACCCAGAAGTTTCCAAGTTTCAGGAGCTGAAAATAATTCCTTGGATAAAGTTTACACTGCAGTGCAATTAAAAATTAATCTCAATAAATCAAAAGTTGTCAAAAATACTTTTATCTGGATAATTCTCTGAAAGAGAGAAGGAATTATCCCTCCAGTCATGGAAAACAGGGAAATCTCCCTTGTGCTGACACTGGAATAGAAGGAATTGCATGGGAAAGACAGACCCAGGTGGGAAAAATCAATCCATTAATTAAAAAAAAAATTAATTGCACACATCTGTCTTCTTCACAGGACTGTGGGATCCAGCTGCCCAGACCCCTGGGATCACTCCCACTATTCCAGGCACCCAGGAATTTGGGATTTTAGCAGTTCCCACCGGAGGTTACCTGAACCCACACTTTGAACTCATTTAGAACTCATGGGTTGAGAATGAAAAATGGCTCCTCCAAATGGGATTTGTCCCAGTTTAATGGAATTATTTGGAATTCACGCTTTTAATTAACCTCTGCCAATCTCCGGGATGACAATTCCGCATGTTCCAGTGACAGATCCACAATTACTTTCTTATCTTCTCCCGTTGGCTCCTCTGTCTCCTCACTCCGAGGGTTCAAGGAGTCACTGCCAAACAATCCATCCTGCCTTCCTCCATGGGGGAACGGAAGGAAAGGACTTGGAAAAGGATTTGGGCAAAACTCCCAAGCCTTTGTGTGGTTTGTAAGCAAAATTTACTCCAACCAGGCCAGAACAAAGGGAGTTAGAAGTGTTCTTGGATCTTTAAATTCTGAAGTCAGGAAATCATGGAATATTTATTCTTGTTATCCAAGGATAGGGCCATGGAGATGCTCCAAGAGCTCTGGAGCCAGCCTGGGAGAGCTGGGAATGTTCCCCTGGAGAAGGGAAGGATCCAGGGAGAGCTCAGAGCCCCTTGCAGGGCCTGAAGGGGCTCCAGGAGAGCTGGGGAGGGACTGGGGACAAGGGATGGAGGGACAGGACACAGGGAATGGCTCCCAGTGCCAGAGGGCAGGGATGGATGGGAGATTGGGAATTGGGAATTGCTGGCTGGGCTGGAATTGCCAGAGCAGCTGTGGCTGCCCCTGGATCCCTGGCAGTGCCCAAGGCCAGGCTGGACATTGGGGCTGGAGCAGCCTGGGACAGTGGGAGGTGTCCCTGCCATGGCAGGGGTGGGATGAAATGGAATTTGAGGTGCCCAAAGCATTCCAGGATTCTCTGACTGTCATCCTAATAACCACTTGTCGGATACCAGTCAGGAGATCTTCTTGAAATTATCAAGTTTAAATAATCCCCCACTGATTTACCCATTTCCAGTAATTTTTATTTTATTTTATTTTATTTTATTTTATTTTATTTTATTTTATTTTATTTTATTTCATTTCATTTCATTTCATTTCATATCATTTCATTTCATTTCATTTTTTATTCTTTTTATTTATATTTACATTTATATTTATGGGTTTCCCAGTCCCTGCTCCCATTGTTTAACTCTCTCTCCCCATCAGGCCTGGATCTTATTTCCACCCTTAATTTCCCTGATTTCAGCTTCCAGCCTCTGGATTTGTTCCAGAAGGGGCTGGAAGGTTCCTGAGCCATTATCCTGATTTTTGCTCCCTCTGTTGTTCCTTTCTTGTTCTGCTCAAGCCATCTTTTAATCTCCTCCTAAATTGTGCTCCTGTTTCTGCCAGGACTTCTTTTCCCACGTTCCCAAAATTTTGTTTGATTCCAGAATGAGCCTTGTCCAATCCATTGATTTTCCTGGATCACCAGTCAATGGAAAAAAAATGCATAATCCCATTGTAATTCCAAGAACCCTGATGCAAGGGGAACAATTCCCTCCTCTTCCATCATTTATTTGTATCCAAGGATTTCATCCTCCATTCCCCAGAGAGGTTTGATCCCTCTGATCATCCATCACTTTACAATTCCTGCTTCCTGAAATGAGGTTTTCCAAAGATTTTTTTGGAGCCGGGGATTTTGAAAAGTCTCATTAAATCACTTCTCTTCCTCTCTCTTTGCCCCTGACACAAAACACCTTTATCAGTGGATTGCCCTTTTATTTTGGTTAGAAAATCGACTTTATCAGTAATTCCATGCTTTTCCCTGCTTTCCAATGGAGAATCCCAGCAGAAGCTGGGCTAGAAAAACCAAAACTCAGCCAATTTTCCTCGTGCTCCCACCAACCACATCCACATTATTTTCTTTGCTGCCTCTCCCCCTGAATGGATTTAGCTTGAAAGGATGAGTGCAGAGAGCAAAATAAATATCTGTAAATGTTCCTTTCTAACGAGGCATTCATTCCCAGAGTTTGGGAATTGGCAAAATCCAGGAACGAATATCCTCAGTCTCCAAAATTATTGAGGGGGAAAAAAACAAAGCTGGAGAAGCAGCCTTTGGAATGGGGGATGCTTGGAATATTGACGTGACTTTGTATTCATAATGTGGGGCTGCAAAATGAAATCAAAACTCCCATTCGGGGAATAAAAATAAAAAACAGTCTGGAGAAAAATTCCAGCCTTGGCACGGGAAAATGAAAATGGGACAAGAAAAGCACTTTGCTCTCCAGAATTCTGATTTTGGAATCAGCTGCCAAGCCACTCCTCTCTTTGCTGCCAATGGATTTTTCAAGGCTTCTCCGTGGGAATCCAGTGCTCTGCTTCTGGAATTCCTCATCTAGAGAGGGATCAAACTTCTTCCTCCCTGAGTTTTCCCCCAAACTCAGCTCCTCCCCTTCCCTACCTCTGCCAAGAGTCCGGTGAGCTCCTTGATGGGAATTTTTTGGAAGCCCAGGATGGGCAAAAATTCCATTTGTCCCACAGGTAGGAATCTTTTCCATCTCTTTTTGGGCTTTATTGTGGGAGAATTACTCAGGGCTTGGACTGGGTGACAGCACTGCCTTATCCCAGCCTGTTAAATTATCCCTGTCAGCCAGGCTGGAGGAATTCCCACCTGGATTCTCCTGCTCCACCACATCCAGGCAAAACTTTGTCCCAAACTCCAAAAAATCCCTTTTTCTGGTGGCACAAACAGAGAGTTTTGCAGTGCTTTGTTCCTGTCTATTTTTGTCTCCTCTCCCAGGCACACGCTCCACGTGTCTCTGCATTTCCCAGCTCTGGAATTGGCTGTGAAACCCTTCCCTCAGCATTCCCATGGCATTTCCCTGCGATGTTCCCTTTCCAGGGAGTGTTTGAAGCTCTCAGGGATTTCACAGGAGCTCAAAACACGGAGGGTGCATTCCCCCCACCCTGGGATTTATCTGCTCTCTGGAAGAATTGTTTTCCCCTTTTTTTTGTGGCAGAATTCTGCTTTTTTTTTTTGGAGAACTGGCACCCATTTAGTCTATTTATGAACAGATCTTTAATCCATCACTAAATCCTAACTGGATTTCTTCCTAAATCCCTGCTCTGGCTCACGAGGTGCAGGTTCCAAGTGGTGACCCCCGAGGGCAGCCTGGATTTTGTGTGAGCCTGACCCCAGCGACCCCAGCTGTCAATCACCACTAATGGGATCAGCTCCTGCTGGAGCCGCTCAAAGGTCTCCAAACAATTCTTTTATTTCCAAGATTTTATCTTGGAGATAAGGGCAGTGCACGTGGCCTGGCTGTGTGAACCCAGAATTCCCCAATCCTGGGCTGATCCCAGTGTGGGAAGCAGGAAAAGGGGAATTCTGCCCCACTCAGGTGAAACCTCACCTGCAGGGCTGCTCCAGCTCTGGATCCAACAGCACAAGGATGTGGAGCTGCTGGAGTGATCCAGAGGAATCCAAGGAGCTGCCCCTCTGGAGCCAGCCTGGGAGAGCTGGGAATGTTCCCCTGGAGAAGGGAAGGATCCAGGGAGAGCTCAGAGCCCCTGGCAGGGCCTGAAGGGGCTCCAGGAGAACTGGAGAGGGACTGGGGACAAGGGATGGAGGGACAGGACACAGGGAATGGCTCCCAGTGCCAGAGGGCAAGGATGGATGGGAGATTGGGAATTGGGAATTGGGAATTGCTGGCTGGGCTGGAATTGCCAGAGCAGCTGTGGCTGTCCCTGGATCCCTGGCAGTGCCCAAGGCCAGGCTGGACATTGGAGCTGGACATTGGGACAGTGGGAGGTGTCCCTGCCATGGCACAGGGTTGGAATGGGGTAGGATTTAAGGTTCTTCCAACCCAAACCTTTCTGGAATGCTCTGATCCAATATTTCCTGAACATCCCTTTCCCCCTCTAATCCAACACATAAAAGCACCTCCTGCATCCTTTCCTTTCCCGCTTTTTTCTCTTCCCTGAAACCTCTCCAGACTCGGAGCGGTTCCTCCTTCTCCCGTCCCTCCTCTCCAATGTGGAGTTCACCACCTGAGCTCAATGTGATTTACGGGCAGAGATAAAAAAGAGATTTAATCATGTCCACGAGCTTCTCCAGCAACACACCCCGACATCCTCTATTAACTGTTCCTCTCCAGACATTTTTCACGGATGGTGTCCAATCCCTGATTCCCAGGCATTTAATTACTCTCCCTTTGTTAGAAGATCCCACTAAATCTCCTGATTTATGCCACGCTCCATAAATAAGACCTTTTTTTCAGTTGCTTTATGATGGCTCGAATTTGTTGGAGGCATCTGCATAAATTTTTATGGGATTTAATAGCTCGCTCCACATCCTTGTTCCCAGTTTTCCTCATGAATCAGAGCTGGGAATCATGGAGCACCACACAATTAATTACTCGCAGTAGTAGCAGCCTCTGTGTTTGTTATTTAATTTCCTTTTCAGCCCTAACGTTGTAAATGTTCACCCGTGAGTTATTTGGATTATTTGGAAAAGAGGATTACAGCACCAGGCGAGATTTATTCCGGAAATTCCACATGGATGAAGCGAGGGAGAAGGTCAGGAAGTTCATTAAAGCAGATAAATGGAGAACAAGTGGGATCTAATCAGACTGGGAGCTGGAGGCCCCTCGTGCTGGGGCAGGGACGTTGTTCCCATGGATTATTTGTGTCCCCGCTCCAGGAATGTTGGGAATGACAGCAGATCCATCCTTTTTAGCCACTCCAGCCGCTGATAAATGAGTTCCTGCCCACAATTGGCATGCTGTCACGGAGCTGAGGCACCGCTCCAATTAGTGATCCCCACGGAGGGAAGGCAGGGACTGGCCCTGCCTGCAAAGCACCGAGAATTCCAGGCTGCTTCATTATCCGGCTTCTCCTCTCCATGGCCTGCTCCAGGGAATAGCCTGGATAATAATCCTGTAACTGGAGCACTTAACCTGCTCGGTGTTTGCAAAGCCAAGGCTTCAGAAAGGAGCGATTCCAGGGAAGTGCCACTCTGGGATAGGCTGGGCAGCAGATGGAGCAGGACAGGTGGAATTGGGGTGTGGGCATTGAATTTTTCCTTTTCAGCCTCCATCAACCATCCCAGGAAGGTAAATACCAGCACAGGATCATTAAGGCTGGGAAAGATTTAAGGATCATGGAATTCAGCCTTTCTCCAGCACTGCCAAGGCCACCACTGCTCCATGTTCCCAAGTGCCACATCCACAAATCCCTCCAGGAACAGGGACTCTGCCCCTGCCCTGAGCAGCTGTGCCAGGGCTGAACAGCCCTTTCCATGTAGGAATTTTCCCTAATATTCAACCTAAACATCCCCTGGTGCAACTTGAGGCTCTTTCCTCTTGTTCTGCTGCAGATCAACAAGTGATGAATTCCAAAGGAGGTTGGAATTCCAGGATTTCACCAGTCTCACTCCATTATCCTTGGTGAATGACACAGAGCACGGACTGAAGTTTTCCACCGAGGTTTATTTCCATGAATCCTTCTTCCTTGAACTCCACATTGTCGCTGCATCTCCTCATCCTTGGAATTGTTGTAAATGGATTTAAGTAAATCATTTGAGTCAATCATTTATGGATTGTAAATGAAATCTGGGAATGGTTTGGGCTGGAAGGAGCCTTAAAACTAATCCTGTGGGCAGGGACACCTCCCACTATCCCAGGGCACTCCAAACCCCATCCGGCTTGGCCTTGGACACTTCCAGGGATGGGGAATTTGTGGGGCACCTTTGTCTGTCTTTTATATGAAATCCTGGAGCAATGACAAAAGAAACAGGGAATCTCAGTGGGAAATATATAATATATAATATATAATATATAATATATAATGTATATATAATACATATAACATAATATATATATTAGATAACATTATATATATTATATATTATATATAATAATTATACATAATATATATTATATATAATAATTATGTATCATTTATATAATATATAATGTTATCTATTAAATATTAAATATTATATATTATACCTATAATCTAGCATATAATATAAATATATTATATGCTATATATAAATATATTATATGCTATATTATATTATATATAATATAAATATATTATATGCTAGATTCTAGGTATAATCTACAATATTTATATATTATATATTATAACTATATATATTATATGTATTATATATATTATATATTATACATATACAATATATATACAATATATACAATATATTGTATGATATATACCTATATACATTATATATTATATATATTAATAATACTATTTAATATTATAATTTATATATTATGATAAATTATTTTATTTTATTATATATTATTTTATATTTATATCATTATTTTATATTTTATGTTTAAATATTTTATATTTATATAAATTATTTTAAATTTATATAATATTATAAATTAATCAATAATAATTAACATTTTAAAAAATAACTAAAGTAAATAAATAAATAGTTCAACTATTAAGTAATTAACATTATAGTAATAAAGTAATAATTAGTATATTAATGTTATTTTAATATAATTAATAATTATATATACAGGATTCATTCCCACCTCCCTTACTGCCCTCTCCCCTATCCCACCTTCCCCAGTAATTTTACGAAACTGCAAAAGGTAAAATCCTGCAAAAACTTTAAGTGGTAAAACTTTGTTCCCATTCCTCAGCTGGGATTTGTTCTGAGAGGAGGAAAAAAAACCGGAATATTTTTAAGAGACTGGATTTGTGCAGATTGTCAGATGTTCCTTTAATCCCAAAGGAGCAGTGGTTTCCCTAAAAACCGAGCCTTTGTTTTCCCTTATCCATGAGGAGATTGCAGGAATCTGACCATCCTGTTCTGCCTGAGGATCCTGATCTTTTCCGAGAGATCCTTCCCGTTCTCTCTTTTGGCATTCTTGGGATCCAGGCTTTGAAAATGCTCTTTAATATGGGAGCACAGAGAAGTGGGAAAACGGGAGCAGGACTCGGTGTGCCAGGCAGCACAAAGATCCAGGGAACAAAGATTCCCAGCCCCAAAGGAATTAAAATCCAAGCTGTGAGGGTGCAACAGAGGCAAAGAAAGTGGTAAAAAAAAAATAAAAAAAAAATAAAAAGGAAATTTAAGATCATTTTGGTCAATGTCATAAGCCAATGTCTCTAACCATTTCCCTTGTGGTCCTGCAGTTTTTGACAAGATAATTCCAAGGCAATCAAGAATATTCCAGGAGTGGGAGGGAATTAATTTAAACCCTGAGAATCTGAAGAGCTAAGGAGTGGATTTTTACAGCCAGCCCCCAGCTCTGCTCAGGGGTTCCTCAGCTCCTCACATGCTCTAGGTGTGTCTTTTCCATGCCAAAATCCAAAATATTCCTGCTTTTCCTTCCTCATATTCTGCTCAGGGGTTCTTCAAACCCCTCACATGCCTTGGTTGTGTCTTTTCCATGCCAATATCCAGAATATTCCTGTTTCTCCTTCCCACAATCATCTCAGGGGTTCCTCAGTGGTTCCTCAACCCTCACATGCCCTGGTTGTATCTTTTCCATGCCAATATCCAAACCATTCCTGCTTTTCCTTCCCCCACTCTGCTCCTAATCCCCAGCCCCACATTTCACAATCTGTCCTCTCCAAACCCCCTCTCTGATGGGATCTGGGGGTCAGGTGAAGTTCCATGCTGGATATTCCAGCAGATAATGGGGAGCCCTCAAAATTCCTGGTCGCCCACCATTAAAAACGAGACATTTTTGACACTGCAGAGGTGATGAGAGAATCGTGGAATATTCTGGATTGGAAATTCCACAAGGATCATCCAGTCCAAATTCTGGCCCCACCCAAGACATCCCAACAATTCCACCCTATCCTGAGAGCGTTGTCCAAACACTCCTGGAGTTCTGGGGTCATCCAACAGCAAAGTCTGGTGGGTGATGAGATGCTGAGGATAATTTCCCTCTCTTAATTAGGTTATTTAGCCCAAATTCCCAGCCAGTTCAATCAGGAATAATTCCTGCTGTTGAACCAATTGGTCCTGGCTCTGGGAATGCTTGGAAGCCTTCCCTGGATCCGGAGCACACGTGGAAAATCCATCCATTCTCAGGTCATTTGGATATTGGGTGTTGAGAAATGAAAGGAAAATGAATATTCATGAATATAGGCAGGAGGGAAAGGAAACAAAACAAAACCCAACCCAAAACAGGAGGGAATGGAGTTTTTTTAACATAAAGAAAAATGCTGAGACGAGAATTACAGGTGTTTGAACGGAGCTAGAAATTAGAAAACGCTGGAGCTGACTTCCTGAGGGAATATCAGGGTGTGGGAAGGAGAAGTAGCTGGAAGATGGAGTTTGATGAGCTTTGTGAATGGAATTATGAACTATTTTATGTCCAAGTTAAGACAGGGGTTAGAGAGGTGTTTCTAGGTTTAGGTCTAGGTTTAGGAATATCTCCGGGGGGTGAGGGCAAATCCGCTTTCCACTGAGCTCTCCCTTCCAAGCACTTAATAAATTACAAATAACAGCAGTAATCCTTGAGATTCCCGTTTCATTTTCCAGTGAGATCCTGGCTTTACCCGCTAAAGCCTGGCTTAGCTGCAGCAAGGAGATGAATCCATTAAACCCCAAGCACGATGCTCTGAACACCTGATTTTTGTGTTTCCAGCTTACTTCAGATCCCAGCCAACAAATTTGGCTCCTACTTTAATCTGGGATCCACGAGGACCAGAGATTCCTAAAAACTTCTCTCAGATCCTCAGGGCTTCAATTAATTCCTTCCCACTCCTGGAATATCCCTGATTTACTCCAGCTGAGCAATCTGCCCGTAGTTCAGCCCATTCATAAAAAGTGAGCAGGTAATAATTAATTTTAATGAATGTTGTTGATGCACGGGCTAATTGTTTGAATTCATCAAACCCGGTGTTTAGAGTTTAATGCAGAAATTATGTACAAGGCATTGTTAATAAAATCATTACAAATTAATTTAGCCCTGAACCAGCAAAGCACTTACACACAGATTTTCTGCTTGGAATGCTGAAACACATCCCTGAATCCTGATTTTAAACTTATGATTCCTTAGACAGACTCAAAGAAGAAAAATCTTCATGTTTGTGACCTAAGGGGTCCTGCAGGGATCTTTGTTCATCATGGAATAGAATCATTGAGGTTGGAAAAGTCTTCCAAGGTCATCAAATCCAGTTATGATTGATCCACACCTTGACCCCAGCCCAGAGCTCCGAGTGCCACCTCCAGCAATTCCTGGGGCACCTCCAGGGATGGGCACTGCAAACCTCCCTGGGCACTTCCAAGGCCTGAGCGCCCTTTCCATGGGGAAATTCCTGCTGCTGTCCCCCCTGAGCCTCCCCTGGCCCAGCCTGAGGCCGTTCCCTCTCCTCCTGTCCCTGTTCCCTGCCAGCAGAGCCTGATCCCCCCGGCTGTCCCCTCCTGCCAGGGACTTGTGCAGAGCCACAAGGGCCCCCTGAGCCTCCTTTGCTCCAGGCTCAGCCCCTTCCCAGCTCCCTCAGCAATTCTCCAGCCCCTTCCCAGCTCCCTCAGAAATTCTCCAGCCCCTTTCCTGGCTCCCTCAGGAATTTTTCAGCCCCTTCCCAGCTCCTCAGCCTCTCCTCACATCAGTGGCTCTCTAAGACCTTCCCCATTTCTGCCACAGTTCCCTGCTCCCTTTATTCCCTGCTCCAGGAACAGGACGTGGGGATAGCAAGGAATCATTTACTGCCAGGGGAACTTCAGTGTTTCATTTCTACCCCACTCCTGGTGGATTCCCAGTTCTGTGATTTATAGGGAATCCCTTGGCTGAGAACCTCCCTGAAAATCCAACCACAAGCAGCCCAATCCTGAACTCCTCACCACCTTTTGTCTTCTTCTCACACCCCTCACATTCCCACATTTTTGCTGATCCACCCCAATTCTCCAGGATCAGATCCCTCTGATGGCCCCAGGGCTCCTGCCTGGGCTCATCTTTATTCCCTCCCCACTCCCCCCGACTCAGGGAATCTCAAGATATGGATCAGAGATCCGGTTTTATGCAGATGACATGCAGATTTCTGGGAAGTTTATCCCTAATTATTCCTTTTCTTCCTATGTTTTATCAGTTTGTCTTGAAGACATGGAGGCCAATTTTATTTTTTCTAGTCTATATTTAAAACTCAAATCTTAATTCTTGCTCTCAGGCATTGTTTGGGGTTTTATCAAAATCTGATTAAAATATAACACTTATCAGGGATGGGGTAGCACAGGGTTCATCCCTTTCCCTGGGGACACGGAAAAAACCCAGATCCCTTCAGGAGCGATTCCATCTTTGCTGATGCACCAGCTGCAGACCTGGAAATTCAGGTTGATTTAACCAACAATCAAATTCAAAATTAATAAAGACATGGAAATGTATTTTCCCCTTCCATTTGAGGAAAAACCAAATGTTAAACCAGGATTTAATGGCTTAATAGTCTCAAAGTAAATTTTAGGCAGAGTGTGTTAATCGTTGTTTCAGCCCTTTCCAGTACAAACTTGGAATCAGGAAAAACCCCAATTCCTTCCAACTCCAGAATTCCTTCTAACCACAAATCCAACAAAGATTTTCAGGTTTTATCTTGTAATATGTTATAAATTAAGGCATTGAATTCCATGGCTCATTCCAAACCAGCATCCAAGCAACATCCCAGAGTTCCTGACTCACATGATCCTTAAAAGTTTCTTTTTCCTGGTGAAAATGGGATGAAGTTAAAGGATTTATTTGGTAATTCCAGATGTCAAAATAACCATGAACCCAAAATTTAGAGTCTGTTCAATCATGGTCGCAACAACGGGGTCATCCTTGTATTTGTTTAAAACTGGAATTCCCAGATGAGGTGCCCAGTGAATAATTTGGGAACATCATTAATTAGATTATTTTCTTTTAATTAAGTAAATTTTCCCAGCAAAAATTGCAACACGTGGGACCTTTCTAACTCAATTCCCGAGGAGCCCTGAGCACTAAAATCAGCTCAGGATTTAATTCCAAGAACATGACTCACTTTGCCAGGGAACTCTATTATTAAACTGAGGGGGTTTGGCTTTAGAAAGAATAATAAAAAAAAAAAAAAAAATAAAATTAGGAGTTATTTAAATCCCTTGTTTTCCTCCATAAAATCTCCAAGTTTTCACATCCATCCTCTTTTCCCAGTGACTGCCACCCTTAACCCCAGGAGGGGGTAAGACAATGTTGTTGGAAGAACAATTTGCTGCAAATATTTGGAAAAGCTGTCTATAAATTAAATATCAGAGCAAGCAAAAATTCCTCAGCCATATCCAAGGCCTCTCATTTTTCCAGGAGAAATGTTCCACGCCTTCTGTGGGACTGAATTAATCAACTAATAAAATGAATGGGAGAAAGAAGATCATTAAGTATTCTTCTTCCTCCTGATTAATATCAGGATAATTCAGGGAAGATGGGAAAGATGGATGGAGATCCACAAAACTGCCTCAACCTTTTCCCATTTTTTGTATCTCCAGATGGTCGAGAAGAAATATCCAGGGAGAAAAACCTCAGGTGGGGTAAATCAGCCCCTTTCCCTTGGCTTGGGGGAGCTCTGCTGATTTCCTGAATCCCTGTTTCCCACAAAACAATATTGATGGAACAAAGCTGAGGAGTCCAACACCAGAGGAGAGAAATGTCATGGAATGTCAAGCTTTTTGTGGATGTCCCACCCCTGGAAGGGTTTGAGGGATTTGGAGCAATCTGGGATAGTGGAAGGTGTCCCGGCCCACGGCAGGGGTGGAATGGGATGGGATTTAAGGTCCCTTCCCATCCAAACCATTCCATGAGGTCCCACAGGGAACACCTCCAAGGGAGGGAATATGGAGGGAAGAGGTTTGGAAGCTCTCCCAGAGCAGGAATTGAGGCCAGAAGGAGTTGTGGGTGTTCTAAAGGCTGATCTTTGTTAATTATCCCACCTGCCTTGGAATTCTGATCCAAAATCCATGGAAAACATGGGAAGGTGTGTCTGGGACATCATGCCTGGCACTGACCAAGGGAGCAAAAAATTCAAGTTTTTGGTGAACTGGAAGTAGAAAAAAACCTTTTGGAATGTGGTGGTTCCCCCAGACTTTGGGAGCATTGGATCCTTACCTGTCAGTGCCCTACAAAGACAGAATTCCCTGGAGAGAGGGACCCAGATTTCAGGGTATTCCCTGGATTTTCTCACACAGCTTGAAAGAGAAAAACTCACAAGAGCTCAAGGAAATTATTTCCCATATGAAACCCTCACGGCTTCAGTTCCAGGCAAAATGTGAGAAAAATACCGTTTATTTATCATGTTGTTCCTGCTCTCCAAACGCGATGTTGGAGTTAAAACAAAACCTTTTTAAAATTACCAAAACATTTCTCTTCAGATTTTAAATTTTTAATATTTTTTAACTTGAAAACAACACCAGTTTTTACTTGACTGTCCATTCAGAGACTTCCCTTGTTTCTCATGCCCAAGGTTTTTCCTAGGAAAAGCTTTTCCTGTCACTTGTTTTTGGAATCAAAGTAGTGTTTCCCTTTCTGTCTCTTAATTTAAGCAGCAGCAACTTCCAGAGCAGCAAATTCCAAGAGCCTCATGGAGCAATGGAGTCAGATCCAGCATTATTTTAATCCCTTTCCCAATTATTTGACAGCTCCTGAATTTCACTGGGGTTTGATACTTTCCATTCCTGTCTTTGGAGGAATCCGAAACTGCCTGAGAAAGGGAGAGCTGCATTTAATTGGGAAAAGAAAACGGGAATGCTCGGTGCGGATTCAGTTCTAATAAAGTGTTACAGAAAAGGGGTGGAATTTTTAACTTTATTCAAATCCTCTGCTCTAAAAATCCTTGGAGTGAATAAATTACCAGCACTGCAGCAGAATGAGTTCTCGTGACCTTGAAACAGCAAAAAGATGGAAGAGGAATTTGGGAATTGCTTCAGGAGCAGGTTTGGATGGAGAACAAAATATTGGCTGATCCCTGGGCAAAAGTCAGCCGGGATGGAAAACATGTGGGAGAGTCTGGAAGAGCAGCTCCCATCCAGAGAGAGGAACAGCTCAGCCTGGAGTGGTCAGTGCCAGCTCCCACCAGCCCATGATCACCACCGGTCTCTGCGGATGAGCCGTGGCTCCTGAAAGCCGAGGTCTCCCATCCTTTCCTTCTGAGAAGTCCAAATTTCCAGGGCTTTACAGACCTTGATCCAAGCTGGATCCACCACCCGTATCCGGCTGGATCCACCACCCGTGTCCGGTTGGATCCACCTCCCATGTCCGGCTGGATCCACCACCCGTGTCCGGTTGGATCCACCTCCCATGTCCGGCTGGATCCACCGCCTGTGTCCAGCTGGATCCACCGCCTGTGTCCGGATGGATCCACCGCCCGTGTCCGGCTGTCCCTGCCGCGCTGCATTGGGAACAGTGAAGCGTGGCATGGACTCTCCTCTGGGTTGCACAAGAGAGCGAGTTTTATTATTCCAGATCTTTTATAGACAGGTTCAAGAGGTGAAACTCTCGCTGGTCATGAAACCAACACGTCACCATCACTGGACAATGGGAACACAGCAGCCCTGGAGTGTTTCTTGCAATTAAACAACAAGGAATAAACAACACCTGCCAAGGCTCTTTTCCTTCTCCTGCTTGGATTCCTCCTCATGACTTCTCATGCCAGAGTGAGAACTGGTTTCACACAAGCTCAAGCTAATGCCTGGAGCCTAAAATTCTCTGATTTGACCCTTGTCAGTACCCGTGTGTCCCCAGCACCATTCCTGCACTCCTGGTCGGAATTTCTGCACGGCCAAATCCAAAGGCAGCGTCTGTGCTCCCTGGGTTTCCTGTCCCAGAGATTTCACCGCCCCAGGATTGTGGCCACAGCCTGCTCTGAGCACACAGCCCTGATCTCCGCCCCACCAGGCTGGGAATTCGTGAGTCACAATCCCAGACATTAATTCAGGGGGGAACAATCAAGCGTCTCCTCGGGCTTTGGCTCTCACCCGCGCCAAAGCTGACGGCAAAAGCTGCATCCGCAGCATCTCAGTTCCTGCCAGCGGCTTCAGAAGGCTTTCTTTACTCCTCCACTTGTCCTTTCTGTTTGTCCTGAGTTCTTCCAGGGCTGTGGGGGTCCCACTGAATTCTCAGAGCAGCCACAACCCCTGGAAGGATCCCCTGTAAAATGAGTTCCCCTGTCCGAGCCCACGGCCAGCACAATCCCACACTCAGAAATCATTTGTTAATGATCCAGCAGCTGCTGAAGTGCCCAGAAATGTCTCTGGCCACCCTGCCAGCCTCACCCCAGGATGTTTGAAGCCCTCTCAGCCCCATTTGGCTGTTTCAGAGCCAGATGGTTTGGGTTCTGTGACAAATCTGCTCCTGAGGTTGGCAGAACCATTGAGCCCCACTTGCTACCAGCCATCCCCTCACCCCTGAATTGTTTGTAGACATCAGCCCACACCTTCCCCATCACCTCCACAACCCCATTACACATCCAGATCACACCTTCAAACACAAAGGAGACAACGCGCAGGGCGAACCCTGGACATTTAAAAACATCTCCCGTTGCTGTGGTCCATCAAAATTCCCTCGAGGAAGGGGAGCGTGAAAGAACAGCCACTTGTGCAGCAATTTTAATCAGGCAAAACTGAGATAAGGGACTGATTACAGAGTTATTGAGCTGATAAAATCCTGACTGGAGCTTTGTAATCAATCAGCAGCCAGCACTCATCCGTGGAATAACCAGACGGTGCATCTGCCTTTCCCTGGGTATTTATAAAGCGCTCGTGGAGAAGTTGTTTACCTTTATTAGCTGGATTTTCCATAATTAGCTCGGCTCCTGGGAGGATTTGCAGTGTCTGGACTGGCACCTGGGACGCTGGACACCTGTTTTAATCAATGTTCACTTTCTTCTTAATGCCTCAGAGAAGGATAGATGGTTCGGGAAGAGAAATTAAAGGACGTGTTGGAATTATGAGGAATGTTGTATTGAGATAAGGAGAACAGACCCAGGTGCGCAGGTATCCAAATCCAGGATATCCCAAAACCTCAGGAACTTGCGCTTGTATGGAATGACCTCAGTGGGAAGTGATTTTTGTCATGGCTAATTATCCCACAGCTTTTCTCTGGTTGTAGGATCCGTGGATATACCTGAGGGACTTTGGGAAAAGTTTGGAATTTCCGATGGTTTTTTTATCTCTCACCCCCCACTCCGGATTTTGGCGGTGGTGATGAGCACCCCACACCTCCACAGGTGGATTTGTTCACTCTGACCAAAGCCAAGCAGGAATTTCTCTTCCCAGTAGGGTTTTTCCAGCACTTAAATGGGTTTTTCTGCCCAACACCAAAGCCTTCAATAGGGTAAAGATTAAAATGTTGTCTCACTAAAAACTGGCTTGATATCTCAATCATTCCTCCTAAAATGGGAGCCTTTGCTCTCTGTCTTGGAGCAAACAACCCCATTTTTACAACCCCAAATTTTTACAAAAGAGAAAAGCACCTCAGAGAGAAAATCCCTCACACAAAAGCTGCTCCTGTTTGTCTGTTAATTAAAATAATTCAGCTGATGGCGCTTGTTAGGCCTTCAAGAGCTTCCCAAATGCTGTGGTCACCACAAAAAGCTGCACTAAGAAGGTGCTGATTTAGAGAGCAGCTCTGCATCTTATTTACCGGGAATAAAATGGATGATGAGATAAAATCAGCAGCTGAAATCAAGGAATGAGAAGAGATGAAGACGTGTACACAGGTTCAGCTCCAGCTGGAGCTGCTCCCGATGGGATCTTTAATTTCACCGCATTCCATTGTTATTCTCAGCTCCTCTGCCGTGTTCCTTGCACACAGAGCAGAGGCTGCTCCCTTAATAAGAGAAAAATCAATATTTGCTTTTTAGCATCATTCAGTGCCTCATCTCAGTCCTTATTTAGGGTGGGATCTTCAAACTCTGCTCCCAAATCAGCTGGAATGCATTCCCACTCCATTTTCCAGGGAAGCTGGGGCAGTTCCACAGACTGAGAGCAGCTCAGGAATTGAAAACTTCCACTAAATGTGAAGTTTTGAAACACCAATTACAGCATTTTAAGACTAATTGGGGTGATTAATCTGTTCTGGATCTGATTCCATACGGAGCTGGGGATGCTCCAGGCTTGTGCAAGGCTGCCACAGGGTCTCAGGGCAAATCCCAGCTCCTTCTTGTGGCTATCCCAGATGGATAAGGGAAAAATGATGGGAAAATGATTTGGTTTTCCATCTGTGGCAGGTGATTATTGCCGCAGCTGCAGCACTTTGCCATTAATCTCCTTTATTCTTCCAGCTTTTCCCGGCTCAGGGACAAGTGGGAGTGCGTGTGTGACAGGAGCGGTCACAAATCAGCCCTGCTGCTCCATCCGTCACTGCCGTGAGTGGCAGCTGCTCCGCGGGCCCAAAATTCCCTTTTCCTAAACAAAACATGGACTCTGAGGGACCTCCCTGGGTGCTGGAGCTCCTTCACCTTCCTCAGAAGTGGGTGGAATTCCAGGTCACCTCGCTCTGGAGGGACAAGTTGAAGCTGTGTCAGACCTAGTGGAGGTTGAAGCATTCCTGTGACAGGGAATGTCTTCCCAGTGGGAAAACCGGCTGGAAAATCTGTTCCTCCTTGTCAGAGGGCAGCAGCTGCCAGGAAAATCAGAGGTGCTGAGTGCCTTGAAAAGCTTTCCTAATTAAAGGGTCTTTCCTGTCTACCTCCAAGGCATTCCTGACACACCCCTTTCCTTGGATAATCTCTTCCCAAGGGCTCAACTCCAGATCCAAGGAATGGAGTGGAAAGTGTCTGGCTGATTTTTACCTGTTTCATTCCAAACCTGTCTTAAAAGCATCCTCTCCTGGCAGGAATCTGAAGGTCTGAAGAGAGAATTTCTGGTTTTTGAGGACCTAGGGGCAATGTCAACATTTCCTTCCACTGCTGTGGAATCCGGGAAAAAACAAAACAATGATGGAATCTCCTGGTAACAATGGAGAAACTTGGAATCTTGACTGGTATCTATTCCTCATGCAATAATCCCTGCTGGATTTTGGTCTCTCCTTCAAACAGCAGTGACTCAGCTTCTCGGAGATCTCGGGAGATCTTGGGAGATCCATCAAAACCTGGGATTCCAGGAATGAGCCACTCTGAAGATGCTTCAGACTAAGCCTTTTCCTAAAGGATCCCCAGTCCATCCCATAAAACTTCTCTGGGCAAGGGCATTTTTTGCCAGGTGAGTTGGGCAGCAAATGAAAATCATCCACTGAGTTTTGTTCACATCCTTGCAGATTTTCCAGTGCTTACTGTGAGAAGTTCCATTTTGGAATTACAGATTATCCATTTTAAACTCTTCTGATACCCCAATACATGAAGGGTGGATTTAGATGGGATATTGGGTTGGAATTCTTGGCTGTGAGAGTGGAAGACCTGGAAGTGTCCAAGGCCAGGATGGACACTGGGGCTTGGAGCAGCCTGGGGTATTGGAAAATGTCCCTGCCATGGCAGGGGATGGGATGATCCTTAGAATCCCTTCCATCCCAAACCATTCCCTGATCCTACAATTCACTACATCAAACCCTCCTATAATTTTTGTCCAGAGCAGGAATACGATCCCATAAACTCAAGGTGTTTCACCCTTGGAAAAATAAATTCCCAGGAATTCTGTGACCTCAGGGATGCTGGCACAGAAACCACTGATATTGAAGACATTCCTGTTTGGATATATCCCAAAATATTCCTTAATTCCCATAAGGAAACACTGACAAAGGATTTTTTGTTTAGATGGGTTCTAAGTTTATGCTGAGCGCATTCCAAGGGAAATGCTCAGTTTCATGGACCACAGAATCATGGAATTGTTGAGGCTGGAAAAGCCCTCCCAGAGCATCGAGTCCAAGCTGTTCCCAATCCCCACCTCATCACCAGCCCAGAGCAGTGAGTGCCACTTCCAGGAGTTCCTTGGACACTTCCAGAGGAGCTTTTCTCCAGTGGATGGGCAGGAGGGATTGTCCCAGCTGCTCCTGGTGCCATCACATCCATTCCTGTTAAATGGCACAAATTGTCTTTATTCCTCCTCTTTGCTATTCCCAGATTTTGATTTTTCCAGGGAAAGAAACGAGGCTCCGCTGGCAGAGCTCCACTCCATGTAACTCTTCCCAGAAGCAGGAAAAATGAATAATTTGGGAAGTTCTGAGAGCGTTCCAACCATGGAACATGCACAGCCCAACAGGGAATGTGCAGCACTCGGCACCAAGGTAAAATTATGGCATTGAGTTTTTATGGCATCAAGTTTTCCTCCCTGGGATGAGTTTCAATGGATAATATTTACCCACAATTCCGTGATCTGGACCGCTCAAAAATGGAATTGATCATAAAAGAGAATGATAAAACTCATTAATGCAAGAATCGCAGGGATCGTTTCACGTTGCTGGTTCGATTTGTGCTCAGCCTAAGGAAACAACCCAGCACTGGAATGAAATCATCCTTTCCTCCTGGGAGATTATCCCATAATCCCATCCCAAAATTTCTTCTTTCTCCATCCCTGCTCGTTATCCCATCAGAATTCCTTGTGGTGTTACATGATAGAACTTTATTCTCAGTTTTTTAATAATCCTTTTGTATTGAAGAAATGCCAGACAAACCTAAGGAATTTTTTTTTTTTTTTTTTTTTTTTTTTTTTTGCCAAAAAGGACCTTCCACAACTTTCTTGGGAGAATCCCATTTGTTTAAATTCCAAAGTCAGGAATTTGCCTCCAAAAAAATTTGTTTGCTTGTCCTTGCTACACCAAAGTACTGAGCAACCTTCCCAAAATCTCTTTTGGTCATATTCCCCCTTCCTGGATTCCAGGTGCCCATCCTGGATATTGGGGAGGATTTTTTCCTTCTCTGTTTAAACAATGGAAATTGGGAATTTTTTTTAGACCTCTGGAATTTTTGAAGCTGCTTCAGCAGAGGGGTTGTTTGGTTATTTTTATAACTGAGGAGCTGGGAGACAGAGCTGCTGGAAAAACCGGTTCCCATTAAATAGTTTAGGAGCAATTCCAGAACAGTCAGACTCCTATTAAGCAGTTGATGAGCTCCAGTGTGAAATGTTCCTAAATGAATTGTTATAAAGCCACAAAAATCTGGATCCAAATCCTCAGTGCTGGGAAAACACAGCCAAATCCATCTGAATGGATGCACGGAAGCCGCGAGCAAAAAATAGGGCGATGGGTCTGGAGAGCTGTTCCTGGTAGGATTTATTTGGGACACAGCACAGAAAGGGCTCCGAGGAGCCTCAGGATTGTAAACGGCCTTGGAGAGGGGAGTTGTGGCTTGGAAAAGAGCAAAGCTGCTTATCCTGGAGTGGGAATAACTCAGGGATTGGGGGAAGGGAAGGGAGCCAGCTCCAGGAAGAGCCTGCTCAGTGAATGAAAGCCCTGGAAATGTTGCAGCTCCTTCACAACGTAAGTTCTGACTCACTGACAGCTCCAGCCTTTTTTCCTTTTCTCTCTCTCTCCCCTATCAATTTTTTTTCCATTTTGTTTTGTCTGCTTCAAGCAAAGCTGTTTTCTTCCTCAAATCCTGCTGAGGACAACACTCGTGTCACATTGTTGGGGACACACACGAGTTGTCATCATCTGTCACCGGCGCCTTTTCATCTCTTCGAGCCCTCGCTGCCCCTTCTGCTGCTCCCTCTGCCTTTTGATCTTTCCACTTTGCTGTTCCCTCTGAAATTCTCAGACATCCAAGTGAACAATATCCAGCCAGGGGAAAAAAAAAAAAAACTAAACTAAAAAAAAACAAAAAACAAAACAAAAAGATGAAGTGCCTTGATTTATATCTCTGGGATTTAAGGAGATAAAAGAGGAAAATCCAGGGTTCCAGCCCAGAAATGGTTAAAGAAAATAAAGACTCAAGGGAAGAAAATAAAGACTCAAGGGAAAGGAAATGACTGATGGAAGGAAAGAGGGCTCTGTCCCAGATTATAAACCCAGTGGGATTTGAATCCAGTGGGACTTGAATCCCAGAATTCCAGTGCTGGAGCTGAGCAGAGGAAGATCCCGTGGCTGCCCCACGGAACAGAAACTGTTGTATTTCACCTTCTTTTAATGCCAATAATTCCTGTTTTGGTGGGGTGGAAGTGCATCCCGAAGATGTGGAGTCCCTGAGGCGCTGGGAGAAGGGACACAACGAGGCATTAGCAGCTCTTTGATGTCCCTTTGTTTTCATATCGAGACAGTAATGGCAGCACAGGAAGGAAACCACTCTGAAATCATCGAGATAATTCCTCTTAATCCATCTCTGTCTTCTCCCCCTTTCTCCGAGTCGGCAAGGGAATAAAAATCACATAAAGTTCATATAAACCCCCTACCTAAAACCTTCTTTGAAAGGCAGAGTTCCAGCTTTGCGCTCTTCAAGCACAACATCTCCATGGCTGCGAGGAGAAACACGACCCAAACACTCAAACCTCACTTTTAGCTCCACTCCTCTCGCCCGGGCGGGACGAGGCTATTGCTACTCCAGGGATTTGCTCTTTACACCCTCCTGGAAGAAGAGTGGAGCCAGGGGGGATCAGGCTCTGCTCCCAGGAACGGGGATGGGATGAGGGAAGTGGCCTCAAGTGGCACCAGAGCAGTGCAGGTTGAACATCTGGTGTTATAAACGAGACTCGAGACTTTTTGATGCAGATTAAAATCTGACTCGTTTATTAAGACTGAGCTGCAGCTGAAGGAGGACAGAGGCGAATCCTGTGTGCCCCATGCTACAAACTGGGATAACAACAAACTACACAACCAAGTTCCCCAACACAAAAACCCATGATAACACTCAACACCCTAATTTATACCCTCCCTTAGTCCTGGATTGGTCTGTTTTGGATCCTCTCTGGGATTGGTCGCTTTCTCAGGCTCTGATTGGTCTATAGATGTGTTCATCCTGGTCCAATCACTTTTCCAGGGTGTCAAATGATTGGTGAACACTTCTTCCAATCATTACTCGCGGTGCTGACAATATCTTCATTCCTTCATGTTCTCGAATGTTCTATTCCATAAACCCCCTCTTATATTTCTTACCAATCCCCCATTCTGTCCACCTGACCCCAATCCAATCTTAACCCCAAATATTCCAAAGTCCTTAACAATCCTAGTAACCATCATCTTAACAACTTTACACCATAATTAAACATAGTTAGCTTTAATCCTTTATAACTTTGTAATTCATAATATCAATTAACACTCTAGTAATAACAACTTTAATTAACCTCCCAAGTTCAATGAAAATATCACTTATAATATCTGGGAAAAGTTCTGCAGGGAAAGGATTTTCAAGCTCAGGGCAGTGGTGGAGTCACCATCCCTGGAGTGTCCAAAAAGCTTCATGGAAGGATGGACTCGATGATCTTGGAGGTCTTTTCTGTGGTTCTGTACTTGAGACATCACAGCACCTCCCCAACCCTATGGAAGAGAAGAAAATTCCTTGGAAAGAGGAATTTGCATCGTTGTGGGCAGGATTTTTGGGCCAATGTGGTTTTGCCTTTTAAATTCTTGGAAATCGAGGATCACTGATGCTCTCACCAAGACTTTTTTTTTAATGTTCAAGGCTACAGACAGAAAATCCGTGCTGAGCTCTGTTTCCTGTCCCTTGGGAATGAGATATCCTGGATGAGCTCACCCTGGGAAAGGAGTCAATGCAAACTCAGAAATAAAAGGGGAAAACTTAAATGGCAAAAGTCCATCCAGGGGAGACTGAGGCATCCCCCAGACCAGCCTCACTGCCCAGAGTCCCTGATGTCATAAATCCTCCTGGAAGAGCCCCTTTTCCATGTCCCATGGGAAATAAATGGCCTTTGGTGTAAATCCCGACGCAGGATTTCATAAAACCAGCTCACTCACATGTTTTTCATCTATTTCTTAACTCTTCTTCAATGAAACAGCCAAATGAGAAGTTTCATTTTTTAAGGGGAGATGAGGGAACCTTAAAAAAAGCAGCCAAAATTGTGCAGTTTCCCAAATTCCCACCAAAGTTAGAATGAAGCAAAATTTCATTCCCAAATTATAATTTCCAGAGACATTTTCATTTCCAATGGTTCTTGATTTGATTTTTTTTCCCATGGGAACCTGGAATTACAATGAATACAAACTTTTCCTGCAGAATTTTTAGAGCAAAGAAAATGGCTTTGTTTTGCATCATCTTCCATATTGTTGGGATCTTCTGGATTTTTATTCCAAAAAATGGGGATTGCTCACAGGTTGGACTCAGCGATCCTGGAGTCTTTTCCAACCTCTGGGATTCTGGGATTTAAGACAGTCAAACCTTGCAGAGAATTAATTTTGATAACTCACAGAGCACAGCAGAACAATCAACCTAAAATCCTCATGGAAAACCAAGGCAAAAGGAGAAGGAAAAAATCTCCTGCCTGTTCAACTTGGTGGGAAGAGGCACAAGTTCAAAAATCTTCCATCCAAACCAATATTTCTGCTGAATTCCTGGAGCAAACCAGCATTTCCCTGGTGGAATTGCAGCTTCTTGAACAGTGACTCTACCCAAACCCACGTTGATCTGAATTTCAACAAAACCAGCCCTGAAAGTCCTTCAAAATCCACTTGGTCTGCTCCAAGCATCTCCGACCTCCCTGCACAGATCCAAAGGGTTTCTAGGAATAGGGAAAACATTCAGCATTTTGTGAAATCCTTGAGGAAACAGGAGCTAGCAGGGGGCTGTTGAGTAATAAAGTGACTCTAATTGGGTTAATTAGGAGCCAAAGCTGCTCCTCGGTGCATTCTCACCTGTCTGTTAACGGCACCAATTGAATTTAGGGAACACACTGGGAGAAAATTGCCTGGCTGGATGGAGAGGGGATCATGCAGCTCATGGAATTGTTCAGGGGCTGGTTAATGGGATCTGTGGAAAAAGGGACATAAATCCCCGAAAAGCTGCAATGACTCAGAGCCGCTGTGGGAGAAAGGAGCATCCTTTGCTCTGGGAGCTGCTGAGGGAAGTGAATTCCCCTTTACTCTCTGGTTTAATCCTCATTTTCCTCATCCTCTTCTCATGAGGGAAGTGGATTCCCCTTTACTCTCTGGTTTACCTCCCATTGTCCTCATCCTCTTCCCGATTCCCTTTTCTCCTGGTTCTCCTTTATCCCCACAGATCTTTAACTGTTGTTTGCCCCTTTCTGGATCATTCTGCCCAAATTCCCAGCACCTTCATCTTGAGCCTTCTCACACCAGAGAATTCCCAAGGGACCATCCTCCCCATCTGACATTCCAGTGGCTTCTGGAAGTGTCCAAGGCCAGGTTGGATGGGGCTTGGAACACCCTGGGACAGTGGAAGCTGTCCCTGCCCATGGAATGAGAAGGTCCCTTCCACCCCAAATCCTTCTGGGATCCTAACAGGGTTAACAACATGGATTAGGGAGCAGGCGACAATAAAATCAGGAGAAATCCATATTGTCTTGTTCAGCCTACAGGAATTTTATTGCTCTGAATTTGTGATGGAATTGCAGTCCAGCCCTGGGAAAAGAAAGAAACAAAAAAAAAACCCCAAAAATAATAATAATAAAAATAATAAAAATAATAAAAATAATAATAATAATAATAATAATAATAATAATAATAATAATAATAAATAAAATCCCTGTGGTGGCTGCACTTTGCTGCCTCTTACCAAAGGCCAAAGGATTTCCTTTGTTGGTTAACACAGGGTTAACAAAAATTCCTGGGATCGGTGTGCCTTTTCCATATAAATCCCTCTGCAACTAAAGCCAGGAATCCAAATATTGTTTTGTGCTGAAAGAACACTCCAGCATTACCTGAGGAACCCAAAGGAATTCACAAACAAAGCCAAGCTCAGCGAATTTCCACTTCGCGCTTAATGATGACCTTGAGACGCTCCACTCCTGCATATGGAGGGATTCACCTCATCTCCCGCAATTCCAGCTGGCCTGGAATTCTGAACATTGTGTTTCCAGGTTATTTTGGGTCATTTCCCCGCACAATCAGAATAACTGATTAAACTTATGCAAATATTGTCTGTGAGCCAACTGGGGGAGTTGCTGTTTTGCTCCTGGTTATGTTTGTCACAAATGAATATCAAACCCAAAATCCTGGGGTGCTGGTGGGACAATCCATGGAGGATTGGAATTCCAGACTCTCAGTGGTCTTTATTTGCTAGGCAAGATCTTTCCTTGACCAGATCATATTGACTCGGCACAGGAATATAAATGAATAAATATAAATATAAATTACAGAACCACAGCGCAGTTTGGGTCAAAAATAACCTTTAAAGATCACATCAAGGCGTTCAGGAATAATTGGATTGGAGCATTTTTCCCTCTGGAAACAGACTGGGAAAGTTGGGAATGTTCAGCCTGGGGAGGAGAAGGTTGTGTGGAAGAACAAATTCCAGGATCTGAAGGGAATACAGGGAACAGGAACTGGAGTGATAGGAACAGGGGATGGCTTCAGACTGGAAGAGGGGATATTCAGGTTGGATATTGGGAAGGAATTCCTGGCCGGGAGGGTGGGAAGGCCCTGGTACAGAATTCCCAGAGAAGCTGTGGCTGCCCCTGGATCCCTGGGAGTGCCCAAGGCCAGGTTGGATGGGGCTTGGAGTAACCTGGGATAGTGGGAAGTGTCCCTGCTGTTCCATGGGTCAGGGTACCTCCAATGCAAATAAATTCCCTTCAGAAACCTCTTCCTTGTGCTATTCCATGAAAATCTCAGCAATTCCCCTGTCCCAGCCAAATCCACTGTGCTGCATCCCAACACCAGCCTTGGCTTTCTCCTGCCTGGAAATCTTCATTTGCAGCCTGGCATGTCAGGGATCATTGGGATTTATAACAACATCATTCGGGAGGTATTTAATGGATTAGAGTTCCACTTGGAGCCTTTTCAGTCATTCCAGAGTAAATACTGGATCATCCTCGTGAGCAGCTTCCAAATTAATGTCTCTGCCAAACTTTCTGCCTGAATACAAATCTGTTGCCATTGCTGGGACGCAGGGAGCTGTCACCCCAATTCCACGACGGGAATGCAGCCCCAAATATCCAGAATTCCTACAGCAGCCACCAGATCCTAGAGGACACCTTTAAATAAATAATTAGGTTCTATTGCAGCTGGACCTGGGAATTTTTAAAGCTTGTTTTTGAGCCTGATTTTACAATTTTTAGGAAGTTTTGTTGTTGCTGTTGTTGTTTTAGAAAGGAATTCCTGGCTGGGAGGGTGCAGAGGCCCTGGAATGGAATTCCCAAAGCAGCTGTGGCTTCTCCTGGATCCCTGGCAGTGCCCAAGGCCAGGTTGGATGGGGTTTGGAGCACTCTGGGACGTTGGAAGGTTTCCCTGGCACAAGGGGTGGCACTGGATGGGATTTAAGGTCCCTTTCATCCCAAACCATTCCATAATGGGCTTTAAGGTTTTTTCCAAACCTACCATTGTGGGTTTTTTCTCCAGTATCCGAAGGGGTTTTTTTCCTCCTTCCCACTCCAGACTTCTTTCCCAGGGATCTCTTTCACTTCCAAACCATTAATTCAGATGGTGAAATCCAGGACATTTCCATTGTGTCCCCAGCAGCCACTCACAGTGTCTTAGAAAATTCCAGTTATTCCAAGACACACTTTGATCTTGGAAAATACAATCTACCCGTAGAAATGTAGGAAAAACTTTGGGAATGCCTCTAGGTTGACACAGGGAGGGGGTGGGAGCAGAATTCCTGGTTATAAATCAGCCACACCCCCAATCTCAGCCTGGCAGAGCTGGGATTCATCATTAATTCATTTGCTGTCGAAATCAAAGGAAAAGTATCCGAAGGAACGAAGGGAATGAAAGGAAATGCTGCTCCAGAGGTGTCATGTACTCATCAAATGTGATCCTTTATTCATCACTGAGCTGAATAAAACAAGAAGGAATTCTGTCATCCAGCTTTGGAGAACACGGAAACACCGAGTAAGACAAGACGGATCCCTTATGGGTCTGTAGGAGCAGAAGGAAATGTGGAATCAGGAATTTCCAAATGCCAATCCTGGGAATGCCAGAGGCATAAGGGGCAGCCACAGCAAATCTGGGAATTCCAGCCCAGCCCCTCCCCACCCTCACAGCCAGCAATTCCCAATCTCCCATCCATCCCTGCCCTCTGGCACTGAGAGCCATTCCCTGTGTCCTGTCCCTCCATCCCTTGTCCCCAGTCCCTCTCCAGCTCTCCTGGAGCCCCTTCAGGCCCTGCAAGGGGCTCTGAGCTCTCCCTGGATCCTTCCCTTCTCCAGGGGAACATTCCCAGCTCTCCCAGCCTGGATCCAGCCCTTGGAGCAGCTCCAGCAGCCTCAATTCCTTCCCAGAGCTGCTCCCCACCCATTCTCTTCCCAGCCTGGATTTTTGGCAAGACCCCAAACGGGGTCACAGCTGAGTTACTGAGGCACAAACTTGGGAAGAGATCGAGGAACAAGGAGCTGTGGATTGTCTTGGATGCAGAATTCCTTCACCTTGGGAGAGGGCACAGGACCTGTGACTAAAAGGCACGAGCAGATCCAGCCCTGCAGGATCAGGAGCCTTTGATCTGTTCCACAGCTCCAGGGTGTCAATGCCCATAAATCCGTGGGAATAAAAGCCCTGAGAGTCAGAGGATTTGGGTTTGGAGGGGGTTAGAGCCATAAATTCTGGGATTTAGACCAGAAGGAACGTAGGATTTGAGAGACGACAGGACAATCACGCCTTGGGAGGGAACATCCTTTAATGAGTGTCTGTGAGGAAAGGCCAGCACAGCAAACCCCATAAATCTTCCCCTTTTTATGCATTTGAACATCTCAAGCCCCAGATCCATAACTATGGATTTCACCAGGGCTGTTAAATAGAATAGGATTTCTCCTTTGACACTTGATTTTATGGCAGGGACACGACAACAGAAAGATCTGCCTGAAACTTCAGAGGCTTCCAGCTTTTCCCATAAAAACTTTAAACCTCCACCGTTCCGAGGTGTTTTCCAACGTGTCCCTGCATTCCAGGGGAGGAAGCAGCTTTTGGCAGGACAATCTTCAAGCTTTGACTGTCACATCTCCCACCCAAAAAAATCAGAGCAGGAATGGTTTTTCCAACAGGGGCGTGGCTGCCAAGGCTGGAGGACGTGGAGGCGACTGCGATGCTGCTCCTGAATTTTCCTCGGCACCCTCGGCACTTTTCCTCCTGTTTCTGTGGCCCTGTGCCTTTCCCACCTGGAATGTGTCCCGTGTTTTCACGGCTGGCTTGCCCTGCACGAGGCACTGTGACCGCATGGCGCCTTCGGAGTTTTCCAAGGGGATTTGCAATCCTCGCTCCGCCTGTTCTCATCACCATCTTTACCCTGACAGGATCTGGGGTTTATGGAAGGAGGAGGAATATCTTTATTACCCTGATTTCCCGGGGGTTTTTGGAACTCCTCAGGGTTTATTTATCCCGCTTTGCCCCTCAATTAGGGGCAAAATGCCCTTCCTTTTATCCTGAAGAACGCTCTGTGTGCAGGGAAGGGAATAAATGGGACAAAAGTCCTTCGTGCCATCTGCCAGCGTCACCTTGTGTCCCTTCCAACCTGGAGTCTCCAGACGGGCGCCCAGAGAGCCAGGGGCACAGCACATGGATCATGGCCACACAAGGATCCCACAGCTTGTTTCTGCCAGTGAATTCCCAAAAACCTGAGTGAAAAGGCAGGAAAATTAAATTTTTGTCCCGTTGTCTTAAATCCCCGACCCTTTAAAAAAAAAAGAATGCTTGCTAAACTAACAACATCAATGACTTTAGAGGTTGTTTCCAACTTCAATAATTCCGTGATTTTTATATCCTGCCTGGTTTTTGCATTGTTTAGGGCATCACTGACCTTTAGTTGGACCTTAAATCCCATCTGATCCCATCTCATTCCACAGGCAGGGACACCTTTCCCCATCCCAGGTTGCTCCAAGATCCATCCAACCTGGCCTTGGACACTTCCAGGGATTGGGAAGTGCTGGAATTCAAACCAAGGCTCTGAGCAGGAATTAATGGAATTAACCTATAAAATCATCTCTTTCCCATCCCTCTCCTGCTTTCCCAGGATTCCTGGATGTCTCTTAGCTCCATGCACAGGTTTAACGAGCTCGTATTTTAATCAATTAAATAATCCAGTTGTAATTAAGCAGGAAACATCCGGCTCGTCAAGTGACCTTTGTGTTTGATGGGACAAATATAATTCCGCTGTCACTTCAGTCTGCTTTAACAAACAACCAGAAAATGCTCTTTAATAGGCTGCCACTTTAGGCTGGCTTAAAAGAATGTTTAATCTTAGTTAATTAACGCTGCCTAATCTACCAGAACTAATGAACTTTCAACTCCACCAGTGGGTCACAGCCACCGGGCTGGGTGACACATAAACAACTCAAGTTGCAGATTTATCAACGTGAAAATTCCAGGGAATAAAAGGAAAACGGGACCTTTATTAAATTTGTATCTATTTTAATTTTCTGCCTGTAATTATAGAGTGGGACTAGGATCAGGAATGACCTACTTACATCAAGGAGAAAGTTGTCAGTGTTGGATCCCAGAGAATGCAGGGAGACAAAGCCCTAAAATTAACGACTAATAGCATGTTATTATCACTAATGAGTATTTATTAAATCATCTCAGCAAGGTTTCCTCACCCACTCACAAAATCCTGCTCTTTATGGCTGGTACAGCTGGATTATAGGGAAGGGAAGGAAGGGAATTGCCAGCGGGAACGTGGGAAGAGGATCACGCTTTTCCAACACCTCACTCCCACCTCTCCATGCTCCTCCTCTTCCACTTTTCCCAATTCACAGCAAGATACACAAGGAAATCCCTGGAATGGGCGGTGGGATAAGGGTTCACATCCCCTAGGGGATGCAGACTCTCCGTGTGTGGGGTCAGAACATCCCAAGATCACTCTGGAAAAGGACAAACGTAAAATATTTACAGAATCGGGGAATGGTTTGGATTGGAAGGGATCCAAAGCTCCTCTCATTCCAACCCCTGCCATGGACAGGGACAATTCCCATTATCCCAAGTTTCTCATATCCCAAAGCGTTGATGAAATATCTTTCAGATTGAAAAGCCTCATTTTTTAAAAAGATAAAATTAGGGGAAATTTAAGCAAATCCAGATAAATTTCAGTGAAGAATCCTGAAAAAAAGTTACTCCATAAAATCTCTCCCCGCTGCTCTTAAGTCTTAAAAAGTGAGATAAAAAAAGATGTTCCCAAAGACCTGAAAAGTCGGAATTTTAACTTTAAAAAATAAAGAGCTGCTGTGATGATCCAAATAACTCCCAGGCTGCTTAATCTGCCCTCAGTCCCAGGCTAAATAATGAGGAAGTTGATATGGAAATCAATAAGGATTAAAAGATAAGGATATCATTAATTCCAGTCAACAGCATTCCATAAAAAACAAGTTGTGTCAGACAAATCTGATTTCATTCTTTCCTGAGCTTAGAAATGTGGTGAATGAGGGGCTTTGGGTGGAAGTGATGGAATTTTTTCTACAGGCAGTAAAAAAGTCGTGGTTGCTCATCAAGGGTTGATATTGAGCTGCATTAATTGTGGTGGACAGCAGGGAGCAGGAAAAGGGGACTATTGTTAAAATATGGGAGCAGCTTTGGCTCCCTGTGCCCAGGAAAAGTGGGAAAGGTTCAAAGAACTGATTCGGGGGTGGAAAGGGAGTGAAATCATTAAAAAACAAAAGGAATGATGGAATCATTGAGGTTGGAAAAGACCTTTGGGATCAGCGAATCCAAGCTGTGCCCAGTCCTCACCTTGGCTCCAAGTGCCACCTCCAGCAATTCCTGGGACACCTCCAGGGATGGGCACTGCAAACCTCCCTGGGCACTTCCAAGGCCTGAGCGCCTTTTCCATGGGGAAATTCCTGCTGCTGTCCCCCCTGAGCCTCCCCTGGCCCAGCCTGAGGCCGTTCCCTCTCCTCCTGTCCCTGTTCCCTGGCAGCAGAGCCCGACCCCCCCGGCTGTCCCCTCCTGCCAGGGACTTGTGCAGAGCCACAAGGGCCCCCTGAGCCTCCTTTGCTCCAGGCTCAGCCCCTTCCCAGCTCCCTCAGCAATTCTCCAGCCCCTTCCCAGCTCCCTCAGCAATTCTCCAGCCCCTTCCCAGCTCCCTCAGCAATTCTCCAGCCCCTTCCCAGCTCCCTCAGCAATTCTCCAGCCCCTTCCCAGCTCCCTCAGCAATTCTCCAGCCCCTTCCCAGCTCCCTCAGCAATTCTCCAGCCCCTTCCCAGCTCCCTCAGCAATTCTCCAGCCCCTTTCCCAGCTCCATTCCCTGCCCTGGACATGCTCCAGCCCCTCCATGTCTTTCCCAAATCCAAGGGCCCAAAACAGGACGTGGGAATTGCAGTGAGGCCTCAGCAGTGCGGGCACAGGGGACAATCCCTGTCCTGCTCCCACTGCTTTGGGTGCCCAGGGAGAGCTGCAGAAATCAAGGACTGGGAATCTTTTTCCTGCCTCCAGCACTGGGAAGGCTTCATGGATATCCTGAGCACAATCCTGGCACTTCTGCTTCAAAAAGACAGCTGGGAAACCATAAAAAGGGAACAAAAGGTCTGGAAGAAACTTTCCAGAGGTCAGAAATAAAATTCCCTACAGCCAGACTGAGAGGGAGTGACTGCCTGAATTGTTAAATATTCCTTTAATCCAGCTGAGGAAGGAGGAATTGTAATGAAAGGCTGGAAACAGGGATGAGAGAGTAACAGTGGGAAGTCACCCAGTTTGAGCAGGAAGCAGGATTCATCCCAGGAGCTGGGAGGAGGGAAGGAGTTTCCATCCCAGCTGGGAATGGAGCCTCAGCAGGAGAAAATATCAGGAATTCTAATGGCCATGGATAAGAAATCATCCCACCAGCCTTAACCCACATAGATTTGCCAATCTTATAATTCAGGATTTGCACCATTGTGGCTCCTAGGAAAGAGATCCGTAAATAACATTCCTGCATCCCAAGGGATAAAGTAGCATTCATCCAAAAGATGCTCCTTGTTCCTCAATGGATCTGGAGAGCTCTGCACCAGGTGATGTCAAATTTTTTTTCCTGACTTGGATGATTTAGGGATTTTCCTCTATCCCTGGAACAACACCAGGGAAGGAAGCAGGAGATGGAATTCTGCAGTGACTTCCATGCAAAGACTAGATCATCATTGTGGATTCTTCTCCCTTCCAAACTTACAAATGTGTGGAAAACAATGATTCCCTTAACTGAGCTGGGTATCTGGAGAAGATATTTTTAAAATCCCAGGAATTTCAGGCCAGATTTAGAACTTGGCACTTCCTCCCTGTCACAAAACCCATCTTTAAATGATATTTGTGAACTTTCAGGTGCATTTTGGTTCTAGAAACCAACATTTATTTAAAAAATGTATTTAACCTTCGCTGGATAACGAATGGAAACTCCACATAAAACTGTTCCCACTAAATGGATGAGGAATTGGAATATTTGGGATATTTGGGGGGTTCATTTTATGGTTCTTGTATGATTTTCCAAGCAGTGAAAATACAGTTGTTGTGCCACAGCTGGTTTGCTCCGGGAAAATAATCCTGAGGGAATTGTCCACGTGGCCTTGTGTGTTTGTGGGAATGAGCTTGTTGGAATATTCTGGAGTTTCTTGAGGAGATTTGCTCTGATGCCACTTCCTCCATCCTTCCACTTGTTCCTTGCAGAAATCCCTGAAAGAAATTGGTCTCTCCCTCCACATTCCACCTGCTGGATGTGGAGGAGGAATTTTCACAAGGATACGGAGGGACAGGACAAGGGGAATCACTCTAAACTGAAGGAGAGGAGATGTTGATCTGGAAGAAATTCCTGGCTAGGAGCATGGCATGGATTTTCCAGATTTGCTGTGACTGCCCCTGGATCCCTGGAAGTGTCCAAGGCCAGGCTGGATGGAACTTGGAGCCACCTGGAATCATGGGAGGTGTCCCTGCCACAGCAGGGGTGGGATGGGATTGAAGATCCCTTCCAACCCAAACCATTCCAGGATTCCTTGGTATTCCAACCACCACCAGCAGCACAAGGACCAGGAACATTTCCAACATCGCTTTTGGCACAGGAATAAATCATGGATCATCACAGACCCTGCATGGAAAATGGGGCTGAACGAGGAACGTTTGAATGATGGGTTTGGAGCTTTTCCCCGTCACATTTCACTTCCTTACTTTCAATTCCTGAATTTTTTGTCCCTCTGAAGTAACAGAGGCTTCCTACAGGTGGAAAAGATCTAAAATGGAGAGAAGGCAAAAGTTACTTCCAGTAAATCTGTAAACTCCGGGATATTGGGACTGACTGGTGGAATTGCTTTCAGCAGCCTCTGCTCACACAGCAGCTTAAAACCCATCAATACTTTAAACCCAGCCCCAAGTCTCTATTCATGGCCTAATAAAGCTGTCAGAGTAAAATGTTTCCGAAAGAATTTTCCATTGGAAGTTGTCTCCTGCCAGAGCTTTAAAAGTACAGTTGCTTTATCCCAAGGACCAGTGAATGCAAATTGATTTTGAGGGAAAAATATGCCAAGACCGTAATTCTCTTCCTTCGAATAAATGGATTCCTTTTAATAGGCAGCAGCTTTATTAATTAGGACGCTGCAGACAGGAGAGGAGTTGATTTGAGGAGGTTTTGAGCTCAGCTCAATGAATTAAATTTGATGCCAATGCAAATGGTTTCAGCGAAAAGCTTTGAAACCCAGCCCGAATCTTCCTCGTTCTTTTGTGGTTTGGAAAATAAGAAACCTGGGAAGCAGAAAGCCTTGAAATAGGGCTTGAAAGCCTTGGAATATTTTTTATTCCTGTTAAAAAATTACAAATAAAGCTGGAATGAAAATCCAGACAACTTGAAAATAGAGAGAACCTTCTTTTCCTGAACTTCAAAGGAATGTTTTTTGCAGCAGGCACGTTCTGAAGGTGGGGGAGAACTGAAAAAGAATAAACAATTCCCATGAATTCCATTGAAATTATCTGGAAAGGTCATTCCAAAGCACAGCCCTCATCAAACTCCACATGAGTATTTATTTGGGTGTAGGATCCCAGAATCCCAGGGATTCTGTCCCTGTGTGTTGGGATGTGTGTCCCAAAAACCCAGATGGAGCCATCCAAGGATTGTTGGGAATACTCAGTGGGAAAAACAGGATGTGGCTGGAGAAGGGGCCATGTGGAGGTGGGAATTTTCTGGGAATGCCATCCCTGGCCTGGCTCAGGTCAGGAATGAGACCAGGAATTGCTCACGGACTTGGGGGGGATTGAGACCATCCCAGAACCTCCAACCCATCCCCGGGAAGGTCCAGAAGAACAAACTGAGCACAGGAACAGATTTTTCCTCCAGGATATGGAAAACTCATCCCTAAAAAGCTGCCCCCAAATCCTGGGAGAAGCCCCTGCACACCCCCTCAGTCGGATCAGCACCGGAGCCAGCACTGGAGATCTCCCTTTGTCCCTTTCTCCCTCTTCCCTTTCATCCCACCCTTATCCAAACCCTGCTTCCATGGGCTCATCCCAGGAAGTCATGGACAATCCAATTCCCACACCAAATTCATAATTGACCAATAAACTCTTGAATCTTTTGTGGATCCCCCGGCTTTTGTCGTTCCTTTCAACCCCAACATCTACAAATCCTGGATGCTCCCTTCCCCTCAGGGATGGGAAGCCACATCTTGTCATTCCCATTATTTCCATCAATAAAAAAGGCTTGGAGTAAAAGGAGGCTGAGCCTAAAGGAGCAAAATTCGGTTTTTCCTGCTCAGAGGAGGAAACAATCAGGAAGAGGAATTTGTGCCACACTGAGTACAACTAAAACAAGAAAATAAAGAAATTGTAAAGTTCAGTCTCTGGCCCTCAGTTGCATCTTTGAAAACTCCATGGATTTCTGGGTTTATTACAAAATAAAAGGGTTTTAATTTAGAATTAATTTTATTAAATTTTTTTAATTAATTGAATTGAATTAATTTCATTTAGAATTAGAATTTCATTTCAATCCTGTTTCAAACATCCAAGATTTATTTAAGTGGAAAATTGGGAAATAAGAAAGCAAAAACCCAAGTATTCTTTAAAAACCACTCCGGAGTTTGTTATCCAAATTAAGGGACCTGGGGGTTGAGTCACAGCTTTCAGTTCCAGTGTTTGCTAAATTTGTGGAGAAAAAAATCCTCTTTTTTTGGTCTAATTCCAACTGCCAATCTTCCCTAATTGGATACCAGGAATAAACCTTTGCACAAGGCTGGAAACACTCGGCCCCATCCCCCAGCAAAGCTGAACTCACCGAGCCCTGGAACTGAGAATCCCAAATATTGATGCTCAGCCCAACTTTTATTGGTTAAAATCCCCTTATTCCTTCCTGAGCTGTGGGCACAGAGAGGAAAACACCACCAGATGGGATCAGCTGCAATTCCAACACCAAAACTCCTTTAAATTGGATTTTTACAGCTGGATTTCATGTTGTCACTGCAAAAAAAAAAACTAAAAAAAATTATAAATCTCAATTGCAGAGAAAATACTTAATCTGGTCTTTCTTTTTTCCCAAAACCAGACTTTGGCAGCTCTCTTTCCTTCCAAGCACCACCTGATCCTGTGACACGTCCATCAGTCATCCAGAGGGTTGGGATGCTGCATATCATGGATAGGGCACAGCTCCTTAGCCTCAGGAATTCTGTCACTGACACCACAAAGTAAAGTTTTCCCTTGGGGTGTCCCAAAATTGACTTTTCCCTGATTCCTCACAGAAAATAGATTTAAAACCATGAAAAAATAATGATTTCGGTGATTCCTGGGGAAATTTTCTGGGAGTTTCTCCACAAGAATTCTCCAATCTGACAAATCCCAGCGTGTGTTTTCCCAAAGTCCCCGCTGCAGGCAGGATCCATTTCAGATAAAACCAACATTAAGCAGAAAGGTTGTCATCAAAGCTCTGCCTTCTCCTGGAGGCTGCTCCCTGATCCTCCTGACAGGGAATTATCCAGGAAAATGAAAAGACTCCGACAGTCTCATTGGGTATTGTTGAAAACTGATTGTATCTGAATCCAGAGCCAACTCCAACAGGCTCCTTCTGTCCTGGGAGAAAACAAATGAGGTGTTGTTGGCTCTGGATTTGATCCACCTGGAAAATCCTCACCTTCCGGGATCTTTCAATAATGTTATAAAGAAATGCTCTTGGGTGTAAAGGGACAGATGAGAAAGAGGGAGAAAAACTTGGAATGTTCTCCTGGAGAAGGGAAGGATCCAGGGAAGGCTCAGAGCCCCTTGCAGGGCCTGAAGGGGCTCCAGGAGAGCTGGAGAGGGGCTGGGGACAAGGGATGGAGGGACAGGATACAGGGAATGGCTCCCAGTGCCAAATTTTACCTCTGGAATGCCAAACGGGGTCAGTCACCTTGGCTAGTGTGGGAACAGATGATAGGGAGGGATATTTCCTCCAAGAAAAACCTGTCCCAGTGTTCCCGTGGCTCTTACTCCTTATTTTGCAGAGACTGGGAGGCAGGAAAGTGGGAAAGGACTTTGGAACGTCCCATTCCTTCTGGAGCACTGGGTTTTGCAGCCTGTGGGGTTTGGAAAGGATGTCCTTAGGATCTTTCTGGATGAGATGCCCATTCCCAGCTCACCTGAAAGTAGTGGAGACAAAATTCCATGGCCCTGAGAGTCCTTTTCCAATTCCTGCCACAAGCATTGTCTGAATCCATTACGGAGCCACAAATGGAAAGGAACTGGGAAAAAACATCCCATGGATCCAGCTGTACATGAGGAATATAAAGTAAGAAATTCAAGGTCTTTATTGACCTGGTTTCTTTATAATTCCTGTCTTTCCTAGACTTTGATTTCCCTTGATGTGGGAATTATGGAGAGATTGGCTTGGAAGGACCTGGAAGGGGCTGGATAGACCTGGAAAAAGAGGCCAGTTTTGTCCTCTTGGTTTTCTTTCCTCTGCTCTTCCTCCTGCTTCACTCCCAAGGTTCCAAATGTGCTCCAGGCAGCAGGACACGACCTTGGGAAATACTAATTTCTTCTTAATTTAATTAAAACGGGGCTATCTTTACATGTCCCACCCTTTCATGGTGGCACATAATGGCATAATCCAAATTTTCTGTGCCATTTTCATTCCTCTTTTCCTGTAAACCATTTGCAGCTTGGGGTCACCATTTCCTCTCAAAAGCCAAAAAATAAAAGGGAATTAAAGAGAAAATAAAAAAAAAGAAAGGACATTCATGTAGGGGAAGATACATCTTGTAAATTAATTAAAGACCTTCCCCTCTGTAGCTCGTTCAACATCTCCCTGTTGTCCTTTGTCTCCTCAGATTTTCCCACTAGGAGAAAGTTCTTCGGAAGCTGTGGATAAAGAAGTCTTGGACTACCTGCAAATCAGCTTTATTGATCCACATGTCCTGAAAACTTAAAATAATTGGGAAAAAACCCAAACCTGGAGTTCAAATGGAGGTGAAAAATCTTTCTCTTCTCCATGACCTGCACAGAAAAATCTTCTCCTGAAAGGTAAAGCTTTGGATTCAGCATTTTTCCAGGAAATTTGCCATGATTAAATATCCATATGACCCCATCCCGAGCAGGGATATAAATTGGTAGAACAGCAGGATATAATTTTAGGAAATTAATTAAATTCCTTATTTGTGATATAATTCAGAGAATTGCGGAATAATTAAAGTTGGAAAAGACCTTAAAAATCAAGCCCAATGTAGTCCCAGCACCAATTCCAAGTTTCCTTGGAATTAAAATCTGTGTCCAGGTGCAAAGACTTTAAATATTAAAAGCCACTTTTTTATCAAAGAGAGCTAAAAAAATCAAATTTATTTTCAAATGTATTTTTATAATGTTGAATTTCTTCATCTCTTTGTCTTTGCACCATTCAGGAATAATTTGTCTCCTTGCTAACACCTCAGTAAGATGAAGAAAAATGGTTCTAAAATTAATTCCATGCAGAAATATTCCTCCTTTCTAAAAGGGTTGTTGGATAGTAACAAATGATTGGGAATTGTTGGGTTTCTGAGAGTTTTATCAGGGATAAAATCTATCAACAATGTGAATCCAAAAGTTAATAAATTAATAAGAAAGATGATGTCAAACTGTGATTACACTTGGATCTTCCCCTGCATGCTTTGCTCCTCAAGCTGCACAACAAAATTAAATTCACATTAATTTCACATCTTCCAAGTGCTCCTGCTCACCTATGAACTGAATATTCCTGGGAAATATCCCGAGGAGCAGATTCCTGACTTCAGTCCCAAAACAGGACACCACAAATCCTGGATCTGCGACAGAGATTCCCGCCGCCCAGGGATAATTCCCACCCACTGGGGATCCACCTCAATTATCCCAAGGATAATTTGCAGGCAGGAGCAGGGAAATGCCAAGATTGGAACAAAGCCCGGTTCCTTGGAGAAGTTTTAGGAGAGAGGAAACCCCTGGAAAAGGGAGGAAGTGAGACACCACAAAGAGGTGAAATAATCTGCTCCTGACAATGAGTTTCCAGCTAATCCTGAAAGGTGGGTTGCCATGAAAGGGGATTCCCTTTCACCCTTTAATTAGGTGAATTAGGAGAACTGGAATTTTAATTAGCTGGCATTGGGTAATTAAATCCTGGCTTTAGTTGTATTTTGGTTCCACAGGCTGAGGATGAACTGCAGAAAAGAGATTTTTTTTTTTTTCCCCACTCAGCACTTCTTGCCTTTCATTCCCATGGAATTTCCTTGTGCTTGGACATCAGGGATGGATCCTGCTGAGGGAAACCCTCCCCTTCAAAGGTTCTTCCAGCTGCTCTTCCCACCAGAAGAAGTTTTGCTTTCCTCAACCTTTCCCATTTTCCTGTTCTTCAGGAATCCCTTCAACACCCACCCACCAGGGCTCCCAGCAAAGCTGCAGCTTTGATTTTAAATATTTGGAGAGTTCGGCCCTCAAGATTTCTCTCCCAGCCCTTTCCTACCCTAACTCGCTTCCTTTTATTTTTTAGCCATCTCCATTAAGTTTTGTCCTGATTCTGAATCAGAAAAACCCTAAAATCCCACAGATTTTTCCAGTTTTGCTGAATTTCAAGCCTCACTTCCCACAAGTTGTCCCAGAGTGCTTCCATCCCTTCGCTGTCTTACCAATCTTCTGTCAATGTATCCTGAAAAAGAAGGAAAACCCACTTTGCTCCCTTGCTTTTTCCCTTTCCAGTGATTATTATTATTTAATAACACTTTCCTTGGTGGTTTGGGGGAGGATTTCCAGGAAATGGATTCAAACACAAATCCCATTGGACAGAACATTGCAGCTCCTCTGGAGTCGTTCAGTCTTGTTCTTCTCATCCCTTTTTTCTGTCCCTGGCTGGGATATTCCTGAGGAGAAGTGGGAGCAGGCTGGAGCCAGAATCCCGTTGTGCCCTCAGTCTGTTCCCATTCCCTTTCCTCTCTGGAAAAAGGGCCGGGAAAACTCATTGGTGCTGTGTGGTCTCTGCAGTTTAAATTACCTTTATTTTCAGGAAAAGGACAGTTCTCATCCTGCTGCTGCAGCAGGAAAAGCGCTGGAAAAACAGGAATTGGAAGTAGTGGAGAGTCACATTTATTTCCCTCAATTTTTCCAACGATTTAGCATGGAATCATGGAATGGCTGAGGCTGGAAAAGACCTCCAGGACCAAGTCCCACCATGAACTCAGCACCACCACTGAACCATGTCCTGAAGTGCCACATCCACCTTTCCAGGTGTGGGGGCTCCCTCTGGCCCTGGAAGCCTTTTCCAGTGCTGGACAACCCTTTCCATGACGGAATTCTTTCCTAATTTCCAATCTAAACCTCCCCTGGCACAACCTGAGGCCATTTCCTCTTGTCATGAATAGAAAGAGGAAAATCTAGAGTTCCCAAGGAGAATTCCATCAAGGATTGCTGCAAATTCCTAAGCTGGAAATCTTTGAAGCCAAAAGAGCTGGAGATGGGAAAGGTTGTGGGGGGAAGAATTAATTGAGACATTCCAGTTTAATCCAATCTTGGACAGGGATTGGAGCAACCTGGGATAATGGAAGGTGTCCCTACCCATGGGATAGGGTGGAATGGGATGATCTTCAAGGTCCTTTCCAACCCAAAGCATTCCATGACGATTCTATTCCATGATTATATGCCCAGACCACATTTCCAACATTTCGTAGCAAATCACTGGGAATTTGGGACGAGCAACAGCTTCTTTCTCCCCACAACACTGCCTTGAGACTAATCATTTCTGCCTATTAACATCAAGAAATCTTTTATTTTAATTAACAAAGACCCCTCCCTCAGATCAGCCCCTTCTAAACAAGAATCATTTTCCAATTTTTTTTTGGAAGGGAATTCTATCCCTCTGATTTACAGCTACCATTTCCTAATGCCAGGCTCTCAAATATTCATTCCTTAATCGCAGATTCAGCTCTCTTCCAACGCAGTATCACCTTCCTTTTATTTTTTTTATTTTTTTTGTTTTAGTTATCGAGGAAAAGAATTCCAGAGCTCCACGATAAAATCCTCAGAAGGTTTGAAATATGAGCTGGTGATAATTTTCAGCTTAATAGGCTAATGGGAACTGGGAAGAATAGGAGTAAATTGCCCAAATATTCCTAAATTCTCCATGGCAGGGTAATATGGGAGCACGGACATCACTTATTAATTGGAAACGTTTTCCTGAATTTATTTGACATAGCCATTAAATGGAAACATTGCTTGAGGATGAGCACAATGGGGTTTATATGCTCAAATTCTTCTTTCCAAATGATTTCAAGCACTCAAAAATGCACCTGGAAATGGTGTCAGTTAAAAACGCTTCATTTATTGGGCGCCTTGAATCTTCCGAGGAGGGAGAGACGGAAATTAAGCTCAAAACATCCCTAAAGAACTGCTGACATTCCCCGAATGTTCTCAGACAAGAGGGAGATGTCTTTCCCAAGGATTTCATCTCTCCCTAAAATATCCTGTTCATCCATCACCCAGTGCCTGATCCCTCCCCATCCCTCCAGCTCGAGCTTCTCGGGGATTCTCGGGATTTATGGAGAGCCGCTGCTTTAATTTAAGGGGTAATTTTTAAACCAGCTTCCCTAAGCCGGTGCGAGACTCCCCAGGGATAATCCCCTATTAGCTCATCCCAAATGTTTTATTTAGCTCCTGCTGGCTGGGAAGAGCTCTAAGTCCAACGAAAGTGGCCATTTTTAGCTGGGATAAATCTTCCCGCTGAAAGGCAAGGCGGGGTTTGGCCAAACTGATGGGACTTTCCATGGGAATGAGCAAATCTCAGCTTGGGAGCGGCTGCTGCTGGCTGGGTTTGTCCTCAAAATTCACCCACTTGTTTATTTGACATCAGGAGCCTGGAGCAGGGTGCTTTCCCTGGAATGTGGTCTGGGAGCTTGGATAATGCCGTGGGATGGGAGGGGCATTGCGAGCTGGGTTTGGTGTGGAATTCGGGTAAAACCAGTCTGGCTCAGCAACCCCAAAGTTAAAACCCCTGATCAGTGGAGGTTCTCCTGCCATATTCCTGCTTGGAATGTGTGGGAATTCTTCCTTTGGGAAGGGAGCACCCTCCAAGGATTCTCCTCAAGGTCAAGAGCCCTGCCCAGGAGTGTTGGTGTGGGTGAGTTTTGTCAATCTCCACTTTATAATTGTTTCTTTTTTGCTGCCTTCAGTAAAATTACTTGAACAGAATTGTTTTATTATATTGCACTGTATTATTAGACTGTGCACTCAATAATTCTCATTAAGATCTTTCATCCAATCATTTGTCACAATAAATGATTGCTGTTTATTTAAATGGATCTGATTTTCCGTCATTAAAACCTGTGGGATGAAGTGGCAAAACTTAAACCATTGACTGGGATTGGATCCAGCCAACCCCAGGTGACCCCAAGGAGTTTAGGAGCAAAAGAATCCTCTCTGCATCCCCTGATGTGATGGGAGCTTCCCTAAAAGCCTTTGGATCTCCCACCACCCATGACAGGAGCACAGGGAGATTTCCTCCAGGCAACCCCTCCAGTCTTGCCCAACTCTAAATCCATCATCCCTTATTCCCCATGGAGCATTGTCCCCACATCCATGGAATCACAAAATCCAATCATAGAATAATCAAGGTTGGAAAAGCCCTCTAAGATGGAGTCCAACCATTCCCAGCACTGCCAAGGCCACCCCTCATCCCTGTCCCCACATCCAGGTGGCTTTGAAATCCCTCCAGGGATGGGGACACCTCCAGGGATGAGGATTTTCCCAAGTTTACACTTGTGCTCTGGGATGGCCCTGCTGGGGCAGGGAAGTGGGGTCAGGAGCCTCCTGTGGTTCTTTCCAGCCTGACCCATCCTGGGATTCAGTTTTGGGTAATAATCCCAGAAATCCAGAAATGGGCAGAAAATCCAGTTCTTTCCTCTGCTCCTTTTCTTTGAGATTCCCTCTTAAGCGAATCCTCCTCGACTCTGGATCAGGAGCTGGAAAAATCCACACCCTTAACACCCCTTGTGCTACACCAGTGTAACCCTAAATAAATTCCCAATGTTATGGAAGAACTGGAAGAATGGGGCTGAAGCAAAGGGATGTGGAACAGCCAATTCCACCAGCAAATCAAAACTTGTTGGAATTTTATGAAAGCAAATCCTTGGGATTTTTCCTTTGAGCGACCTCCAATAATGAAAAGTGTGCCTTGGGTGTTTTTTTCCAAGCCATCATTCTCTTCAGGCATGGGAATTGCTGGGAATCACTGGCTGGATGTGGGATCGATCAACTCGGCGCTGATCCAGCACAAATATCTGGGAAAGAAGCCCAAAACAGGAGCTTGGGAATGCAGCCCACAGGGAAAGGTCCTCCCTGGGCAGAGGGAAGGAAGGAGCTGAAGGAACAGAGGAATTGAGGCTCTTCTCCATTTTTCCCGGTTTTATTTTCCATAAATTTCCTAAATTCTGCTCCTTCCAAGTGCGTCAGTATTGAGGTATTTCCTACAGTTCTGCTCCTCATGGAATGGGAGGACAATTGAATCTCCAACATGACAGGCTGATCTTGCCCAATATTTTTTTCCACCCCCCAAAAAAAAATAAGACAAAAAAATCCAATAATCCAAACCAGGACAAAATTTGGATTCATGTATGGAATTATAGAAATATTCCCTTGTGTGATAATTTAATTTAAAATATTATGAACGGCTTTGGGATTTTCCTGCTCCCCCAAAACCAAAGAAATGTAAGTCAAAGATGCATCTCTTCATCTTTATTCCACTTTGTATCTCATTGATGAATAAATTTAGGATTTTAATTCCTATCCAAGGAATTATTTCAGAGTATTTTAGGGAATCTCAGCTCCTCCAGGAATTAATAATACATCTCTGAGAGCCCAGATTTCCAGGAGAAACCCTGGATATCCCATCCCTGGGTAATTCAATGCCAGGTTGGAGAGAGCTCAGAGCACCCTGGAAAGTGGAAAATGACCCTGCCCTCCTCCGGTAAAGAATTCCTGTAGGAAACAACCCCTGTCTGAAATTCCAGGGTTTCCCAGTGATTCCCAAAGTATGGAACAAAATTCATCCCAGTGAGAGCAATTTCTCCTCTCCTCCTCCCCAAAATGGACCAGGAAGGAGAGGATGGAGGAGTCCTGTGAAATGTGAGTGGGCAAGGAAAGAAAAAAACAAGATACAAAGGGGAGAATTCCTTCTGGAGTCACAGGAAGGGTTGGGATTTGGGAATTTTTTTTTCCTGTTTTTAAATTAAAGCTGGATTTTCTCCCCTCTGCAAGTGAGAATTATTTCCAGGTAATCACACCCAGGTTTGTCCTGGTGCACAGGATGCACAACAAGCACGATCTGCATTCCTCCCACTGCCCGAGGATGCTGTCCAATTCCCTAAATTACAGCTCTGGGAATTTATGTGGTTTTCCTGCACCTTTCAGGGTGGTTTTCTTTACAATCCGTGCACAAAGCGAGAATGGCATTCCCAAAATTACAACCACTCAGCAGGGAGGAATAGAAGCCAGGAGAAAGGATGAAATCCAGGGCTGGCTCAGGAAAAAACTGGAATTTAGAGCCAGCCTGGGAGAGCTGGGAATGTTCTCCTGGAGAAGGGAAGGATCCAGAGAAACCTCAGAGCCCCTTGCAGGGCCTGAAGGGGCTCCAGGAGAGCTGGAGAGGGACTGGGGACAAGGGATGGAGGGACAGGACACAGGGAATGGCTCCCAGTGCCAGAGGGCAGGGATGGGTGGGAGATTGGGAATTGGGAATTGCTGGCTGGGCTGGAATTGCCAGATTTGCTGTGGCTGCCCCTGGATCCCTGGCAGTGCCCAAGGCCAGGCTGGACATTGGGGCTGGAGCAGCCTGGGACAGTGGGAGCTGTCCCTGCCATGGCAGGGGTGAGATGGGATGAGTTTAAGATCCCTTCCAACCCAAATGATCCTGGAATAACTCTTTAATGGGAACAGGACCATTAAAGGGAAGGGTCATTAACTCATCTTTTAACCCAACCCCACATTTCCCAGCCCCTTTTCAGCCAAGATGAGCTGCCCTGAGGCCACTCCCTTTGTAAAAGGGATGATCTTTGTGTCTCAGAAACAACGACTCCCCTTTCATCACCCGAGGAAAGGCAGAACCAGCTGATCAAGCCACTTCTTTTCAAAGGAAATTTATTTTTTTCCCCCTTTGCTTTCGGGGTGGTGCTACCCTGAAAATCCCCGAATTCTGCTCAACAAGAGGCAAGAAAAGCAAAAGCAGCTGAATTTGCTTACTGAGCCACTCAGAGCTGTGGAGTCAGCAAGTTCTTGGCAGCAAAGATCGCTTGACCTCCGTGTATTTGAAGACAGGTTAAAAAAAAATAAAAAAAAAAGACTATTTTGAGTTGTTCTAAATGCACGTGGGGGAAGAAAAATAAAAAAGCTCTTCACGTTAAATCTTCTCACAGGGGAAAAAATTCAAAAGGTGGAAAGGAACAAAAAGTGGGAAATGTTTTATGGTATAAGCTCTGAATTGCCCCAGGATGATGATGGAGCTATGGAAAACGAGCAGTGAGCAGGAAATTAAAAAGAATTTAATCCATGTTCAGCAATTGTAGGAAGTTGGGAGCTGGGATTTGCTCCCATGGAACGGGCAAGAGGAGAGGGAATGGCCTCGGGATGAGCCAGGGGAGGCTCAGGGTGGATACTAGGAAAATTTCTTCATGGAAAAGGGTGCCCAGAAAGTCCACAAATGTTAAATCCTGGAGGGATTTAAAAATTGTGTGGATGTGGCACTTGGGAACGCGGGTCAGAGGTGGCCTGGACACTGCTGGGAATGATTGGACTCAAAGGTCTTAAAAGCCTTTTCCTACTTTAACATCTCTCCCGCAAACAGGGAAGACAAAACACTTGCTTTGGATAAAATCCCTGACCATGAACACTTGGACACTTCCAGGGATCCAGGAGCAGCCACAGCTTCTCTGGGAGTTCTATTCCAGGGCCTCCCCACCTTCCCAGCCAGGAATTTCCTTCCCAATATCCAGTTTAAACATCTGCTCTTTTCATTTCCAACCATGCTCTCCTAGCACTTTCTGTCCACCTCAAAAATTGTTCTCCCTCCTTTTAGAAGCTCCTTTGAAGGAGTAGGAAGCTGCAAATGAGGGTTTGGATTTGCTGTGGGAACCTCCTGCAGCTTCCAGGGAATATTTGCAAAGCAGGGAAGAGACTGGGGCTGATCTCAGGCACGTGGAGTTTTCCCACAAGGAACGTTTGCACGCTGAGTCTCCAGGCCTGAGCTCGGAATTAGCCGGATTTTGGGGAATTTCCACCAATCGGAGGTGGCCTGGCTGGGAACAGGGAATATTATTTTGGGAGGAATGCCATGGAAACCAGGCAGTGCTGCTGGAAAAATCCCTCCCAGCTCTACCTGGTGTCTCATAGATCTGTACTCCAGGGCTTGTGTGAGGCTGAAGCTCCAAACGAATCGTTTCCCTCATCCCTCCTTTCCAGATTTTCCGGCTAAAATTATTCCTCCTTAACTTCTTGCTCTCATGGGACTGTATTTGCAAAAAAGCTGGAATTTGTACCAGGCTCTGCAGCAGCTTTTTGATCTTCCCTGCTTTTTTCATTGTTTCATCTTCAGACAGAGGCTGGTTGGGCTTTAGGACTCCTTAATTCTGGGAGCTTCCCGCATTTCATTTTGCAGAGTCCTCTCTCCTTCTTTTTCCAGTCTCCTCCACATTTCATTTTCCAGAATCCTTCACGGCATGGCTATAACATGGAAAAAGATGGATCAGGCATTCTATTCCCATTTAAATACCTGCAGCTCCCCTAGGAAAACCCGTATTGGTTTCCAGTCCATCCGTTCCTATGGATTTCCTATCTATTGGAAAACTGGTGGCATCCAGAGACCCTTTATGGATTTCTGCTGTCACTGGTGGATCCTTAATGTTAATTGTGACTCTTCATGTTTGCTTAGTGAAGGCTTTTTTCATCCAGTGGGGTGTGGGAAACATGGAAAAATTGGAATATTTCAGTTGGAAGGGACCTACAAGGATCAGTCCAGCTCCTTAAGCCTATCAGGGCTGATAAAGGGTTAAAATATGGGTTTATTTTTTTAAAATTTATATATAATATGGGGGGTTTTTTTCTATTTTCCAACAGGTTTGAGGCACCTACCTCTCTGAGGAGAGGGAAAAAACCTATTCCAGGGTTTTTTTGCCCTGTCCACAAAGGAATATTTTCCCATCCCAGGTGTAACTGTGGAAGACACATTCTCTTCCAGCAGGTTTTTTATTTTGAAGATGATTATCTGGGATTCTGACCAAAATAATTCCATTGTATCCCAACAAAAGGAATGCTTGGTTGTCCAGCATAGACCAGCCTGTATCCCAGATCCTGGCAGCCAGCGGGAAAGAGGGAAAAAGAGGATTTGGGAAGTACCAGAGCCTTAAATGCACCTCCAATCTGTGCTGTGGTGGCACCTGAGTGACAGAGCACCGCTGTCACATGACAGTTCATCCACAGCCTCTGGAATTTGGGAAGCTGGAGGTGACACTTGGAGGTTTCCAGGCTGGCTCATGTGGGCACTCAGCATTCCCTCCGTGTCCTTCCGATCCCAGGACATTCCTTCTCTCCGGTGCTGTTCCAGCCTCACCTGCTGGCTCATTCCTTGGGATTGATGCATTTTCCAACAGCCCGTGACAGCTGAACCCTTTGGAGCCTGATTGGCTGGGAAAGGTGAGGAGTTCCAGGGAAATGCAGTTGGAAGCTCAGACCTGTGGCCTGGGGTTTAACCTTTGGAGTGCTGGGAGCAGGAAAATGGGATTTTAGGCACTGAACACCCACACAAAGCTCTCAAGGAGAGGGATCCGTGTATGCCAGGGCTGGAGCTGGAGGCAGAGGGCAGGATCCAAGCGGTTCCAAGGTCTTTATAATTCCAGACGTTCTGGGAATGCTGCAGATTTGCCCAGGGTGTCTCACACCTTGGATTTACAGATGGAAATCCTCAGACTTGGTTTTCAACCCTTTTTGAAGGATTTCCTCCCTCAGCAGCTGTGGTTTTGTGGCTTTGAGGAGATTAAAGGTTTGCTTTTCCATATTATCTCCCCCCATCCAGTTTTGGCTATTCCCAGTTGGAATGCCTGTCTAGGAGGAGGACAAGGAAATGCCAGCAGGGGAATTTCCAGGCAGGAAAAGTCAGGGGGTTTGGAACAAATGCATCACTGGACTGAAACAGTGCACAGAAAACACACAAAGTGCTTTTCCATGAGGTTTCCATGGGGGAACTGCTGAAGGAGGCAGAAATTCCCCCAGTTTTCCACAAGAGCAGCTTCACTGTGTGCTTGGAAAATCCCTCCAGGATCAGAGTCCGAGCTGTGCCCGATGCCCACCCTGTCCCCAGCCCAGAGCTCCGAGTGCCACCTCCAGCAATTCCTGGGACACCTCCAGGGATGGGCACTGCAAACCTCCCAGGGCACTTCCAAGGCCTGAGCGCCCTTTCCATGGGGAAATTCCTGCTGCTGTCCCCCCTGAGCCTCCCCTGGCCCAGCCTGAGGCCGTTCCCTCTCCTCCTGTCCCTGTTCCCTGGCAGCAGAGCCCGACCCCCCCGGCTGTCCCCTCCTGCCAGGGACTTGTGCAGAGCCACAAGGGCCCCCTGAGCCTCCTTTGCTCCAGGCTCAGCCCCTTCCCAGCTCCCTCAGCAATTCTCCAGCCCCTTCCCAGCTCCCTCAGCAATTCTCCAGCCCCTTCCCAGCTCCCTCAGCAATTCTCCAGCCCCTTCCCAGCTCCCTTCCCTGCCCTGGACATGCTCCAGCCCCTCATTCTTGCTGTTTTTGAAAGATCTGAGCAGAAACGATGAAACAACCACAAAAACAGCAACACAGAAAATCCAGAGTCAGCACATGCAAAGCTGAGGCCCCAGCCTTGGGAAAAACAAGATTCCCGCTTCCAAATCTGTAGGGAGACAAAGATTTAGGAGGAGAGAAATGCAGACAGCAAAGGGAAGACCTGCAGGGAGCACCTGAGGACTCAGCCACGGGACACAGCAAACCTGGGAATGCTGCAAGGATGGAGCCAGGACCACCAGCACCAGGCACATCCCAGCAAACCAGGGCCAGGGGGAAAGCACAGCCATAAAATCCAGTGATTTATCCTCCTGCCCCATGCCAGGGCCCAGCAGATGCCTGCAGAATTCCAGGAGCAGCCAAGGCTCCCTGTGCCAGAGCCAACACCAGCATCTTCCGCCACGCAGGAGCTTCCCAGGAAGATGTGCAGGGATGGCATCAGGTGCCAACAATTTGGTGCCAGCACAGCCTGAGGAGGTCAGGAGCTCCATGATCCTTCTGAGTCCCTCCCCACTGAGGATATTCTGGGAAAGATCCGTTTTCCAACAGGTTGGATCTCAGCAACGTCTTCCCCACGCAGATGGGCATCAATCACTTTCAGAACAAATTCCAAGCTCCTGCTCCAGGCTGGAGAACAGGAATTAATTTCTTGGAGGGCTTTGACCTGAGCCTGGAATGTCTCAGGCGTGATCCATCGGCTCACTGGAGGAGCTGTCCAGGTGCATCAGCTCAGCCCAGAACTGTGCAAACTAAAAGTATTTAATCCATGTTTTCCTGTTGTGGAGTAGGGAAAGGTGAATTCCCAATGTTTTCCACAGCTTGGGGCACAGATGGGAGCTGGAGGTGTCAAATTTTGTTAAGGTGCTAAAATTCCATCCTGTTTGAGATCCTACCAGGTAATGGAGAAGTCTACAGGGAAATAAAAGTGCTCTCTGTTGAAAATAAACAACTTGGATGATTCCCAAAGGACCCAAATTCTGCAGGAAATGAGAAATCCTTCCTCCAGGACCCCAAAATACTCAAGCATTCCCTTAAAAAACACCGAGGGCCTGGCAAAATGGGAATGATCAGGAATGCCCAGGGAGTCAAAGAGCAGCATAAAAACTGAGTCAGTCTGCTTAATTCTGAGCATCACTCGTGCTCTTTGGAGGTGAAATGTGTTTGACATAAATATCTGCAAAATCCCAGCTCTGGGTGTCGGAGTTATTGTGTTCCTGCAGAATTTGGGGAAGATAAGCTTGAATTCCCTCCCTGTGCTGTGCAAGTTCTTGCCTGGTCCCTGGGGTGTGAGAGCTGAGTCAGGAGTTTTCCTCCTGAGCTCAGGATTAAAAGCTTTAACTTCAGGAGTCAACAAAAAGGCCAAGGAAGAAGCTGTGAGCCAATTTCAATCCCAGCAGGAGGAAAAACCAGGAATCCACGAGTCATTCCTTGTGCCGAGTCCCGAGTCAGGTTAGAGATGCAATAATTGTGTTTGTGTTCTCCTGCCGGTCCCAAACTGAATTTTCCCAATAAATTATGGGGTCTGGAACTATTGTCTGTATCCCAGGGCCTTTCCAAAGGATGCCCATGGATACCAGCACAGCAAAATCTTCAGGAGTCATCCCGATCCCATCATTCTGCCCGTGAAATTGAAAATATCAAGGAATTCACAGGCTGGGAGCCTTTTTACACAACTGCTTCAGCAGTTCCAAAGTGACTCCGGCATCTCCCTGACAAGATCCCACGCTGAGTTTTTATCCCGAGGAATTCAGCTGCCAAGATCATTCCGGTTGTAACACGGAGACAAAACAAGGGAACACAAAAGCCAGGCCTGGATCTGTGGCTGTCCCTGGTTTGCAGATCAAAAGGAACAACTCAGCCTTTGAAAAGTGAGCAGGGATTTGGCCTTTTGAAATCCGTCACCTTGGCAACACGAGGCGCAGGGAACAGGGAATTACAATGGACAAACCTCGGGATCGGAACTGGCCGGAGTTTGCCGGACCACCCTGCATCCAAGGCAAGGAATGTGGTCATTCCCTGCCAGGGCAGCCCTCAGGACACACTCAGCTGCACAGAGACACCCCCAAAGGAGGCTCCTCCATCCCAGCAACCAAATTCCGGGAATGGGATTGACTGGAAGATGAGCTGTGCCCGGATTCCCAATTCCTTCTGCACAGCTGCCAAGGGAGGTGCTCCTGTAAGAATTCCCAGGACCGTGCTTGTGTTTTCCAGATTCTCAGAGCACAGAATCCCAGAATTCTGGGATGATTTCGGTTGGACAAGGCTTGGAGCACTGTGGGATAGTGGATGATTTGAGATCCCTTCCCAAATATTCTGGGATTCCATAACACCAAGGGATTTGGAATATGTCAGGGCAGCAAAACACAGCTTTACCTCAGGAATGGGATTTTGGGATTTATTGGAGCAACTTAATGAGTTTCCTGAGATTTGTTAAATGGGTTTTTTTGCATGGCAGGGGGGTGAACTCCAGTCTTATCCCTGCTTTTTATCCCTGGAATGCTGGTGTTAATTTAGTGAGGAACTAAATCAATCATTCTTTCTGTCATTAATTTGTATTAGGCTCCAAGCCCATTCCTGGTGTTTTAATCCAGGAATAGTCATCCCATCTCTTCTAACAAAGCCACCCTCAAAATCAGAATAATCTTGGATTTTTCCCTATTTTTTTTCTCTCCTCCATTCAAAAGCTGTAGCTTTCCAGAGAATATTTTGCTTCTCTTTTAGGGGATAGTTTATTAAACCTTGTATCAGCCTACTCCGAAAAATCACAGGCTGAGATAAGAGGAAATTACAGCATCCCTTTCCCAGCCTTGTGCTCCATCCATCCTGCAAAGGGATGAGGAAAATAAACCGAGGGATCCACTCCCTGCGAGCCGAGCGTCGACCCCATGGAAGAAAAATGAAAAATCTTCTCCCAAGATTTATTTGGGATACGCTCCCAGATCTCAGGGAAAGGAGGGTATAAAAGGTGCTGCTCGTCCCTGGTGGTTCCATGTGATGATGGGAAGGGTACGGAGCTTCCGCAGGGAAGCAGCACTGCTGTGAATTGATTAAATCTGATTTTCCATGAAGGATGAGGTGCCAGCCGCTCCAGGAGGCAACGGCAGCGTCCTCTGCCTTGGCTCATGGAAAAAGACAGGCTCAGGGAGTTCAAGGCTGGAGTTTTAGGCATCGGTTTGATGATGAAGTGGGATCTCCACTGACTCATCCGTATTCCCGGCGCAATTCCCTCTTGGAAAGGGGAGCCTGTGTAATCCATCCTGCCTGAGGCACTGTGTCAGAGCCATGAAAGAGCCGCTGGAGCAGCACCAGGAATTCTTATTAAACCATCTTGGAGCTGCAGTCAGACTCCCAATATTCCGTGGGTGACTTTCTCTGGGATCACAGGGTAAGCAGGGCCCAAATCTCTGCTGCCACAGCTCCCAATCCATGCAGGAATTCCTGCTGGGGTTTTCTGGGAATTGCTCCTCCCTCCTCCTCGATCCTTCATGGCTACACTTCAAGGAGGAGTAACCAGATCAGCTAGACTGACCTGGAGCAGCTCAACTCTGCCCCTCTCCTCTGCTGCCATGAGATCCCACCTGGAATATCATGGACAGTTGTGGTGTCCCCAACAGAAGCAGGACATGGAATTCTTGGAGCAAAACCAGAGAAGTCCACAAGGCTGCTGAAGGGAGTGCAGCACTTTCCCCGTGGAGAGAGGCTAGGAGAACTGGGAATCTTCAGCCTGGAGAGGAGAAGGTTGTGGAGACCTCCCAGCCCCTGAGAGGGACAACTCCTCAGGAGCCTCAGTGACAGGACATGGTGGAAGTTTTGGTGGGATATTGGGAAGGAATTCCTGGCTGAGGGTGAGAAGGCCCTGGAATAGAATTCCCAAAGAAGCTGTGGCTGCCCCTGGATCCCTGGAAGTGTCCAAGGCTGGGCTGGACAGGCGTTGGGGAAGCCTGAGACAGTGGGAGGTGTCCAGCACTGGTTTCTCCTGCAAACCGGGATTAATCCCTTCTTTTGCACCTATCCCAATTCCAATGGCAAATTCCTCAACTTTTTTTCATCCCTCAATCATCCCCACCTCACTCTGCAGACACCCAGCAGGCAAAGAAGGCTCTTATCTCCTGGCCAAGAAATTGGGAGCTGGAAAAACACTGAAAAACTGAAATAGGGAGCAACATTCCCGCTTTTGATGGAAGAGCATCCAAGCAGGAAAGCAGGAGAATTCTCCAGCTCTCCCAGGCTGGTGAGAGACCGATTTTCCAAAATACAGCTCCATTTTAATCAGAATTTACTGAGCTCCATGCAGGCAGAGTTGCTAAGAGTCGATGTAAATAAAGGATGTCAGGTTAGATATCCACAGCATGAAACATTATCCTGCTTCTTATTCCAGTCTGGGAATATTTGTGTGGTTTAAGATGCTGACTTCATCAAAATTCTCTATTTTTGCCTTGTTAAGTCTCAGATCGTGGCATTTTAAGAGATAAATACTTCAATCCTGGGAGTGGGTTTGGTTTCAGTAAAAGCACAGCTCGTGGTCCTGGAAGTTTTTCTTCCAGAGGAAAATTTAAGCAGTTTAGGGAGGGGATTGGAACTGGAACATCTTCAAGGTCTCATCCAACCCAAACCATTCCATGATTCTCTGATTCATATTCCTTGGATTGTGGCCCAAAAACATCTCAAATTTAACAGAAATGCAATAAAAAAAAATTATTCTTAAATTTTAAAGAAATTTTCAAATCTGGCATGAATAAATTCAAACTATAAATCAGATACTCACTGATACCAATGAGGGTAATCAATCAATTAATCAATTTATGTCTATTGATTAGTGTTCTTGCACATCTTCTCTAACATATCTCCAAACACTGAAATCCCTCCAGATTTCCAAGCCTTGTGGATGCCAGCCTGGCAAATCCCTGGAAAAAAGAAATTCTCTGCTAAAGACGAATTGTCCTGAGTGACAGGACAAAAGGAAATGGCCTCAGGGGACACCAGGGCAGGGTTGGATTGGATATGAGGGAAAATTTCTCCATGGAAAATATGGAGATGGAAGAGCAATGATTGAATCCCCATCCCTGGAAGTGTCCAAAAAATGTCTGGGTGTGGCGCTTGAGGATTTGGTTTAGTGGTGACGCTGGGTGATGATCCTAAAGGTTTTTCCCAACCTTAACAATTCCATGATTTTTTAAGTCCTTAACAGGAGTGAATTCATTTCCCATTTTCCCATCATTTCCAGCATCTCCAGCAGTGTCTGGGATGATTCAGGATCCCATTCAACTCAATCGATGCACACATTTGCAATGGCCATCCCAAAAATACCTGGGAATGGCAGGAATTAATGGGAGAAAACACTTTCCTCGTCCAAAGCCGCCCCCTGGTTGCAACCAAAAGCGGGAAAGGCTTTCCTGTTCCCGTAGGATCTGTAGGAAAAGCCCTTTTCCCTCAGGTTTTCTGGACAACAGCTTTTTAAAATGCTGAATTAATAATTCCTTCCCAAGCAAAATCATGGAATCATTAAGGCTGGAAAAGATTCCAAGATCATCAATCCAACCTTTGAACAAGCACCGCTGATCCATATCACCAAGTGCCACATCCACTTTTTTTTTGGAGGTGTATCAGACAAGAGATCCCAAAATTCCTTTCAAATCCAGAAATGGACTTAAAAATGGGATTTTAAAGGGGGAATTGGACTGAATAATCTTTAGAAGTCCCTTCCAAGCCACTCTGGGTTGTGTGACATCAGAAACATCTGGATTAACAAATTCCTTTTGCAGGGAAGGAGGCAACACTTCCCTAATTTTCCAGAGGGGATTTGTTTGGTAGTCCTTCATCCTCGTAAGAATGGAAAAAGATAAAGGTTTTTTCTGTAATTCTTCCCAAAAAAAAAGGTGTAAATTAATGATGATCCAATGAACCAGCCCAGGGAGAGCGGCGCCTTCAGAGAATCCCTGGGAACACGGAGTCTGCAGCTCCAGGGAAAGGCTGGGATGTTTTCAGTCCCACATTTCCTAGTGCTCAGTGTGGGATAATTGAAGAGATTTTTATTTTCCACCGTTAGCTTATCTCTAATTACCAGCTGCTGGGCTTGGGGCTTTATTTCGGCACCAAACCCTCTGAACCACCTATCCAGGATCCGTTTTGTCGGGAAATTTCGGGAATCTCAGAGACTTTGAAAGGAAAACACTCTTCCACGCTCCCCTCAGGGGGTAACACAGGTTGGATCTCCACAACAAATTTTTGTTGGATTTAACGCAACAAATGGCACTTGGGGACACGGAGAGCGGTGGCATTGGCAGTGCTGGGATAATGGGATCTCATCCCTGGCTCTGCTCCAGGGGCCGAGCAGTGGCACCAGAGGAACAGGCAGGGATTGATCCCAGGAATTGCCCCTGGGCAGGAGCAGAAATCTGCTCTGAGCACTGAACAGATCCCAGAGAGGGGTGGAGTCTCCTCCCTGAGGATATTCCAGAGGTGCCTGGACAGAACCCTGTTCTGGAGCAAGTGCCCCACTTCCAGGTCCCATCCTGGAATTCTGGGATTGCTTCCATCTCTGGTGCATCCAAGGTTCTATCAATCTTCCCATTGTCTCCTCCGGTACCTCTGGAAGCTCCTCCATGCTCACCATTTAAGCTCTTTATATTCCAGTTTTATTGCACCCTTTCATTTCCAACCAGAATTTAGGCAGAGCTCTGAGCCCAAGGTGGGGCTGCATTCCCAGAGCAGAAGATATCCCTTTTCCAGGACCCCATTCCCTGTATTTAGGAATGATTTGGTGCTTAAAACCTTCCCCCTGTGTTGTAGTAGCTGGAGCTGCTCCGGATTTGAAACTTCCAGAGAAATAAGAATCATTTCCCCCTTAGGAAAGCAGACAAGAGCTGCAGGCAGGCATCGATCAGAGTAGAAAAGGGAATTTATTGCTGATTAAAACATTGCTGAACCTCCCCAGGTGAGCAGCTCTTACCTGCACAGGTTATTGTGCACCTCAAATTCACCCGAGCCACACCAATTATTAAAAAAGAAAGCACTGAGGAAAAGGAAGCCTGAAAGTGTGCAAAGGGCAATTATGTTTGATTAATTAGAGCAGGAAACTCGTTAAGTGCAGCCACCCTGCAGTGATCGATGTTGGGTGGTCCCGCTTGGTGAGAGTACAATTGATCCAAATTCTCCTGCCGGGACACGACCAGAACAAGTGGCCTCATTCAGGATGAGTGGATATTTCCCATGGAATGCCCTGGGGCCTAAAATCATCCAAAATCCTCCTGCAGCCCTGGCTTAGATCTGGTCTGGAGTGTGGTTTATTAATTAATTAGTAATTAAACACTTCCAATAGGTGCCTCCCCTCCGTGGATTGAAAACTGCCTGACCCTGCTGCTCTTCCTGGCTGGCTTTGCTTCAGAGCAGCAAAATCCTCAATTTGCTCCTGAAGATGTGGGAAATATCCCCAAAATGCTGCACTTTGCTAAGAGGCTGCCAAGCACCACCTCCCTGGGAGCGAAAAGCTGAATCATTCCAGAAACTGCTGGCTTGGGACCCACTCCAGAGCCTCATTAATTAAAAACAAAAGCTGGAAATAACTCGAGCCCCTGAGGATTTTTTTGGTTTTTTCCCCTCACAAACGCCCATGTTCAGCTCTTAATTCCTCTGGAAATGAATAACACGACAAGAAACTTCAGTTTGGTTTTATCCTGCTGCCAGAGCATCCTGCTGGGTTTATTCCATGGTAATAGTTGGAGTAAAAGTGAAGAAATTGGAGTGGAGAAGAGGAATTGCTGTCATGGTTGGGTGTTGGGAGCCTCGTTAATTCTGAAATCCAGATCTGGATTTGATGTTTTGTTTGCTCACACAGCCCCTGCTTCCCTGTGTGCATCCAGGAAGGGCAGAGCATGGAAAGCACGGGAAGAAGGGCTTGGATTTAACTCCAGCAGGGAAGTGGAGACGTCAGGGAAGCGCTGCAGGGAATAACCACAGATTGCCAAATTCCTGCCTCGCACCTGAGAGAACGGGCACAGCAGAATTCCCTTCCCTCGGTTGCAGGAGTAACAAGGGCTGATTCCAGCAGGGGGGATTCCATGGATTGAAATGATGAGGGGTCATGGAAAAGGGTTTGGAGGTTCTTTGTGGGTTTGTGTGAGGAAACAACTTCAGCTGCTCAAGCAATGACAGGAATAAAGTCAGGGGAGCTGCTGGTGGGAGACGTGGAGCTACAGGAGTGAATCCAGAGGAATCCATGGAGCAGCCTAGAACCAGGCTGGGAGAGCTGGGAATGTCCAGATGGAGAAGAGATGGATCCAGGGAAACCTCAGAGCCCCTTGCAGGGCCTGAAGGGGCTCCAGGAGAGCTGGAGAGGGACTGGGGACAAGGGATGGAGGGACAGGAGCCAGGGAATGGTTCCCAGTGCCAGAGGGCAGGGATGGATGGGAGATTGGGAATTGGGAATTGGTGTCTGGGCTGGAATTGCCAGATTTGCTGTGGCTGTCCCTGGATCCCTGGCAGTGCCCAAGGACATTGGGGCTGGAGCAGCCTGGGACAGTGGGAGGTGTCCCTGCCTGTGGAATGGGATGGGATGGGATTTAAAGTCCCTTCCAACCCAAACCATCCTGGGATTCTGGGATTCCCTGACTCTTTCCCAGCCCAATTTCTGGGAGCCATAATTAATTTTTAATTTCTGTTTTATTAAAAATAAAATATATTCAAGTTAAGATTCATGAGCACCCCAGGAAAGCAGAATTCTGTTGGAAAACTTTTCGCACCAAGGGAGGATCAGAGGAAGGCACAGCCAAAGCTCTTGAGCCACTGGGAGACTGGAGCCATCATTTTTTGGGAGCTTCTGGATAAGTGGAAAGATGTTCCTACTGGTCTGGATATTCCATAATGAGCCAAATGCTGATCCTTGCATTTGCCATGAGAGTAATTAACCCTTCTAATTCCATGCTGATTTATTCCTGATGGGAATAAATTGTCATTGTTCCGATGATTGGGCATCAGGGATATCCTGAAGGATCAATACAAGATTATCCAGTGATCCTGTGATCCCTGACTTCCAGGGAAGATTCCCTGCCAAACCATTCCCTCTGCTCATGCTGGAGATTTTCTGGCTCCCAAACTCCTTTGTGTTGGTGCTGATTGTTAAAATTAACATAAGGGAGGAGGGGTTTGGTCACTCCTTGCTCCGTTTCCTGCCTGGATTGGAAATCCCTGCACCCTTGGGATTTTCCAAGGGGTCTCTGCAGGGAAAACCAGGAATGAGCTGCATGGACACAGGGCTGAGCACAGCCCAGCAGCCCCTGAGGACGCAGAGTTGTTGCGCTGGTGGGACTGGGGCAGGCTGGGAACGGCTGCCAGTGGAGAAAGATGGATGAGGGAATTTTGGGAAGCAAATAAAAATCATTTCCTCAGTGGGAAAATAATCCTGGAGTCATCCCAGCTCAAGAGAATCATGGAATGGTTTGGGATAAACAGGATTTTAAAGGTGAAATTTTTCCATGAGCAGGGACACCTCCCACTACCCCAGGGTGCTCCAAGCCCTGTCCAGCCTGGCCTTGGACACTTCCAGGGATCCAGGGGCAGCCACAGCTTCTTCCCAGCCAGGAATTCCTTCCCAATATCCAACCTAAATGTCTCCTTTTCCAGTTTGCACCCGTTCCCTGCGTTCTCCTGATGAACAGTCCCTCTCCATTTCCCTGGAATGTGCCGGGAGGTCTCCACACAACTTTCTCCTCTCCAGGCTGAACATTCCCAGCTCTCCCAGCCTGGCTCCAGAGGGGAGCTGCTCCAGTCCCTTCATCAGCTCCATGACATCCTCTGGACTTGCTCCAACAGTTCCATGTCCTTCATTTACTGGGGACACCACACCTGTCCACAACATTCCAGCTGGGATCTCACAAGAGCACAGTAGAGGTGGGGAATCCCTCTACTTTTCCAAAGCCCTGGATATCCACCAGTTTGGAAAAAGAACTTCCAGCCCATGTTTGGACAACTCCTTCCCCCGTGCCTGAACCCCAGCCAGCTTCCAAAATCCATGGAATTAGCCCAGCTCCCTCCCTGCATCACCTAAATCACTTGTAACTGGAATATAAAATAAAAAAAAAGAAGCAAGGAAATGCTTATTCCATTCGGGGAAAATCCATTTTCAACGTGCAGGTCATGACAGGCTCCAAAGCATCCTTGGGAAGAGCTGGTGGCTATGGGAGCATTCCCACAGGAGGACAAACAGCCCCACTTATTGCCGTGCTTTTATTCCCATAAACATTGCAGAATCCCCATTTCCCATGCTTTTATTCCTGTAAACATTTCAGAATCCACATTTCCATTATTCATGGAGCACGAGGTGACCAAGCCACTAATGCCACATAAAGTAGGACAGGGAGCAGGGAATGTGTCCCTGCATTTCTTTAAATAACTTCAATATTTCAGGGATGTGAAAATCCTTCTCTTTTCCAGAGAATCCAACTGGTCCGGGGTTTTCCAAGGGCAGCTGTGGATCCTTAAAGGCATCTTTGGGAAGGGGACACCCTGCAGGATTAATCCTGGAGATGTTCAGTTGTTTTATTCATTTATTACCGTTGATAAAAATTATTTTAATGGCCCTCGTTATCTCGTTCATTTGGAATTTGTGGGGGAGCACGGGGGAAGAGCTGATCAGCTGACAAAAATAGCTCCCAGTGGTTTTATCCTGCATGAAAAGAAGGAATTGTCTCATCCAGACACTTCTCCCTTTTCCTTGGAATTCAGGAGAAAAGGAGTCAGCTCCTGGGGTTCCCTCTCCTGACTTTCTTCTCTTCCTCCTCATGAGCTTTGAGCAAGGGATTGTCCCCAGGGGTGGGACACAAACACGCAGAGCTGATCCTGTTCCCAAAATTCCCAAAATTGGAGGATTGGAGAAATGTCCATCCCTAAACCCTCCCGAGCGTCCTGCAGGGACGGAGATCAGGAAATTCTTCACAGAATTCCAGAATGTTCAGGTTGGAAGGGAATTTCAATCCCATCCAGTGCCAGCCTCTGGGCAGGGACACCTCCCACTGTCCCAGGCTGCTCCAATCCCAGTGTCCAACCTGGCCTTGGACACTTCCAGGGATCCAGGAGCAGCCACAGCTTCTCTGGGAATTCTATTCCTGGGCCTCCCCACCCTCCCAGCCAGGATTTTCTTCCCAATATTCCATCTAACTCTACCCCCTTTCAATTTAAGACCTTTCCCCTTCACCTATCACTCCCCACCCTCCAGGAGCCAGGATTTACCATTCAACTCCATTTTCCAATGAAAATACGGCTTTCAAAGCAAACAACATTCCAAGAAAAGGTCTCCATTATAAACTGCCCTCATTCCCTACACCAAAAATGTGTCAAAAGCCGAACTCCAACCCCTCCATGGCAGAAGAGAAACTTCATCCATTTCAGATGCTTCTCTTTGAAATCTCATTCCCCACATTTCCAGCAGCAGCTCGGGTTTTGTTTTCTCTCTCAGTGAAAACTCCTTGGTTTAGCTACAAGAAAATAACAATAATCTGATTTTCACCTCCCACAGGGATGCTCACACAACTCAGGCCTACACAGAGAAAAACTGAAGTTCTTGTTTTGTTTAAACCCAGCTGGGTCGGAAATGGAGAGATTTCAGCTTCATCCTTTTGTTGGAATTGTCACAAAACAGGAAAATTTACTGGGAAACAAAAGCTTTCAAGGTTTCTTGTGGGAGAAAAGAGGAGTGGAACAAAAAAGTGGCGTTTTTCAGGCCGTTCTGGTTGCAGATTATCCCTGGTCCCGCTGTGCAGGAGGAAATTTGTTGTGGGAATATTTATGGAATGGGCCACAATGGAATTCAGCCCTGGATGAAATCGGCTCAGAATCACTCGTTCCAGGAGAAAACAGCAAAGAGAGCTGGGAGAGGCCTTCAATTCCCACAAGGACATCAATAACTCCCTCAGAATTCCAGGATGGGATGGAGATGTCCAATATTGGATCCAACATTTATCACTCAGGGAAATCTCTGTTCCCTGATGGATGCTAAGAGTTGATTTTACTCTTGATGTTTTCCATGTTTCCAATATCCAGGAGATTCCTGGAGGAGGAATCACACGGAGAGACAAAGAGAACTCAAAAATCGGGAATTCACATGGAATACTGAGAACAACCCATTTCCATAATCCCCTTTAATTTTACACTGAGGTGTAAAAACAGGGAAAAAACAACAATTAGGGTCAAATCTCCAAGAAAAACACGGATAAATCCTTGGGATGTGAAGGATCCTCTGCTCCCTGCCCCAAAATGATCTTCACCCAAACTCTTGCAAGGTTTTAACCTAAAATATTCCAATCCACCACTTTCCTTTGGTTTGGAATTCCCGGCTAAAACTTCAGGAACGCATTTCTCTCTCATCACTGGAATCCTTTGGGAAGCACAGAGCTGTTGTGGAGGCTGGGTGGGAGCAGGAGATGGGAATCAGCCCATTCCAAAGGCTCCGTACTCCATTCCAGAGGCTCCCGGCACCAGGAGAAAGATGGGAATGAATTATTCAGCGTGCCCGGAGCGTTATTGGATAACTGCGGGTTATTGAGAGGCAAAAAAAGCAAGAATTGCAATAATTGTAATTTATCTTCAGGGAGAAGCCGAGCTCTGGGTTTTCGGAGCATTAAATCAGCTCCTTGGTGAAAAATCTCAGCTGGGTCTGAGGTTTTGGGGGCATTTCCTCTCAAATCCACAAGCGGGATTCTTAAGCTGGTCAAAGCTTTTCCTCGGCACCATTTGTTGGGATAATCAGTGATGGAATCTTCATTCCTGGAGGGATCCAAAATACCTCTGGATGTGGCACTTGGGGACATGGGGTAGCGGTGGCCTTGGAATGCTGGGGAATGGTTGGACGCAGAAGCTTTTCCAACCTCAATAATTCCATGGTTTGTATTTTCGGAGCCTTAACGTTGAAAGAAATAAAGGAAAGACCATGAAATAATTTTACTTTAAAGTTAATTTATAACGATGGGACTTTAATAAGAATTCAAAAGTTGTGGGTTTTGTGACATGGGACTTTTTTTTTTAAAAAATATTGCCTGTTAAAATTGAGGAAACAATTCCTCATATTTCATCTATCAGAATGAACATACAGGTTCCATACCTGCTTCCATTTTAAATAAAAATAATTCTAAATACAAAAAAATTACAAATCAGACATTTTTTTCCATAAACCCTGAATTTTAAGGATTGGTGAAGATATTACAGGTAATCATTGGGGTTTTCCATATGTTTTTAACTATAAAAATCCTAAATAGTTGGCACTGGTGTCTTTCAATCCTCCCACTTTGCTGCTTCTTGAGATCTTTCTGTAGCTCTTTGATTTTCCAGGGCTGCAAATCCCAACTTCCCACAGGATTTGGTTCTCCCAAATTTCCTGCCAGGCACTGCCCAGTTCCTCCTTCCAGGCAGCCAAGCCCTGAACTCGTTTTTCCTCTTCCTTATTTTTGGTAATCCCTATTTTTTGACATCCTCATCCCATCCTCGTTCTCTCTTCCAAGACAAATGTGACGTCAAGTCTAAATTTCCAAGCCTGGTTTCTTTCCTCCTGGAAAATCCATAAATTTTACAGATCATTTCACTGAAGAGAATCCCTGGAAAAGAGGAAATGTGAGGACTCTGCATGGACAATGGAAGCCTCAGCGCATGGACACAAAGCACATTCTGTGGGATGGATTTGGGAAGAGCAGGGATGACACCGTTATCCCATTCCAGATCCTTTCTTTCCCACGGGAGCTGTTTTTGCACAGATTTTTGATGGCTCTCGTTTGGTCTCCATCTCATCCAAGCAGGGATTCAATCCAGACTCTTTTATTTCCCACATTTGATTCCATCTCATTAAAGAGGGAAAGAGAAGGAACATCCCCCACTCCTGCATCCAGCTCTACATTCCAGAAGGGGAGGCTGGAAAAATCCTTCTTCTGCAGACCAAACTCCCCCAGTCCGGCCTGAGATGACTCCACTTGGAGCAATTCCAAGCACCACAAACTAAAACTTCGCACTGCCACTCTGTTATTCCTTCTCTGCACGAATCTGCCTCGTTTTCCAGATGGGAACATCCGACCTCGTTTTTCCTGAGCCACAAACGGACAAAAGAGGGCGGAGAAATGTGGGTGGAGCTGCTGGAACCTGTTCTGCTCCTGAGTTATCCCACATCAATCCAAAGGGTTCCAAGGGCAGCAGGCAGCAAAATTCTGGGAATAAGAGGAATTCCATTTCACCATTTCCAGGTGGGATTTGGTCCAATGAACTCCAGGAATTCTTTCTGCAGGAATCAAGGTGATGCCGGCACCGGAGCCACTTCACTTGGGGTTTGGAGCTGTGACAACCATTAAGGAAAAAAGCTGGAAGGAATTGGGATGAAGGGTGGAGGGACAGGACACAAGGAATGACTTCCCAGTGCCAGAGGGCAGGGCTGGATGAGATATTGGGAAGGAATTCCTGGCTGGGAGGGTAAGGAGGCCCTGGAATTGAATTCCCAGAGCAGCTGTGGCTGCCCCTGGATCCCTGGAAGTGTCCAAGGCCAGGCTGGACACTGGGATTGGAGAAGCGTGGGACAGTGGGAGGTGTCCCTGCCTATCCCACAGAATCCAGAAAGCAATTCCAGGTGGGATTTTGGCAACCAGGCCCTTTTTCCTGGCTAGAAAGGCGCCAGAAAAGCCGCAATCACCTTGACCTTCAGAATAAATCCCATTAACCGTGTTGTTATTCCCTTATATCAACAGCATTCCATGGGTTTGATCCCACTTCATGTTGGAATAAAATACAAATCTGTATGAAAAGAGTAAATAAAACACAGAAAATTGATAAAAAGAGTAAATAAAATACAGAAAATTGATAAAAAAGCTCCCTCCTGCCGCCTCAGCAGGTGTGAAATGGGAATAAAGAGATTATTTTCTTTCTCTTTAAAAACAGAGTAGGATACTCATCCAGCAAAAAGGTTCCTATTTCTCATTCCCAGCTGAAAACCTTTAAAAATCCCAGGAATTGAAGGAGTTTCCTGCAAATCTTTCAGGCAAATCTTCCCATGGTCTGAGCCTTCCAATGGCTCCCATTTTTCCCAATGAAAGGTAACAAAAAGGCTTTCACCCAATCTCTGTAAATAACTCCATAAAAATGGATGGATCCATTACCACATTTTATTTTTATTGCCCCAAAGGCACAAATTTGCCTACATTTGAGGGGTATTCCTTTATACCCAGGAAACTTCCAGATAAAATATGGCTAAATCCCCTTCACTTCCAATATTTCTTCAGATTGATCTCCTCCTAATAAAAAACTCACGAGACTCTTTCTGCTCCTACCATCAGATGAGTCTCGAGTGTCCCAAAAAGATGATTTTGCTGCCAATAAAAATCTCAATGTGTTTATCCAGCCCCAAAAAAAAAAAAATCAGCTTTTAGCACTTCTGAGTGGCTTCAATTTCCTGCATTATTCCTTTTTTATGCCCTTGATGCTCCAAAACATGCCTGGGAAAGTGTTGCTTGTTCAAATAAGGATTTTTTTTTTTTATTTTTTTTATATCCTTTTTCATAAAAAAAAATCTCTCACGAACGTCGCGGGAATGGTAAACTGGGAAATTAAAGCAGTTTGAGTCGTTCCGTAAGGATGAACATCAGCCTCACAGCAGAGGATCTGTTACAGGAGGAGTTTAAGTTGAGCTTGGTCTGAAAAAAATCACGAATCGGCAAAAATTACAAAATAAAACAAGCCCCAAAAAATCGTTTTAAACACCTGCGATCTAAAAGAAGTTTCTGCTTCAGCGTAACAGGAGGAAGAGTTGCCCAAATCTTTAGGAAAACCAGGAAAAACCAAGGTCTGCTGGGCTGAAAAAGTTCTATTCCACATTTTTTTATCTCAAACACTTCAGGAAAAGGAAGTTTGAGGGGGTCTCTGCAATTCAGGGAATCCTGGAATGGTTTGGGTTGAAAATGACCTTAAATCCCATTCAATTCTGCACCTTCCACTATCCCAGGCAGCTCCAAGCCCCATCCAACCTGGCCTTGGACACTTCCAGGGATCCAGGAGCAGCAGCAGCTTCTCTGGGAATCTTTGTCTGAGCCTCCCCACCTCCTTGGTAAAGATATCCACAAAAATTCCATAATTCCTCCTTTTCCTGATATGTATTCTGTGCCAGGATCGCATCTCCCAGGCTTCAGCATTTCCCTGAGTTCAGCAGCAGCAGCAGGGAATGATCCCACAATTGTTTCCTGGATTTTGTTTCTCGTTATCAAAACTTCCAGGTTTGATAAGGGCTGGAAAACAGAATTATAATTATATTTACATCTGGATGTCCCAACTGTGTGATCAGGAAATGTAAATATTTTATATCTCCTGGATAAACCATTCCTTGGGGTGTAAATCTGGAGAATTTTGGAAAAAACATGGAAGTGAAGATTGTATTTGATGTGGTTTTGATTTCAGGGAAAAGAGGTCACATTGCTTCAGCTTCTGCAGACAAAGGTGATTCCTGGGCCACATCTTGAAAGTTCCATTTGTGCTAAATTCCAACTTGATGGGAATTGATTCCTGATTCTAGAACCCCTTCTGACTCCAGGCCAAGCTCAAGTCCAAAACAGAGAAAAAGCTGAGCTTGCAGCTTGTCTGAGCAAGAACTCCGAGGGCAAGACACGGTGGTGGCCAAGGAAAAGTTTTACCTGGAGCTTCCCTGGGAAGAACTGCAGCAGCAGCCCAACCTTAGGAAGACACCTTGGAAAAATCAAGCTGCGTGCTGTGGATTTTAAGGAATTCTCAGGAAATGTTCTGCCTTTAAGAGAGGCCCCCCTTTGTTTTGCTCGGTGCGAGTTCCTTTCCCCAGAACCATAGATTTCCTTTGCACTAAATTTAATTGGTTTGGGGTTTGGGGGGAAAAACTGAGTTTTGTTAAAAACACAGAAATGCTGATTACAGCTAAAATTTTGCTTTTTTTTGTCTTTACCACCAGTCTGAGGCAGTTCTGAAGGACCCTTGAGCATCCAGAGTCTCCTGAACTGTGTGGCCTAAGAATCTTCTGTCATGTGGCAGGATCACCAGCTTAGCTGGGCCAGTCCTAACAAAGTCAAACCCTCCTGGGAAAGGGTAAAATTCCAAAGGGAATTTTCCAATTCCAGATTCCCCAAAAGAAGGGAAGTCATTGCCATCATCCTCCTGGTGTTAACACAGGACTGGGCTCAGATGTCCCCATGGAGCAGCTCAGAGGTGACACTTTGGGCTCCTCCTGCCCTGGAGAGCCAGGATTTTCCTCAAAAATCCCCCCAAAATTAGGGAAAAGCAGCCATCAGGCTACAAAACACCACTTTTACTAATAAACACATGGAATCTGGGTGTTCCTTGGAATTCCAGAGAAAAACCCTCCTCTTCCTCTGCCACGGAGGAGGAGCCTGTCCCTGTCCTGCTGGTTCCAATGGAATGAGTCATTCCCTGCAGGCCCCTTGGAAGACTTGGATTCATCCACGAGAAGGTTTTTTCTATAAAAAAGGGATGAGTCAGAGCCCAGCTGTGGCCCCAGGGACAGCCGGAGCTCACCAGCAGGAACACGGATTGGGATTGGGAATAGCGGGATGGGAGCGTGGCGCTGGACTTTGGAAGCACAAATTGTCAGCACGGTGGGGGAAGAAGAATCACCCATGAGGGGAGAAAAGCCCCTGGTGGGTTGGGACATCCCTCCCTAGGGCTGTGGAATTCCAGGATCCTCCCGTGAAAAGAGCAAAGCCAAGGAGAGACATTCCACAAGGCAGCAGTTGGCATTCCTGGTGAGCCCAGGGAACGCCAGAGCTGTGCCAGGGGAGGGTTAGGTTGGATATCAGGGAATGTTTCCACCATTCCAGAGGGTGCTGGGGCACTGACCAGGCTCCCCTGGGAATGGGAACATTCCCAAAGTTATAGGACAACGCTCCCAGGAACACACAGGGTGAGGGTGTTGGGGTATCTGGGCAGGGCCAAGAGTTGGGATGGTCTTTGTGGATCCCTTCCAACTCAGGATATTCCATGATTCCATGATCTCCATTCCCAGCCAGCAATGAGGAGCTTCCCACCCTGGCCTGACTGAGGGCTGGTTTAACCCCGGCAGCTGCGTAATCCTAAAAACCAGCAGGGAATTTCCCGTCCCTCATTATCCCCCCTGCTGCAGCCAGCGTGGGCCTCTGCTCCAGCTGATCAGCAGGAAAAATGAGGAAAAACAGCTTTGGAAGCTTTGTTCAGCTGAATGGAGGGTTCACCAGTGATTAACTTTAGCTGGTGCACACATTTGAAACAAACCAGGCAGGGAAGGAAAAGAAGGAGGAGGAAAAAGAAGGATCCATGGTTTAAGTATTTAAATGATCATTTGTGTTCCTGAATGTGAGGGAGAAGCACCAACCCACATCCAAGGAATTGAAGTCCAGCTGCAGCAGCACATTCTGAATAGAATGAACCTTAAAGTGAAAACAAATTCATGGTTGCAGAGCTCAGAGCATGGAAAATGTGGATTTTCACACATTTCCAGAGTGTCAACATCCATGTCACTGTGGCAATCCTTCTGTAGAATCCTGGAATGGTTTGGGTTGGAAAGGATCTTAAATCCCATCCCATCCCACCCCATTCCATGGGCAGGGGCACCTCCCACTCTCCCAGGATGCGCCAAGCCCCTGGATAGTCCATTGGATGTCCATTCTGTCCTTGAACATTTCCAGGGATTCAGGGGCAGCCACAGCTTCTCTGGGAATTTTATTCCAGGGCCTCACCACCCATCCAACCTGGAATTCCTTTAAAGTATTCCCTGTGCCTCAGCCTCCCTTGCTGAGTGACCACATTCCATCCCTGCCTTGTTGCACCAAACAATTTCCAGGCGTTTTCCAGCCTCTTTCACTCAGCGCTCATGGTGAGGCCGCAAGGAAATAACCACCCACAATTCCCAGCATTCCCAACATCCAGCCACACATTCCCTTTTCCATCCACAAACTGCACAGCAGCTACGTCTGTGCTCCCACCTTTGGAATCCTGGGAATCCAGGGAATCCAGGGAATCCAGGGAAAATGAGCAGCTCATTTCTGGGCTGCAAAGGAAGAGGCAAAGAGAGCCCAGCTGGGCTGGGGGTGTCACCACTCCTGGGAGCACCAGGAGCAGGTCCAGATCCATCCAGAGGGATCCAGAGGGATGAGGAATCCCTCCCACCTCATTCCCAAACACCTGCACATTTGTGGAAGCAGAAGAACCCAGTACAGAGGGATCTGGATTCCCCCAATCCCATCAACAGATCTTGGGATGGTTTGGGTTGGAGGGGACCTTCAATCCCATCCTGCTCCCCTTTCCATAGGAGGCCATTTCTTCTGATTCCTGAGAAGAAGGATTGGCCCCCACCCAGCTCCAGTTCCTTCCAGGGGGTCAGAAAGAGCGGGAAGGTGAGAGGGGATCCATAATCAAGGATTCAGGAATTTTTTGTGTTCAGCTGCCTCCCAGGCAGTGCCTTCCCATCCCACCCAGACAATCCCCGACTCCAACCCTGCAGCCCCTTCTCATGGAAACACATGGGATTTACCCACAAAACATTCCCAAACCACTTATTCTTCCCAAATCTAATTCCCACCTCCTACTTCCAACACCCACAGACTCCACCTGCACCAGAGCAATCCAATGACACAGAAATTCCCTGTTCCTCCAAGGAGCATTTTCCCCTTCCCTTCCTCCAAGATTTTCCTTCCTCTGCCCAGACAGAGGGCTGCAGCTCCAGCCCCTCCCATCTCACTAATTAGAGATCCCACATAATTATGTCCCTGCAGTTTCCTCCCACATAATCTACTCCCACCAGTGTCTGAATCTCTATGCCTGGATCTCTTGTTTATTATCCACTTTTTTTTATTATCCCTCTTCTCCTGTCAAACAAGAGTTAAAGTGGAAGTTCCTTCCCCAACTCCATTTCTTATCCTTTCCCAACATTCCCAAACAGGAGGTTGTAGCTCTTTACCCCTCACGAGCTGAAATTTTACTCAAGCCTTTTGTGCATCCAGATTTTTCCCAAATCCTGCCAGTTTTGCCATCCCAGAGGATCAACCTCAGCCAAACATTTGGCAAATATGGGGACCACAAAGGTGAACACAGGTCAAGGGCTATCTGTGGCCCCCTCTTGCAGAGGGTGCTCTGTGCCAGTGGCTCCATCAAGAGATTCGCAGTGGAAAAAGCAACTCTGGAATTCCCTGCTCCCTCTCCTTATGTAATATCCCCGTCTCTTGCCAAATTAACCATGCCTGCCCATTTGCTTGTCCTGACGCTGTCTCTTAACAAGCTTCAAGTTTTAATCAGGACAGGAGTTTCTTCAGCTCCTTATTTTCCCTTCCCAATTGCTCCAGGCTTTCCCCCTCCAGCTCCCTCGGAAGTTAAATCCAGGCGTTCATGTCGTAAACAACCCTCTAACCAGGTCAGTGCACATTATCCATTAATTATTCCAGAGCTCTGCTGCAGTCGCATTGACTCACTTCTCCTCCCAATTTTGGGCTCCCTATTCCCATTTTTAGGCAAGGAAAGAGCTCCCACCTGGCTGCTTGCCTCCAGCAAAGCTCAGGAGCTCTGCCTGGAGCTCCATTCCCTCCTTCCTCCTTCCCTCGGCAATTCCAAGCTCCCTCATCCCAAGGGATCCATCAGGATGGACCAGCAGCAGTTTCCTGCCTATCCCAGTGGTGTCCTGCTGGGAAGCCTGGGATAGTGGAAGGTGTCCCTGCCCATGGATGAGGGAATGAGATGGATTCAAGGTCCCTTCCAACCCAAACCATCCTGGAATTCCATGATTTGAAAGAGCAGCTCTATGGAAGGAAGGGCTAGAGGAGATCAGGCTTGTCCTTTTCTTCTGGGGAAATCCAGGATGGAATATTCCTCTGCCAACACTTCCCTGCTCAGTGCAAATTCTCTTCTCTGACACATCAAAACCTCTCAACGTTCCACCAATTTTTGGGAGCTTCAAGAGTCTCCAGAGAGCTCAGCCAGATCTGCCCCACACTGGGAATTCCACCTGGGAGATGAAATGACCTTCCAAGGCTTTTCCAAGAGTCCTCTTCTGCAATTTGGCATTTCTGGAGAGCAGCTGGTGCTGCCTATCCTTCTCCATCTGCCTCCCACCTTTCCCAACTCCTCCTCCCAGAAATCCCAGCTCTGGGATCTCCGTTGCTTCCCATCCTTGTTTTCTGCTCCATCCTCACTACACGCAGCCCGGTTGCTTTCCCAAATCCCTCCAGGAAAAAAGAGTGGAGCATGAGAGAAAAATCAACCAAGAATTCACCAAAATCCTGCCAGGACACCACCCTCTCCTGAATTTCCATATTTTAGGCAGGAATTGTTTTTCCAACCCACCCCGAGGCAGCACGTGGCTCAGTCAGGAGCTGAAAGCACAAAAACGTGTAAATCCAGAGCTAGAACCAAGAGCAAACCGCATTTAATTAGCCTCAAACACTCAGCTTTGCCTGGTTTTCCATTTTTCCCTGCGCATTTGAATGCGCGGCGTTCCACCGGTAACTCGGAAATGTTAACCCCGGGTCAAAAAGCTCCGGGGTTCTGTGAAAATAAAAAATAACAAAGCTGGGAAGTGCATAAACAGCTCCCTGCAGGTGAGGACACACCAGGCACTGCCACTGTTTACTTTGGAAACAACAGCTCCCATTTCTCTCGGAAACCTTCGGTAACCTCCCCATAATCCAATCTCTTTTTTTTTCCCCCAAAGCAGAGGGAAAAAAAATAAAAATAAAAATAAGAAAAAGGCAGCAAATTCTTTCACACGGGTCTCTTCGTTTAGCAGCAAACCTGAACAAGTGGTTGCAGATCTGCAAAAAAATTGGCATTTCCATCCTGAATCATCTGTCACCGGCACAGCCTGCAATCAGGGGAAATTTGGGAGAGATTTCCTGGGCTGGATATTCTATTTAAAAACGTGTTCAAACCCTCTGGAATCATGATTGCAGGGAATAAAAAGTGAATCAGTAATTGCTGGCCATTTGTTTGAATGTCTTCCCCATCATATTTCTTTCCCTACTTTTCACCCTCCTTTGGAAAACCATTTAAATGTTTCTTTTTTTAAGGATGGAAGGAATTTTTTCCCGGGAGCGAACGGCGTTTCTTTTGTTGCACCATCCGTCGCTGATGGTTATCAAATGGAATTGGAAATGAACAAAAGGAAGGAGCTTGCCCTGGGAAGAATCCCAGGAAAATCCTTCTCCAAGGATCAAACCCCCAGCTTGGGGCACGTTGAGATCCACAGGTGGCAAATCCAATTCCAAGCGGGATAAACAACCTGTGCTGGCTCCCGGAGAAGATTCCTGGTTGTTCCAGTGGCTTGGCAGAATTCCAGGCTGTTCTTGAGGATTTATTGGATGTTTTTAACACAGCTCAACACTCCAGGCCAGTTCAAGGGTCTGGAATGGTGGATGGAGGTCTGGGAAAATGCAGAATAAGGTGTTTACTGCTAATCCTAAGGAAAATAATAAAAAGTAACCTTAAAAACAGTTTGGTATGGAAAAAATGTTGAAGATTATCCATTTCAGACCCTGGAGTCCACACCTTCCACTATCCCAGGCTGCTCCAGCCTGGCCTTGGACACAGCCAGGGATCCAGGTGCAGCCACAGCTTCTCTGGGAATTCTATTCCAGGGATTCCCCACCCTCCCAGCCAGGAATTCCTTCCCAATATCCCACCTAAACCAATTCTTTTTCAATTCCAAGCCATTTCCCCTTGTCCTGTCCCCTGTCAGGCTGGAAGGGACCACAGGAGGTGACCTGGGCCACCAGCAGGGCCAGCCCGGAGCTCCGGATCCTGTAAAGTTCTGGTTGGGCTCCAACGCCACCAATCTTGGATCTCCCTTTCCTCACCTGCCTCATTAAAACAATCCCTCTCCTCAAAATTCCACTCGGAATCTGCTCCAAACTCCATCTCCAAAGAGGAAATTTCTCCCCTTTTATTATTTTTTTTATTTTTTTGCCTACCCAAACAACAAAAAATGAAAATAAAAGGGCATCGCTCCGTGAAGTTTCGGTTCTGACAAATCTGCTTTTCCTGACAGTCTGACACCGCTGGGAATGCGAGAGCTTTATCCAATAAATCCCCGGGCAAAGCCTGAGGCTCACAAGTGTCTTCCCATGGCTCTGGGAGCATCTTTCCAGAGATATTTCCTGCTAAAATTCCCGTTTTATCCCTTTTCCTAGCACTTTCCGAGCCCCCAGGTTATTCAGCTGCAAAGGCAACAGCTCTGAGTCCTGATCCCACATTCCATTAATTCCCATGGGTTTCATTTTTCCGGTAGATCCCACTGCAGGATTCCTTGCTGGAATATCCTGGATATTCCTGGAAAAGGTTAGAAACTTTGCCAAGTCCATTCATTTTTAAACTAAAAATGGGAGATTTGTGAATATCAATCAACATCACAACTTTTTAAAAATTTTTTAATTACTTTTAAAGTCGTTATTTAACTAAATTTAAGATTTTTCCAAGGGATATTTTGGTTTCATGCCCCAGAAATAGAAAACTGATGATACCAAATTCCCTTTTGGGATTTCTCCTGCCTGGAAAATATTTAAGGTGGGATTTTGTGGTTTTAAACCAACTGGAAAAGCTGCAGAATTCCCAAATCCAGTCTGGATTGGATCCAAATCCTGTCCCTGTGCAATCCCCCAATGTAGATTTTCCTAAGGGTGAGGAAGAGGCACTGAGTGTAAAGTTTATTATTTAGAAGGAAAAAAAATGAATTCCAGAAGGAAAACCATCAAGCATTTGGATTTGTTGGAATTAGCATCCAAATTAACAGTGAGGGGTTCCTGGGATGAAAATCAAATCCCCAAATTTCTTTGATGTGAACTGGAGAGGCCCTAAAAATTTCACATGCAGAGCTCTGGGGCTGAAAAGGGATTTTCAGGAGAGGTTTATGTCAAGCAGGAAAGGAAAAACCTGGAAAAAAACCCTGCCTTTCACTCAGTCTTAGGCTGCTAATCCCAGCCTACATTTAGACATCTCTTCCAAATAAAGCTCCAGCCCAAAATCCGCTGAATTCCGGTGTCGAAAACGTCATTTTTTTGGAGCAGACAAACGGCTCTGTTTTCTTTTCAGCAACTGAGAGCAAAAGCAGATTAAAAAGGGAAAAAAATAAGTTTCTGTTCAGCTTTGAGGTGCAATATTTAAGGCTCAGACCCTGTCAAAGTTTGGATATTCAGGGGTTTTCTTGGAATCAATGGACTTGGATTTGTATCAACTGGAAAGTCCCAATTTGTGAAATTTGTAGAAATTGTCCTTAAGGAGCAAAGTGTCAATCTTGGAAAATCCAGAAAAATTGGGAGTGGATTTCTGTGCTGGGAGTTTGGGGGTGCACATGGAGCAGAAATCCTCTGGAAAGTCAAGTGCCAAATTTTGGGGAGTGAGCCGGAGGAATCTGGGATAACTGGAGGTGTCCTTGCCCATGGCAAGGCTGGAATAGGATGAGATTTAAGATCCTCCCCACCCAATCCATTCTGGAATTCTCTATTATCCTGATTTATTCCCCAAAATGCCAAGCCACATTCCTGCACACACACAAAAACCTGGATTTACCCACAAATTCCAGATTGCAGCATGGAAAGCAAAACCATAAAACTGAAATCACCAAAAAATATCCATTTTAAATTGAAATATCTTGGAATAACAACTCCAGCCCTTGCTGAAATGCAGGATTTTTCCTGTTTATTCCTGCAAAATGTAGAATTCCAGCAGATTCGAGAGCTCCTTTATTTTTTTAAGAATGTAAACATGGCAAATTTTGTATTTGTCCCCCTTCAGCTGTGCAAATACCCTGAGGTGTTTTCGTCAATATTTGCAGCTTAAGTAAACTCAGAGCTCATCCTAAAGTCTGTTCTCAGTATTAATTGAAATTGACCAAACACCAGTCAAAAATCCCAACGTTTTTATCTTCCCAAGGAATTCTGGGATGTTTTTTATCAAACATCCAATTCCAGCTCTGCCAAAATCCTCCTTTTCCCAAGTTCTGAGCATTCCTGCAGCTCCTACTGATGGTTATTGGGTTTTAATTAATTAATTAATAAAGCCCGGGATTGTTACCAAATGCCCGGGATTAATTGGAGCAGCTCGTTAGCTCAGAGCATAATGGGGTTTTGATTAGGGAGATGATTAAAATGTCATTTATTCCCTGATTGCAGCAGCACCTCCTCAGGTGTTGGATTGTTGGACCATCCTCATTCCAGGAAAATCATGGAAAAGGAATCCTGGAGAGCTGGGCTGGTTCTTGGGGAACGACTCCACCGTTTCCCATTTTAATTTTGTGGTTGGTCAAAATCCCAGCCGGGCCCATGTTTCACTTAAATCCAAATTTTCTCATTGTTTCGAAATGCTTTTCCAGGCTGAATCCCGGGATTAAGGGTGGAAAAGCTCCAAGATGGGAGTTCAACCATTCCCCAGCACCACCAAGGCCACCACTGCCCCATGTCCCCAAATGCCACAACCTAAACAAAAAACAATCCATTTAATGATGAAATATTTGAGGTTTTGAGTGGATGGCAGCTCCCTGAGCCTGGAAATTTATCAGTTCCCTCTAAATATTTTAATTAACACCAAATATTAAAACAATTTTCCATCTTTAATGATATTTTTGAGCTGCATGATTTGAGGGCAATGGAGAAAATTAAGTCAGATTTTCTGTGGCGGCGCAATCCCACCATCCCCAAATTTATTTTGAATTATAAAATCAGCTTGGCTTTAACAAGATTTAAATTCTGGAAGCATTTTGGGGTTTTTGGGGAAGTGTTCATGGAATTTAACAATGCCTTCCTGTCTAAAGCTTGATGAGTTCAGGGGGTTTTGTCTCTCTCCTTTTTCTCACTGCAGAAGAAGCCCAAAAAATCAACTTTTAGCCTCCAAAACCCTTCCAAGTCCATTGGATGCATTTCCTGTGTGTCTCTACCATGGAATCTTTAAAAAAATCTATTCTATCTCCAAGTGTTTTACCCTTTTTGCTGCTTTTTTCCCCAAAAAAATGTGGATTTTTGTACATGCAACAACCACCAGGACTGGTTTGAAAGCATCCAAAGGGTCTTTGTCTTTAATCTCTCTTGGATCAGATCCAGGCACAGCCCTGGGTAAAAAGGGAACATATCAAAGGTGAAAATCCAGAGCTCCACCATCCAGTTTAACAGGTTGGACTCTATATCCAATAAAATTCCCAATTCTCTCAGTTCCCAAGCTTCTTAATATTTTTGGGCTCCACTTGGACCAAATTTTACCATTTTTATCACCATGAACCACAAATCCCTCCTCTTTCCAAGGTCTCTTCCGATAAAAAATAAAAGCCGCTTTTAAAATTCCAATCCTCCAATATTTGGGAATGATCTCCCATCACTGCATTCCTGCCCTTTATCCATTTGGGATCCTGGATCTGGGACCCAAAGGATTCATCCCCAAAACCCATTCCCTGTCCCAAGAATTCCTCATTTTCAGTACCTGTAGGAGATGGAATTTCCCCACATTTCCCGCCACAGGTTCATCTCCTTGAGCTCCTTGATTATGGATTTCTCCCAAATCCTCCAAATTCCTCAGGATAAATCCAAGGCTTCAAGTGGTTTTTAGGGTCAGGAAGTTCTGAGTTTATTCCTGGTCAGGATTTGTGTGTGACCAACACAAAACTTTTTATATTTATAAAATATATATATATATAAATATATATATAAATATACAACTATATATATAAATATATATTTATATATATAAATATATAAATATATAAATATAATTTTACATATAACTATATATTTATATATAATATATAATATAACTTTATATAATATATTATATAAAATTTAATAACATATAAAATTTATACATGCATAAAAAGAGTTTTAATCCTTCTAAATTACATCATTAATTAATATTTCACCCTCTACTGATTATTGATTTCTTGGTTTTCCTGCTAATTATTCCATAATCAATATTCCAGCTTCTAATTTTTTGGGATGGGGTTTTTAAAATCCCACTTTCACGGTGGCACCAATCACTCTCAGCTGGAAAAATAATGAGAATAAGCAGCAGAATTTTCCATTTCTTGATATTTAAATAGATTGGGCCCGTGCATTAAAAACTGTTCAGATTGAGGAAAAGCAAAAGAAAGATCCAAACATTCCAAGCTTTTTTTCCTTAGGAAAAAGGGAACTCAAAAATTCCCTTTATTCCCCAAATTCCTCATCAACTTCTTATTGTTCTGAAGAAACCTCCTGAATGAAGATAAGAATTAAACTGTGAATTAAGATAATAATTAAAGAAATTAAAATGGCTTCAAAATTCCGTAATGTCGACGCAGCCTTGGGAAAACTGGAAATCCATGAAGGATTTCAAATCTCTTTGCAATTATCCCAAGAATTAAGAGGGTCAGGCTGGATTTATTTATTCCAGAAGATCTAAAAGCTCTTTAATCCCTTCCTAGAAACTAAGGAGCAAATTTTTTAATTTTAAAAAAACAACCCAAAAATGCCGGTGGAGGATTCTCCCATGTTATCCCACAAAACAGCCGTGGATATTTGAAGAGGGTGGCGCACTTTTTTCCCCTTAAATTAAGATTTTAATGCTAAAAAAATGGAATTTAAGTCATTTCCAGGTGGTTTTTGGTTGAAATCAAGCCCCAGTTTGTCACACCAGATGTCACCTTGACCTCAAAGCCTGAAAATCGAGGATTTTCTGCTCCCACTGGGCCTCCAGCACCACAGAAAAATGGCAAAATTCTCATATTTCCCATTCTGGTCCTAAATAAGCGCCAGCAGTGACAGATCTGAAGTGCTCAAGGTTTTTATTCCTGAGTTAATTCCCAAGAAGAGACTCCAGAGCTGTGACCACTCACCAGGCCAACAATTCCAACAGGGAATTCCCATGTGTCAGGGGATAATCCCTTTTTTATGTCAGAATATTTTCCTTCTGTGCCATAGAAGTTTTAGAAATAGGACAAAATTTGGGATTTAGGAGTATCCAGATGGATTTCTTCCATTTCCTTTTCCAGGAACATAAAAATCCTGAAATAAGTGGCCCATCAGATGTCTCCAATTTTCCTTGGAAATCCCTGGATTAAGGCAAGTTCTCCAAATTTTTATGGACACCGACCTAAAACCAGGCAATACTGGACCATGGGAATTTTTAGGGACAAGGAATTTTGGAGTCTGGGAGAGAGCTCCAATCCAACCAGCTGGGCAGGGAATTTGGAAGAGTTTCTTTGGGAAGAGTTTCTTTGGGAAGGGTTTCTTTGGGAAGCGTTTCTTTGGCAAGCGTTTCTTTGGGAAGAGTTTCTTTGGGAAGAGTTTCTTTGGGAGGAGTTTCTTTGGGAAGAGTTTCTTTGGGAAGGTTTCTTTGGGAGGAGTTTCTTTGGGAGGAGTTTCTTTGGGAAGAGTTTCTTTGGAAGGTTTCTCAGCAAATATTAAGGAGCTTAAACTCTTCCCATTTTCTGTTCTCACCTCTGGAGCCTGGATGAAGCAACAACTCCGGAACATCCAGAAATTCCCAGAATTCCAGGATGGGACAGGCTGGAAGGGACCATTAAATTCCAGTTTCCAATGTTCCGAAATCCCTCGTTCAGTGCTCAAAATCCTTCGTTCCCGAAGCAGAAACAGCAATTTTCCCGGGAAAAATAAATCCAGATTCCCAAAAATGTGGCACATTGTGCTGTGCTGGGAGACAAGGGGCTGTCCCTGCCTCCCCTGCAGTGGGAGCTGCAATCACACGGAATAATTCATTAATAATTCATTAATAGTTCAATATTAATGATTAAATAATTTGTTAATCCCATTAATTAACCCCTTTATTAATTACAGCTCCTCAATCTGATGGGTCACAGCTCCAGCCCTCACAATTTCAGGATGAGCCAGAATTTCCTCCTGGACACAGCACCCGGAATAAATAACTGCATTTGTATATAACTTTGGATTTATTTGTAAATTTGTCTATTTGTATATTTGTAAATTTGTATAATAACTTTGAACCCTCCATAAGCCAATTACCCACAGTTCTTTGATTTAGGAAAATCTTCTGGAAGGAATTCAGCTGGAAAATAAAAAGCTTTCAGTGCCTCCCACAGGAGCAGACAATTAACAGTCCCTGGATCCAGCCGGGATCTTCCCTCTCCTGTGAAAATTCAGCTTTTTTTGCCACTAAAATCCTGCCAGAGACCTCTCTGGTGATGATCCAAACACTTAAATGCACACAAATTCCTACTAAATGTAGAAATAAATATTTATATTATAAATAGAATAATTAATAAATAAATAAACAAATTTCTATTATAAATAGAATTTATAATATATATTATAATAAATAAAAAATTCCACAAATCTCACTTCCCAGCAATATTTGAACCTCTGGTGCTTGAACATTAAATAGAAAAATTAAAATTATTCTTTTCAAAAGAAACAACTTGGATTTTCTCCTGGAGCACCAGCAAATCCTGGACAGAAATCCCTAACAAGCTCCTGCCACGCTCCTCACAAAGCCAAACACAAAAATTGGAGTTGGTTTGGAATTGTTCCTTGCTCTCATTAGCTGGGAATATCAGCCAGGAATGATTTTCTCTTCTAGGAGCAATTACAGGCAGTTCCATGAGAAATAAATGGAATTCCAGCCCTGCTGCTCTGGCTGGAGCAGCTCATTCCTTCTGGATCGCACCAAGGGAGGAAAAAAATAAAGGAAAAGAAGGAAAAACAGTAAAAAATACAGAGAGAGGCTGTGTTCATTCTCTGTGCCAGCACCAGGGAAGGGCTGGCAAAAAAAAACTTTTTCATTGGATTAATGGCTGAAAATCTGGGAAAAATGAGCTCCCAGGGAGGTTTCTCTGGAGCTGAGCTGAGTCTTGATCACTCTCATCAAGTCCCTTTCTCGTTGTGTTTTTAGGCTTTTATTGTTCCTTGATTTCCTGATTGAATTCAGAGATCTCCTGGAGCAGCTCATTCCCATATCTTGAATAAAGATGCAGATTCCGGTCTGGGATCAAATTTCTCCTGGAATTTTAATTCCAAAGCTGTTCTTTTCCACATTGAGTGCAAGTTATCAGAATTTTAACAATTCTGGGGACCTCTGAGCATGTTATGGGATGGGACCACTGAAAAAAAGGAGAGAAGTTGGAATTTGAGGTTTCTTCCCAAGCCCTCACTGGCAGAATTCTCAAAAAAAATTCCTGGTGGAAGCAGATTTGCAATGGGAATAATTCCAGATATGTTCATGTGGAGAGGAGAAGGATCCAGGGAGAGCTCAGAGCCCCTTGCAGGGCCTGAAGGGGCTCCAGGAGAGCTGGAGAGGGACTGGGGACAAGGGATGGAGGGACAGGACACAGGGAATGGCTTCAAATTAACAGAAAGGAGGTTTAAATTGGATATTGGGAAGGAATTCCTGGCTGGGATGGTGGGGAGGGGCTGGTCTGGAATTGCCAGATTTGCTGTGGCTGTCCCTGGATCCCTGGCAGTGCCCAAGGCCAGGCTGGACACTGGGGCTGGAGCAGCCTGGGACAGTGGGAGGTGTCCCTGCCATGGAATGGGTGGAATGGGATGGGATTTAAGGTCCTTTCCCACTCAAACCTTTCCAGTGATTCTCTAATTCTACTAAAACTGATTCTTGTTGTCAAACAAATCCGAATCAAATCCCAATCAATTCCTGAGTGCAATTCCAGCCATCCAGCACTGCAAACACCACAAACATCATAAAGAAACCAGGAGGCAGAAATTCCCATTCCGTTTTCTCTTTGCTTTCCTCAGAGCTGAGGAAGTCCAGTGATAAATTCATTCCTGACTTTTCCATCAAATCTGTCTCTAAGGAGTGCGATTTCACCGGGAAAACAAACAAGAAAATGTGGGAAGAGTTCCTGTTTCCAGAGCCAGGTGGATTTATTGGAAGCACCAAATCCCAAGGAAAACTTTGCCTCTTGAGCATTATTTATAACACCAGCACTGTATCCTAAGGTTTCCCATCCCAGCTGAAATATTGGATTAGTTTGTGGCACAGAATTCAGAATTTGTTGGGAATTTGGATTGTTGTGGGTTTTGTCCAGATTTCTGAAAGTAAACATTGTCTTAACCCAAAAAACACCCAAAACATCCCTTAGACTAATTATATAAATTTTATAATTCATATAAATCCATATCATTTAAATTCATAAATTATGTATCATTCACAATATAAATTTTATAACTCATTAATGACATGCTTAAAGCAAAAATCCAGGGATGTTATTCCTGGATCATTCCAGCAATCCCTAATGAGCAGGAAGGATTGGGCAGATTTTCCTTCTGGAAATTTCCCAGCACCATCCCACCCTCAGCTGCACAATTCCTTCAGGAGAGCAGGGCAGAGCCCATCCCTGCTGGAATCTGCATCCCTAAAATCCCCCAGGCTGACTCCAGCAGCTGGAAAAATCCAGGGAATTGGGATCAGGGTTTGGAGCTCGGCATTGCCCGCACATCTGTTTGGCTGCTTGGGTGGGCTCCAAAAATCAACAGCTGAATCAAAACTGCCAAAATTCCCAGAAAAAGCTGCCCCACAATCCAGGGAATGCTGTCCCATAGTCCAGGAATTGGAGACATAAGGAAAAAGGGATCCTTTGGCTGGGATATGCAGGGAATGGAGATTATAGGGATAAAAACCGTTCCTTGTTGTGGATTCCTCCCTTTGGAATGCAGGAATCACTTCCCAATTTCCTGCCTCTTGAGTGAAGAGCTGCTCCTGATCAGATGCAGAGCTGCCCAGAAGATTTGATTTCATCCCACCCTCGTTCTCTCCCTCATTTTTCCAGTTTATTTCCTCATTCCTGCATTAACATCACCTTTTCCAGGTGGGATTGAAGGAATAATTCCATCCAAGCTGGGATCCAGGAAGGCCCCGTGATCCGGTGAGGTTTGGAAACCAAGTTTTGCACCAGGCAAAGATAATTGGTGGATCTTGTTTCCCACCTGGAAAAGTTCTCCTCATATTCCAGGATATTTGTTAATTTTCCCAGCTCACCTTTGGAAGCAAAAGGCAGAATGGGAGCAGCTTTTTCTTATGGCCAAAGGGTGGAGGAAGGCGAAAGAAAAGAAATCAACTCTTCCCACAGAATATTTAGGAAAAATCCAGCTTGGGAGATAAGCCTTGGATATGTAGGATGCTTTACCTGGGAATGCTCCAGGAGAAATTCCAGGGGAAAACTTCCCAGGAGGAGCTGGGCTGAGCTTTGGGATGCAGAGAAAGAACTGAGGCAGTTTTGTGATTTATCTCCATAAAGAGAATAAAATTCTCACGTTTCCAAATTTTCCCCAACGTTTCCCAGGTTTTTCAGAGGCTCCGCTGAAATTTTCTCTATTTATGATGGGGCTCAGCAAAGCCGAGCATGGGGAGCTGAATGGGACCTTCCCTTTGAATTTCCTGGATGTAAATATATTTTTCCAATACATTTCATGGATTTTTTTCCCAGACTGTTGGATAAACTGGCAGATATTGTCCACCTGCAGAGCTTGAGTGACACGATTCCATCCGCCACATCCTCAAAAATGGCTTCTATGGGAGGCCAGACGGATTTTGCCACCTCAGCTGAATTTTTTTAGTGTTCAGAGTAAAAGCCTCGGGGTTTTGCCAGCTTTAATTCTGCTGCAAAATGTATTTGGGATGAGGGAAGGGAAATAGAGCTGGGTTTGGGTAGGAAAATCATGGAATCATGGAATGGCTTGGGTTGGGAGGGAGCGTAAAACTCATCCCATTCCAGCTCTGCCATGGCTGGGACCTCCGACTGTCCCAGGCTGCTCCCAGCCCCATCCAACCTGGCCTTGGACACTCCCAGGGATCCAGGGGCAGCCACAGCTTCCCTGGGGAACTTCATTTCCATAAAAAATGAAAAAAAATTCCAAATAAGAAACGGCTTCAGGAATGTTTGTGTTTGGATTTGCTTCCTGCCTAACCTGTCCAGCTCCCCTGACTTAAACCTTTCCCTGATATATGCAAGGATCAATATCTTCATTATCATTTTATATTTTCATTCCACCTTCAATCAGAATGATCTTTCCCATTTTGATATCGTATTTTATTTGGATTTACCTGCTCCCAGCTGAGGATGTCAAGACCTGCTGTCCTGCAGGGATCCAGAATTCCTCTGGTTCAGTTCAAAGTGGTTTAAACAATTTCAGGTCACTTCGTTGTCACAGAAAAAAAAATAAATTAACTTGATAACAATTAACCTGATTTTCCAGATCGCCTGCTTTTTGGAATTATCCGTGGCAGATCCAGGAGGTGCAAAATTATTTGGGGAAAAATTCAGCCAGAATTAAGCGACCAAGAGGAAATGCCAGGGGTTACTTCGCTGTCGGAATAATTTTTATTAATTTTCCTTTCAAAAACTCCTGGAAAAATGCGCCACAGGTTCCAAGCACCTGTCAGTGCAGTCCTGTGACAGATCCCATTTTGATTTCCAATTAATTTTCCCGGCGGTAACATCGTTAATTTGTTTATAAACCCTTCTCTGCGCTTGTTTCCTATCAGCACTCCCATAAATGTCAAGCCTTTTGTTAAAATGTCCTGAGTTGTACATAAACACTATTTCACCTTCTGAGATCGGGGAAATAATGAAAAATGACTGGATTATGGGATGGAAACCTCGGCAACATCAGAGTGGGTTTATCACTGGAATGTTTGGGGGAAGGGGGGAACCCAGTCAGTGCAATCTTTGTTTTTAAGGAGTATTTTTATGGCATTTTTCTGGTAATTCCTAAATTTTTTAATTTCATTTTATTCCCAATTTTCTTTTTATATATCCAGAATATGAAAATACAGTTTTTATAGGGAAATCTTTATGCCATCAGTGATAAAATATCCCTTGAATCCATTTGATTTAGCAAAGAGTGGTCGTTCTGAGCAGAGTAATTGCATTTTTCCTGCAAACAGAGCTGAGAGAGGGGTTAATTATTCCACACAAATTCCCTCCTTCCAGATTTCCAGGAGAAAATTGATATCCCTGACATGGTGGGATCTCAGAAGCCTCCTGGAACCTCTGAGGGATCAGTTTTCCCAGTTTGCAGCAGAATTCCAGAGCTTTTTCCAGGCTGCTTTGCCCCAAAATCAACGGGAACAGCAGAGGCTGAAGAAAGTGTGGGGGAAAAAATTAAAATTCCCATTAAATAGAAATCCTGGATTTCCAGGGAAGTCTGTCAGCAGCAGAAAAGGAGTCAAGCAGGACCTGCTCTCCTTAATTCCCCTTTAAATCTTTCCAATGGGGGAAAAAAAGCAGATAAAAAGCAGAAAGTGTGATGGAAAGGAGGAATTATTCCCTTTGTTGTTTCCCTGCTCTCCCCCTGACAGGGAAAAGGGAATTTTTTACCACCTTCCTTCTGTTCTGATGCCAAAATCCAGCCCAGAGCAAGCAGGACAAAGAAAAAATGAGCAAAAAGGCAAAAAAATAAAACCAGAAACATCATGACTTTGCAAAGAGAAACAATGCAAGGGAGATGGGAGATCATTCCCAGTTTAACTCGGCTGTTCCCATTCCCAGCTTTTCCAACGGAGATCAAAACGAGCCTCACATCGAATGTTTTGCTCCACAAGGCCTAAAAAAGTGAAAAAATCAAGGATTTTGGAGGATTTGGGTGTTAAAGAAAGGCTGGAATGAAAAATTCCTCACTAAAATAGGAGGTTTATTCCTTTATTCCAGCTAAGGACAGCTCCGGAATTTCATCCTGGAGTTTGGATCAAGGCAGCAAAGCAGAGGGAAAGGAGATGGAGCAGCAAAAAACCTGGGGAAAACAAGGAATTTTTAGGGATGTGCTGTCGTTGTCCGCAGAGTCCATATGGAGAAGCCAAGGAATTATTTTCCCATTTGTGGGGAAGGTTTGGACACGCACAGAGATCCTGGGGTTGGATAATTCTGGGATAGAACCTGCCAGGGAGGTAAATTCTAGTAGGAAATCAAGCTTTGTTCACAAAGGGACCCCAAAATCAGCTTTTTCTCCCCGTAATTTGCATATCTGCCTTCACCTAAAACACAGCAGGAGGCGAGGATTTATAGGATTCCTCGATGTATAAAAAAAAAAAAAAAAAAGCCGCACTTTTAATTAAAAATGTGCTTTGAGAACATTATTTTAACAGATTGGCTCGAGGTGTGGGGGCTTGCTGAGAAATACGAGCTCCCCTTCCACTGGCAGGGAATAAATGGATTTTATTTGTTCTCCTCTTAAACAAAACATAATTAAAGAGCTGCAATGTTCCCAGCCAAGGCGACAACCCCAACATTCAATTAAAACCCAATCTCCTTTATTACATCCCGATCCAACTGCAGGATTTTCGTGGCGTGATGCTGACAGCTCACGTTGGAGATGTTTGAAAGCCTCTTTGCTTTTGTAAATTCCCACTTTTTTTCTTTTTCCCCCCCCTCTCTCGGAGCTGTAATTTTATCACCTCGTCCGTTGTGTGGTGTAACCTCCATCAGCAATTAATGACCTGAGCCCGTCAGGAATTCCACCTTGGCACGACGATTCCGTTCCGGAGAACGCCACAAATGTTTCCCCCCACAGACCTTTTCCATTTGCTGGGAGTTGAGTTTTCATCAGATTCAGTTTGAAGAGCAGCCGGGCTTTGGGGACATTAATGGGGTTTTTTTTTTGTCTTTGAATGCATTAATGCTTTTATGCATCTCTGGAGGGGTTTTATACACTGAGGAATTCTTTACGTGGATTTTCCAGGGATGAAGGATGCTCTGATGATGATAAAGGTGATGTGGATTTATTTCATTTGATGTCTCCTGAGTGCAAGGCGCACACACCCCCTGACTCTGCCGTGTCCAGAGCCTGGATGGGCTTCAAAACCAAAATCATGGAATCGTGGAATGGTTTGGGTTGGGAGGAGCTTAAAGCTCATCCCATTCCACCCCCTCCATGGGCAGCGACACCTTCCACTATCCCAGGCTGCTCCAACCTGGCCTTGGACAATTCCAGGGATCCAGGGGCAGCCACAGCTCCTCTTGGAATGCTATTCCAGGGTTTTCCCACTCCCCCAGCCAGGAATTCCTTCCCAATATCCCACCTCACCTCCTTTCTCCTGGTTTAACATGTCCCCTGCTCTGTCTCTCCATCTCCTGCAAATAGTCCATTGCCTCAGGCTCTCAGAGCCACAGCTTTGTTGGAAATGGAGGAATTCCCATTTCCACCTAAAATCCAAGCTGGGCTTTATCCGTTTTTCATTTCTTCACCAAAAATCATGTAAGAATCTGACCAAAAGCAGATCCCAATGGATCTGTGTCCCCGTTCCTGCCCCTCAGAAGGCCTGAGCAGCCCCCCAGAGCTCCACATCAGGATGAAAGGGATGAGTCTCCCCCACTCCAAGAACATTCAGGGAATTAGTCCCTTCCTAAGGGTCAGTTTTAGTCTGGTTTAAGCAGCAGCAGCAGCTCCAGTGATGTCTGAAATGGGAGCTGATAAATCTGGGGGTGAAATGATGGAGGAGCTTTGGGAAGAAAAGCCTTCAGCCTCTAATCCTGGCCTCATTTAAAGGTGGGAGACTCTCCCAGCCTTCCAGTGGGGGGAAAAAACATGGAAAATAGGGATTAAACAGCAAGGGGAACTAAACCAAGATTATTTTGCACAGGTTTGAGGTAAAAGAGGTGAAGCAGAAGTGGCTTCATGGAGGTGGCACAGACCAGGGACAGCTTCAGCTGTCACGGCCGCCATCCCAGGGGACATTTCTGTCCCTTCCAGCGCCTTTGAAATTGATTTAAATCCCCTCAGAGAACAGCAAGAAACAGCTGAGAGACACAGAGCAGGATGAAACACCTGGAAAAGCAGATCCCAATGGTAAAAAAGACCTCTGGCACTGAAGGGCAGTGCTGCTTCTTTCCAATTATCCCAGGAAAATGCTGGAGATGGTGGGTTCAGCTCCTGGCATTCAGGGTTTAACGCATTCTGTGATTTCTAGGCTTAAAAAATGTCTTTAAAGAAGGATTCTGGATCTTTCCCAAGGGTTGTTCATGGTTCCTGGCAGGACACAAGTAGGATGGTGTCCACAGAATTCCCAGCTATGGTTCCCAGGCCTGGAAATTCCCCCTCAGTGGTTAAACCCCAACACAAACCCAAAATTCATCTGGCCCAAATTACCCAGGGCTGGAGACTCAAAACATCTCTTGCACCAGCTCCTTAGGAAGTGTTACCACTCAAAAATCATAAAATCCTGGAATCATGGAATGGTTTGTGTGGGAAGACATACATAATCCAATCCCACCCCTGCCGTGGGCAGGGATGTCTCCCACGCTCCCAGCTTGCTCCAAGCCCCATCCAGCCTGGAAAAAAATAAGGAATTCCCTTCTCCAACCCTCAAAAGCTCTTGCAAAGCACCCAAAATTTAATCCCACAGGCTGGGGGGGAGCTCCCAAAAAGATGGGAAATGGGAAAATGGCCAGAGAGAGCAGCAAATGCGGCTGGGATGACTGATCTGAAAGAAAAGAGGCAGAGTTCATCCCATGGAGAGGTGGGATCACACTGGGATAACGTGGGAAAACTCTCCAAACTGACACAGGGAGGGAAGAGATTGTGGATGATACCAAGGAACAAAAACTAAGGAAAACAGCTGGGAATAAAGCTATGGAAAGTTTAGGTAAGGGGGGTAAAACTGACCCTTCTTCCTGGCAGGGAATTATTCAATTAAGGAACAGGGAAGGATAGTTTCCACTATCCCAGGCTGCTCCAAGCCCTGTCCAACCTGACCTTGGGCAATTCCAGGGATGAGGGAGCCACAACCTCCTTAGCAGAAGCTGGGTCTGCCCAGATTTCTGGAGCTGTTCCCATGAAAAAGGAAAATGGAAGTTCCCAGACTGTTTTCTTTGGAGCTGCTGCCTCACCACAGACAGAACCCTCCTGAAATTCCCAAACTTTCCCCAAACTTGCTGCTCCAACATGTGGGACATAAGTGATGGGTTTGTCTCCAGACTCCCCGCATGGTTAAACCCAAAATCGGTGTCCTGGACTCACTGGATCCTGACAGAGGAGAATTCCTGGAATCCAGGATCCAGCCAGCTCCGCTAAATCCGTCCCAATGTTAGCGATTCCTCCCATTTCATTTTCTCCTCTGCAGGCTGAGAGAATCCTGTTGTAAATTGAATTAATGCCCGGGTTGCCTTTGAAACAGCAAAACCAAATAAATCATTCAGTCCAGGCAGCGTGGAGGAAAAAAAATCAACCAGGATAACACGGAGAAATTGGAGTCAGCTCTAATATTCCTGACAAAAAGGGGAGTTCCCTTCAGCTGCCAACTGTGAAAATGTTCCCTGGATTTAATCCCAAGGAAATTAAAACTTTTGTCCCCAGTCAAAACGTTGTGTTAAAGATACAAAAAAGTTGATGCTGTTCAGGCAATGTCCCATTCATCCGTCATTTCCAGGATTTGGGAAGACAGGAATATTGCTGTGCACTGGGCCAGAGAGAACTGGAATTAGCTCAGTCAATTAAGTCATGATTAATTTATGTTAGATCTCGTTCTCCCGAGTCCAGGAAAACAAAGACTTTACCTAACTGGCAGCATTTTGTTTAATAAAAGTAAAGTCTTTAAAGATGACTTCGGGAGGGGCGGGAAAACCCCGCTGACAAAATCAATAGGCAGCAAATTCCCGTTGGAATTCCTGTTTAATTTGTGTCAATCCCAGGTAAAACAGGAGACTGAAACAGAGGGGATGCTCCTTCCAAATGGAGAACCAGATCCTTGATTCATGCTGCTAATTTGGGAGCAGGAAATTCAAATTCAGGAAACTCTGAATTTCCTTCTTTTTTTTCCCCCTTTACCCATTTCTTTTCTTCCTTTTTTTTTCCTTTTTTTTCCCCCTCATAAATTCCCCCTTGTGCAGATTTGGGCAGGGAATTGGGGATAAATCCCAAATTCAGGAAACTCTGGGACTTCCTTCTTTTTTTCCCCATTACAACTTCCCCGTTGTCCTGATTTGGGCAGGGAAAGATGAGGCTGAGGACAAGAAGAAATGAAGGACAGCACAGGGAGAAATCTTGCCTTGGGGATGGATGTCTTTGGAAAAAGAAGGGATTCATGGAAAATTCTGGAAGAGGAGGCAACGCAGGAGAGAAAAATCAATTTGCATAAAGCAGGATTAGATTTAGTTTTGCAGAGAAGCAAAAATCCATCCCAACACCTCATCCAGTGGAGTCCACAAATTAAATTACTTCTTCCCACCCCTCCCTGGAGGTGAATCCAGGCTTTGATATTCCCAGAATGTTCCCAATTGCTGGGGAATTTAAGTGCAGGATCATTTCCTTTGCAGGAACGTTGGTCCAGAGATCAAAGCACCGGGATGATATTCCTGCGATTATCCCAAATTTCCACCACAATCATTTGCAGAGAGGGAAAGGCCAAAATAGGAAGAAATTGCTAAAAATTGGGCTGTGGCTGCAGCTGACAAAACCACAGGGCTGCAATTCCATCTCCTGCCGGTGGAAAGTCAAACAATTCCGCTGGAAGTTTCCATCCCAATTGGATTAATAAACCTGGATCCCAACTTTTCGGGGAGATGAAATGCTCCCAGCACACCTCGGGGTTGTCCTGATGCCTCCACTTTTGATGAGGGCAGAACATTTCCTGCAGGCCAATGTTTTTCAAGGCTCATTTTCCTTCTGCTTTCCAGCCTGGCTTTATAATTTTGGCTTTTCCATCATTCCTGGCATCCCTGAGGAGTTCGAAGAACAAAGCTGAAGTGAGAGCTCCTGATGATGCCCCCAGGTACTGGAATTTTTAAAAGAAACATCCTGGGAAAAGCTTCCAGCAGGAATTGACAGCCCAGCCCTGCTCCCAGGAATATTCACTCGGCTCCGCTCCACGTGGGGCTGGTGTTCCCTGGAAAAATGATCCCCAGGTTCTGAAAATCCACTTTTTACTTCACTGCACAATGCAACCGAGGGGAATCATCTGCAAGAGAAGCAGGTCCAAAGAAAACAATTAATTATTGCTGTTGTAATTAATAGCAGAGATGTCAAAGCTGTGCTAACGAGCTCTTGGGGTGGTGCAAGAAATAAATGACAGCGGAGAGCTGAGGGCAATTTTGGCAGGAAAAGCAAAATCTGGCCGCATTCTGCTGATTTAAAGTTAGGAATCATCACCTCCTGTATCCCTCATGCCGTGGTTGAATTCCAGGTGGAAGCTCAGCCCCATCCAGCTGCTCACTGTCTCCTTCCTGGTGGGATTTGGAAAGAGTTGGGAGGGGAAAAGTCACCAAAATCGTGGTTTGAGGTAAAGGTGCTTTAATAGGGAGTGGAAAAGCCAGACAGGGATTTCTTTCCCCCTTTCCCAGGGTGGAATCTCCCAGGAAGACAAACATCATTCCAAACTCCTCCCAAATCCTCCTTTTCCCTCATCCCTGCTCTGAGCAGGATACCCTTGGGATCTGGGCTATCCCTTGGGACCAGCTGGCCCCACCCAATTCCAATTCCATGATCCTTCCTGGTGGGATGAGGAGCAGGGATGAGGCCCTGTGCAAGCTCAGTGACACCAAAACATCCTGGAATTATCAATCCTGATCCCAGAACAAATCCAAGCACAGCCCTGGAGCAGCTCCAGGAAGAAAATTCACTTTATCCCAGCCCAACTCTTTATGGGTCAAATGAAACATGCTGATCCCTGTTTTCCACCTGGGAAACTGAGGCAGGAGTAAGGAAATAGCCAGAAGTCTGAAGGTGAGAGGGCACTGAGTTTTCCCAAATCCAAAGTCAGCACAATTCCAGTAGGAATTGTCCCAAACTTAACGGGGAGTTTGCTCCCAAAGGAGTGCTAATAAATAAAAGTTTAAATAAAAGCTCTACAGGTGATTCCTGGGCCTTTCCCTGCTCTCCTCCCTCTTCCTTTGAAAATGTCATTCCACAGGAATCATAAAGCTTAAAAATATTCCTTTTTACTCCTTTTCCTCTTTTTTCTTCCTTTTCCTATTTTTCTTCCTTTTCCTCTTTTTTCCTCCTTTTCCTCCTTCTGTCTTTTTCCCCATTATTCTCCCTTTTCCTCCTTTATTCTCCTGCTTCTTTCTCCAAGACTCTGGATTACGGTCACACCACAAGAGCACTTTTTGAGGGAAATGCCAGCGAATCCAGGGATAATTAAGGGGGAAAATGTGGGAATCCGTCTGTATTTTATGTTTTCATATCCCACTGCACCTCTGGATTTCCATTCCCACTCTCCCAAAGGCTCCCTCAGGGGGTGCACATGGAATGAGAGGATTTTGAAGGTTCTTTCCAATCCAAACCATTCCCTGTTTCCCTGCTCCCATCCCATTCCTATTCCCAGCCCTGCCCTGAGTTGTCACAGTGCTGGGAAGGAGATGTGGAAGTCAAAATTCTTCCAGGGATTGCCAGGAGGTCTGAGAGGAGCCTGCAAATTCCAAAAGGGGATTTGCACAAACTGGGAAATTTCCCTGATCCCAAACAATTTAGGGGAGAGTTGTAACATTTCAAGAATGGGAGGTTTGGAGCTGAACTGAATTCCAGAGGGAACAGGACTGACTCCACTGCTGGCTCCTGACTCTTTTTATCCAAAAATCCCTTCAGCCACTCCAACTTCTCTTTTCTGCTGGAAAAAGAAAGCTGGGATCTCATGAGAACACCAGGCACAGATGTTCCATCCAGCCACAATCCCGGTTTGCCTTCCCAGCCATTCCCCTTCGTTTGTCCTGCTGCTCCATTCCAGAGGCTTGGAATGAAGGAGGACATTCCCTTTAAGGCTGGAGCTGGGAATGAATACACTGGGAGCAGTGCATTAAGGAAGCAGGAGCACAAAATCCCATTTATCTGATTCCAAGTTTATTTAATGGGATGATTTAATTTTTTTTTTTTTTCCAGGAGGCTCAGCTGTTCCATCCCTTCCCGTGGGCAAATTCCAGACAAACTGCCAGGGTGAGCACAGAGAGCTGCTGCCATCCCCCAGCAGAATAAATATGGATTTGGGACAAAAATAGAGAAATAAGCAGAATTAAGGATGGCTCTGCAGACTGGCTCAGCCATCCAAGTGGAAACAAGCTGGGAATGCTGCATCAAACCTCTCCAGGAGCCAAAAAAACAAGGAAAACAAATGGGTTTGCTGTCAGAAAAGCTTTGGGATACAGCAGGGTTTTACAGGCACACACTGTCTGTGTGGGATGGGATCAAACACAGACAAATGTTGGGATGAAACTTCCTCTGGAGCTTCCCTGAGCACTGGGAAAGGCAAAGGAGGCTCTGCCTGTGCCAGAACGACACCCAGGCATGAATTTGGGACACGAGAGGAAAATGGGAATGTTATTCCCACAAGGATCTGTGTTGCCCCAGGGTCGGGCGTTTTTCCCTGTGCAGGAGCGGGAGCTGGACGGGATCAGATCCAAGGGACATTTCTGCCCCGCATTCCCAACATTCCAGCTCACCCCCTTCTCCTTCCCTGAGCTTCCCTGGGAATGGCAGCAGGCAGAGCCAGCCCAGGACATCTGGAAGTTGCTGCAGACTCCGGGGGAGGCTGGAAGGCAAATCCTGCCCGATCCAGGCAGCTCCAAACTGTGGATCCAGGGCTGGACAGACTGAGGGGAAATTCAGGAAATTCATGGAAAATCGGCTCATGGGGCTTGGACAACTCCCAGGGGTTTGGAAAGAGCTCCTGAGGTTCTGATTAAAGCTCAGCCTGAGCCTGGCATGATTTAATAGCCTGGATAAGTCCAGGGAGGGAATGAGGGGAGGGAAGGGGGCAAAATCATGGAGATGCTGCAGGGGTGGATCCAAGCTGGGAGAGCTGGGAATGTTCACCTGGAGAGGAGAAGGATCCAGGGAGAGCTCAGAGCCCCTTGCAGGGCCTGAAGGGGCTCCAGGAGAGCTGGAGAGGGACTGGGGACAAGGGATGGAGGGACAGGACACAGGGAATGGCTTCAGACTGGAAAAAGACAGGGATGGATGGGACTTGGGAAGGAATTCCTGGCTGTGAGGGTGGGGAGGGACTGGAAAGGAATTCCCAGAAAACTGTGGCTGCCCCTGGATCCCTGGCAGTGCCCAAGGCCAGGCTGGACACTGGGGCTGGAGCAGCCTGGGACAGTGGGACAAGATGAGCTCTAAGGTCCCTTCCAACCCCAACCATTCCATGATTCCATGATAAATTCATGGGAATATTCCCAGTGCCTCATTCCAACATTCCTTGGTCCTTGTTTCCCACCAATTCCTGCCTCACTCCTCCCACAGAACCCTTTTTAGAATTCCTGCCTGTTCCAGCTCTCTCTCCCCTCCAAGGGAACTCCAGCTCAGTCCAGGAGGATCCAGACATTCCATGGATAATGGGAATCATCCCAGCACCTTTTCCAAGTCCCAGCCCCGATGTTTGGCTGTTTCCTGCAGGTTTGCCTGGAAAAATCCTTCGATTCTGTTGTGGGTTGTGAGCCCCTGGTGCAACTCCAGGGCTGCAGGATGTGCAGCAGGAATTCTCTCCCAGGGCTGGGAATGAGGCTGGGATTGCCGGGATCAGGAGAAGCAATTTGCAACCCAAAGTGAGCATTGGCTCCAAAGCCAAGGATCTTCCCAGGAAGCTGAATGAGGAAGCGGCTGAAGGAGGTGGGTGAAGGAATTTTATTCTCCAAGGAGTGCAAACCTTCAGATCCCAAAACCAGGGATGTCCAGGGAAAGGATTTCTGAGGGATCCGGGACCAGACTAAGAAGCAGCGAAATGGAAAAGACACCCTGAGCCACAAGGCCAGGGGATAAATCACCAAAAACGAGCTGGGAAAAACCCGGAGGGTTTGTTTTCCTGATATCCCTGAGAATTCCGGAGCGGCATCACCTTGAACTGGGAAGAAACATTCAAAAGAGAAAAAAAAAATTAAAATAAAATTTAAATTTGCAAAAAATCCTTGACATTGTCACTGGTAAATCTCATTTCTCTGTAGAAACCTTCGGTTTTACTGTGTGATCTCCAACACTGCTTATCCAGGTTTTTAGTCCCTCCGAATTCCCAGTTTCTGGTGCTCGGGAAGCAACCAGGAATTCTCACTCAGGGCTTAAACCTGAGCTTAAAACTCATAAATCGAGGTGTGAGTATGGAAGGGCTGGAAAAAATAATTTGAATTGTGTGGTGGCAAAGCACACCCGTTTCTCCCTTTTTTCTCCTTTTTTTCCTTTATTCCCCTTTTACTCATTTTTCTTCCTTTTTTGTCCTTTTCCCTTCCTTTATTCTCTTTTTTTATTCCTATTCCTCCTTTTTTCCTCCTCTTTCCTTCCTTTATTCTCCCTTTTATTCATTTTCCTTCCTTTTATCTCCTCTTTGCTCCTTTCCCCTCATTTTCCCTCCATTTATCTTCCTTTTTTCCTCCTTTTTCCTCTTTTTCTCCTTTTCTCTTTCCTTGTCCCGCTGCTCCTTGGAATGAAATCAATTTTTCCCTCCTTGGATCAGGCGTTGTTTTATGAAACCTTTGTGTAAATTACACAGGGTTTTCTCTCCCCTCCCTAAATTAAAAAGCAACAATTGGCTCTCACAGCAAACGAGGAGAGGCTGATTGGAAACTTCTCCCTTCCCATTCTGTTCATCAGGATCAGCATTCCAGCCAGGAAAATGTATCAGGACACTGAAGTTGAAGAGCAGATCCCTCTGGATAATTCTCCAGCTGCTTTTTGCCTATAAAAATTCCAATTTTTCCCAGCCAAAAATGATATTTTAGTGTTTATTTCACCCAGGATTTGCTGCATCGCTGCCTCCTTTCCCATCCACGTTTCCCTGGATTTTCTATCAATTCCTTGCACTGAATTTTGGGGTTTTCCCCCCTTTTTTGGTGGAGTTTTCACAGCTGGAGCACTGCAGGGCCCTTAGAACCACATGCCTCCAAGTGAGAATCCCAGGATTTTGGGAGCTCCTCTTCCCAAAGCCCTTCCCAGCTGTCAGCTCCATATTTCCCTGCTCCAAAGCTTCTCTTTCCCCACCTCTGGACACATCAAATCCCAGCCAATCTGGTCGGGAAGTGTCCCTCGCTCCTCTGCACAAATATTTAGGTTTATTTTGATTTACTGGGGCTTTTTTTCCTTTTTTCACCCCTTTTTGTTTCTTTCCCTCCTTCTTCCTCCCTCTTTCATTCTTATTTTTTTCTTGCTTTCTTCTTCTCCTTCTCCTTTTCTTCTCCTTCTCTTATTTTTTCTTCTTTTTCCCCTCTACTCCTCTTCTCCTTTTCCCCATTTACTCATTTTTTTCTCCCTTTCTTCCTTTTTCTCCTTTTTTCCTCCCCTTTTGTTCCTTTTCCTCATTTTTTCCTCATTTTTCCTCCTTTATTCTCTTACTTTTCTCCTTTTTCAGCATTTCTTTCTCTTTTTGTTCTGCTTCTTTCTCCTTTTTGTTCCTTTTTTCTTCCTTTATTCTCCTTTTCTCACCTTTTTCCTCCTTTTTTCTCCTTTTTGCTCCTTTTTCTTTCTTTTTTCCCCTTTTTGCTTTTTTTCCATCCTTTCTTCTCCTCTTCACTCCTTTTTCCTCCTTTTTTTTTTTTCATTTTTCCACCTTTTCTTCCTTTTCTCTTTTCTCCTTTCATCCTTTCATTAAAAGCAACTCCAGCACCTTTTAAATTAACTGAAGTTGTCTTCATTAAGAGCTCGGTCACATCCATGGATATGAAAATATCCGTTATCATCAGGATTGTTGGTTTCATTCCCAAGGAAATGTCCATAATGGGTGATATTCCCATAAATTAGCGGATCCCACGCTAAGGAAACGTTACTGGACACAAAATGAGCAGATTCCTGTCCACAAAGCCTCGATTCATCCTGAAGTTGAATTTTAACAATTTACTGGTAAATTTGGGGGCTTCTTCCTCGGTAAATGCCCCAGGAAAATAAGGAACAGCTTTAACATCCTGGTCAGGACTCCTGGATTTCCATTCCCAGCTCTCCCAGGAATTCTGGGTGTGCCCAAAATATTTGGATCTGATTGAGAGCCCACACGGGGTCTGGGAGGTTCAGCAGTTTGGAAAATCCCAACTTCCCTTTGTGCCTCAGGTAATCCCCTGAACGAGGGAATTGCGCTGCCACCGGGAACATGGAGAGCCTTTTCCAGGCCTCTAAAGCTCCAGGATCATTTTCCAAAGGAAAATAAATTTGGATAGAAGTGGAAATCACTGCTAAGGGCACAATAGTGTTTAAACACCGCTAAAAAAAATTAAAAATACACCAGTAACTCGATTTAAGTTGAATTTTTCCTCACTCACAGACCTGGGAAAATGTCACTGGATCCCTGGAAGTGTCCAAGGTTTGGTTGGATGGCACTTGGAGAAAATTGGGATGGTGGAAGTTGTCCCTGAGCATGGCAAGGATGGAACTGGGGTGATCTTTTAGGTCCCTTTCAACACAAACCATGACTCTCTGAAATGCTTTTTAAGCGTGAATGAATACCCAAGCCAAGAATGGGAATTGTGGATAAAATTCCTCCGGGATGCCAGCCCAGTGATGGTGACTCACTGTGACACAGCTGGAGAGGCAGCGCCAGCAGCTCCCAAATTTGGCTTTTTTTAAGGCAGAAATGATTCAGATTTTTGACGTCGCTGCCAGAGACAGGGCTGGGAATGTGCTGTGGGAGAAGATCTGAGCGTGAGTCGCCCTTTTCCCTTTCTTCCAGAGTTATTTGATCCGTGTTTTCCCTCTAATTGTGCCATGTTTCCATGAGAAGTCCTCGGGAAAACACGGAAATTCTCTTCTCTGAAGACTCGACGCGCTGCCCGTGATTGGGAATGGCATGAGCGGGAAAACTGCTGGAGCCAGAATTTTGTCCTTCCCTTATTTCTTCACAAACAACTTTTGGAAAATGGAAAACAGGCTGATAATTCAGGGGTTTTTTTTAAAAAAATAGCTTTCTCTTCCAGCATGGAATTATGGAATCACTAAGATTGGAAAAGATCTCCAAGGTCTAAAGCAAAAAGGTGTCCAAGATCTCCAAGATCAAATCCAAACTTTGATCAAAGACCCCCATTCCCATTAAAAGATATCTTGGAGTGCCATGTCCATTCATTTTTTTTAACATTTCCAGGTAGCTTCTCCCAAAATTTTGTACTTTCATCAGTTCTCTGTATATTTAATGACCTTGTAGGACTCAAAATCAGAAAATCAAAATCAATAATTTAAAAAGGGATAAAATCATCAATAATCAAAATAAAACAAAAATCAAAATCAATAATTTAAAAAGGGACAAAAATCAATAATCAAAATAAAACAAAAATCAAAATCAATTCAATACTCAAAATCAATACTCAAAAAATTAAAATATACTTGAGAATCCAATATCTGTGATCCTTGTTCTGGACAGCATCACACAGCAAAAAATGGGAATGGCTTAAGCTCTTTTGGGACCGCTGAAGAAATTCCTAAAAACTTTGAATTTTTGGCACTGTGGGGTTTAATGACACAGCTGGGAAATGAGGGATGGGAAGGCGCAGGTGTACAGAGATTGTGGAATTCTTGAGGTTGGAAAAGCTCTCCAAGATCCTGGAGTCCAACCATTCCCAGCACTACCAAAGCCACCAGTGATTTCTGTCCCCAAGTGCCACCTCCACGTGGATTTTAAATCCCTCCAGGAATGGGAACTCCACCAGTGCCAGGACTGGACAATCCTTTCCATGAAGAAATTTTCCGCAATATCCAACCAAAACCTCCAACTCCTCATCTTCCCAAAAAACCTCTTCAAACACAGGGCCCAACCCCTTCCAAAGTAGCACAAAACGCCAGCAGAAACTCAAGGAAATCACAAATTAATAAACAACTCTTCACAAACCTTTTCCCTATCCTAAATTTCCATAACACCACGCCAACACTTCCAGCAGCAGAGATCAAACCATTTTTGGTTTGGGAAAGGTTTTCTTCCCTTTTTTTTCCTTTCTCCTCTGCTCTGCTCCCTATTCATAGCCCACTTCTCACCTTCAAAGCACATTAATTCCCCCAATATTCCTCGGATGTGATGTTAGTTGGATTTTATGGATTTTATGGATGAGGAGAACGAGGCAGGGAGGTTAAGTGACTTGCCCGTGGCCAAGCTCTGTGGATCCATAAAAAAAAAGAGGGAAATGTTTTACATTTATTAATTTTAAGACCCTCTCAAGCCCTGCAGAGTCGGACTGGGGATAATTAAAGCTTTAATTGTGATGTGCAGGGTGAGGAACGCCAGGAGTTCCTTAAAGTCGCCATAAAACAGCCCTAAAATGACTTCCTGGTGCTCTACAGGCATGGAAAGAGTGGGAAGATTCCCATATTCCCTTCAGTTTGGATCATGGATAGGACCTGCCTGGGGTTTGGGGGCTCAGGAGCAGCCCTGGACAGGCTTTCCCAGAGGATTTGGGATAATGGAGGAGGCAATTCCTGCACTTCTCAGATCCCAAGGAATTGTCCCCAACTTTTAATTATGTTAATTCCATTAATCTGCACCTTATAATTCAGGAAGTTGTCCTGTGGCTCATGGATAGGACCTGCCTCAGGTTCGGATGCTCAGGCCCTGCCCTGGACAGGCTCTCCCACAGGATTTGGGACAGCCCTGCAAGGAAGCACTTCCTGAACTTCTCAAATTCTAAGGAATTGTCCCCAACTCTTAATTCCGGTAATTTTCACCCTGTAATTCAGAAAGTTGTCCCTTCCCTGTACTGAATCCCAGAACGGATTGGGATGGAAGGGACCTCAAAACCCATCCCATTCCAACCCCCTGGGCACCTTCCACTATCCCAGGTTGCTCCAAGCCCCATCCAGCTTGGCCTTACTCTATGAAAAATCAAAATTTCCTGCAAAATCCAGCAATTGGGAAGGGGTGTGAGCGCCTCTACCAAAAAAACCCTGAAACTCTTCTTGACCTCCTAAGAAATAATTTGTGTTTTAACTCCAGGAATTCCCAGAAGAGCAACTGAACAGGGATAACGTCTGGAAATCAAACTGATCATGAACTAAAATCACGTTGGTTTTATGGCTCATTTTCTCCTCTGCGTGAGAAATAGCACAGACAAATACTTGGGTCGTTAAAACAACCCATAAACCTCCCAAAGAGTCTCTCAGATCCTTCAAATCTTTGGGAATTGCCTCAGTGGGGATGAATGGGGAGCCAGGCAGGAAGCTCAGAGCATTCCAAGTGGATCCATGGGGTTTGTGTGATCTTTTACCTTCCTGGGAAATGAATTTGGGAACATTTTGGAAGTGGGATCCCCTCCTGGGCAAGGGAACTTTGTGCTCTGCATTTATTCCCCGAACACCAGGTGAACCAAATCCATGGCAACCCTTCATTCCCTGCAGGAAAGGCGAAAAATTCCCGCTAAAAATTACTTAGACACCAATCTTTGGTCAGGAAATGCCCAATTAGCAAATTCCTGGAGCCTGGGAATATTATTTTGAGGTTTCTCTTTCTCTCTTGTTCCCTGAACTCTTCTTTGGGATCACTGAGGGAAGCAAAACTTTGAGAAAGAGTGGGAATTTTTTAAAGGGGTGTGGCTGAACTCCTGCTTGAATTTTATATATTGAAAAGTCGGTTTTATATTGCAAAGTCAGTGTGAAAACAGAAAAAGTGAGACAAAAACATCCCTGGAAAAATCCTTGCTTGGAAAGGAAGAGTGGGAAGCAGCATTCAGACAGGAAAAATAATAGGGAAAGAAAAAAAATGGGAAGTTTTTAAGCAAAGCAAGCAGAAATCCTGGGAATAACAGTTCTGGAAAAGCACAGAACCCATCTCACTTCCTCTTGGGAGCTGCCTGCAGCTCTTCCTGCACAGATAACACAAAAATACCTGGAGAAACTCGGAACCTGATGCTGCTTTTGAATCCAAAACCAGGAGCTCATGGTGCTCTGCCTCATTTTGAAGGCCAGGAATGAAATGCAACTGCACAGACAAAGAATTAGAAACTCCTTGAACCCAGCCCAGCCTCCAGCCGCTTCCCAGACCTCAGGAGGGATTCATCCAGGAAAATCCTGGCTGGCCACTGCTGCTAAACAGGAATATTTTATATTTTAAGTGTTGTGGTGATTTAAACATTCAACATTCAGATAAGATCTGAAGATAACCCAGGGAAAAGAACAATTCCTCAGGGAGGTCGCGGAGGGAAGAAACATGCCCCAGCCTGGGATGCTCAGACCACAGAAAAGAGGGATTTTCCCACACATGGAAAAGCCAGACTTTCCTACTTGAAAGATTTTTAATATCCTCCACCTGATATCTGGATGCAAATTCTGGAATAAATGAATTATTCAGGGCCTGACCCACAGCCTCTGCTCCAATCACCCCAAGGTCAGCACTCATTTTTGTTTGGTGATTGTTAGATCAGGATCCTGCTCCTCACTAATTGTCCCTCCTAATGAGCTTCCATGGAATTTAATTTCTTTAATCCCCCTTCTTGATCTGGCTGAGTTGGCCAGTCCTGCTCTTGGCTTTGTGGCAGTGTGTTTTGGAATTCCTGCCCTGCTTGGGCTGCTTCCCTTCGGAAAACAGAAGTTCAATAATGGAGAAACGCACATTCCAGCATCGATGGGAATGTTTGGAGCAGTCTGGAAAGGATAAACAAGAGCAGTCTGGAAAGGATAAACGGGAGCAGCCCCACAGCAAAACCTGTTCCCACCCATCCCCACACCCCACCCAACCTGATTTAATTAGCACCAGTGCATTAATTAAGAAGGTTTTTCCATCCCCCTGACCATGCTGAGCACCTCCCATGGTGCCCTGACCACCCCCACACCCCTCATCCCACCAGCACCATTCCCATCCTTGGACAAATCCAGGGAATTTGCAGTGTCCAAGCACTGGATTTGGGTTTATTTTTCTGGAGGCTGCTGGGACCTGCCAGGAGCACAGGGACAGCAGGAATCAGTCCCCCTGCCAGAACACACCACTTCCCAAAACTCCATTTCCTGGAGTTTTCAATTCTTCATCCATTCTCCACAGGTTTCCCATCGAATCATCCCGATTGTTGTGCAGTTTATTAAACATGTCCTGCACATCTGGTCTAATCAGCCGAAGGAAAATGGCCCAATTTGATTCTCAGGAGCAATCCCGGGATATCAGCTCGGTAATCACGGCATTTTCCACCTCAGCAGCTCCCGGGAAGGGTTGGTTAATCACCACTGATGTGGGAAGGATTCCCAAGTGCTGCAGGATCAGCCCAAGCAATCACAGCTCTCCAGAGCTCCAAAGCCAGGGTTTGGGGTGGGCAATTCGGCCCAGGAGACAGAGCTGACAGCACAATCACAGCACAAAAACGCTCCAAAATCTCCCACCCCAGACTGACCTCGGCTCCTCCTCTGCACCATGGGATGTTGGACAATGCAGCCAAATCCATTCCCACCCCACACCTTCCACTCTCCCAGGGTGCTCCAAGCCCTGTTCAGCCTTGAAGGTTCATCCCTGGATATCCAGATGGACAAACCTAGCCACAAAAACAGGAGATAATTAAGATAATTATCACCTCAGAGACCTTGCAGGGTCCAGTCCCTACACAAAACCAAGGGAAAAATTTCCTGCCCCGGGATGAGGAGTTATCACTCTGGGAACAGCCAATCCCTGCTCTAAATTCCTCTAAAACCCCTTCAAATTCTAATTTTGTCACAGCCACCTTGCAAAGCAGACCAGCACCCCAAGCACATCAAGGTTTCGGCAGCAAAGATAAAACTAAACCCTTTAATCTGTTCCTTCCTCATCCCTCTGCTGCCCATCCCACCCCTCCCCAGGCTGGAATTCCGCCGGAGCAGTTTTCCGTGGCAGTCTGTCACTTCCCGCTAATCTTCCAGCGCTGAAAATCATTTTAAATCCATCCCTGTCTCTCTGCATTTGCATCAGTGTCTGGAAAGGGAACTCTAAAAAGGCAGAGTCTGATTTAGTGTGAATGAACATGTCAGAAAACATCGGCGGCTCTGCAGGCCTCGTGTAAATCTTTCATGATTTAAGAGTTGCCAAGTTACCAACACCAGGAGTATCAGAAAGTCCCGGGCTTCACACAAAAGGATTCTCAGTCAGGCTTCCCCGCTCAGGAGATGAATTTCCTTGTGAAAGCAAAGATTTCTACGCTGAATTTTTTTTTTTTTTTTTTTTTTTTTTTTCTGTGCCAGAATAAATTTGGGGAAGGTTAAAAACCTACTGAGAGTTTTGGTAGGAGTAAATATATTGGAAGCATTTTGCTGTTTGGAGGGGAATTGAGGTTCAAAAAATAATTCTCTTGTTTTAGTGCATTTAAATCTCTTTAAAATAAGTCAAATTTAGACAAATTTAAAAAGTGTCAACACTTTGCAGTGTTCCTGGGATGCTCCAGCCCACATGAGCTGCCCAGATGAAGGGTGGGGTCAGCACCAGGAGGACCCAAAACCCAGCCCAAGGTTCCCAGAAAAGCTGTGGAATCCCAATTCTTGGAAGTGTCCATGGCCAGGCTGGACACTGGGGCTTGGAGCAGGATAGTGGGAAGTGTCCCTGCCATGGCAGGGCTGGGACAGGATGGGATTAAAGATCCCTTAAGGATCTGGTGATTTCCCAGCATCAGGACTCTGACAATATTCTGCAAAGGCTGCAGGAACTCATCCTACTTCACTTGAATTTAGGAATTTTAATAAACTTTCATTTCTCCAGCTGCCATTAGAATCCCAGATTGGTTTGGTTCAGAAGGGACCTCAAAGCCCATCTCATTCCACACTTTTTCCATGGGCGGGGACATCTCCCACTATCCCAGGGTGATCCAAGCCCCAGTGTCCAACCTGGCTTCGAAGTTTCCAGAGGTTTTATGGGATTCCTTGAAGAATGAGGTGCAATTTTAGTATCTCTGTTTCTCCCATAGGTGTCCAGGCAGGATCAGGGTCACCAGAAGGTTTAATTTCACTTTTATCACACTCTATTCCAGGCCTGCACTGAGGCAGGAAAAATAATAGAGAAAGAAGTCTTAGGGAAATAGGGAAAGAAGAGGGGAGTCTCCAAATGCTGCTTCTCCAAGATTTCCTTAAGGAAGCTCCTCCTGGGAATGATCCAATCCTGGCTTGGATCAGGAGGATGGCTCAGAGCACCTTTGAACCCTTCCAATCTCCAGGTTTAATCCCTCCCCAGGGATTAATCCATGAGTTTATTTCCTACATGGATGCAGCGAGCTTTAAATAGAACCTGTAACACAATTTTTTCAGTGTTGTCAACCTAATAAAGTCCGGGGAAACTCTTCCAGAATTTCTCTTATTGGAAGTTTATTGACTTTCTGCCAGAAGTGCCGGGGAAAACACGGAGCAGGGAGGGAAGGGAGGGGAGCTCTTGCAGCTGAGGTGCTACAAATGAAACCCGAAGTGGTTCCATCGAAAAGGAGTTGTTGGGTTGTCAGAAATATTCGTGAAGGAGAATCCTCTTCACAGGAACTTCTCCTGCTTCCCAGGAGAGCGCTGAGGATGGATTGGGCTGTGATTCCATCCACAAATGACCATTCCTCGTGGATAGGATGCTCCAGGAGACATTCCCGAGGCTGCCGGAGCTCCAGGAGCGTTTGGACAATGCTCCCAGGGATGTACAGGGTGGCATTGTTGGGGTGTCTGGGCAGGGCCAGGAATTGCACTGGGTGATCCTTGGGGGTCCCTTCCCATGAAAATATTCCAAGATTCTCTCTGGTGGTCCCTACTCTCTGAAAAAGACATGGCCACCCTGGCCCTGGAGAGCAGCATTCCTTGCACATCAGTGTTCTCCTGCTTTTTGGAACTGTTCCCTTTTAAAAGCCAAGAATTCCAGTGCAACAATCTGAGCAAATATTCCAGCACACACAGACAGGACTGGATTTCCCGCCACATCCCCATCCAGGGCTGCATCCAAGACACTTCCCAGAGCATCCCAGCAAGTGAAGGGTGAGTTCACTGCCACCTGACAGGACAGGAATGTCCTGTCCAGTAAAACTGGCATTTAATAAATTGGGTTCTTCCAGGACCTTGCCAAGCCAGCCCCAGGTTCCACCTCTGACCTCAACATCCCTCAGGTTTTATGGGAATGCTCCTGTCGATGTTCCCTGTGCCCATTCCCATCACACAGAGGTATCCCTGGAATCCCAGAAGGGTTTGGGTTGGGGGAGAGCTTCAAGATCATCTCCTCCCACCCCTGCCATGGGCAGGGACACCTTCCACTGTCCCAGGGTGCTCCGAGCCCCGTCCAGCCTGGCCTTGGACACTTCCAGGGACAGAATTCCACAACTTCCCAGGACAACCTCTTCCAGTGTCTCTCCACTCCCAGAATAAGGAATTTCTAGGCTGAGAATCCAGGCTCATCCCTGCACCCTGACTGCAGACCAGTTTCTTGGGATAGTTTGGAAAACATTGGGATTTCAACACTGGGCTCCACAACCCAAACTCGGAGTTTCCCTCGGCTTTTCCAACGACAAATCAAAGCCTCGCCTCCAATGGAATTCCATAACTAAATAAATAAATTCCATAACTAAATAAATGCTGCAAGATTCTAACCTGGAACTCTGATTTTTCTTTTTACAGGAGCAATAATTGTGGGTGGTGGCTCCAGGGCAGCTGAGCATCCCCTGGAGTCGTATCCATTGGAATTTTTCCCTCTCAGATGGGGATCAGTGGCAAAGCTGAGCAGCTGCTGGTCCTTCAGAACTCCACAGGCATTTCCCAGCTCTCTTCCATCCAAACTGATCCTCGTCAAGCCCTGTTTGACATCCAGAGCTCTTCCTTCAGCCATTCCCTCTTTCTCCACAGGGATGTTTTGTGGTCACCCCCTTCACATTCCCAAACTTTACAAGGACCACCCTCATTTCCGGCTCAAAATCTGTTTATTATTTAAATTTATCTCTTCTGGTCAAAAATTCTGAAGGGGGAAAAATGGAAGTTCCCGATGCCAAGAGGAAACCCTAAAGTGATTCCAAACCTCCTACTTGATCCGATCAGATTCCCAAAAAAAAAGAATGAGTTGGGTTTAGGATTTTTGGGTTAAATTCAGGTTTAAAGAAACACAATTCAATAGGATCTTACTATATTTTAGTATAATAGTAAAAATTATAATAACTCATAAATAACATAAATAATGTAAATAATATGTAATAGAAATAATAAATATATTTAAAATAGATCATGTAAATAAAAATTAAAATAACAAAAACTACAATATTTACTAATTAAATATTCATTTATCTCATTAGCTACAGAATTACAAACACAGAATGAAAATTTGAATTCGTTCTCCTGACGAAGAGTTGCGAGAAATCAGTGAAAACTGAGAAAATAAATTCCACAGCCATTTTTCCAGCCAAAGGGCACCTGTAATTCCGGGATACACCTGTTCCTTGTTATTTGGCATTCCCGTGGCTGCAGACTGAGACTGCCACATTATATTAAAACCAACAAAAGCTGCGATCTGTCTGCAGGTCAGACATCGACAAAAAACAAACCCGACAATCAGCGCTCCGTGCACCCGGGAGAAAATGGATAATTCGATACTTCCTGAGCTTTTCCATCACACAAATCCAGGGGAAACCAACACAAACAGCAGCGCTGGGATCCTGAGAGCCTTTCCCAGAGCGCGGGGTGAGAGTGGACCGCTGGAAAAGTGGCTCCCAGTGGGAACCAGTAAGGAAAAAAAGCTGGAAAGACTTTGGATATAGGATGGACAGGACACAGGGAATGGCTTCCCACTGCCAGAGGGCAGGGATGGATGGGATACTGGGAATTCCTGGCTGAGAGGGTGGTGAGGGGCTGGGATGGAATTCCCAGAGAAGCTGTGGCTGCCCCTGGACCCCTGGAATTTTCCAAGGCCAGTTTGGAGCAGCCTGGGATAGTGGAAGATGTCCCTGCTCATGGAAAAGGTGTGAAATGGGATGAGTTTTGAGGTCCTTTCCAACCCCAAAGGCTTTTCCATTAAAAGCCCTCAGATCTGGGGATTGGGTTTGGCCTTTAAAAGGGTTTTTTCTCTCCTGCACTGCAATTTTTAAAATGCTGGTGGGGTAAAACATTTTGATCAATTATGATGATAATGACACAGGAGTGGAATTAGGAGCATAATTATAATTACCATTTTTATGACCGGTTAATTAATCATAAAATGCTACATTACAGCATTTTTCTCTTTAATGAAATTCATTGTGGAGGCCCCTCCAGCCCTAAATTTTATGTTAAACAAATCAAACCTGGGGTTGGGGCTATTGGCACAAACCTGGCCTTGGATCAGCTGCTAAAGCAGAGCTTGATGAGCCATTATCCAAAGGGATGGTGGGAAAAGAAAACCCTTTCCCACAAGAGATTTCCTCCAGGAGTTGGATTTTGCCTCCTCTGGAATTCGCTGGCCATCTAAAGGGCTGAGTTACCCCAAAAAGTTTACAGGACAATCTGTGCTTGGAGGAGAAAACCCATTTTCCTGAGTTTTTGATACAGAAATTCCCAGAGGGAAACCATCCCACATCTTGCATTGGAGAATTCCTTATCCATGGTCAAGGTACCAGCTCTACCACCAGGATGTAACTCCAGGAGAATTACAGGGTGGGATCATGGTTCCCTGCCTTGCCAAAACCCTTTCACAGCTAAATACTGAATTTTATCACTTAAATATTGAATTTCATCTCGGATCAAAGGGGCATCCTGGAAAACATGGAAGTGTGGGAAAGCCAATGCTTGGAGTTGCATGGTTTTGAAGAGATAAGAGTTAATTTTCAGGATAGATCCCAACCAGCAGGAGTATCCAGGAGCAATTAATAGAGAAATGGGGAAAGGCAGAGCAGTTCAACAGGGTTGAGGAACAACCCAGCACCCCATAATGTGTGGGAAAGGCCTCTGTGGCCATGAATAAAAACAGAAAGAAGCAAAGATTTTATACTGATGGGAGTTTTCAGCCATAAACTCCTCTTTGTTCCTAAAGTTGGAAAAGTGGGAATGTCCAGGCCTATCCTGGCTTTGGCAGGACAGAGCAGTCCAGCACATTCCTGGCAGCTCTCTGTGTTTCTTGAGCTAATTCCTGCTCTTGATCAGCCCAGAGGTCTCCCAAAGATCTCATGAAAATGGGTTCATTTTCTCAGGAAACCAGGATTTGCTTCTTCCTCCTCACATCCGTGTTTTCCTCCGCTCGCCCCAGGCCTGCAGGGGTGAGAGGTCAGAGGAGCTGTTTTGGAATCTGACCCAAATATATATATATATATATATATATATATATATATATATATATATAGTGGTTTGTTCTGTAAATTTATATAATTCAATTTACACACCTGGGGCAGCTCTGCAAAGAAAAGGTAGAAGACAATTTTTGGATTAAATTAGGAGGTGTAAAAGATGTCAAACATTGCCAGCCCCAGATTTGCTAAATTATCTGCACAGCGAGCGCTGTGGGACTCCCAGGCAGGGCCATGCTGTGGTTTTCCAAACTCTTCCCTCTGCACTTGCTGCTGGGTAATTTGGAACAGCTGCTCCTCAAAGTGAGCAGCTTTTGGATTTTGAAGGACAAGTTTGTATTTCCTGAGGTTCCCACTGATGCCATTTTGGTTTTTACCCTTTTTTTTCTCTTTTCTGTGTTCTCTGTATCCTTTACACATCTACTTGCAGCTTTGTAGCTTCACATTGCAGCTCAGTTTCAGCTCTTTCCTGGGCAGAAGGACAAAACAAATTCCAAGATCCCTCTGCTATCTTGGCTCTCCTTAGAAAGCAAGGCTGAAACCAGCTTTCCGAGACAGACCTCTGTCAGCAGGGCCTGGATCTCATCCTAAGGGGAAAGAATCCAGAAGGAACTAGAACTGGGGGGAATAACTTCACCAGGTGGATTCCTCATTGGGGGGTTCTTTCCAGATATGCTAATTTGCAGCATCCATAAAAACTGTAGCAATTGTTCACACATTGGGCTGAGGGTGAATCTTCGGCCTTTTCTACAAAACCGATTTGTGTCCCTGAGGATCCTCATATAAAGGTGCCCTTTTATCACCCTAACTGTGTTGGACTCGTATTTTTAGTGCCAGAGGAACAGTTTCTGGTGACTCTGCCGGGACTGAGGTTCTCCTGTGGAGTTGTGGCTCCCTGGATCATAAACCACCCCCGCCACAGCGCTGCCCGTCACCTGCCGGCTGTGATTTCCCGCTTGTGCCTCTGCTGGGAACCACATGGGAGTGAGGAGGTGCTGGCTTTGAGCTGTCGTGTCAGATTATTGTCACAGGGATGTGATGTGCCCGTGCTGAGGTTGGGCAGGGATGTCACACACACCAGAGGTGTGACGGCGGCTCTCCTGCAAACACCTGATCCCGCTGAGGCTGCTCCGTGCGTTACTCCCCACGTTCAGCACCTCTCCCTCTTTCCATCCCACTGGGATTTTGGGGCATTTTCCATCTGTGTGGATGCCTTGCTCTGGTGTCTCATGGCTAAAATGAGCTTTGCAAGGCAGGAGGGGGAGTTTAAGGCTGGGGGTCTCAAAACACCCTCCAGATCTTCAGCAGTGAGGCAGGGACAGAAGTTAAACCGAGCCTTGCCAGGGGCCTGACTGGGATCAGCACTGACCTGCCAGAGATGTTCTGTGGTTTTGGAGTATCCTCCCTTCCTTGGGGAATGTCCCAGCACCCTGGGCAGGGAGAGGACTGGATTTGTATCTGTGGGCAGGAATTGCCCCTCTTGATCCGCCTCAACATCCCGAGGAATTCCTCATTTTGAAGGAGAGGAATTCCTCATTTTGAAGGAAGCACTGAAAGGAGTTTAAATCTGCCACTTCACAATTTGATTCCGGGCTGTCAACACCTCCATGGGAGTGCACAACCCATGGAGGATTTCCTTTCGTGGATTCACTGAGGTCGGAAGAGCCCTCTAAGATCGAGCCCAACCATCCCCCAGCACTGCCAAGGCCACCACCAAGACGTGTCCCCAAGTGCCACATCTGCACATTTACATTTCCTGTAAAGACCCAGAGTCACCCTACAGACATCTCACTCCATTCATCTTTAATTAGGATCAGTCTTCTGGGGCATTTGGGGGAAAAAAATTCCTCCTTGTTCCACAAATTCCTATGGATATTTGTTATAATCCCTGGAATGAGCATCACCACCTCCCACGTGGCCAAGGAATTCCTTCCTCCTTTTTCCTGTGTGAGACAAAGCCAGTTTCAGCCTCAAAATCCTTGGAAAAGGTGAAGGCCTGTCTTGGTGCAGTGCTTTGATATCCCAGGATAATAAAACAGGAGAAACCTTTGGGGCAGAGCAGCATCCTTTGGAGCCTGTCCGTGGAGAGGTCCCGTTTTAGATCCTCCAGCTGAAGATTCCATAAAAATCTCTTCAAAGTGGTTGTTCTGGAGCCATAAACTTTAGTACCTGTGAGTAAGTACAGTACTTTACTCATTCCAAGGGCTGCTTCCATGAGGAAAATCAAGTCTGAAATGGAATTCTTGAAGGATAAGGATTTATAGGGCCTCTTCCTCCTCATGAGTCTCTCTGACTGTTACTGTGACAATTTTAGTGTACGGCAGCACTGGAAGCCAATAAAAGCCACCAAAGAGCTGTTTCAGTCCAAAAACCATCCCCAATTCCAGCTGCAGATTCTCTGGGAATCTGGATGAGCTGGAAAGAATCAAAAGCCACCTCAAACTCCTTGCCTTGGGTTTCTCTAACAGCACCCAGACAGGAACGCCAGCTCATCCACACTCATCACTGCTGCGTCCGCTCCGCTTTTCCAGCCACAGAAAAGCTGGAAAACCTCCCTCCGATCTCAGTCATGGACATGAATTGGCTCTTTTTTATTTCCTTTTGGTTTGCAGGCTGGGAGAACTTCCCTGTGCTGCCAGGGGAGGGGTGGGAGCAGATCCTCAAGGTTGTAACCACCGTGAGGCTGATTGTGAGAGAGGGATTTATTTCTATCCCTTATTCCGTGTATTTCCTGGAGCTGAGCAGCAGCATCGTCCCTGCAGACGGCTCAGGTCGAGCACAAGATGCTCCTTTGGAGAGGTGCTTGAACTTTAGAAAGCTCTGAAAGGTTTTGGTGATGCCCTTAAGGATCAGGACATCGCCTCTGCTCCCACTTCGTGTGCAGGAAGGAGGGGCCATTAAAGGGGACCTCAACCACTCAAGTGAGCCCCAGCTCAAAATAATTCAATTTTAATTGAACACCCCATTCTGTGCCTCATAAGAATTCTGCCAAGCTTCACCTCAGTTTAACTCGAAACCGCCAGGAACTTTTCTGTTGTTTTTCATGATAGAACACAGCCCAAATAACCTCAAACTTCCATTAACATGGAAAAAAAAAAAGTGGTATATTTAAAGTGCAGAGCGATTCTGGCATCCAAACAAACGGGACAAAATTGCCTGTGACTATAACAAGGCTGGAAATTAAATGAACATTCCCAATTAAAGCAGTGAAAAGCTGGAACAGCTTTAGTGGGAAGAGAATTGGAATCTTAAACTACAGAGCTCGAGATGTTTCTGGAAAGGATTATGTGGCACAGTTGCCTTGGAGCCAGAGATCCAGAAAAGAGGATGCTCCCCAGGCTTCCCTCTGAATCCCAAATCCCAGGATCACAAAATCCACCAGAGCTGTGCCAAGGCTGCCCCTCAGCCCATTAAATAAAGATCCAGTGTAAATATAATTTATTGTTTATATTTAACCAAACCTAGCCTCTGATATCCCTCTCTGCATTCCCACTATAATTCCAAGGAATTATAAATCCATGGCACCTCCTTTTTCCCTCTCCATGTCCACGGATTCCTGGTCTAAAAGGGTTCTTTAGATCACAGGCCTCCACAGCCAAGGGAATCAGGTCTCTGATTCGGTATCCAAAGGCTTCAGGGACATTTCCCTGATTCCTGAGGGATTTGGGAGGCACAATTTTTATGGAAAGTGCTGGAATCCTGGAGCAGACAGCATAACTTTGGATCCACAAGTAATTTAAAGGAAAAATACGGTTCTGTAAATAGTCTACAAAAGGGAATCCCCTTTTATAAAGTTTCTTACCTGGAATTTTTCACTTCAAAATGTCTTTAGGAAGAGCTAAAATAGTTATTTGAGCACTCCCTGAAATCACAGAAGGGCCCAGCGGGCACCTACTCAAATTAATTGTGCTTCTGCAATATCCTGATTTCTCACCAAGGGAGGAAAAGCACAAACCACAGGACTCGAAGGGCTGGAAAAAACATCCCCCACAATTTCATTGTCAGCAGGGTTTGGGATGCAAATCCCAGGAAAAGTCCCCTGGCATCCTGAGGTCCTTGAAGGAAAGGGCACCAAAAACAAGACGAGGCTCATCAGGATCTTTCATTTGTCCTTGGAATCACAAACTGGTGGGGAAATCCTGTCCCATTTCCCTAAGGATAATTATTAGCAGAGCCTTTACACAGCAAGATCATGGAAACAGGGAATGGTTTGGGCTGGAAGGACCTTAAAGTCAGCCAGTCCCACACAGGGACATCTCCCACTGTCCCAGGCTGCTCCAAACTGGCCTTGGAAAATTCCAGGGATCCAGGAGCAGCCACAGCTTCTCTGGGAATTCCATCCCAGCCTCTCCCCACCCCCCAGCCAGGAATTCCTTCCCAATCCCATCCATCCCTGCCCTCTGGCAGTGGGAAGCCATTCCCTGTGTCCTGTTCCCCCATCCCTTGTCCCAATCCCTCTCCACCTTTTTTCTTTCCTGGTTTCATGGCTTTGCAGGCCCCAACATTCCAGGCCCTGATCCCAAAATTCCTGGCACACAGAGGGATTGAAAGGACATTTTTACCTGTTCTGATCTCTTCTTTAAATAATTCTCCACCAGAGAATATGGAAATAAAAGAATCCTTTAAAGGAAAAGATTCCCAAATTGGGACCTTCTCTTTCAACCCCAGACCTCTGAAACAACACAAACATGACCCCGCTGTGCTTCCAAAATGAAGATGGAGAATTTCCCACCTTTTCCCTTCTAAACTTTCCCATAAATCCCCCAGTTTCTCTCTTTCTCCACCTTCTCAGGTGGCACAGATCAACATTTTTCACAAGAGAAGAGACCTGGTGAGAAGCCAGACCTGTAATTCCTGCCCTCTTTTGTTTTAAATCCGGTGATTTATCCCGGGAGGAGTCTCAGTCCATAACCGTGTCATTGTTTTGTTGCACTCGCTCCTATTTTCCAATTTCAAATGCTTTAGCTCTGCCTCACCAAGGATTTGCATTCAGTTTGGGGAAAAGACTTCTCACAGCACTGAATAGCTTCAATTAATCAGATCATGATTTCTCTCTGCTGGCTGCTTCTCCGAAATTAAATTATTGCTCATTTGCTGACTCCGAGTAGAAAAATCATTTCTGGAGAACAGAAAATTTGACAGAGGATGCAGTTGGAAGCTATTAAAGAATTGAGCATGAATTTGCTAAAACACTTGCATGGAAGTTTCCTCAGCACTTTCAGACAAAGCAACCAGGGAAAGGGGGAGGATTTAACTCCTCTCAATGTGACAGAGGCCACAAAACGCACCATAAATTCCAGTTTTCGGATCCCAGGATGGTTTGGTTTGGAATGGATCAAAAGTCATCCAATTCCACCCCTGCCATGGCACCTTCCACTATCCCAAGGTTGGGATATCCACATCCAGGGATAATTTTAATCCTTAAAATTCATCCTTCCGATCAAGGACATAAAGATCAATTCCAGCCTGTTTGGGGCTATTTTTCTCCCTATTTTCTCCTGTCCCAGGAATTTTCCTCCTCCTGTGGCTCTCAGGGTGGAGCTGCTGCCACTTCCACCTCACCTAAGCATCTTTTCCTGCTCAAACACTGTGGGTAAGAATTTGTTCTTTGACCACTTCTGAGTTTTAATTTTAAAAATTATTAATCTGCCTAAAGCAAAGCCCTGTTTCTGCTGCAGGGGAGGACAATGTGAAATCAATGCCATTTTTTCCAACTCATTTAAAGAATTTACATTGACTCGGACCTAAAACCGGTCTCAACATATTCCATCTTTTTTTCTTACATTAAATTAAAGCAGCCAGCTCTGATCCCTGTGCTCACTGGAATGTGTCACAAGGCACTGCTCTTTATCCCAAACCCTTTTTCCAACCACTTAATTTCACCCCAATCCCTCTTTCCTGATGAATTCTGTGCTGGAGGTCCTGATTTGGCTAAGAAACACAATGAGAATATTGAAAACTTTATTGAAATAACCTTTAAAATCCAGGATTTTCCATGTCTGCTCTGAGCCAAAGCCTAAGCATGGGAAAATCTGACAAATCCAGAGGGAAAAACACAGCAATGATGGAAAATTAGGCAGGAATACCTGGGAAGATGCTCCAGAGAAACTGGAGGAATTTCAGGCAGCTTTTACAAGGGCAGAAATTTGTGTCCCACTAATTTGACAGGTTCAGAGCCTTGGGAAAGCTCCCTCTCCAACATGCCCTTATAACCAAATTAATCCATGATTTGGGGGTAGAATTAAATATGGGACAGTCCCACAGATAAATCAGGATGAGGAAATGTGGAGGAACTGATTAAAAGCAGCCTCTGGTTCCTCAGCCTCGGGCTGTTTGTAAGCAAGGATGGGTTTTCCATGAATATCCCAGGTTTAACGTATTTTTCTTCAGAATTGTTTTCGTTCTGCTGTACACTTGCCAAGCCAGAAGTGATCAAAATGTTGAAATTCTAACAAACATCATGGAACCACTTAAATCAATGATCAGTGAGAGACTCAAATACGCCCTGTGCTTCTGCCTGGCACATTCCCAAAAAGTTTTCCGCTTGTTTTCTCCTGAACCTCCCCAGTTCTCACGCTGAGTTTTCATAATCACTGGGCCAGACTCTCTCTGTGAAAACTGAAACTGCACCCACAAATCTCTGCTTTTTTTTCCTCTGTCACCCAGAATTTCACTTTACTTTTTTCCTACGATTTCAGAGAAAAAAAAATAATTCAATGATTCACCAGAATAACAATTCCAGCTGATGCAATCCACATCTTTATGCCTGGAGGGGTGACAGCAAAATTATCCCTTCGTGTTTGTGGGGTTTATCCTCATTAACTCCAGTCAGGAGTAAAGAGTGGGATGGAAAAATTTAACCCAAGGAATTTTAGGGTCCATTAAGGAAGAATTTGGTAAATTTGGTATCCTCACAGTTGACTATCACTCCATCATGCTGGAGTCAGCATTAAATGCTCCCAGTCAGGTTTGTGGGCTCAAACCTCTTCAAATTCACTTTTAAAGTTGCCTTTTCAATTATTATTACCATTAATTCTCAATCTTTATCCAAGCCTGACCTGGAAATGTCCCGATAAAACTGGCCCTTGCACTGCAGCATTTAAAACCTCTCCCAGCTGATCCTGGCATTTGATATCCAATTGTTATTTATTATTCCTCTCAAATCTCTCCCAGGAAAAGATAAAATATCCTCCATCCCATTATCCCAAACGCAGCTCCCTCAATATGAGATCCCATAAATATTTTGGAGCTGGAAGCTGAATGCTTAAAGTGGTGATTCCAACAGGGAACACCTGAGAAAAATCCTCTTCCCAGATGATTTTGAAGGATCCACACACAGAAATCCTTAAGCTGACTCCTTAGGAAATTCCAGCTGATTAGATTCCCAAATTCCAGCTGCCTCAAGTCCTCAGGGAATGCTGAATCTCCCCGAGGAGGTGCTTGGGTCATAAAAGCGATCAAGGCAAATGAGGAGCAGAGCAGGAAAATTACATCTCCAAATTCTGTTTTCTTCCCAGGCCATATCCCATTCCTAGCAATGTAGGATGCAAAAGCATTCCCAATCACATCCTTATCTCCAAGGATTTAAACCTTGGGGGGTTTGCCATGGATAAGCAGCAGGACAATCCCTGAGGTGGCTCTGGAGCTCTCCTTCCTGCCTTGGAAGTCACCACCAACAACACGGGAGAATTCCAGCCCTCACGGTTCCTTCTTGGAATGTTTAATCCCAATAAACAATTCCCAGCCCCAGCACCATTTCCTCATCCATCAGCTCCATGATTTTGGCAGGCTGGATGTGACAGCTCCCGCTTTAACCCACATTTATTTCAAGAATGGCACAAATAAAAGCAGCCTGAGTGAAAAAAAACTTTATTTTTCCTCAATTAATCCAAATATTTTGGGATCTGCCTGTCAAATATTTTAAGGATTTTTCCCCCCAGTCTAAAAGCTGTTTGTCCCTGTAAAATCACAGCTGTTCCTACAAGGAATATTTACATTTTTGTGTCGTCTTTACCAGGAAAATGGAATGGAAGAGCTTGGAGCAAGCTGGGATAGGGGAAGATGTCCCTGCCCATGGCTGGAGGTGGAATAAAATTCTTTTTATGCTCCCTTCCAACCCCCAGCTATTCCAGGATTTTAGGAAAACTCGTATTTAGCATTTAAAAAAGGGAAATGCTCTTATGTGAGCAAACAGGGTAAAATTAATAAACACATTTCTTTCTCAAGTGCTGTTGGGAGACTTTAATTAAAGCACAATTTAAGTTTTACCACACAGCAAAGGCTTCTAAACATAAAAGGGAAATTATTCCTGAGCCTGAATTCCCTCATAAAATATATTTATATAAATATTTCTATTTATTCCTTATATTTTTCCACATATCCAAGAATTCTCTGCCAAAAAAAAAAAAAAAACTGAAACAGCTGCTGAGCACCATTTGTTCCATGGTTACTTCATTATAAACACTTGTTTTTTAAATTCTTTTATCCCTCTGATATTTCCACATCCAAAATCCATTTATTATGGAATCATTAGGATTGTAAAATAACTCCAAGATCAAATCCAAGCTTTGCCCACACACCCTATGGCCATTAAACCATATAGGAAATTCTAATTTTACTTCTTTTTTGAGCATTTCCAGGACTGTTTTCCTATTAAAAGAAAAACAACAAAAGGTTTTTCCAGACAATTGGAATGCTGCATCCATGGAACTCCAAGCTGGCAGCCACCTCCATTGGTTTGGAGATTTAGGAATTGCATTCCTAAAGGAATTTTGGAATTTAGGATTTGAGAAAATTGCCTTTTCCAATTGCATTCTTCTTGACTCCCCAGTTTTTTTGGGATGGGATCATCCTGCAGATCTTTAGGCTGTGACAACTTCCAAGATTCCCTATGGGGCGCAAAGATTCTTAGGAAAGTCTGGTTTAAGAATGGAACTCGAATTCTGCTTTAATTTACAGCAGCAGCAGAAGGTGCCCAGGAGGTGGAGGAAAAGCAGGAAAGGAAAAAAGGCAGGAAGGGGGGAAAAAAGGTGGGAAGGGAAAAAAAGGTGGGAAGGGAAAAAAAGGTGGGAAAGGGAAAAAAAGGTAGGAAGGGGAAAAAGGCAGGAAGGAGAAAAAGGCAGGAAGGGGGGAAAAACCAGCAGGAAAGGAGGGAAAAGGCTGGCAAAACAGGGAAAAGAATTAGGAAAACAGGGAAAAAAAAGGTGGAGAAAACAGGAAAAAATAGGCAGGGAAAAGGGGAGAAAAAAGGCAGGGGAAAACTGGGGGAAAGGCAGGAAAAGGGGGGGAAAAGGTGGAGAAAAGGGGGAAAAATGTGGGAAAATAGGGGGTAAAGGCAGGGAAAATGAAAAAACTCAAACCCAAAATTATGCCTTCCATGTCCCAGGCTGCTCCAAGCCCCATCCAACCTGGCCTGGGACACTTCCAGGGATCCAGGGACAGCCCCAGCTTCTCTGGGAATTCAATTCCAGGGCCTTCCCACCCTCACAGGGAAGATTTTTTTCCTAAAAACCCAAATTAAAATGGCTTTTGGGGAGCCATTGGCCTGCTGTAAGAGGTGAGTGCATTTTTACCCATCTCCCAGTTTTTTGTCTCTTTGGTTTAAAATTACCCCTCTCAAACTTATAAACATCACCCACATTCCATGGGATCCCTGAAGCTGGATGGAAAAACTTGGGAACATTTCCTTGCTCAAGCAGGGGAAAGCAGAGCAAGTTCCCAGAAGAAAGGCTCAAAATCAACTTTTTTTGAAAAGAAAACACTTTTTGGGGTGTTTACTTGTAGTTTACCTCATTTTTTCCCCCCACTCAAATTTTTCCAGAGTCACACACGGATTCTCACCCAGGGGGATGGGATGGATGAGGAATAAGAGGCATCACCACTCCCAAACAAGGTTATTTTCAGCCCAAACAGCAGCAGGGGGCATGAATTCACCAGAAAAGCTGAAATATAGATCTGAGTCAGGGCTCGTGGTGTTCCACTGGCAGAGCGTTCCATCAAAATCAAATAACCGGGATTTCACACCGGTTTTCCTGGAACAGCAAGGAAAAAATCGCTCTGCTGTCAACCCTCAGGCAGCAAAAAGTTAAAGGGAATGAGCTCCAAAAGCTTTCCTGAAATGGAAAATGGAAAATCAGCGGGGCTTGCAAGGGGGAAGTAAATAAAAATAAATGAGGTGGATCCAACACAAATCCTCCCCGAGCTCTTCCCAAGGGAATTTCCCGTGGCTGCTGTGGGAGTCTCCACTGGCCAGATGTGGCACTCTGCTGGTCACACCCTCAGAAATGCCCTTTTCCAGCTGTTCCAGTGACCACTGGATCATGAGTTATCCCCAGGAGTGTCAACACCAGGAACAGGAGCTGGAACCTCGGGAAGGGGAAAGCTTTGGATCCATGGGATCCATTGGGAAGTGAAGAATATTCCCAAACCCAATCCTGCTGGAGCTCTGGTTTTATGGATTTTGTCAATCCCATGATCCCTGCGCCAGGTTATCCAAATGTTTGGGGTGTTTGGGATCAACACGACCCTTTCTAGGAGAAGACACACAAACCCTCACATCCACCCTCTGGATCTCAGGGGCAAATCACATTCTAAATAAATCAATTAATAATTAATTCATATTTAGTCCTTTTCTTATGAGATTACCCTAAAACAAATTTCTCTTTTGACAAACCATACCTTTCATCCAAGATATTCCAGCGTGAATTCCAGGACATCAGGATGAAGGTGCTGATGCTTAAATATTCCATGGAAAATGCAGAAACAGGGAACGACCTTCCCTAAAAGCTTTCCCAGCTGGAGGAAGGCTCAGGCAGGATGAGCAGGAGCTCGTGGCTGGCTTTGAGCACATTGTCCCAAGGGGGATCCACATCCTGTTTTCCCAGTCTGGAAAGGATTTCTTTGGATCCATGTGGGGAAATGGACACAGAGGCTGCAGCTGGCACTGAGACTCTCCAAGGAAAAAGAGATCCTGGGCATGGTCAGGTGATTAAAGATCCAGAGATTCCTGTCCTCCCTTCCCACTGGAATTGCAGAGAGCCATCCTCATGGAATTCCAGACCGGTTTGACTTGGAAGGCACCTTAAATCCCATCTCATTCCAACCCTGCCACGGGCAGGGACATTTTCCACGATCCCAGGTAGCTCCAAGTCCCATCCAGCCTGGCCTTGGACAATTCCAGGGATGAGGTGTCACTTTTAACATGGAATTCAAAGTTTTCCAGAACCAAACACCTCCTACCCCATCTGGCTAAAGGATGACAAAATCACAGATTTTCCATTGTATTTTTCCAGACCAGGAGAAAACAAACTTTCATTATCATTATTATCCCATATCCTATTCCCAGCTCAAGGAATCCCAAACTACATTTAAGCCCCTGCCCTTCGGTTCAGCCAGGAAAACTGAAAATCCCCTTTTTTATGAACAAGTGAACAGCTTTGTTCTCACATCTGTCCTCGTTTCACCACCACACGCTCAGGAGCCAAAATCCATCTGCTGTCTGCAGCTCCCACCAGGAATTCCAAGTTCTGGGCTCCATTCCTGCCCACCAGGAATGTTAATCCATCACCAGAAGTGGGACCTTTTTGCTCAGAGCTCCCCCAAATCCAGCAGGAAAGTTCTGGAGATCCACAGGCGGCATTCCTCCGGCTGTATCCATGCCATGCATCATCGGGATGGAATCTGGGAAGGATGATGATGAATCCCAGGCCTGGCTTAGCTTTTTTTATTATTATTATTTATTATTCCTCATTTTTATTTCTGATTAATCCCTCTCAGTGTCATGGCAGCAGCCCTGCGCTGTTTTCCTTGGAAATATCCGCACTGGGAAGGAGGGAGCACCATCCCACAGCTTCTCCCACTGGGGTGGGAACTGGAAATGTGGGTAACAGTGGGATCCTGGATGCTCAAACAGTTTTCTGGTGCTCAGACCTAAGGGCAAGTAGCAGGAACACGAATATCCCAGATTTCTGAGAACCCCAAAAATCCCTCTGGGATCTCTGGGCGGTATCCACTGGGCCCCTCTGGAGCAGCAGGAAGAGCCATCCCAAGGAAATGCTGGAGCAGGACTGAGGGATTTTGATCATCACCATTGTTATTCCAACCAAATTTCCACGGCCAAAATGGAAATCTCCTGACCAAGACCAAGATCAGGCAGCACTTCCCAGGCAGCTGATTCCCACAGACTTCCAAGGCCTCGGGAACACCTCATCATTCCGGGATTTGGGGAATGGAGAAATCAAACCAGGCATGGGAGCCCCTCTGAGATCCCAACCCAGCTGATGGGAACAATCAGCCCCAAATGCCACCAAAACCCAGGGAAAAATCAGGGAAAAAGCAAAAATTAAATATAGATCATGATAGATCAATATAGAAATATGGATGTGCTATAAATAATTTATGGCAAAAAGTGATTTTAATTAAGGTTTAGAAGGACAGGTATCAAAACTGCACCGCAGAAATCCCTGAGCATCCTCCCAGTCCCAATCCCAAAATCTTTTTCCAGGTCTCCCAGCATCAAAATTGCTGCCATTTCCATCCCCTAAAGGAATCAAATAGAAAATTAAATTAAATTTAAATTAAATTAAATTTCAATTGAATTTAAATTAAATTAAATTAAATTTTAAAAAATAAAATAAAATAAAATAAAATAAAATAAAATAAAATAAAATAATGTAAAATAAAATAAAATAAAATAAAATAAAATAAAATAAAATAAAATAAAATAAAATAAAATAAAATAAAATAAAATAAAATAAAATAAAATAATGTAAAATAAAATAAAATAAAATAAAATAAAATAAAATAAAATAAAATAAAATAAAATAAAATAAAATAAAATAAAATAAAATAAAATAAAATAAAATAAAATAAAATAATCCCTGACTAAACCTCTGGGGATCAATTCTTTACTTGGAGCTGCCTGCCAGAAATCAAGGATTTTCCTCCCTTTCAGTTGGATTCCAGTGTCCCATCCTGCCTGGGGATGCAAGTGGAGCTGTGGAATTCTCCCAGCATTCCAGCTTTACACACAACACTTCATTTAACTCCTATTGAAGTGAAATTAGAGGAAAAAATTAAAGACTCAGATTGCTCAAATAATATTTCTGTTTAAGCCCATGCCAAGCTCAGCCTCGTTAATTACTTCTTTGGTCATTATTATTAGAGTTGCTAATCATAATCACAGATTAATGAGGGTGGATCCCACTGTGAGCCTGCCAAGCCTGAGCCTGGGCTTGGAATTTTGAGCCATCCTTGCACATGGAGCTGGAGTCAGGTTCAAGTTTTGATTTTCAGGATAGGCTGGGTTTGATTTGCTCGGTGCCTTCACGCACAGGGAGAGGAGAGGGAGTTCAGCCTGTACCTCAAACCAGATTTCCAGATAAATTTCCTGATGAATCCTTCATTATCCCACAGGATCTGCTGGCACTTCCAACCCCAACATCCACAGCTTTGCAATTAATCTCCTTGTCCGATGGGAGAAAGGAGAATATCCACTTTTACAGCTGACCCTGGCAATAACCAGAGCTCATCCCTATAAAAATCAGAGAGGAATCCTCACAGATTCCTACGGCACAAAGAGGGATGTTCCACCTCAGTTACGGTGGCTTTGGATCCTTTAGGAATTAAGAATCCATAAGGAACCGGGGAAAGACAAGGACGCAAAGGAAGCAGCAGAGCAGCTCTGGAGGGGGAGCCTAAGGAGCCAATTAACTGAGCAGGACAATTTATTCCTCCAGCTCCGTCGATATATCCTGATTTTTGTTAATGGGTATCCCTTGAGCTGGAAATGCAGGATCTCAGCATTCCTGTTCCCAGAGCAGACCCAAATTAGCAGTTTAACCATGCACAGCAGGCAGGGCCAGCCCAGAGCCACAATTTATTGCCCACTCTGCTTCTCCCTGCACCAGCTCATCCCAGGACTGATAAATCCCAAATTATCGATACCAGCAGCCGATCAGTGCCATTGACAGAAACCCCCCGAGTAATTTCCACCACATGGGCTGCGTTTTGTTACCCTTCAAGCCTTGAAACCTCAGTTTTCACGGAATTCCAGGCTGATTTCCAAATTAAATCCCATCTCATCCCATGGGCAGGAAATCTTTCCATCATCCCAATCTGCTCAGAGCTCCATCCAGGCTGACTACAGAGAAAAAAATCCCAAATGACCACCTCAAAAATGAGGAACCAGGGGATGGGCCCCTGATTCTTTTCAAGTGTCAGATCTCAAACACACGCTCAGCCACCAGACATGTGACAAATGGATCAGTGACAGGAGACAGAGCATAAATTCAGTGTTTTTCACTGATAAATTGTTGCTCTTCCTTTTCTGTCAAATCTTAGTTTTCCATTTTAATTCCCTGTGACAAAGCAGCCGGATTTCAGCATTCCCTTCCTCCTCCTCGTCCAAAACCCTGCCCACAAAGCTGAACCTCTGCTCTCTGCACAGGTCCAAAAAAAATCAGGAATTATTATTAATCCTCAGGAAGCAGCTGAATAAATCTGATGGAAAACTTTATGACCACGACCAGGACTTGGTTTGGAATGAAACCCCCACACCGAAGCTGGAAAATCCAGATTTTATTCTAGTGAATCATGAAGGGTTAAATCAGGATATAAAGGTGACACGGGGTGAGAAAGCAGAGAAATTATCCACCTTTAAACCCAAAATACCAAATTATCCAAATCGCCCTCAGAGCCACAGCGCCGAGGACATTTTGCTGAGCCTGAGAGCCCCTCAGCTCATTAAAAATTCACTTTACATTGCAGCAAAGCGGCCCCCACCCAGCACAGCCCAGGCAGAGGCGGCCCAGAGCGCTCTCCAACACATCTCTGTGAGGAGAAAGGATGAGTGCCAGGACTGAAGAGTGCTTGTGGAGAGCCTGCTGGGAGCAGAGGAGGATGTCAGGGATAATAGAGCAGCCCTGCTGCTGGGGAGCTGCTCAATTACCACGGCTTTGATGTGGGAGGAAAACAAAGAAATGGGGGGAAAAAAAGCAAAAAAAAAACCCCAAACAAACAATTAAAAAAAAAAAAAAAAAAAAAAAAGCGCTTCTCTGGTGAAATAGCGAAGCCTCCACAAAGCAAGCACCGTTTGAGAGGATAAAACACTGGAAGGTTGTGATCACACAGGAAATAAAGGCTCACACAAAAATCCAGGAGAGGAGGGGAGGCAGCTCCAGATGAGCTCCAAAGAGGATTTAGGGAGCCACGACTCCGGCCAGGAGAGATCTCCAAAGCCAAGAGATTTTCTAATCTCACTCTTTGGGTTTCAAATCTTCTCCAGCCCAGCAAGGAGGGGAATGGCGAGTGCAGGGAGGGCATTTCTGCATCCAGACTTATCCCACAGGACGGTGGCTCCAAATCCCACCCCGGGAAAAGCCAGTCCCCATTTTCCCAGGTGAACCCACCCAGCCTGTGCAGAAGACTCCTGGAAAAGGGTTGGAATTCCAGCAAATCCCTCAGGCTGCACCCAGCCCCTCCCCAGGCTGGTTTAGGGTGGTGGTGTCCAAGCTCTCCGTGGCACACAGAAGCTTTGCCCGCTCTTTTCCAAACAAATCCCTTTTCCTTGCAGGAAACCTCACTTTGTGGAGGTTCCTACAGATTTTCCTCCACATCCCCTCATTATCCGATTTAAAAGAGAATCATGGAATGGTTTGGGATGGAAGGGACATTGAATCCCATCCCAGCCCTGCCATGGCAGGGACACCTCCCACTGTCCCAGGCTGCTCTAAACCCCAGTGTCCAGCCTGGCCTTGGGAACTGTTCCAGGGATCCAGGGGCAGCCACAGCTGCTCTGGGAATTCCATTCCAGGGCCTCCCCCAGGGGAAGGTGCCCCTGCCCATGGCAGGGGTGGAATGGGATGGGATTTAAGGTCCCTTCTATCCCAAGGGATGGCTCTCCCAGATTTTGGAGCTCTGCTGGGACAGCAAGCGGCTGAAGCATTTGTGTTTTAAGGGATTTGGGCTGGTTTGATGATATCTTAAACTCTTAAAGGCAGATTCTGAACTAAACCAGTGGTCTCAGCTTCCTCCACGGCCAACACAAGACACACAGGAAAAGACAATTCCTGATGGAAAATCCCAAATATACCACGGCAGTTGGCTTGGAATGTGACTGAACCAGCAGCATTTTGTGCTGCTGACTCCTCTGTGCAGCAACTGCAGCCTCTCTTTGTCTCTTTTCTGCTCCCTTTTAATCAAGGACACAAAGGATGAGAGATGAAATCAGCCCCTTCATTACCGGGGATGGGAGGCTGGAAACAAACAGGCCCCAACAATTCCAAACAAAAGGAGCTCGGGATGCAGAACGTCCTTAGAGAAGTTGGGATTTTCAGATGGGAAAATCTGAACCAGCTTTATTTGGATCCCCACACAGCAAAGACTTTTCAGAGCGCTCACAGAGATGGGGATGGTGATGCAGGTTGGAAGCAAAAACCCAATCCAAGGAAAACTGGGCAGAGAAAAATAATCCAGGGATTTTCTGTTCGACGGGAAGTGCATCATCACATGTTCTGACCAGGAAGGTGCTGAATCAGATCCTGTGAATTACAGAATTCCAGAATGGTTTGGGTTGGAAGAGACCTTAAACCCCATCCCATTCCACTCCTCTGTCACGGAACACCTCCCACTATCCCAGGCTGCTCCAAGACCTGTCCAACCTGGCCTTGGGCACTTCCAGGGATCCAGGGGCAGGCATGGATTTTCTGGGAATTCCATCCCAGCTCCTCCCCACCCTCCCAGCCAGGAATTCCTTCCCAACATCCCACCTAAATCTCTCCTCTTTTAGTTTAAAACCATTCTCCTACTCCTCTCACCACCTGCCCAAGGAAAAGTCGCTCTCCCTCTCTTTTACAACCCCCCCCTAAAATACTGAAAGGCCACAAAGAGGGGTTTTCCCAGAGCCACTGCTTCTCAAGGATGAAGGGAAAATTCCAACAGGGGAAAAGTGTTTGGAGAGACTGAAAATCTCCATTAAATTAATTGCAGCCATCAAAAATCTCCTCGGAGAGCTGCTGCTTTTCCAGACGCAGTCTGAGGAGGAAAACACCCCAGAAACCATCTCCAGATGTTCTGAGGATGGTGCTGAGCCAGAGGTGGCTTGTCCCCTTTTTCCTGGGTTTTTTTGGGATTCAGGAATTGATCACTGACTGCAGCAGCACCAAACTATCCCTCCTCACGGTGACTATTCCTGAAAGGTCCCTAAAACTCCACCCAGCTTCCCAGGAATGTCCTGGTGTGGTTTAGCCTTGGAGTCTGGACCCAGAGCATCCTCAGGAAAAGCAGGCACGGTTTATTCGTCCCTTTGAATCCCAACCCACCCCGAGACAAGCTTTGCATTCAAAGCTTTCCTCCCAGCTGGATATTTTATTTTTTTTCCCCCCCAGTTCTATTATTTGGATCAAGCCAGTCTGTGCTTCTTTAATGTTCCCCCCTCACGCTCGGCTGCTGGCTCCATTAGTTACACCAAGACAAAAACACAACCGGATGCAGCAGCAGCAGAAATCGTTTGATACACTCAAATCCTCGCCCATAAACAAGTTCCCCACACCCAGGAGGGTTTGCTCTGAAGATTTTATCAGGCTCTCTTTGTGTATGTTGCTGAAAATCAGGAATTGAAGGGCTCAGAGGAGCATGTTCATTATTTTTTTTTCCCAAAAAACAAAATAATTTTTTTTAAAAATCCCCATGTGTATATCTCTGTGTGAAGCAATAATTTCTTTGGCTGACTAAAATTCCAGTCAGAGCTGACAAAGCATTGACTGCTTGCATGTTCAAACCCACAACACCCACAACATTTCCTAAGGTTTTTGCTCCAGGCATTGGATAATTTCCATTATGATTTTAATATTTCAAGAAATGAAGGCCCCAGAGGTTTCCCCGCTCGGTTATTTTGTTCAAAGCACCTCAGAGAACGTTGATCAGGCTGGTTTCATCTTTCTTCCTGGACCAAGCTGGAACTTTGTCTGGCTGACAAGAAAAATGGTTCTGGAAATGCAACAGCAGTGAAAGGAAAGCCATGGAAAACCTCCCTTGGATGAAGTGGGAAGCACAGGGATAAGGGATGAGGAAAAGGCTGAGATCCTTCTTTGTCTCAGTCTTTAATAGCAAAGCCACACATTTTCCAGGTATTTGAGCTGGAAAACAGGGATGGGGAGCACAATAGAGCCCCTAATCCAAGGGGAAGTGTTCTGGGAGCTGCTGCAGCACTTGGATACACATAAATTTATGGGAATGGATGGGATCCCCAAAAGGTGCTGAGGGAAGTGCTCATGGAGCCATTCTCCATCATTTTCCTGCTGCTGTGGTACCTGGGGAGGTCCCAGACGACTGCAGGATCCCAAATGGGACAAGAAGGGCTGGAAGGAGCATTCAGGCACCTCCAGGCCTGACAGCCTGAGCTCAGTGCCAGGGAAAGTCATGGAGCAGATCATCCTGGATGCCAGGAAAACCAGGGGATCAGTCCCAGCTGGCCTGGGGTGCTGAAAGGCAGGGCCTGCCTGGCCATCCTGATCTCCTTCCATGGCAGCAGGACCTGCTTGGAGGATTAGGGAAAAGCTCTGGATGTGACTGCCTGGACTCCATAAAGGATTTCCCACTGTTTCCCACAGAATCCTCCTGGAAAAACTGCCAGCTCCTGTCTTGGATGTGTAGAGAAAACACTGGGAAGTGGCGGGGATGGAGTTAAACCCAGCTTGGTGGCTCCCGAGGCTCAGTGCCGGGGCCAGTCCTGTTTAACACCTTTACTGAAGACCTGCATGAGGGGATGGATGCTCCCCTGGCTCCGGAATTCCGCAGTTTGATGAACTCCACCTCTAACGTGCCTGGGGAGGAGTTTCCAGCAGCTTTTTAAGGATCCAGAAACTCCTCAAGGCTCAGCTTCCTCACAGACCTGCCCAGCACCAGCTGCAAGGAGCCCTCTGTCCCAAGGGGTGTCCCTGGCACAGCCTCACTGCCTGCACCAATAAACAGCTCCAAAAGGATTTTTCCATGGAATTCTTTGCCATTGGAGCTTCTTCCTGCTGTAAAACTACTGAGCTGCTGACCTGGACACAACACAAATATTGCACTGAAGTGAATAGGGCTGGTTTTATATGGATTTACTCCTTGTGGGATCAGCCCCTGGATCCCCTCCAGCTCAGGATATTCCACGATTCAGCGTAGAATAAACAGATTTACCTGCAAGGTTTTTTCCACCTGTGATGGGCTGTTCTCCCTCCAGGATTGTGTCGTTTATTCCCATGGATGGGAAGACAATCAAAGATGGAGCAGCAGGATTAAAAAAATATTTAGTGAACAGCACTGATTTTATAAAGGGAAAGAGGAAAAACAGAGCCAGCCCAACCTTCTGGAACACATCGGTTTTATCTGCCGTGATAAGAGCCACAGGAACCTGCTGAGCATTCGGGATTTTGGTGACTTATCATGCTCTGAAAGGTCTGGAAATGGCATTAAAACCAACCAGCAGAATAAAAACAGCCCTGGAATAATGGATCGTGGACTTGCTGTGCAGTTTTCTGTCGGATGAAAGTCAAACAAGCAGTGGGCAGTTCGGAGACACGCCTGGATCTCAAGAACATCCAAAAAAAAAGGACGTTTTTCACCTGTCATTGATGAAAAGCAAGGACTGGAACAAAACAAGGCTCTAAATAGAAGGCTCCAGATGGATCCTGGCTGACAGCACGGAAGAATTTTCATATTCTGCCTCATAAATACCAGAAATTTGGACGTTTTTCACACTGGACACGCTCCTGGGCACTCCTCTCCCAGGTCACCTCCACGGGACAGCTTGCTCCAAGCCTCAGTTTCCAACCTGGCACTGGACACTTCCAGGGATCCAGGGGCAGCCACAGCTGCTCTGGGAAAGCTGTTTCAACACCCCACCACCCTCCCAGACAGCAATTCCTTCCCAATATCCCATCTAACCCTGCCCCCTGGCAGCTGGAAGCCATTCCCTGTGTCCTCCAGGCACTCCAGACTCTTGGAGTTACCAAGTTTCTTTCAGTTCCTTCAGGTCCTGGAAGGACACAATGAGGTCACCCCAAAGCTTCCCTTGTCCAGGCTGAACAATCCCATTTTCCCCAGCCTTTCCTCACAGCAGAGCTGCTCCATCCCTCAAATCATCTTGGTGGCCTCCTCTGGAAGAAAATTCCAACACCAGCAGCACGAAATTGCTCACTGGGAGCCACCCACCCTCTCCCAAACCCATGGAGCTGCTCCACAGAATCAGAACAACCCAACCCCAGCTCCTGAGGCAGCATCACCCTCAAAAAACCCCGGGCACAAAGTAGCTGTGAAGTTACCGTGAAACTCCTCCAGGGATGTTGGGATTCTGGAAGTGCTTCCAGAAATACGATCCCAAGCTGGAATGAAGCCCAGACAATTTCTGTGGCAGCCACCTTGGCGTGGGGACTCCTGTCTGCCTGAGCCCGAGAACAGCTCAGCAGGAGCAAAGAGGGTGGGTGTAAAAATCCTGGAATAGGATGCTGGATATCAGCAGGAATTACACCCAAAAAAAAGGGCAAAAAAAAAATGGGGAAGCTCCCCTAAAAATGGGGAGCAGCACAGGAAGGCTGGGCCTATCCACGACGTGGATAAATCTGGAGAGACATCTGTAGGATTGAGGCTGCTGTACCTGCCCAGGACTCTCACACCAGTAATCCAATTTCCCCAGAGCTGGAAGAGGTTTTATGGAATTCCGTCATCGCTGATTTCCTGCCAATAGCCCCGAGAGATGATCCAAAGGTTTTGCCAACAAAGTGACTTTGAGCATCCCCCGCAGACGCAATTCCTGGGAACGAGCCTGGTGTGGAGGTGACCTGGGCGCAGTGTGACTCCTGGGCAAACACAAACCACCTCCATCCCAGGAAAATATTTCCTTTATGTTTTCCCAGGAAAAGGTTTCCTTTTGGTGCCTTTCTCCTGCCTCTTCTAATGCTGGGAACACCCTAAAGAACAGATCCTAATAGTGATGCTATTTATGGAATCCTGGAATGGTTTGGGTTGAAGGGACCTCAAAGTCATCTCATTCCAACTCTTCTGCCCAAGGAATTCCTTCCACTAGACCAGGAGACACCTTCCACCCCACCAGATATGGAAAAGGAAATATCCACATTCAACAATGAAAAAACAAAGGCAAAGGCTTCTCCACAGAAAAACTAAAAAAAAGAATGGATGTTTGCTGTTTCCTGGGAAGGTTTCCTTGGAGCAGATGAGGATGATGACGTGCTCAGACCATGAAGGGAGAATCCCATGGTAATAGGTCACACACTGGGAATTAGCAGCAAAAATTCCACAGGAAAATGAAGCAAGAGAGCAGGAATGAGGAAAATGAGTGAAACTTCACCTCTGGGGGGGTTCATCCAATGGTTATTTCCATAGGATGCTGGATTAGATCCAGTGACCTCTTTCACAGCCTCAAGCCACCTCAGCAGGACTGGAACACTCCAGGTTCCTCACACCCATCCCAGAGCAGCCACGTCCCATCCCTGTGGGAAATCTCGGGATTTGAAATTAACTCCTCTTCCATGGAAAACCCAGGATTCTGCAGGGAAGAACATCTGCTGTTAAAAAAAATCACCCCAAATCAATGGAAAAGTCTCCTTTTGACAGAGGTCGGGAAAACTGTGTCTCATTGAGGTTCTCTATTTTCATGGAATCCTGGAATGGTTTGGGTTGGAAAGACCTTAAAGCTCATCCAGCTTATATCCATGGGCGGGGACATCTTCCCCTATCCCAGGTTGCTCCAACCTGGCTGTGGACATTTCCAGTGCCAGCACAGCTTCCAAGGAAAGCCCTGCAGTTCTGGAAAACTTATTGGAGCTTTTTGGTGTTGGCTTTTCAGAGCTGTGAGTTTCCCAGGGGAAATCCTTGGAAAATTGTCCAGTTCTTACAACACACCCGGATGTTCTCATCAGCAGCCTGTAGGAATGGCCACGCACATCCCAGGAATGATAATCACATCCCAGAACACTCAGTGTGGGGATATGGATATTTTTGGAGACACCAAAAAAATATCCTTTCTTTTCCATAACAATGCACCGATGATGAAAGTCCTGGAAAAGCAGGGAGTTGTCGGGACACCGGAGTCTTCTCGGCCAAGTTCTGATGGGAATCCAAGAGTTAAAAAAGAAAATAATAAAATTTGGTAAAGAGCTGGGAAATTCTCTTAGCAGCATCAGTTGGGGCTGCTGATGTTCTGGTGTTCACAGGGATCCTCTGGGCTCCATTTGAAACTCCTTTTTATTTTCTATCCAAACAAGCCAGACCTCCACTTCCCAAGGATTAATTCGCATTTTTATGGAGAAGAAGCCATTACATATCCAGAGGTTCTTCCCTGAATGCTGCTCTGGTTGTTCTTTCAAAGGAATTTAACATAATGAACAGGAGATTGCTGAATATTAAGCCGGTGAGTTTAGTGAAGGAAATGTCAGAGCATTAAAAATTGCAAATAATATTCCATCCTTTTCCTCATCAAACTCAATACCTGCAGCTTCCCCTTCAAATACATGGATTGCACAGTCAGGATTCCAAATTTCAGCTTTGGCATTGCTGGGATCCTCACTGAGCAAGAATTTGATGGTGCCAAGATCTGTTTTATCCCTAAAACATGATGGAATTTAGGGAGGAATGAGAAGGAAAGAGCAGAACGGTGGGGATGTGGCAGGGCTGAAATTTTGGAGCTGAGGCTCCCACAATCCTTGAACCATTGGAAAACGCTGCTTGGAAATCTTTAGTGTTGTCCCAGACCACTGGAAAAATAAAATCTATGGTCTCCAAGGATTTCTTTTAAGCACCCCCAGTGATCAACCTTATATCTATTTTTAGATATTTATATAAATCAAAGATTAGTTTCCCATTCAAAGTCAATTCTTTCCTCAAATTCTTCATCTTTGTTAAAAAAACGTAGTTACGAAAAACTGAAGGGAAAGGAAAAAACCCACACCAACTAAAAAATTCCCTCAAATTTCTCTAATATGGGAATAAAATAATTAAGGAGTAATCATCAATATTTTGGACAAAATGAGGCACTGCTCACAGGCTGAGAAGGAATAATGGCTTCCTCATTCAAATCTAAGTGGGACAAAGGTCTGAAAGAAGAAGGAACAAAAGGAATTTATTCTCAGCTGGGAAAAGTCTTTTAAAAGTTGGGAAAATCAGCATAGAATGGAAACACAGCGGATTCCCAGGATTTTGGGAGGGAGCAGCTCAATCTGGAAGAGGCTGCAGGAATGGGAAAGGTCCAGGTTCCTCCTCATTTTCCCCTGGAATTTTGAAGGAAAGAGTTGATCCATCAACACCATCAGTGAGCAAAGCCAGTGTCTGCTCAGGTCCCTGCTCTCCTGAAAATCCCATTCCAGCAGAGCTCTGCTGTCCCAGGTCCCACCTCTCGGGTGGGAAAAACATGGAAATACATTTCCTGCATCCCTCAGCTCCAGTTCCACATCAGGAGGTCACATCTTCCTCAGTGCTCCCAAAACGTTTCCAACCATTCCAGCAGAACCAGTTCAGCTAAAATCCAGGGAAGAGGAGACCAAGGCCACGTCACCAGCGTTGCTTTTCTGTCTTGTTTTAAACCTGGGGAGCAAAAGTGGGGACATTTTCCTGCTGTCACTGCATCCCATTCCCACAGGCACTCAATGCCTCAACCCTGGCGCAGCTCTGAGCAGGGCCAGGTGGATTTGCCCTTCTCCCCACTCCTCCAGCAGAATTCCAGGAATTCTCATTAACCCTCAGTATTGGAACTATTTGGGTGAGAAGACTTCCCCAAACCTTACCAGGAACTTGCACAAACGAGGTGAGGATGGCGCCGTCTGAGCTCCTGGTGCTTCACCAGGTGCGGATGAGAAATTCCATCATTCCCTAAAACCTTGGAAAAGGACTTTCCTGAAAAAATCCGGGAGACTGGGAGGTGCTAAAGCCAAGCAGCTCCTGAGTCTTTAAACAGAAGTTCTGTGTGAGGCACTTGGAGCCCTTCTGCACCTCGGCATCGCCCTGGGAGTGGGACATGCCTGGGAATGGGACAACCTGGGAATGGGACATCTCTGGGAATGGGACATGCCTGGGAATGGGAAAATCTGGGAGTGGGATAACCCTGGGAGTGGATATCCCTGAGAATGGAACAACCTGGGAGTGGGACAACCTGGGAGTGGGACACCCCCCAGAATGTGACAGCCCTTGGAGCTCACCAGCCCTCGCATTTGTGATGCTCTGAGAACCGTGCATGAAAGCTGAGAGGGGGCCTGGGCTGACACCTCCAGCTGAGAGATCCAAAAGCACCTGAGGAGGGAATTTTCACCTCTCCGTGACCTCCTTTGTGTCCGTGTGGGAATTGTTCTCTACACCTTCAGCACGAAGTGCAGCAGGAGCAGTGCCAGGGCTGCAGTTCTGTCACTGCTGCGCTCACGAAAAGCTTCAATACAATTTACTACAAGTGTTAAATTACTCGATGATTAAGTGCTGCTAAATCCTTCAGGCATAAAGCCATCGATCAAATCTTAGGCTGAGCTTGGTAAGGAGAAGCTCAGCGGGAGGGTCTCCCTTGCCCTTTGCACTCCTCTCCTTTTGTACCCTGTCTGTGCAAATCAGATTAAATTGATCTTGATCTGATTTTCCTTTGTATGTTTATGCAGCAATAGAGTGAACCTTGAAATCGAGCTTTGTTAAATTTAAATTAAATCTGGTTCTGCTGATGCCTTCGAGGTTTCTTTAAGTGTTAAAGCCACTCCTGAGTGACCCAGCTTCAGCACCACAAGTGGCAGCGCCGCAATTCATGCCTGGAAACCTCCACTCGGACGAGGAGTGGGTTGGAGATGGAGATTCCTTGGATAACAGGCTGGGAAGGATGGAGATGGGCCGGTGTGAGGCAGAGCTGGGTGTGTTTGCTCCGGCCGGGCACATAACGCAGTGGAGTGGCACAACCCACTGGCAGCAGCAGGTAACAGGTGCATCCCTTCCTTATCCTTGGGATTTCTCTGGAATGCTGCAAACAGGAGGCTGCAGAGAGCCCCAGGAGCGCATCCCTACGGGAATTCGGGTGCTGCCTGCCAGAGATGCCACAGGCAGCATGGGCTGAGCCCAATCTTGGCTGCAGAAACCCTTTCTGACCTCAGCCCAGGGAATTGGGAATTATGAACAGCAGGTATCTGTTCCCCAGTGCCTGAGCATGCCAAATTCCCCCAGGAAACAGACTGGAAGTTCTAAATAAGTCATCATTCTTAATTAGCATTGCAGATGAATCTGTGCAGGGTTAAGCTGGGCAGATCTGGTTTCAGTAAGAGCTGGAGAGGCACGAGGGGCTCTGTGGGAGAAGCTCAGGGGATGGGATGGGATGGGATGGGATGGGATGGGATGGGATGGGATGGGATGGGATGGGACGGGACGGGACGGGACGGGACGGGGTGGGATGGGATGGGGTGGGGTGGGATTCACCTGAAGGGTACCAGGTACCAGATGCTTGCTGCTGCTGCAATAGGATCAAGATCCTCCTGTTGGAACTAAATAAAAATCGAGTTTAAGCCAATACAATCACCAGGAAGTGTTTGCAGAGGTTTCCTCGCTGTTCACACTTTGTGGTGTGTTTTACAATGAAAGAATTTGGGCTGGTTTGGTCAGAAGGAAAGGTGGGATGAGAGCAGGAGGAGCAGCAGCTCTGACCCTGAGCAAACCCCAGAAGGCACCTGCCACAAACCTAAAATTTGACTAAACCCCAGAGCAAATCCAGGGAACCTCATGGCAAGCGCCCATGTCAGGGTGGAATTCCCTAGAGAGGGTGGGTGGCTCCCAGTGAGCAATTTCGTGCTGCTGGTGTTGGAATTTTCTTCCAGAGGAGGCCACCAAGATGATTCGAGGGATGGAGCAGCTCTGCTGTGAGGAAAGGCTGGGGAAAATGGGATTGTTCAGCCTGGACAAGGGAAGCTTTGGGGTGACCTCATTGTGTCCTTCCAGGACCTGAAGGAACTGAAAGAAACATGGAGAGAAACTATTTCCAAGAGTCTGGAGTGCCTGGAGGACACAGGGAATGGCTTCCAGCTGCCAGGGGGCAGGGTTAGATGGGATATTGGGAAGGAATTGCTGTCTGGGAGGGTGGTGGGGTGTTGAAACAGCTTTCCCAGAGCAGCTGTGGCTGCCCCTGGATCCCTGGAAGTGTCCAGTGCCAGGTCGGAAACTGAGGCTTGGAGCAAGCTGTCCCGTGGAGGTGACCTGGGAGAGGAGTGCCCAGGAGCGTGTCCAGTGTGAAAACACCCAAATTTCTGGTATTTATGAGGTAGAATATGAAAATTCCTGAGAATTTTCTGGGTTTAAATCAAGGGTGGGAGGCTCCAGGTTTGGGATTCAGTGGAGCAGCTCTGGGTGGCGTCTCCATCCCAGGACATCTGTGAGGGTGTTGAGCTCTGCACATCAGCCCTGGCACAGCCTGCACCAATCCCAGCTCCAGCAGAGACCGAGGGAATGTGACGGGATCTGCCCTGAGCAGGAAGGCAGCAAAGCCCAAAGCTCATTAAAGGAAAGCTTAATTGGCATCATCTGCTTTGCACACCGGGCTTTGATGTTTTCCAGGAGCTCAAGGTGGGGTGCCATGGGAAGAGGGTGGGTGCTCCCCAGTGAAGGGTGTCTGCTCAACACTGACCCTCTCCCAGCTTCTGACTGCAGATTTTGGGGTGCAACAGTTGTGATCCTGTGCCTGGAAATCAAAATAAGAAGGATTGATGCACAGGGTGAGTGTGGAAAATATTTCAAGCGACCTGGGATAGTGGGAGGGCCCTTCCCACCCAAACCACCCCAGCATCCAGCAAGGTCCCATTCCAAGTGCTCTCCAACCAGGCCTTGGGCACTGCCAGGGATCCAGGGACAGCCACAGCTGCTCTGGCAATTCCAGCCCAGACAGCAATTCCCAATTCCCAGTCTCCCATCCATCCCTGCCCTCTGGCACTGGGAGCCATTCCCTGTGTCCTGTCCCTCCATCCCTTGTCCCCAGTCCCTCTCCAGCTCTCCTGGAGCCCCTTTAGGCCCTGCAAGGGGCTCTGTGCTCTCCTCAGAACCTTCTCTTCTCCAGGCTGGAGGTGCCACCACCTCCAAGCTGCTGCTCTGCCAAAGCTTTGTAGGACTTTTGTTCCCTTTCCACACATTCCAACACAACATTCCTTAATTCCCCTTTCTAATGCCGATCAAGCAGCTCCCGCTTTTCTCTGCTCTGATGTGTTAATTTCTAGAAACCAAACAAAAATCTATTTAATTCCAACTCCAGGCTTGGTGGAGAAGTTCTCCAGGAGAACAGAGGAAGGAAGAAGAACACACCAGGAAGCTTCTGAGGGCCCAAAGGTTGTTTGTTTATCTTTGAACCTCATGCCAAAACAATAAACCACAATTATCCTCATTTTTCGCTTGCCACTTCCAGCCCTGTAAACCCTTTATGTTAGAACACATCAAACTCCTGCTCCCTGCCAATCCTGCCTGTTGCTAAGGAACTAGCAGGCAAAAAAAAAGACCCGGAGCTGGGGGACTTGAAAGCCCTCATTAAAAGGCTTTGTGCATCCCTATCAGGGAAATGCTAATTCGGGAAGGCTGATTGATACCCCCGCGTTATCAAGTTCCAGCCACCGGGAAGCAGCTCTGGCTCACCTTCAGTCGCTGTTGTTAACACCCCCCCCAAAAAAAACCATAAAATAAAATAAAATTAAAGGTTTCTTATTTAAGCAACCAAAACCATTTTAATGCTAAAAAAGCACGGGGATTTTTCATGTTCTGCACACCTCGGTTCTGCCCAGCGCCCACGAGGCTCGGGGAATTATTTAAATCTGTTTTGAATTCTCTCAGCCACCCGGGCTGCAGTGCTTTATTTAAATATTTCCAGGTGTGCCTGGAAAAGCACCTTTTGGAGCATCCTGCCTGGCTGGTGGGTGCTAAAATATCCTGACCCCAACAGGAACTTTGTGCCAAGCCCAGGGATCCCTCTTTCAGGGCTCCCAGTCCCAAAATCCCTATAAAACCAACATCAAAATCCCAATAAAATCAATGTCAAATCCCTGGAAAATCAACATCAAATCTGTGGAAAATCAACACCAAAATCCCAGTGCAATCAACATCAAATTTCTGGAAAATCAACATCAAAATTCTGGTAAAATCAGCATCGTTCAGCCATCATTAATTTTTATTTCAATGCACGTCACTGTCACATTCCAAGAAATAGTATTTTGGCCTCTCTGTTAAAGCTTTTCCTCTTCTGTTTCAAGCCCTGATTGCAGACTGGGATTGATGTAAATTTAGGGTAAAATATCCATGGATTAAGGAAGAAAAATTTAAAATTAATCACTTTTCACAGCAGAGCAGAGAGTTGTAGGGTCATGCTCTCCATGCATATCCAAGGAAAAGAGAATTTACCCCAATTGCTCATATAAAGGACAATTTAATTCAATTAAATTATTTTGAATAGCACTCAAAAATGAAGGAGCTACACCAAGTTTCCAAGCCCAAATACTCCAGGATTTCTCAGATGTCCTGTTCTTTTCTGCCTCCTTTTGGAACAGGGAGCGACTCTGGCCTTACCCACTCCCCCAAAAGTGACAGCATCAAATCACAGCCAGCCTGGGCCCAATCAGTCATCCCCTCATTAATTAGTGAAGCTAAATTAGGAAGGAAACACTTTGCAGTTTAATCAATGCTACAACACAGCGATTAACGCGCTGAAAGGTTGGGAAGGGCTGACCCAGAAATGAATTCCCAATGGGGCAGGAAGCAAAATTAAATATTGGAAAGTGTCAGGGGCAGGGAACAGCATTTCCCAAAGAGTTCAGGGATGTTTTTACACCAGTGATGGAAAGGATTCCCCAGCCATGAAGCCAAATGTCCCATATTTCACAACCAGGCCCAGACATTGTTTGATCTGGGGTTTAAATGAAACCATAATTTGACCCAGCTCTCGCTGAAAGTGAGGGATTACAGAGCCATTTATCCAGGTTTTCCCTGGAAGTTCAGCTCATCCAGCAAACCTCAGGCGTCCCTGTGTCCCCTCTGTGGTGGCACGAGCCCTGTCCTGTCCCCTAGAGATTGGCACCAGCCACAGCAGCTTTGTCAGGGTCATATCCCTGCTCAAGGAGCAGCAAAACAATGACCAATCCACATTTCTGCCCTTCCAAGAGGAATCTCCACACCAGTTTCCATCCCAGGAATGCTGTCCGAGGTCTCAGGAACGCTGTCCAAGGTCCCAGGAACGCTGTCCAAGGTCTCAGGAACGCTGTCCAAGGTCCCAGGAATGCTGTTCAAGGTCCCAGGAACGCTGTCCAAGGTCCAACTGAAGCTGTCCCAAGAGCTCAGTGTCACCTGCAGCACCTGAGGTTGCTGGATGAGGTTAAAGAGGGGGTTGGTTTCTAATGGGGCTTTCTAACCAGGTTTTCATTTCTCGTTGGGATTTTGGGGAAAGGGAAATGAGCTAGGAAATGTTTGTGTTGGAAGTGGTCCTTAGATCGGCTCAGATCACCTTGTCCCATCTCTTCTAGGGGATATTTCATCATCACTGTCGTGGTTTTAGCTCGGAATTTGCTCACAGAATTTAGCTCACAGAATTCCAGAATGGTTTCAGTTGGAAGGGAACTTAAATCCCACTCAGTTCCAACCGTCTGCCATGGCAGGGACACCTCCCACTGTCCCAGGCTGCTCCAGCCCCAATGTCCAGCCTGGCCTTGGGCACTGCCAGGGATCCAGGGACAGCCACAGCTGCTCTGGCAATTCCAGCCCAGCCAGCAATTCCCAATTCCTGATCTCCCATCCATCCCTGCCCTCTGGCAGTGGGAGCCATTCCCTGTGTCCTGTCCCTCCATCCCTTGTCCCCAGTCCCTCTCCAACTCTCCTGGAGCCCCTTCAGGTCCTGCAAGGGGCTCTGTGCTCTCACTGGATCCTTCCCTTCTCCAGGGGAACATTCCCAGCTCTCCCAGTCTGTTTCCATTTCTTTGCACCCAGCCAGTGAAGGAAAATCCCAGTTCCCACTGGAAATGGGAAACCCATCCAGCTGATCCCAACCCATGGCCAAAATCCCCTGGCAGCACCCAGGGGAGCACCAAGGGGACAGGAAGGAGCCCTGACACAGCCCTGCCTGTGACCACACTGCTCCAGCCTGCCGAGGTTTATTAACATTCCTGTTTGCCCTGGATTTTTCCAACCGCAGTCCACGGGAAAGGATTAATATTTACCTTGGTCTAAAGCTGTTTATCCAGCTCTTAACGCCCTCCAAGAGCTCCGCTGAGAGCTCTGCTCCGCGCACATCAATCCAGGCTGCTCTCCACGCACCCGGGGACAGCACTTGGAGAGGGACAACACAAAAATGTTCATCAGAACCAAATGTGAGCAGGCAGGAGCCGCCAATGCCACAAAGCAAATCCCTCGTTAGCAACAAGCACGGAATTTGGGTTTATTGCAGGTAATTAAACACCAACAGCAGTTGTGCGGCTCAGGGCCACAAAATCCAGGTAATTAAAAGGGGGTGTGGGTAAGGAAAAATCAGGGCAAGCAAATATAGGCGTGGATTAGAACCATTTCCAGATTCCTGAAGTTTCTCAGTGAGCCCCTTTAGCACAGCTCGGACCTGGGAATTTCTTGGGATGTTTGGGTGAAGGAGGAGAAAAAGGGAGAACTGGGAAGCTCTGTTCAGGATTATTCCACTTAAATTTTGGAATAAACTCTGTTTGCAGCAGAAGAGTTCAAAAATATCAGATTTGGGGAATTTTCTGGGCTTCCAGGACACAGACACAGCAAGAAACCCACCAGAGACTCTGCACAATGGATCCCTCAAAGACATCACCCCAGGGGAGGGAATTTCTTCCCTGGGAACGCAAATATTCCCAAATCCTTCATCCTGCAGCTGGGCCAGGTCATTCATGAGCCAGCACACATCCCCTCATGATTTTAAAGCCCCTTTAAGGATCCATTTACCATTTTCCTTTCTACAGTGATCCCTGTGATTAATCATTCCCACTTTTTAACCACTGCCAGGTTCAATTTATCCAAGCTCAGCTCCCACCTCCTGGAATGTGCTGTGTACCTCCTGTCTAAATGAAGGAGTGACATCATTAGACACCAAGTGACATTAAAATGCCATCAAGGGAACAACCTCACTGATGAAGCCGTTGAGGGCAGTGCATTTCTTTTCCAAACTGGGGAAAATTTACGGTTCAGGCTAAGAAAAATTGAGGGATTCATCCAAATTTCCATGGAAAACATCAATAAAATCACATTTAATAACCAGTGGCCATCAAGCAACTGCCTTAGAAATGCTGGAGCCCAGTTAGTTGTGAGTCCCTCAATGCCTCAGCTTAAAAAAATTCACATAAACTTAAAATGGGAGTGTTCTAAGGAGATTAACATATTTATTAACCACTTTAACTTCTGAAAAATAAATGTCCTGTCCATTCCCTAGTTGCAGCGAGACTGAATTAAATCCAGAGATTAAAACTGGCTCCTGCATGGGGTCCCCAACGGAACAAACCCTCCCAAAACTGAGCAAGTTCAGCGCTCATCGCTATCAGGCATTTTTCTCTCTGTTAAATCCCAGTAAAAAATAAGGGGGGGAGAAAGCTCTGTAATCATAACCAGGCCCAAATCTAAATTCCTTTTGCACTTCCCTCTCTCAGCGAGCTCACCGTGAACCCACGGATTAAAAATCCCATTTCAGAAAGAAGCACAACATCCAAAAAGCCAAAGATTTTCACCAAAAGGGGATGGGAAAGGATTAAATATCCTGACCCTAAATCTTGCCTCACATCTCTTTGGGGCAGAGTGATGGGACTGATCCTTACTCACCCCAACAACCTGACAAAAGTCCTCCCAAATTCCCTATAAATGCAGCTCATGGAGCCTTCCCGGTATTTTGGGAGCAGCCAGAATTTTCTTGGATTCATGGCACAGGAGAATAACTCCTTGCCTCGCGTGATTTTCTCACTTCAAAACCAAACCCTCTCTAACAGAGCCCGCGAAAAAATGGAAATGGGGATTGGAAATCCAGCCACTGGAAAAGGATGGGACACGTGGGGATAAAGTTACTTTACAAGCCTGGAATAAAAGTTGGAGAAGAGGCTCAGCTCTTCCTCAAGCCTGCCCTGAAACTCTCTGTGGAGCAGAAGTTCCAGCAGTGACCACCAGCAGCTGTTCAGGGGGTGTTTTATCCCCAGTTAAATTGTAAATTAATATTTTTCCCCTTTTACAAAAGGGCAGCCTGCCACCGTCAGCCTTGCTCTGACTATAAAGAAGGCTCAGGCATTCATTTTCTCCCAATCCAATATAAATTTCACTTTGCCTACTTGAATAGTTAAGTCTCTCAACAGTAAAACTCCAGGAATTTATGGTTTATTTTAAAAGGCCGTGGAGGAGAAGGTGAGGATCCAGAGCTTTATTGAGCTGGCTGCAGCTTTATTTCCCAGCCATTAAGGAGTCGTTCATTACCCCCTGCATTATTCTAACATATGGATTTTTCACTAACCTGGCTGCAAAGTCACTCTGGAGCCCAAATTTCAAGAGGAATTCAAGAAAAGAATCCTCTTGCAGCCACCCCAAGCAAAGCCTTGGGTCATGGATAAACTTCCCACCCATGAAAGTGGATGGAGGGGACTTGGAGCAGCCTGGGATAGTGGAAAGGGTCAGGGGATGGAAACAGATGATCTTTAATGTCCCTCGCAACCTCTGTGATTCTCTTATTTTAAAATCATTAAATTCTCCATAGAATTCCCTAAAAAAACATTTCCCAAGGGATGTGGGCACTGGTAGGAGCTGCCCTGGGCTTGCTGGAGACCTGGGGACTCACTGGTTGATCTTATCCATTCAAAATTAAGTGTAACCAGAAATAAATTGTATCAAAGCGGCATTAGCAGCTTCCCAACCTTTCCAGCTCCTCCTCAGAGCAGCAGGATCTGCAGAGGACACGCGGAACAGCGGCGGCTGCTTGGCAATCACGAGTGGTTTTCATCGCCAGCGCCGTTTATCAGTGTCAGCTTCTTCATCCTCCTGGCAGAAATATTTCCAGTTCATTAATGGGAATCTGACAGAGTGCAGTGGGGAATGTGCTCTGCTTGTGGGAGCAGCACCCATCCCCAGCAGCACCGGCGCTCTGGGGAAAAACCTTCCCTTTGCTCATAAATTAGGGAACAGAGTCATGGGAGAGAACAGAAAAGAAACAGATTTGGAGGGGTGGGAATCACTCTGGGTTTTTCTCTGGTTTTCATTTTCAGCATGAACGTTTTTTCTCGGCTTTTTTTAGTTAAGTGAAAGTTTCATCCGCTTTTCATCCCAAATCCACCCAGGTTTATTTTCAAAGGGATCTGTCAGAAATCCCCCCCAGCTCTGACTAAAAGCTTCTCTCCAAAAAGAAAGAGCTTTTTATTCCAAAGCTTTTTTCACCATCTCTTAGCAGCCAGGCCACAAGTGCTGCTGTTAGACAGGCTCCCATAAATCAGGTTTCCTCATCCCTGGAAGTGTCCATGGCTGGATGGGCTTGGAGCACCCTGGGATAGCAGAGGGTGTCCCTGTCCATGGCAGGGGGGTGGAATGGGATGGGATTTGAAGTCCCAACCAACCCAAACCATTCTGGGATTCTCTGATTCTACAAAATCCCCGCCTTTACCAATTCACAACACTCCCAACCTCTTTTAAACCTTCTCTCAGGAGTAAAGGACCACAGAGCCAAAAAAAACATCATTCCAGAGGCCAAAGTTCCTCGCAGGACACAGAGGGGATGAGCCATGGGGCTCCCCACTAACCACTAAAAATAGAAACCCCAAATCAGAGCACAGCTGTAATTATATAATTAAGGCTATAAAGGGATACTGTGTGGAACTTTAATTACTGCACCATGAGTCAGCCTGGCTTTAATCTGAGTTTAAGTGGCTGAAAATTGATAAATCTCATAGAGATCACGCCAGGTGAGTGCCCACCCCAAGGCAGCCCTGAGCTTATGGTTTGGTTCAGCAGGGGGAAAAGGAAGTCAATCATATTTTGTAAGGCCAGTGTTCATCCCATTAAATTTAGTAATAAAGCAAAGACTCAATAATATTCTCACAGGCCACTTTCAGGTTGAGCGGTTAATGGATTGTTGGATATTTTTTATGGACAGTTCAGGATCTGCCAGAGTTGTCCAAGATGAATTATTAGAGTCAGTTAAACCCCAAAAAACCCCAGTAAAACCTCAAAACCCACAAGCCTTTAGGTTAATACGCAATTATCCTCATAAAAAAAAATATTGCTTCAGCTGAACCAGGCGTAAATTCCCAATATTTAATCATGTTGGACAATGGTTTTCCCGTTTGCACATTTCCACCTTAAATTTCCGTGCCGAGCCCCAAATCCTGCAGACACCAGGAGCAAAACCCCCCCAGCCCAGCTGAACTAATGTGTTTGTCTCCTGAAATTCACCATGGAAATGGAACATCACAGGAAGAGGGAGAGACAGGAAAATTACAGGTTCCCAATGACACTTCCCACAACGGCTCCCTAATCCACCGTGCCGTCCTTTCAGGCCAAGCGCCGCCAAGTCCATTTAGCCGGGATGGGAGCATTAAATCCTTCATTTTCCAGGGAAGCAGCGATGGCATCGAAATCTGGTGTTTGAACAGAACTTTTAAATTATGTACTTGAACCGCTCGATTTGTTTAACCAAGGTCACCGAGCGCCCAGAACTCGGGGCTGGAGCGTTGACGAGCCATCAGCGGCGTCCCAAAGCCAGCAGCTGCAAGAAAGTCACGCTTCTCCAAGAGCCTGGAGTGACACTTTAATTACTTGGGCATATTTGAGCTGCTCAGAGTGTGTGGCTGCTGCTGCTGCTCCACGAATTTTGTTGCTGTTGCTCCACACGTTTTTCCAGCACAGCCCATCAGCACTTGGCTCCAGCAGCAGGATTTATCCCACAGCCACAGATCCCATAACCACACAAAGCCGCCTTCTGCAGGTCCAGCAGGCTCCAAAGCAAACCCACAACAATTATTATCCCATTTTGTCCTGATTTGATCCCGTAATTTCACATCCCCGGTGATCAGAACTGCATGGCTCATGAGTGATGTATTTGCACTTTGTTCCCATTGAATCCCAGATTTTTGGGGGTTGGAAGCGACCTTAAAGTTCTCAATCCCAAATCCCTGCTGTGGGCAGGGAGCCCTTCCACTAGACCAGGCTCAGAACTCCAAATTCTCTTTCTAGAAACCCTTTTTGGGCAGAAATCTTTAAAGAATATACTGGAAAACAATACAAATTTTTTAAGAGAGAAGGGAAATGGATTCCCTGGAGCTGAAGATTCAGCTTTGTTCCCAAGCACCCAGGAAAAGCTTTGTTAAGGAATAAACCAAGGGAACCACTTGTGCCTTTGCCATCACTCATGAGAGAGCAGGGAATCTTTTCCCTGGAAAACTCTGCCCTGAGTTTGTCCAGAATGGATAAGGAACATCTCCCTCAGAAGGTTTCATCTCCAGGCAGGGACAATGGGGCGACCACAAGTCACAGGTCCAACACGCTGCTCCTGGGGAAACAGAAATGGATTTTTGGACCATTTGGGACTATTAAAAGACAAAAAGAAGAAGGTTAAGTAAGTTTAGAAAGGAAAATAATGAAAATTACCTCAGTGTCTGGCCATTACCAGAGCTGATATCACGGTGTTTATTTGCTTTCATGCTTTTAGGGGACAACGAGGTAAATTAGAGACATGAAGATGAGGTGACTGGAGAGGCTGAATAGCAGGAAAATTTCTCCCTCTGATCCCAGGTGTGATCCCAAGCATTCCAAACCACAGCCCTTGACCTGTCCCTTCAGCTGACAGGAGAAGCTGAAGGTTTAGCAGGCAGTGCTCACTGCACACACAAATTCCAGGACACAGGGCAGATATTCCTTAAGTAAGAGCATCTTGAAGGACAAAAATCAGGAGCAAAAATCCAGCCTGGAATCAACAGATTCCAGCATGGATGCCAGATGTGGAAACATGGCTCGGCCACCAAATTTAATTGGTGCACCAGAAGATGTGGCCTTGAAGGAATTTAAGGACCAAGAGCTCTTCTGCTTCAGGTCAATGGATCGTCTTCCACAGGGACACCTTTCCTGGAGGCAGCTGCTTCCAGGCCTTTCCAGGTGACCTGTGCTGTGAGACAACACCATGGTTGCACCCAGAGCTGGAGTTTGAGGGTAACAAGGACCCCCAATTTTGGTGAGGACTCGTGTCCAGAACTTTGGATCCAGGGCCTTTGGGTGCTGCAATTCTGATGAAGGATAATAGTGGAGCCCCAATCTACCTCACAGAATCGCTGAGGTTGGAAAAGATCTTTGGGATCATCGAGTCCAAGCTGTGCCTGATCCCAGCCTTGTCCCCAGCCCAGAGCAGGGACTGACACCTCCAGGAATTCCTCCAGGGAAAGGGATGGGACAGGGAAAGCGATGGGAGCTCCTCATCTCTCACTGTCTGATCTCCCCACACTAATGCAAACTTCCTAGTTTTTCCCTCTGTGCCCAAAGCAATACATTTCCAGGGAAAAGGCAGCTGCCCTCCCTTCTGCCAAGTGGAGAAAAATTATCCCATTCCAGCTGCATTAGAGACCAGGACCTCGGAATTATCCCATAACACAGGAGCCATTAGCTGAAACAATATAGGTAACAGGAGGCTTGTCACATCCCAAACACAGCTCCAGGAGCTCATGAAAGGATTGTAAAGGCAAAATTATTTCGTTAATTTAAGACTACGGCTGCCTGACTCTCTCCATAAAGAATCCATGGATCCAGCGCCTGGGGCAAATTAATAATGCTGGGATTTGCCTGCTAACAGAGCAAAGAAAACTGATTTGAAAGTATTAAAATAGGAAAATACCCTGGGAGCGCTCTCATAGGGGAATTAAGTGGTAAAGACTCTCCCATCCCTGTTTGTGATCTTCCACCCTTGCTCATCAGCCAGGAGAAGCATGGAACCATCCCAGAAAAGGCCTGGGATCGGTCATGAGGAGCAGGGAATGAGCTCTCAGTCCTGGAAGTGCTTGGACATAGAACATTACCCAAGACTAATGGACAAAATTCCCTGTCCTGAAGGTGTTGATGGCCCCATCTGTCACCTCAGCCTCGTGCACTTCCCTTATCCAAGCCAGCACATCTGTACAGCCCCATTCCGCTGGAAAAGCCAACCAAGGAATGAGATTTACAGGGATGTTTTCGGGCCGGCAGCACACGGAGCTGTGGCTCAGTCACGTCAGGGCTGAGGGGCTGTTTCTTCTTTCACCTCCTCTGCCCCTGCTCTTGCCACCAAAATCCACAAAATCCAAGGGGAAAAATGGGAAATGTTTGTGAAATCCCTTTGCAGTCTGCAGGGAATGATGTGGCCAGGTTTATCCGCTCGTTCCCACAATGCAGTTGGGATTTGGGCTTCATTAATGGCTTTAATGAGGAATTTGATACATATTTCATTTATTAGAATTTGGAGTCCCACTGCACTGAGTCATCACTGCAATTCCCAGCAATTCCTGGAGAGCCTCTGGAAGGAACAGCAGAGGTTCATGGTGCTGATCCAAACCAAGAAACCCAAAAAATCAAATGTTTTTCCTTAGACAAGAGTAGCAGTGAGGGACTGCAGGAGGATCACAGGAACTCCATCATGAATTTTTTTCTGGAAGCAGGATATCAACCAGGATCAATCCGTGATCCTTTCTAGGACAGGGAAATGAGCCAGGAAAGATCTTTTCCTTCTGTGTATTTTCCTTGTGTTCTGCACCTGTATTTTATGTCCAACAATCTCATCAATCCAGCTCAGGAGATTCCTTTCTCTAGAATCACAGGAATTTAGATCCTGTGGCTGTGTTTTCCCTCCAAATCCTTGAGTTTAGCTGTTTAAGCCTTGAAAATAATAATAATAATAATAATAATAATAATAATAATAATAATAATAATAATAATAGCAAAACTTTGGTTAGTGCAAGATTGGATAATCCCAAGGCAGAAGGTTGGAAATTGGGCTGGAAGGGGCCCAAATCCCACAGGTCACACCCACCCCAAAGCATGGACTGATTTCCAGGATGCATCCCAACAAATCCGTAAGGAGAAAGCCTGAGGGAAAAGCTGAGTCCGAGGGCAAACATTGGGCTTGGAGAGAGGAGGAGATTATTTGATTCATCCCTAAATCCTCTCTCATATCCAGACAGAAAACACTGTCCTTCCAAATCCCACCAGTTCCCCTGTGCAAAGTCTTTTTCCCACTGTTTTGGGATTGAGCTGTTGAGATGTCAAAAATCATCTCTAAATGTAGCACTGGGATCCTTTTCCAGGAATATTCCTTGGGAATGAGAGCAGGACCCACAAGCAGCTGCTGCAAACACCCAACTCCTGCTTCTCCCTTTTTCTACCCATGCACCCCAGCTGGGGCACAGGAGAGGGGATGAGGATCAGCAATTTGTTTTCCTCAGAAGTGTGGGAAACATCTGTCCAATCTTTCCATAAAAACTGTGGAGATTGCCCAGATCAATCTCTCCTGGTGCTGAACCTCACTGAAATAACCAAGTAACTCCAGAGTTACTCCACCACCTCATAACCAGTTCCATCCCGTTTTTTACTCCACCTCTGTGAAAAACAGCAATTAAGACCTGATGGAAATTCCAAGTATCCTCACGCTTCAGTCTGGATATCACACTCCCCTCCCTGACATCTCCAGAAGAAGACAAAGAAGGAAAATCTGCCCTGCTGCTATTCCCAGTCTCATTTTCTTTCAGCATAAATAGGACCTGTTCCCATTTAAAATGGTTTTGGACCTAAAATGTTCATTCTCTCTCCATGTGCTGCAGCCAAAAGCCTCAAAACCACAATTTCCACTCTGATTACATTATCCCCCTTCCTGATTCCCACAGATGGAAAATACCCTGGATTTGCAGTTTACCAACTGTTTGTCTGTCCCTGGGAGAAGCCACAAAACCTCCTTGGCAGGGAATGGGGAGGTCACACCTGAGAGCGCTTGAAGCTGAGCCCACCGAAGGAGGAAAACTGCAGAACTGAAGGACTGGATTTGGGAATTCTGTCCCTCAAATGCTGCAGTCCTGTGCAGGTGTCCTGGCTAAGCAGAGCTGAGAAATCAAGGAAAAGATGCTCAGATCTTTCTGAAGCTGAAATGGAGAATTCCCTGTCCTGCTGAGCACAGGGGACACTTCTGTGCTAAAAAAATGAGGGTGCATGTTAAAAAATGAGGGTGTTGGATGCGCTGTCCCAGTCCCAACAGTCCTAACCACAGCTGGGAGAGCAGGAAGAGGAGCCCAGGGAAGGTGAGGATTTGTCCTTTCCTCACTTTTCCCTCCACTCTTCTCACTTTTTCCCACCTCCTCTCCCTTTTCCCTCTGCCACGGTCCCACAGCACCGAGAACTAATTTAGTGCCACAACAGAAAATGTTATTTATTCATTTCCACTACATCTGTGCTTCTCTTTTATTGAGTTCCTTATTTTTAGTGCTCTCCTGTTTCTCCTCCAGGGCAGGTAGATAATTGTTCTCTATCTCTCTGTAATTGCAGCAAATTCTCATTAATCAATACAACACCAGGCAGGAATTTCCTGATGAAATCCTGCTTTAGTTGACACCTGAGCTCCTGAACCACTACAAGACAAACCTAATTATCTCCTTGGCTAAGTGAAACCACACACTTTGGAAATCAAAAGCTCCTTTTCAGCTGAGTCCATTTAAAGGATGGAAGCTGGGATGAAAGGCCCAGACAGAGCACTTCAGACCAGGCTTGATGCCTTTAGAAGAAGCAAAACCTGGCTTAGGAATTTAACATTTTCAAGCCAAAAATCTGCCTGGTTAGAAAGTGTAAGATGGGAAATTCTGTAATTAAGAGCTGTTTGAGCACATTGGTGATTTACTGGAGTCTTGCATCACTTTCATTCCCATGGAAAAGTTGTGTGTGTTAAACAGGAAACCGGAGCTTCTCTGTGTCCTTGATCTATTTCGCAGCCCAAAAGCAGAAATTCCCACCTGTGGAAGTTCATTAAAGGATTCTGGAACAATCAGGAACTGTGCTAATCAAGGAATGATTTAAGCTGGAAGATAAAAATACCTCGCTCTGCCCCCTGGTCAGGGACAACTTCCACTACCCCAGGTGGCTCCAAGCCCATCCAACCTGACCTTGGACACTTCCAGGGATGGAACATCCACAACTTCTCTGGGTAACCTGTTCCAATATCCTAAAACCCTCCCAGGCAGGAATTCTTTCCCAATATCCCATCTAACCCTGCTCCCTTTCAGTCTGAAGTCATTCCCCCTTTTCTGGTCACTCCATGCCTTGCAAAGCCACAGGAGTGATGGATAAATCCTGGCACAGATTTGAGAGTATCCTCCCTTTTTACTGGAGGACAGGGGTAGATCAATCCCCCTCTGGAGCACAGTGTCCCACGGATTTTTAGGGATTTCAGTAAAAATTGTGCCAGCACAGCGTAAGGATGCTTCCCACCCGTAGGAGAAGCCACACCCGGCTGCAGGAGCTCTCCAAGGTACCACGGAGAGCCGAGGCCAGGAGCTGCCCGAGGTTTCCACATCCTTCTCCACACTCCCGGGAAACAACACAGCACAAACTGGGAAAACACTCCAATAAAATCAGAACACGGCCCTCTCCCCACCCCAGAGCTCCCTCGTTCCACTCAATAAAGAGAAAAGTGCAGAACAGATCAGGACAAAGCAGCAGCTGTCAGCTGTTCCCGAGGCACCGCGATGACAAAAATACCGTTTTGTGTTTTGCAGGAGGATTTTCCATGAGACAGACACTTGCTCAGAGCTTTAAAACCTCATGGTGTTACAAGAATTTGTGATCCTGATGCACTCCAGGAGACAGAGGAATAAATAAAAACTCTCCAGAGCTTTTCCATGTTAAATCTCTCTCGCTCCTCTCTCGCACAGCTATGGAACATTAGGAAGGGAGCACCCGTGGAAAAGCACCTGCACAGCCCATTCCTGCTCTTCCTCATTTTATTGTGCACCAATATCCTGGGTGGGCAAGAGGGAAGCCTTCACCTGTGGGATACAAACAAACAAACCCTGGTCCAGCCAGAGCCAAAAAAATTCCAGGCTCTGGAGCTGGAAACACAGCCCCAAAGAGGCCGATTCAGGCTGGAATGGCAACTGGAGGACTGAGGTCACAGCAACTCCTGTGCCAGCCACAACTCTTCCAGCAGCTTCAGTTGAGGCCCAGAGAAGCCACAATTCCCACCAAACCCACCCAAGAGGGAGAAGATCCCAACTTGGAAGCAAGGGAAAACCCTCAGTTCCCACAAAACAGGCAAGGCCAGGTAGGGACAGTGATGGCAGAAGAAATGGAGATACTTGGACAAGGAAATACCTACAAATCAGAGTCCATGAACAGGTGGGATCCAAAAAAATCCCCCTTCCTGGAGACCAGACCCAGATCATTCCAAGGACAACTCACAGGGAGGTCAGCTTGGGGTCAGCACCCCATTTCTTATCACAGAATCCTGGAATTGTTTGTGTTGGGAAGGATCTAAAGTTTGTCTTGTTCCACTTCCCTGCTGGATTCTGAGACAAGGCACTGCTGCAGCTGCTTCCCAGCCCAATGTCTGCTCTTCCAAAAGCTGATATTCCACCAGAAACTCTCCAGCAATGACCTGGAATTTGCCTTCCATGCTCCCCTAATGATTATACAGCAAACCAAGCAGGGATGAAGGAGATGAAAGAGGCCCAAGCAAAATAAAACAACAAAAAATTATTCAAGGCTGAAAATACCTCCCAGAAAAAAACATCCCAGTGACTACAATTCCCATTTTACCTGGGTTTGGATGGGATAACTTGACCTGAGGTCACCAAGAGCCCAGGTGAGTCCTTTCTTTGTGGTCCAGAAGAACAAAGGAGCGTCCTGGCTGCACCCATGGGTGGAGCCCCAACTCAGCCTCTTCTCCTCAGCTGCATCCAGGATTATTTGTGGCAAGAGGCAAAATGGCAAAATAAGGAAAGTGACACAATTAAGGCTAATTAGCTGAGTGGGAAATCCCTTCCCAGCCAATTAGTGCAGAGGGGCAAGGTCTGCACAGTAACGAGGCTGTGTTTAGCTGTTCTCAGCTCATCCCGCTTCCAGAAATGAGAAGGCAAAGGAAGAGATTGTGTTTCCATTAAAAATAATTGCATAATGAGGATTGTACCAGCTGTGGGGAGCTGAGAGAGGAATTGGGCTCACATTCCTCTGGATAACCCCAAAAATGCTCTTTCCACAAGACGAGGATGGAATAGGATTTTCATCCTATGGACCTGTCTTGTAAAGCTGAAAAAAGCTGGGCAGCCCGGCGGCAAAAATTCCCATCAATCACATCCCTAACAACCATGCAAACTCATGTTTAGGGAAAGTTTCCCAAAACACAGACATTCCTTCAGATCTTTTGATGGGAGTTCCATCCAACCTGTGAATTTTTGGGCATCTCATCACCACCAGCAGATCTGTGGGATCATCACTTAAAGCCCAGAATTGCTTGTTGTTGGTGCCTTCACCACGTTCCTCATCACAACAGAAGGAGAGAGTGCCAGTGTCAAAATATCTGAGTATCCCACTGGATAATTCATTCCCAGGGAGAGGCACTGAATCCATCACGGAAATTGCCTCCAAAGGACACTTTCCCCTGAGCAGGGGTGGAAAAAGTGGCTGGAAAGAGGGAACAAAGTGTCAGCATCTCACTTGGAGAGGTGAAAGCAGAGCTGACAGTGCTGTGATTTATGGAGAGCAAGGCCTATTTGGGGAGAGAGCCGGAGCTGTGCCAGCAGGGCTGAAATCCTGGGATTCAGCTCCGCTCCTCAGCCAATTGCAATATTTTATAAGTGGAAGAGATAGGCAGTGACCTTCCACTTCAGAGGTTAAAATTGTTTCTGGGTTGAGGCTTTTAAAAAACAAAAAGGCAGAGATTTGTCCATTTGTTTGGATATAAAGCACGCAAGATCTTATCTCCGGCCTCACAATTCACTGTGAGGAAATTCGGGTGGGAAGATTGAAGAGCACCGAGCCTGCATTCCCAAATAATCATTTAGGAGCTCAGGGTTCACCTTGACCTGGAATATTCACCCAGGATGATGGGAGATTAAACACCAGGCTGCTCCAGACGTGCTTCCCCCTTGGATGAGCCTGTTGAATAAAGATATGTTGAATATTCCCACCTCAATGAAGTATTCCTGGAAAAAAAAAAAAAAAAATTATTATTATTATTAATATTAATATTAATATTAATATTAATATTAATATTAATATTAATATTATTACTATTCAGACCCCAAATTCCCTGGGATCTCCACCAAGCTGTACCTGTGCCCTCAGCCTGGAGCTGGTGGGAACCCAAAAGAGAAATCAGGTTTTTCTGGGGTAATCCTGGGGACAAGACTCCCATGAAGGCATTAAGGGTGTAATTCCTTCATGGTTTTGTGTCAATTTATTGTGTGAACCAGCCTTTTCCTTTGGTTTATTCCCAGCTGTGGAATAACCTGGAAAAAACCAGTCCTGGATGTGGCTGAGGCAAAGCAAAGCACATCAAGCTGTGATTTCAGTCCAATGGCACCAGGGGAGAACCTCAGGGTGAAGAAGTCACAAATCCCACCCCAGGCTTCTCCCAGATGGACTTTGAGAGATTCATCCTGGCTGAGGTCGTTTGGTACACAAGGAATGTCTCAATTCCATGGATTCCACTGGAGAAAACACCTGTGCACCCATGGCTGGGCTCCATCTGCAGAGGACTTTGGAAGCTGGAACAAAAATGTGATCCTGGCTGTCTCCAGGACACTTTTCTGCAGGGCTGTCCTGGTAAGAAGGAAGAAAAGTGTTTTTAAGCAGCCTCCTTAAGGGACTCAAATATCCCATCACTGGATCTTTATGTTTGGCTGCTGTTGGACAATTCCCAGAATGGATTTTAAATGGATTTAAAACTGGTTGGGGCAGTGGCAGCTTCAGTCCCAATGTTCTCCTGTCCTGGGCAAGCTGCCTGTGGAACATCAGGGTGGAAAAGGTGCAGATCTCATTCAGGCTCTGCGCAGGAAATTCCTTATGGATCAGGAGCTGGCAGGGTGGATGGCAGGATATTGGTGCCAGAGGATTTTTTGTGGGAAAGAGGAGCTCACACTTCATCAGAAGTAAATTTGCGTCAAAATTGGGTGCTGTGGAACCTAAATAGAAACCAAGGAATCAGAGAACCATGGAATATCCTGAGTGGGAAATCATCAGGATCATCCAGTCTGACTCCTGACCCAAAGCTCCTGGAGCTCTGGCAGCCTCGGAGCCGTGCCCATTCCCTGGGAAGCTGATCCGGTGCCCAGCACCCTCTGGGGGAAGAGCTTTCCCTGATATCCAACCAAACCCTCCCCTGGCACGAGATATTCCTGACAAGGTGATGAGGAAGGGGCTCTTCCCTAAATGTGGGATCAAAAAAAATTTGGGCTATCAGGCAGGAGGTGCCTTGAGACAGATTCCCACAGCGACCTATCCCTGGGGAATTCCTGGGATACGCTCCAACATGACAGAGAATCGTCTTTATCCTCTCCACACTTCACCACTCCCCGTTTCACCCTCGCCCTGGAGGAGGAGGAGGGAAGATCCAAGATCTGTCACTTGAATATTTACAAACCAGGTAGGAAAAAGTATCAAGTTCCAGCCCCTTCATCACTTTGGTGGTGACAAGAGTTAATGGTCCCTGAAGCTTTCCCAGCAAATGTTCCTTGTCGGGCCATTTTCTGCACATCTCTGTGATGGATGGGGAGGAGAAGTCACTTTATGACAAGCCTGCTCAATTATTTAATAAGGCAGATTCTAATAACTTCAGGAAGTCCCCCGGAGAAATGGAAGAATAAATACACTTTTCCTTTCATTCTCTCAAGAGCTGGAGAGGAAAAATGGACTGTGGCCTCTTTCACCACCTGCCAGCTTTGTTTCATGGATTTTGTTGTGGTTAACTCCCCATTTCTGGCTTTTGGGACAGCGAGTTAAAATACTAAATGAAAATCAGGGATTTTTGTTGTCGTTGTTTATATTAAAATACTCAAGAAAAGTTGCTGTTGTGGGCTCAGTAAGCTCAGCAAGTCTGAGGGACTCTTCCTTTCTTTCTGTCTTTCTCTCTTCAGATTATAACTTTTTTGGGATGGTGGTCAGTGCTGAGGGTCTGGGAGTCCCTGAGCTCCACAGGCCCTGGCAGGCAAAAGCTCTTGTGCTCATTCCACTACTCAGAACTCCAGAACTGGATTAGGTCTGGAACATTCCAGAGTATTTTCCCATGAAACCAGCAAATCAAGGGATTTAAGAAGGACCCAGGGGGTTGATTTGCAGGAGCGGTGCAGCCTTCCACACTGCACCAAAAAATCCCACTGGATATGAAGGAAAAGTGAGTCTCCCAGATCTTTCTACAGCTGCTTAAAGAGAGCTGTGCATTTGGAATAAAATCCTGGAATGGTTTGGGTTGGAAGGGGCTGAAATCCCATCCCATTCCACCCCCTACCATGGGCAAGGACACCTTCTACAATCCCAGTTCTCCTGGGACAGTTCCAGAGATCCAGGGGCAGCCACAGCCTGGGAATTATATTCCAGGGCCTCCCCACCCTCACAGGGAAGAATTCCTTCCCAAAACCCCATTTAAACCGACTCTCTGTCACTTTGAAGCCATTCCCCTTTGTCCTGTCACTCCATGCCCTTGTAAATCCTCCGGGAGCGTGGGTCAGCCTCAGGCCAGGGCAATTACAGGGATCCAAAAAATCCCACATTTGGCTTCCCTTTTTCCTTTCCTTCCCTTCCCCCTCCCTCTGGAGCAGCATCCCATTAGCAGCAGCCCCCCTTCCTCAATTTTGCACCCCCAGAAAGTGGAGTGTGATTGATGCTGGGCTCCATCCAGCAGCTCTGGAACATCCCTCTCCATCTCCTGGAAGAAACACCAGGCTTGGCACGCCAGGAGCCGGCACCATAAATCTGAGCAGAACACAAAGTCGCTCGCGCTAAGCCAAGGACACCTTCAGCTGTTCCTGCTGCCTGTCCAAGAGCCATTTGCTGCCCAGCCTTTCCCTGCCTGCTCGAAAAAGCAGGAGCTGGGAATGCTAAATGGTTAATCCAGACTGTTTGGGGAAGATCTGTCTCCACAAATGTTGCACCATCTGCTGCTCTGGGGAAGCTGGAGGAGTGGGTGCTGTATTTTCATAACAATCCGCCCTTCTCCTCTCATTGATTAATAACACCGAGCTGCTTTGTCTTTGTTCCTTTGTAGGTTTTTTTGGTTTTGGTTTTTTTTTTTTTTTAATATTTGTATGAAGGCTTTGCAACATGAAATCCAGTAATTATCTGAAGAGCTGAGTCAATAGGTTTGTTCAGGCAGAGAAATTACCCATTAAACTGAACAGGAAAAAGCCTCATGAAAAACATCTCTGCACCACTCCCAAGATGACCAAAATCCTCTTTTTTTCCCCCCCACCAGTCCAATTTTCCCCCACCAGGTGCCTTTAAAAGTGAGGATTCCATCACTGAGGAGCTGCTGTGGAAAACACTGAACCAGCAGCTCGTATCCACCCAAAATCCTGGGAAGTGGAATTCCACCATCCCAAAGCCCACAGTGAGGACCAAGCCAGCAGGAGACATCTGGAGCCTGCTCCAGGAGGGGCAGCAGAGGCTCTGCTCCTTCTCATTCCCCCTCTTCCACTCCACAAAATTCCCAGAGCAGCTGGAGGAGCTGCTGCAAAGCCGTGGGGTGTGAAAGGAGCTCGGAACACCAACCTTGGAGCCTTCATTTGGGGATGTCAGGCATGGAAGAGCTGCAGAGGGAACAAGGCACAGATCCCAAAGCAGGAGATGTGGGTGCTCCACCTACTTCCAGCAGTGGAATGGAACGGAAACTCCTGGATTCGCTTAAATACACTAAAAATAGAGGAAAAGATTGCTTATCCCTGATATTAACTGAATTGAGAGTGTATCTAAGAAATGTCAACATGAAAATGTCAACACCAGCTCCCCTTTACCTGCTATGGAATTGTTTGGGTTGGAAAAGACCCAAAAGTTCATCTCCTTCCACTGTCCCAGGGTGTTCCAACCCCATCCAGCCTGGTCTTGGGCACTTCCAGGGATCCAGGGACAACCACAACTTCTCTGGGAATTCTATTCCGGGGTCTCCCCACCCTCACAGGAAAGAATTCCTTCCCAATCTTTAAACCCACCCAGCCATTCCCTCTTGTCCTACCATGAATTACTGTGGGAGAGACAGAGATTGAAGCAGAACCACGGACGCTCCAGTGGCAAAGGGTAAATCCGGCTTTAATTTACCATCCCAAAACCCAGCCCATCGAGGCTTTTTAGTTCCAGAGCATGAACAGCTCATGAAGAAAGTAAAAAATGCAGCTGGGAGATGATTTAAGCAGTGTAGTTTACAGTGGTTCCAATTAATAGGCAATTTCTCATAAAAGAAAAATGTCTTCTTTTCTTTTTTTTTATATTTTTCCTTGCAAGCAGCGTTATTTCACCAAGTAGTTCCTGTTTCAAAACAGGAAAAAAGCAGCTGGAAACCCTTCCCAACATTTCCAGTGGTTGTAGAAGCTCAGTTTCACTGGAAGCAGAGTTTTTTCCACAGGGAATAAGGGATAGGAAAAGAGGGAACGGCCTCAGGCTGGGCCAGAGGAGGTTCAGGTTGGACAGCAGCAGGAATTTCTCCATGGAAAGGGCGCTCAGGCCTTGGAAGGGGCTGCCCAGGGAAGTGTCCCCATCCCTGGAAGTGTCCAAGGAATGTGGCGCTCAGTGCTCTGGGCTGGAGATCAGGCACAGCTTGGATTTGCTGATCCCAAAGGTCTTTCCCAAGCTCAGCTCAACCCAAACCACATTTTCCTTCCTTTGGATTCAAACAGAGGGAGGAATTCCTGACAGAGCAGCACATCCAGCAGCAGATTTGCTCAATAATTGATTTTCCCATAAAATCACAGAATCACCAGCTTGGAAGAGACCTCCAAGATCCTCGAGTCCAACCCAGTCCGAGCACCTCAACTCAACAGTGGCACCCAGTGCCACATCCAAGCTCTTTTTAAACACATCCAGGGATGGTGATTCCACCCTGGGCTGCCCTTTCCAGTACTTTATCACCCCTTCAGTAAAAATATTTTTCCTAACATCCAACCTAAATTTCCTTTGGCGCTGCTCAAAACTGTGTCCTCTAAAATATTCTCCCATCTTCCCCTCCAGCAGCCTCCAACCATTTCCAGATTTCCCTCTTTCCTGCAGAGCTTCCTTTCCCTCTTCCCACAATCCTGCCAAACACTCCAAGCCCAAAGCAACCCTCATCCAGCACTAAAAACCCAAATCCAGCAGCACTTCCCCAAATCCGTCGAAACCAGACCCAAATCCTGTCAGCTGGTGCCCAAACGCTTTGGTGGCTTTGCTGTTTCCCCAGGAGCTGTCACTTGGTTTTAACTTTGCCATCAGGTAATTAAAGCTCGGCTCTGATTAAAGCCCGGCTCCATCCGCGCCGACGGAGACGGATGTTGGATGCAGTTGGAATTTGACAGCCGGGTGGGATGAGCAAGTGCATCAGGGTGCTAACGACGTTACATTGCAAATGCTGTTTATTTGCTGTCAGCTCCAAAGCAGGCAGTAAATAACACATTAGAGAATAAAAATAAAAAATAAAAAAAAAGGGGGGAAAAAAAAGGAAAAAAAAAATCCAGAAATAACATTATGTTAAAATGGAACCATCAATTATCCCTCCTTCCTTCAGCTTTTTCTCTCTCTCTTTTTTTTCCATTTTTATTTTATCTTGAAGCATTCACGCAGGGGGGTTTTTTCTTGATTCATTAATTGCCTTTTTTCTGACTCCTCTGTTCTGCCTCAGTGCCTATAAATCAATGTAAAAAAGATAAAATGCTGCTATTATGAAATGAGTGTAAAAAGGTATTGAAATAAATCTCCTTTTGGACACATTTTCTCCCATCTTAGCCACAAAAACATCTGCTCAAGATGAGATTCAGAGCAATTTTTCTATCCCAAAGAGGCCCTGGCCTGTCCCTTGTTGCAAAACCCCCAGAGAGCAGCATCCCATAAATAATTGTCCCATAAATAATTTTTTCCAGGCAGTTTTGAAGGAGCCTCCACCACCCATTTTCTCCAAAATCCAATATTTGATGGATGGTGGTGGTCACAGCTCGTGCAGCTGAGCCAGCCCTAAATACTCCCACCAAAAATTTCCTTATTTCCAGTCATTTTCCTAGAAAAAAGTTTTGTGGGATTTTGAGGGGGGGGTTCCACTCAAATTCTCTCTGCCTGGAAATTATCCAAAGAGCTTTTCCATCCAAGTCTGAACATTTTCCAAACCCCATTCAACATCAGGAATATTTTATTTAGGCAAAAGCTCTTCAATAATTTTTATGTGCCCCGTTCCATTTCTGAAATTGTTTGGTTTGCCCTACAACTTTTTAAGAATTAAATGCATTTCCTAAGGGAAAAGAAATTGAATTTTACATGAGGTTGTTTGGTCCTCCTAAAGCAAAGGGGTTTTCTGGGATTTAGAATTATTAGGAAATGAAGATTTAACTCCTTTTTTTTTTTTTTTTTTTTTGTTTCAGAAAGGAAATGTTTGGAGCAAAACTTCTTGGAATTGAGTTTTCTGCTTGCCATCCAAGTGTGAATTAAATTCCAGCTGATCCCATTCCATTAACACACCTGAGCTCTGTCCTGTGAGGAATTCTCACTCAGGATTCCTTTCCTGGCTGTGAGAGAGGGACAAATTCCTGTTCTCAGGGCAGAATAAAATCCCAACTTTGATAAAAATATTAAAATATTGCTTTCCCTTGCTAATTCCTCCCAGGAATTTCTCTTTTTTCAGCCCTCTGGATGCTGCTGGGATTTCAGGGGATTTTTCCAGCTCCAGCAGCTTCTCCATCCCAGTGTTCCCATCCTGAAGGGAGAAAAAAATTGTCTTAAAAAATATTCCTCAATATTAAAATATTCCTGCAGTGTCAGGAAACACCACACTTTGCACATCCATGTTAATCCCAGTGGGATTTTCCCTGGAATGGCAGGACACAGCTCCCCTGTCCTCTGATTGTTGAGGAGAAAAGGTCAAAGATGTGGAATATTCAACCAAAATCAAATTTGTTTGCAGAGAAAACACAACCCAAGGTGTTTCCAACATCACCTGTAAGTTTCTCCAGGATAAAATGATCCCAGGGGAATTTCCTTGCTGTTAATAATGGGGGACAGAGAGGTCAAAGGGGAAATCCAGCTGCAAATTACCCAGGAGACCACAAAATAGACATTCCTCGAGTCCCTGTTCCTACAAAAAGCTCATTCCTGGTGATTTCAGGGGAATCCTGGAGGAGTTAAAGTCAAAATCTTTGACCTTGTGGGGTAGGAGATGGGAATAGTTCATCTGCATCAGAATAAATTCTTCCCTCTCAATTTTTCCCTCTCATCTTGAGGGGTCTTTTTCTGCATTCCTAAGGGTCAGTTCCTATTTTAACTTGGATTTTAATTCCATAAACAGAATAGAGGGGGGATATGGTCCGGTTCCCAAATCCCAAAACTCAGAGGTTCCGTGCAACAGGCACAAGGCTCAATCCCAATAAGTCCAAAATTGTTTCCTTGATCCTCTTTTTTTTAGGGGAAAAAGCTGTTCCTTGTGAAATTGTCAACTTTCAGGAATGCTCCTTACATCAGTGCTTTGGAAGCCCCATTTTCCTTCATTTTAGAAGCATTTCCAAGTGGGAATTGATGGAGGAAGTTATTTTCAAATTAATTTTTTGTCCCATAAATGTAGCTCAAATTAAGGCTCTGCAGTCAAACACAGCTGCTCCTAAAATGTCCCTGAATGGATTTAGAGGATCAGGGAATCTCCTGAGCTGGAAGGCACCCACAGGGAGCATCAAATCCAACTGCTGGCCCTACACAGGACATCCCAAAGATCCCATTGTGTGCTATTCCCAACAGGAAATATTTCCATACAAAATAAGGAAGATATTCCAAAAAAGAAATGACTGGTTGGATTTCATCAACCTTTTTTTTTCCTTCCTATTTTGGGTTTTGTCATTTGGGGTTTTCTTTTGGGAAGTGGGGTTTTGGGGTTTTGGGTTTTGTTTGGGGTTTTTTTGTTTGTTTTGGGTTTTGGGGTTTTGGGGGTTTTTCTTTTGGTTGGTTGGTTGGGTTTTTTTGAATCTCTGACAGCCAAACTTTTGGAAGACCTGGAAATCTCCATCCCAGCTCCCAGGGATGGCATCCACCCCATCAGCTCTCCATCCTCTTTCTGCCAAGCTGCTTTGACATCCTGCTCATCTTTTGGAGAGAAATGATGAAATCAGCAATGAAAGCATTGGGAGATCTATTTTTTGCCTCTGGAGCCATTTCATTTCCCTGAATCCTTAACCAAGAGCAACTCTTCATTCATCAAATTCAGCAGCTGATGCAAAATCTCTGACACGGGTATAATTCCGTATTTTCTCGGGCTGAATTATTTTTTTTAAAAAAAAAAAAATCTTTGGATGCTTTTCTTTTAAATAAGAAAACCTCAACACTCCTAAGGAAAAGAATCTCTTTCACGAACTGCAGATTGCTGTGGGCTTTTTATGGACTTGTGCTGACAAAGGGGAGATTCACCCGTGGTAACAGAGACACTCAAAGTCACATTTCACATCCCACCCGTTTGGATTTCACCTCCAAAGAGCTCCCAACCACCTGGGAATGCTCCTTCCCACAATCCTTTAAAAGCCCTGGTGATAATTCCCCACCCTGGGACAAAAAAATCTGTGCGAGCTCTTCTGCAAACGCTTTGTGTCCCCTGTAGACCGTTAATTCCTGCATTTTTAACTTGAAAAGCATCCCCATCATTTGGATCTCCTTCAGTTCATTAAAATCTCGCTTTTCCTCCCAGACTGCCCAAACTTCTCATGGAGGAGACCTGGATCCTCCTGCCTCCTTCCCGTCTGCCAGCAGAACTGCAGCAAGGCTGCAAAAACCTGGTCCTATTCAAGATGTAAAGCAGTCACTCAGCATTTTTTTGCCTGAGTTGCAGCTAAAAATATGGAGGCAATTGAGAATATTTTCAAATATTCGGAGCAAGGGTTTGAAAACAATATTCATAGATCATCCCTGCGTTCTGCCATGCAGCTCCGTGAGCACTGCCCAGGGAATAGTCCTGATCTATCGGATTTTTGATCAGGAGCTTTTCTGTGTAACAACAGCTGCTTGCATTTATTCATCAAAAGAATCAAAAAAAAGAGCTCAGGAGAAGTTGATATTTTCTCCCTGGTGTACTCTGGACTCCAAGAACTCCATTGAAATTCCTTTATCTGCAGGCGATAACACCACACATCTTCCACTGCCCCTCTCACCTGCCTGCTCCGGGAGGTGATTAACTCTATGATCACTATAAAAATGTTTTATTTAAGGGATAATTGTAAGCACTGGTATCTCCCATTTCCAAATCTCTTGCTTTATTATCCTTGCTCAAGAAGGTCTTAATATTTAAGTGATTTACTGCTCACTTTGAATGCCAGCCTGGCCATTAGGAGGCACATTTCACCAGGCAGTGCCTAATTTTATAGGACATTATTTCTTTATAAACAGAGCCATTACTCTGCAGCATTAATTAAACCTCTTTGCCCATTATGAACTCCATTTGGAAGACAACAACATCACCAACTGCCTGCCCTGATGGATGAGTCTGCAATCCCACTTTTGGCTCCTGCCAAAGCACTTCCCAAGGAGTGGAGCCACCGGGAATGGGGAACATTTGTGCCATGGAGAGCGGTGATTTGTGGGGAGAAAGGAGCTCATGAATAAAACATTTGTACTTCAGCGACCCAGTTTAGCTCAACTGTTTTGCATCAATAACCCAGTCCTAAAAGGCTCTGTTTGTTATTGCCAGCCTCCCAGGCTTGGGGAAATGGAATTACATCAGCCTCATTTATAATATTTAATGTTGGGAGCAGACTGCAGATGTTACATCACTGGAGAGGGGCCTTGCCCATAAACTTCTCCTGGACAGCTGAGATTGGGGGATTTTCACATTTTCACCACAAAGAGAGATTCAGGAAAAAAAAGGAATAGTCCAGTCACCATCTCTGAATTCCTTCCAGAACCCCTCAGGGCCCTGCACTCAAAATCCAGGTAAATGAGTTAAAAATGCCCTCAGGAAGCAGAGTTTGTGCTCTCCTCAGGATTTCTACACGAGATTCATTCAACCTTCCCACCTCCACTATTACAGAATCCCACAGTGGTTTGGGCTGGGAAACACCTTAAAGCCAATCCCATTCAACCCCTGCCATGGACAGGGATCATTTTTCCCTCTCCCAGGTTGCTCCAAGCCCCATTGTCCAGCCTGGCCTTGGACACTTCCAGGGATCCAGGAGCAGCCACAGCTTCTCTGGACCTTTGGCCCTACCAGCCTGTCAAAAACTGTCAAAAACTGCTTCTTTCTTGCAATGTGGGAACCCAACCCACAATTTCTGCACCAGGATCCACCAGTTCCACCCCCAGGATCCAACATGTATAGACTCCCCAGGCTGGAGGAAATCCCAGTCCCTGTCCCAAGCAGTGGAGCTCTGGAGGATCACCCCCTCTTCTGATTTTCACCCCAAGAGCATCAGGCTTGCAAGAGCTCCTGCAAAGGGATAAACCCCCACTTCCCATTACTGATTTTTCTGATTGTTTGAGTATTTACATATTTTTGGTGCATATTTTGTAAATCTGGTTGTTCCAGCCAGCTCCTCCCTGCATCGCTCCAGAGGCCACGGCAGATATTCCACAATTCAGGCATTCTGGAAATCACTTTCTGAAGGGTCTTAACCTCCCCATTAAACAGTTTATGAGGTAATAAGCTTAAATAGATAGATAGATAGATAGATAGATAGATAGATAGATAGATAGATTAAATAGATAAATATATTAAATAAATAAAGTAAATAAATAAATAAATAAATAAATACTGGTAAATATTTACCAACAGATGTACCCAGAGATATTCCCTGTATTTAGGGTGGGAAGCCAGGTACCAATGTCTGGATCTGACTGGAAAATGATCTAACGGTGCCCACTCCAAATGGAAAAGCCAAAATGCCGCTAAAGGAGAAAGGCTGTCCCAGCTGGAGGGCATTGGCTGAGCTGCACCAGGGGATACACCATGGGGGTTGGATTTATGGACCAGGCTGGATTTCCATCCCTTGGGAATTCCACAGGCACACGGGGCGCTCTCATTCCGTGTTCCCGGTTATCTGAGCTGTGCCACTCTCGGTGGCTCCACACCGCCCTGGAATAAACACGAAATGGATTCAAACACAAAGGCAGGAGGGCTGGGAGCTGGTGTGGCTCCCCAGCTCCCTGCAGGCACCAGGAGAAAGGAGCTGCTGGATGCAGAATTTCAAGGAGGAAGCTGAACTTTTCCCTCACAGACACAGAAAAGCCACCCCAGCACCTTCCTCTCCATCCTGATTTCCTCAGATCCAGCTGCAGGATCCTGGCTGAAGGGTATCCATGACCAAACCCTCCAAGCACAGCCATGTCCCCAGGCCCAGTGGAGCTCATTTGGATTCAGCAGGAGAACTCTCACAGTGGGAAGGGAGAGTTCAGGAGGGAGTTGGAGGCTTGGAGTAGCGATAATTCCATGAGGACATCCATCTTCTGGAGAAGGGCGCAGAGCCAGGCTGCTGCAGAGGCAGACAGAGCTGCTCCACCGCTCCCAGCACCTCCCACACTCCCCACAACTGTTCAGACCCACACCGACCACTCCTGATCCCACCAGCATCCCAAATCCCCCTCAGACATAAAAAACACCCCACCAAAACCACCAGGGACAGCTTGGATGGGGCTTGGAGCAACCTGGGATGATGGGAGGTGTCCCTGGTGGAATGAGATTGGCTTCAAGGTCCCTTCCAGCCCAAACCAGTCTGGGATTCTGGGATTCCATGAATTTAAGTGGAATTAAACAACACTCCCCATTGGTTGTTGGAGTTTTTTCCTGAGCTCCCTGCTTACGATGCAAAAAGCCTTCAAATCCAAAATTGCAGTCCTGTTTCATCAGTTACATAATTACTCTGCTAGCACTAATTAGCAGCTGACTGTAAACATAACTTTTATCCCAGAAGACATTCCCTGTTTGGAGCGCGGCTGAAAATGCAAGTCAGGCCCCGCTCTGGTGCTCCTTCCAATGTGCTTAATAATCCTCAGCACTCGTCCCCCCGTGTTCCAGAGAATTTATAGTGGCAAGGGAAGAGAAAAGCCGAGCAATGTTCCATTGGAAATTAGGAGGAAAAGCAAATGCTGAGGGAAAATATGCTCAGTTGGGCAAAAAAAAAAGTGTACCTGGGCCAAAGAGTGACAAATTGCTCCTTTTTAGGAGACCTTTTTAGCAGAGGGAGGCACTGAAGAAATGCCATGTTCTACTCAGCAGAAAAATCAGAGATGGATGCAATTAAATCCCTGAAGGTCTGAGGGAAATGCAGCCGCAGGAATGGGAGCAAAGAGAGGGCTCTGCCTGCAGATAATTAAATGTTCATTTTGGCGCCAGCGGGATCGGAGGCCAGACCTTGAGAAGTGGCAGCTCATGGAAATGCAGAGAAGTGGGGATGGGGACAGCCCTTCCCTAAAAAAATAACTCACTCCCAAAAGTCCCTTCCCCTCATTCCCCACCAGGTCCCACACGGGACACGGGATGGGGCCGGAATCTGTGGGAATCTCCCACCGTGGAGAAGGGAGGTTGGAATGGCACCAAGTGACCTTCCACAAAAACCCTGTGGCTTCACATCTCCAGCCAACACCCCAAGGAGGGCTGAATTCCCAGGAATCCCTGTGGATCCAAGGGATAACATGGAGGAGTCATTTCATCCTGGGAAATCCCTCAGGAAGCCTCGGCAGTGACCGGGCTTGGGGTAATGCCTGCAAGCTTAAAAAATAAAATCATTGAGCAGAGGTGAGGGTCAGGAGCACCTTTCAACCATTCCAATCCCAGATGCAGAACCCCAAAATTCCCTGCTGGAATATTCCCTGCCAAGTTCAACATCACTGCAAAGGGTTGGTATCGTTTGCTACACCAAAAAAAAGACAATTATTCCTTAGCTTATCACTCTCCAGGAAAAAACAGCCCAGAGTCCTGGGAGCTGGGTGATGGCATTGCCTGAAGATCCCAAATTAACCATTTCCTGAGGCCAAATTGAGCAAATTATTCGAAAATCTTAAAAAAAAATTACAAAGTTAAACCTCCCCAGAAACTTTCTGACTCCAAAAAGAAAATCCCATCCAACCTCATCCAAAACGGGGAGGTTTCTTCCTCGTGCAAAATAAAAGGTTTTGGGATAGATCAAATAGAATTGATTTAAGGGAAGAACAAGTTAATCAAATTGCTGGATTCAGCACAAATTTCCAGGAGAGGCTCCCCAGCCCCTCGCAAGGCACATCCCATCCTCTGGGTAGCAACTCATCCCTGGATGCAGAAGTCAAGCAGTTTTTAAGAACTGCAGTAACTTCCCAAATTCTCCCAGAGAATCCTTGTCCTGGACTTCACCTCCAAAGTTGATTTCTAGACTGAATTTCACAAAGATTTAAACTAATGCCAGCAGAAATTAAGATATTAATGAGAGAGGATTGCCACTGCCAAAGGGGCATTTTCACTGGACTCAGGAAAACCAGAGGGAAAATCCTTCCTCTACCTGAGTTCAGCTTTTGAGCCAAAGTGCACTGGAAGGAAATTCCCTGACGATTAGTCATTAAAAACCACTTTTCTCCCAAAAATGGAGTCCTGGGCACTTGGGGCCTCCATCCTGTCCTGCTGGAAGGACGAGGTCAAGGATCTGAACGTGCCAGGATTTTGGATGGGGAGCTCTGAAAGCCCAGAAATTCCCAGCGATCCTCACCAGGCTGCTCTGCAGGAGCTGCAAACCTGGATTTGCAATTTATCCCGGAATTTCCACCCAAAACACCTTCCCACAGTGCTGGGCACGGGGAGCAGATCCTGCACCGGGATTTTCCACAGTTCCATGAGCTCCAAGGACAGCGGGAGCTGCTTTGAATACCAGAGGGATTCAGGAGAGGCTGGGACAGGTCCAGCAGAGCTTTTCTCCCCCAGGTGATGCTGGCGGTGATTAATGAACCAGCTCAGCCTCCTCTCTAAGGTACGTGACCACAAGGCTGAGGTCACAAATGAAACACCCTGAAATCCCAGGAAACAGCAGATTTCTTCCCCCTTCAAGGATCCAAGATGTAAAATTCTGCCCAGCAAAGCCTCGCCCGGAGCCAGGTTCTGCTTGGACTAATTATTTGCATCTTCCCCGCTTTGCAAACCTACAGAGAGAAGCCAGCTCACCATTTCTCCATCCCAGGCTTTATTTTATTAATGAAAGCACCAGCAGAAGAATGACAAGTTGATTTTAATGATCCCATCCCCTTTAATTTCGGCGGCGCGCCGTGGATCTGCGAAGCAGCAAACGAACTTTGCGTGTGTGTGTGCAGCTTGTACGTACAGGCAGGAGCACTAACGAGCTTGATTTGCTGATCAGCAGGTTTGGGAGTTATTTAAATTACTCCACAGCTCTAATTTGTTGTGAGAAAAAAAAATAAGAATTACTGATTTTCCCATCAGCTTTTTTAGTTGACCTGCCCAAGCAATGGGAGAGGGAATTCAGGAGCAGAAAATGCTGCCAGCAGGGAGCTGTGGGATGAAGATTTCAAATTTTAGGGAAGGATTACTCCCTGGAGTACCTGCACCCAGTCAGAAGCTGGAAAACACAGACCCAGCTCAGCTCCACCATCTGCCAAGGAGAATCCAGCTCCTCCTTTCAAAGATGCCTCTCCCAGCTCATCCACAGCTTTATTTTCCCAGTTCCTTGCAAAAACCTCTTCCCAAGCTTATTCTCCTCCATCAAATCTCTAAAATTTCGATATTTGGAGTGGGCAGCTGCTTCAAATACGTAACTTCAGGTGGAAATCTCAGCTTTTTCCCCTCATGTATTTATCATTTCTATTGTGTGAGGGGTGTGGGGTGAGCCAGAGCCCTGCAGAGCACCAACAGAACCACAGGAAAAGAAAAACAGGATCAAAAGGATAAAAAGCTCCACAAGAGAAAGTTTCAACTTCCCAAACAGGCTGATTCCGTGAGGAGAAAAATGGTGCCACTTAAAGCAGCTGTTAGGAAAACAAAAAAAAAAATTTAAAAAAATAAAAATATTAAAATTCAGACACTGAAGAGGATAATAACAAATGGGAAGATGTTTTCCTTCAACTGTGGTTATATTTTTTTCCACTGTGATTTGTGTCATTCATTCCTCCAGATTTATTCCCTCCCTCCCAAAAAAAAAGGTCAGAAGTTTTTATCAAGCAAAAGTTGTTTCTCACATCCCAAGCTTTCCCTGGAAATCTTTCACATCCGGCCAATGTGAACTAAAAATAGCCAAGGGACCTCATTTCCCAAGACAGCTTCATGTGCTCAGCATGGATGTTCCTCCATCGGAGTTCTCCTTGGAAAATTCCGTGTTTCAGGTCAAACAGAGGCTGCTCCACCCATTCCAGAGCCACGATCCCACCAGGAACTCTCCTGGGGATCCCATCCCATCTTCCAGCAGCTGCAGTCACCCCTGGCCCAGCTCAGCCTCCACCTCCATCCCAACACTTCTCCCTCCAGCTGAACCCCACAATTTCCCCTTCCTCATCCTCCTCCTGCTGCTGGATGTTCTCCACAGGGAAGGACAAATCCCTGCCTCAATCCAGGCAGGAATTGCAGTGCCTGGCCTGGACCCCCCAGGGGCTCTGGCTGTCACCTCCAATCCATCACTCACAGTCAGATCCCACCTGGGGACCCCTGTCCCTTCTTCCTCAGCCTCCTCCTGCCCTCAGCCTTGCTCTGAATTCCAGGATCTGTTTATTTTTCCCAAACTGCTGGTTTTTTCTACAATCATTCCAGAAGAAGCTGCACCTGCTGCTGCAGAGCCAAGCTTACATTCACACACCAAGAAAAAGTTGCATTTTGGGCATTCCCAGAAATACCAGCCCTGCTCTGTGATCACCAGGGGTGAAGAAGGGCAGGGATGTACCTGTCCAGAGGTTTTTGGGAAGCGCCTCACTGAAGATGTTGCAGCAGGAGAGGCAACACCTGGCCAAGGTTTGATTCCAGATTCCTCCATTTGGCCAAAATCCAGACAAACCAGAGGGATAAACACCAGGAAAATGCTCTTGAACTGCTCTGTGCCTGCAGGGACATTTCTTGGCTTTGTCCCACAGTGGGGAATCCCAAGAGAAGGAGATTCTCCTTGGGCAGGCAGGAATTGGGAATCCACCCAGCCCAGGAGTTAAACCTGAGCTTAACCAGATTCACATCACGTTGCCACAAGTACCCCCAACAACATTTTTGGCCATTTTTGCTTCAGATGGGCCAAATTCTCCTCCATGCCCCTCTTGGCCCCTCTTACCTGCAAATACAAGGCTGCAGAGTGTCTTTCTTCCCTTTAATTTAATTTAATAACCAATTTAATTTGTTGGATGATGTCAGTTCTCCTCACAGACACCCCCCCTGCAAACCTCACCCAAATGGACACAAAGCCAGGATGGGAAACAGTTTTGCAGCTCCCAAGAATCATTGAATCATGGAATATCCTGAGCTGGAAGGGATCCATCGGGATCAGTGATCCAACTCCAGGCCCTGCACAGACACCCCAAAAATCCCACCCTGAGCATCCCCGGCAGCTTCGGGAATGTCACCATTCCCTGGGGAGCCTGAACACTTGGAGGGAAGAAAAAAAGGAAATTTTCCAGATTCTCAGGCAGATCTGGGAGAAAATTCAGGCAGTAGAAATCCTCAGAGTGTTCTGATAACTCTTGAGGGATCCATGTGTGATGTTTCAGCGGGGATGGTGGCAATAATGCTCCGAGAATCATCGCACAGCTCCCTGCATCCTCCCTAAAAAAGGGAAATAAAAAGAAAAAAGAAAAAGAAATACTCCCCAGAAGATGACAGAGCAGCCAACACTGCTTGTCCAGAAGTGAGGAGTCTCTTTGTTTGTTCAGCCTGGAGAAGAGGGGACTGAGGGGAGACTCATCGGGATCTGCAGCTCCGATCCGTGACCAGGGACAGGACCCAGGTGATGCCTTTTTGGGCTACTGAAAAACAGAGGCCAGACAAAACTAAGAGAATAAAAAGAACTTCTATGTGTTGAATAAAGATACATCTCAGGCAGACAAAGCCCACCTAGAGGCTACACCCAAAAATGGGCAGTAGGTCACAGTTTTTACACTTTTATAAGTTTGGTCCATTTGCACATTGGGGGTTAATCTTCCAATTCCAGCTTCAGATAATGAAGTTGTTTACCCCAAATTTTCTCCCTCCCCAACTCACTTTTGTTTCCACCTCTCGGGGCCTGGGGCAGTGAGATGTCCTTGATTGCCAGGCCTGGAGAGGAATTGCTGTCCAAAACAGGGAAGCAGCAGCTGACACTGCACACGGAGTTTAGAGTTATCCACTAAAGAATGGCAGAGTTACAAACACGAGGAAAACAGAAAAGATAAAATCCTAAGGTATCACATGGAACTGGTGGAGCTGTGCCAGGGGAGGGTTGGGATGGATTTTAGGAACAGCTTTCCCTGGGAAAAGGATCACCACATGCAGCGCACCCACAGGCTTTAGGCCCGGCCCAAACCACCAGCACATCCTTTGCTCCCGTTTTAAGCCGAGCTCAGCACTGCTGGGGAAAGGCAGGAAGGCATTTGATCTGATAAATGATGCAATTCCAATTATCCTCATTAAACATGACTGCCCTGTGCAGAGAGCAGCACCAGCAGCGTGTTCTGGGAGGCTGCTCTGCCAGGCCGGGCGCCGCCAGCATTCCCACGGGGAATCGCAGATGGAGAGAGCCGGAGTGTCCGTCCCTATTAATCCAGCCTGGGCTTTGATTCCCACCTTCCTGCCAGGAATTGGGAGCTCTGCTGGAGGAGGCACGGAGCAGATTGGCAGGCACGAGCCGCACACGAGGCGCTGATGGCGAATGTGGAAAAGCTCCTGGCATCGCTACCCTCGCTGCTCCAGAAGCTCTGACATGCCAGACGTGGCACTGGGGCAGGGAGAAATGAAAGGGAGAGCAGCTGCTCACGGTGCTTTGCCCCAGGTATCAGCTCAGATGGGAGCAGGAGCAGCTTTTCAGGTGGCTTCAGCTTCACAGGGAGGCATGAAATGGACACAGAGCGCAAAACGCTGTCAGTTAATGCCCCAACTTCCTGTGGGGTGAGAGGAGATGGGGAAAAACTGTGTTGTACCTTTATATCGCTCTTCTGTTATGTTTGTGCTGCTGGGGAGGGGACCTCAGAATGGTTTAGGTGGAAGGGACCTTAAAGCCCATTGAGTCCCAGCCCTGCCATGGCAGGGACAGCTCCCACTGTCCCAGGCTGCTCCAGCCCCAGTGTCCAGCCTGGCCTTGGGCACTGCCAGGGATCCAGGGACAGCCACAGCTGCTCTGGCAATTCCAGCCCAGCCAGCAATTCCCAATTCCCAATCTCCCATCCATCCCTGCCCTCTGGCACTGGGAGCCATTCCCTGTGTCCTGTCCCTCCATCCCTTGTCCCCAGACCCTCTCCAGCTCCTCTGCTCACCCAGCAGTCAAAATGAGTTAAATCTCGGACAAATTTGGGGGCTGCTGCTCCCAGCCCCAGATCAGTCCTTCCCCTGACAGAGCTGCCCCACACTCTGCAGAGAAGTGCTCCAGGATCAGCCGTGAGCTGCACGCTCAGAGCATCCCCATTCCTCCTCAGGAGCAAAGCAGCTGCAAAGATCCTCCTAAATTCGCTTTGAAAAGCATTTGTCAGGTTCCACATGCAGCCGAATCGATGAATCAGATTCCAGCAGAGAAACGGAGCGATGAAGGCTGGCTGATCCTGGCATTTTCCTCCTAGGTGTTCCTTGAGGAGATTTTTCTTCACGATTTTGTTTGCTTCAGCTTCTTTCTCTGTGAGATGGTGACAGCCCCAGCCAGGGGTGACCCAGGACTCGGGACCGTGAGGGTTCTTTGAAATCTCCCTTCAACATAAAAATACCTTTCCCAAATAGCACAACTGTGTCCAAAACAGCCCCTGACTCCCCAGGGGTGTCAATCAGAGACCACAATCAGAGAAGGAAAACACCACCAGGAGTTTCCTGGAGTCAGTGGAAAAGGGTCAGAGGCCTGAATGGACTTGCTCGTCTTTAGCTGCTTCAGTGATTGCCTCGTTCCTTTCTTCTATTGGCAATTCCTTCCTCTGGTGGGATTGTTTCTCTTCCTTCCAATAACACCAATATTCCTGAAACTGCGGGAATTAAGTCCTGAAATAAGGAAATCCCAGAGTTTGCCTGTTCCTACAGTGTGGGATACCCATAGCACAGCCTGGAAGTGCCCAAGGCCAAGTTGGGATTTGGAACTACCTGGGGTAGTGGAAGGTCTTCAAGGTTCCTTCCAACCCAACCCATTCCATGATTCCCCAGCCCTGTGAGTGACCAGAAGCCTCCAAAGGCTCATTTCTCAGCAATAAACAGCAATCAAACGCCAGCAGCTTTCGTTGTCCTTTTTGTTTAGGGGTTTGAGCTCCATCTGCGTCGCCGACTGCGGGGTCAGCTCCTTGTGTCTGGGGGAAGGGAAATGAGCAGCCTGTCTGGAATTCTTTCCTTTGCCACTTCAGTCACCCTGAGAGCACCTCCTTGCAGATGGAAACGCAGACTGGCAGGAACTGCGAGCTGCCACCGCTACCTTCTGTTCCCTCCCGCTTTGCCAGGACAGATTCCGTCCCCAGACAGGCTGGAATTCATGCCAGTGGCAGACAGTCCCATTGGATTAAGCCTTCCCAGGTTCATTCCAGCAATTTTGCAGGAAGATTTGCAGTTTGTTTCCCCAGTGCTCTGGGTCTGTCAGATCCGTATAAACCAGCCCGCAGCGGGATGCTGGATTATTATTTATGCTTTTCATGGGGATATGGGAAATTAAGGTTCAATTTAAACAACTGCTTTGACAAAAAGATCATCAGATTTTCTGCAAGAGATTTCATGCCCCAAATGAGGGCCATGGGATGAGGACACTCCGCAAAGAAAAGTTTAGTTGAACTCAACACATCTCAATTTCAGCCCGGAATTCCAAATCCCAGTAATTACCTCTGCCTATTTCCCCATCCTGCAGCACATTGTACAAATGGAAAAACAAATTTCCATCTCCCAGCTCAGAGTGCCCTCACTAATGGCCAAGAGGGAAAATAAGGATCAACCAACATTTGGGCAGCGCTTCAACGTCGAGGGCAAACAAGGAGAGAATCCAAAATGAGTGGAGAACCCAACTCCATCTTCCAGCCACTGGACTGAGGGACTCAAACCCCCCCAAAAAAAAAGGAAAGTAGACAGGGAAGTGTATCTGGTTGCCATGGAGACAGCACAATATGAAAGCAAGAGCTGATGGAACCTTTAGAGTTATTTAAATGCTTGTTATAACGTTATGCAAAAGAGCAGAGGAAAGAAAGCAGCGGGGTTAACGTGCCCAGAAGGAAAAGAGTCGTTGTGGGATAAGCAAAGTACCAACTGAGGAGGCAGAAATAGGGTTTGGTTACACGGAGCCCTTTGGAATAATGAGATAATTATGCCCTCTTAAATTAATGGGGAAATTTGTTGCGAGGAGCAGAGGAAGGAGGGAGAGGTCACTGGGCCGCAGGGTCGGGGTGAAATCATTTCTTGTCAAGAGTCCTCCCCCAGCACCTCATCTTCATCCCCTCAGCCCCAGCTGTTCCCAAGATCCAGGAAAATGGCTCAGGTGTGAGACTTGGTCCATACCAGTCTCACCGTGGTCCTTTGGCTTTGCATCATTTCCTCATTTCCATCTCCGCTTTTCCTTCCAGCAGCAGCTCTGCTCGGAGCACTGGGATGACTTGGGATGATCTGGCTCATACAGAAAGGCCAGGCAGGGATCTGGAGCCTCTGAAACTCAAATTTGGAACAAGAACCAGAGATTATCTCCCCCTGGACAAAAAACAAACCAGGAGAGCAAGTTCAGCACCCACAGATCCCCACCAGGTCACCCTGTGCCAAAATGTTCCCTCACAACAAGTGCTCTGCTCCCACCTCTCCTGTAGGGCCTGAAAGATTTATTATCCTTCCTATGAGGGAAAAAATGGGGGAAAAAAATGAGAGAACCTCTTCTTTCCTTGCAATTCCCCCAAACCTGGAGCAGGAATTCTCCAGCCCCTTCCCAGCTCCGGGCTGTGCTCCGGGGAGGCCGACGGGAATCAAGTAGAGTAAATCCCATTCCAGCCACACTCAGGCCTTTGGGCTCAGCTCCTTCCTGGAGCCGTTTGTCAAGTGCTTTTCATCTGAAACATGATTCGGGGATTCAATTACTTTATAAAGTCAATATTTTAGGTCACAGCTTATGCATCAACAAAGACATCTCATGGGATTAGAGCTGAGCGTGGTGGAGCTCTAAGTAATGTTCCCTGCGCTGCTCCAGCTGGAAAAGTCGATAAGATCGGTTTGTTTCCCCCACATTTCATTCTCAGAGGCTGCAAAAATGATTGTTCACTTCTGTAAATTTAAACCAGCAAGAAGGAGAAAAGGTTTCTGGCTTCGTTATTTCCAGAGAGGTAAAACAGGATTGCTCCGGCAGCTCCTCTCCATGTGCTCGGCAAAAGGCAGCCAAGGGGGGGATGAAAAACAACTCTTTATGCTCAAAAACAAAGTTAGCAAGGGAGAAATCTCAGGATGAGCTGGTCCCAAACACAGCCAGGCTGGAAAATGAGGGAAAAGTCTAGAGGAGCTTTGAAAGGAAGAATAGGAGAGGCAGAGGTGTCTGCCAGGTGTTTTGGATAGCAGAGAACTGGAGCTGGAGCTTCCCACCCTCTGCTCCAATATTCCACTCAGCAGGACAAATGTAATTATTCAGGGTTTTAATTAAAGGCTTCAGGAACAAAACTAAAGATTCCTCTCTCACTTGAGATGGAGGTGTCCCCCTCCTTATGATGAAGTACAGCTCAATACTAAATTAAATATTTCAAACTCTACTTTTTCCCCTGAAATCACCCAAACACTAAATTTAGAGTCTTTCTTTAACAGAAAGACTCTAAATTTTGATCTTTGCCAAGGCCACAGCACTTCCTAAATCTCTGCTGAAGTCAGAAAAGCATCAAGGAAAAAAAACCAGGATTAAAAGTTTACACAACTCAGATCTCCTTCCCAGAGAAACTTCCAAGGCCAGAAGTGTTTCCAGCAAAGAGCCCCTGCAGAAGCCCCCAGGTCCTCCTGGGGCACAGCAGAGCCACCAGGGATCTCCAGATGGTCCAGGAGCAAATTCCTCAGTCTGTAAAAGCATTCCTTGGATATCCGGGGATGGATTGCCAGGATGCAACACCAGGACCCACCCATGGTGATGAAGAAATGCTAAAAGGACTGTAAAACATTTTAGATGAAGTCAAAGCGGCTCAGACCTCTGCAAAAACCCCCACGAAAGAGCTCTACGCGCAAACCCAGCCCCAGGAGCTGTTCCTGCTCCACAGGAATCGGACCCCATCCCACGGGAATGAGCTGCCGCATTCCAGCAAAGGGAATCAGAGCCCTTGAGGTTGGAAAATCCCACCAGGATCGAGTCCAACCATTCCCCAAGGCCACTCCTGCCCTGCGTCCCCAAGTGCCACAGAGATTTTAAATCCCTGCAGGGATGGGGGCTCCACCACTGCCCTGGGCAGCTTTTCCATGAAGAAATGTTCCAAATATCCAACCCAAACATTCCCTGGCCCAGCCTAAGGCCGTTCCCTCTCCTCCTGTCCCTGTTCCCTGGCAGCAGAGCCCGACCCCCCCGGCTGTCCCCTCCTGCCAGGGACTTGTGCAGAGCCACAAGGGCCCCCTGAGCCTCCTTTGCTCCAGGCTCAGCCCCTTCCCAGCTCCCTCAGGAATTCTCCAGCCCCTTCCCAGCTCCCTCAGCAATTCTCCAGCCCCTTCCCAGCTCCCTCAGCAATTCTCCAGCCCCTTCCCAGCTCCCTCAGCAATTCTCCAGCCCCTTCCCAGCTCCCTCAGCAATTCTCCAGCCCCTTCCCAGCTCCCTCAGCCTCTCCTGGGGTTCCAGCCCCCTCCAAACCCTACTGGGCCAGCATTTCTGGATTTTGGCTACCAACCACCCCTCCTGTCCTGCCTTGGAGGTCAATGAGGAGGAAGAAGAGCGATGAAGGCGCCCTTCAACAAGAACCCATCGGGCATGATTAATTTGGGCTCATTAGGAAGGGAACAGGAGGGAATTTAATGGGATTAATGCAGCTTCGGGAAGGGCTAAAGCCCCTCCTGGAGCTGGGAATTGCTGTGGAAGCAGCCGAGTGTCCACAGCATCCCCAAAACTGCCCCAAACAGCCCAAAATCAGCCCCTGCAGGGATATTTTTGGGGTGGTTTTCAGAGCCCTTTTAGCAGCTCGTTATCTCCAAACGCTCAGGGAAGGCAGCTCAGTTGGCAGAGTTGGGAAAATTGGGATTTTTCCCCCCCTCCCTCGGTCTGACACTCTTTACCCATTGATAAGGGGTGATAAAGCCGCGAGAGCTTTCCAGGCATCTTCTGGCAAATGAGCCATAAAATAGGATCGTTTTAGGATTATCCCGAAATGGGAGAAACCTTCCAATTATGCCCGAAGAAAAATTAGAATATCCTAATGCTAATTATAGCATCCGTGGCTTGGATTTGTTTGATGAGGAGCTCGCTTCGGGTAAAATAAATACCAGCTTTGAAGGCAAGTCGGGGAAAAAGAGAAGGAAAATGAAAAATGGAAAACCTGGAGTGACCGAAAATCCAGGTGTGGGCGCACAACTGAATCCACCCATCCCACGCTTCCAGCCGGGATCAGCCTGGTCCAGAACCAGCAGCAGGTCCCACTAAATTCCCAAATTCCCTTCATCGCATCCCAGCTCCATCCCCACCCCGAAAGAGGAGCCCTTCCCTCTCTGCCGGTTTTGTGTCAGGATTTGTCCCATTTCGGGTGATTCTCCTGCCCTGCGGTGCCAGGGAAAAGATGGGAAAAGCCCAGGTGGGAAACAGGAGGAGGAGCTGGGAATTTAGAGAGGGTGAAAGGTCCTGCAGCCCCGGGTTAGGGGCCCCAGGAGTCAGAAGTGAGGGAATAAAGGCATCAGGATTTAATAACGGCCTTAATTCTCATTAAAAATAGGAAATATTTAATAATTAAACTTTTTTTTATATAAAATACCTTAATCTGGTTTTAGTAGCTGTTCAGGAGGAGACCCCACAGCACATCCCAGACCCAGACAGAGCCAGGCTGGGAATACCTGCATGGACACAGATTAATTACTCATCCATTCATCCCTGAATGTGTTCCTGAGACCATTTCCTCCCAGAAAAATCAGGGACAGGTTTGGGAGCCGCTCCTGCAATATTGACAGGAATTGACCTCAAGCCCTGAAGGGATTTCTGTGTCCAGCAATGAAGCAAAATAAATCTCACACCAATGGTTTGGGTTGGAAGGGACCTTAAAACCCATCTCATTCCGTGGGCAGGGACACCTTCCGCTGTCCCAGGCACCCAGGCACAAGGCAATTATCCCAAAACCACATTTGGGATATGGGAACAACCTTCAGGCAGCATCTGGATTAAGAAAACCAAAGGCTCAGCCCCGGAGCTGCAGTAAAAACCCCTTTATTCCTCCAAGGACGTTTCCATCCATGCACATTTCCAGGAGCACCTCCATCCCCACTCATCCATCCCATAACTCCAGTGCTGGCTCTTGGAGCAAATTCCATGAAAATTTTCCTCCTGGCTGTGAGAAAATGAAAAAAAAAAAATCCACTTCTGCCAAGGGTTCTGTTTTGCCTGACAGCCCTGCCCACAAACGGAGCTGGCCAAACCCAAAAGTGCAAATGGAACCGACAAGGAACGGTCCCAAAATGGGAAAGGATGAATATTCATTGGAATATTTTGGTTGCATCCCATCTATCTTTGTAACAGACATTTTGCTCATCCAGCTCTGGCTGGAGCTCTGACGAGTGACAGCAAGAAGAAGCCTAATTAGCATAAATGGTAATAATTAAGGATGCAAATGCGGTAGATGTCGCTCAGTAATTTAACCAGGAGTGGGCAAAGCAGCACCAGATCCCTGGTTCAAGGAAAACAACCCCAGCAAAGGGATTTGAGGAGGAAAAAAGCAGGGAATGAACAGAGTTGTTTTAAACAAGAGAAAAAAAACCCAACCCTAAAATTCAAGGAGTTCCAGGAAACTGTGAAAACAGGGAATAGGTTGGAGTTTATGGGATCTCGTAGCAAAAGAGGAGAAAGCAGGAGGAAATAATCCCTTGGGAAGGCTCAAAAAGGGGATATCCATGGTATATCCATAGGTATACCTAAATATAAATAATACTAATATAATAATAATACTAATATAAATAATAATAATACCTAAATATAACCCTAAATCCACAGGGATATCCACAAAAAGGCAGAATTCCCACACTGCCAACATCCCTGAACTCACTGGGATCTTCCCAGCAGGCAAATTCCTGGCTGAGCAACACAGGGAATTCAATTCTGCTAAAAAGGGCCCCAGGTTTTTCAGGATGTTGGAATGGAAAAATAGTTTGGGTTGGAAGGGACTTTAAAGGGATTTATTCCAAACCTATGGCCAGGGATAGGGACAATTCCCACTGGGATGAGGGGGTTTTCCATCCCTCCTGTTCATCCTTGATGTGGGGACAAGCTTAAACTGTAAAAACCTTTAAAATAAATATAAATATTAATATTAATTTTAATAAATAAAAAGAAAATATATAATATAGTAATATAATATAATATAATGCAATATAATATAATGCAATATAATGCAATATAATGCAATATAATGCAATATAATGCAATATAATGCAATATAATATAATATAATATAATATAATATAATATAATATAATATAATATACAACTAATAAATAATATATTGCTTATATATAAGAAAAATAATAAATAATATATAATTTATTTATAATAAACAATATATAAATAAAAAATAATTTTAAAAAAATTTAAATATTCAAGACCTCGAATTAAGATCACACAAAACCAGGTTGGAGCTTGATCCTGAGGATCGATGACCATCCCCAGATTATTTGCTGGAGAAAAAATTCCAAGCCTAAAATAAACAAATGGATGCAGAATCCTCCAGACCTGGGGAACCGCTTGGAAAATCAACCAAGATATTCCAGTTTCTCTTAAACTTGTGGCAAAGCCTGGAACTAAAGAGCAGAACCTTTTAAATGCACCCAGCCCTAAGGCCTTGTCCTAGAGAAGCAATTCCCACACCACAGAAGCGCTCCTGTTTTGGATTTTTGGAAGGATTTTCACCCCATTTCTCACACCAAAAATGTTTTTTTGGGGATGCCCCGAGAGCACAGACCACGGGTTTTTAATGTGGGTTGGATTTTATGGCTCAGCTCCCACGTGAACACTCCTCAGTGTCCAGGATTTCATTGGGACCATATTCCTAATTAATTAATTTACCAGAGTTCACCATCCCATAATATGGAATTATCAGCATCCCGCTTTTTCCAAGGGCTGGGAAAATCCAGAGCAGGGAAACATCAGTGGCTGTGCCCAGGAGCAAAACCCCAAACAGCAGCAGGGGGTGACGTGCTTTGGGAGTGGGCTGAGGAAGAGGAAGAAAAGTTTGTGGAATTAGAGGTGGGAAATGGATTTTTGGTGTTTTCCAGAATTCCCAGTGGAATTCCCAGTTGGAAAATCATGGAATTCCACACTGGGTTGGGTTAAAAGGGATTTTGAAGCTCAGCCAGTTCCACCTTTCCCTGTCCCAGGCTGCTCCAAGCCCCGTCCAGCCTGGCCTTGGACACTTCCAGGGATCCAGGGGCAGCCCCAGCATCTCTGGGAATTCTATTCCAGGGCCTCCCCACCCTCACAGGAAGGAATTCTTTCCCATTATCCCATCTAAACCTGTTCTCTGTCAGTTTGGATCCATTCCTCTTCATCCTGTCCTTCCATCCCTCCAAATCCTCCCTCCCCAGTTTTTCTGTAGCTCTCTCAGGCCATTCCAAAGTTTCTCTCCAGGTGAACATTCCCAGTTTTCCCAGCCTTTCCTCCCAGCAGAGCTGCTCCATCCCTTGGATCCCGGTGCTGTCTCTGGACTCGCTCCAGCAGCTCCACATCCTCCCTGTGCTGGAAGCAGGAAAAGCCAAGGGAAAACCTTGAATTTCCAAAGGGAACCTTTCCATGGGAAGCTCCATCCCTGGAAAATCCAGGTGCAGCTGCAAACCGCACGGATCCAGGAACAGGGAGGGCTCAGCACATCCCTGAAAAGTTTGTTCCACTGGGAAAAATCCTCTGCAGCTTTCTTGGGATCCCATCCGCTCTGGAATTTTATCCAGCTGGGAGAAACCCCCCTCCAGTCCGCATTATCCCTTAAACGCCGTTCCAAGCGGGAATGGTTCAGGATGACAGCCGGAATGAAACATTCCCAGGACACGGGGTTTTTCCAAAGGAACCGCATCCCGCTGTAAATCACCGGGAAATGTGAACAAACAGCTCCATCTACTGATCCCTGTCCTCCCAAAATCCCAAAACCCCCCAATCCGGGGGGATTCAGCATCCAGCAGGGTTTTTATCACAATCCCATGGGATGGGGGAGAAAACCGGGAAGGGGGAAAAGTGGGAGGTAAAGGCACTTTAATAGGGAAAGGAAAAACAAGGATTTCATTCCCCCTCTCCCACAAATCGAAATCCCCACGCCTGCTTTAGAATGAAAATTGACTTTATCCCAGCCCAAACCACACTTTCTCCACCTTTTAATCCGGATTATTTCTGCTGAGCTCAGGTCCCACCCTATCCAAGACATCCTGATTTATTCCCACCACCTTTCCCACCCTTGGATGGAGCACACACAGAATCCCCTCACCCTGTGGATGATCCCAAAAAAATGTTTTAAATTTAAATTTAAATAAATAAAATTTAATTTAGATAGAAATAGAAATAGAAATAATTTTAAATTTAAATAAATTCAATAAAATATTTTAACTTTAAATTTAAATTAATAAAATTAAATAAATATAAATATAAATATAAATATAAATATAAATATAAATATAAATATAAATATAAATATAAATATAAATATAAATTGTAATAATAATAGTAAATTTTAAAATTTAAATAGATTCAATTAAATGTTTTAAATTTTGGAAACACAGCACGAATTCTGTGAGTAAATTCATGTCTGGAAGAGAAGGGGCATTTCAATCTTGGGTTTTAAAAGGGAGAAATAAAGAAAGAATTCTTCCTTTTCTGCTGTGGTGGGTGAATTAAATCCCTCCAAATGCTGCCAAAGCATCAAGACCGGCCCTGAACAATCAGAACAATGCCCCACCTGTCTGCTGAGCTGGAACTTTTCAAGGCAGAGCTTTTTCCCAGCAAATTGTTGGATATTCCTGCTCCAGCAGCAGAGAGAGGGAGTTTGGATGAAATGGCTGCAATCCAAGGAAACAGTGAAATAAGGAGAGAAAAGCAGCTGGTTCTACAAGAAGGGATATCAGGATTGAAAGCACGATGGGGACTTGGCTGGGATCATCCAGATGTTCCTGCTGTTCCCTGGAGCAGCTGGAGAGGGATGGACAAACAGGGAAAACTGGGATTTTATACACAGGAGAGCAGGAAATGCGGCTTGGAGTCACCTGGGACAGTGGGAGGTGTCCCTGTCCAGGGTAGGGGGGAATGGGGTGGGATTTAAGGTCCTTCCCAAGCCAAGCCAAAATTCCGTGATTCAGAGGGAATGAAGCATCCCAGGCTCTGTGGAGAGTACGACCCACACTGATGCAAAATCCCTGGAGGAGATCCTGGCCATTTAACCCCAAAAATTCCCGAGGACAAACCCCTAATCCCAGAGGTGGGGAAGCACCAGGTCCCTGCTGGAGGTCTCCATTCCCAAAGAACCCTTGAGAAGGAGCATTCCCCATTTTCTGCTGCCATTTCCATGTCTGAGCTCATCCCTCTCACAGCTTGGAGCTGCAAAACCTGAAAAACTTGGGATTTTCTCTCTTCCTGGTAGTCTCTGAGGTTCTGGGAATTTTTGCTGCCCAGGAAGGGCTTTGCTCACTCTTCATCCTTTAAATGTCCTTTAAAGGTCTCCATCCTCTGCCCAGCCAACTGTCCTCAGAAAAATTGGGAATTTAACAGCTCTGCTGGGCCCTGCCCCTCCGGCAAGCAGGGAATCAGCAGCAAGGCTGAGAGTGAAGTGAAAACTCAGCAATTGTTTCATTTTCCAAGGAATCCAAGCTGGAAAACTTTTGGATCATTTCCCAAAGGGAGAGCAAACATCTGTTCACAGTCGGCTCCTGGATTTGGGAAAAGTGGGAGAGCCCCCGGAGCGCTGATCCCTGCAGACAAACCCTGCCCTGACCACAGGGACACCTCAAACACGGCTGAAACCCCCAAGGACATCGGGAACCTCATGTCTTGAGCTTAGGAATTTCCATGGGAATGGCCCCTTTTGTTTCTCCATGGAAATCACTGGAAAAACCGGCCTAGACCCATTGTGGCTTTAAGCCAAAGCTCAGCTCTGACATTCCCACTTTTACACCATTTGCATGGAAAATGGAATTATCCATTATCCATTTTGGACATTGGAATGTCCTAAACCGCCTAGAAAGAAAGGTTGGATCCCTGACAAAGCCTCTCCTGGTCTCTGAAGGTCCAAAAGAATTGATCCACGTGAAATCCAAGCCCCAGTTCCCAATTTTGAGGGTTCAGATCCCAAGCCAAGCCCCAAAGCACGACCAGGAGCTCCCAGCCACGCCTGGAAACAGCCCCCACACATCAGCTGGGAGGGAAAAGTGGGATTTGAACCTGTGCCAACAAGGAGGTTAAAGCTGAGGGAACTTTTATCACATAAATAAATAAACAAACACATGTCCAGGTGAGTGTTTTCCTCCCAGGCACATTCCAAGGATGGCCAAAATCTCAGGAAATGAGTCCTGGGGTGACTTTGTTTCCTCCCAGCCTGGACAGAGCTGTCCAAAGTGTCCTGCCCTCACCAGGTAAGTTGAATTCCTTTAAAATAAATCCAAATTCCAGGCTTTTTTTTTATTTTATTTTTTGGCTTTGATGAGTGGGTTTTCCTCTCTGCAGAGGCAAACCCAGTAAATAAAAGTCCGTGGCAGCAGGAGCTGGATGGCTGCAACTGGAAAGGTCTTGGAGCGTCTGAAGGGAAGGGAATGGATTGATTTATGATTTTAACAAGGCTGGCTGGGCAGGGAGTCGTGCCTAGATGGTTTGAAAGGCAGGAGGAGATATTAATCAAAATTAAGGCTGCTCTAAGCCGCTCTCCAAGCCACTGGGCCGGGTCCTGCCTAATTGATTCCAGGCCTAAAGCAGAGACAGGCTGGAATGAGGGGCTCGGCTTTAGTGCCAGATGGGGAAGCAGAGGCTTGGAACAAGGGGAGTAATGAGGAATAACTGGGATCACTTGGAGGGGCTGTGCTCCCGTCCCCTCGGATTAGTCCGTGTGGGAATGATGGATGGGAACACGGGATGAGGAGCAGCGGTGACATTTCTGGAATCACGCCCTGCCAAAGGTCAGCTGGGCTTGGACTGGGAGCTCCAGCGCTGGAAAATTGTGGTTTGGGCCCTAGGCTGGCTTTTCAACCTGGATTGAGCTGGAAAAGCCGTGCTGGCCCAGCGAGCTGCTGCCTCATTCCTGCAGGAATTGTCATTCCAAGGGAAAACTCCTTCACGAGGCTCTGCAGGGGGTGCTGATGGGGATTCCTCCTACCTGGGTGAGGTTACAGAAGAGTTTTTGTGGGAAAAGACACCAAGATCACCAGGTCCAAGCTGTGCCTGATCCCCACCTGGGTTTTTAGGGATCTCTGGATATTCCCTGAGTCCAGCAGGGTCTCACACGAAGCAGAGATGCCAAACCCACCTCCCACAGCCTGCACTTGGAATGGGGCAAATATTGCAGGAGGTTTCCATGCAAATCTCCACAACTTTTCTTATGGAATCCATAGTTTTCATATGGAAAATGTGAGGAGGGGCTGAGAGAGCTGGGAAGGGGCTGGAGAATTGCTGAGGGAGCTGGGAAGGGGCTGGAGAATTGCTGAGGGAGCTGGGAAGGGGCTGAGCCTGGAGCAAAGGAGGCTCAGGGGGCCCTTGTGGCTCTGCACAAGTCCCTGGCAGGAGGGGACAGCCGGGGGGGTCGGGCTCTGCTGCCAGGGAACAGGGACAGGAGGAGAGGGAACGGCCTCAGGCTGGGCCAGGGGAGGCTCAGGGTGGATATTGGGAAGATTTCTTCATTGAAAGGGTTGTCCGGGCCTGGCACAGCTGCCCAGGGCAGGGGTGGATCCCCATCCCTGGCTGGACCTCTAAGATCAAGTCCAACCATTCCCTGAACCTTGTCCCTAAGTGCTGCATCCACAGGGATTTTGGATCCCTCCAGGAATGGGAACTCCACCCCTGCCTGTTCATTCCAGAGTGGTTTGGGTTGGGAGGATCTCAGATCCCACCTCAATTCCGTCCCTCCCATGGCAGGGACAGCTCCCACTGCCCCAGGCTGCTCCAGCCCCAATGCCCAGCCTGGCCTTGGGCACTGCCAGGGCTCCAGGGGCAGCCACAGGATCCATCCCAACCTCTCTTCATCCTCCCAGCCAGCAATTCCCAATTCCCAGTATCCCATCTAAACCAACTCTCTCTGAGATTAAAGGTGTAAATACTCAGAGTTGGAATACATTCAAGCTGGAATGACAATTCCAGCATTACCCATTGCAATGTTTATTGCCCAATATACCACGGCAATCCTGCGAGCGGGAACAGCACCAATTTGATTTTTAAGTTTGTTTAAAGCAGTTTTACCACAAAACAAGTAAACATTTATAACTGAATAAATACTTTTCCGTTCAGTCAAGGAACATTCAGTGGCTGTTGGCATAAATATTCAGTTATGGAAATGATTGGATCGAAATAGATTTTTCCATGCCATAAATAAACATTGTCTGCAAGGAACACATTCCCGACAAGAGGCGTGAATGAGAGCCACTGGTGCCTCATGCCAGCCCTTGGGAATGTTTTATTTAGAAGCACTTCTGCTCACCACACAGCCTGATCCCATCTGCCTGGATTTTCCTGGATGTTGGAGCAGAATCATGGTGGAAAATCACAGAATCAAGATGGAAAAAATCTTCGGGATCATCAAGTCCAAGCTGTGCCCCATCCCCAGCTCAGTGCACTGAGTGCCACATCCAGGAATTCCTTGGACACCTCCAGGAATGGGCACTCCAAACCCCCCTGGGCAGCCAATTCCAAGGCCTGACCACCTTTCCCATGGAAAAAAATTTCCTGAAAAATTTCCCTGTGCCCAGGGACTCCTCCTGGGATGGGGAAAGTTTAGCAAAGGATTGTGCTAAAGGAATAAATCAAATTATAAAGCGGGAGTTTGGGATATGTGAACATCGCTGCAATTCCAGCCTGGAGCTGGAAATCAGCAGGGAGAAATCCAGGGAATTTACCGAAATCCAAGGGATTTACCCCAATCTCTGGTGCTGGGTGCAGGAGCAATGCTTCCCTGGAGCGCAGCACAGCTTTTGGTCCCACAAAGTGACCCCAAATGTCCCTGACTGAGATTGACTCTCCTAAAATGAATTTATGGATAAAAGCCCTCAGGTCAGGAATATCCACGGTGCCAGCGAGGATGAGGAGATCTCAGCATGGAAGAAGCAGGAGAAAATCAGGGATAAGCAACACCTGCCTGGTCCGGGTGGGATTTTAAACTTTCTCCCCAAAATGACAGCATGGGAAGGGAAAGGGGAAAGGAAAAGGGAGAGGAGAGGAAGCAAATGGAATTTTGCTTCCAGTGTCACAGACTCAAGTGGGAGCAAGGAGAGCTCTGCACTGCTCCAGTCCTGCTGTCCAGCAGCAAGGATGCAAAATATTGGGATTTTCCAAATGAAAGCAAGGACAGGGACTCTGCAGGACAAATTCCTGCATGCTCCAGCTTGAGGAGGGAAGCTGGGATTCATGGACTCAGCAAGAAGGAACTGCAGGCTGACGGTGCCATCTAGCTGCTGCTCCTGGAGAAGGAATGCCACGCTCCCCTGGCAGTGGGAGCCATTCCCTGTGTCCTGTCCCTCCATCCCGTGTCCCCAGTCCCTCTCCAGCTCTCCTGGAGCCCCTTCAGGCCCTGCCAGGGGCTCTGAGCTCTCCCTGGATCCTTCCCTTCTCCAGGTGAACATTCCCAGCTCTCCCAGCCTGGTTCCAGCCCTCACCCTCCTGTCCCCTTCACATTTTCCCTGCTTTTTATCACCAAGGTACTTTGGAAGCATTTTTGTCACCCTCGATGGCCTTGACCACACTTAATTCTCTCAGGGCTTTGTCCTTCCCAATTCCTGTGTGCTTGGATAAATTCCCTGTATCCTCTCAGGCTGCCTGGCCCTACTCCCACCCTCTGGAGGTTTTCTTCCTTTCCACATTTGGGTTTGTCCCTTTCCCTCCAGCCTGGCTCTGGAATGCTGGACAGCCCTAAAATCAGCATCCTTCCAAGCATCACCTGCAGCCTCCAAACCTCCCCAGGGGTAGCTTGATCCCTGCAGGAATTGGGGAATGACAAACCAGGAATACGCAGCTGAAAGCTTCTCCCAGTGTCTGGGGAATTCCTGATCCAGGCGATTGGGAGCCGCCTGGGAGAAGGGAAAGAGCCCAGCCTGGTCCCACAAACAGGAGGGACAGCAGAGCACAGCAATTCCCAGCAGGAATGGGAATTCTGCTTTCCCACAGAGCACTCTCAGCTTCCTTTTCCAGCCTCGGGATGAGCTGAGAAGCCAAAGGTTTCCCCAAAGCCTTTGGAATTCCTCCTGGAGCCTGTGACAAGCAGAAGTTTGATCTGGTGCACAATCCAATGCCATTTAGTGGGGTTTCAGCAGTGCAAATCCCTGATAAACTCCACTCCTGCAGCTGGAAGTCCCCTTTCCCAAAGCCAAGGCATCACTTTCCCTGGCTCTGAGCAGGACATTTCCTTAAAGGAAAACATTAATGAGTTGTTCATTACTAATGCAAAGTCCTTGAAGTGGATTTTGATTTCACCTGTTCTTTAGGGGAATCAGCAGCTCTTTATAAATCACTTTGCATCCAAATAAAGTTCCAGCTTCACATCCCTGAACCTCCAGAGAGTGGAGCCACCAGAAACAGAATGTGATTTGCACACTGAGCTCAGGAAAATTCAAGGTTTTGGTAGCTCATCTTTGTTGTATATTGGGCAATAAATACCTGGCTAAGGCAGCAATGAGGTAAAAAGGAATTACAGCTTGTCCTACACCACTTTCTCCTCAGGCTTAAAAGATGGGAGCAAAAGAACAGGGAAAAGGCAATTGGAATTTTGTAGTTGCACAAAATTAGGTGCCAACAGAGGTATTTGAATGTTTACATGGTAATTTAAAAACTTAATTCAGCTTTGGTTTCAATAGGGATTTGCTTTGCAATCGCCATCCCCAGCTATTTGTTTCATTTTTGTTTTCCATTATGAGGAAATAATTGTTCTGGCAGAGATTTAGGGCCCAGATCCTCAGGGCAGCACAGGGAAAATGATCCCAAATCCTTTTTACCATCAGGAAGAAGCTTTGTTCAGGAAACAGGGACAAATATCTGCAATTCCCTGCCTGGCTTGAACAGCTCTTGCAGCTCTGAAAATCCAAAAAATTCCAAAGCTGCTGCCATTTCCAAGGTTCTCAGTGGCACCCAGCATGGGAGCATCCTCCTGCGTCCAAGATGATGGGAAAAACATGGATTTGCCACTGGGAAGTGCCTCAAGCACCTCTGAGAGGCAGCAGGAGGAAAGCTGGACACAGCAGTGGGAACTGCAGAGATCTTCCCATCACATTTTGCATCCTCACCAATTTTGCATTTCTCTGAAATTTTATACCTCAGTTAAACACCCCCCCACCCCACCAGAAACTCAAGTATTTTGGTTAAAAAGGCAATGAGTTTGCTGGTTTTGGAGAACCACACTGAAGCCAAGCAAACACATCCCATAGGATTCCCCTCCCTGAGTACATCAACAAAAACCAGGCAGGAAAAATCCCAAAACCACCACCACAGCAGGTGAATATTTTTTTATTTTTTAGCATAGAACCTTCACACTGAAGAGCTGTCTAGTAAGAACCAGGATTTAAATATTTCTCACCCAAAATGAGAGGCCAAAACACCTCCTGGTGAAGAAAGCCAACCCTTCCCCAGGTGATGCCAAACACAGATGGATTTAGGAGGTGGAAGGAGTTGCTTCCTCACCACCTAGTGCAAGGTGTCCCTGCCCAGGGCAGGGGACTAGAATTTGATGGATTTTAAGGTCCTTTCCAACCCAAACCATTCCAAATTCCATGATAATCCCAAAGCCCTTCAGCTTTTGCTATGGGCACACCTGGATTTTCTGCCATTCCCTCCTCACCTCACTGATTTCATAACCAAAATAAATAAACAAAAAGGGACAATACAAAGGCTCCTGGGGATTCCCAAGGGATCTGCAGAAGGAGAAGAATCAGCATTTGGCATCCCAGATGTGATGAAGAGCATTTACCTTGTCAGTCCCCTCAGAGCGACAGCAGAACAGCACCCAGACACTTGTACCCCCCTCTAAAGGACTCAGGAAGTTTAATTCCAGACCTCTGGCATTTAAGTGTGTCTTTAATTGACTCACTTCAGAGAAGCTGTGGCTGCCCTTGGATCTCTGGAAGTGTCCAAGGCCAGGTTGGTCAGGGCTTGGAGCAGCCTGGGAAGCCGAGCACAGTAGGGCAGCCCACACAAGAACCCCCACAGCCGCTAAAACCTGTACAGAAGGGAAGCACGCACGGATCAGCTGGGTTAGGAGACCATTTATTAAATAAGGCCGAGCCAAGACACTGCAGATGCGTCAGGGAGGTCCTGAGACGCCCCGGGAGCTCCTGGCGGTCGCCTCATCCTCCCGGCGCTCAGTCCAGCTGCAAGAGAGCAAAGAGAAGGGGGGAGTCAGCAGGAATCTGCACCCCCGAGCCCCATCCCGCTGCAGCGAGGCTCACCTTGATGAACCCGATGTCCTTGGCGTACTGGCGGAAGCACTGCCGGCACATGTTGAGCCCGTACTTGCGGATGAGGCCGTGGCGGTTGGAGCACACGCGGCTGTGAGGGGAACAGAGAGAGGCGGGTGAGGGCGGGGAATGGCGCCGGGGAGGAGGGTGGGAATGGGACAGGAAAAGAAGCGAGGCGGGCGAAGAGGGAGAGACAGCAGCTATGACCCGGGGAGCGCGAGGAGTAGCACTGACCAAGAGCGTGAACCCTGCCCGAACTTCCTGGGGTGGCTCCAGTAGAGCTGCTGGTGGCCCATGGCTGCGCGGTGCCGAGAGAAAGATGGCGGCGACCGCCTGCCCTTATACCCCTCACGGCGCCTCCCGGCGTGCACCGCGCGACGCGCGCTTCCCGCCCTGCAACGTCACGGCCGCCAGCGCTGCGGGGAGCTCTCCCCCGCCCCTCCGTGACGTCACACCGCGGGGCGGTGCCGCTCCGCCCGCCCCGTGACGTCAGCGCTGTGGAAGCTCGTATTGCCGGCGGAGCGGGCAGGCAGCGCCGGGCGCGGTGGCGCGCGCCTGTAGTCCCAGCTGCCGGGGAGGCTGAGCCCGACGGATCGCTTGAGCCCAGGAGTTCTGGGCTGCCGTGCGCTGTGCCGAGCGGGCGTCCAAGCTAAGGCCGCCATCAATATGGTGACCCGCGGGGAGCTGCGGGACACCAGGTTGACTAAGGAGGGGTGAACCGGCCCAGGTCGGAGACGGAGCAGGTCAAAGCTCCCGTGGCGGTCAGTAGCGGGATCGCGCCTGTGAATAGCCACGCCAGCGTAGCCTGGGCAACACAGAGACACGCGGGCTCCCCTTTTGCCCCGGCCCACCCCAAATCCACGCCAATCCCCCCACAAATCCCCCTTTTCGCCCCGACCCCAACACGCCACAACACCGCCTCCTACCGCCACAACACCGCACCGCGCCCCGCGCCGCTCCATTGCTCAATGCACAGCGCCCGGCAAACCTCACACACAAATCTCACCTCAAATCGCACATCTCCACCACACACCGATACAAGGCGTCCCCGATTTATTTTTTTTTTTCTGCCAATGGCGGTTAATGTGATGAATGCCGGCGCAGGGCGGGCCGGGCTGCACCGACACCAAGTCCTCACTGCGCCTTCCTGTCGCTTATGAAGCCTGAGCTGCTGTTATCACACCCACCTGCCCTCAGCCTCTGTGTCCCCTCAGCTCCACTGTGTCTGTCCAGCTCTCCGTGTCCCCTCAGCTCCCGTGTCCTCTCAGCTCCTCTGTGTCCCCTCACCTCTCTATGTCCCCTCAGCTTTCAGTGTCTGTCCAGCTCTCCGTCTCCCCTCAGCTCCTGTGTCCCCTCAGATTTCCATGTCCCTTCAGCTCCTCTGTGTCCCCTCAGCTCCCCATGTCCCTTCAGCTCCTCTCTGTCTGTCCAGCTCTCCGTGTCCCTTCAGATCTCCGTGTCCCCTCACATGCACCATCCCTTCAACTCCTCCATGTCCCCTCCCTCACACTTGCTGTCCCCTCCATGTCCTTACGCAGAATTCTCTGTCCCTTCCTTTGCTCTCTGTTGCTGTTGGCACCATTCTTCCCTCTAACCCCTCTTTTCAATGCCAACAGATGTCACCAGGTGTGTTATGCTTTACTTGATGTTTATGGAAAACTTTATTATGTCGTGCTTGGCCATGACTGTGCACTAGGTAGGTGGGAACTGGGGATTAGATGGGCGGATTTATGTAAACTTTGGTGTATAAATCATTTTGGTTTTTATTCCCTGGCATGCTTGATTTGTGGACAATTCCCATCTTGCATCCTGTGCAGAATAAACAATGTCTCCTTTCTAAACCTGACTCGTTCGTGTTTAGAGTCCCTAAGATTCGGCAACACCCTCAGCTCCTGTGTCCTCCCACAACTCCCCATGTCCCTTCACACCTTCCATGTCCCCTCATCCTCCATGTCCCCTCACACCCCGTGTCCCCTCAGCTCCTCCATGTCCCCTCGCTCCCATGTCCCCTTGTTATAGATACATATTATATTATTGACTCTTCGCAAATATTAAAATTAATGTTATATGTATAAGGTTAGAAAACTTTGTTGTATTAATATAGTTTCTTCTATTTCTGTTACTGATGAAACTTAGAAATAGTGGTATAATACATATATGTTAAGCTATAACATGATATTAAAACAAAAACTACTTTTGTTCATATAACCCAGAGACTGAAAAGATAGTCAGAGACCCCTGCATTCTTAGATTATCTTATCCAGATGAAGACAGCAGTGACCAGTGTTCCAGGGGAGGAATTTATTGCACTGCTGCTATCAGAGTGTGCGACTGAATGGAGCCGAGAAGACTGATCTATTAGGGAGGAGGCAAGTTAATAACTAAACAAAGGAACATCTAAAACTTAAGAAGAATGTTTGAATTATGTATAGGAATTTATACAAGGGACAATCTTTTGTTAGTAAGGTGTGGTCTCTTGGCTGAATGCAGATACCCGGCCGTATCTGTATATTTTACTTTATTTTTATCTCCTAATTGTCTTTCTACTAAACTTTTTAAATTCTGTATAAAAAAATACGTGAACCTGGTTTTTCACACCCTCACACCCCGTGTCCACTCACTCCCCGTGTCCACTCACTCCCCCTATCCCCTCACACCCCGTGTCCACTCACTCCCCGTGTCCACTCACTCCCCGTGTCCCCTCACTCCCCCTATCCCCTCACACCCCGTGTCCCCTCACACCCCATGTCCCCTCACTCCCCCTATCCCCTCACTCCCCATATCCCCTCACACCCCATGTCCCCTCACTCCCTATCCCCTCACACCCCATGTCCCCTCACTCCCCCTATCCCCTCACACCCCATGTCCCCTCACTCCCCCTACCCCCTCACTCCCCCTATCCCCTCACACCCCATGTCCCCTCACACCCCGTGTCCCCTCACACCCCATATCCCCTCACACCCCATGTCCCCTCACTCCCGTGTCCCCTCACACCCCGTGTCCCTCCAGCCGTTTCTCTCTCCTTCCCGCCAAGCCCCACCAGCCGCCTCCAGCAGGAGGTGCCAGTGGCCCTCCCGGCGCTGTGCTGAGGGCCCGCGCTCGGGCTGCCCGCCGCTGCCGGTGCGGCCGCTGCCGCCGGTACCACCGGAGCCGCCGCCCGCCCTTCCCGCCCCGCGATCCCGCTCGCCAGGCGGCCCCGCGCCCCTCACCGGGCGGCGGGCGGGACCGGGCAGGGCGGCGGGCGGGGCCGGGTAGGGCGGCGGGCCGGCAGGGCGGCGGGCCGGCAGCGCGGCGGGCGCCTGTGCGCGCACAGCGCGGGAGGCCCCCGGCGGCGCCGCCCGCCGTGCGCGGGCCGGGGCCGGTGCCGGGATCGGGGCCGGGATGCGGCTGCAGTGCGAGGTGGAGGTGCTCAGCCGGCTCCTGCCCAGCTGCGGGCTGCGGGGCCGCGGTCGCGCTGCGAGGGCGCTGCTGTCTCTCGGGCGCCCGCCCGGCGCTGCCGGTGCCGGGATTTACCTGATGGTGTGCACGGCGCGGGACCGCGGCGGGGCTCGCTACAAGGTGGGGACGGCGGCGGGGGGCGGGAGGCGGCTGGGCTGCCCCGGGGCCGCCGCTGAGGCCGCTGTGCCCGCAGGTGCAGCAGAACGTGGAGCGGCTCTTCACGCGCTTCGTGGAGGAGGGAAAGGCCACGGTGCGGCTGCGGGAGCCCGCGGTGGATCTGTGCCTCAGCAAGGTGGGAGCGGCAGAAGCGGCGCCGGGAACGGCGGCGGAGCCGCGGCTCTGCAGGCTCTGAGCCGCCGCGGCAAGCAGGGAAGGGACGGTGGGATTCCAGAACGTTTGGGTTGGAAGGGACATTAAATCCCGTCACGTTCCACTCCTTCCACTGTCCCAGGCTGCTCCAGCCCCAATGTCCAGCCTGGCCTTGGGCACTGCCAGGGATCCAGGGGCAGCCACAGCTGCTCTGGGAATTCTGTTCCAGGGCCTCCCCACCCTGACAGCCAAAAATCCCTTTCCAATATCCCATCTATCCCTGCCCCACTGGGAAGCCATTCCCTCTTTTCTCGGCTGTGTTCTTCTTCCTCTTCTGCTTCAGAAATCTATTTTCATGCTTTGCTTCACAGCTTCTTCAGAAAAAAAAACTTTTTTCAGCCCTCTGATGCAATGTTGATCTTTGGCCTTAAATTTCATGAAATAATTGTTCCTTATAGTTTTTCTCATGGAAAAAAAATGGAGAGTCCTCTTGTTTTCATGGACAAAAACATCAGCATGCTCACCATGGCTTTCATAGCGCACACAGGCACCGTCTCACCTTATTTCAGATACCAATGTATTTATTCACAGTTCCCAGAGGACTTGGAAAGTGTTTTTAACAGCACTAAACTCACCAAAAAAACGTGTATTATCACTAAATTCTCATATCCTTTTCTTCTCTGCCTGTTGCAGGTATCTTTTTTAGCCTCATAGGAGAGAAAAGTGGGCCAGGTTTTCTAAAACCTCTGAGTTCTTATGTAAAACTTTTAGAGTCAGGCTGTGTAAATAAAAGCAAATCATGTTGATTGATGGGTCAGAAAATCCTTCTTCCTTTCTGTTACCTGAATCTGAGGAAAGCAGCCTGAATTCTGTGAACCTGTTAAAGGGTTAAATAGGAAGGGAGGACACCAAACCCAGGTATTTTTTTTTCTGTGAGAAGCCAATGTGCTCTGTATTTTGGAAAAATTAAGGCTTTTGTATTAGATTCAGAATAAATTCTGCTTCCTTTACTCTGAATTTTTTTTGCTGGAGAGTGAAAAATCAGAAAGTTGATCTCAAAATATTACAAGTTCCTCTTAAGCTCTCCAAATCCAGAACCCAAATTTAAGATGTTTCATCATTTTTCTGTAGTTTTCTGTCAGATTTTTACTACTTCATTACAGAAAAGCTTCTTAACTCTCAAAGATGAACAAAAACTTTGTGGAAAAGAGATTTCCAAATACTGGAAATGGGAAAATCCCTGCTTGTGCTCTGCCAGGCACTGGATTTGCTGCACTCAGCCAGGTCAGGAACAGAGTTGGGAAACATCAGGGCAGAGCATTCACCCCTAGAGTAGAAATAATAAATTCTGGGTGTTTTGTGGGGTTTATTTCCCTTCAGCAGGTCTGAGCCTGCTTCTCTGGAGCCACCTTAGCTCAAATTTCCTTGGCAGCGCTCAGGGAGGCACCAACACACTTTAAACTCCTTTCCCAGCATCATCTCTGTGGCTGAGACTTTGGGCTTGGGGCAGGAAATTCCATCCTGAGCTCTTCCAAATAATTATTGGCTTTTTTTTTTTTTTTTTTTCCCCCTTAGGTGTGTGAGTATTTTCCTCAGCACATTCAGGGTTTCTCATCAAGAGGTTTGGAGATCTTACGTGGCCCTTGGTGGGGGGGAATTGTGCTTTGTGTTTGAGAGCAAAGAAATCCTGCCTGTAACTTCATTCTGGTGCACAGTATTGATTTCACTTGGTCCTTACAGATCTGCAGGACCTTTTGGATTTAATTCCTAATTTAGTTATCTTGGCAATGGCACAAACATGCCTGGAATTAAGGGAAATTCTGTAGCTGTTAATGTGTGTGTTAGACTTCTGAGATAACGAGGACTGGTGGTCTTAGAATCCCTGGATGGTTTGGGGACCTTAAATCCCAACCCATCCACCCCTTCCGGTGTCCCAGGCTGCTCCAAGCCTGGCCTGGGACATTTCCAGGGATCCAGGGGCAGCCACAGCTTCTCTGGATAACCTTGGATACAAAGAAAGTTTGTTGTGCAACTTCCCCACCTCTGGAAGGTGTCACAGCAGGAATTGTGCTTTGGAAAATGATAATTTTACTTTACAGATGCAGTCAATGAAGTTTGACCTCTAATGTCTTTTTTTCTCTCACATTTCTATCCAGGATTGTCTCAAGTATCTTTGTTTTCTTCTGCTGAGTGCTCTAGTCCTGAACCCTCTCAGATTTCGTCTAAACGTTTAGGGGCAAAATTGTGTTTGAGGTGCAAAATGTGTCCCTGAGCTTGGGCAGGTGACAACTGGGAACGCAAGGACAACCTGTGGGCTCTCTGAAGTCCAAATTAGTTCTTTTCCTTCTATGGTGGCAATGTGGTTTTTATTTTGGAATTCACTTTTTAGCTCAGTGCCTGCCAGCCGCACATCAGCTCGAGCAGAGACATGCTGGAAAATCTAGAAGGGAAATATTTGGTCACAGATGTTCATGAAAGTGAATTAAATCAGTGCAACAGATGCATCAGAGCTTTCTGGATCATTATTTAAAATACACACCACTTGATGCTCTGATATTGGGAGTGAGAGAGAGCCTTTGATGCCAGAGGGCAGCAGTAGGTGGGATTTGGGAAAGAATCCTTCCCTGTGAGGATGGGGAGGCCCTGGAATAGAATTCCCAGAGCAGCTGTGGCTGCCCCTGGATCCCTGGGAGTGTCCAAGGCCAGGCTGGACAGGGCTTGGAGCAACCTGGGACAGTGGGAGGTGTCCCTGCCATGGAACTAGATGGGCTTTGAGTCCTTTCCAACCCAAACCATCCTGGGATTTACTGCCAAAATATTGTATCCCACCTCAAGCATTATTTGGTCCTTGTGTATAAAGAATTTGCCCCTGTGTGTGGCCACAAGCACCGACTTAGCTTCCACCTTCCTTTTGCTGAATTCAACTCCAGCTTCCGTCCTCTTTCTTCCATTCCTTCCATCCTCTTCCTTCCTAGCAACTTCCAGGAATTATTGCTTCAGGTTTTTGACCTCTGATTTCCCCATTTGTGTTCGTTCTTTTTATCCTGGTAGGTTTTAGGGGGCTCCCAGTGCTTGGAGGTTTTGTTCTCTCCTTCATTTCCAGCTGTGGATTTGGTGCTTTGTTCCTTCCCTGGGTGCTGCAGCACAGTTTGACCCGGATTATTCATAACAGAGCTGTTCCCTCTCCCATCCCATTGCCCTGCTGAGTGACGCACACAAAACAGCCCAGAAGGTGTTAATAACCAGGATAATGAACTTTTTTAACTCCAGCCTTGTGTTCCCCTGCAGGCAAATGTGATCAATTTAAAGACTTTCCTTTCAGCCGTGAGACTGGCTCACCAAGGCAACGACACCGGAGTTCTCCCTCTCTCACCTCTGGTCCCAGCAAAGAACTCCGACGTGGAGAAACCCAAAACCAAAATGATCATCACTTCCAGGAGGGATTATCCCCTCACCAAGAGCTTCCCTTTCTCCCTGGAGCACCTGCAGACCTCGTACTGCAAACTGGCCAGGATCGACAGCAGGGTGCTGTGCCTGAAGAAGCTGCGCAAGCTGGACCTGAGCCACAACCACATCAAGCAGCTGCCAGCCACGCTGGGGGACCTGGTGTGTCTGCAGGAGCTCGACCTGCACGACAACCACCTGGAGGCCTTCAGCGGGGCCCTGTGCAGCTCGGGCCTGCAGAAATCCCTGCAGTTCCTGGACCTGAGCCAGAACCAGATCCAGGCGCTGCCCATCGAGTTCTGCCAGCTGCGGGGCCTGGTGCAGCTGCGGCTGGATGACAACGCCCTGCTGCGCCTGCCCTGCAGGATCGGGCAGCTGAGCCGCCTGCGCTTCCTGTCGGCCGCACGGAACAAGCTGCCCTTCCTGCCCTGTGACTTCAGGAAACTCTCTCTGGAGAACTTGGATCTCTTTGGGAATCCTTTTGAGCAGCCCAATCCGCTGGTTCCAAACATCCAGCTGAAAATCCCATTGACTCTGTTGGAGTGTGCTGCCAGGGCCACGGTCAATCACAGGTAAGGGTGGTGAGGGCACACCTGGCACTGCTCCTTCTCACCTGGTCCTTTCCTTTCCCCTCAGTGCCTGTTTTCTCACCCATTATCTTAATAAGATTAAAATTCCTTTGAATTCCCCTTGTCAAGTCATCAGGATAAGGCAGGGAATTGGTGCCTTTGGAAGCATTTAAGGAAAGACAGAGATTGAAGTGTTTTCATTCATCAAGGGGGGATGAACAGAATATTTTTGGCCAACTTTGGGAAAAGAGTATCAATTCTACAACCCTGAGCCACTTTCTCTGCAGGCTTCTCCCTGCTGTAGGTTTTCCTTAAGCTCCCATTTTCCCTTGGTGTTGGAGTGGAGGTGTTCTGGCTCATTCAAACAAGCCCAGCTTGGAGGTCATTTAAAAAAATACGATTTCACCAAGTAAATACCATCCTCCCAGGCTGCTGTTTGTTAACAGCTCCCTCCTCTTCCCCCACACCACTTCCACCTCTCCACCCCTGATCCTTGTGTACCAGGAGCTGCTGCTCCCACCCTGCTCCAGGTGGGAAGGGAGCACAAAGGCAGAAATTTGGCACAGAAAAGGGGGGAGAGTGGCTGGAAGTGTCCCTAATCTGCATCTTGTGGGTGCAGATTAGGGTGGGGAGTGCCCCATAAAGCCGGGGTAATTGTGCAGAAATTTGCACCAAAGGCATCCACAGGCACACCCTGAAAGGAGCTGAGCCACCACATGTTCTGGGCCAAATCACCCACTGCTGACCTTGCTGGTTTTATAATTAAACCCCACATGTCTCCTTTCCCAGCTTTATATAAATTGCAGTGGGTTTGATGTAAATATTAAGGCTTTTTTCTAGAGGATTTAATCCCTCAGCACTGGTCAGATTTCAGTCGCTGTAAAAACCTTGGGAAAGGGACAAAACAGAAGAAGATGCAAAAATAATGTTTGGAAATCAGTCTTGATTCTGGGAAAGTACCAGAGTACATGATTCTGCTTTTCCCAGAAAAAAAGGGTGTTCTGAAATTAAGGTGGTGAAAAACAAAAAGCCCCAGAGGAGTCTTAGCTGTGTGAGTGATGGTGTGTGGAAAGGCTGGGGAATGTGTAGGTGGAGGCAGGATGTGAGTCAGTGGGATCTGTGCTGAGTTTGGAGTGCCAGCTGGGCACTGCTGAGACCCACACTTCAGCTACCCCGACAGAATTCCTCAGGGGAATCATTTCCACCCCAAACTCCACACTGCTCCGCTGTAAATTCCAAAAGGAGCAATTCCCGTTCCCAGCTCTGGATGTCAGTGCTGACACGATGGATGCAGAGAGCTGTGGAGCAGGAGAAACTTTTGATTTCATGCCTGCAGGGCAGTGCTGCTGCAAAAGGCTCAATTCATCTCCTGCTTTTTCCGAGTTGTGGTTCAATGCTGCTACTCCTCGGTGTAAGAGAGGGAGGAGTAAATTGTGGGTGCTGTGCCAGGCCAGGCCCAAACACAGAGAATGTGAGGGAAGAACAGAATGTGCCCAGTTGTCTCATTATTCTTAATCTTCCTTTAATTCTCTAATTCTCATTACTCTTAATCTTTCTAACTCTGTAACTGGCTGTGGCCCAGGATTGCTGTGAGCTCCCTGTCGTGGAGTTCATGTCCTTAGGGAAGTGGCATTTTGTTCCTAACCAGTCCCAAATCTCTGGTCTTCCATGTCTGGGGGATGCCTAGAGAGGCTGGGCAGAGTTAAAGGAATAAAGCAGATATTTATTAAAAAAGCCTTCAAAGGATGCACCTTGGGCAGTACCAGATGGACCCTGGGTCAGGAGTTTTCACACTTCTGTAAGTTTAGGTCCATTTCCACATTGTCCAATTACAGCTTCAGGTTACGAAGCCCCATCCTCCCAGATTGCTCCATCATTTTGATTTTGTTTACACTTTTGGGGCCTGAACCTGCAGCAGTGGCTGGAAAAGGATTGTTGTGTCTGACTGAGCTGTGAGGAGAACTCTCACGCTTTATGTGAAGTTCAGAGTCACACACTAATGCAGTACAGAATCTGGAAAACACGAAAGCTACAACTGAAGGCACAGTGTGCCCTGGGAATGGCATTTCCCAGCTGGTGCCCGTGTCCTGTCAGTGCCTTCAGGCGCCACAGGTAACTGTGCTGAACCCCCCCTCACTCCTCTCATCCCACAGAATCCCTTACGGCTGTCACCTCCTTCCTTCCCACCTCTGTAAGGATCTGGAAGTGGCCAAAACGTGTCGGTGTGGGAGCTCCTGCCTGAGCAGCTTCATCCAGATCACGGTGACCATGAACCTGCACCACGTGGCGCACACCGTGGTGCTCGTGGACAACATGGGGGGCACGGACGCTCCCGTCCTCTGCTACTTCTGCTCCCTGGACTGCTATTCCCAGTTCCTGGACAGGCACCTCCAGAGCAATGGGTGACACCGGCTCTGTCCACTGTGTCTGGGGATGGAGGAGCCTGGAGGCGTTTCCTGCGGAGACAAATCCCTCTGGGAGCGAGGGGACGCGCCTGGCCCGACTCTCGTCCCCCTCTGGAATCTCCTCTGGTTGGAACACAATGTTTAGCTGGAGAGAACCTCCCTTAGAATGTGTTTTCCTTTCGCTGTTGCCGGGGCTTTGCTCAGAGTTTGGTGTTTTTTGTGGGGTAGGTGGTTCCTTCCTGGAAGGACAAAGTGGATTTATCCCAAACTTTCCCAGGTGAGGCTCTGAGCTCTGCCCACGGCAAGGACTGCACTCCGCTCTTCCCAAGGGAGGAGAAACCGCATCCAGACCGGTTAATTCCAGGTGCTTCATTTTTTTAAAGGTTACAACATTCCCACTGGGAGCAGGGACCAGCATCGCTGGGCTTCTACCAGAGGAAATGTGGTTTTGGGGGTTTTTCTTTGTGATATCAGAAATGTCTTTTTTCTAAATACGTGCCTGAAACTTTGTTTCTTAATCCTCCGATGATTCTTGAATTTGTTTCACTGTGTTGACTTAATAAATTTTGAAACCCTTCTATGGACGTGTGGATTTGTGTTTTGTCCAAGGAGTTTTCCAGCCAGGGTATTCCAGGAATTAACTGCTGGTATTTTTCTGGGGAAGACACCAAAAGGTTGAGCATATCCACAAATTCGTTTATTTCCTGTCTTGTCAGCTGCTTCGTGACTGGGAGATGGGAACAGCAGGGATCAAAGATCCCTTAAGAAGTGTTTAGGGATCCCATTCCTTGGAAAATGTGATGGCTTGGAGGCAGCACACTGAAGTGGCACTGAGTGCCAGCTGGGGGAGCTTTAATTTGAATATTAGGGAAAATCCCTTCCTGCAAAGGGGAGTCCCCATCCTGCAGGGATTTAAAATCCGTGTGGATGTGGCGCTTGGGGACATGGGGCAGTGGTGGCCTGGGCAGTGCTGGGGATGGGTGGACTCAATTTTAGGGGTTTTTCCCAATTTTAGTGATTCTGAGATCCTGTGAATTACTCCCTTCCCATGTAACCAGAGCTGACCTCGGGCTGATCCTGAAGGGAGAGAGATTCCCACTGCAGGGATTCCTCATGGAAAAACAAACACCTTTTGGGTGGAGCATGTGATAAGAGAAGGGAATTGGGGCAGGGATTCTTGCCTTTCTAGAATTATTTTATTTACATAAAATCTACAATAAATTATTTTTACAATCCTAGAACAAACTTCTTATTGTTACCATTCTAGATTTTCTTTCAAATCTATACCTATTTTCTCTTGTTCTTACCATTCTGGAAGACTTTTCTCGTATTTCCTGCCATTCTAGAACAAGTTTATTGTGTCATTCTTGCAATCCCAAAATAGTTTTATTTTTATATTTTTTTTTCCCAACCCAGGGTTGTTTTCTTATCTTGTCCTTAAAATTCTGGAAATATTTTATCTTTCTATATATTATAATTGCCAGGTTTCCTTGTCTTGTTCTTGCAATTCTGGAATTATTTTACTCTTATATTAATGTTGAAAACTTTAGACTCATTTTATACTTCGGATTCTAGAATTAATTAATCTGATTTTTCTTATTTTTTTCCATTCAAGAATGGGTTTATACTCCTAATCTTTCCAATCTAGAATTATTTTATTTTATTCTGTCAATCTTAGAATATATTTTCTTTCAATCTTAGAATTATTTTATCTTATTCTTTCAGTCCTACAATGATTTTATCTTATTCCTGCATTTTCAGAATGATTTCTCACCTTATCCTTGTCATTGCAGGATAATTTTTAACGTGCTATTTTTCAAACCTTGTATTCACTTCTCTTTGATGTTACTCCCGGGAATCCCTGACGGTTTCCCTGGGTTTTCTTTGCGTTTCCAGAGTTTTTTTTCCAATATTTTTTCCCAATCCCGAAGGATCTCGCTGCCCCTTCCCGCCCCCCGCCTCACGCTTTGGCCCCGCCCCCTCTCGGCGCCGCCCAATCAGAGCGCGGTGCGGCGGCGGCGGCTGCGCGGCCCCCCCAGCCCGGCGGAAGCACCGCGGAGTTGATTGACGGCTCATCCGACCAATAGCGAGGCGGCGGCTGCCGCGGCGGCGACCAATGGGGAGCGGCAACGTGTGCGCGCGGGGCGGCGGCGGCGCGCGCGCGCTGGGAGCGGGAGCGGCGGCGGCGGCGGCGGCGGGAGCGGCGGAGCGGGGCCGCCGCCGCCGGGACGATGCGGCTGCGCGTCTACAAGCGCAAGGTGCTGCTGCTGGCGCTGGCGCTGGCGCTCTGCGCCCTGGCGCTTTGGGGCACCGGCGGCGGCGGGAGGCGGCGACAGCAGCTGCAGCAGCAGCAGCAGCAGCAGCAACGGGGCGGTCCCGGTAGCACCGGAGAGCCGCCGCGGGTCAGCGAGCTCCCGCCGCCGGTACCGCGCCGCCCCGTCGCCAACGCGTCGGCCGCCGTGGCGGCGGAGGTGCTGTCCGAGAACGCGACGCTGAGTTACCGCTCGCTCGTGTACCGCCTGAACTTCGACCAGCCGGTGCGGAACGCCGGGCGCTTCCCGGCGCGGCCCGACGTGGTGCTCGTGGTGCAGGTGCACGACCGCGCCGAGCACCTGCGGCTGCTGCTCGAGTCGCTGCGGCGGGCGGCGGGCGTGGAGAACGTGCTGCTGGTGCTGAGCCACGACCTGTGGGCCGAGGAGCTGAACCGGCTGGCGGCCCGCGTGGACTTCTGCCCGGTGCTGCAGGTGTTCTTCCCGTTCAGCATCCAGCTGTACCCGCGCGAGTTCCCGGGCCACGACCCCCGCGACTGCCCCCGCGACGTGGGCAAGGCGGCGGCGCTGCGCCTGGGCTGCATCAACGCCGAGTTCCCCGACTCGTTCGGGCACTACCGCGAGGCGCGCTTCGCGCAGACCAAGCACCACTGGTGGTGGAAGCTGCACTTCGTGTGGGAGCGCGTGCGGGCGCTGCGGGAGCACGCGGGGCCCGTGCTCTTCCTGGAGGAGGATCATTACCTGGCGCCCGATTTCTACCACGTCCTCAAGCAGCTCTGGGCGCTGCGCCAGCGAGAGTGCCCCGAGTGCCAGCTCGTGTCGCTGGGCACCTACAGCCCCGTGCGGGGCGGCTTCGCCGGCCGCGCCGACAAGGTGGAGATGAAGACGTGGAAGTCCACGGAGCACAACATGGGCATGGCCTTCGGCAGAGACACCTACCAGAAGCTCATCGAGTGCACGGACGCCTTCTGCACCTACGATGATTACAACTGGGATTGGACTCTGCAGCACTTGACTGTCTCTTGTCTTCCAAAGTTCTGGAAAGTGCTGGTTCCCGAAATCCCCAGGATTTTTCACACGGGGGACTGTGGCATGCACCACAAGAAATCCTGCAGACCGTCCACCCAGAGTGCCAAAATCGATTCTCTCTTGAACAGCAACCAACAGTACCTGTTTCCCGAGGCGATGAGCGTCAGTAAAAGGTACTCCATGGCTCCCCTGTCCCCTCACGTCAAGAACGGAGGGTGGGGAGACATCAGGGACCACGAACTCTGTAAGAGTTACCGCAGACTCCAGTGAGGATCCTCCTCGCAGCCGCCTTTTCTCCTTGAGTTGTTCCATTGTGTCTCTTCCAGGCACACACACGTGTATAAACAGCATTTATGAGTTGGTTTCTGCTTTAATATGAATAAACATTCTTGTTAAAGGTGTCCCAAAATAGTAATCTCTCATGTTTGGCAACCACGTTTTGGAAACGGGTGACGTGCTGCAGCCCCTACGCAAAAAGTGACCTGCTGCTGTGTTTGCTGGGAGGAGGAGGAGGAGGAGGAGAACAATTTTAAGTGCATCTTTTTTGGTGCTTCAAAGCTCTGGTGGTGCCTGGGGTCCCACCCGGGGTCACCTCACCCCCAATCCCCGAGTCCCGGTTCGGTTGCGCTGTGTCGATGAATATATGAAGGATGGAAAAAAAAAAAAGAAATAAATTGCATTGTTTTTACTACGATGTAGATAAATATATGATTTTTTTAGTTCTGCCAAAATAAAAATTCCATTGTTTTGTAAGCCTAGAGAAGTTCTTGATTGTCAGCAAAAAGATGATGTCATCTTGTATTCCTAAAAAGTCAGGATGGGAAGGAGGGGGGAGTTTCTCTTCTTTAATCCCAAGGGCTGGACGTGTGCCATCACCCCTTCTAGCAGTGTGCATTTAACTTCATTAAATTTTTAATGATACTCATTAATCGAGGCAGAAAAGAGTAGCAAATTGGTGGCACAACACCTCTTTTGTTTGGATTTAAAAAAAGAAAAAGTTGTTCCAAATTAGCTGTGTCAAAACTGCTGCTGTGGGGTGGGAAGGGGCTGAGCTGGGACCACGGAGCCGGCTGTGAATGCTGCAGCAGCTCTAAGGCCACTCCTCTTTGAACTCAGCTGTGGCAAAAGCACCTCAGCAGCTTTTGTAGAATACAGAAATATGGCAGAGAAAGAAAATGCTGGGGTTTTTTTTATTTTTCTGGGGGTTATTTAAGCAGTTTTGCAAGGTAATCGCTCTGTGTTCTGTTCTGCTGGGTCAGGGCTGGTGTTGAAGCTTTGCTGGTGCCTCACGCTCCGAGACCTCTCCCAAAAAGCTGATGGGGTTAAGCTGAGCCCAGCAAAGCTCCTGCAGGATGTGGCACCAGGGAGGGCAGGGCAGGTGTCTGGGGCAGCTGTGGCTCCTGCTGAGCTCTGAAACCACACACCCAAACTGGTGCTTCACAGAGAAATGTGACAGCAGTGCCCTGAAAGGAGGCAAAATGAACTCTCCTCTAAAGCACCTCTCAAACGAAAACAGAAGTTGGTTCAGCAGCAGTGAGGAAAGGGGAACAGGAAGTTTATTATTAGATGTGTTCTCTCGGTTATTGTGCTTTAGGGGGGTGAGAAATGCTGAAATTCGAGGGAAACTGAGAAAAATAAATCTAATCTGGATAAAGAGAATCTATTTCACCAATTGTAAATACTTCAGAGCAGACGTGTTCAGAGGATGTTCTTGTGCAATGGAATTTGTTCAGCTGGGGGATATCTGGGTGCTGCAGATCTGAAGCACAGCACTAGGATGGAATACAGGGTATAAATGTTGATTATTTCTAGGAGACTAATTAGAACTTCTCCGGGTAATTAGAAATTTCATTTGATTGCTAAGAATCACTGCAAGTCTAATCCTGCAGTTATCACAAAATGAAAGGTTTGGAAAATGATGACTACTGCTCAATTCCCGAGGGAGCCATTAGACCGAGGATATATACAAATAATCCCTGAAACGAGGGAAGAGAATAAAAAAATTTATGTAAACAATAAAGATACATTTTTTTCCAGGAGCTCAGAGTCACCTCCAACTGCAAACTTTTCTTGTAAGTAAAATTATTGCCAAAGATGTGATTAGAAAATTATTAACAATTTTAAGTTAAGGAAGGTTTTGGTGTTGCACCAGTTTCAGTGGGAGCCCATGGGCCCTGGAATCATCACATGGAAGTCAGAGCAAGTATCAAACAACAGAAGGAAATCCTTAAATCGATGAAACTAATCCAGCTCGTAGAGCAAAGAGTTGTGGAAGGGGACGGGGCAGCGCGTGCGGTGATCGCGGATTATCCGCACGCTTCCGTCCTCGGGGTTCACCTCCCGCAGCACGGGGGATCCTGCCCTGCTGCCCAGCCCTGGGGCTGCCTCCTCATCCTCATCCTCATCCCCTGGCACTTCTCCTTGTTTTCCAGAGCCTGGGGCCGGGGCTGTGTGTCCTGCTGCAGCAGCACTTTCTAAATCAGGCTCCTTTCTCCCAGATCCGCCAGGAATCGCTGAACTGGTGGCAGGAGGTTCATGCTGCAAACAATGGTGTGAAGCACAGCCTGCTTTTCCTATTGTTCCAGCTGTGGGAGCGGGGCTGGACCCTGCAGCACCTCCCTCGGCTGCAGGACACTCTGTTTCTGCCTTTGTTTCGGGGTAGTTGCTGTCGGTCCTTCCAGCAAGGGCTCCCCCAGAGCTGCCAAGTGTTCCTTCTCCATCACGTTCCTGTGGCTGTCAAGGAAAGAAATGAATTATTTTCTAGCTGGAACAAACTGTGCACACCAAGACAGGAGAGATTTGTTTCTCCAACAGCTCAGCGCCACTGGGATGGTGGAAAGCGTCCCTGCCCATGGCATGGGGGTTGGAAAAGGTTCCAAACCGAGTTGTGATTCCATGATTCTCTTTCTAGAAGCCAAGTGAGCGGGTGCTGAGGTTTTCCTGCTCCTGACTGGGAATGTCCAGGGAGGACATTCTGCTTTCCAGGGATTTCTCCGCTCTAGGAAAGGCGCTGGGCAGCGGCCACTCAGCACACCCAGCCTGATTCCCAAAATCTCCCAATTCCAGCAGCCACAGAATCAGCCAGGGGATCTCAACTCTTGGTGCAAGGTTGGAAGCAATTAGGGAATGACTGCGGAGCAGATCCGGGAATTGCCCTTTGCCTCGGGAGGGGAGAGGTGCTGTCCAAACAGCACTGCCCAAATTTCACCATTACTGTGTGTTTTGGCAAAAAACTGCTGGGAATTCATAGGTCCCTGGCAGTGGGGAGTCAGGAGAGGTAGGGATCTATCCAAGAGCAGCTGGATTCATGGATTCAGAGACACAGGCTCTTTCTCACACCCCCAAACCACTGCTCACCCCAGCAGGAAACACGAGAAACACCAGTCAGTCCTTCCCAAAGGAAAACACAATCATGGAATACCCTGAGGTGGAAGGGACCCTCAAGAATCATCAACTCCAACTCCTGGCCCCACACAGGAGCAGGAAGGTGATGATTTAAGGTATCTAAGCTGCCCTTAGGTCCCAAACCAGACTCATCTGCTCTCCAACACTCAGAATTTCACTTTTTTTATGTCCAACCCACAGCAGCTGCGAAAGTTAAGCTGGATCCGCTATCTTTGGGAAAATCCTCGGGCCTCCAGCCCAGTTCCAGAGGTCATGTGCTTCATCTGAACTTGCCTCCCAAAAAACCAGCTACACATTAACTCCAGCTGCAGTCCCCAGTTCATGGCCACAGCAGTGACCTGCTTGTTTCTGCTTTTTATGTTTCTTTTCAGAAAAGTTTCATCTGAATTTTGAATGAAGAAATCCCAGTGAACGTGGGGGGTTTATCTCACATTTTCCTCCTTACAAAACAAACATTTGGATTTCTTCATCTGTCCATCTATTTTGCCAAGGGAGGACACTTTAATCCCGTGGCAGATCCCAGAAACAGCCTGTCTTGCTCTAGACAGAGGAAGAAGAGCCTGAATGAGGCCTGAAACTACAAGGATTGAATTTGAGACCAGTGTTTAAGATTAATAGCCTCATGTTTAATTATCTACACAACAGGAACCCACCAAGTATTCCAATACATGGATTGAATAAAGATGAGGCAGGATTCTTCCCAGATAAAATCCTCTAGGATTTCTCTACCTGTACAAGGCTGAGTGAATGAGTTATTCCTGCAAGGAAAAAGCACTTTTTTAAATGATTGGATCACAGTTCTGCATCTTTCAAATGAAACAGAGGAGGTTTCAATCTTTGGTCACATTAAATGGCACAAACACAAGCTTTGCTTCTGAAAATTGACATTTAACTTGCAAATAACCCCAGTCCTGGGTTTTCCCTGCTTCCTCAGGACAAAACAGGAACAAAGCTGTTCCAGTGGGATTTGATAGGATCTTGCTGAAGAACATAAATCAGCCTGTGCTGCTCCTGGATCCTTACCTCCACCCTGATTTGAATTCTGTCCTCAGTAACATCCAGCACTTCAATTAATGGCTGCCTTTCCAGTGCTGATTGGGAGCAAGGGGAAGGGCAGAAAGCAGTGCCTAGAAATCCATCAACGTTCTCCTCACTGACAAACAACCTTTCCTAAGGAAAAAAAAGAGAAAACAGCAGGTTATGTTCTTTTTGTGGGTATTTGGGCCAAGAACTCGCTGCAAAGAAAGCCAGGACAGCGATTCCCAAGTTTCACAGCACATTCATGGCTTGACAAAGAAATTCTAAGCCAGACATTCAAAGAACGAGGTGAAATTAATTAAGACCAGTGCTTAGCTAATTTTGCTTCAAAGTACTAATATGCATGGTATCAAATAAAAAGGAAATGCTATTTCTCTCTTTGGATGGGTGAATAACACAGAGATTTAGACTCTCTCTGAAAAATTATTTGTACTGACCTGGTTCCACCATCCTCACCTGTCCTAACAGCAGGAAGGTGTTAGACTGTGGTGGATTTGTCTCCTGTCTGTCTTTAGGAAAACACAAACACCTCCTTGGAGAGGCACTGCAGGATCCTCACTCCAAGATCAGATCTGGAACACTCAGGGCTGGATCCATTTCACACCCAACCACTGAGGCTGCTCTGATCTCCACGCAGCCAAACCAGTTGGGGAAAAAAAACAAACAAAAGGAGAGGGATCCCCGGGCAGAGAAACAGCCTGGGGTGTGTTTCCAGGATGTTCATAAACACAACCTGAAATGTGTTGCTACAGGTTTAGAGATTTAAATCAGTTACAGGTAATTAAAGGTCCTAAAATATATCCTGGAGGGGCTGTTTCATAGGACCTGCAGAGCTTTCCCTGTCCTTGGGTTATTCCTACATCATCTGTGTAGGCTGAGGCTAAGGACAGACACAATAAAAATAGTCTGACCTAGAGGAGTAGTTTAGGTTCTGGGAATTACCTTCCTTATTTAATTGGAAATAACAGGGACAAGTTGCAAACCTTCCACATTAAGTCACACTTTTCAATTTCTCGGTCCAGTTCAACCCTCTTGTCAATCCAATGAAAGTTACATTCAATTATCACTGACATCTTGCAGACCGAGAAGCAAAAAGGCAATTCTGCACATTTTTGGCCCCCTGTGGATGGAGCCTTATGCACAGCCAGATGTCACATTGTGTCTGAGGTACAAAATTTAACTGTCATCTTGAAAAAAAAACCAAACAAAAACCCCACAAACCAGGATTGGAAAAATAAGCCAGAGTCCTATTTTTTCCACTAGTTAAATTAGAAATCACAATATGGAAAGTCATAACAGACATACTGTTGGTTTTCCAAGGCAGAGGATTGGATTCATTTTCTATCCAGAAAGATTACAATCCAGGCAAAGAGCCAGCACTGGATGCTGGGATGGTTTGGGGAGAGATTAAAGTGCAGCAGAGCTGCCCTGACTGAAAACCCTCTCAGAACATCCCTATTTCTTGCATTTCTCCATGCAAAGCCTAAAATTCTTATTCCCTCGTGCTGCATCCTCTCCTGCCTGCCAGAGAGGGATCTGCCAGAGCTTTAGGCTGTGGAAATACTCTGCAGAGCTCAGGGGAAGATGTCAGAGTACAGGAACGAGGCAGGGGCCGCAGACACAAAATCTGTGCAGCACCAAAACTCCCACAAGCTCCTGAACCCGATCCTTGGGCGGCTCAGGAGGAGAATTCCCAGCTCTGCCCTGGAATGTTTGGCCCACAGAGCACAGAGAGCTCAGCCTCTCCTGGAGGGGATTTGGGATTTTGGTGCCCTGCCTGCACTTCCAAAGCACTTCCTGACCCAGCTGAAATCCAAGTCAGGGAATCACGGTTTGGGTTGGAAGGGACCTGCCAGCTCATCTCATTCCAGCCCCCTATCCAATGGGGTATTTTCAGGAACTTTCATTACTTTCCACTAGACCAGGTTGTTCCAAGTCCCATCCTACTTTTTCTCCATAAAATGAGGAAAAGAATCTTTTTTCCCCTCTGAATCTGCATCTGGCCCCCGTGGCTGTGTGAGGGACACCCGCTCCTCCTCAGCGCAATCAGGACTCGGCAGAATGTGCTGAACCTTTCTGGAGAATTTTATCCTAATTAAAAACAAAAGAATTTGTTTTCTTTGAAGAAAACATTGTTTAAAAAACTAAAACTTTCCTATTAGCAGGAGAGGTTCTTCCCCCAGAGCACTGCCCAGGGAATGGTGACATTCCCAAGGCTGCCGGAGCTCCAGGAGGGTTTGGACACTTCTCCCAGGGATGCCCAGGCTGGGATTGCTGGGGTGTCTGTGCAGGGCCTGGAGCTGCCCTGGATGATCCCTGTGAGTCCCTTCCAGCTCAGGATAGTCCATAATTCTATGATTAATCAGTACTTTAAATGAGGATAAAAAGTAACCGCTTGTAATGTCGCTCTGTTAATTCTGAATCATTACTGCAAACCAATTTTACCAAGTTTCAGCCCAGCCCAACTCTGAATTTTTGTAAATATTTACCATTTTACCCCATCCCTACCCCGTGGCCTGCCATAAATCATGGACCTGGGATGTGTTTGTTGTCAATGATTATCATTAGCCTGTTCCACCAGCCACTGTAACTCAGACTTTGCATTCACGGGAAGCACACACCAAGGCATTTATATTACTGCAGATGTTATCAGAGCACAGACCTTGGAAAAAAATGATTCAGGAATTTATTCTAAAGCCTGCTCTGCCTTCCAAGCCAGAGCAAACAGAGGACAACCATCTGCAGCTGATTTCAATGACCCTGTAAAATAATTCTTCAATTTAAGCCGTTTATTTTCTGGTATTTATGATGTTCTCTTAGCAACTTCGAATTTAATTTGTTTTTCCCTGCACACACTGTCATCTGCTGTTTGGTACACACTCATTTTTCCCTGTGACTAAACTGAGACCAAATTAACATAAACCTTAGCAGGGATGACTTTGGTTTCTAGAGCACTTCATCATTCAAACCCATCCTTGTGTCTCACAGCACCGACGGCGCAGAGCCGGTCCCCTCACGGCTGCCCCCAGCACTCAGATGGGTTTATTCCGCTTTAATTTATCCAAATTGAAGACAGTTTCCATCCAGAGTTACCTCCCACGCAGGCTGTGAGTTTGAAAAGCAGGACAGATTTCAGGCTTAAATTATTTTTGTGGTTCCTGTAATGAGAGGATCAGGGAATCTCAGAATGGTTTGGGTTGGGAGGGGATTTAAATCCCATCCAGTTCCAAGCCTGCCATGGGATCCGCTATCCCAGGCTGCTCCAAATCCCATCCAAACTGCCCTTGGACAACTCCAGGGATGGAGCAGCCACAACCTCTCTCATCAAAACACAACAATTCATGCCAATATGGAAAAGGACCTGGATTTCCTGACCTCTGCATTTGTGGGGTCCCAGCACAAGCCAGCTCTGAGACCTGAGAATTTGAAACTCAAAGTTTTGGTACCTGTAGTGAAATGAAAACTTTTCCAAGGTGCTCATGACTGCAAAGATGAAACAGCTCCAAGGAAGCTTTGATGAGCTTCATCAGTAGGTTAATAATGTTTCCTGACATAACTGTTTTGTGTAGTCACGTTATTCCCAAAATGCAGCTACCAATTAAAGACTATTCAGAAATGAGTTTGTTTTATAGCAGAAGCAAACTAATTATGATCCTTAATGTAGCTTGGGGAAGAGATTACTTTGAAATATGTGAAGTAATAAGTTTGTTGTGTTCTCCTTCTTTGTCCTTCTCTGACCTCCCAAAAAACTTGCCAACAGTCTTGAAATGCTGAGCACAGAATTAACTGAACCGAAAATAAACTGTTGTAGGATTACATTCAACAGCCCCAGTTTCCAGCAGCATCTTCTTAGAAGTAACCCCTGACTATTACAATAAGTCTTTATAGTAGCTTGGAAATTGAAAATTAGAACTCTGACTTCCAAAGAAACTGTGCAACAACTCCAAACAGCTTGGAAATGAGGGCAAAACAGCTGTCTGGGAAGGATTTCTCCACAAAAGGCAGCAAAGGTTTAAAACATCCATGTCTTACACTTCCCAACACGGCTCTCAAGGTTTCATGCTTGGTTGATTCTCCAACCAAGGAAAACATTTATCCACCAGAGCCCTAATTCTGAGCTCAGCCAGCCCAGCATAGCCCACAGGGGCACTTGCAGCCCTTGGCCTTTTCCACATGGTCCCAGTGCCAGGAGCAACAGAACTCTGCCACCTGCAGCTCCACACAAGGGATGTGGGAAATTTAGATGGGATATTGGGAAGGAATTCCTGGCTCTGAGGGTGGGGAGGGGCTGGCACAGGGTGCCCAGAGAAGCTGTGGCTACCTCTGGATCTCTGTGAGTGTCCAAGGCCAGGTTGGATCAGCCCAGATCACCTTATCCCAGCCTCTTCTAGGGGGCACTTAATCATCCCAGAATCCTGCAATGGTTTGGGTTGGAAGGGACCTTAAATCCCCCCATCCTAGCCCTGCCATGGCAGGGACAGCTCCCACTGTCCCAGGCTGCTCCAGCCCCAGTGTCCAGCCTGGACTTGGGCACTGCCAGGGATCCAGGGGCAGCCACAGCAAATCTGGCAATTCCAGCCCAGCCAGAAATTCCCAATTCCCAATATCCCATCCATCCCTGCCCTCTGGCACTGGGAGCCATTCCCTGTGTCCTGTCCCTCCATCCCTTGTCCCCAGTCCCTCTCCAGCTCTCCTGGAGCCCCTTCAGGCCCTGCAAAGTTCTCTGAGCTCTCCCTGGATCCTTCTCTTCTCCAGGGGAACATTCCCAGCTCTCCCAGCCTGGCTCCAGAGGGGCTCCAGCCCTTGCAGCAGCTCCATGGCCTCTCTGGACCTGCTCCAACAGCTCCACATGTGTTTTTTACCAGCTGCTTTCTGAAGGAAAAAGCAACAAAAAGTTTCCAAAGGGTCTCCTTCACAAGGCACTAGTGGCTGTGCCAAGCAGAAAAATCAAATCCATGTAGAACATCCTGCAATGAGGCCTCAACACTCCCAGGAAAGTTAAACAAAACTTCCCTATCTCTGAGAAATTCCCATTTGCATCCCTCACACAGCGTAACTCAGCCTCAGCTCCAAGCATGAACTCCTCAGGAATGTTCAGTATAATCTTTTTCAGCCTGTAAATGTTAAAAAAGCAATGCATAGGAAAGCAGAGGAAATATTTCCTCTGTTTTCCTCTGCTCCCTGCTGTTCTCTGGAGCCCCGTGGGGGTTTACGTGAGTTAAATCCTGATATTCTTTCTCCCTAAGATCTGAGGGGATCTTTTAGGAAAGGGATGGGCTGGCTGCAGTTCCCTGCCCAGCCAGGGGAGCCCAGGGGGAACTGACCAGAGGACTGAGCACACATCCTCTGAACAAACCCATTCCAGGCCTCTGAGAAGGGCAGGAAGGGTGGATCAGCCTAAAAGGGAATTCCTGCATGAACCAGTCTTTTTCTAATCCCATTAAAAGGAGCAGACACGACCCCAAAACTGCTGGCAGAATTAATTACCTGCCAAATGGGTTTCACATGCTCCCAGAACTGAGCCCCCAAGTCTCAGCAGCCCAGTACACCCCCAGAAAACTGCTTTTTATTTCTGTTACCAATCGAGCATTTAACCCCAGGAGGCCAAACATTCCAAGACGTTCCAAGTGCTTTCCAAAGGCACAATTTCCATAATTGCTCAGCTCCAGCACTACCATAAACCAGGACACACCGGGACACGTTCTCAGAAACCCTGCCTGGCAGGATTACAGATTTTATTAATGGTTATTTAACTCCCAACCATTCTTCCTTCATCATTTACTCCCCAGGCTGTGTTGTCTGCAAATGAAGGGGAACCCTCTGATGCAGGAGTTTCCCAGGCCTGAATTCCCAGGATTTAAGCAAAAGGTGTGGAAGGTTCCAGAGGGTGAACTGCAATGAAGAATAATGGAGAGAGCAAAGCCCTTGGCTGGTATTTCGAGACAAAGGGCAGAGATTTTGACAGTGGGGAAATCAGGCAGCTTCCTCAGGTCATGAGATTATTCCCTGGAAAAACAGGGCCTGGAGCAAGGTCAGCACTGTGGTCTCTGGTGCAGTGACTGAGCACCAGAGCAGCGACAAAAGGTGGCTTTTAAACACCTGAAATATGTGACCCTAAGCACACAGCGTCCAAACTTATGGAATGTTTATTTTTATAGGATTTCTGGTCACCATAACAAGCCATAGAATCAAGAGGATGGAAAAGACCACCAAGATCATCGAGTCCAACTGCAGTGTGGACATTCTGCTTTGGCCAAGGAGTGAAACTCCTCACAGGTGAAGTCCAGGGAAGAGCAGGGCACTGTAAAGATTTCCTGAAAAGAGGCACTTGTTGGGGTGGGAATTCCAACTGCTCGGCATCTATGGAAACTGAGCTCTAAATAGATCATCTTCCAGCACAGGGATTCAGCCACAGCTGACAACAAAAGGAAAAGCAGCTCTTGAAGTTCTGTTTCAATCACGGTGACCTACAGATAAGCTCAACTCATTCTTCTACCAGTACATGGATCAGACCAACTTCCAAAAAGGAACATTCAATGGGAATGATTTGGGCAGGCAGGCTCTGGAATCTGTTCCATGAAACAACACATGGAACACAACCCTCGGCCTCCAGCAGGAAGCAACTTCCCAGAATAGAGCAGAGCAGGAATTCCATAGCTGTTAAAAACATTCACCAGGTTGGACAGGGCTTGGAGCAATCTGGGATAGGGGAAGGTGTCCCTGCTCGTGGCAGGGGTGGAATTGGTTGAGCTTTAGGATCCCTTCCAACCCAAACATTCCATGATTCACTTCTGCCAGGCACCATTCTCTGGCAACGCTGCTGTGGGAGAAGAGATGACCAACAAGCAGTTTGGGAGGTGCAGGATAAAATTCCTGCTCCAGGACAAAAATTCCTGCTTGCCTCAACCCCAAAAACTCCCCAAAGGCATTTATTTACAGGGCTCTGCACTCTGCAATGACTGATGTGACTCGTTACGGGTCTCAGTGCAACAACCACAGCTCTGATTTATGGCATGAGACTCAAGGCAGAAAAACCCCAAGGTGGCATCAGACAAATTGAAGAAATCAATATAAGCAGAAGAAAAGTGACCAGGAACAAATGGTTAATGGCCAGAAGGCAGCATCTAATAGTGGCTCTAATTAAATATTCATTTTTCTCCCTTCAGTCTGAGCGAGTGCAGCTCTCAGGCACTTTGGGGAAATAGCACAGATTAAAAGAAAAGCAAACAGGACGAATGACTTCAGTTTATTTCTCCTGCTTCAATTTGCAGGCCCAGTGTCCAAAAGGACTGGAGGCCAGGAGAACCTCTTGGAGTCTGTTGTGAATGAATGGCCGGGAAACTGATGACTAATGCCCAATCTCTTTCTTCTACTCCACCCAAAACATTTTGCAATATATAATAAAATCAGCACATTCAAGGGGTTTTTTTATAACTCACAAAGCCAAAAATCTCATTACTGGGTAGTCTTTTAACAACTTTCAATCACAAAATGTTCCTCCAATTGCAATAACAAATCCATATATACCAAACTTCTGTTAGTGCAGCCACCAACCCAGCACCACCACCATGTTCACCACTAAACCACGTTCCCAAGTGCCACATCCACAGGTTTTTTGAGCCTTTCCAAGGATGGAAATCTCACTGGCTCCACCAGTGCCCTGGGCAGCCTCTGTACCTGCATAGAAACCAGGCAGGAGTTTACAGAGTGGCTTTTTTGACGTGGCAGCAGCAGGCAGTGCCAGATGCCAGCAGTGAACAGCAGCACTGAGTGTTCTGTGGCCCCACTTGCACAGACTTGCAGGCTCCCGCTCCGGTAAAAGCAAAGGAAATGCTCTGCAAACAGCTCAGCGTGGGTGGTTCTCCATAAATTCATCATCTTTGATACTTCCCCGAAATAATCAGCTCCTCCTTCACAGGAATTGCTGTTGTAAAAGGTGTGCGGCTGCTAAATGGGAAATTCAACATGGTTTCAGCTGCACAAACACTAATTGGATAAGTACCTTTCAAAATCATCCACAAGTCACTTCTAGTTGTAGGGATGGAGCAATTAAGCTGCTCCAAGCCAAGTCTATCCCAGTGGATACGCTTGAAGCCTGCCAGCATCCTGGACTTGCACTCCCAATGCACGTGATCCAAACTGCAGAGGTTTTATTGCTCTCATCTCCAGCCAAACTCCAAATCCCATGGCTGGAAGGTTACACAAGAGCTGTGCAGCTTTAATCGCTGCTCAAGGGGAGCTGTGTGGAAGTCTGAGCTCGCAGAGGAACGTGGCTCCCCACAAAACTCGTGTGAGTGGTTCTGGACAGTGTCACAAGGCGGGCAGCCCTTTGGGGACACTGGATGCAGCCACCCCACTTTCTCCCACCACAGGAGCATCAGTACCCAACAACCCATAAAATCAGAAAATCCTAAATTAGAATCATATTCAGACAGAGCAGGTGAAGATTTAACCCAGAAAACTGGGGCAGATCATAGCTGCTGCTTGCTGTTCTGCTCTGGTTGAACTAATGGGTGTTCCTGTGGCTGTAAATGGGAATTCTGTCCCAAAACACAGACACAGGGACACTGTCCCTACGCTTTTTGAGGGTGTATGCACACGTGTGCAAGCCTGGTGTATCATAAACCTCGTTCTTTGTGTGAACAGGCTGCACGAGCAACTTACACAGCTTTAAAAGTGAACACTAAGGACACTTAGTGGATATAGGCACCGTTTTCATCCATCACCAGAATTTCCCTTAGAAAAATATTTGTATGGGAGGCAGAAGTCATTCCAATTCCAAGGATGAAGGGGTCAGCTCCATGGCGCTGCTCGTACGAGACTCGCACAAATCAGGGCACCGCACTGACATCCTGGAGCAGCTCTCGGAGGAAGCAGCAACTTCCAGCTGCCCCTGACACCTCCCTGAGACACCACTCACCGAGCAGCAGCCACACCTCGGGCAGGTGACACCCCAAAGGTGGCCACTGTTACCTGCAGAGCGGAGGGGTCGAGGCCGAAGCTGAACTTATCCCAGAGGCCGGTGCTGCCGGGGGCCTTGGCGAGCCGCACCACGGCGTTGTGGGCAGAGAGGCTGACGCTGCTCTCGGGGCTCAGCAGCGCGGCTGCGGGAGGGAAGCGCAGGAAGAGGGCGAAGGCAGCGGTGTCGCTGCAGAAGCGGAGGCTGTAATGGTGCGTGCCCACATCGCCGTGGAGGCTCTGGGGCTGGATGCCGGGCACCAGCAGCAGCAGGGTGAGGGACGCCTCGTCCTGCCGGGCACGGAAAGGAGGGCACTTGGCCGTCTCCTCGGGGGCCGGCGGAGGGGTGTCCCCCGTGGGCACGGCCGGCTCGGGGCTGCCCATGGGGGAAGCGGCACCGGAGCAGGGCGGTGGCGGGTCCGGGGGCTCGCTGGGTGGTTCTGCGGGTGGATCAGCGGAGGGTTCAGAGGGGGGGTCAGTGGTTGGAGCAGCAGGGGGTTCAGAGCTTGGATCAGTGGCAGGTTCAGCGGGGAGTTCAGCGGGGGAATCAGCAAAGGGTTCAGAGGGATCCACTGGGGGTTCAGTGAGGGGTTCGGCGGGATCAACGAGCGGGTCACAGAGTGGTTCTAAGGGCAGTTCAGCGAGGGGCTGGGCAGATGGATCACAAAGTGCCTCAGCCGGGGGTTCGGCGAGTGGATCACCGGGCTCCCCGCCGCCACACGTGCTCCGGGCCGCGCCGCCAGGGCCGAGTTCCGGAGGAGGAGCCGCTCCGCCGCCCGCCTCTGCCGGCCCTGCCTCCGCCGGCTCCTCGGCTGCGGGCCCGGCCTCCTCCCGCCGCTCCCGCGGGCCCGGCGGCGGCACCACGGGCAGCGTGACCTGCAGCTGCCGCTGGGCCCTGTTGAAGGTGGCCCGCCCGCCGCTCTCGTCCACGTCGTACGGGAGGGGGAGCCGCAGGCGGTAGGCGGGACACCGCGAGTCCAGCCGCAGCTCCCGCCCGCGGATCTCCAGCTCCGCCTGCTCGGCAGAGCGCAGCAGCGGCAGCTCCACCGTCACCACCAGCTCCCGCGGCACCGGGCTGGGCGCCGAGTCGCGGCTGTGCCGGTAGTCCTGCAGGTCCACGTAGGAGCGGTGGCGGATGCTCCAGCGCGGCGTGGTGGGGCCGGAGGGCGGCGGGGGCGCGGCGGGCGAGGAGCCTCTGGCGGCGGGCGGCTTTGGGGCGGCGGCGGGCGGGAAGGGGAAGGGCGGCAGCGGGGACTCCCCGTCGTCGGGCGGCTTTGGGGCGCCGCCGGGCAGCGGGGAGCGGATGACGGGCGCCTGCGGGACGCCTTTGTAGGAGACTCCTCGCAGGACGGTGGCGTTGTTGCGGTCCAGCCGCACCCCGCAGCGGCTCTCCACGGCCTCCAGCGCCGTGTCGCAGAGCAGGCGGCGGAAGCGGGCGCTGCGGGCGGCCAGGCGCAGCGCGGCAGGGTGGAACACCACATCGTACAGGAGGCGGCGGCGGCCGGCGGGGCGCAGCTCTTCGCGGCCCGGGGCCAGGCTGTAGGGCAGCTCCCAGCGCTGCCCGCCGCGCTCGGCGCGGGCCCGCGGCTCCCCCATCAGCGCGTTGCTGCACACATTGATGTAGCAGCGGCGGGAGCCGTCCTGGCTCGTCCGCAGCACGAAGCCCGGCGTGGGGTGCACGAAGCGCACCTCAACGCCGCGCTCCCGCTCCAGCGCCGCCACTTCCTCCTCGTACAGCCGGCGCTGCTCGGGGTCGGTCAGCTCGGCCGTGTACTCTGCGAACAGCGCGCGGAACCGCTCGTCGCGGAAAGCGCGCTGGAGCCGCTCGGCCTCCTCGGCGCTGAGGTCCAGGTCCTGAAGCCGCCCCGCGCCCGCCATGGTCCCGGCACGGCCCGGAGCGCCGCTGTGGGGACGCTGAACAAGATGGCGGCCGTTGCTGTGGTGACGGTAAACAAGATGGCGGCGTCGGGGCGCCGGTTACTATGGAGACGGCAAACAACATGGCGGGCTGTCCCTCAGGGCCGAGGCCTCTCCATCTCTCCCCTCAGTGGTTTCCGGACATCACCCCTGGCATCAGCAGGGTTGGGTTGCCATCGTTAACAAAGTTTATGTTCTGTCCCCGTCCCACAGCTCTGAGCTCCAGGGCTATCCCCTCACAGAGCATTTTTAAATCAGCAGTCCAGTCTCGTACGGGACCCAGGTTCCATCCCGGCCCCGCTGTCCCCTCAGAGCCCGTGTCCTGCTGTCCCTCCTGTTCCTGCCCTGAGCCATGTCAGCCCAGCGGGCTGTGACACAAAGGTTCCCCTCTGTGGCATACCTGGCCTGGGCACCTGGGGCAGCCCCACTCTGCTCTCCGTGCCCACAAGCGCCTGGAGCAGGGGTTGGCTGAGTTTTTTGCTCTTTCCCACTTCCCTCCAAGATTTCCTCCTGCCAGCCTTCTCCAGAAGTTCTAAAGGATCATGTTTCTGCCTTTAGCACTCCCTGTCCTGTCTGCATAACACCATCTTCACATAGGTGCTGCCATTATAAAACACCTTGCAGATCTTCCCTGGGCATTTCCCAGACAAAGAAAAATCCTTCCCCCATTTCCAAACTTCCTTTCTGATCACCAGCAATGCAAGTTCTCTTTAATTCCTTTTTTTTTTAAAGATGCTCCTTTCCTGTTCTGATGCAGCTGGTTCATCCACTTACCTTTTTTATGTTTTGTCAATTATTTTTCATTCTGACTTTACAACTTAACTGACACCAGTGTCTTTTCCTGTAAAAGTTTATTTGTGTACAAAACAATTCGGTTTTGACTTGGACATTTATTATAAAAAGTCCAAAATGAAACTAAGGCACGTAAAAAATGAGCTACTGTTGGCTTCACAGGGGTTCACTGCTTTTCAGTGCCACAAAAATTCAGAGTCCTTGAAGCTTGCTGAAAATACAGTAGAAAAGAAGAAAAACAGTACTTAGAAGGTTTCTTTTAAAAAGAGTTCACAATGCTATTCTATTTCTTTATCTTGGAAAGACTTGATAATGTTTTCAACTATTTAAAGACCTAAAGTATCTCATGGTGTGATATTTTTTATAGTCAAGTAGAAGTTAAATGGGCTGACCTATTATTAATTCCCTGGGAAGGCCTTTCCAACAAGGAGAAGATAAATTTATGCTTTTCCTAATGGGTTATATACCATCATTATTTGAAACATTTTAATACTTTTTTGGTGTTGCAGCTGGCTTTTTTCCAGTTGGTGGAATGAACAAGTGCAGATTTAAAAATATGTGACATCAAAGCCTGCAAGTGGCTTCTGGGCTTGATGATTATCACAAAATGAAGCAAAAATTGTTCCTAAATTTAATTAATTTATGTAATCATCAACCCCAAATCTGCTTCCCAATTAGATCTGTATCATTGAAAATCAGCCAGTTCAGTCATCTCTCCTTTTACTTTTGGATTGTGCTTCCCATCATTGATATTTGTAATTTCTAAATTTATTGCTTTAGTTCTGGGCATTTGGATTTGTTACACTGCCTAAGTATGAAGTGCAAGTGAAGCTGCTGGAATATTCAAGTATTCCAAATTTGCTGTGATTTTTAGCCTGATAATCAGAAACTAAATTTATTGCTTTAGTTCTGAGTATTTGGATTTGTTACACTGCCTAAGTGTGAAGTGTAAGTGAAGCTGCTGGAATATTCAAATATTCCCAATTTGCTGTGATTTTTAGCCTGATAATCAGAAACTCAGCACATCAGAAAAATCTATTTACCTGTCTTCAACTGTCTTGTTGGAGGGGTAGAACACCTTGAAGGAAAATCCACTTCTGGGAAACGAACCCTGTGAAGGAAAAGGGGGGAAAAAAATCACATTTGTGTGAGGAAAATGCAGTGCAGGGAGTGAGGGAGCTGGGATTTGAGTGCTCAGGGAGTCTCACAGGGTTGATGCAGAGGCAGTCACTGTTGGTGACAGTGAAGGGGTCGTGTTTGTCAGCGGTGACGAGCAGGTCTGGCACGGGATAAACCCTCAGGGAATAATCGTAGGCCCAGAACACGGGGCTGACGTTCAGTGGCAGCGGGCTCAGGTGTCCCTGGGATAAAATGGTCTTTACAAACTGCAAAAAAAAAAAATAAAACCCCACAAACACTTGGTTTGAAACAGTTAAAGCATTTACAAACTGTAAAAAAAAAAATAAAACCCCACAAACACTTGGTTTGAAACATTTGAAGCATTTATCCCCTGGGATAAAATGGTCTTTACAGACTGCAAAAAAAAAAAAAAAAATAAAATAAAACCCCACAAACACTTGGTTTGAAACATTTGAAGCATTTATCCCCTGGGATAAAATGGTCTTTACAGACTGTAAAAAAAATAAAAGCCCACAAACACTTGGTTTGAAACATTTGCTGCAAGCTCAGTTCGTCTCTGCACGTGCTTAATGAAGTGTGTTTGTAATAATAACAATAAAGAAGCTTTTGGAATCTGGAAATGTTTGGGGGTTTTTTTGTATCTCATTCCTTCTGTTTATTAATGATTTCAAGAGTAAAGCAGTGACTCTCCTCCAGCACTGAGCTGCTCTTTCCTTTCTTGAATTGTGAGTGTTCTAATACACAAAAGCCTTTTTAAAGCACATCAGCCAGTATTTGAAGATGTCAAAATTCTCTCATCAGACTCTCCAGGAGAATCTATTTAGCTGTTCCTCCAGCCCAGAATGTACCAACACTGCCACAACTCTTCATTTTTTGGTTTTTATTTTCCTTATTGCTTTCCAGTTAACCATGAGAGTCACACTTAAAAAGTTTTTTCCCAGAACTGAAGGAATTATTTGATTCCCAGATGATTTTCCTCTCCCAGTGACAAAATTTCCCTCTATTTATTTACACTAATGGCTGAATTAAAATAGGCAAAAAAGGCAGAGGAAAGGTGGAGCATGCAAAAAACAACCTGCAGAAAGTGCTGCAATTCTACATTTCTTTCATGATTCCTTTCTAGAAAACCCTGGATGAGGACAGGGAAGTGTCAGGAATGCAAATGTGCCCACAAAACCGAGGTTCTTCATGGGGTGTTCACAGAGACATTGAGCTAAAACAACTTTCTGAGGCAAGCAAACAAAAAAAACTCCTGTAAAATAAATAAAACCAGACTCCATCCATCACTGCAACCAGCCAGGACTACCTGGATCGTTCTCATCCAATTAAATCAGTAAATCCCATCAGCTCCTGCTGTGGATTCATTAAGTGGAACCACAACCCAGAGCACTGTGCTGATGTGAAAGAAGCAGAATTTCAATTTCAAGAGAAGAGACAAAACAAGCAGATGAATTTTCGAGAAAGTGACCTGCTGCTTTACTGCAAATGGCACTGGGTAACCCATCAAATCTTTCAAAAATGGGAATTTGCATTCAAATTTGCCTTTAGGAATCGGTGTTTCTTGGCAGGACATCGATGGTTGGTGCACACACAGTTGGCTGCTCTGAAATTCGGTGTTCAAGAGCAGCTGCAGTGTGACAGAATCAATCCCACCTTCAACTGTCATGGTTTATTTTGCTGTCAAAACGTGAAGAAAAGTAACAACAGTGAATGTATAAATCCTTCTTACAGCCCCTCTGGGTTACTTGTGCAATGTGTCACGAGAATGAGGATCAGAACCCCCAAAATCCAGTCCTGCTGATCAATAAAATCAAAAATCTTGGCTAAAAGTGCTGGACTTGACTCACTCACATGGTTGGGAATGTCCATGTTGCTGCTTGGGAAGCGGACACAGTTCCTGCACATTTTGTTGACCAAATCTTCCCGAAAAATAATGATTTCTTGGGTGCAGTATTGAATCCTGAGTAGAAAACAGCACTGAAATTAATTCAGGTTAACCTAAAAATGATGCATTACAAAGTTGATCTCCCTCTAATATAGACAATGGAATGAAAATAATACTTTCCCTTCTGATTCAGAAAAAAACATGATGCTTTGGAGCAGAGTTTTTATATTCAATATCAATTTTTTTAGCACTACTTCATTTCTTCACTGATTTTTTTCTGTCTTAATGTATTTAAAACTAGTTACAATTCATGCAACTGAAGAATTCTATTGATTTGAAAAATGTAAATTTCCCCAAAAATCTGTAATATTTCTGGTTTTGAAAATGATATTAATGCACATAATTTAGTGTTTAAAAAAATATTTTTAAAAATATTAGCAGTTACATGGTTACCTGCAGGGATTTGTGGTGAAAACTGAAAATGGCACCAGCTGTCTGAATTCCTGAGTGATATTTTCAGCCAAGGGAGGTCTAAAATAAATAGCAGAGGTATCAGCAAAGACTCTTACCATCTTTAACTCAAATTTCACTCAAAATTCCAAGACTTGAGGAAAGGAAGCAAACTGACCTTGGTAAAATAGACCCAGGCCCAGGATCTTCAGGACCAGGGACAAACACAAATCGACTACTGCAAAAAATAAAAAATAAAGTTCAACAAATCTCTTTTGTATAAACTGATCCTAAAAACTAGGTCTGATGTTCTGAATTCAGAGAGCAGGAGCCAGCAAAGTATCCCAGGGAGAGCCCTTGGCTCCCTCATTAGCAGTTTCCATGCCCAAGTTATTTTAGATAAAATCAGACTTATCCTGCTCCCAAACAAACCTGCAGGCCTGTTACAAAACCAGCTATTTATCTGATCACAGCTGGCTCACAAGACAGAGAAAATAGGGTAACTCTCAGCTTCTTCAAGTAATTAAAAGCTTCACAAAATAAACAGATTTTTCCCTTGCTCTGTACCTTTTATGGATGCTGGGATATTCACATATAATATCTGCCAGAGCTTTCAAAGAACCTGGGAAAAACAGGACACGACACCTGGTTAGAAACCAACACACCTTGGGTGAAATCCCACCTCTGCTGCAGTGCCATGAAAAAATAAGGGTTTGTTTTCTGCTCTCTTCATTTGTTTGCCATCGTTATTTTAATTCAGTGCACACGTCTGGCTGTTTACAAGGACTTGCCTACCTTTCAGGGACTGGATTTGATTTTTGCCATATGGTGCAGATGAAAAATTTCCACAGAAGAAAAAGCAGGTGGGAGGTGCAGAGGAATAACCTGGGAAAAGAGAGGATCTGTGAGTGTATCCATTCACTGCAGCATCTTCCAGCACTCAGCCCATTCCAGGAAAAGCAGGAACTGAAACAGCACTTCAAGCTCTGCTGCTATTAATACACCTGAGTGATTTTCTTGATCTGTTTTTAGCTCCAAAAGGTGGTGGCAACGTACAAATGTCACTTTGAGGGAGCCCTCTGGCATTTACAGGCTGAGTTCCAGCAGTGTTTGTGTGTATCCAACTGCTGACCCAGTCAGAGGATTCTACAGCGTGCAATTATAATAAATAATGCCATTTTAAAATGTATTACTGCCTTCAAGAGGAAAACAGCAAGCAGGCAGCACTGGATTGCTATTAACCTCCATGATCATTCCAATTTAAGGGCTCTCCCAACATCCAATTCCCCCTTTGGCATTATAAAGCAACAGTAGCTGGAATTGCCTGAGCAGTTGGAGGATCTGATGAGAGCTCACAACATCACCCATCACAAGGGGGGGAAAAAAGAAACCTGATTCCCATCCCTGAAATAAAAATAGAAACAGCTACTCAGGCATTCATCTCACATCCCAGTTACTCTCCATTTTCCTGACACACTTGGATTTACTTCACTGGTTTTCAAAGGGGCTGGTAAATAGAACAGAATTGCTTATCCCAGAGAAATGGCTCATCAATATTTTTCCCTGCTCTCCCCCTCAGCTGCTCATTTCATTTATAATTAAGAAGGTTATCACTTGCCTATTAAAGTCTCAAAATAGCAAATGCAAGGTCTGCATCTCTGCCTGGTGGGTCCAGCACACGAATTTCACTGACCAAAGTCCCTTTCTGCCCTCAGCACTTCCAATCCTGGGTCAAGCCCAGTTTGTCCCCAAGATTTGCTGGCTCTGACCCAGATACTGAACTGGTTTTGTAACTTCTGCATGACTCTGCTAATTTGTGTCCAGTTCCCTTTTGCTGAGGAGCAGTTTCCCAGCCTGAATTCGGTGTTGTTTTTAAACCAGTCGCTCTCTCACACTTCCATTCTGCCTGAGGCATGAGGGACAAGCTGCTCCAAAACTGCTGCAATACAAAGGAGCAATTCATAAATGCCTGTTTTGCCCTGTGTTGTCCACGTTACTGATCCCAGAATCCTGGAATGGGTTGGGTTGGGGCATTAGAGATCATCCCATTCCAACTGCCATGGCAGGGACACCTCCCACTGTCCCAGGCTGCTCCAAGCCCTGTCCAACCTGGCCTGGACACTCCCAGGGATCCAGGGACAGCCACAGCTTCTCTGGGAATTCTATTCCCAGGCCTCCCCATCTTCCCAGCCAGGAATTCCTTCCCAATATCCCACCTAGCCCTTCCCTCTGGGAAGCAACATTCATCTCTCTGAAGTAAGGAGTTGTCTTTAAGAAAAAAACCCAGGAAGAACTTTCAGGAGCAAGGAAAACATTCCTATCCCAGCCCAGAAGATGGCTACTGCTCAAAACTATTTGTACAAAGAATCGATGGAAACACATTATAAAAACAAAGTTTAGAGTGAAAACAATGCTCACCTACCCGAAAACATCGTGTGAAGCTTTTCCAGCACTTCTGCTTGGTCCAGCCACACATCAGACACAAACACAAACATGGCATCTTCATTCTCCTCCTCCAGCTGCTTCAGCTTTGCAGAAGCCTTCACTGACGATGAGGAAGGCCCTCCAAAGAAGTTTATATTCCCATAGAAGGCTCTGCATCATTAAAATGCTCCAGTTAGGATCCCAGAATGGCTTGGGATTAATTAAAAATTAAAATTAATTAAATTAAAAATTAAATTTAATTTCAATTTCATTAAAATTAAAACCTGTCCAATAATTTATTGGAAGGGACCTTAAAGATCATCCCATCTCAGCCCCTGCCATGGGCAGCAACAACATCCACTCTCCCAGGGATCCATTCTCCCAGCAACAAGGAATTATTATTCCCATGTAAGTGTTACCTGGCTTTGCAATTGAGAAGGATTTACATCACAATTTTTATTAATATGCAGCACCCAAAGGCCTTTGGAAGGGTTTTTTCTGCCAACACTACAGACTTTAGTGCCTGTAAGTCCCAGAACTGCTTCCTTAAAATGGTATTTATTTTAAAGCATTTGGAGAGGAGGAAAAATAACATACTTGAATGTCAGAAAAATTACAAAATAACAATGATCTTACTTAGAAACCCATAGGAAAACATGGAGTGAGGCTGCCAAAAGTCACTTTTGTACCTCGTGGTAGCAGAAGGCTCAGTGGGCGGAAATCCAAAAGCGTTCACATGAAAAACTTTATCTTCATACCAACCTAGGAGGTTTTGGAACAGCAAAATAACTTCAGTTTTTCTAACAGCATCATGTCCTAGACATTAGTCAGAGAGTTGGCAACAGTGCTACACTGCCAGCCCCAGCCTCCATCAATCCCTCTCTTGTGGCAGCTCCACAGAACTGGAGCACGGAATGATCCGGGTGGAAAAAGGGCTGAGCAAGAAACCAAGGTGTTTTTTTAAACCCCAGCCACATCTGTGAATGGATTTTCTGCACAGCCACATGAACAACCCCCTCAAGTCAAGGAGGAGCAATGCAGGGGAACAGGAATCATTTTGCTGGCCCTGTCCTGGAAAGGCAACCCCATCCAACTGCTCCTTGTCTCACATCCCACTGTTGAGATCAGAAGGAACAGTAGGGATATTTATTTATCCCCACTCTCATTTCTGCTCCCAACTTCTACTTACAAACATAAAACATGCTAGAAAAAAGACTGAGATCATGGATCTTGCACAGAGGAACGTTCCACATACAGAAATAGCTTGCTTTTTCTTTTTTTTTTTTTTTTTTTTTTGCTAAAAGAAGGCTCCAAAACTGCAAGCCCTTACATCATCCTAATGAGAAGCCTCATTAAAGGACCAAAGCCTTGCCAGCACAAAGCAGCATTTTCAGATTGTTAAATCATTCCCTTGGTTATTCTAGGCTGTTTTCCTAATCCAGCCATAACTTCTCCAAGCATGCTGGGGCCAACCCTCCAAGCTGCTCCAGACCCTCACATCCCCCAACACCCACAAATTCCTCCTTTCTGCCTCCAGAGTCCACCAGGTCCCAGAAAAAACTGAAGGCCAAAAATCTCAGTCACTGATGGTCACCAAAACGAGACTTCTCTGCTCAGCCACAGCTTTAACAGAATAGTTTATTACAAGCTAAAAAATAAACCCAGTCTGTTTTACCTTCTGCCAGAACAAAGCAGGATTCAGTGTATAACCCACTGTGGAACTGGTGCAGGAAGGTTAAGGAATGTGTTTTTCTTAGATTTAAAGTAGGTTTTTTAACTAAAATTTGCTTTCCAGCTGGTGTAATAGATCTGGACAGCACTGAAAGTTCACAGGCTGACTGAAGAGCCTGGAAATTCCCTGCTACCTGAGCAGGTAACTCCAGAGAGAGCCCAGGAACTGGAACAGGCTCTGCTTCCATGGGGAGGAAAAGTGAAAGAGAAAGGCAGGAGCTGCAGCAGCCAAGGAATTGGAAATGAAGGAGAAAGACAGAGCTGCAGCTCTCAATATGTAATTTTTAATGGTCAGCATTGATTTACTGTTCAATTGAAAATCCTGCAGGTTTACAGGAAATTCCTCTAGCTCTTCCATCACAGCAAAAGGATATTGCTTTACTAAGGTCCAGCTGGACCACTCCTGTGGGGTCTTCTAGGAAAAATTTCCCCTAAAAAACAGGATTCATTAATAAAGCAAAATATATCAAACACAAAAATGCTTCAATCAGAAGCATCTATCAGTCAGCATTTTAAAATAATTGGGCTGGGTTTAATGGTTTAAGCAGGCAAATAATTTAGTTTATAAATATGTATTTACATTAAGTAAATGTATCTCAGCACTTCCCTGGGAGCTGCTACAGTTGGGATTGCTGGTGCTCCCCTCCCTAAAATCACAGTTCAGGGCATTGGCAAGTCCAAACTCAGCCACTGGAAGCTCCAGCCTCTCAAGCAGGGACATGCCAAAAAACCCTAACTGCTTCTGCTTCCTGACATAAAAAAATTTTAGAGTGTGAAGACAAAGAAAAACATTTCCACACACACTGGCACCAAGTGCTTGTGGAGAAGTCTCTGAGAATGGGTCAAGTGTGAGATATTGAAGTTTTCTCATTTTTTAATGTATTACAGCACCGAATGAGCAGTGATCAGAGACTCCACAATAAAAAGGAACTCACCTCCTTGAGCTGAGTCATCATCCCAAGCACAATCACTTCTTCCATTTTAGCTGTATTGCCCAGGAGAGTTTCAACTGTCTTGAGCTGGGATGGAAGGCAAAGAATCCAGTCAGAAACAAATCAAACTCTCCAGGTGCCTTTTGTCAGGCCAGGCAAAGCCCCACACAGGACTTGGTTTAACAGAAACCCACAATGAGCCAGGCTCATTACAAAAATCACAGCCACATTTCTGAATGGGGCTTAGGAGAAAATTCCCAATAGTGGCTGCTAGCATAAAGAGCTGGTGTGATTTTTTGGATTAAAACTGGACAGAACTCCATTTTTTACCTGGAATTTGCTCTTGCTATCATCAGGATGAGCAGCAACTGGTGAAGGAGTGAACAGCTCATGTCTGTGAATCCTCTGCAGAAACCGAAATTGAAGTGATTCAGTTTAAAAACAAGTGAGTTTGTTAACTTTTAAAAAGCCAGTTTGCTACAAGCACCATGCAAAACACTTCAGAAAGCTCTCACTCTATTTCATCCAGCAACTTTTAATAATTCAGTCCTTTTGACAAGAATTCGTTTCCAAGAAACTGATGACCAATGACACTGGATAATAAAACTAAACCTAAAAAAATGCAGCAGGTGATAAAACCAAGCCTAAAAAAAGCGTCACAAAAGCATCTGTAAGGCTGCTACAAGAAGTTATTTGTGACAGGCTGGAAGGCAGAGGGTTTGTGAGGCAGAGAGGTGCAGCAGCAGGATGTATTTTTGGAAGGAGATGTGGGATACATCCCTGTGGACACCTGCAGAGATTGCTGACCTGCTGGAGGATGGAGTAGCGCTCCCGGAACAGCTCCGCCTTGTCCCTGGCAGTGCCAAATAAACTCGGCCTAGGCAGGTCAGTCATGGACAGGCTGCAAGGAATTGACACAGTCAGAGTTTTAAGAAGGGATATTCCACACATAAAAATGGGTTATTGATCTAAATGGTCTGGGAGGCTGCAAAAGCTGCAGCATGATTTAGGTACTCCCTGAGGGACGTTCCTGCTCAGGATCCTGTGTTTATGCATTTCTGCATCCATTTCATCCCCCTCTAACTCACAGGCCTTGAGATTTATCCTTCCACCCAAAGAGACCTCTGCAGAAATCCATTTTTAAAAAAGCAGTTATGCCTTTAAGCAGTTGTGAACAAAAGCTGCTCCTAATTTTTCTTTTCCGTTTGGAGCTCTCCTTAGAAAACCCCCAGGGCTTCAGGGAGCTGCAAGATTACAGACTAAGAAATAAATACAGGCAACAGACAGATCAAATTTATTAAAAAAATAAATTTTAACAGCCCAATGTGAGAAAAGAAAATAACCCCAAACTACCTTTCGTGATGTATGTCCTTAGCCTTACTGTCTTTTTTATTCATTAGGTGGCATAAACTTGGTTTATGGTCTTAAACATTTATTACCTTTCTCAGGGTTCAGTTGAACAGACCCAAAAGGGAAAGATTAAAACCAGACTTATCCTATAGAAATTGAGGCTTTGCTCTTAAAACAGGAAGTGCTTGAAACTTAAAATATGGGAGACTTACGGCAGAAACTTCTTTCTTTCTGAATTATAAATAAAACGTGGAATGTCAAAGGCTCCAATAATGTTGAAAACATTTTCTCTGAAATGAGAACAGTTACAGCATTAACTGAATGTTACCTTCCAACCACAGCCATTCTGTGACTCCTTGAAGTGAATGAAACAAACTAACAAGTATGTTGGATAAAATGGCATTTGTTTTGTTCACTACCATCACCATTTCTCTTTCTATTTTATAGTCTGTTTTCTATTCTATTTTCTATTCTATTTTCTCCTGCATCTTCTAGTTAAATAATTAAAAGGACTTCTCCCTGTGATCTGTAGAGCTTTTCCCTTCAGGACTCTGCACTGAGAATCTGTACATATGGATTTCTTTCACTTGTGGAGGAAAAAAACCCTACATTAGGTACAAAAAAGCACCAAAAAGGAAAGTCACACTCAAACCATCTGCATTGTAAAGATTCCAGCAGCAAGGAGCAAAGTTAAACCCAAATCTTCTCCATCCTGAGAGGCTGTGGGGTGACAGGATCTAACTGACATGCCCATCAAACCATCTCTTTTCATGCTTTGCATCACGATGTGAACACGAAAGGAAACACATCCATCAGGATCACAAAGTTCTCAGAAACTCCAGTAACTGCTCCACACTTTGTTATCACAGAAAGGAAATCAATCAGGGCTTCAAAAAAACTAAACAAAAAAGCAGGAGCAAGCACCCCACAGGGAAAAATTTTCCAAAGTGCTTTCAGAAAAGAAAGGAACAAAAGCAACCTGAGATAACTTTCATGTAGAGCAAAGCAAATAAAGCATGGCCAGAAGTGCTGGTTAATATTCAACCTGTGGCACACAGCACACACAACCCCAGCAGGTGAATTCCAGCAAGTCAGATCATATCCAGAACCCCCTGGAGGCCCAGCCAGGAGAACAAACGCTCCAAGGAGCGACCTGGAGCAGAGGAAGGCAAAAGCACAGAGCAGTGAGAGGAGCAGGGCAGAAAATGCCTGGTGTTCAGGAGGAAGAAGGAAATGACAGCAGCTCCCAGAACTCCCAGGAGGATTTATAATGTCACCCTACATCGCTTCATCCGCGGCCCGGCTGCATTCCTGGACAGCTGCTTCCACCAAGGGCTGCTCGATCATATTGGATGACACTGGAAAGAAAAATCCCAAGGATTAAACCTGCAGCAAGGAAGGAAGTGAGTCTCCAATGTTCCACCTCAAGTGGCTGAGTCTCCTCACGGGAATACACACAAATAACAGGTGTTTTCTGTGATGACACACAGATGGATCACTTAATATTGCCACCAAAAGGACACATTCCCAGGGAAAAAATACCCCCCACACACTGGGCCCACCCTGAATTCCCTAAACATGGAGAACAAGACAATTACAGTTAATGCAAAGCTGCCAAATATATCTCAAGTGTGTTAGAGCTGAGCTTTCACATTCTGGAGGTTAATTTGGTTCCAGAACATTATCACACGGATTGCTGCCATAAGTATTCCAACACAATTCTGGAGACGGGCACATTGTTGTTCTCATGGATTTAAACCAATAATTGAAATTAGTTTGAAGGCTTCCCCACCCTCCCAGGGAAGAATTCCTTCCCAATATCCCATCTAACCCTGCCCTTTGGCAGTAGGAAACCATTCCTTGTGTCCTGTCACTCCATGTGTGAATAGTGTCTCTCCCATTTTAATATTTAAAATTACAGTTTCAGGTGCAAAGATGTCCAGACAAAGTTTTAGTAACTGTCACTGAAAAATTTGACCGCTCTTGGAAAAGTCAGGATATTCTGCACTGCCAGCTCCTTAAATGGCACAAATGTCTGTTGCTGACATTGCAAACTTGAGTGTTTAACCAAAATAAAAGGCAAAAATATACATTTATCTCAATCAACCCTTTGTCACTACAATGACACCTCAGTGCTTCTGCCGCCAGTAACTGTCTTTGTCTTGATAACATCAGAAATGCCAGGAAAACTGGCTGAAGAAAAAGGAATTGTTTACTTACAAGGCTGTTTTTCAACTGCATCGATGACATTTTCAATTATATCATCAAGTTCTCCCTCACTGGTGGACTGGAAAGCTTCGATGAGATACTTCAGGGCATCCCTAATCCCAGAGGAGAAAGCACAAAAAGCGATTAATATTCAATAGTTTCCACAAACTGTGCTGATTTTGGCAGGTGTGCACATCATCACCACATGGCTTGTGGTTAAAAAGCAGAAATAATTATTACTGCATAACAGCACGTTGGTTTAAGTCAAAGAAGAAAATCACTGGGATTGAAAATATCAGGGGAAAGTCGTGGAGAATCTCAGCTTCATACAAAAATTCCATGTTGGAAGGGAATTCTGGAGACAGAGTGGTCCAACCTTCTCCTGAAAGCAGGGCTTGAGTTATGCTCAAGGACCCCGTGGAGCCAAGCCTTGAGTATTTCCAGTGAGGGAGATTCCAGCACTTCTCCATCAACTTCAAAGTTTAATTACTATTACAATGAAGAATTAAATTAAGCTTGTGCTCGTTGTCTCTTGCCCTGTCACTGTGCATCCTTGAGAACACTTCTCACTTTTAGGAATACTGGGATTAGCTCCTCATGAATCTTCCCTTCCTGAGGCTAAATAAAAACCCAAATCCTTCACATGTTCTCCATGTCACGGTTTTAAAGAATGTTTGTTTGTATATCTAGAACTACTAAAAACTACTCTCTGATCCTCTAATCATGGAATCCCAGAATGGTTTGGATTGGAAGGGACCTTAAAGCTCATCCCATTCCAACTCCCTGCCATGGAATTGGCCCTTCCACTGTCCCAGGCTGCTCCAAGCCCCAGTGTCCAACCTGGCCTTGGACACTTCCAGGGATCCAGGGACAGCCCAGCCCCTCCCCACCCTCACAGCCAGGAATTCCCAGTTCCCAGTTTCCAACCAGCCCTGCCCTCTGGCACTGGGAGCCATTCCCTGGCTCCTGTCCCTCCATCCCTTTTCCCCAGTCCCTCTCCAGCTCTCCTGGAGCCCCTTCAGGCCCTGCAAGGGGCTCTGAGCTCTCCCTGGATCCTTCTCCTCTCCAGGCGAGCATTCCCAGCTCTCCCAGCCTGCCTCCAGAGCAGAGGGGCTCCAGTCCTTGGAGCAGCTCCGTGGCCTCCCTGGATTCATTGCAGTATCTCCATGTCCCTCTCATTTTGGACTCCAAACCTGTTTGCAGTCCTGAAGCTGGGATGTCACCAAAGCAGAACTTCCAGCTCTTCCAGCTTCCCTCACACACCACGGCCTCCAGCCCAGGACCACCTCAACAGCCCCCACAGGATCTGCTGTGGGCACTATTTAAATTCTCAATAATACAGGATTTAGAAATTCGGTTCTTCCCTCAACCTTAGACTAGAGTCTCACATTAAAGATAACAATTTTCTTATTAATGCCATCTGTTGGCCAACCAAACTGGCATTTTGGTTATCAGCCTGACCTTCAAAATGTCTCATCTCATGAACTGTGGAGTCAGGAGTTCTGGACTTGTGCTCCTCTCTAATGAAAGTATCAGGGCACTGTCCAAATTAATCACATCCCATCCACGACAGAAAGAGAATTTAACTGATATTGACACACGAGAAATAAAGGGAAAATAAGAGCAAAGGGAGACCCAGTCTCTTAGAAATCATGACACCTTCCACTGCAAACAGGAATCCCTTTTCATTGACCTTGGCATCTCTAAACAGTACATCCTATTATATTTGGAAATACAGCATCCCTGTCTTTGGAAATGCCATTTCTTCCTCCAGCAAAGAATGCTGAGCACGAGACTGGCAAGCGGAACTCGGAACGAGATTCCAGAGTTGTCAGGGTCAGAGGCAGACAAAAAAACTCAACCAAACACCCGGCACCAGCATCAGGGAGGGTTCCAAGGGGAGACCACGGGCAGCTTTTGGTGGCACCCACGGTTATGAGAGGGATGGACAGACGGAAGGAAGGGGCCCGCAGCAGCAGGACAGGCAAAAGATGGCTTTGGAGGAGCCTCCGGAGGCCTCGCTGAGGGGGGAGGAGGCAGAGGAGGGAAAGGCAGCAGCATATCCCGAAGAGGGGATGCGGAGCGGCCCCGGCCCCATCCCGTCCCACCGCAGCCCGGGCCCGAGGCCCGCCCGGGGCCGATCCCCGCGGGCCAAGCGGGTCCGGAGCAGGATCCAGAGCAGGGTGAGGGCCCGGTGCTACTCACGGGCGCAGGACGAGCCCCCGCAGGCGGAACGCGGAGCTGAGGCGGCGCCGCAGCCGCTCCGGCTCCATGGCGGCGATGGCGCCAAACGCGGCCGGGCCGCCCCCTCAGGCCGGGCCGCCCCGCCGCGGGAGGAGCCCGGCCCGGCCCCGCTCGGCCCGGGAGGGAACGGCGGCGGTGAAGGAGCCGGCCTGGGGCGGCCACAGCGCGGGGGCTGTGCCCTGAGCTGGCGCTGCTGGGGTACCGCGAGTCCTGAGGGCACCTCCGGGACCCTCGTGACAGGAGACATGGAGAGGATGGAGCGTGTCTGGAGAAGGGAACGGAGCTGGGAAAGGGCTGGAGCACCAGGAGAGGCTGAGGGAGCTGGGAAGGGGCTGGGGAATTCCTGAGAGAGCTGGGAAAGGGGCTCAGCCTGGAGCAGAGGAGGATCAGGAGGGACCTTCTGGCTCTGCACAAGTCCCTGGCAGGAGGGGACAGCCGGGGGAGTCTCTGCTCGCAGGGAACAGGGATAGGAGGAGAGGGAACAGCCAGCCTCAAGTTGTGATGAATTTCTCCATGGAAAGGGTTGTCCATCGCTGGCACAGGCTTCCAGGACAGTGGTGGAGTCCCCATCCTTGGAAAGATTTAAACACCATTTAGATGTGGCATATGGTGACATAGGGCAGTGATGGCTTTGGCAGACTCCATGTTCATAGAGGGCCTTTCCAACCTAAACAATTCCCTGATTCAATAAAAAACATTTGCTGTGACTGACACAAGTTACCCAATACAATTATCCACGGTATCACTTTGTTCCTTTACAGGTATTTTAGCTCACAATATTTCTCCCTCCCTTCCCTGTAGGCCCAGCACAGGTTCTTCTGTATCTCCAGTATTCCAGAGTCTCCCACTTAAGATTTTCTTGCCACAAAACATCCATCAAATACATCTAACTCTGAATTGGTCCTGCAAGCACAGGATGTTCTTCAGGACTGTTTTTACACAATCACAGCATCCCAGAATGTTTTGGATGTGAAGAGACTTTAAAACTCATCTCATCCCATCCCCTGACATTGCCAGGGACACTTTCCGCTACCCCAGGTGGCTCCAAGTTTCATCCAACCTGATCTTGGACACTTCCAGGAATCCAGGGACAGACACAGTTCCAGGATTGTGGGGTAGCTGCCTTCTCTCTAGATGGAAAATACCTGCTATTTCATTCAAACACTCATCTCCATCCCTTCAAAGTGCAGCTTGAAGCCACAGAAGGCTCACAAAGCAACTTTAGAATTTGATCGAAAGACTGCAGGGATTTAAAGACAGACAGAAAATGTCAGCTATTTTCTATAGCCCATTCTCAACTGCATAATTTATAATCGCTCCTCATTGGGGAGTGAGCTCATGGGTGAAGCTGCTGCTACTCTCTTCTGAGTAGCTGCCATCTGACAGGTCTCAGATATTTTGGCAGGAAATATGATTCATTTCTCGTCGCAGGCATGCAGCTAGGTGCAGATTATAAGCCCAATTCTTACATAAGTACCTTCATTTGCTAAAATTACTGCTTATTCTCCTTCTAAGAAAACCTGATCTTGCCATTCAGCTCCTGTCTTGCCACATGAAGGAAGGTGCACCTGGAGAAGGGATGAAGGGATGTGCCCCTAGTCCAAAAATAGTTTTCTCTAAAGCTATGACCAAACAGGGAATGTAAAGCACACTCCTACAGCATCCTGCTGGATTTGGGGGCTCTCTTAGGTTGCCTGGAGCCTCCCACCAGAGATATAAAAGTATTCCAGCATGAGCTGCAGCCTTGTGTTTCACTGAGCCATCTGGAGCTCTGCAAGCCATGCCCAGATCTTTGTCTCCATCACCTTCCGTGGCTTTGCTGGACACCACAGCGGCTGGAGAGCAACTGGAGAGAGCCCAGTGGTCCAGGATCAGCCAGCATGGATCTACCTGGATGCAAGGAATTGTTTTGTTACACTGACAAACAGCTCATTTTCATGTCTGTCACTGCTCCACTGGCAAAATCCCATCTCCTGAGACAGCACATTGCAGCTCTACCTGACCTAGAGATCTATAGATAGAGTTTGTCTGCTTCCCATGTGTTTTTTTTACCTTTTCCAAATGCTGACTCCTGCATTTGAACCACCATCCCAATGCACCATCAGTTCATTGCCTCATTTTAGGAGTTCAGGACGGGTGCTGATCTCTGTGCCACCACTGAGAGAATACCTGGAATACCGCTCAGGCTGGTTTAGGTTGGATATCAGGGAAAGGTTCTTCCCCCAGAGGGAGCTGGTCCCCAGGCTCCCCAGGGAATGGTGACATTCCCGAGGCTGCTGGAGCTCCAGGAGTGTTTGGACAGCGCTGCCAGGGATGCCCAGGCTGGGGTTGTTGGGGTGTCTGTGCAGGACCAGCAGTTGGACTGGATGATTCTTGTGGGTCTCTTCTAATTCAGGAGATTCTGTGATTAAATAGTACCAGTTTATCAATGTGAGCAATTAACATCTTCCCTCCTAGATCCAACAGAGGAAGTGTATGCCCTACTGTCACAAGAAAATCTTTACAATTACTTTCTGATGCCCTTTCAGAAGATGCTAAAGTGCACATTTTTCCCAGGTTCTACTCTACTGTTTCTGAAGAGCTGTAGCTGTTTTATTTTGAATTCTATTAATTCTAGCCGGACACAGAGTTCAGTCACAGAACTGACTCAGTTGTTGATAAAACAGTAAGAACTGGAACTGTCCAACTGTTTCATTAATATCAGCTACTATTTCATAGCTGCTGTTTCTGGCAGGAGCGTGGTTTGTCTCACCTTCAAAGAGACAGGGAGTTCTGTTGTGCTTATCACAGAATCCACACGATCATGGAATAGTTTGGGCTGGAAGGGACATTAAATCCCATCCCATTCCACCCCTGCCATGGCCAGAGACACCTTCCACTATCCCAGGTTTCTCCAAGCCCTGTCCAGCCTGGCCTTGGACACTTCCAGGGACCCAGGGGCAGCCACAGCTTCTCTGGGTACCTGTGCCAGGGCCTCACCACCCTCACAAGGAAGAATTCCTTCCCGATATCCCATCCATCCCTACCTTCTAGCAGTTTGAAGCCATTCCCCCTTGTCCATCACTCCATGCCCTTGCCCGAAGCCTTAAACCCCGTCCCGCTTTGGGATCCAGCTCCTCCTTCCCTCCTTCCCTGTGGTTTGCGTTTAGCTCTCCTATTCTCGGTGCTTCTTTCCTCCTCTCGCGGACATTATTCACATCCTCCCGCATTATTCACATCCTCCCGCACGGTTTATTCCGCCTCACACCTCAGCCCGGCACTGCTGCCCGGGACAGGGGGTAGCGCGGAGCTCCCCGTCCGCTCCCATCCCGACCCGCGCCGGGTGCCGCCCCACACTTTGGACCCTCCTCGCTTCCCGTCCGCCCCAGGGGAGCGACCGGCGGCGGAGCCGCAGCTTCACCCGGAGGAGGCGGTGGCGGGACGCGAGCCCTGAGGCAGCCGAGCCGCTTCCTCCTCCCTCCTCCTCCTCCTCTTCCTCCCCCCCAAGATGGCGGCGGAGCCCGCGGATCAGTTCTGCGTGGCCGAGGAGCGCAGCGGCCACTGCGCCGTGGTGGACGGCAACTTTCTCTACGTGTGGGGAGGATACGTGGTAAGGCGGGCGGGGGGCGCGGGGGAGCCGGCAAGGAGCGGGGGGGAGCGGGCTCCGAACGCGGGGAGCGGAGCCCCGGGCGGGGCAGGGGGGGGTTCCCCCCGCCGCCCCTCAGCCCTCGGCGGGCGCCCGGGGCGGTGGCGCGGGCGCTGATTGGCTGCGGCGGCCGCGCGCCGTTCGAATGGCGGCGGGAGGCGCTGAGGGGACGGCGGGGATGGCGCTGAGGGGACGGCTCCGATCGCCTCATCCCGCCACCCTTTCCCTGCGCGGGCAGCCCGCGATCAGCGCCCTCCTCCTGCCCCGTTTGCTGCCGCCTCCGTCACGGAGCACGTGTGGGGAAGGGCTGGTGGAGCCGGTTCGCTCCCGTCCCTTTGCAGCGCCCTTCGTTCCTCAGCGAGCAGAGCGCGTCTCCTTTCAAGCCTCAACGGCTGTAATTTGTAGCTCAGTTTTTCCAGGGTGTAATTCATTTTCTCGCTGCCGAGTCCCCGCGTTTTTTTATTTATTAGTAGTTGTGTGGTGCTTACAGTCTGTTTTCCTCCCGTAGAAAGCTCTGCTGTCACCTCAATAACAAGCTGGTGGCAGGCTAAAACCCATCCTTTTTTTAAAATTTATTTTTACTTGTTTTTCATAAAAAGAACACTTTGGTTCTGTCATAAGTAAGTCCTTGTGACTTTTAACTCTATGGAGTGCTAAGAATGATATTACATTAAATGCATCCGCTTAGTTTTACCTGTTATTTTTCTGTTTATATTTATCTGTTCATCTTGTCTGTCTGTGCACATTTACCATAAAATTGAAAATACCCGTGCTTGGTGTAATTCCTGGTCTTGATCATGTGGAAACTGTTATTTCTATAAAGATATTTCATATTTATCTACGCTTTTCATGGTCTGAGGTAACTTTAAAATGTTCAAAGCTTGTCCTTCCACATTCAAAGAAAGAACTCTAGTGGGAGACTCCTGGATTTTAAACTCCATAATATTCTGTATTACTAAATATCCCCTAAATCACTGGTAATCTTTAGTAGTTTTTGTGCTCTGGTCTTTGAAACTGAGGTTGAACTAAAGAGCACAATATTTTCAAAGGTTTTCTGATAAAAAATTGTGCATTCGTGGCACATTCAAAACACACAACTTATATGAAGTTTAGCAGATAAACTTTGCAAGTGTTCTTAGTAGTTTTACATATTTATCTGCTGAAAACATGATGAAAATTGTTGCTCTGTAAGCAGCCCTTGACACAGATAAATCATTTTTCACGTGTTGCTGGTGGACTCCTGCCCAACAAACTTTATTTTTGGCGTCAGTGTGTTTGCTCAGAGCTGGTTCTGCAGCAAGTGTTTGACCTCTGACATATCCAGATTGAATTGAGTCAACTTGTGCACGTTGCAGAAGATGCCAGGAGTTTGTAACAGAGGTACCTGGCAGAATAAATGTACCAAAAATACAATGTACCTGCCTGTTTGGCACCTTTCAGAGTGAGAAAGTCATCATAGAACTTTTGAAGTCATCAATATCAATAACTGAGTTGTCACTAATTAAATTTCAGTTTTGTATTTAATTTCTTCACATTCATTTAATTTTGAGCCAGTTTTTATTTATTTACTGACGCTGGCTGCTTACTCACTGCCAGGCTTTAATTTCTTTCTAGTGCCAAGGCAGTAATTAATGCTGTAGTTGTTACTCGGCATGAGTACTGCATTTTTTTGGGCTTCCTCTCAGTTTGTTGTTTTTCCTCATCATTATTTCCTAAATTATTTTTCTTTCTTTATGCACTCTGTTCAGGAGTCTTCATAAATCTTTTTTCCACAGAAGAATTAATTTTCTCCTTTAAATTTGACATCTTAATCTTTCAAGTTACAGCTGCAAGTAACTTTTTGTGGTTTCAGCCTGCTTCTTATATTCTATTTTTTTTATTCTACATTTTCTCCATTTTCTATATTTTTTTTTCTACATTTCTACATTCTAAATTCTCAATTTTTTATTCTACATTCTATGCCAATGGAAACAGCTCCTGATTAAAAGTATCTAAAAGGAGTTTTAATTCCGGAGCTCAAATCTGGTTGATGTTGTTACACATCTTTTTTTAGCAAAATGTTAAGTTGGTCAATCTGTGCCTTCATCGAGCGGTCCTGAGGAGGAATGAAGTTGTTTATTTTTAAAATAAATGAGTTTTATAATCAGAGCAGTAACACTGGGGTGTGACTTCTGCTCTGGTGGCTGATTTCCTTAAGATCCTTCAGTGTTGCTAAGTAACATAGCTTGGCATTTCATGTGCAAACACAAAAAGCAGAACTGGTTTAACATTTGCACGTTCCCCTTTCAGTGCATTGAAGAAAATGAAGTTTATCTGCCCAGCGATGAGCTCTGGATCTATGACATGGACAGTGGGCTATGGCAAGTGGCACCATTTCTATTGAGTTATTACCTAAAGCTGATTTTTGTCACTGATATGCAGGGAAAAGGCTTCAGGGACCTTGGTCATGTTAAATAGCAGGTGTTTAATGTAAACATTGAAGGACAGACCTGTGCTGGCAGATTAACTCCAGGAAACACAATCCTTGCTGAAATCTAATTATTGTGTGCAAGGGAATGTTGGAAATGATTTGCTCCAGGCTCTGTTAACACAGGTGCATTTACTTGGCAGTTTATTTTGGCTTAGTTTTTTTACATTAACTTTCATGTTAGAACAGTTAAACACCAGCTACTTGGGCTCTTGATGTAGTTACAGTTATATATTTACTATTTTTGGTATCAATTCCATACCCATTGCAACTCAAAAATAACTCAGAACTTCCCTTTTTTCTCTTTCCTTCCACTTTCTTTTTTCCTCCCATTTTTCTTTCTTTCTTTCCCCACTTTTTGTAACCTTCTTCCTCCCCTTTTCATTTCCTTTCCTTTGCCCTCTTTTTCAGGCCTCTCTCCCCTCCCTCCTTTTTCCCCTTTCCTCTCCTGCCCTTTCTTCCCTTTCACCCCATTCTTTTGGCCCATACTTTCCCCCTTTCCCCCCTCTCTTTTCCCTGTTTTCTCCCCATTTCTTTCCCCCTACAGACCATGATTTTCTGCCCCTTTCCTGCAGGGCAGGGTTGCCCAAAGCCCCTTCACCCTCCCTTGGTTTCCCTGCTGTCCCAGCCCAGCAGTTTGTGCTCCAGAGAAAGTGATCTGGGTTAAACAGAACTTTTTTCTCAGGGTTGTATTTATCCAGGATCTGCTCCTGACCTGGCTGAGGTCTCAGCAGAGCTTCACATCTGCAGGGCACAGCAGGAGCCTCAGTTTTCCATTTCTGACATCCCAGCAATGCCAGATTCTCATTTCAGGAATTCCTGGAGTTAATAGTATTTCCAGTTTTCAAATAATCAATGATTCAGCTCTACTAAAGCTCTTCTAATGTGAATTTCACCTCAAGATCAAAATCAAGATACTTCATAAACACACAGTATCTACATGGAAGTTCTCTTCCACCACAGGAGCCCAACTTCACCTGTAGCTCCTAATCCTAGTTATGGCCCAAACCATATTTTCACCTTTTAAATGTAAAAATTTTGACTAAATCTGTTTGGGATTGTTCCATTTGGGCAGATTTGAAGTGGCCTAATGTATTTTTTTTTAAATTGCAGGACAATGCACCTGATGGAAGGGGAGTTACCCACCTCCATGTCAGGCAGCTGTGGGGCCAGCATCAATGGGAAGCTGTACATTTTTGGGGGATTTGATGATAAAGGATACAGCAATCGGGTATTGTTATATTTTTATTTTCCCGTAACATTGTGTTTTAATAAGTACTAATACTGCCCTTGCTGTTTATCTGTATTTGTATATGAATGAAAGAGAATTTTGAGGAAAAGCTTTCTTTTTCTAAAATTTCTATATTTATGCAAGTGCCTTCCCAAGTGGTTTTTAAAAGTATTTTGACAACCTTAATTGAGACTAATCTCTGAATATCACTTTTATTTTTGTTCTTTGATGCCAATTCACTGCTGTAAATAACCAGGTAATAGTTAAGGTTAAAACAGAGCTACCAGCTTTCCTTGAAACTGAAAACAGAATTAACAAAATAGATTAAATCAGTTGTTTTATCATTTAATATAAATAAAGTCAGAGTTGACTCCTGACTAGAAAATTAGTGAAATGGAGCCTCTTGGGAAACTTTCTGCCAATTCTTCCACTTGAACTTTGTTTTTGTGGTGTATTTGCCATTGTAAACTCACTGCCAGTTCCTCTTTAACTTCCAGGCTTCTGGGGGTGGTGGGTTGTTTTTTTTCTGGTGGTGATTTGTGGTTCATGCTGAAAACATTGTAATTTTTTTGTTCTCCTTTCAAGCTGTATTACGTCAATTTGAGAACAAAAACCGGAACCTACAGGTGGAAAAAAATCACAAATTTTAAAGGTCAACCTCCCACACCTCGTGACAAACTTTCCTGCTGGGTGTACAAAAACAGGTAACACATGAAAAATATTTCATTTGTGTTGATTGCAGAGAGAAGGTGTTAAGAAGTGAAGAGAATTCAGGTTTGGGATGGAGGAAACTCTGATTTTTAGCTTGACTTGCTGCAGGATTTTGTAACAACTTTGTACCAGAGTTTCCTCACGTGTGAGCTGAACTAATGGTAAATAAAACCCCACTTCAGGAGAGGAATGAGGTGTTTAGGCAAAGTTTATGGAATGTTTTTTACTTTAGAAAGCTTTTATGCATCTCTTACATGATTTTAGCACATTAAAAACAGTATAAAAATTTCTTTCTCTCTTGTATTCATTATTTTAAGCATTGAATCCATTTAGTATATTTCCAAGGATTTTAACAGCTGGCAGTTGCAAAGGCATTTCAGTGATTATCTTTATCTTGCAAGGACTGACATTTGTGTTGGAAAAGTGACTAAGTGTGTTTAAAAAACAGACTTGGCTAAACAGAAATCCTCCAGATTTTGTGTTTATTATGGAAAATGTCTGGATAATGAGGCAGAAGTGATCACAAGCAGGTGCCCTGTCAGTGCTTTATTATTAAATCTGTTGCAAACAAGTCAGAATGTGATTGATGGTGAATATTATCAGATGGAAATGATTTATCTCTTTCTGGACTCCACAGCTAAAGAGGTTTTGCATAAGCTCTGCAATGCCCCTGGGTGCCAGATCTTGGTTTGTAATTCTAATTTACCTGCAAGAGATAGGAAAATACAGATATTTGAACAACTCCCTAGCTGTTAACACAAGGCTATTCAAAATGAAATGCAATTTTTCAGGGTTTTGTGTCATCTGCATACTGAGAAAATCACCTAATTTTAGATGATAGAATGGAACTTTTTGGTGTAAAAAAGATGATTTATGAATGGCCCTTTCCTGGGTGGAATGTTGGGCTGGGAGGTGTGTGAGGATTTGCAGTGGGAGATTGAGCAGTGCTTGGTTGAAAAAATATATTTTAAACCAAAAAGAGACTTTTTGTGTCCTGTGGGACAAACCTTGGAAACATTTCTTGGCAGAAGTTGGACACAGAAGGCCAAAAAACACAGCAGGAGCACAGGAACTTCACTAGGGAAGGAGGCATTTCACTGTCCTTGCTGTTATTTCTTAATTTTGCCTGAAAACAGAGCTAATAATAAACTTCTGGAGAGAGGAACAGAGACTTTGAGATGTCTTGAATAATTTCCTTGTGTGGGTTTCAGTCAGGTTTGTTGAGGGTGTGGCTGTGACCTTCACCTTGCTTGGGTTTGCATCATCAAGTGCAACACAAAATATTCTCATTGTTTATATTACTGCTAGTGCAGCAGTAACCCAAAATATTCATTATTATAGCTTATTCATTTTAATCTTATTTCCAGAACAGCTCAGTGAAGTGGTTTTGTTGTTTCAGGTTAATTTATTTTGGAGGTTATGGCTGCAGGAAGCACAATGAGCTCAATGATTGTTTCGATGTCCACGATGCGTTTTGGGTAAGAGATTTGTCTCCATTCCCACTGATTTGTGCTTTCTGATTTGGAAAAAAAACCCCATCCTTTTTATCATCCTTGATGAGCATGAAAATCTGATTTCTTTTTTATTTATAGCATCAGCAGAAATGCAAATTTGGGAACTTTTTAAGGTTTGAAATTCCAGATATTGCACGCTGGGAGTGGTGGTTCTTCCACATGTTCCACGTGCTTGGAGTGCAATGAATTAAATTCTGTCAAAGCAGGAAAAAGGCAGGATTTTAATCTGAAAGCATATTTTAAAGCTGAAACTCCCAGAAAAAATTATGATTTATTTATTTGAAGTAACACTAGGGAATTCAGAGCTTCCCAAGTCTACCTGACAAGTACTCTGAGTTAATTTATTGAATTTATTCTCCAGAAAGATGCCTGGATAATCAACTTTCTTACAGTAATTTCTTATAATTAATAGAAAGATGACTGATCAGAGTATTAACAGGAAGCTCCTGACATCAAATATTAAGGACTGACACACAATAATTGTTTTTTTACAATCTATTTATTTCTCAGTGTGTTACAGTAAAATTTAGAAGGTGAAATTTGCTGCAGTGTCTGTTGTTGGGGCCCAAAGCCAATTTTCAGGTGTCACCAGCCTGAACATCCCTGGGTGCTGCTGACCTTCAACTGAATGCAAGCTGCTGCAGCATTCTTAAAAATATCACCACATCTTTTAATGAATTTGCCTGTTTTTGTGTATTTTCTGTTTGGACAGGTCCCTTGCAGGTTTGTATCCTTCAATAAGCAGAAAGAATTTTAAAATAAAACACAATTTTTTTAAAATTTCTTCTCTTTTTAGGAAGGACAGATATTCTGGGGATGGCACAATGATGTTCATGTTTTTGATACAACCACACAGACTTGGTCTCAACCAACAATTCGAGTGAGTGGTTTTTAGTCTCGCATCTTGACACAACTGGGATTTTAATGAGTTTGGAATAATTATTGTGCTCTAGAAATTGGGGACACCTCCCACTGTCCCAGGCTGCTCCAGCCCCAATGTCCAATCTGGCCTTGGGCACTTCCAGGGATCCAGGGGCAGCCACAGCTTCTCTGGGAATTTAATCCCAGCCCCTCCCCACCCTCACAGCCAGGAATTCCATCCCAGTATCCAACCTAAATCTCCCCTTTTCCAATTTGAAGCCATTCCCTGTGTCCTGTCCCTCCATCCCTTGTCCCCAGTCCCTCTCCAGCTCTCCTGGAGCCCCTTCAGGCCCTGCAAGGGGCTCTGAGCTCTCCCAGGATCCTTCTCCTGTCCAGGGGAACATTCCCAGTTTTCCCAGCCTGCCTCCAGAGCAGAGCCCTTTGGAAAACTGTATCCATGTATAATTAACATGGATAACCTGTCACAGATAACAGGAGAGATCTGCCTTACTGAGATGAATATATTCTCTAAAGTTCATAAAATCCAGGTGAATTTGTGTGAGAACTCAGCAGAAGTTGTGTATTTTAAAGAGTGTCTGACAGCATTTTATGGTCTTTACAAGATACTCTAAAATCCCTATAAAACCAAATGCAAAATCCAAAATGACCATTGCAAATTAAAAGCCAGTTTTGCCACCTTTAATCCTGATTTACCCAGGGAGGATTTTTTGGCACGTAGATATAACCTCAGATTTTTAAGGTGTGATTTCCAGAGGTTTTCTTAGCAGTTCCTGATGATTTGTAGGTCAGAAAATAAAACTGTCCAGGAGATTTTCTGGAGTTCTGAAGGATTATTTTGGTTCTTTCAGGGTGGAGATCCACCTCAGCCTCGAGCAGCTCACACATGTGCTGTGCTGGGGAATAAAGGTTACATCTTTGGAGGACGAGTGCTGGTAATTCAATATTTTCTTGGCAATCACATTATTTTCCTGGCAGGTTTTTTGGGGGTTTTTTTGTCATTTTGTAGTAGGAAAAAAAATCCCAAATGTCTTTGGCCTAACCTGGATGTTCAGGGCTCTGAATTCAGGATGCTGCTTGTCATCACCCTCTACAAAAAGAAGAATATTTCTGTCTGTAATGTTCATGATTGTCCCAAAAAAGGTAAAACACAGACGATTGTAGGGTAAATAACAGATTTAAGTTGGCTTTATGATTGAATTTTGCCATTTTTTTGAACATAAGTGTCTGAAATACAGATATCTGGAAGAGGTGATAGACAAAAGGATGCAATCTGTGCAATACAGAATTTAGGTTTGGATTGTGGCTGTGTAATTTTAACTCTTCCTGACTCTTTTTAACTTGAAAAAGCCATAGGCACCACCCCCCTGATTATCTGTGCCTAAAATCCATGAAGCCACACTCAAACCTCCCAGCAACACTTGGGATTTCTCCAGTGCTAATTAAAGGATATTTTCCACTCAGTTCCTCTCTGCTGAAGCACTGATGTAAGAAACAGATCCTGTAAGGCAAGTTAAAAACCTCCCCATTTCAGCGACTGTGCACTCTTGTGTTTTATTTTTAATTGAAGTTTTTAGCTCTTTTCACTACAGCTGATTTAGAACCTTTAATCCTACTCAGCTAGAGGATGAGCCTGGATGTTTTCTGTCTCCAAAAAGTGACAGTGAAGAAGCTTCTGAGAGCTCCCAGTGCTGTGTTCCTGTAGTTCTGGTCTAAAAAAGAGAAGGAATTAGTTTGGGAATGAACATATTCCAGCTCCACCTTGGAAAGCTGCCACAGCCTCACCCCTTTATTCCCAAATCCTGGCAAACAAAGAAGTGTAAAGCTGCACTTTGTTCCCCATTCCCTGATTTTCCTGCTGGAACATTCCTTTGGCAAATCTGCACTCCTTCCACTCCTGCTGCTCAGACCAGGCAGGGGCAGAGTGACCACACCATGTCCACCCACTTCCCATTCTCAATTGCCTCCCACACCTGCAGGAAGTTTTTATTTAAGTGCCTTTCCAGAGCAAACAGAAAAGAAAATAATTAAAATTGATCCTGTTTGTTCTTGCCATTATGTGACCTTTGATTCAGGATCTCTGGAATTGTTGCTCAAACCCAAGAGAGCTGCACTCAGCGCCTCCCAGAGCTGTAGGTTTGGACAAACTGGGTTTGCAAATAACTGAAGGAAATGAAGAGATTTTAGAAGAGATTGGAAAATCAGGGTTATCCATGCCCTGAGTGAGCCCTGTGCCTCTGCCCTGTGTGCTCACAACTGAACCCTTGCTGACCACAGCCAAGTCCTGCTCCTCCCTCAGGGAGCTGAGAGGGGAAAAACCCCAAAGTGGAGATGTGAAGGTCCCTGGGATGATTTGGTCCTGCCCTGCCAGTTATTCCTGAACACCTCCAAAACCTCCTTCCCCCAGGGCTCAGTGAGGGCTCCGTGCTCTTGAAGTGCTCTGTAGCTCCAGCTGGGGTTTCGTGCAGCCTCTGCCAGGGAAATTGTGATTTATCTGGAGCTCCCCTGTCATTCCTCCACTGCCCTCAGAGGATTTGCCCTCAGGCTTCTGTTTAACTCTGTTTGACTACAGCATTCTGATCTCAAAAGGTTTTTCTCTTCAGCTTCCTTAAAAACTTGATAAATTTCAGTGAAACCACTTGGGAACCTGTGTCAGAGAAGAGTGAGATTGTGGAAAGCTGTGTTTAATTCTGTAGGAGAGCAGCAAGTGTAATTTTCACCTTGGTGATTATTATTGATCCATTTTCTATCCTAGAAATAAATGGAAGGAAACATAAAAAAGGTGAGGGCACATTCAGTGGGGCTTGAGGAATTAATGTAAGTCATGAAAAGAAAAAGCTAAAGACAGCAGAAAACCACTAAATTTCCTGACACCAGCAATAATTCCTCCCCAAAGGATGAAGTTTTGCTTTTCTCCAGAAATTAAGGAGCAAACACGGGGTTGCTCTGCTCCTCCTTCTCCTTCTAGTTCACCATAATACAAATCTTCCCAGGGAAAAGGCTCTGCAAGGAACCAGAAAGGGCCAGGAAGTGTCATGAGGCTTCTCCTATTCATCTTTCTGGGAGGAAAGGGCACCTTTTTCCAAACTTGGAGCTAGAACTGGTAAAAGAAGATGATGATGGTGATGATGATGATGAGAATCAGTTGTACCAGGAGTCATTTGAAAACAGGCTCAGAAGTGTTATGTGGACTCAGTTCCTTCAGGTAAGCCCCTGGAAAAACAGAAATGGGAGAAAGTGGGAAGGAAGGAGAGTTAGTCCAGAAGTTGATGCGAGTCTTATGTTTGATTTAAGTGGAAAAATTTCGTGTTGAGAATGAAGTAAATGAACCAAAGCCTTTGCAGCAGCTCCTCACACATCTGGTGCCTTAATGTAAGCATGTTTGTATTTCCTGTCACCCCTCCTGTCAGCAAAGCTTAGAAGATCCATGGAGCTGCAATCCTTCTCTTGGCCAAGCTTGGAGCTGGAATAGCTTTTGTTTGTAAATTCAGGAGGAAAAGCTGCAGAATTCCCTGTCCCAGCAGGGAGCTGGGAATAATGTCACCCTTAAAGCCTTTCATGGTGCTAATCCTGAGACAAAGCAGGTCCTGCTTAACCACAGGGCTGCAAGGAAATGAACTTGCCAGAGATAAGCAGAGTGTCTCAGGAGAAGCTCCAAGGGAGATGCCAGCCCTTTTAGGAGGCTTGGTGCTCTTAACCCAATTAAAAATCATTTTAGGATTGGTATTAGAATGATGAAATAGAGCAGGAAACAAATCCATCAGAACCTGCAGGAGAGCTGTGTGGCGAGTGATGGTCCTGTAAACCTGTATGGTTCCAGCTTCCCAAAAAAGGGTTGGGTAGAAAGGTGCTTTTATTTGTTAAAGGCCTGGATCTTGGACAGCTGGTGGTGTTTTGAATTCAAAATGAGGTTGCTGTAATTTTTCACTTGTCCAGCTGTTGAATCATGAGAATGCAAAGATTATAACACATTGATTTCCCAGGGAGCAGGAAACAGAACGTCTCCATCTTCTGCCTAGGAAAGGAAAGTCAGCGAGGAGGTCTTGAACAGGATCCTTTGGAAACCTTAATTTTCAACATAGCAACAACTTTCTTTGATAGATACCCTTCATATTAAATTGTATTACTCCAACATGATTGAATATTTTCAGTTGTAGAGGCCAGGATGTTGGGTTTGCCCCAAATGTACAGAAGATCCCAACTGCATTTTGCATTCTGCTTGGGTGATTTGTTCCCCTCACCCCCTTCAAAGCCACCAGAAGGAGCAGGAAGCTGGATAGAATTGTCCTGGAAGACAGATTGTTCCCCTGGCTGTCAGCTGGACCACACTTGGTTGGTTTTGATCACTTTTGAGGGATAAAATGGCTCAGACAATGCCCCAAACCCTCACAATCCGCTTGTCTTTATCAAATGCTGCTTCCCATTCCCTTCCCAGGACAGCAGGGTTAGCAGTGCTTGGCAGAGGAGGTTGTAGCATTCCTGAAAACCTTGCTATTCCCTGAAATCCCTGAGACTTCCCAGGGCTCTGCTGGACAGCTCTGGAAGTCCCTCAGCCTCACTGCTAGGGGTACAAGCACTCCTTTCAGCCTAGTTCTGCCTCAGAGGATCTGCAAGCTGGAGAAAGGCTTTTGCTAATAGATCTATGGACTTCCCAGGGAGAAAAGGAGTTGGAAGGTAAGGCAAGAAACATTTCCCTACTTCCCAGGTGGTTTTTGTAGTTCCCAGGGGAATCACAGCTCCCAGTCAAGCAAAGAAATCCTTTTATCATCTTTTCTACCACCCCCAAGGCAGTCAGACTTCCTTCATCTCAAATCCCAGGCAGATAAGTAAGTGGAAAGATCTCCCATTTTATTTTATGGCAAATGCTAAAGGGTTCTAAAACCTTGCTGGTGGTCACTTTGTGAAAGGAAAAGAGGGAAAAGCTCAAATGAAGGACTTTTTTCTGGGAATATACAGAGTACAGCACTACCAGGATACTCCAAGGAGTAGTGACCAGACAGGAGGATACAAACTTCTGATCCCATGTCAAGGAAAATAACACCAGGCAACCGTAGGAGAGTAAAACACCTTCTGCATTCCCCTGCCAGGAGTTCTGTGGATGGAAGTTAAAAACATTTGCAGGAACTGGATAAATACCACAAAGCTCTTCACTTTTAGAAGCTAAAATTGGCCCCATAGTGCTGTTGCATGACTGGAAATATTTCTGCCAGGCACTTTTCCTGAGTTGCATGGTTTTTGTGAGGAGAAAAGCTTTTCATCTGCCACAAAAATTCAGATTTATATTAAGGCACGTGGGTACAGATTTCTTCAAACCATTGGTACTTGGAATATTCTGTCCCAGGAAGGCCTCACTGAAATGTCTTGTTTATTGTTTGCTTAAAATAACCCGAGTGGGATTTTATTTCTTTGTTTTAGCAAACCAGAATGAATGATTTGCACTGCCTGAATTTAGACACTTGGACTTGGTCTGGAAGGTAAGTTTGCCTTTGTAACACTTAAAACTGAATTTAGAAGATGGAAACATATTGCTAAATAGTTCCAGAGCTATTCCTGCAGCTTTTCACAGAGGAGAATGAGGGTTTGGGGATTTGTAACAGCTGCTGGGTTGTGATTTCAATGGAATTGAATTTGAGAGTGGTTACTGAGCTTTTCCTGCTCTGCAGCAGAGCATTGATGGTGCTGTTTAAAGCACAGCGTGGAGTGATTTAACACCATTTATCCATATGGAATTCCAGGTTTTAGGGCTTTTTGAATGCTGAGTTTCCTCTCTGTAGTTGGGCTAATTACAGCACAAATTGGGAAAAGGTCTCTTCTACAAAACACCATGAAATCCTTAAAAAATGAAGTGTGTTTTTTTTCCAAAATTCAAGTTATTTCTATACTGTGATCCAAGAATAGTTCATAAGACTTATCCATGATTTAGTATAGTATATATATAAATATTTCTATATTTATGTGCTGGGTCTCTGTAAATTTGGGAATCTTCTGTTCAGCTCTTGCAGCACCTCTGCAAAGAGTCTTTGAGAGACTGAGCAAAGAGATTTAAGACTAAAAGAAATATTTAAGATATTAGGGGAAAAAAAGGAATTTTCAGTGTCTGCTGCTGTAGGCAGCTCACAGGAGATAAAGTGTTTGTATTTATTCAGTATTTATTTCATCTGATCACAAAAGGAGCCAATAATGATTTATTAATAAATGATTTTATTTACTAACCAGTCAAGTTTTTTTTTCTTACTCAACTCTACACAGTTTTCTTAAGGAATTGCATAATATGAACCTGCTAACCCAGGATTATCATCCAGCAGGAGATTGCAAAATTCATTTCAGCTGCCCCTACCCAGAGGTTGCTTTCCCTGCCTTGAGCTCTATTAAATTGTCATTCAATATTTGGTTATTTCTTGTACTGGGATCATTTCTCATGCATGAAAATTGAAATTTTATCAATTATCAGTATCTGTTTGATTTTTGGTTTTTAACCCAGGCTTTCCCTTAGCCAATTTTAGACGCCTCTTTTCTTGACTTGGATTCAAACAAATATTGCAACTTAGCCTTGAGTGCCAAATTTAGCAGGGCACTTTTGCAATCCCTGTTTAATTATCTCTGATAAACTGGTTTTTTTGGGGATATCAGGATCTTTACTGTTCACATTCTCAAGCAAACCCAACTAAAATAAAATCAATTTCAATGCAGCTCAGCTAAAATAGATTTCAAATCTCTATTTTTGAATATGAGATTTTATCAATAATAAACCTCCATCTGTTTTGTGCTTAGGAAATCCCTCTTTACTAATATTTATCTCAAAACCTGGGTGAGCATTTTATGATTTGAAAATCATAAAATGAAAATAGCTTTTGGATCAGAGGTAGAGCCATAATCCTTTTGTCATTTAAAATCATTTCCCCTGGAGTGAAGAACCTGTAGCCTCTCAGGATTCATCCAATTTTATATCAGTTAACTGTTTTTGTTTCCCTACATGTACATGGAAGTTCTTTGGGTATTCAATCTGTTTTTTCACTGGGAAAATACCCAAGGTGCTTCTAGGACAAACTGAAATTTTCTGCCAAATTTATTTTCATAATTGTTTGAAAATTTAGGGGGTTTTTGTTTGTTTGTTTGTTTGTTTGTTTCACCCAGGATTAATATCAGTGGAGAGAAACCCAGAGATCGCTCCTGGCACACGCTGACCCCCATAGGGGATGACAGGCTTTTCCTTTTTGGTGGACTAAGCTCTGATAATGTTCCTCTGAGTAAGTCATTCAGAGTAATAGAATTAATTATAATTCTGTTGTGCATTTCAGATCACACAAACAGGCTGTGGGATTGTCTGTAGGAGTGGCTTTTGTAGAAAAAGCAGCTTGTTTCCATGAAAAAAACTGAAATTTGCAAAAATAATTTTAGGATAAGTAATAATTTCACAGATAAATCCACTGGGATGAGATGATTTTCTCCATTTATCCAAAAGAAAGAGATTAAGGTGTGTTTTAATTCCAGATTTCAGTGCAGTGAGGGTTCTGGGACAACATTAAGTGAAAAAGAGTGAAAAGAAGCAGCTTCATGAAGTGCTGATGTTACTTCTGCCTAAATTAACATGCTCTTAGAGCCATTTGTGTGAATCAAAAGATCGTTTTTTGTCCCAAAAAGCCCTTTAATGAGTGTTCTCCCATTGCAGGTGATGGTTGGATCCACAGCATTGCAACAAATGGATGGAAGCAGCTCACCCATCTGCCCAAGAGCAGGCCCAGGTACAGAAACACAAATCATGGGTGCTGAAATGCAATCATTTCTCAAAATGAATCAATTTTTAAATTCTTGAACAGCATTCTTAAAGAGTATTTCAGAATATTAATGCAGTGTGGTTGAATAGTTTAACACATTTTTTTTTGCCTTCATACCTCATTTTTAATTTGTGTATTTGATGCTTATTTGGATGAGAAGATGTTTTTGTGGTGAAGGATCTGAGTGTCCAACCAGTGATCTGGTTCTCTGTAGCCAAATTATTGTTATATAAACAAAACCATAAAAAATGGAGGAATTAATAGCCAAGGAGAATAATAAAAGTTCATTAATATTTATACAGTATTAGAAACAGGGGAGGAGAGAACCATGAAAAAGTTGATGCCTCTTTCAGGCTTCAAAAGTGAAATTGATTGTTAAGCCATTGTTTGAAGCATTACCTGTGTTTCTATGTTAAAAAATATTGAACTGATTTGCTGTAGATAATAAATATTCAGATTTTCATTGAATTAATTCCCTGCATTTACCCAGGAACTCCCAGCACAATTTTATATCATTTTTTTTCTGATACAAAAATGTCCAGTTCTGCTCTGCTCCCTGCCTTGTTACTGAAATATCATCACCTTAATTAATTTTCTTCCTGTTTTAGCCTGTTCTGGGCTGTCTTTTAAAAACAACAGCCACAGCTAAACCAACTTTTCTGCCTTCTTACCCTTCCAACTCTTTCAATCCCAAACAAACTCTGACCTCAGCCTCACCAAGTATTTTTGTTTTATAATCAGTGATCTCTTCACGATATTTAAGGACTGAGGAGTCTTTAAACACAGGAGCAGGAGCAGCCAGGGGTCTGTGCTCAGCTCCTGAGTCTCCTAAACCTTCCCTGTGATGGGATTTTTCCTGGAAAAGGCTGGGGAAGGGCTGGGATGTGCTGGGGAACAGCAGCTCAGTTGGAATCACCTCTGTGCCCTGCTCTGGCTGTGGGGTTCAGGGATTCCTGAGCCCCAGCTGGTTCCCAGGCACTTCCAGGGGATTTTGGGATTTGGGTTGTAGGGCTGAGGACCTTCCCTGGACCTAAATCTTGACAGAACTAAAGGACCTCCCCTACTTCAACCAGAACCCAAAATCTCATTGAATTTTTCAGGAATTCACAGAATCTTAGGGTTGGAAGGGGATGGCTCCTGGAATGGTGGATAAAAGGAGCCACACCAAAAGCCTGTCCATACACTGAACTGGTTAAATGTCAAGTGTTTGTACCATAATTTTATTTTCTGCAGGATCTCTGCAACTGGAAAAGCTTTAAATCAGTTCAATTGCTCTTAAAATGCAGTGCAGTGTAATACATCTATGTGTACTTCTTTTAGATATTTTTCTTATTTTGTAATAAAATTCATCAGTGTCTTTTCCTGATGCTTCTGCAACTCCCATTCCCTCCCTAAATTTCCTACAGAAAATTTCCTTCAACCTCCAGTTTTAGCAATTTCTAAAAAACTGCCTTCTCAGGTGATCCTGAATTGTTAGAAAATACTGCTCCTCTCTCTGTCCATCAGTTTCACTTCAGCCAATTCTGCATGCTGGGTTTAAATAGAGAACAAACTGTTTTAACTCCTGGATTCCCAATGTTTTCATTCCCATGTAATGCTGTTGCTGTAGCTGGAAGAGCACTGTGTGATTTCAATAACGTGCTTTGTTAGAATGTTTAGGTGATAAGTTAGAGCAGCCCATGGGAGGACAGAAACTCTCAGGCAGTAGGAAAAGCCTCAGGTTGCGAGCTAGGATGTCACCAGAGCCCAGGCAGGAAAGGCTTCCCAGTGTTCTCCGTGACCAAGCCCAGAGTTTCCCTAATGCAGATCAGGGAGAGACAGATCTGTCCACAGGTATGAGGTAGGGAAAAGGTGTGGTACCTCCTAAGGACTGATGTGAAGGGAGAAAGAAAGTGGGGACGTTTGTTTTTGCATGAAACTTCAAGTGGTGCTTTTGGTTTTGGTTCAGCAGCTCTAAAGTCCATCATCAGTGGTGCTAGAGCAGAAAAATCTAATCATGAAAAATCAATCCCACTGCAGGATCTTTCTGCAAGATTATAAAGTCAGGCTTTGCTTTTGTGGGGTCTTTATCATAAAACTTCCTTGGCGTGGTGGAAGTTATTGACTCCCAGAAAGTGATCCCAGGAATCTCTGGGGGAAGGGTAAGACTGGAACAGGATAACTGGAGATCCAAGTGTGTCAACACTGAGAACCACCCCCAGGCTAAAAGCCATGAGAAAATTGTCCTGAACCAAAGAAAGTGGAAAATTGCAAAAGGAAAAGCTTGGCAAAAGCTTGGTTTGTAGAGTTGCTTAAAAATTTTCCACTGTGGTGATAAGTAAGACAAAGTTTATGTGCCCAGAATACAGAAAAGTCAAATAATGACAAAATATATTGGTCTGTATGAAAATAACTCTCACAAGGTGGGGAGTCACGTTGCTCTCTTATTTTGTTTTATTAAATAAACAAGTATTTCTATAAATAAACAAATATATTTGAAGGTGTTATTTTTTAAACTCTGAATTAATATCTTGGTCTTGCTGGTAACACACAAGTCCTTGTTTCTCAGGCACTCATTGTGTTTCTGGTTTGATTTCCAGGTTGTGGCACACAGCCTGCCTTGGGCAGGAGGGAGAAGTGATGGTGTTTGGGGGCAGCAAAGATGATTTGCTTTTTATGGACACGGTCAGTAAACTGGAGAAGAAATCCCATCACTGGGATAATTGTAATTGATATAAAATCATGGAATGGTTTCAGTTGGGAGGGACCTTAAAGTCCATTTAATTCACCCCTGCCATGGGCAGGACACTTCCCACTATCCCAAGGTGCTCCAAGCATCATCCAGCCTGGCCTTGGACACTTCCAAAGATGGGGAGGCCAAAACCTCTGAGGAAATCAATTGATAAATATATTTTTATATATAGGATTTTAATTGAAAAAAAAAAAAAAAGCAAAACCATATTGAGTTTGGCTCAATTTGCTCAAATTGGTACCTGAAACCATTACAAATTATAGACCACTGAGGAAATTATTATAATTTACACACTACAGATTATAAATGGATTATAATTTACACACCACTGATTCCACTGAAGAATCCCCACCTGATTTCTTGACAGACAGAATAAAAAGGAATTTGTAACTCAGATGCCTTACAAACAGTTGGTCTAGTCTAATATTTCTAAACCATGGTCATAAATGTGACATTAATGGAGAAAACTGCTGAGGTAGAGAAGTTGTTTGTAATGGTTCTTTCTTTCTCTTCATCAGGGTCAGTGCAGTGACTTGTTGATATTTCAGACTCAGCCTTACTCCCTGCTCAGGTGAGTTGGAGTTACAGAATCCCAGAATGGTTTAGGCTGGGAAGGACCTTAAGTCCCAAATCCCACTGTCCCAGGTGTTGTTTTAGCCACGCTCTCCTGCAGAAATTGGGTGAAATACCCAATTACCTCCTCAGGAAATACCTGAACCCTTCAATGTGTGATGCTGCTGTGTCATTCCCTGCACGTGCAGCCACAACACCTGTAATTAACACCTGTAATTAATGCACATCACCAGCTTTAATTAGGCTTCATTTGTTAGAGTATAAACTATTCAGTTCAATTATTTTTTTCTTCTTCTTTTTTTTTGTTTTGTTTCTGTTCCTCAGGCTGTGTCTTGACTACATTGGGAAGAACGCAGCTCTCTTGGAGAACCAAATTCCCTGCTTGCCATCCAAACTTCTGCAGGAAGTGCTGAAAAAAATCACTTTTTGGGCTGCCATGACCCACAGGCAGGAGAGGAAAGCTGAGACTGAGAGACAGAGCCAGCTCCACTCCACATGAGCCAGGGCAGGGAGCTGCTGGAACACCCCAGAGTGGTTTGTTCATCAGCTTTGCTGCTGTTCCACTGCAGCTCTGTGTTCAGCTGGGTTTCTGAGTGAAGTTTGACAACAAATCCTTTTTATGGGAACCTCTCGTTTCCTGCGTTACAGAAAACTGATACAACTTCATTTCTAGATAATTGTTCACCTCTGCTGTCGTGGTTTTGACCACCCAGCCCTCACAACCTTTTTGTTCTTTTGGAAGGGGACACAATCCATTTCAGCTGGATAAAATATGGTTAAAGTCTAAAAATCCTCCTTGGCCTTATCCCCATCAGCCTTCCCAAAAACATAAATTCAACTCGGTGTCTTGGGGACATTTACACTTTGTCAGTCTTAAAAATAACAAATTTTGCAGCAGCACCACCACCAAATGTTGATTCCACCAGGCTCTGACCGAAATCCAACCGTGGAGCCCCACGCCTCACACTCCAAATAGGAGAATCCATCAGGGAATTGTGGAGTTTGGAAGAAAAAGCTGCAACCAGCAACATCACCTGGTCTCTGTAGGAAAACCTCAGTTCATCACCTGGTTTTACTGTTTCTGTCATCAGGAAGTCCTTTTGGAAATAAGTTGTATATTGTATTTTGGATGTGCAAAGTTTATATTTCTTTCTTGTTAAAAAAAAAGAACGACAACAAAGTTGCTTATTTATTGGTTAAAAAAAAAAAGCAAATGTAGTACTGGTTATTTTTCTGTTTCAAATATTTAGTTAACAGGAGCACAGTCATTAAAATTTTATAGAGAGTTGAATCAAAAGGCATTTGGACATGTTTTTGATGGTTTTAAAATCTAAACATTAATTATTTGGGAGAAAAAAGGCTTGGGGGGGGCAGATTTGTTTCAAAAAGGAAGTTTTGTGACTGGTTATTTTAACAGCCTGATTTTATGTGCTGAACTCCCTCCCCTTCTTTTTGGGGGAGGGGGAGTTCAGATGTCCCCCTGAGCCCCGAGATTTGATTTAGGTGGGTTCAGGTGCCCCCCCAAGGTTTGATTTTGGGGATGTGGGATTGACTTGGTGGATTCAGCCACCTCCAAGGTTAATTTTGGGATGGCTGAGTTGACCCCATAGTTAATTTGGGGGTTTCAGATGCCCCCAGTGTGAATTTTGTTGGGTTCAGGTGCCCCCATTCTGAATTTGTGAGGTTCAAAAGCCCCTGAGGTTCATTTTGGGGTTTTTCCAATGCCCCCAGTGGGAATTCTGGGGGGCTTAGGTGCCCCCAAGGTAAATTTTTGGGGTTTTTCAGGTGCTCTGATGGTTAATTTGGGGAGGTTCAAGTGCCCTCATGGTTAGTTTTGCTCCCAGTGTTGACTTTGGGAGGTTCAGACGTCCCCAGTGTAAATTTGGGGTGGTTTGGGTGCCCTGATGTTAATTTTGGGGTTATTCAGGTGCCCCCAGTGCTAATTTGGGATAGTTCAGATGCTCCCAGTGTTAATTTAGGGGCAGTTCAGGTGCCCTCAGGGTGATTTTTGGGGTAGTTCAGATGCCCTCAGGGTGAATTCTGAGGTAGTTCAGGTGCCCTCAGGATTAATTTTGAGGCGCTTTAGACACCCTCAGGGTGAATTTCGGGCGGTTCAGCTGCTCTCAGGGTGAATTCTGAGGTGTTTGGGTGCCCTCAGGGTGAATTCTGAGGTGTCCGGGTCCCCTCAGGGCGAATTCTGAGGTGTCCGGGTGCCCCCAGGGTGAATTCTGAGGTGTCCGGGTGCCCCCAGAGTGAATTCTGAGGTGTCCGGGTCCCCTCAGGGTGAGTCTCGGGCTCCCCGCGCCTGCGCTCTGCTGCCGGAAGGCGCCGCCCGCCCGGCGGATGTTGCGGCGCGGCCGCGGCTGAGGGAGGGACGGCGGAGCGGCAGCGCCGGGGCCGCGGTAGGAGCGGGACGGGGCCCGGGGGCTCTGAGGGGCCTGAGGGGGGCGGGCTCGGGCCGGGCCGGGCCGGTAACGGCGGCGGGCAGCGCTCGGGCGGGCGCGATGTCGCGACAGTTGAGCGTGTCGTGAGGAGCCCGCCCGGCCCGCCCTGCGCTCGGCCATGTCGCGACAGAAGAACGTGTCGTGAGGAGCCCCCGCCTGCTTGCCGCGGTGTGTGAGGGGGCTGGACAGAGCGCTCGGGGGCTGCGGGGAGCTGAGGGGGAAATGGCTGAATGGACACGGCCCAGCGTGTCTGATGGGTAAAATGAATAATAGAATATGATACATATATATTATATATAAATATTATATAAATGTTATTTCTCCGAGGCGATGAAAACAACGCTAGCTCGAAGCAGGCAGATTTCACTGAGCTGTGGGCAAGGCTTGCTAATCTAAATTAGAAATCGTAATTAAAGCTCACAGATAACCTCCCGAAGGTGGTGCAGCGTCTCCGTGGTGGGAGTGATTAAAATTAAATAGGAAAAATCCCTCAGGAGCGGTGTATGGGAATATCAGAGCCAGAATATGCAAGCCTGGAGTGCAGGGTGCGATTGTCCCACTAAGGTCCTTTTCCCTGGCTTTGGGTGCACAAACTTGTTTGGCTTCCCTGAGTTTTGGATCTGTGTTTTCCCTGGACAGTCTGAGTATTCTGCATGGATTTGGAGCAGCGACAGTGGTTCTGTGGAATTTTGTGTAGGATAGGTGACATTGTCCTGTGCTGAAATGCTCTGGGAAGGTTTGTGGGGGGGGCACCGAAAAGCTCCAGGTTTTGCTGCTCTTGTTGGCAAAGCTGTCAAATTTGTTCCCCTTTGGATTTTTTTTTTTTTTTGACATCGTGGGTTGGAAGGGACCTTAATGCTTATCTTGTCCATGGGCAGGGACACCTTCCACTATCCCAGGTTGCTCCAAGCCCTGTCCAGCCTGGCCTTGGACACATCCAGGGATTCAGGGGCAGCCACAGCTTCTCTGGGAAAATCCATCAAGGTATTTTTATATATAATTTTAAATATTTTTAAAACCGGACACTTTGAGTCGCATTGGCAACTGAAACAATTAGAAACCGTGCATCACCGGGAAGTCCCCACATGGAACAGTGTGGAGTTTCTCTTCGTTTTTCCCTCTGTTTTTCCAAGCCCTGCACTGTGTCAGGGGAAGGTCAGGTTGGATATCAGGGAATGGTTCTTCCCCCAGAGGGAATGGTGACATTCCCGAGGCTGCCGGAGCTCCGGGAGCGTTTGGACAGCTCTGCCAGGGATGCTCAGGGTGGGATTGTTGTGGCCAGGAGCTGCAGTGGCTGATCCAGCTGAGGGAATTCCGTGTCTCTGTGCTACAGCACATCCCGAGATGGCCGACGAGAACGAGGAGCTGCCGGCAGACGAGGAGCTGCCGGCGCCGGCCGAGGAGGGCTTTGAGCAGCTGGAGAACGACAGCCCCGCCGAGCGCAGCGGGCACGTGGCTGTCACCGACGGGCGCTGCATGTACGTCTGGGGAGGATACAAGGTACAGCTCCTCTGCACCAGGCTGGGAATTGTGTCCCATCCATCCGGGAGTGACGCTGGGAAATTATTCCTCCCCCGGAACACAGCAGCAGCTCCAGCGAGCAATTTGTAACACGGCCCTCGGGGTGTTTTGCGATGTTGAAATAAATCACGGGTGTTAAACCTTGGCAGATACACGGATTTTTGGGGTGTTGTTTGCCTTTGGCAAAGGGTGAAGGGAATATTTATTGATGGGAATTGTGGGGCCTGGGAGTGGTGGTTTTATTTGCACAACTGTATTTTGGGTGTTGAGGATCCCAGGTTTGTTGTTGTCACACTGCAGCACCACAAAATCATTTCAGTGACAAAATCATTGTCAGCAAACTCAGTAAATAACTCCTGTCGTGGAGGGGGTGGGGGAATGAAAAAGGAGCTTTTGGCTCATTTCTGCTCCCTAGCTCAGGCTATAAACCAGAGGTTTAACTTCCATTTAGCTCCATCTGGCTCTGCTGGGAGCTGATTGTCCCCAGCAGGTGCTAAATTGGGCTGATTCCTGCTCTCCGTGCAGGTGGGAGGCACAGGAGTGTGGGAAGCACAGGCACTGCTCCTGCTGTGATTAGGTCCCAGAGGGGGTGTAAACATTCCCAGGAGTCTGTAATTCCACGTGTCAAACATCCTTCTAACACTGCTTTTCCTTCTCTGACCTTCTGCAGAACGCCCAGGTCCGGGGATTTTATGACTTCTACCTGCCTAGGGATGAAATATGGATCTACAATATGGAAACTGGAAGATGGTACAGTAAATCATTAATTTGGGGGAAAAAACTGATAAATCCTTAAATTGGTGTGGAAAGCATCTTGAGGGACTGAGCAGGGAGAGAATTCCCTGATCTCTTTGTTCCCACTTATCAAACTGTTGTAAAAATGTGTAAAATATTTCAGGTTTGGTGGGGTTTTTTTTTCTGTGAAAGCATCCAGTATGTTTTTCCAGGATGAAGTAGGAGAGGCAGCTGGGACAGGCAGCCTGGATAGGAGTGTGTGATCACCAGTGTGAGGTGTTTTGGGATTCCTGGGATAGGATAGAGCAGCTGGAAATTGTGTTTGTACCACTTTTGATGCCAGTGGTGGTCAGGGAGCCCCTGCTGAGTTTTTGGCCTTTTCAGGAGTTGTTTTTAAAGGTTGGTGCAGCCACAGAAGCTGCTCAGTGCTTTGCAGGAAGTGGGATTTCAGCCGTGCTCCCAGCCCTCCCTGGGGTCAGGGACAACCTTGGGCACAGGCTGGAGTCTCCTCTTGATGTTTACAAACAGGAAAAATCCGGGAGCAGGTTGGAAACCTGCAGTTCACACTGGTGAATCGTCTTTGCCTGAGGATTCTGAGCATTCCAAACTCCTGAGCTGGGCAGATGGGATTCCTACCCCCCAAAAAAACCCATGTATTAACTAAACTGCCTTTTCCCCACCCCTCCACCACAACAGAGTAGTTTTGTGAATTGTTACATCTGGAAAAGTGGGAAGAACTGAGAACTGCTGTGATTCAAACCCTCCAAATGAACCCATCCCTGTTCACTGGGAGCAGGTGAAACATTCCACCCTGGTTTTGCAGGAAGAAGAGCAAGACAGAAGGAGATGTTCCCCCCTCCATGTCTGGCAGCTGTGCCGTGTGTGTGGACAGAGTGGTTTATCTCTTCGGGGGGCACCACGCCCGGGGCAACACCAACAAGGTCAGGAATTTCTTATCCCATCCTTTCCCATGGGGATTGTGTCCTGGAAATTCAGCAGCACTGCAGGAACACCCTGAGCTGGCACCGCTTGTGTCCTTGTGCAATTCCCCGTAGCACTTGGATTGTGTCCCTGCCTCTGAGCTTGCTGGTTTTAAACTATGGGAATTGCCAGAGTTGCCTGAATAATATCAGCAACTGATCTGGAACTGCTCTGGGGTGGCTTGCAGTGTTTCTCTTCCCTGGAGTCTGTGGTAATTCCAGAATCCCAAAATAATTAATGTTGGAAAAGTCCTCCAAGATCACTGACCAATCACCACCCCTTTCAAATAGAATTAATTAATGGGTATTTTCTGATAGTCTGGCAATGTGATTTAAATTAAATTGTTTTGGTCTATATAAATTGTAATTTATGTTTTTAAATATAGATAATATATAAATATTATATAAATATAAAAATATAAATATATATTTATGTGTTTAAATAAAATAATATATTTCATATGTAAATATAAACCAGGAGTTCAAAGGAATTTTTGCAGAGGGTTTGAAACAAGCCTCATTTGTAAGGTGTGATTGCTTCCCCTCCTGCTGTGGCATTCTTACATTTCAGATCTTGTGTGTAAGTGTGGCTCTTCCTGTACAATTATATAAATTACAATTTATACAAAATACAATTTTATAAATGCAGAGAAGGGATAATACAGTAAAAAATGTCACTTTTTGGACTTTTTAACCATTTTTTATTTGTAAGAATTGTGCTCTGTACACAACTTCATTGTATCCCACAACAGCTTCTGGATGCTGAAACTCAGTGTCCATAACCCTGTCAGGGGTGTAAAAGGTGTTTGAGTCTGAAAAAAGATCAGGATTTGTGAGTCCATATTTTGCTGCAAATATTTTCAGTGCTCTACTTTTCAACTAGGAAAATAACTTCCCATTTATTACATTTCTGTACCAACACGTTAATTGAAAATTGCTGTTTTAACAACAGACTTAAGCTTTAAGCTGACTGCGTGAGTTAAAAAAATCTCTTTATTTTCCCAGTTCTACATGTTAAATGCCAGATCCACGGACAAAGTGCTGCAGTGGGTGAGAGTAGAGTGCCAGGGGGTGCCCCCCTCGTCCAAGGACAAGCTGGGGGTATGGGTGCACAAGAACAGGTGAGACCCCAGCGAGAGCCCAGCTCTCTCTTGGCTTCTCCCTCCTCCTCCTCTTCCCTGCAGTCACCGTGGGGATGGCTGGGAATGTTCCCCTGGAGAGGAGAAGGCTCCAGGGAGAGTTCAGAGCCCCTTGCAGGGCCTGAAGGGGCTCCAGGAGAGCTAGAGAGGGACTGGGGACAAGGGATGGAGGGACAGGACACAGGGAATGGCTTTAGATTAACAGAAAGGAGGTTTAAATTGGATATTGGGAAGGAATTCCTGGCTGGGAGGGTGGAGAGGGGCTGGGCTGGAATTGCCAGAGCAGCTGTGGCTGCCCCTGGATCCCTGGCAGTGGCCAAGGCCAGGCTGGACATTGAGGCTGGAGCAGCCTGGGACAGTGGGAGGTGTTCCTGCCATGGCAGGGGTGGGATGGGTGAGATTTAAGATGCCTTCCCAGTCAAACCAATCTGGTGATTTTGGAGTTTAACTCTTGAGCTGCTTTGGCCACTCCATGGAGGGAGCTCCCAGTCAGGATATTTGCTGTGGGAATTGCTGGAGAGACTCAGGAGAAGTGGGAAAACCCTTGTGTGTCCCTTCCAGGTGGGGACACTCCACCTGGAATTGCCCACAGTGCTGCTTTTTCAGGTCCTTGATGTGGGGAGTGAGCTCCTCATTACCACAGCTGATAGGATCAGTTTAGATGTGAATCTGAGCAGTTGTGGGTGGTTAATTAGGTGCTGCAGATTATTTTCTGGCACTCCATAATCCTGTAGGAATTTCTGGCAGAGCCATGCCAGTTCCTACCACAGGCTAAAGCCCAAAGATAAAACTTGGAGGTAATTCCCATGTAAACTCCAGGAGAACAGCATGGCAAAGGCCAGAGTGCAGTGACCAGGCTGCACACTCTGACAGCCTCAGAGATTTGGAGGTGGAGCAGAGGCTCCAGAGGGATTTAGTGTGGGTGGGAGGGTCACAGAGCCCCACACCTGGAAAACCAAAGGAGCTTCCCTGGTTTTCTGAGCCCAGCATTTCCATTCCCATTTATATTTATAACAACAGATGTGACAATTTCTCACTGCTCTTGATCCATGTTTTCCTCCAGGCTGATATTTTTTGGTGGCTATGGCTATTTTCCTGAAGGGAAACAACGTGGAACATTTGAATTCGATGAAACCTCTTTTTGGGTAAGTAACCCTGGAAGACATTTCAGTATCAACTTTTAATATTTAATCAGTGCTTGTTAAAACTTGTTGCTTCTTTATGTTTTTGGTTTTTTAAGAATTCAGGTCTTCCTAGAGGGTGGAATGACCACGTGCACATTCTGGACCTTGAAACTTTCACTTGGAGCCAGCCTATAACTACGGTAATTAATGGTTTGCTGTCAGTTAATTAAGTCACAGCTCAGTAATGTTATTTAGGAGCGTTCCTGGAGCCATTTCCACTGAATTTAAACCATTAATTTAGACAGATCCACTCTGCAAAAAGAGGAAATTTGCCTTTTATTTTGATCTGGCTTCATCCATGTTTTTCCTGTCTCTTGCTTTGGTTGATGCTCCATCTGTGTTGTGCTCAGGACAGGGGAATGTGTGGTTTGCTGTCACACTCGCTGCCAGGGGAGGCTTGGTACAGGTACAGGTGTCCCTGGGGTGCTGAATTGTGGTCAGGAGACAATTAAACACTGCTAATTGCAAATACACACATCTGGAGTGTGCCAGGAGCATTCAGGAACAGGGAAATGGGCTGGTGTTGCCACAGGGTTGGAGGAAATGAAATATGAGAAATTGCTCAAGAATTTCTGTGATTACTTCATGCAGGTCTCAAGTAGGTCAGAAACTCAAGAAAAATGGTGTTTAATGGAATCCCAGAATGGTTTGGGTGGGGAGGGACCTTAAAACTCATCCAGTTCCACTCCTGCCATGGGCAGGGACACCTCCCTCTCTCCCAGGTTGTCCAACCTGGCCTTGGACACTTGATGGTTTATGAATGTAAGGATTTATTATGGCACTGTCTCATTTACAGTCTGTCCTGTGTGGCTGAACCCTGTGCTAAGAGCAAAATTTATACACTTCAAGAGGGAAAAAAACAAACCCCATTTTTAATGAGTTCTCTGATCTTCCATCCATCAAAAAAACCAAGCCTGCACACGGGATGATTTACTGGCTGCTTTTTTTCACTCTGTTCCTTGCTGGAACAATCTGAGTTGAGCTGAGCCTCACCTGTGCCCTGGTGACTGATTTGTGCTGTCCCTGTCCCCTCCCAGGGCAAGACCCCGTCCCCTCGAGCCGCCCACGCCTGTGCCACGGTGGGGAACAGGGGTTATGTGTTCGGAGGCAGATACAGGGTAAGCCCAGCCCCCTTTAACCTGTGCTACCCAAACCCCACCAGGAGAGCTGAACCACGCTCTGCTCTGTTGTAGGAGTCCAGAATGAACGACTTTTACTACCTGAACCTGGACACCTGGGAGTGGAACGAAATGTGGGTGCTCCAGCTCGATCCGCGTAAAATTCTTTGTGTCTAAAGAAAGTAAAGTTGTCCTTGGCTCGCTGCAGTATCCTGCAGATGCCTGAAAAATCATCAGAGCAGGAAAGAGCAGCAGGATTTTGCTGTCCCTGATGGTGATTTGGGGTGTTTTTATTGCAATCCAGACTCACCCAAGGCATCTGCCCCGTCGGCCGATCGTGGCATTCCTTAACACCGATTTCCTCGGATCACCTCTTCCTCTTTGGAGGGTTCACCACGGACAAGCAGCCCCTGAGTAAGTCATTCCAAAGGGATTTGGTGGTGGCTTTGTGCTCTGGACCAGCTGTGCACAGGAGCTTGAAGGATTGCCTTGAATTCCTTCTGAATTCCTCCTGTGTGCTCCAACTCCTCATTGCACAGAGCAGTTGTTGCTGAGGGTGTGGAGACACCAGAACTTCCAGCAATTCATCTGCTCTAAAAATGTATCTAAAAGTGCAAATTGCAATTAGTGACAGCTTTACAGTTCTCCACCTTCACCCCCATAAATCTGTTACATTCAATACCTGTTGTCAATCAGGAGCCAATGTTTCATTTTAAGGTTTTTCTATTTGATTTATCTAAGAACAGAAATGGGATTTGTATTATTTGTATATTGCAGCAACTTACAGAACTGACAGAATCCAGATTTTATCTGGGACCTTGCTTGTTTTCAGGTGATGCCTGGATTTATTGTATCAGCAAGAATGAGTGGGTTCAGTTTGAGCATAACTACTCTGAAAAACCAAGGTATGGCAGACAATTCCCTGGAAGTTTGGTACAAAAGGGGTGTGGAAGCACCTGGTGGTGGCTGTCAGAGAGAGGACAGGACGCTGGTTCCTCCTCACAGCTCTCCTTTTCCACATGTCTCAGAGGTGCAGGTTGTTGTGTGCTCCCAGAATTCAGGGGAGGGCCACACAGGGCTGCCTGTGACACAGCAGGGAACACAGAATTTAGGGTCTGGTCTCAGGATTTAGGCTGTGATCCTGGGGTTTGGGGTTTGATCTGGCTGCAGAGGACTCCGAGCTGCGAGTGCCAGCACTGGAGCTAACTGGAACCAGTGTCCTCGCTGTGCCACCAGCCAGGCACGGGCTGGTGTCACCAAGGTCCTGCCAGAGGCTCATCCTGTGCACACCCAGGGCTGGTCTTGGCTTCCTGCTGAGCACATAGGAGTTGGTGACCTGCAGTTTAAAGGGCCAAAACCTCTGTTATGCACAAATGGGATGTGGAAAACAGGAGTTTTCCTCCCTCTGGCCTGGCTGGGATGAGGAGGGATCTTCCCAGAGCTGGGATCTGGGGTTAATGCAGTGCTGCTTTCTGTTCCAGGCTGTGGCACACGGCCTGTGCCAGCGAGGAGGGTGAGGTGATCATCTTTGGGGGCTGTGCCAACAACCTTCTGGCCCATTCCAAAGCTGTGAGTTGGTTTTGAGCTTCCCATTCCCATGCGATCTGCAGTGCTGGATCACTCCAGCATCCTGAGCTGGTGGGGATCACAGACAAAGCCTGAGGGGGAAAATGCTTTGCCCCTGTCCAAAGTCCCTCAGTGCAGATGCCTCAAGGCTTGGAAACCTAAAGGCTTCCTCCAGCATCCCTGCCCCAGGGCAGGTTGGAGTGGGATGAGCTTTAAGCTCCTTCCAACCCAGCCCAGGCCACTCTGGGATTCCCTGATTTCTGGGCTGCTTTGGCTCCTGGTGAGAGCCCACAGAACCAATTCTCTCTGTCTCTCTCCCACCCTCCAGGCTCACAGTAACGAAATCCTCGTGTTCTCCCTACAACCAAGATCTCTCGTAAGGTAAGAGAGCAAAACTTGAGCAGGAGGAAATTCCTGGGAGGGTGGGGAGGCCCTGGCATGGCTGTGGCTGCCCCTGGATCCCTGGAAGTGTCCAAGACCAGGTTGAACAGGGCTTGAAGCACTCTGGGATGGTGAGAAGTGTCCCTGCCTGTGGAAAAAGGATGGAATGGGATGGGATTTAATAAGGTCCTTCCAACCCAAACCATTCTGGGATTCTAAGTGGGGCAGGGTTACCATTAGACCTGTTCACGTTCCTAAAATACTGGACAACATTTCTGCCTCTACCAAACGCTGCCAGAGCAGCAGGCAGGGCTGAGGGTGGAGGATTCCCCACAGCACACCCCACGTGCAGCCCTGTGTTCCCTGCTGACATCAGCCCTGTGTCCCCAGGCTGTGCCTCGAGGCCGTGATTTGCTTCAAGGAGATGTTGGCCAGCTCGTGGCACTGCCTGCCCAAGCACCTGCTGCACAGCGTCAACCAGCGCTTCGGCAGCAACAACACCTCGGGCTCCTGAGCCCGCCCGGCCCCAGTAAAGGTGTGTGCTCAACCCTCTGTGTGTAGGTAGTCGCTTCTCGCCCTCCCGTGCATGTGAATGGCCTAGAGAGAACCTCTTGTCGTGTGAGATGTTCCAATAAATGTATTTAATGCCAGAGGAGACGAGCCTGAGCTTAAGCTGCGAGCAGCTCTGGGGTTGTGCAGCCCGAGGGGGTGAGGCTGACCCCGAGAGCGGGGGATGTCCGTGGGGACAGGAGCTGGGAACGCTGAGCACACCACGGCTCTGGAGTGTTGCTTTAGTGGAGGCTGCAGGTCGTGTTTAGTCCACAGCTTCACGTTTTGCTACAGATGTTTAAGGTCAGAGAAGCAGAATCTGGAAGTTAGAAGCAGGATCTGGAAGTTGTCCCGTTGTCGGTCGATAAACTGTCGTAAACCTTGAGATGTTAAAGCACCACTACTCTGCTTGGCTGTAGTTTGGGGGTTTTTTTGGAATTTTTATGTTGTGGAATTTCAATTGTGAACCTTAGGTAGCAGATATTCTGCCCTGCGAGTGTAACTGAGAGTGCTTGTGCCTGTTCCCGTGGAGCTCCCCTGCAGCTGGAGCAGCCCCAGGGCTGTCCCCTCGCCCCAGGGACATGGAGAGCCCTGTCCTGGCTGACCCAGCTCTGTGGGGACAAGGGGGACAGGGCCAGGCTGTGCTGCTGTGGGGAAGGGGGGGGATCATGTTTTAAGCTGTCTTCAAAAAACAATTAAAAACGTTGACTTCTAGAACAATTCCTGTGCTGTAATTCCTGACAGGTCCTGGAGGTTTATCCTGACTCCCAGCCCTGCTCTTCCTCCCCCTCCACAGCTGGGCTGGGGGGTTCTGGGCCTGCACCTTCCCTCTGTCCACAGCCAGGGAATGTTTGGGAGGAAAAACAATTCCACCTTCCCAAAGGAAGAATTCTCCACTGGAACTGCCCTCCTGGAGGCTCTGGAACTGAACCACCCCGGAGTTTTCCTGCCCCAAATTCCAGAGCCTTTGCCCAGTGGTGGGGAATGAGTGCTCAAACAGAAGCAGCAGCAGGGGAGGACATTCCTGACCAAATGCCAGCAATTTACTTCCATATTTATCTGCAATTTGTATCAGAGTCCAGCTAAACCACCAGGAATGCAGGTCCTGGGTGTTAGAATTCAGTCCTGGTGGGGCTGTGTCCGTCTGTCCCAGTCCCAGGTCTGAGCCCCCAGCAAGGAGTCACTTCTTCTTCACGTTCTGGAGGTGAGGTGCAGACACTTTCACCTTCCCAGGAATATTTCTCGACAAATCAGTGTCCTAGGAAAGATGGAAGAGGAGCAAGTGACCACAGCAGGAAAGCAGGAGGAGCCCTGGGATGATCCCTTTCCTTGGCCCTGGCTGGGAGAGGGGGGCACAGGACACCTCCAGCCTCAACTCCCAGTGCAAGCAGCTGCCCCAGCCCCAGGAATTCCCCCTCCCAAACCCAGAGGGTTCCTTGGGAGATGCTGCTTTTGTCAGAGGAGTGACAGTGCTGAAACAAAAGGCCCCAGTGCTGCCACTGAGGCTCAGTTCCTCGTGCTCCTCGCCAGCCCAGGCAGCACAGCTTTCCCAGAGGAGCTGGGAATTGTCTAAGGCCAGGCTGGACATGGGGGCTCGGAACAGCCAGGGATAGAGGGAGGTGTCCCTGCCCATGGAGTGGGGTGGTTTGGAAGAGCCTTTCCACCCCAAACCATTGCAGGACTCTCTGACCCTCCCCAGGAGTACTGACAAACTCCACTGCTAAAAACACCCAACAGCACACTGAGTTTTGGCAGCATTTCCTCCCAGAATGGCACCTGTGGACATTTTGCTGGTGCTTTGCAGACCCTGCAGAGGAAGCCTCACCTTCACGCTGCGGAACAGGTCCTTTTCTCGTGCACTGGCTTCTTTGGACTGCATAAAATTGTGCAAGGCGATCTTGGCAGCTGGAAAAACACAGGGAAGAGTGAAACAGCCTGGAAAAGTACGCTGGCTTCAGCAGGCAGAGCACAGGAAAGGATTCAGGGCTCTCAGACCATACCTTTGCCCTTCTTCTGCGTGCCTGGAGTGAGCTTGACTTTATACCTGCCCAAAGGAAAGGTGTCTGTGAGTGAAACAAACTCAGCCTGTCCCCTCCCAGGAAGGTGCTGCCACTCACTTGTAGTTGGTCATGGCTGTGTAGGGAGCACAGACGGGGACAGCGAAGAGCAGGATGTCCTCGGGGTGAGGCTGCCCAGTCAGGGAGTCCAGCAGGGCCTCGCTGTCCTGGGAGACAAAAAGCTCCACTGGGAGCAGGCCCTGTGCTCAGCCCTCCCTGGAGGCTCGGGGCAGGAGGTGGGAACAGGCAGCCTTTAAGGTCCCTTCCAACCCAAACCATTCCATGGGTCCATGAGCACTTGACTGGCATGGAATTCCCAAGGCAGGATTTGTGACTGATCCTGTTTCATCACTAAAATCAGCAAGTCCTTTGCTGGATCTTGGTTGTGAGCCCCCCAGTGGAGTTACAGGGTCACCCAAAGCTTCCCCCAGCAGACACCGTTATCTTCTTCCATTAAGGAATTTAAAGGAATTCACTTATTCCCAGCCCTGGGCAACACCCACAGCCTGTAATTACACAAAAGTAATTACAGAAAAGTTTGAAGCAATTTTATATGTAAATAAATTTCTCAACTGAAGAACCTGCACTGCTCACTGTGTCATCCTCCAGCCCAGAGCCACCAGGACAAAAACCATGGAGCCAGCTTTGGGTTTATGGAGGATGTGGAGATGAACAGGGCAGGCAGAAAAGGAGGTGAAATTTTAAAAATACAATTAAGGTTGTTTCAAACAGTCCTGGAGGACTCCCACATGCCATAGTCCCAACAGGAACACGTCCCCCACCTCAGCACTTGGAGAACTGAGCATTTACCTCCAGTCCTGGCTGCTCCTGGTCCTGCTCCTCCTGCACACACAAACAAACAGAGGACACATCAGGGCTGCAGAAACCACAGAGCTGCTGCTTCCTCCCCTGCCCCAAACAAACTCTTTCATCAGCAGGCCCCAGAAAGCCCCACTCTCCCTGCAGAGAGAACTGAACTCGTTTCACAACCAAGGGAAGAGCAGCACTATTGCTTTCCATCCCCAACACAGCACTTTGCCGTGGGTGGGAGGGTGGAGTGTTTCTTTCCAACCTCTCATTTGCCTGGCACACGCCGAGCTGGGAGGAGGGAGATGAGGCTCAGCGATACCAAACCAAACAACAGGGCTGGGAGCTCGCTTACATCTGGCTGTGCTGGCAACAGGATGAGCACAGGGATTGCTGCAGGGCTTTGGGCTGCTCTGGGAATCTCCCTGAGCCCTGGTCACAGACACACAGCTCTCCACAGTGCCCCAAATCCGTGAGGAGCCGCTCAGCCTCCGGGGTGAGAGAGCTACACACAGCCAGGAGAGCCCCAGCAAGGGACAGACACACGGACAGGTGAAGACAACAGAGAGCTGCTCATCTCACCCTGTTCCTCACCTTCCCATCTTCCTGCCCATCCCACTCCTCACCTTCTCCTCCTGCAGCTCATCCAGGGCTGGCTCCTGTGCCTCGTGCAGCAGAATTCCTGCTGGGAGGGTCTCCCTGCCCCCTGCACGACGCGGGGGTTTGGTTTTCTGCTGTTGCTTCTTTGCTGCCTCTTCTTTTGTCTTCCCCTTCTTCCCTTTTTTCCCTTTGTCCTCCCTGTTGGAGCCTGCAGACTGTGGTGACACAGGGGGTCAGGGCTGGTGGCCGGAGCCACCACAGCCCAGGGAAGGCACAACCCCCCCTCACCCCCAGCAGCTTCATGATGAGCTCCCGGTCCTCCTCGTCCTGGTCCCTGTACTTCTCCTTCATCTTCTTCATCTTACTCTGCGGGAGGAAACACCACAGCTTCAGAAATGACAACTTTTAGCACTTTTGCAACCACAGATGTTGACCCCACATGCTCTTTTCTTTCCCAATATCCCAAACTCTGTCAGAGCAGTTCACCAGAAACCACGGGACTGGTTCTGGTGAGCTCTGTGCTTCATCCTGAAACCACTCAAAGCACCAGGCAGCCATGGGTGTCTGGGAAATCTGGGATTTCTGTCCATATTCCCATGCCAACAGCTCAGCCCAGGGTCCCTGCCCACCTTCTGGCCCCGCTTGATGGGCTGAGGGGCTGGAGCAGCCTTGTGGCTGTTGGGAGCAGCCGTGGGTTGGGTCTCTGTCTCTGTCTCCTTCTGCTTCTCTTCAGGCAGCTCTGAGTTCTCAGAGTTGTTCTGCTGCTTCTTTTTCTTCATTTCTCTAAGGAGAACAATCACAACATCCTCATTTGTTGTGATGAGAGAGGCTGCTGCTCTCCTGACAGCATTCCCACCCTGCTTCCCTGCCACAGGGATCCAGAAGAACACTGGGAACAGCCCCTCCTCAGAAAAACCTCTCCATCCCGTGAGTCAAACTGTTCCCAGCCAGCATTCCCGAAGGACAGGAGCAGCACCTCGCCCTGGAAATGCAGGATGGAAAATGGGCTCCCAGCCCAGGCTGGGAGGGGATACAGAAGTGCCTGTGCCCAGGACCTGGGCAGGGAATGGGGAAGAGGAATTTGCCCAGAGCAGCTGTGGCTGCCCCTGGATCCCTGGAAGTGTCCAAGGCCAGGCTGGACAGGGCTTGGAGCAGCCTGGGACAGTGGAAGGGGTCCCTGCCATGGTAGGGGGCGTGGAATGAGATGGGATTTAAGGTCTAAACCTTAAACCTTTTTAAGGTCTAAACCTTTCCCTAAACCAAGACAAGGTCCTTTCCAACCCAAACCATCCTGGGATTCCCTGGAGCCCCAGTGGCTCTCACCTCCTCTCCTTGGCAGAGAGGTGCCTGCGGCCCTGGGCCCTGCTGTCGCTCTGAGGAGGGAAAGGCAGTTTAGGGCAGATCCTGGCCAGCAGCTCCCACTGCTCTGGGCCACCCATTGGAGCTGGGACCTTACCAAGTTGGGCTCTTCCTCTTTGGGGATGATTTTCTGCAGGGATCTGTGGGGAGATGGAAAAAGAGCTCATCAGCAGGTGTAGGGCAGTTCACCATGGATGCACCAAACCTGGGCAGCTTGGTTGTAACTTTCAGCTTTCTAGAGCTTGGCAATCCCAGTTTTGGTGACTGGAAAAGGCAGGAATACTGGGATTCACTTTAGAAAACAATCTCAGCTCTGTGCCAGCTCCTCTCAGGCACACACAAACAACAGACACAGCCTGAGCACCGAGGGAGCCCCAGTGTGCAGCCTCCAAGGCACACAGCCCCACGAGCACCCACCCAATCCCTGCTCCTTGCACCCTCTAAAGAGTCCCACTTCCAGGGACAACAGGGACACGAGCTCATCCCACAGTCTCGTGTGGAGCAGAGCCAGCTCAGGGCTCTGCTTCTCAGCTGTGAGCAGCCCTGAAAGGAAAACGAGGCAGCATTCCCACTGCTGAGCACAGAAAGAAGGGATGGCACCACATCCCAGCCTTGTCCTGGCAGTGTTTTAGGAGACCCTCAGGTGACCCCAGCTGCTGCTTCTCTCACCTCTGGGACTGAAGGTGTGACAGGTCGATTGTTGTGTCTGGATAATTCACCTCTTCCTCCTTCACCTCCCTCTTGGGCTCTGGATGTTCCTCCTCAGATTCTCCATCATCCTCCTCGGAATCAGCCTCTGGAGCAGGAGTGTTCCCTGCTCCCTGCTCCAGCTCAGCAACACCCTCCTCACGGCTGCTCTCAGCTGTGGCTTCCACATCCTCTGGAGCTTCCTCACCCTCAGCTTTTTCCTCCTCACTGCTGCTGTCTCCTCCATCTGGGGCACACAGGGCAGGAAAACAGAAACACCAAACTGATCCATCATCCCAGGATGGTTTGGGCTGGGAGGAACATTAAATCCCACCCACTTCCACCTCTGCCATGGCAGGGACACCTCCCACTGTCCCAGGCTGCTCCAAGCCCTGTCCAGCCTGGCCTTGGGCACTCCCAGGGATCCAGGGGCAGCCACAGCTTCTCTGGGCACCCTGTGCCAGGGCCTGCCCACCCACCCAGCCAGGAATTCCTTCCCAATATCCATCCATCCCTGCCCTCTGGCAGTGTGAAACCAATTCCCCTTTGTTCTATCAGTGATCCAGACTCCAGGGGGATGGCCCAGACCCTGAAGGATCCCCCCCAGCAGCACCCACAGCACCCAGTCCCTCCCTCTGTACCTAAAAGCTCCACCTCCTCAGCCACCAGCTCGCTGGCACTGCTGGAAACTGTGTCCACATCCTCGTCCTGGACTTTGACCTTCCTCTCTTCCCGGTGTCTCCAGACACAGCTTTCATCCACCTAAAAACGAGGAGCCTCTGGTGATGTTCACAGAACACCTCACTCAGCTTTTTCTTCCCTTTTTAACACTTTTTGTCATCAAAAAGCAAGAAAATGAAACCAGACCCAAGCGTGCCAACCTCACAAGTCAGGGTGACACACGGAGCTGCACTCCCAGATTCCCTGAACATTTCCATGCCCCAAACAGAGCTGGGATAACAACCCTGGCACAGGCAGGAAGGTCCAGAGTCTGTTTGAAATGCAGACAGTGCTCACTGGGCTGAGATGGAAATGAAAGCAGAGGCATTATCAGCAAAAAGCCTTTTATGGGATTTGTCCCAGTGGGAAAAGAAGTAATTGGGAATACACTGATAAGCAAGATGTAGAAAATAAGAACCCCTGCAGCTCAAAGCAAATTACAAAAGCCAGCAGGAGCTGCATGGGAAAAGCTGTACCTTAAACAAGAAGCTGAAGCCCATCATCAGATAGGAAGGTGGAAGGAAATTCTTTTTCCCTGAAAAACAAAGGGAGAGTCTCATGAGGAGGTTTAGCAGTCATGCTGCAGGATGTACTTCCAAAATTCATTTTTATTAGAGGCTTTAGGCTACCAAAAAATTACACTGGGGCTTATTTTATCTCTGGGATGAGAACAGGAGAGCTCAAAAGCAGCTGAGTTAATGAACTCTGCCCAGGGCTCAGCTCAACATGCTGCTGCAGCTGCCTGGCACTCAGACTAAGCCATTCCCAACAGATTTCTGGGAGAAGAGTGGGATCTGCTGCCACTGCAGGACAGCCCAGCACCTTTGGGAAAACATCCCATTCCCACTGTTCCCTTGTGCCTCACCTCGGATCATGAAGCTCCCAGTGGTGAGATATTCTCCCGTGGGGGCAGTTTTAGACACCTAGAAGAAACCCGTGATAAACTGTTAAAGATCTCTGTGACAGAAGGCAAATGTCAGGTGACAGCAGCACCAAGGGAACAATGGTTCAACAAGAGCTCAACTCCTGGGAACAGCTCTGCAGGACTCCACAGCCAAGGGGTTCCTTCTCTCCTCTCCTCTGCAGGGAATTCTCCTAAGGGATGTTCCAATCCAATCACACACTGCCAGCACTGTGTTTTAGGAGCCCTGAGTAACTCAGGAAATAAAGCCAGGATACACTCAGGAGCATTCAGGGAATAAAGCCACCACCAGTTTGGTGTGATCTCCACACTCTCACACACAAATCTGATCCACACTCATCAGCTCCTGCCTGTGGTCACACCCCAATTCCTGGGATGCTGTGCTGGGAAGCTCCTGCCTGATGCTCACCTGGCTGTGGGAGACCCACCAGGCGCTGGTGACCACGCGGGCGTCCCAGGCAGCGCTGTAGCACAGCGCCATGGTCCCGGCCTCCGTCAGCGTCCGCGGCGGGATGGGCTCACCTGGGAACACCCATTCCATTAAACCCTGCCCTAATCCAGCCTGGGAGCTTCCCAGGAAGGACTGATTCCCGTCCCAAGGGAAGGCACTGCCAGCTCAGGGCCCCACAGGTACCTGAGGGGTTCTTGATCACGCAGCTGGTGGCTCCGTGCAGATCCGCGTGCACGTAGATGTCCCCTGGGAAACAGGAGGCTGAAGTCAGATCCACACATCCCTGGAGCCAGAGAAGTCTCCAGTGTCAGATGGAAATGCCTGGTCTGGCTGCAAGGGGCAGGGTGTGGACACAGGAGCCTTTCAGTCCATCCTTGTCGCAGGGAGAATCAGCTCCTCCGCTCCTGAGGGGAGCCCGTCCGAGCTGTTCTCACCCCACGGCACCAGAGGAACTCCCATCACCAAAATTCCCTTTGAGCCAGGGCCCAGCTCAAGGACAAAGCAGAGAGACCTTCCCAAGTCACTCCTGGACGTTCACAGGACTGGGAAAGAGGAGGAAACCACACCTCCCCTCCGTGGGCTCACCTGGTTTGAGGTAGCGCTTCACGATCAGCTCGTTCTGCTGCTGATCCCTGCCAGCAATCACCAGGTAGTTCTCAGAGCTGATGAACCACAGGAACTTCTCAAACCTGCCAAATTCCAGCAAATCCAGGGTGTGAGAAACACCTGGAACTAACAGGACACTGCACAGGTAGTTTTGGATACCAAACCCAGAATATCCATCTCACATCTACAATTTATGATACTGGAAATATTTTTACTCCCATCCACAGGTCTGGGATGTAAAAACAAGGCATGGGACAACTACAGCATCACTGGCAGTGAGATCTGGAGATGGAACAGAAGTACCATCACCAAAGTCCTCCTATTTAGTTTTCTTTTAATATTTCAGCCTAATTTAATCACCTAATTTAATAATTAGGTGATTAAAAGCTTTGAGGTTTAATTTCATTTGTTTGTTGTTTTTTCAAGCACAGAAGCACAGAATGGGCTGGGTTGGAAGGGACCTTAAAGCTCATCCAGTCCCACTGGACCACACCTTCCACTATCCCAGGTTGCTCCAAGCCTGGCCTTGGACACTTCCAGGGATCCAGGGGCAGCCACAGCTGCTATCCCTGGGAACCATTCTGGGATTCTCTGACTTTGTGAAGCACCTTTAAGGAGATTCCACCCAAAGTGCAGTGCTCAGAAATCCTAAATAGCTCCACTCCCAGTCCAGGGAAGATCCGTCCTGCCACGGGACATGAGAGAAGGACGATGGAGCTGTACTTGCCAATAGACCTTTCTGGCTTTCTGGATGGTGCTGACTGTCTGAACTTCCCTCAGGGTTTGCTTCGTCTTCTTCTCAGCTGATTTAAAAGCCTGTTTGGACAGAAAGCACCGTCAGCATCCAGCAGGAATCACGGAATTCCCAACTGAACACTGGGAAAGTTGGTAGGAAATGGCTCTGGGCTTGATGACAGGCTCCAGCCAGCCCTGCCCCTGTGAGACAGCTGCTCCTACAACTCCACCCTGCAGAGCTGCTCCCTGAAATGAGCAGCTCCTGGATTGGAGGGATTCCCACTAATTCTCCACTCCAAGTCCTGGTCTGTCAGAACCTCCACCTGTTCTGAGTATTCCCAATGCCACTGGTGGAAGAGGAGGATCCACCAGGGATCTGCAATCCTCCACTGAGCTCAAAATGTCAAGAATGAAACAACCCTGGGTGATTGTTTTGCCGTTTCCTGTTCTGTTAGGGCTGCTTAGATCAGGTCAGGATTTCCCCCTGAGCAGTGGCAGGGATTTTCCTTTTAAATATCTTCTAAAATCCAAGGAAAAAAAAATACCTTTTCTGCAGCTTCCACTGTTTTCTGAGTTTTCTTAGCTGCGTGTCTTTTGTGATCGTAGTACCTGTGAAACACAAGTGTTTGTCCCTGTAATCCCAGCAGATCCATCCCTTTATCCTTGTCCCACTTATCCCAGGCTTCTGCTTTTTGTTCCATGGGCAGACCTGGACTCCAAATTCAATCAGTGTGACAGGCACAGAGCAGCTGCTCTGCACCAGGGGACCAAGGAAATTCCCATCCCAGAGCTCAGGACAAGCTGACATTTCAGTTTTTAACTCTGATTTTTAACAAGATATCCCAAAACCCTTCCTCCTGCAATATTATCACCAACAACTGCACACCCAGAGAAATTCCTCCTACAAAAACACACATTTACTGAAAAAAAAATCTTACTTTTTGGCATTGGCATAGGCAGACAAATTGAGATCAACATCAACCAATAAGGGTTTGTTTTTCTGAGGTTTCTTCAACTGTTTGGTTTTATTCTTTTTCTTTTTTCCTTTTGGTTCTTCTGTTTCTTCCTTCTCTACATCAGCATCGTCCTCCTCCTCCTCCTCCTCTTCAGACAACACATAGGGGTTCCTAAAAACACACAACATCAGGAGATTAAGATGAAAATAACTGGTTAATTTTTAATTCTTGGTGCAAAGTGCTCTTAATTTAATTCTCTCAGAAGTTTGGGAATGGCCTAAGGAGCCTCTGAGCCCTTCACTCTGTGCAGACACAGGAAGCCCTGGAATGCTTCATGTGCCAACCATTTTTTGTCAGTCAGATTTGGGAGGAAAAAAGAAAACAAAAGCAGAAAACAAAGAGCCCAGTTTTCCCAAGCCAAGGAAGTGACTAAAAACAAGTTTATTCTATAAACTGACATTTCTGAAACAGAGGTTAACTAAAAATCCACGGATCAACTCAGCTTTTATATCACAACTTGTGGGTATAAAAAAAGCTATTTTGGGGTATTCTTTGATCTCTAAGCTCCTGCTGCAGGCACTCACCTCAGCAGCATGGTGATGTGGTTTGTCTGCAGCTTTAACTCTTTGATTGCCGTGGCCACGGGGTCCCCCTGGGCCTGGGCCTCCTTGACGATGGCGCCGATCTCGGTCCAGTCGATCTGGTTGGCCAAGGCGCTCCGGACCACCTGGATGGCTCTGTCCACCACCTCCAGGTTCATCTCTATCAGCTCTCCCTTCAGCTTATCAGCTTCCTTGGGGAAAGGAGGAGCTTGCAGCCACTGCAGCTAAGCATGTGCTCAGCAAGGGTTTTTTTAACAAAAATGGAAGCAGTGGTGAAGAAATCCAAGAACGGATCCCAACTCCAGTGCTGCCAATCCCTGGAAGTGTTCCAGGCCAGGCTGGAGCTACCTGGATTCCCTCCCAACCAAACCATCCCATGGTGCTGTGATTATGCTTTTTTTTTTTTAAAATTAAAACCCAAAATCTGTCTTACCTGAGCCTGCTGGAGAGCTTCCAGTCTGTGCTCATGGTCCCTACGGACATTTTCAAGTTTCTTCAATGCTTGTTTTTCCTTTTAAATACAAGATGGCCAAAAAAGAAATAGAAATATAAATCCAAATGGCATGAGGTAATCACTGCAAGAAGCAAGAGAAGCCTCTGGAAATTTGGGAGCAGTCCCAGCTGCCCAGGCCTGGATCAGGACCCACCTGCTGCAAGGCCTTCAGATCAATCTTCTGCCCCTCCAGCTTGGAGTAGAACTCATCTGTGGCCTGCAGGAGAGAATTGGGTTGGAGAATCCCCAGGCCTGACTCAGAGCAGGCAGAGTCAGCACTAGAAGAGGTGCCAGAGGCTGAAACAACCTCCAGGAGCTTTCTCCATTTCCCTTCCCGTGGGATGAATCCAGCAGGACACTCAGGGCTGTGTCTCACCACAAACACAGATGAAAAAGCAATGGCTCACCTTTTTTTGCTAAGAAATGATGGAAAAGAAGCTGCTTTGGTTCAGATTAAAGGGTTGCAAAGCCAGATGTGCCTGCCCCGAGCTCCTGCTGCTTCACTGGGTCACTTAGAAAACACCAAGACCCAGAATGCCTAAGAACAGCTCCTGGTGTCCCAGCTGTGCTTAAAGCACGAGGTGAGGAAACTTTGGGGCTGTTCAGATCATCAGAGTGACTTTGGACAAGGGATGGAGGGAGAGGACACAGGGAATGGCTTCCCACTGCCACAGGGCAGGGATGGATGGGAGACTGGGAAGGAATTCCTGGCTGAGAGGGTGAGGAAGGCCTGGAATGGAATTCCCAGAGCAGCTGTGGCTGCCCCTGGATCCCTGGCAGTGCCCAAGGCCAGGCTGGATGGGGTTGGAGCAGCCTGGGATAGGGGAAGGAGGAGGAATGACAGGAGGTGCAATGGGATGGGATTTGAGCCCCTTCCAGCCCAAACCAGGCTGGGAGTCTGTGATCAGTGAAGGAGATGACAGAAACTCAGGCAGGAAGCAGGGCAGGAGCGTGGAGTGGGAATTCTGGAGATCAAGGTCAGGAACAAGAGGCAATGAATGACTCCAGAGGTTCATGAGGCGAGGAGCAGAAAGGACAATACCCAAGGAAACACCAAAGAAGAGGCCTGAGGCTTTCAGCGCAGTAACAGGAGAAGTGTAAATGTGATTGTGTCCCAACTGTTAACTCCAGAGACAACTCAGCTCCAGCTCTCCAGAAATAAAACATTTGGGATCCTCTGCCTGCAAACTTGCACCTCCCTCACAGGTTCCACACTCCAGGAACTGAGCTCAGGGTCCAGCACTGCCCAGCTGCAGCCTCAAAGTCCTGTCTGAGCTGGTATTTTCTCATCAAGCATTCATCCATAAATGAATCATCCTTTCCAAAGTCTCTGCTCTCATTAACAAGCCCTGCACTGTGTTTTAATTACTCTTTGTAGCAGCAGTCAATTCAAGCACTTAAGTACAGCATCAGCAAAAGCACTGTACCTTATTGAATGAGTCAAATTCCAAGTAGGGACATTTTGAATGTTGAGAAAACAAGAAAGGATGAAATTCCTCATATCTGTAAAATACACATTTGATATTATCACCTGAAAACTAATTTCTGTTATGCAGACTAGTAGAAAAAAAGGGAAGAAATACTTCAGATATTTACGTGTAGATGTCTTCTGCTGGTTTATCTGGTTCCAGACTTGGCTTTTTCTCCCTTTTCTGGATAACATAACCCTGAAAGAACACAAAAATAGCATTTGTCTGTGGAAAGGCTTAAGTATCATCAATAAATAATTCCAGCAGGGAACCTGTGCCTGACCCACTGCCTTGTCTTGACTCCAATTTCTTCTGGAAAAAGAAGAGAACTTCTTCCAACCCTCAGGACTACCCCATAAATGCAGAGTTCATGTGCAGAATTTATTACAGAACCTATTAAAACCCAAGTGCAAATCTCCCAGGATTTATACAATCTGCCTGTGCATTATTTAATTGCTGCCCAGCCTGTGGAAAGAAGCAATTTTTATTCCACCTCAGCAGCACCTGAGAGCCAGGAATAAAATCCACAGCTGGGAAGAGCAGGAATTGCACATCCTGAGGAATTCCTGCTTGTCATTTTAACTCTGCAATTCCAAATAATTGATAACCCACCCCAGACCCACCTTTCCACTGAAGTTGTCAGTGAGGGCCATGTATTCCTCTGCTTTCTCTAGAGCTGAAAGAACCTTTTCAAGGTTTTCTGAAGAGAAAACAGCAGAAATATTTCATCCCTGGTGCTTCACTCCAGCAATTATTGCTCACTTTGAACAGGAGACTAAGTTTACATCTGGGAAATTTTTAATATAAAAATCTATTTAGATGCTTTTAGCACATAATTATTAAAGTTTCAGAAGGAAGGAAAGACCCCACCAAATACCAGGACTTCATGAAACTAAAGCTGCTGAGCATAAACCATGTGAGAAGTTATTTTTTTTACAGCACCACAATGCAGCAGGAAGGAAAAAATCCTCTGGATTTATGGCAAATATAAAGCACAAGAGGAAAATAAGACTGCAGGATTAAATAAGAATGATTTTATTACCCAAATCTTTAATTTCCCAATAAATGTAAAGCTGCTACTTTAGCAAATCCCCAGTGTTTGCTACAAACATTTGGATGTTAATTCTTCTTGTCAAACACCCTTTGCACAACCAGAACTCACCTCATGGGTGAGGTGCTACCTCACTCTAAAACCATGTAGACTACAGGAACAATCTGATATTTTATCTCCAATTTATGCAATAATCAAGAGTTTTAACTCAAAGAAGGCTGGTTGCCAAGCTAAAAACATTAAAAATAAACCCACATGGTGACAACCACAGGTTTAGTCATCAATTTGGGAAAAAAAACACTACACAGACATAAAAATCCCCTCATTTGTGGCCCAGCCTTTAAAATATTACACCTTTTTTTTCCAGATGTTGATCTATTTTGACAGCTCCAGAAAATCCAGCTTCTATAAGGCAGTGCTCAATGAGTGTGGCCCCATAAGCTGTTAAAAAAAAAGAGAAATAAAGAAGGATCATCTGCAGAAAATATTCACAATTTGCATTAAAAAAAATAAGTCTGGACACAAGAGTGTGAGAAGAGTGAGAAGTGCCAAAAATCAGGGAAGGGGCAGGAGGAGAGGGTGAGAAACAGCCAAAATTCCCACAAAGGGAAAAAACTGTGGGGATTTTAGAGTGGAGCAGCTGTGCCTGGTAATGGGATCAGTAACACCACGTGAGGTCGAGGTTTCCTACGTGACAGGATCAGAAATACCAAATTCCAGCATGGATCCAGCAAAACTGGGATCAATCATTACAATTATTACAACAATCATTAGCAGTTACACAGTAATATTATGATGATAGCAATTATTTAGGGTGGAGAAAGAAAGGGAAAAGGGTGGTGAAAAGGAGAATCAGGAGATGGGGAAAGTAATGCTTAGGTGTGATTGGAGCTGTTCAGGAAATTCTCTGCTCCAGCAGCGTTGCCAGGTCAGGAGGAAAACCCAGCTTGTTCTGATGACCTCACACAAGACAAATTTGGTTCTGTGCTCAGGAAAATCTGACTTTACACCTACAGCTCCTATTTGGTACCAGGATGGTGCAAAATGCCCCAAGGCAGAGCTGCAGCAGAGCCACTGCCAGGCTCAGCTCTGTGCAGATGCCTTGGAATCAATAAATCCCCATTTCCCAAGACAGCCTGGGCTAGGGGAAGGTGTCCATGCCCATGGCAGGGATGGAATGAGATGAGCTTTAAGGTCCCCTCCAATCCAAACCACTCCAGGCTTCTGTGAGAAGTTATCCAAATTTTCCAGCATGACCTAACACACATTGAGTGACCTCATTTCATCTTCTAACAAAGCCCAATTACTTACGAAGGAGCGGGTTAAGAACTCTCTTCAGCTGTTCCCCTTTGGGTGCATTTGATACGATTTCAGTTAACCTGCAGGAGAAAATGGAGAGTTGCAACCCCAAAGAATAATGTGTTTTTAAACATTAAACATTAAAACATTTTAAAACACTGCATTGCTTAGAAGCTACAAAACATTTCCAGCCTTAAAAAATGAAACTAAAACTGGCCTGTAATAGGTGAGGAACCACCCAAAGATTCTCACAGATCTGAAGAATTTGGGTTTATCCCAATAAATCCACCATTTATGAGCTCTGAAACTGAAATTACCTGTCCAAGGTTGGCAGAGGCACAGGAGCTTTTGCACTGCCCACAATAAATTCACCGTTTATAAGCTCTGAAATTGAAATTACCTGTCCAAGGTTGGCAGAGACACAGGAACTTTTGCACTGCCCACAACAAATACACCATTTATGAGCTCTGAAATTACCTGTCCAGGGTTGGCAGAGGCACAGGAACCTTTGCACTGTCCACCGGGTACCGCTCCCGGACTGCAAACCTGACGTCGTCCGCCTCATCCGTGCGGAACCTCAGGATGTTGAGGATGAGGTACTCGTGGTCGGTGAGGACGACGTTCCCCTGGGAGCACAGGGACCCTCAGCGAGGCCAGCCCGGTGTCCCTGCCCTGGGGGACACTGCAGGAGCCTCCCTCACCCTGTCATAGAGCTCCAGGATCAGGTGGTAGGCGGCCTGCTCGCTGCCGAACTGCAGGTCCACGATGCGGTCGATGCCCAGCTGGCTGACGCTCACCAACCTCCGCGTCTTCAAATGCTTGCGGCACTGCGGGACACGCCTCCAGTTTGAGCCTCCCCGTTTTTCAGATGGCTGCTGCTTTAGTGAGTAACTCTAAAATTCCTGTCAGCTACTGCTCTCCTGATTTATCCAGACAAAACAATTCCTCTCTAGGCCTGGGACTCAAGGACACTTCACTGGCTTGGGCCCTCAAAAATGTAAACAACAGTGAATTAATTAGAGGGGCAAACCTGGAGTAAGTGACTTCGTTACCTGGAGTTGTAATTGGACAATTAAGCTCTGGTATGCAAACAGACCAAGCTTTTACCTGTCAAAATACCTCGTGTTGTTGTCCCACCTGGGTGTAGTCCCTGCACTGCCCAAGGTGTGCCCTTTGAGGGCCTTTCTATAAATCCCTTTACCCTTTAACTCTGTCTGGCCTCTGTTCTGGGTAGTCTGTCCAAGCATCAGAGGGGTGGGAAAAATGTCTGGAAAACATCTGGAAACATCTGGGAATGGCTTGGCTATAGAGCCCTCCTGCAGCACCAACCACTTCCTATTTAACTCAAATATCACAGGAGTAAAAATGTTGGTGCTCACCAAAGTAACACCGTCATTTTTATAATTAGAAATATAATTGAGCCCAATTCTTAACACTTAGACATTTTCTTCCATGTTGTTTGTTTATCTCAAGGGAGCAGCTGGTTCAAATCCTAAGAGTTTCCTTTGTAAAGAGAACTGGGATTATCCCTGTATCCGTGTCTGCCGTGGAAAACCAACCCAGGGAATCCCTGCTGAGACATTTCTGGCTGCACATAGAGGATGAACAGATCCATGGGAGCCATCCCAGGCTGTATCCCCATGGATCTACCCATGGATGCACCTGCAGCAGCCCAGCCTAAGAGCCTGGAGCAAGGCCTGAACCCCCAGAGCTCAGCAGAACGAACAGAGGGCTCTGTACCACAGGGTGCTGCATCCAGCAACTGAAAATTCACACAATCCAACTGGAATGACAAGGGTTTAGTTGGAGCAACATTCCAGAAGGTCTGGGAGGTCCAGAAGACATCCAGGTGATCAGCAGTAGTTTTTATAAATTTAAATATTCACTGTTTCAGGCACTGAACATCACTGATGTGACCCCAAGCCTGTGTTTGCTCTCCCCTTGTCCTCGGCCACCCACTGGATCAGGATTCACCAGGATAACCTTTCCCTATTTTCTTGCCTCCAAGGACAGAGCATGAACATTCCTTCCTGATAGCCAGACACTTTATTAAAAAACAAACTCTGGTGAGTTTACCTTCATGGCAAAGCTCGATGGCATCATGTTCTTTGGCCACTCAAACTCCGTCAGGTGGATGCGGATCCCGGATTCCAGCAGCAGCGTGGCCTTGCAGTCCGGCCTGGGGGCAAAACAAAGGAGCTGCACCCCAAAATCCCCAGGGATCCCTTCCAAGTGAGGATATTTTGGGATTCCACGTGGCACAAGAGCAGCCACCCCACCACCCACCGGTTTGCAGAGTGGTTCCCTCCCCATATCCCATTTCCTAAGAACTTTTTTGGTAAAAATCACTGCATTTTACTAAAAAACAGCAGAATTTAATTAAAAACAAGTCAGAAATTACTGCAGACAATTAAAAAAATCTAGTTTTTACACAGCATTTTAAAAGAATTTTTAAATAAAGTTGTTTAAAGCTCTTACTTTTGCAGGCGAATGAGATAGGTCTTGTTATCCACATCATAAACATTGTTCACTCTCATCCCCAACAAGCTGCCAAAAGGAAAACAAGGAATGCTTTGGAGAATCCAAAACACAACTGGCTGGGAAAATCCCAGTGGCAATGAAAATACACAGAAAGGCAAGTTATGATAAATTACCAAGGAGTACCCAAAAGGGCAGCAAAGGGAGATTAATGGAATAAGATGGAAGCAACAACCATGGAGAGATGGAGAAACTGCTCTTAAAACACAGCAATGAAGAGAGGGAGAAAATGAGATGGAGACTCATTAATTAAATTAATGGATAAAATGCAGAAAGCTGCCAGTTCCTGCTCCTCTTTGTGGCAGGGATGCAGAATGTACTGGTGGTACTGGTTATACTGGAGCTCCTCTGGCAGCACAGGCCACCAGTGATCCCATTAAGGGCACTGAACTGGCCCCGGGGTGTCAGTCCCTCCCTGCAGAGTGGGGCTGCACATGCAGAGCGCCCTGGACACCAGGAATGTGTCAGAGCTCCACAGGGATGAGAGGAGCTTCCCAAATGGAAAACTGGGAATGCTCCCCTGGAGAAGGGAAGGCTCCAGGGAGAGCTCAGAGCCCCTTGCAGGGCCTGAAGGGGCTCCAGGAGAGCTGGAGAGGGGACAAGGGATGGAGGGACAGGACACAGGGAATGGCTCCCAGTGCCAGAGGGCAGGGATGGATGGGAGATTGGGAATTCCTGACTGGGAGGGTGGTGAGAAGCTGGAACAGAATTCCCAGAGAAGCTGTGGCTGCTCTTGGATCCCTGGGAGTGTCCAAGGCCAGGTTGGACGGGGTTTGGAGCAGCCTGGGACAGTGGAAGGTGTCCCTGCCATGGCAGGGGTGCGATGGGATGGCAGAGGGGCTGAGGGGGTTCTGCAGAGCCCAGGCAGGGCAGTGCTGAGGGGCAGAGCTGGGAGAGCAGGACACGATGGAGGAGCAGAGCCCGCACAGCCCTGAGCCTACAGCGGGGCGGGGAAGCCGAGCCAGGACCAGGAGCACGGCCAGGAGGAGCAGGGACACAACCAGAACCAGAACCAGAACCAGAACCAGGACCAGGACGAGCAGCAGGAGCAGCGGCAGGACCAGGACCCACCGGGCCGGGCTGCGCTCCCCGGGGCCGCACGGGCGGGGAGTGCCGGTACCTCTGCCGCAGCTCGGCGAGCACCGCGCGGATATCGACGGTGCTGAAGCGGGACTTCATGGCGCCGGAACCGCCCGCCGAGACCGGCAGGGATCCCGGCCCTTCACAGCTCCGGGCCCCTCACAGCTCCCGGTCCCTCACAGCTCCCGGCGCTCCGCGGCCGCCCCGCGCCTGCGCCCATGGGTGCTACGGGTCGCGTCCGGCGCCAATCCCCGGCGCTCCGCGGCCGCGCATGGGCCGAGCCGGGCGCTGCGATGCCGCCCGCGACCGACAGGAGGCGCTGTGAGCGCGGGAACTCTGAGGGGGCGCGCGGCGAGAGGGACCTAGGGGTGACAAAAAACGTCCGGGGGTGACCAAAAAGGGTCCGTGTATGACCAAAGGGCCCCGGGAGAGGGTGGCAAAAGGGGGATAAAAAGGGGCGCGAGAGGGTCCCGTGTGTGACAAAGGGGTCCCGTGTGTCTCTGTTGAGCAGGGCAGAGGAGGCCGCGTGTGTCCGTGTCGGGCAGCAGGGGGATCCCGCGGGACCCCTTGTATCGGTGTGTGGTGGAGATGTGCGATTTGAGGTGAGATTTGTGTGTGAGGTTTGCCGGGCGCTGTGCATTGAGCAATGGAGCGGCGCGGGGCGCGGTGCGGTGTTGTGGCGGTAGGAGGCGGTGTTGTGGCGTGTTGGGGTCGGGGCGAAAAGGGGGATTTGTGGGGGGATTGGCGTGGATTTGGGGTGGGCCGGGGCAAAAGGGGAGCCCGCGTGTCTCTGTGTTGCCCAGGCTACGCTGGCGTGGCTATTCACAGGCGCGATCCCGCTACTGACCGCCACGGGAGCTTTGACCTGCTCCGTCTCCGACCTGGGCCGGTTCACCCCTCCTTAGTCAACCTGGTGTCCCGCAGCTCCCCGCGGGTCACCATATTGATGGCGGCCTTAGCTTGGACGCCCGCTCGGCACAGCGCACGGCAGCCCAGAACTCCTGGGCTCAAGCGATCCGTCGGGCTCAGCCTCCCCGGCAGCTGGGACTACAGGCGCGCGCCACCGCGCCCGGCGCTGCCTGCCCGCTCCGCCGGCAATACGGCTTGTGCAGAGCCACCCCCGGCCCGCCTCCCGCTGCTCCGGATCCTCCCCCTGCTCCTCCTCCTGCTCCTCCTCCTCTCCTTTTCCTCCTCTTCCACCGTCTCTCCTCTGCTTTCTCCTCGTCTTCTTCCTCCTTCTTTTCCTTTGTCCTTTCCCCTCTTCTCTTCCCTGCCCCTTTCCCCTTTTCTTTCCCCCTTCCCATTTCTCTTTCCCCTCCCCCTTTCTCCTTTCTCCATTGCCCTTCCCCTTCTTCCTTTTCTTCCCCATTTCCCTTCTTCCCTCTTCTCCTTTTCCTTATCCCTTCCCATTCCCTTTCCTCACTCTTCTCCTTTTTTTTATCCCTTCCCATTCTCCTTCCTTTCCTTCCTCCTTCCCCTTTCTTTCCCCTTTCACCTTCTTCCCCATCTTCCTTTACGCGTTCCCCTTCTTCTTTACATCCGTACCCCTTCTCCTTCCCCATTCTATTTCTCTTTCCCTTTTCCCCTTCTCCTTTCCCTTCTCCCTCCCTTCCTATTTCCCCTTTCTCTCCATCCCCATCTCACCCCCACTTCAGTTTTCCCTGCTGAGGAAGCCGCCAGGCCAAGGAAAGAGCTTCCCCTCCCCATCCTTAGCACAAACCCAAAATCTTCACTTCTTACACAATTTGGGCGTTGTTACCAGAGGTTCACAGTGGGATTTTGGATCAGGGGCTCCCTCAGGAGCCATATCCACACTGAACTTCCACCAACAGCCCAAAATCCCAACCTCAGCCTTCCCAGCACCCGGATCCCATCCCCAAACCAGCAGGTCCAGCTGTTCTGCAGATTCCCAGATCCTGTGGGAGCTCTGCCTGGCCACACAGTGGAAGTGGGGAACACAGGGAACGTCCTTGAGCTCCCTCTGCTTTAAGTTTCAAAACGCTTGGATAGACAGGAATGGTTTTTGAGGAGGTTTCAGCTGCTGAGGAAGCCCAAACCCCTCCTCTGGAGCCAGAGGCACACCCTGATGCTGTTTGCAGCTCACGCCAAGCGAGGCACAGCTCTCCGGGACAGCTCCGGACAGAGCAGATCAGGGATGTCCTGCTTTGGAAAACTCCTCGCAGAGCAAAATTTCCCCGTTTGCCGGTGTTTTCCTGAGAGTGTAAAGCTCAGAGCCGAGGACACGGGTGAGCTGTGACAGTAAATACTCTCGGAGCTGAACAACGAGAGGCTCCGGGGAGCTGGAACGCCTCGGTCTGGAGCGGCGGGGAGGGGTGGCACTGACTGCAGCCCAAAAGGCGATGGGAAATCCTGCTGCCCGGCACTCGAAACCGGCATTTCCCAGTTTAACACTCACATCTGCTGGGATCCCAATCCCAACGCATCCCACCAAAACCTGAGCGCGCCGGGGTGGGCGAGGCTGGCGCGGCATCTTCAGACCGAGCATCCCTGGGAGCGCTTTTGCCTTTCCCTGCTGCTGTGGCTGCTCCGTGGCACAGAGAGCTGACAAAGGGCTGGGTCCGAGGGGAAAAGATGCCAAAAGAGGCTGGGGAGGGGGACAAAAATGCCAGGAGAGGCTGGGGAGGGGGACAAAGGTGCCAAAAGAGGCTGGGGAGGGGGACAAAGATGCCAGGAGAGGCTGGGGAGGGGGACAAAGGTGCCAAAAGAGGCTGGGGATGGGTACAAAGATGCTAGGAGAGGCTGGGGAGGGGGACAAAGGTGCCAAAAGAGGCTGGGGAGGGGGACAGAGGTACCAAAAGAGGCTGGGTCCCGCCCTGTCACCCGGGCTGCGCTCCAGGGTCTGTTCACAGGCGCGATCCCGCTACTGACCGCCACGGGAGCTTTGACCTGCTCCGTCTCCGACCTGGGCCGGTTCACCCCTCCTTAGGCGACCTGGTGACCCCCGGCTCCCCCAGGATCACCATATCGATGCCGGCCTTAGCTTGGACGCCCGCTCGGCACAGCCCCCTGCAGCCCAGAACCCCCGGGCTCAGCGATCCGCCAGCCTCAGCCTCCCCGGAGCTTGGATTACAGGCACAAGCCACCGTGCCCGGCTGCTCCTCGGGGCTGTCTCCGCTCCCCATCACCCCGGCACCGGCCTCGGGAACTCCTCAGCGCTGCAGCAGCACGGTGGGAGGAGCAGCAGGCGCCCGAAGGAAAATCGAGCTCTTCGAGTGAGTATCCAATTCGATACTTTGGTTTACACAGGCCAGGTTATGCTGTTGCAGGCTGAAAATTTAAGTTCGTGCTCTGGGATGTGCCCAGAGAGAGCTCAGAAGGATTTGCAGAACGTCTGAGAGGCAGCCTGTGCCCTGCAGGTGTAATGAGCTGAATGATTCTCAGCAAAGCATATAAAAATAACAAAAACCTAAAGCAAGGAATAAAACTCAGGCTCTTCCTGCTTTTATCCATTCCCTGCCATAACAGGGACACTTTCACTGAGGATTTTTCATCTTAACTCTGTGTTTTGCTTCTGTCAAAGAGACGTGCCCCAGGTATCCCGTGGGAATAACTGGTTCCTCTCCTCCACGGTTGGAATTGCGTTTCTCCAGTGCAGAGGTCAAGGTGAGGGTGACCTGCCCAAGCAGGGATGTGCTCCTGCTCCTGCTCCAGGCAGGGCCACTCCTCCTGCCCTGCCAGACCCGCCCAGGAGGTGCCTGAGCACTTCCAGCTCGCCCCGAGCTACTGGAGCAAAGTCCAGAGCTGAAGTCCGCAGGGCAATCCCATCTCAGAGAAGGAAAATAAGATTTTCCCCAGCCTGGAGCCTTAAGGATGTCAGGACTGCATGGGAGAGATCCCAGGTCCTGTTCTGGGCTCTTTTTATCTCCTTAAGGAAGAGCTGTTGGTGACAGCTGGAGTTTTGGCTAAAGGCATTAGGATAATGATTTAGGGGTCAAGGCATGAGGAGAGGGAGGCCTGGCATGCACAAACAGGGGAGAAAGGCAAATCATCCCCACAGAAACAACACTGAACACATCCAGGCACCCCCTCCCATCCCCTCCTCCTGCCACAAACACGTTTTTCCTCACGTGAAAAAACCATAGCAGGATGGATTTGAGAGCAGGGACATGAAACTACGTGTTTTTCTGGAGAAAATCTGATGGGGACAGGCTTGGCAGACTGAGGAGGGCACAGTGAGGATGCAGAGGGAGGGTGTGACAGAGCACCAAAGCAACAGCTGAGATGGAAAATGAGCCCGCTCCGAGCTGGGGACAGCTCAGGAGCTCAGGGCTGAGCCCAGGGGGTGCCCTGCCCTCTGCAGCTCATCCCACAGCCCTCCAATCCCACCCAGCGGGAGCAGCTGCTCCAGGATCCCGCTGAGCTCCCCACGGGGGCTTTGTGCTCAGAGTTCTGGCTAAGCCAGGCTCCAGCCCCACAAAGAACCAGCCTGGGGATCCTCCTGAGCTCCAAAACTCCTCCTTCCGAGGGCCAGGCAACAACAGAATCACAGAACAGAACCACAGAATACCCTGAGCTGAAGGGACCCACGAGGATCATCGAGTCCAGCTCCTGGCTGGACACCCCAAAATCCCACCATGAGCCTCAAATTATTCTTGTTAAGGCTGCAGGATTTCTCAGGCTGGTGTTGCCATGGTGGTGATCCAGGGTTTTGGCCAGGCAGGATTCAAACCCCTCTTCATTTCCTCTTTCTGCTCCTGAGAACACCCTGGGAAAGGGGGACCCAGCTTGTTTGCCACTAGTACCTGTAAAGACATCTTGATGTACTTAAGATACACAAAAACCCCCAAAATATTCTGGAATTGTAGAATCCCTGAATGGTTTGTGTGGGAAAGGAGCTTAAATCCCACCCCATCCCACCCCTGGCATCCAGGGGCATCCAAAGGTATTGAAAACCTGTTCCAATACCTCCCCACCCTCTGAATAAAGAATTCCTTCCCAATCTCCCATCCATCCCTGCCCTCTGGCACTGGGAGCCATTCCCTGTGTCCTGTCCCTCCATCCCTTGTCCCCAGCCCCTCTCCAGCTCTCCTGGAGCCCCTTCAGGCCCTGCCAGGGGCTCTGAGCTCTCCCTGGATCCTTCTCCAGGGTGTCAGACTGATTTTCCTGTCCTCACTTCCAGAGGGGGCTGGAGGAATGGATACCAGGACAGGGCTTTCTCCTGATGACACCTGTGGGATTTCATTGATTCTTTAGGATCCTCCAGGCATCCTTGCAGCACGCTCAGGCTTCCAGAGACCTCTGCAGGCAGGATATTCTCCAGCACCCCCTCCCTCCTGCACTTGGTTAACGGGATGGGAAGATCCAGGGATGTCTCTGATAGCACACGCACCTTTGGAGGTTTCAGGTTCAACTTCCTGCCAATCCCAGCTGCTTCTGCATCCCAAAATCACAGGAAACGGGGCTGAGACCTCCATGGGAACCATCCCCACCTCTCCCTGCCCTCAGGCAGGAATGGCCAAGTGCTCTGGGAAAGGCCTCTCTCCCTGACTCACCCAGCTCAGGACACTTGGCCATTGTGGAGATATCTCCATGACAAATCCACCCCTGGAATGCCATTGTTGTAGGGAGGATGTAATTTGTTTTCACAACAGGAGAATTTATCCAACACAGATACTAAACCCAGAGTGTTATTATATTTCCTTTTCCTTCCTTGGAAAGCCACAAAGGTCTTTGAAGGATCAGTGCAACAGAGCCTTTCCCATCTCTGTCAAGAGGAAGCGAGGAAAGATGAGCTGCACCACATCCAAACAGGTTTGGCCTGATGGTCCAAAGAGATTGGAATTTGATTTCTGTTCAAAGAGATAAAAATTCTCTGATTGATGAGCATCAGTTTCCTCAAGGTTTGGTTAATTTGGTGCTTCATGTTGCTGTGGCAGCACCTGGACCTCTGGTGGGGGGCAGGACATGGAAACATGGCTGTAGAAATCCATGGAAAATGAAAAATTCAAACCTTGGTACCTGCACCGCCCATAAGGGGATTCCTTATGGATAAGGAAAGATGAGGAAGGATGAGGAGCAGCCAGACCCAGCTGAGTTACCACAAGGTCCCACAAAGGTATTTGCTGCCCTTTTCCCAGGCTGTAACCCTTAATCACTTTATAACCATAATTTACTCTCCAGGCTGTAAATCCCCAGCAGGTACATGGGACACCCACCCACTGACACACGTCAGCCACTGCTCGCTTTTCAAACATTTACCTCACTTTTAAAACATTTAACTTACTTTTAAATCATTAAACTCGCTTTTAAAATATTTAACTCACTTTTAAAATATTTAACTCCTGCAGGCTACCCAGTAACTCACAGGGGATTGCCAAGGACCTGAGGAGGGTTTTAATTCTCAGGCAGGTGGGTGAAACTGAGCCACTCCTAAGAACTCACACTTTTCAGGTAATTTAGAACATATTTGGGTATTCTAAGTATTTTTGGGGGGAGTATTTTACCTTGAAAATCAATCAGCAGTGTAAGACTGAGCTAGATGGAGTAGATAGTGCCCAGAGGGATTTATATCCATCCTGAAATGAAGAACCTGCTTTGCTCAGACCATCACACTTTGTCTGTGCTGACACATTTCCACCCCAACGTCACTCTCTTAAAAATAAGAACCTGTCTTTCCAAACAAATCCCTGTTTTAAAGGCTGTGGCAGGTCCTGGCTCTCCCAGGTGAGCTGCAGTGGCTCTGCAGGGACACAGCAGTGGGATCCCTCAGGCAGCAAAGCCCTTTTTTTTGGCTTTACTGAAGTTATTTCCATTTGCTTCCTGTTTACCCTCCTTCCTGTGCACTTACGGAAACCAACAGGACTCTCCACTAAAATGTTCCAAAAGTAGGTGGTGCTCTCTCTCCAGCTTCTCCTCCATTCCCTGTGGGATTGGGGAACGTGAGCTGCAGGGATTGACATGCACAGAGTTTATTAGTGACTAATTTGAGATCTTAACTACCCAAAGTGCTGAGTGCTCCAATGTCTTGTTGCTATCTATCCTCCTAAAGAGCAGGAATAATTCCTTTAAAAGCACTGCCAGGCCATGGCAAATCTTCCCCTGGTGCACAGGCTGTGAGGCTGGGAAGTTTTCCTGAAGGGGAGGGAGGATCCTTGGGAATAAATCCCAGCACAGGTGGAAAAGCATTTGCCTGAGTGAATCCCATTTGTCTTCTGAGGAAGAACTTGTTACTGTGCAGTGGCCAGGCACTGGAACAGATTGCCCAGAGAGGAGTCTCCTTCCCTGGAGCCATTCCAGAACCAGCTGGACACAATCCTGTGCCCTGGGATGGCCCTGCTGGAGCAGGGAGGTGGCGCTGGGTGGGTCCCTTCCAACCTGAGCCACTCCAGGCACCTAACCAACGCCAGTTTGGGGTTGCTGTGGGCAGATGTGCAGCTCTCCATGCCCCTCTGGCAGGTTTTGAGCATCCCCACACCAGTTTGGGGTTGCTGTGGGCAGATGTGCAGCTCTCCATACCCCTCTGGCAGGTTTTGAGCCATGGATGATCACAGGAAGATCCATTTTGGGCGCTCTCTGTGGGTCATGTGAGGCCTCCACAGCCCAGAGCAGCTCAGCTCAGCCATGGGCCCTGCCAGGGATAGTGGGAAAGGAGCAGAGGATAACAGGGATGGGAGCAGGGTCCTGTGTGGGGACAGGAGCAGAGCAGGAAGCGCTGCTGAGTCACTGGGAGAGCCCCAAATCCACAGGGCTCCAGCTCAGAGAAACTCTGGGCAGGTGTTGCACAGATCCCGTCACTTTTCCAGGAGGGAAAGGACAGGAGGAGTTCAGGAAAGCTGCTTGCCAGGTGAAATGGGCAAAGCCAAAGCAGGCCAAGCCAGATCTGCACCCAGTCCCCGAGGATGAGGAACAGTGCATTCTCCAACAAAGCAAAAAAAAGCCAAGATTCAAGGGGAGAGACCCGAGGGACAGCACGTCTGGGTGCAAAATGGGGAGCAGACGATGGAAAGGGCGCTTCCCCACCCCATTCCATGGGGTCTCACAGCAGCCAGAGGTGGGTGACACAGCCTGGGGAGCTGAGCATCCCAGACCCCGTCCCATGTTCCACCACCTGTGCTTTATTTTCACTTAATCCTTGAGATCCACACTCCTCACCTTTGAGGCCTGGGAGAAAGCCCCAAAGGAGCCTCTCAGCTGTTAAAAAGGAAAGCAGAACAACCTCAGCACCGTCACACCCTTTGCACTGTCAGAACAAAAGCAGCAGAAGTCATTTCCTGACAGCACAAAAAGCTGCTCTGAGGCCAAGGGAAGAACAACTGATTCCGCCTCATGGGCAAAGGAAGGACCTTCAAGCTCCTGACATCACTTTTCTCTGCTATTTTGAACCCTTGTGGTCTCGTGCTGCCTGATTTAATGAGCTCACCAGCACAGAAATGGTCACACAGAGCAGAGCCAAGTGAAAACCCACCACCAATATCCACATCCTGAGGTTAATTTTAGCCCTGCAAATATTTAGCTCTCTGTTTAGATAAATATCCCATGCTAGAGAGAGAGGAGACTGAACCAGCTGCATCCAGCAGGATCAGGGCTTGCTGTAAATCCCAATCCAGTATGATAATTAGCAGCATTATCCGCTGGTTTAATCATCAGAGCGTGAACTCTGGCAGTGCCCAGCGCAGGCAGGGACACTCCTGAGCCCTGGGGTCAGCAGGCTGAACCCTGGCACAGCCTCTCACCAGGAGAGGCCACGGATGCCGTGTTTTCCTTGGCATCCTCCCTCTTGGCTCGCTGCAGGAAAGAGCAAAGCCTTCCTCGAAAACTCCTGTTGACATCACAGAATGGTGGAAAATCCTGAGCTGGAAGGGACCCTCAGGGATCATGGATCCAACCCCTGGATCCACGCACTGACCACGCTCTGGGGGAAGAACCTTGCCCTGATCTCAGCCTAAACCTCCCAGCACAGCTCCAGCCGTTCCTGTCCCTGCTCAGCAGAGAGAAGAATTTGGTCCCTTACGAATTGTGCAGTGTGGGAACCCTCCGTTCTCATAAAGACCCCAAAGAATTCCCCTTGGCAGCTCCAAGAGGGATTGCTTTCCATGGGCCAGGGCATCAGCCACATAAATCAGCTCAAAATTTGGTATTTTTGAAGGGAATGGGAAGATCCAGCGAAGCCAGTCCTACACAATCCCAAGGGAATGCGCACTGTGCTCTGCAGGAGGAGACCCCAAAACGATCAAAGACATCCCGGTGGAAGTGTCCCTGCCCATGGATGGGACAGGGGTGGAACGAGACGGGCTCTAAGGTCCCTTCCAACTCGGACCACTCTGTAATTCCGTGACTTTTCGGGATTTGTGTTCCACGAGCCGCTTCCCCCGCACTGACTCCACGAGCTCCGGAGCAGCCACCAGCACAGAACGGGGTGGGCACCCGTGCCCCAACAGCCCCGGCCCGGAGGAGCAGCCTGGCGGCATTCCCGAATCCCTGGCGGCATTCCCGTGTCCCTGGCGGCGCTCCCGAGTCCCGGCCCCCCGGCTCAGCCCCGGGCCGGGGGTGGGGCCGTGGCCGGCGGCGGGACCGGCCCGACGTGTGTGTGCGGGAACCTCCGCGCTGGGCGTGCCGGGGCAGCGCTCCGGGCACACGGCAGGGACGTGTCCCGAGCGCTGATCCGTGGAGTTTCAGCCGCTGGAATCACAGGGAGTGACCCAGGACAACGTGGAGTCATAAACCCGATGATGCAGCACTGAATCACACGGAGCGGTTGTGGCTGGAAGGGATCTCGCAGCCCAGCCCATCCCAGCCCTGCCTGGCCAGGGACACCTCCCACTGTCCCAGGCTGCTCCAGCCCCGTCCAGCCCGGCCTTGGGATCCAGGGACAGCCCCGGCTTCTCCGGGCACCCTGTGCCAGGGTTTCCCCGCCCTGGCCGCACACACGGCCCGTCCCAAGGCTGCTTTGTCTCCCGCTCAGGGCTCATTCCCGGGGCTGCTCCCGGTCCCGGGCGCGGTCCCGGGGCCGCTCCCCCCGGGCTCCTGCCCCTTTAAGACGCGCCGCGCGCGCCCCGCGCTGACGCGCGATCGCGTGGCGCCTCTCCCCACCGCGGCCCCGCCCCCTCCGCGCGCCGCGCGCGCGCCGCCCCGCCCCGTCCAATCAGCGGCGAGGTCCCGCCCCTCCCGCGGAGCTCGCGGGGCGGGGCGGCGGCCTCGGCGCATGCGCGCGGGGCGGGCGGGAAGGCGCGGGCGGAAGGAGGGCGGGGCCGCGGCGGGGCGTGGCGGGGCCGCGGGGGCGCATGCGCGGGGCGGCGGCGGGGCGGAAGCGGGCGCGGGCGCGCGCGGCCCCTTTCCGGCGGCGCGGGCGGAGGGAGCGGCGCGCGGGGCCCTCAGGTACGGCCGAGACGCTCCCGGGCCATCCCGGCCACTCCCGGCACTTCCCGGCGCTCCCCGGCCCTCAGGATCCTCCCGCCGCCACCGCGCCGGCACCCATGAGCTGAGGAGCCGCGGCGGGAGCCGAGGCAGGAGCGGGCGGAGCCGCCGCCGCGGGCCCGGCGGAGCAGCGGAGCCGCCTCCCCGCCGCCCCATGCGCGGCCCGCGCTGAGCCCCGCCCGCCCTTCCCCGCCGGGCCGGCGCTCGCCCTCTCGCCCTCCCTTGGATGCCGCCGAGATGGGCAAGGTGCTGTCCAAGATCTTCGGGAACAAGGAGATGCGGATCCTGATGCTGGGGCTGGACGCGGCCGGCAAGACCACGATCCTGTACAAGCTGAAGCTGGGCCAGTCGGTGACCACGATCCCCACCGTGGGCTTCAACGTGGAGACCGTCACCTACAAGAACGTCAAGTTCAACGTGTGGGACGTGGGCGGCCAGGACAAGATCCGGCCCCTGTGGCGGCACTACTACACGGGCACGCAGGGGCTCATCTTCGTGGTGGACTGCGCCGACCGCGACCGCATCGACGAGGCGCGGCAGGAGCTGCACCGCATCATCAACGACCGGGAGATGCGGGACGCCATCATCCTCATCTTCGCCAACAAGCAGGACCTGCCCGACGCCATGAAACCCCACGAGATCCAGGAGAAACTGGGCCTGACCCGAATCAGGGATAGGAATTGGTATGTGCAGCCCTCCTGTGCCACGACGGGGGATGGACTCTACGAAGGGCTGACGTGGTTAACGTCCAATTATAAATCCTAATGGGAGAGGAACTATTTAGTCTACAAAGAATTAAAGAAACAAAACAAAAAAAAATTTAAACAAACAAACAAAAAAAAGAAACAAAAAAAAAATAAATAACCCACGTGGCTTTCCAGAAGAATGATTCTCTACTGAAAAGTAAAAACAAAACCGCATCCATAGGATTATGATCACCTTTCTCCAGTTGCCACCCTTTCCTCCTGCACCCTTGGCTGGATTCCTGTTCTAACTCCTCCTGCTTGGCGTTAGGATGCTCTAACCTCCGAATGTGACACGAACACAGGCACTAGATGCTATGGCAGACTTCCAGCAAACAGGGGAAGGACACATTATAGACTTGCTAAGTAACTTTTTTGTTTTGTTTTGTTTTCTTGGTTTTTTTTTTTTCTTTTTCCTCTCGATAGCCCTTTGCTGGTTTGATTATTTTGGGGGATGTTGGGGGAGGGGGTCCATTTTCAGTGTATGCTTTCTGGGTCTACTTTTTTGATTATATATATATTATTTTTTTTTCTCTCTCTCTTCTCTCACTTTGCTGTAGATTGCTACTTTTTTGCATTCCTGCAGGATATGTTGCTAGGTCGACTTCATCTAGTAAACTGAAAATTGTTGCTTAAAATCAAACCGCAGTCTGTCTTTTTATATTGAGGACTTTTTTTTTTTTTTTTTTTAGAAAAGAAAAAAAGTTCTGTTAATCTGTAACTAAACAGTGACTCAGTCTGGCTCCACGGCTCAGGCTAATGAGGGGAATTCTTGCCTGCAGTGGCAGAGAGTGGGAATTCCACTGTAACGCGTTCAAAGTGCGTGTCGGGCGCCGGGAAATGCAAGAACTGCTTTGGAATGTCAGCTGGGAAGTTCTGACCCATACATCATGCATGAGGAGGGATGCAAAACCAGCTCCCCACACCACATAGCAAACAAGGCATGAACGATGCTGTAGTTCCAGGGTAGGCACCGGGCAGGGTTTTTTTTGTCATAAATGAGGTTTAGTTGCAGATTTTTATTACTTGGTGTCGGTCTCCGGGCCGAGGCTCTTTCCAGCAGATGCAGCAATAAAATGTTGCAATGAGTTTGACTTTCAATCAGATGTTTTGGCAAAAGTCCAGCTCTGACTTGCCTCTCGCTTCCATCTCGAGGCAGCTGGAGACACCTAAACCTTGAAAGGATTCCTGATTCTTTCCAACAGAAAGAAGGAAATTGTTATTATTATTATTGTTCTTTTTCCATGCTGGAGCCTTGCGAAGGGCGAGTTCCGTGCCGAGCTCTGCTCGAGCCCGGGGTTTCTGACATCAGGAATGGCCATTTTGAGGAAATCGCTTCTTGCTTTGGTTTTCCAAGGCTGGACTGAGCTCCTGGAGCGGCTGGAGCCTCCCCGTGTCCCGGTTGTTGCTGTAGTCCTGTAGGAAAGAGAACTATGCTGGATGTCTGAGGCCCATTGAGTAACTCCTAATGAGAGCGGGGAGGGGAGAGAGAGAGAATCGACGCTGAATGTAAACTTCCATAATTAGTTCTTAAAGGGCAAAGCAGCTCGTTAGCCATGTCACAGCCTGTAGCTGGGACTGGCCAATCAAAAACCCCACCCAGAGCGAGTATTTGCATAAAAACTCAATCAAGTATTAATTAACGCTGGGTGCACAAACTGTTAAAGCAGCTGGTTCTTATTCAGCCTTAAGGATTAACTTCAGATTTCCTCAAGGAGTTAAAACTCCGTTGGGGAATTCTAGGAATGTATGCTACAAAACCAGAAGAAAATGGCTTTTCTTTTCCTTTTTTTCTTTTTTTTTCCTTCCTTAATTGTTTTCTCTTTTCAAGAATATAATTTTTACGTGGAATTGGGGGCATTACACTACATTGCTGCAGTGGTGACTCTGCATGCTGAGTACCTTGTACATGGAGCTCTTACCAAAGATGTATGGGAAGATAAAAATCCTGAATTCACTTCTGAAATCCAATGCTTTGGAGCACTTCAAAGTCCTTTTTAGAGTGTGGTTCCAAAAAAAATAAAAAAGACTTTTCTGGATGTGGGTTGCAAATGGGACTGGATGGGTTCTTGGTGCTAGAAGATAGAGCATTGATGGATTTTGTGAATTAGAGTCTGCAGAAGCTTAATGTAGAAATAACTTTTCCATCTTGGCCCTAAAGAAGAGGAAGTGAGATTAGTTTATTTTAATCCAAGGCTTTTTGCCATTGGAATATCATTGCTCTATTTTCTAGCTTTTATTTTTCTTTTCCTGTTGCTGTAACTTAATGAAAAGTGTGGTGGTATAAAAATTACAAATTACAACAATATGGTTACTGTTTTCTTCTGGAGCATCAATAAAATAGCCAAGCACAAAGTAAATGCCTAAACTGGAAAACTTGAAGCTCTATTAATGGTTCTTGAACTTTCTTAAACCTATTCTCAGTCAACATGAAAACTTCAATACCTTCATTTTTTGTCTGAGTTGGTTTCCTGTGTTTCCAAGCGCTGGGGCAGCCTCTGCATTAAGTTGGCTTTGCAATTTTGTATCCCCTTAGAAGTAACTTTGTAATTCTGTTTTGTAGGTGAAAGGAAATTGCTTTTGCTTCTGAATTTTTTTTTTTTTTTTTAATTTTTTTTTTGGGGTGGGGGGAATGGGGAGGAAGAGATGGGGGAGAAAAAGTTACCGGAACGTGTGGCGGAGCCGTCAGAAACAAACGGCTGCGGCCACCGAACAAAAACCCACAGGTTCCACTTCCAACACGTCTTTTCTAGGCTGTAGCTGGACCTCAGCACGAGGTAGTGGCTGTCAGGAGGATAAAAGTGGGAATTGTGTACGAAACAAACCAGTCTGGAGTTCCAAGTGCATCGATTTGTGTTCGTGTGAATTTATGGAGTAAGTTTGGAATGGCGTTCAATCGTGTCCGACCAAGTGACTGAGTTTGTGGCCTGTGATCTCCCTGACTGAAGTACCCAGGAATTTTGTGTTCTCAATATGGCTGTAGTGTTGGTAAAGAACTAATAAGCAGAAAATAAAGCAATTATACAGCAGAGCTCTCCTGGTATGTTACTTGTATTGAATTATGAGAGAAGCAGAAAGGGGCAATCTGGTGCCGGAGTCGGGCGTTGTGCTGGCATAAAGAGGGCTCTGTTCTGGATCTCCCAGATTGGAAGCCTGGCTGAAATTCCTTGGAGAATTAGATGAGAGACTATTTTTATAAGTGGAAAAGGAGGATGCTGCTTTAATATTCCCACTTGAGCAAATTTTATAGTCAGGGATCTCCAGGCTCGGTGCCAGCCCCGGTGAGGGCACGGAGGGATTGTCACTGCCGTGTTCCAGGGAGGAAATTCCCTGGAAAGGGCAGCCACGAGGCCAGGGATGGACAAAGGGGCCGATGAGTGACTAGGGGTGCTTGTGGAGTGACAGATGTGACACTGGTGCCTGAGTAGGCCACGAGTGAGCCGATAAAAGGACTTGGGCAGGTGCTGGGGGGGCTGGGGAGCAGCGGGATATGGATCCTGTGACAGCTGCCATCCCCTGGGCCAGGCACAGGGGTCACAGCCGGAGCTCTGCGGGGGCTCCGAGGCTGCTCCCACAGCTGCAGGTGCCTGCAACCTCCTCCTTGTTGCAAAGCTTTGGGACTGCTCAGGAGCATCATTACCTGGTCTGATGAGCAGCATCCCTACCTGTGGAACGAGCTTTGAGGTCCCTTCCCACCCAAACATTCCCTGATTCTCCAGCCATGGTGGGCACAGGGGCCATCACAGCCGTGATTCTCCATGGAGCCTTCCCCTCCCTTCCAGGGTGTTCAGGCTCTGCCTGGCCTTCAGTCCAGGGTGGGGCTGTGTAAATGAACTTACTCTGACTTAATTAAACTCCTCTCAGCTGGGAGACAAGCAGGGGAACCGGTGTCAGTCTCGCTGCAGCAGTGAGTCACTTTTCAAAATGCCGGCGCTTATCGGGGCCCACGCCGGGACTCAGCCCTCGGTCCCAGGGCCCTGTCCTCATGGCCAGCCCCTGGAAAAAGTGTTCCCACCATTCCTAATTGGAAATTATCCCTGCTAGTCCTCCCAGAAGAATGTGTCTGGCCTTAAAAACATTGTCAGAACAGCTGGGCACAAGGGCTGAGTGAGAGCCTGCTGGAGCTGAGGTGATCTCCCTTCTCCCTGGGATTTGGGAATGGGAAAAAGGGACTGCCAGGAGCAAAGAACCTGCTGTGGATGTGGAAGCAGCCTCGGTGTGAGCCCTGTGACTCAGACTTCCCTCTAAAAAGCCTGTGCTTTTTATCTTGGATTTGCTTTAATATCTGTCCAACCTGACGGGCTCAGTGTGGGGAATCTGAAATCCCCTCAGCTTCGGTGTTTTCTGGAAGTTAAAAATAAAACTTTCCCCTCGTCTCATGGGGAAGCATCAGCTCTCAGGGGCTGTTGGTGAGTGAGTGTCACCTCTGCTGACTGACTCAGTTCCTCTTCTGAGGTTCTGCGTGCTCCAGCACCGCTCGTGGTTCAGAATTACATCTGAGTGAAGGCTCTCAGGGCTTCAGGCTGAGGTGGAGCCCCACAATCCATCTCCCTTTCAAAAGTGGGAGCACCCCAAGAGCAGAATGGTGTAATTTTCACCCCTTGGCAGCTCTGGAAGGTGCAGGGGTGAGTCAGAGCCCCAGCAGCTCTGTGGAAGGTGCTTTTTACAGGCGGGAAATGGGGAGTGCAGGGGGTGCTCCAGGAAGTGGCTCTGCTCTTGCTTAAGAACAGGTATCTCTGGCCTCCTTAAGAAAGGAGGGGGAAAAAAAGTCAAGATGTGAGTCATTGCTGAGTGTCACAGTGATTTAACAGGCTCTGGCCCCTGCTTTGCCTCAAGTTTTCCCTTCCAGAGGCTGCACTTCACTCCCCTGTTCCTGGTTTTTTTTAGTTGCATCTTCCAAGCCAGCTTTAGTTAGAAAAAATGCTTCAGCAGGGTTTAATGAATGTCCTGTGAGATGGAAATTGGTGATGCTTGGAAATTGGTAACCCTTAGAACACTTTGCTTTTGTTAGAGGTTTTCAGGTGAGAGCAGCCCGCAACAGCTCCTGGATCCCTACAGGATCCCTGTGCTCCAGCTGCCTTCCAGTGGGTGAAAACTCCCCTGGTGGTTAAACAGAGACGAGGAGGGAGCCAAGGTGTAGCAAAGAGCTGAATTCCTGGCTGGGAGGGTGGTGAGCCCCTGGCACAGAGTGCTCAGAGAAGCTGTGGTTGCCCTGGATCCCTGCAAGTGTCCAAGGCCAGGCTGGATGGGGCTTGGAGCAGCCTGGGACAGTGGAAGGTGTCCCTGCCATGGCAGAGGGTGGCACTGGATGAATTTTAAGGTCCTTGCTCAAACCATTCTGGGATTTTATGATTCTGTGAACTCCTAAAATTATCCCCATCCTTGTGCCTAGAATGGATTCCTTGCTTGATTTTCCACTGCCTGGACCAAGCACTGGCTTCATCCCAAAGTTTCTGATGGAGCAGGAGGGGTTTTCTCATCATTGCAAGGCATGAAAACCTGTGGAAAGCTGCAGCAAACACTGCATTGCATCCAGTGATTGCGGTGAGCTGTTTCATGAGAATGCACTTTTATTTCACTTTTTTGAGGGAAAAGAGGAATACCTCAAGCAGCTTCTGTAGTTACAGGACAGTAGGACACCGGGTGGGCTGGCTGGGACACCTCAAAAGCAAGAGAAGCCTTTTCCCAGGTTTATCCTGAATTTTTGAGAAGACTACATTGCTTTTTTTGTTGCTGAGCTCCAGCAATTCTTATCCCATGAGGATCCGTCAGGGTTAGGGTTAGGATCACGCCTGGATCATTGCTTCAGGGGACAGAGAAGAGCAGAGGGAAGCATCCAGTGCCAATCCAGCCCCAAAATACCTCTGCCATTCCTGCAAAGCTGCTAGTGGGGAAGGAACTCATTCCATGCAGGCTGGGAGTTCCAGCCTGCAGAGCCTGGTGCTGACAGCTCCTAACTGGGCAGCACCTCTGGCTTGGAGTGCTCACTCCAAGGGAGACTTTGCACTTTGTGTGTGGAACATGGGGATTGCAAAGTCCCTGTGCTGTTGATATTTGTTATTTTTGCCCCGAGGAGCTTTGTACATTTTCCCTCAGGAAGCAGCAGGACCTCCCACCACCACACCACCAGCACGCACCATTGGAGAGGGATGTGCCCGCCGTTATCCCATTAGCTCAACATCTGCCAGGACGCCTTTCCCCACAGGGGCTGGATTAGGCTGGAACTGACCCAGCTCTCCGGGAAGCTTTTCCTAGCACGTACTTGTGGCTTTCAGGCTGCTGTCCTGGCTGTAACCACCCCCATCACCCTCCTCACACCGCAGAGAGGGAGCTTTGGCAGGCCAGCAGGGAGCTGGCTTTACCTTTGCCTCCAAAGAATGTCTGTTAAGCGTTCAAATTCCATCCTGTATATTCTGGAGCTACTCATATTTTCAATAGAAGGTGTTTTTTGGGCTCTGATGACTCAGACCGGGCTGGTTTTCACATCAGCACTGAAAATAGAAGCATTTGGGTAGGGAGGTGAGGGGCAGCAGCAGGACAGCCACTGCTGGTGTGCTCGGTGGCTCTTTGCTGCCTGACACAAAGGTTTGGGATGATCTTCCCTGGCTCTGCTCGCTGGAAGAAGAGCCAAGCTCAGCAAGGGCTGCTGTGGAAGCCGCTGGCGTCCGGGGCTGCGTTGTGGAAGGAGCTGAATCGCTGCCAACGAGCTGTCCCTGGATCTCTGGCTCATCTTACAACCTTGGACCCGTTAATGAATCTGAAGTCCTGCAGCCCTTGCCTCCAAACATTTGGAGTATGTGGCATTTGAGAGCCAGGGTCACCATCCAGGCTGGGCTCTGGGTGCTGGAGATGCTCCTGGGCTGCTCCTGCTGCTCTGCTGCAGCTCCGCTTTGGATCTGCTCCTGGCCACGTTGGCTGCAGCATTCCAGCCTCTTCAGGGAGGGCTGGAAATATTGCAGGGAGTAGGGCAGAGGTGTGTTCTCCTTTAAGGAACACTGCCTGCAATCTCAGGATCTCAGCTCCTGCCCTACCTGTTTGGCTGATGCCTCACAGAGAAATCCTGCTCTGCGTTTTCCCCTGGATGTGAGGCTACACTTTTAACCACAGCACCAAAACTCCCCGGCTTTTCATTTCATCATGGCTATTATTATGATTTTTGGAGGGGAATGCCTCTCCCCACCAGGATGAGCCACAGCTTTTCCATCTTGTTTGGAGTTGCCTGTGGGTTTCCCCGACCCAAGGCCTCCAGGTCAAAGCCTGGAACCTCCTGCTCTAATGCCGCACTCACATTTTCCCTCCTCACCATTGCAGTGTCCCCCCAGCCCTGCTCTGCTGTGTGGGAGAAGGGGCTCCACAGCTCCTCCTTCCCCTCTCCAGGCTCTCCAGCTCCCGGAAAAGCTCCCAGTAGTGAAACTGGTTAATCACGTTGACACTGGAGGAGTGCTGGCATCCGAGAGGGATCTGTGGATTAACTGGTTCCGGTGTTTGCCAACTTCTCGGCAGCCTGATGCATTATTCAGCAGCCGGGCTGCTTTCGGGCCTTCGGAAAATCTGGAGCTTCCCAACACTTGAGGGTTTATGAATTGACGTCTCTCCTTGCAGCTTCCTCCTCCCTTGGATGGCCAATTAACCGTGGGCAATTAAACACCAGAGCCGGAGTGTTTTGCCGCCGGTTCCGCAGTCTGCAGAGGAGGCTCGGGGCACCCGCAGATTCCTGCTGGGTTCTATCCCACCTCCCATCATCCGCCCCTGGGAAAGCAGGTGCTATTTAAGGCATGGGATCTGCGGACTCATTTAACATCTGCCAACTCCCCGGCATTCCCAGGTTGCCAAAAATGTGGCGACGGGGAAGGCTCCGGGACAGCCGCAGCTGCGGGCTCAGGAGCAGCCCGTTCCCAAAGCTGCAGTTCAGGCCGGAGCACTCGCAGATGGCTGATAGGGAGGGAGAGGTGACTCACGGAGATGAAATAAGATGAAATATCCTGCTGCGCCCGCCTCGTGGGCAGCGATGGCTCAACACACCTACGGCACTCACAGCCGGCTCCGGCATCCCTGCTTTGCTTTTGCCTCCAGCTAGAGGGGAAAACCGGGAAAGGGAAGGCCCTAGGATAAAGGGACAAGAGGACAGAGAGGCACGGCAGCCCCTGTGGGAGGCTCGTTGTTCCTCCAACACATTTCTATCCATTGGTTTCGATGGCAAAACGCGGATTGCCGCATCCTTTCCCACGCCGCAATCCCGCCGCTGACTCGGTGCCAGCGGAAGGCGCTTGCGGGTCCATCAGGTCCGAGACAACGATTTTCCATCTTCTCCGATTGTTCCAGGCACTGCAGAGTTGTTGTTGTCAGAGCCTGTTCCCCGTTTTGGAAACATAATTGGAATTATGCAAATTCCGGTGCGGCACCGGTGAGTGAGTGAGTGAGTGAGTGAGTGAGTGAGTGACGCGCTCCTCGCCCGGAGTTGGGATATTGGAGCATGGAAAGGCCGTTCCATCCCGGGAGAACCGGGGGCTCAGCCCCGCTCCTGCCGCAGCTCCCGAGCATCCCAGCCCGCTCCGGGGCTGCTGGGCAAAGCGCACAGCTCGGCGCGTTCCTGCCCCAGCACCCCCTGCTTGGAGCTGCGACACCACCGCTCGCCCACGCTGGCGTTGCCAAAATTCCTGATTGTCCGGAGCTGGAGGTGTTTTAGGGATGCTCGGGGAGCAGAGTGGCATCCGGAGCACAAGGCTTGAGGGACTGGAGCGAGACTCCCTGGGAGGGCTGGGACTCTGCTGCTCTCCAGACACGTGGTGGGATGGTGGGGATGGATCGGGCTGCGGTTCCCACCGGGGATGTGCTTTAGGCATTGTCCCGCTGGCCTGGTGACTCGGCCGTGCCCGTGGGAGCGGTCCCTGACACAGCCCAAAGTCCTCCCGCAGGGAGATCTGCGAGAGGAAAGAGGGATTTTACCAAAATAACAGCACTTCTCCCCCCTCCCATCTCAGCCTTTCCATCCGCGCGTCCCGCAGCGGTTCCTCTTTTAGCACCACGTCTCCTAAAAAAAAAAAGTGTTGACTGCAGCTTTTCTGGAGGCTGCAGCGCTCCCGCCCCGGTGACTGCACAGCTCTTCCCAGCCTCCTTCCCGCTGCGGTCCCTGGGCTGAAGGCAATCTTTTCCGGTCTGATCGCATGGCCAAGGAATGTACGTGCACATCCAGCGTGTCTGGAGTCAGTTAAGTGCCAACAGCCAGGCTTTTGGGAGCAGCACGGAGGGAAAAACGATGCCCAAGTTGCTGCTTCCCCAGGTCCCTTTGGATTTGGGATGTCGGTCCGGCTGCCCCATCCCCGACCTCGGCGTCTCCAACGCGTCGTGGGTGTGCGGCAGCGATTTCTGACTCTCCACGGTCAATAAAGCCTTGGCCAAGTGGAACAAAAATATTCAACCTGGTTCGTTTGGAAGGTAATTCCGGCTAATAAATAAACGAGGTTGGGAAAAAAACCCCGGTGATCCAGCGTGACCAATGAGCGCATCATCGGCGCTCCCTCAGAGACGCTGCGGAGGGGGATGAGGGTAATTAACAAAGCAATTAATGCAAGATATGAAGCTGCTTCCCAAATACACAAGGAAATCCTGACTCCAGCTGTGCTGGCATCGCTTGTGCTGGCAAAGGCCTTGTCTGTGCTGGAAGGGGGATGCACGTGGTGTGTTTGTTTGCAGGATCCATTATCCGGGAGAAGCAGCAGGTTGGGGATTTGGCATCTTCCAGCAGGTCCCAAAGCTCTCCATGAGCTTTGGTGGGATCTGTGCTGCCCCTCAAAATAAAGCTGGAAAAGGCCAACTGGAGCAGGAGACGAGCAGCTCTTTCCCAGCTGCCGGGGCTGGGTGATCCAGGGCTGCAGTTCCCCAAGCATCTCTCCAGGCCAGCTGCTTTGTCAGCTTGGAGCTCTTGGAAAGAAGAATGGGATGATGTTTCTGCAGCAGAGCCAACATCCAACACGCTCAGCTTGGCTGCTGTCCGAGCGTGGGGCCGTGCTCAGGCCCAGAGCTGGATGGAAATGCCTTTAAATGTGGATCTAAATCTATTTCTGTGCTGGGGGTGAGCTCAGGGAAAGGGGGAAAAAAAGCCCCAAAGAATGCTACTAGCTCCAATTGCAAAGATTCATATATACATATATATATATATATATATATATATATATAACTGGAAAGGTTTATCTTTATTTGTGTTGAGTGAATCCCAGATTTTATAGATCAGATAAACCAAATGACACCACACGTTACAGAATCCCTGAATAGTTTGGTTTTGAAGGGACTTTAAAGCTCATCAGTTCCAACCCCTGCCATGGCAGCGACACCTTCCACTAACCCAGGTTGCTCCAAGCCTTGTCCAACCTTGGACACTTCCAGGGATCCAGTGGCAGCCACAGCTTCTCTGGGCTGCCGGGAGCTCATGTCAAGGGAAAAAAGGCTCTGGTGTGGCTCCAAGTGCTGCCATGTGATTTTTTGGGCAGACACACCATCCTCTCATGGTTTGTGGGAGACTCAAGAACTGGATCTGGGCAATTCTGCCCTTCCTTTACACGAGTGTGAAGCCTTGGGAGCACCTCCCCATCTCCCAGCCGTGTCTTCCCAGCACCAACTCCCCTCTTCCCAAAATATCCCCTCCACAAAGCTCTCACAGCTCAGGCTGCCCCGACAGCATTCTCAGGGCGTTGCCTGCGAGCCTTCCCACTAAATTATATATAACACTTGGGTTTGGGGTGGGATTTTTGGGAAGGAAATCTGTTGCCAAGCAATGGAGCTGTGGCCCGGCTCTCTCCTCCCAAACTGAGACTCAGAAGTGTGTGTAAAATATCTGAGACATCTCAAGTGGGGTTGTAGGAGGTTGGATCATGGAAACGTGGAGGAAAAGCTGCTGCTGGGGTTGGGAGAAGGTTTTCCTTTCATTTTCCAAAGCCAAAGCTGGAAGTGGAGAGTTGTTTGAACCCAGAGAGGCAACAAGGGGGATCATGAGAAATCTCCCAAGGGTCCTGTGGGGAGTTCTCCCCATGGATTTACACCCTGGACATGTCCTGGACAGCATGTATAAAAACCAGTGGGTTTTCCCCCCAAAAGGAAGGTGGGTTCAGCCTTGGCACAGAGAAGTTGCGGGGTCAATCTCAGCACCACAAACAGGAGCACGAACCGCGGCAGCCACTCGTCAATCCGTGGCACCCACAGTGGTGTGGGTGAACCAGAGGGTCAATATTGACCCTTATCCCACAGCTGGGGGGCTGGCAGTGCCCGCTGGCCTCCCTGGGAAAGCTCCAGTGGGAATGACAGTGCCAATCCAGTGAGTGACTTCATCCCGATGCCGCCGAGCATCGCCCGCGCCGCAGCCCCGGGTGGGAGCTCTTGTTTTGCTCCAGGCCCCTGTTTTGCTCCAGGCCCAGAGCAGCCCCGCAGGAGGGTTTCAGCTGACAGCAATCCAGAGGGATACGAAGTTTTCCTGATGTTTTCCCCAGCTGTTCAGCTTGGGAGGGAAATCCCACCGGCGTGCTTTCCTCATTAACCGCTGTCACATTTTCCAGGCAGAGCCTCGGTGTGCCAGGCGCTGATTTGCATCACCAGATCACAAGGATGTGACCTAATTAAATTTCAGCTCTTTTCAATATGATTTTCATACTCACACAGGGTTTTTTTTTGGACCTGTGGAACCAGCTGTCTCGGCAGGGATGTCTCAGGCTTGGAATGGAAGTGGAGAAAACATCTAATTTCCCACTGGGAGTGGCTGTGGAGGCGAGCTCTGGGGTCTCTCCAAAGCCCTTCTCTGCTCCCAAAGTTTGATTCACAAGAGTGAATTGTGTTATTGTTTGGGAGCAGATTTTTTTTATTATTATTTATGCAGAGGGGAACATGTTAATCCCACCCCTCTTCCCATGCAGATGGATTTAGGTCACGTTGGGAAGAGGGGTGGGAGAACCTGGAGTGAACCACATCCCTCCTGGAACAAACAACCTTCCCAGGGCTCAGCACTGGTTCTTACAAGATGCCTCCAGTCAAGACAGGTCCCATCAAACCCCACCAAGGCCCCTCAGCACAAGGCAAATCCAATCATTCCATGCACCCAGACCTCCTCAGGAGTCTTTTAATCCCCAAAAAATATTAGTTGGGTCTTAATTTTCCCTGGGAAGGATCTGTTCACCAGTGAGGGTAACACAGGGGGGTATCCCAGCTGGTTTTTTGGCTGAATGAGCAGAATCCCCTGCGTTTTCCTGTTGCTATGGCAAGGGGGAGAGCCGGGATTTTTGTGCATGGGTTGGTAAATCTGGCCCGTTCTGCACGGCTGATTTGCCCTGCAATTAATTAAGGGCATTCTTCACTTCCCCTCGCAATTAACATAAAGAAAACCCAATTAACTCTTGCATGGTGGACGCCGAGCACCGCCTTGGGCAGCGTGAAACCTCCCTGCTCTCCTGCGGGAAAAATCCAAAGATCGTCATCAAAGATTGACCACAGACCCCACACCAGAGCCCAGAGCCTGTCCTGCTGCCATCCCTCTGGAATCACCCAGTTCTCCCTGACTGAATCACATCCTAGGCTTTGCCAGACCTGTTGGTGTTGGGGTTTAGCTGTGAGCTGGGAATTGGGAAGGAACAGAAGATTTGGGTGGAAAAGGACATTTCTGGCCGTCCTCAGGCAGGCTGGTGCCTCTTCCCACAGCTCCTGGGCCGTGGTGGTGACTTTGCCGAGAGCCCGGAGCAAAGTAGGTACAAAGGGCACTTCTCCTGAACCTTTGGTCACTCATCCTCCTTTTTTTATAGCTGAAGCCATGAGTCTGGGAGCAGAGTCAGCCTGGGAGCAGAGTCTGGGAGCAGTGTCAGCCTGGGAGCAGAGTCTGGGAGCAGAGTCTGGGAGCAGAGTCAGTCTGGGAGCAGAGTCTCTCCGTCCCTGGCATCCACACCCCGGTGGCCACACCTGTAATCCCTGCCATGAGGTGCAGCAGGTATTTCCTGTTCCTGGACTGCTCCAACCTGCCCTGCACGGCTACGGCTGCCCCGAGCAGCTCCCGGCTCTCCCAGATGGATCTGGGCCCTGCAGAGCAGTGTGGCTGCAAGGATGAGCTGTGCTCTCTCCAGTCTCCCCCAAAAAATATGGGAGGAGGGTTAGGGTTGGCAGATGCCCTGCTAAGGTAAAGGGTGAGAGGTGACACAGTCTGAGCTGGCTCCTGCTGCCTCACCAAGTGCTTGGGATTTGCCCCCAGGATTTGCCTCTGGAATTCCCTCACTGCCACGACATGTTGAATTTGCCAGGTCTCTGAGCAGGGAGGTGACTTGGTGACTTCCAGCTACTGTCCTACCTCACTTTCTCACCTCCACTGGCTTCTGAATTTTGGTTTGGTTGGATAAACCATGGTCTGGCTGGCTTATCTCCTCCCAGATGACCTGGAGCAGATACAGTGTCCTCCTCAAGCCTGGAATTGCCAAAAATCCCAAGTGCTGGCACCACCAAGCATTTTTTTTTAACTAGTGTAACACTTTTCAGGTGTTTGTGTCCAGTGCATTGGGCACACCCTGGGCTTGGATGTGAACAGAGCAGCCTCCTTCCCACAAAAGCACCTGGAGCATCCTTCGTGTCCAGCACTGAGCTCTGAGGAGAGCTGGAGGTTTGTCCATGGAGGGGCTCAATCCCACATCCCAGGGCCAGCCACGGTTCTGTGACAAAGTGATGGCACCAACCACCATTATTACACCGACTGCAATTCCTGAACATCCAACCCTGTCCTCAGCCCCTGCCAATAATCCTTGGGGACAAAAGACCCTGAGGGCAGCTCCTGCCCCCGCCTCTAATTCCTCCCCTTCACCCTAATCCCCGGCCCTTCTGTCACAACGGCCAAATCCAATTAACCGTGCAAGGATCGAGCTCCACCGGCGATCAAACGAAGCCCTCGGGATGGGTGAGGTGGCAACGCTGGGGGTGGAGGAGCCATCCCTGCCTTGAGTGGGGTTTATTCCCAAAAAAAAGAGAGCAGGGAGTTGTGTCTGGGCAAGGAGTGAGGGCGGGGAGGTGGTCTGGGACTCGTGGCTGTGGCTTTGCTGGGGGTAGCTGTTTTTTCCCAGTTTCCCAGCTGGCTTGGTTGTGGTACCAGCTTCCAAGGTCCCACTCCAAACACCCCCATGGATCCCACTCAGCCTCCAAGACTTAAAATCCACTTGCTCAGGGTTTGCCATGAGCCTCTGAGCTCTGTTTCGTGTCTGGTTGCAGAGGAAGATGCTCTGGTCCCCCTCCTGGCACGGAGGATGGCTGTGGATTGGAAGGATGTTCTCCAACCTGGCCACAATTCCAAGGGTCCCAAGTTTTTTCTCATGATCTTGCTTGCCAAGAAGAAAAAAAGACTCAGCATGGAGGTAGCACAAATTTAAGAAGGTCCCAGTGAGCCCCCACCATCACCAGAGTGCAGCCAAAGAAAAACCCAACAATTTGGATTTGCACATTTTGTCAGGATGAACTCAAGCTGCAATTGGGATGTGAAATCAGGTAATTTTGGGATGGAGAAGCTCCTGGGATAGAAAGGAGGGGAGCAAGAGGAACTGGAGGGTGCAAAGGCAGCAGAACAATGAGAAAGGGCTTTGGGGGCATGGAGGATGTGCTGCTTTTCCAGGCAGGCACAGATTGGGTAAAAGGTGAATAAATGCTGGTTAGCCCGAGAAGGACCAGGCTGCACCTTAAATGAGGCAGAGAAACACACGGAAACAGAGGCTGAGTCCACAGGGACGAGGTGCAGCCGGCCAGGGGACAGCTGTAGGTGGCACATTGACCACTGGCAGCTGCTCCCAGACCCGAGCTAATGTTTAGCTTTGGACTTTGCCAAGTTGTCCAAGGGGCAAAGGAGGAGGAGGAAGATGAGGGCGGGTGACTCGAGGGGGGCGGAGAGTGGCTGCGAGCCGGGCCAGCGCCCAGGGCTGACTCCCACACGAGCTGCAGCTCAGAGGGAGCCACTTCTGGGTGTAGTTTCTGCTGGTTTGGTCCTGATTCAGCAGGACATTCCCTGACAAGGCCTTGCTGAGCTCCTCATTTAGCTCAGCTCTTCCTGATGTTATTTTATTCCGCACACACCGGGCTCCAGACAGCATTTGCAAGGGCTGCACTGAGGGGACACTTGTGGACAGGATGAGGAGCCTGGTGGCATCACTGGCAAGGCTGCAAACGTGTCCCCAGCGCTGACCCAGGGCTGAGCATGTCCCATTGGCCTGGATAACCCACCCTGGCAGGCGCCTCATCTCTATTTTAACCCCCCTCTCCTGGGAAGTAATTAAGGACGTGTCTATTAATTGCTGTGTCACATCAGCACGGATTGTCCCTGTCACCACCGGTGCTCCCTGAGCAGCTCCCACTGGACCATTGCCCTCTGTCTCCTCTCCATCCCCATCACCTCTACCCTGCAGCATATCAAATCTTCACATTTTGAGTTCTACCTTCCCAAACAATTTTGCACAGCAACGTTCTCCAATCCCAGATTATTCTAATGACACTGTGGAAAAGCTAAAAATAGGAGAGAGGCATTTTCTGCCTCTCCCCCAGCAGCCACTGTCAGGAGCATGGGGACAGCACCGGCAGTGGGAGCCTCCGAGGTGTTTGCAGGGAGTGTTTGGAGAGTATCACACCTCCCCTTTCACTTCCCAGCCCTGGATCTTTAAATATCTGGCCCAAATCCACACAAGCCTGTAGCTGCTTAACTCCTTCCTTGCGCTCAATTCCAAAAGCAATTGGGCACCTGGACGGGATGGAGGACTTGGGGTGGTGGGTGCAAAACACTCCTGAGTGTGCCAAACTTCAGCCACAGTGGGGGTGGTGAGATCCTCTTGGCTTCCCTGGGGACCTCCTGGCTCCAGTGGGAACCTTCTGGCTCCTGTGGGATTGTCAGAGCCCACCTGTTTTACCTCCTCTCCTACCAGGGCTCTTGGATATCTTGGGGTCCTGCATGTGCCAGAAAATTCTGTGGGAAGCAATATCTGAATCCATGCTGCTTTCCCTAAAATGAGAATTCCAAGAAAGTGATGTACTCATCCAGAAAATTGTGCACTCCCCAAAAAAGTGATGCCCTGCCCCAAAACCAGCTATGCTGGATGTAGCACCTGAGCACACTCAGCAGTGAATCAGCAGCCTGGGGGCAGCTGTTCCAAGTTATTTTTGTTTTAAATTTAAGGCATCTGATGGAGTCCTCCACTCAGCAAGAGTGGCTGGTGCTTGGGAATCCACAGGGAAGTGTGGACAATATTTCCCACATGGCCCTGCCAGCCCTCAGAGCCCACCAGGCATCAGCTGGGTCAGGCAGGGGGAGCAAAACCCACAGAAACTGTCACCAACTTCATCCACAGCTTCAGCTTGGACTCGCAGAGCTGCACTGGGAACAGGTCCGTGCACCTCTCCGGGCATGGAAATCGGTGCTGGCACGAGGGCACGGATGCAGATGGAGAGGCAGGGAGCAGGCAGGGAGCAGCCAGCCCCAGCACGGACACTCTTTGCCCCCTTGGGACGCAGAGATCCCGAGAGGAGCGGGATGAAGCTCCGAGGATGTCAGGCCAGGACTGTGCTGAGCTGGAGGTGGGATGGGCTCTGGAGGCCGGGCAGAGCAGCGGCCGATGGCTGCAGGGGGAACAGAAAGGCCGTGAGCTGCTGGCTGCCACACGCCAGGAACTGCCCTGGAGCAGAGCAGAGCCCGATGAGTCAGAGGGCTCGGGCACAATGGGAAGCGCAGGCTCAGCAGGGCTGGGGACACGCAGGGACGGGGACATGCCGGGATGGGGCCTCAAGGCTGCAGCACCCTGAGCAAACCCTCCTCCAGTGCAGACGTGGAACAGAGGGAAAAACGTGGCTTTTGCCGCGAGGGAGAGGAAGGAAATGGGTGAACTCATGGCTCTGCCACGCATCCTCCCTGTCCTGCACTTCCCACTGGCGCTGGCAGGGTACCAGGGACCACATCCCAGGCCGGCTGCTTCCCCAAGGCACCCCCACTTCCCTCCTGCCCACTGCTGCCTTCTCACTTCTGCAGCCTTTCCCGTTTTATAGATTCCCTTTTTTTAAAATAAACCCCAAAAAAGCAAACCCAGGAGAACAAGAGGAATAAAGAAATAGCCACTGTTTTACCTCCTGATCTGAATCACCCCAATGAGGACTCGGCTGCTCCCACATTCCCCATGGGAGCTGGTGAGGGCAGGAATAACTCACACAGGATAATTACAGGTCTGAAGATGGAGGTGCTGCCTGGGCATGAGGTCCCACAGCTCACAGGGATGGGAAACACCTCCCATGGCAAACCCAGGGTGTACTCAGACATCCATCCCCCAGGGGAATTTGGGAAACATCCTCCAAAAACATCTCCACAGGCCAAAATGGTTTTGATAGAATTTCAGCCACTGCTTTCTCTGCTCATTGTCATCTTTCTTCCACTTCACATAGGATGGTGGCTGGGAGAAGAAAACACTGAACTTGGACATAAACATGGATCACCATCACCCTGGAGGTCCATCACTCCCTGGGGCTCAGACTCAGGGCTGGAAACCACAGCTCTGGCTGCCCACAGGGGCAGGAATGGGCGCTCCAGGGCCTCTGTGCTGCACAAACCTCATGCTTTGCATGGCCTCAGAAAAGAGACCTTCTTTTTTTTGTTTCAGGATGTGAAAGGAGACCACAAGACCGTGGTCCCACAGCTTCCCCAGCCCAGGATGACAGGACACTGCACCAGCAGCAAGCAGATCAAACTGGTACCATTTCAGGAGGGAAAGGCTGGGATTCCTCCCCTGGCATCCCACATGCCACACAGGCACTCAGGGGCAGTGCTGGCAACATGTGCTGGGCCAAGGAGCCACATCCACACCACCACCATCACCAAGGAGTGTCCCCATCCCCCTAGTCAGGCTGCCAGAACACCTGGGGTTTGAAATCATGAAATCCCTGAACAGTTTGGGGTGGAAGGGAACCTCAAAGCTCATGTTGTTCCACTGTGTGCCATGGCAGCGACACCTTCCACTATCCCAGGCTGATCCAAGGCCTGTCCAGCCTGGCCATGGGCACTTCCAGGGATTCAGGGCCTGCCCACCCTCACAGCCAAAAACTTCTCCCTAATATCCAGTCTAACCCTGACCCCCGGCAGTGGGAAGCCATTCCCCCTGGCCCATGCCCACCTCCCATGGCACCATGAGGTGGGGGGCAGGTGCAGCAGGGATGGGAGAGCCCCTGGATGTGACCTCCTGTCACTGAGCTGTCACCCTGCCGTTGTCACTGTGCCGTTTGCTCCTTGGCTGAGGCTCAGGAAATGGCACAACAGCAGCAGCAGCCACAGAACCAACGCCAGGCACCGTTTAACGGAGCTGTTTGCCCAGGCACCGGGAACCCTCCGCAGCTCCTCCAGGAGCAGGAGCAGATCCACAGGAATAAAAACCCTTTTCCCTAATGCTGCAGGAAAGCATCATTTTCTAAAAGGAGAATCCATTTGTCCAGGACTACATGCCACAGAAAATGATTACACAGCTGGGGAGGACACTTTCCCAAGCAAAGCCACCAGCCCTGTGGGATGTGTGGGAGCAGGTCCTGGCCTCACACAGTCCCAGGGGCTCTGCAGCAGCACCAGGAATCACTCATGGATGGCCAGATCCAAACACCAGCCCTCCTTCTGGCAGCTGCCCTGTCCTAGAAAAGGGACAAATACCCATGGAGCATCACGGGTCCTGCAGTTTGTGACTGATACCATGACAAGAAGCCATCAGTGATTGATGTGGCTGGTGCTGAGCTGGCATTGCACACTGTGCTCCCTCCCAGACCGCGCGCCCTCGATCCAAGCGGAACTGGAACAGCTCCACCGGCTGTCACAGCCAGGAGTGAGCAGCCCAGCAAAGCCCCAGAGGCACCACGGGATGGTGGCACTGCCACTGCTGTCACCAGAGGGACAGGGCAGGCCAGAGGAAGCCTCCAGGGCTGTGGGGTGACCCAGCACAGGAACACCACGGCTCTCCCAGGAAAATCAAGCGTGACCTCCACACCCACGGCCCACACAGTTTCCCATCGCTTGAGCTGGTGTTGAAACCACACCAGAAAATAATCCACAATTTAAGCCTGACTTCAGGCAAACATCTCAAACTCCCAAATGTCTCTGCCTGTGACACCAAACTGGCTCCCACAGCAGCAGCACAGGGAGGTTTCCTGCTCTCTCTTGTGAGGACACAACCAAATCTCAGAATGGCGAGGCCCAGGGTGGGTACTGAGGTGGGATTTGGTGGATTTGGTGTTGCTGGTTCCCACCACAGCCAGCCTGGAGGCAGAGCCCAGGGATGAACTCTTCTGTGGAGAGATGAGACAGATTTGGGCTGGCATGGCAGGAGGGGCTGCCAGGGATAGGAGTTCTCCAGAGCATCTGCAGAAGAGCCTGTCACAGCCAGACTTCTCCAAAGAGCCCGTGAGTTTAATGGAAGTGGCACCAAAACACTCTCTCTCCAAGGAATCAGGACAAATCCAACTGGGACAAACAGGACAGGTGAGAGAACAGAGAGGTTGGCAAGAAGCAGGATCACAACCTCCCTCGCATCCCATTTCCCACGAGGGCTCCACACCCTTTCCTAGCTCAGAGCAGGCAGCCACCAGCTTCTCCAGACACAGTGGAGCTGAGCCCCAGTAGGATCCCATCCCCCCTTCCCAAAGCCCTTTTTTCTCCCCAAAAAGCAGCTGTTTGACGTGGTGGCTCTGGGGACAGGCGGCCCCTCCCTGCTGCCCTGGTTAGCGGCGGTTTCCTCTCCACAGCTGCGGAGCAGCAGCAGTTGGGTTTTACATCCCCTCGCCGGGTGCAGCGGGTGACGGGAGGTGACGCAGGGGATGACAGGACCCAGCCCCCTCCCACGAGGTCCCTGTCACCCAGGGACAGCCACAGCTTGAGCAAGGTGGGCCCAAAGCTCAGCACAGCAGAGCAGCAGCCAGCAGGGAAGAAAAAGCACAACTTCCTCCCTTCTTCGGGAGAAAAGATCTGAGCCCTGTACAAAAGGAAGTGCTAATACCACATGTCCTGTAGATAAAACACAGTTATTCCATCAGCTCTAAACCCTTGGGAAAGGCTGATCCCTTCTGCATCACCCCCACCACCAAGCGGGGTGCCAGAGTGTCCCAGTGTGACACCATCCCTTTGTGCTTTGGGACATCATCACTGCTGGGATTTGGGGATCTTTTCCTCATTTTTCTGGAATAAGAGCTTCCATCAGGGAAACCACGTTGGTGTAAACATTCCAGTAAATCCCTTCCTGCAGGCCACTGGGTAATTAAAGAGCTCTTCTCATTACAAGGTAACAAATAACACATGTGGTTTGACAAATTAGATTCTCGTGTTCGCTAATTATCGCTGCAGTGCTCGGCAAGCCAGGACAGTGTTTTAGGATGTGGGAAGTTTGCAAGGAATTCTCTTACTGGAGATAAAGGGAGCCTGAACTCAGAGCAGGTGCAGGAAACTCCTGGATGCCTGCAAACGAGGCTCCTCCCAACCCACCAGTTTTTTAGAGAAAACTCAGCCCACAGTAACTCCTGCCTCTGTCACAGACCCAACTTCCACAGCTGCTTCCACCACAGAAAAGCGAGGATTCCTGCAGAATTCCTCCTCTAAGCCACCACTGTGCTCCAAGAAGCAGAAACACCAACAGCCACAAGGAACCTGCTCACCAGAATAACCTGAAGGTGTTGAACACTGCTGATCTTTACACCGGAAAAGCACAGGTGAGAACAGCAGGCAGAAGGATTTTGCACAGGCACGTTTTATCTGTGCAGGAACCGCGACAGCGCCAGCTCCTGGAATGAGCCTCCCAGGAAGGAAGGAATCTCCCAGATGCTCTGGGAATGACACAGGAACCACAGGATGAATGAAGAACCCACCATCTGAAACCCATCTCCCGTGCCAAAGTTTTATTGACCGGCCGGTCGAGCCGCTCGCGGTTTTCCCGTCCTCTCGGAGGTTTCAGCGCGGTGCCCTCGGGCGGGCTCGCACCAGCTCACGCTCCCCGCGCTGCCCCGGGGCGGCCCCGCTCCATTCCCCGCCTCCCCGGGCCGCACACGCCGCCAGCCCACCGCTGTCCTGCCGGAAGGCGCTGTCACACACCTCGGCTGCCGAGTCCGAGAAGCCGCTCGGTGCACATGAGTCACAAGCGCACCGCAGACAGTCCCTGTGTGCTGTTATCCCAGCCCCTCTTCTCCAGAGCTCTGCCAGGGGACAGATCCTGCGCTCAAAGATCTCACGATGGGAACTTCTGTCGAGAGATTTTCACAAAGATGACAGATTTTTAAGCGGCCTGGTTTTGTTCAAGAGCTGAGCCTGCACGTTGTGTCAGCACAATATGCAAAATATTTTCTTCACGCTTCATCAATTAACCCCAAAGTGATCAAAGCAATCCTGGCAGCTGCTGAGTATCACATCTAGAGACTGGTTTTGGGGAGAGGGTGGCACAGCAGAGCCCACGGTGCCAAAACCAGCACTGGGCATTTTATTTTTGTTACTTTGATGCCTCCAAACTCCAGTTTGGAGATCCCACCCCACCAGCACATGGAAGTGGAAGTGTGAAGCTCAAAGGTAGTGCTGAAGAGCAGGGCTGGCACCCGCAGCACCAGGTTTGGGAACAAAGCAACTCCTTTGTACAGCAGGGATCCAGGCTGTGATTCCACAGGGTCCCTAATTTCACAGTCAGTCTGAGCTCCACCTCTGGAATGCTCATGTTGTGCCAAGAACCATTCCAGTGGAAGGTGTCCCTGCCCATGGCAGGGAGTGGAATGAGATGAGCCTTAAGGTCCCTTCCCAAGAACCCAAAGCCAAAGGGATTCCGTGCACCTACCGTCCGCTTCCTGTGGATGTTCACGATGTGGATGTCTTCACTCCGATACTCCTCGTCGTGCCTCTCCAGGGGAATTTTTTCCAGCTCAAAGTCTCGCTGAAGCAGCTGTTCCACAAAGAGCAGTTCCACAAAGGCCTCCACAACTATTCCAGACATTCCCCCCCATGCAGCACTTCACCCTCATTTAAACTGCTCCAGCACTAACTCAAAGCTACAGGCACCTGCAATACTCCAGAAAAATCTATTTAAGCTTTTGGCAAAACACTCCTGGAGGGATTTAAAGGCTGTGTGGATTTGACACTTGGGGACATGGATTAGTGGTGGCCTTGGCAGTGCTTGGGGGATGGCTGGACTTGATGATCTCAGAGGACTTTTCCAGCCTAAATGATTCTGTGAATCCATGATTTTGCTTCAATCCCTGAAATGCTAAGGCAAACCACAGCACCTGCCCGTCTGCCAACCTTCTAAACTAAAAGGGAGAGGGGAGAAAAAAGCCAGTCTAAAATCCCTCAGCATCAGCTCTGGGATATGCTCAGATTGCCTGGGCTGAACCTGGCAAGGAAGGAAATAAATCACAGAAACACCCCCAGAAATCAGCCAGAAACACCAACAGCTCTTTATTGTGGGAGTTGAGCACAGCCCTCCTCCCTGCCAGGGCACCCACAAGAGTGTGAGGCACTAATTATCAAACAGGTACTTCAATTGACATGTACCAATCCCCTGGAATTCTCACCCTTTCCCTTTTTATACAATATTATAGTTATTATATATAATCCTGCCCAAGAGCTGCTTCTCAACAGTCACCACAGGTGCAGAGTTCAATCTGCACTGACCATCATCCCCCCACAGGTGCTCCCTGTGTGGCTTCTCCTCATCTGCACACCAGATACAGCTGGACTATTCAATTAAAACATCTATTAATGGGCTCTCATTAGAGAGAAGGAATTTTTTCAGAAGCACCTCTATCACTCAGGAGAGAGTTTTGAGTTCCTGAGCAAAACTTTGTGTTTTCCCTTTGCTTTCCATGGAACAGCCTAAAAGAAAATGTGCTTAAAAACCACTTACTTCAAAGTATTTTCTCTCAATTTCAGGGTTCTTCCCCATAGTCCTCTGTTCATAGCAGCACAGGACACAAGTGTCAGGGCCTGTCAGGTCCTTCAGGGTCTTCAGCAAGGGCTCCAAGGACTGCCCAAAAAAGGTTAAACATTTCCCACGTGGATTTCAAGTTCATTTCATTGGTTATGATACCCTCTAGCTAAAGTCTTCACCCAAGAGAGAACCTCCCAGTTCTCTTCTGCAGGGAGTTATTTTTAGTACTTTAACTGGGACAGGAAGAACATGGGGGGAAAGCTGGGAAGCAGAGGAGAAAGGGGGACTCACAGGAGAAGAGTTTCCCTGACTGACCAAGAAAACTGAACTGGAATCCAAGCCAGAAACATCCCACACTGCTGAGTGGGCACTTCCTTGGGGCGAACAACAATGAGGATTCCTCAGTGTGTTTCAAAATTGAGAGTTTTCTCAATTATTCCTGGAGGATGGCTCAGATCCAGACCACAATGGAGGGAAATGGAACCAACAGGCAGGGACTCAATGCCAGGGGCTGGTAAAGCCACTGGAAGGGCACTGGCACATGGGGTTTTTCCAGGTTATTTCCCTTTTCCTGCAGCTTCCCTCAGCTCTCTGTGCACATCCTACAGAGCTCCAGCAGAGGACACGAGGCAGACTACAACAAATCACTCAGCTCTAGCAGGATTTCTCTTCTTGCCTTCCCAAGGAAAGCGTTAGGAGAACCCAAAAAACAGGTGTAGAACTTTTAAATTTCATTAACCAATGACTTCAACAGTTCACATTATGCTTCACCATTCCCAATGTTAAAAAAAAAAAGAAAAAAGAAGGGGGGAGAGCACAAATACTCAATTTGGGATTTTTAACATAAAAATAGTCTCTGATTCCATGTCAAATAGCCTTACATGTATTAAAAACGCCTTTTCCAGTCTTGTTCTACATATTCCTATAAACCCCAGGCACCTTGACATGAGCACAATATTTACGTGAACTTCATACTAAACACACTGATCCCACCCCCTTACCAAGAAAGCTTTCTGTAGGGGTTTAACAAAATCCTCATTTACCTCCTCATAGTAAATGCAATCAGCCATGAGTATATAATCAGGGGGAGGCTGAAATTCTGTTACATCTTCACCCCTAAAAAGAACACACAAGAACAACAAAAAGTGAAAAGAAGCTTAAGTAATAACACATACTCAAGGACTAAGCATAAACTACTGTGTTGTCATATTAAGTTTCCCTCCCACAGCGGTGTTTTGAAATTATTTAGCAATTTAACAAAGCCAGTGCATAATCACAGAATCCCAAAATGGTTTGGGTTGGAATGGACCTTAAAGCCCATCCCATTCCACCCCTGCCATGGCAGGGACACCTCCCACTATTCCAGGTTTCTCCAAGCCCTGTCCAGCCTGGCCTTGGACCTCAGGGATCCAGTGGCAGCCACAGCTGCTCTGGGCACCCTGTGCCAGGACCTCAAAACCTCAGAGCCAGGAATTCCCAATTCCCAACATCCCACCTAAACCGACTCTTTTTCAATCTGTACCCCGAATCCCCGTTAAAGCTGAACAAAGACATTAAATAAAGGCTCATACAAACCATTTCAGTACCTTGGCTCGGACGGACCCTGTGACCAGGTGCTTGTTGTTCTCAATATTAACCATCAACAGCTCCTGCAGCTCCTCCAGGTCTGTGACCGTCACATTGGCCCTGTAAAACACACGTGGTTAGAGAATAGCGCAGGGGACACTGCGCACAGCACAGAAAATAGGATTTAAAGCAATCGAAAGAGTCTGAGGGACAAGACAGCGCCGGGCAGGGGCTCCCGCTCACCCCAGCGTGGCTGCCATGATGCCGACGGCGCCAGTGCCCGCGCCCAGCTCCAGCACGTGGCGGCGGGCGAGGGGGCAGGCGCCGGTCTCCAGGAACTTGGCGAGCACCAGCGCGGCGTCCCACACCACACAGCCCACACCTCCGGCCGTGCGCTGCTCCAGCCGCAGCGCCGGCCCGGCCCGCCGCTCCAGCTCCCTCACGAAGGCCGCCATGGCCGCGGCTCTGAGGCGGCGCGGCCCCTCCTCATCCTCGCCCCGCCCCGGCAGGAAATGGCGGGCGGGCCGTGAGGGAGCGGCGCTTCCCGCCCGCTCTGAGGGGCGGGGGAGGCTGCGCTCCCTGGGTGTTAGGAACAGCTATGTAACAGTGGGCTTTCACTACAGTTTATTCGCTTTTATTAAAAATTGTAATTTCTTGCAAACAATTGTGGTGAGTTTTAACTGCTCTTAAGGAATAGTAAAATTTGTAATCGCTTTTAGGCAGTGTAACAGTGATGGGGTGTGCATATAGCAAGGCTATTATAAGAAGCATGCTTGCGAAAAGCGTATCACAAGATATTTTGCTAGTGCAAAATGTGTATCGAAAATAGCATAGGCAGAGAACAGGATACCGTAAAAAGAAAACACCAAGTCTAAAGTGGCATCAGAAAACCATGGGAAGATCACCCTGAGCTGCCTTCATGACAGACGTGACACTGAAATGCTGTGGCAACCTGAGGCGGAATTGTGGTAAACGAACTCGGAAAATCTGCAGTGTCATTTGAGGAAGTAATAGAATAAAATAGACTAAAATTAACTGTAATAGAATAAAAGACTGCTCGCTGAAAAAGCGGGTGTGCCTCTGGCATAGCCAGGCGCCCAGCGCTGTAAGTTTTGCTTTATTGATTGTTCCTCGTTATCTTTTATTATAAAAAAGTGTTTAAATTTTTAAAAGATCAGGCTTCGTTTCTCACAGTGGGCATGGAGGCTTTTCCAGCCGAAATGATTCCAGGATTCTGCCAGCCGTGTCCCTGAGGGAGCATGGATCCCTCCTGACCAGCTCCAGCCTGAGCCCTGCTGAAGGTTTTGTTACAAAACACCCTCACACAACTTACAAAAGGTCTTAAACCCACAAAAAAGGCCTTAATAAACTTGTAAAAAAGTTTTAATAAACCTACAAAAAAGTTTTAATAAACCTACAAAAGTCTCAGTCTGTAAAAAAGGTCCTAATAAACATACAAAAAGGCCTTAATAAACTTCATAAATCTATGAGAAAGGTCTTCATAAAGCTATGAAAAGGGTTTTAATAAACCTACAGAAAAGGTCTTAGCCTACAAAAAGGTCTCAACAAACCTACAAAAAGGTTTTAATCAACTGAGTATGAGTTGATTCTGCTTTGACATCTTGGAATGCAAAGGTTTTCAATTTTTCCCTCCCTTGGATATGTGGAAGGTTTTTTATTACTTTATTTCTTCATTTCTTTTAGACCATTGGGAGGCCTCTTGGTGGTCAGCAGATTCCCCTTGAGGGGAGGCTCATCTTCCTTGGGAAGAAGTTTTCTGAGGGAATTGCCTTTTCCCACACAAGCCAACTTCAAACCCGAACTTCGCATTTTCCACCTCCAGCAGTTTTTTTGTTGTTCCTTTTACCTACCCCTCTAATTATGAAGTAACTGAAATGTTAATTATTGCTCTCTTGAACCATGCTGGTGGGAATCTCACTGCCTTTGACCACTTTCCATGGCCATGTTATGATATATTTTACTGTGGAACATTCAAAATAGTTCTGGCATAAGCACTTGTACAGGAAGGCATAAAGCTGACATCTGTATATTCTAAAATGTGGTAGAGAATTTTTTTCTTCTTCAACAACACATGAAAGTCTGAAAAAATATTATTCCTTGTTTAGCAACAGCTGCTGGTGGGAACTTCAAAAGAATTAATGCAAAGAATCCACAAAAAAAATTCCACTTTTTCAAGTCATCGTCCATTTCCTACCTGCACTCCCAGTCCGTGCATATCAAATTTGGGATTTCTTGAACTTTATTTAAGCAAAATGAAGCAGCTCACCTATAGAAAATGTGTTTTGCCCCTTGTGTGAATGGATTCCAGCCCTCTCTTCTTCCTGACAGGAGCATGGAGGGGACAGGCAGCAGGAAAAAACTGTTTAAGAGACAGATGGAAAAATACATCGTCCCAGGATAAAACTGTGGGATTCTTGGGGTGATCCTGTACAGGGCCAGGAACTGGGACTCGATGGTCCTGATGGATCTCTTCCAACTCAGGGTACTTCTAATAAACATCCCTCCTCAGTCATATCTCCTTTCCAAAAAGGAGAATTTGGAAGTGGAATGCCCAAGACAGTGGGAGCAGCTTAGAAGCTGGAGTGAGATTTGGAAGTCTGGGATGGGCCCAACTCTCACAGGCAGAAGGAAAGCCAGAATGAGACCAGCAGAATGGAAAACTGGGGCATCTTCTTTGTCAAAAATGCAATTCCCAACCTTGTCCTTGCAATGAACACGCACTGCTCAAGCTCTTAAAAATTAAGACTGGGGTGATTTATTAATCTTGTTAAGAACTCTGATACAAAGCACAGTAAAAGGCCACATACCAGTAAATAAAACGTGGCTTGTGAAGGCCACTTTATAAATGCTGCTACAGAACTACCAGTACAACAGACTCACTCCTGCACCAGCTCAAACACGGGGGTTCAACTGGCTTAAAAGAAAAGTTCCATTCACTTATCAGTTTAAAAAGTTTAATAAAGCTTTAAGTGTTTGCTGGTTTAAATGCTACCAATTTCCAAAGTGGATTCACGAGTTAAGTGTAGATCTAAAGGAAGTTATTAGGTCTGGAAGGCAAGACTGTTCCCAAGCCAGAGGAAACGCTGCTGGCCGGACCCAATCCTGGGAGTAGCAGACTGTGTTATAGGCCTCGAAGTCAACTTCAATTTATACATGTCATTAGCATATCTGTAAATATACAATATAAACAATTGTACAGGCGCATAGCTTTGTTCTCCACAACAGCAGACAAACTCTTTAGCTTAAGACACCTTCGCCTATCGAAACAAAAAAGGCACATCTGAACTGGATGCACGTGAAGTACTCGGGATCCTCCCCGATATCCGAGACGGGTACTCCTCCTTCATCCTTTCTCCAAACAACCAAGACAAACCAAATATTTTGGTATTTAGATTTCAACCTATTTTTTTTTTTTCTTTGTCTTCAGCAGCAAATCAATGGCAATTAAGACATGGCATGAGAATATTCCAGAACAGGAGCTGTCACTCAGGAACCTCAAGGCAAGTGATCAGAGGTTTCAAATCTGTGACGCTCTGTATCCTCGTGTTGTTTGATCATCCCATTGCTGGGTTTCCTTAATTAAAAAAAAGGCCACTAGTGCTCAAATTTGAAAAAAATATTCCACAGACGCACCTTTTTTTTTGGCTCAGTGCAATTAAAGGATGTCAGTTTAAATTCACTTAGTGTAGTTTACAGTGCAAAAGGTCTATTTTGTGTCCTGGCAGAACGGTCGGCACTGAGGATGTGAACCAAGGCAATGCTGCTGCTCACCTGAGGGTAACGCTGTCCAACCACGCAGGCTGGAATTGTGTGTAGTCTGAATTTTTTCCAATTTAAACCTTTTTTTTTTTTTTTTTTTTTTGATCAGCAGCACTTTAAGAGCGTAATTTGTGAAAATACTAAAATACACTGCCTTTTTTTTTTTTTTTGAATAAATTAAAAAAAAAAAAAAGAGGAACTTTACAAATAGTATTCCAGTGTCAATGACTACTATGGCTAAGGTCATTGAGGAGTTTCTGCATTTTCTAGCAAAGACAGTCTGTGCAAAGGAGGGTGGGAGAGCTCCCTTTTGTAAGTCTTTGGTGGCAGTTTTGGTAGCTGAGGGCTGGAGTTGTGCCGTGGCGGCACGGGGGGCACGGGCGGCTGGGCCAGGTTGTTGTGGCTGGCGCTGAGGACGCAGCAGCGGCGCAGCACCCGGGGAGAGGGGGTGCTGGGAGGGGTGCCCGGAGAGCTGGGCCCGGAGCCGGCCTCCCGCAGCCGCTCGGGATCCCGGGGGAAGCGTCCCAGCGGCGGCGGCTGCAGGCTCAGGGGGCAGTTGATGAAGTGCTCGGGCGGCCGGAGCGGCACCGGCGGCGGGGTGTCGGGGACAGGGTCCCTGGGGGGAGGAGGAGGAGGGCTGTGAAGGGGCTGCTCCAGGGGGGTGCTGTAAGCAGGAACGCGAGGTTGGATCTTTGGAGGCGGTGGCTGCCGAGGTGGGATTGCTGGAGGATCGTCATCCGACTTGGAATTTCCCTGTGGTGTCGTGGAGGAAAAGGAGATGTAAGAAATGGAGAGCAAAGAATCCCTGAATGGTTTGGGTTGGAAGGGAGCTTAAACCCCATCCCATTCCTCCCCCTGCCATGGCAGGGACATCTCCCACTATCCCAGGTTCTCCAAGCCCCATCCAACCCGGCCTTGGACACTTCCAGGGGCAGCCACAACTTCTCCAGACACACTGTGCCATGGCCTCTCCACCCTCACAGCAAGGAATTCCCAATTCCCAACATCCCATCTAAACCTACTCTCCTTCAGTTTAAAGCTATTTCCCTTGTCCAGATGTTTGGATAAAGAGCAATCTTCAGACAGGTGAGGAATTCTCCTGACCCCTGCCAGTGGTGCTGCTGGAAACACAGCAGCTCTACGGTTGATGGGAATATGGACACTCTGGTCCTGAAATTCCTAGCGGAGTTTGGACACTGGGAATCCAAAACTTTTAAAAAGGAAGCTGGAGCTCTGCATCTCAAAGTCATTTAGGCTGACCAAGCCCTGCTTGGATCGATGGTCAGACTTGAAAACCTTAAAAGGTCTTTTCTGAAATAAATGCTTTTAGATATTCCCTGATTTATCCTCAAAGTTACTCAATCCAGGACAGCAGTACCTTAGCATTGGAAGCATCCTGATCCATCTTTTTCCGTGGAGGAAGTGGAGGAGGGTTCTGAGGCTCATCACTCAGTTTAGGGAAGCTCCCCCAGGAGCTGAAGAAAGTCTCTGGAGAGGGAAAAGCAGATCTTTTATCCCTTGTGCAATATCTGAGGAACATATTCTGGAATATCAAGCCAAACTTGAAGCAACTCAAATAAGATCTTTGTGCTCCACAGCAACATGAACCAGGAACTTCAGCAGTAAGAAATCCTTTAATTCATTCTTTAATCAGATCTAGCCTCACAAAGTGTTTGTTCTCCTATGTCCAGTATCAAAGATAGGCATCAGCTGTCAGCAGGCAATGCTGAGGGACAGGAAAAGAAATCTAGGGAGGGAGTTTTTACAGAGAAAGAAAAAAATCCTCAAATTAAAACACAACAATTGGTGATTTCTGTCACACCTTTGCTTTCCCTCTTAGGAGTGCCCTGAGCTCTGTGTCTGCATCAGGCCTGTGCTCTCCAGCTGGGAATTAATAATATTAAATAAAAGGTATGTGGAATAAAGAAAAAGAACAGCTGAAAACACAGGTGAATGCAGGATATCCCTGACAGGTGTGGTACAAGAAGTGTCTCTTCCTTCCCAGCAACAGAGCAGTTATTTTCACTAAGTGGAATTAGGAAATTATCAAGTTGCTTTATTTGTAGCTTTAGTCAAACAAAATAATCATCAAGGACATTCAAATTAGAAGAAAATCATGTGAGAGCCTGGAGATAAAAACCCAACCCAAACTAAACCAGCGGTTTAAGTTTTAGGCTTTACATTCTTTACATCTGGACATCTGATCTAAGAGGAACCCTTCTGAATGCAGCTCACATCCTCATCCTGGATTTCAGATTTTAATCCCCACTGAGCTCTCCTGAAGCCAGGGAAGGCAGAGTTAAATATTTAACAGAGTTCCAACACTCACTCGACTGAGGCAAGTTCACAGGAGCGAAGATGCTGTTGTTACCTGGGAAATAGAAAAATCCATTAAACCATTTCCAGACAGAACCACTGCACTGCAGCACAGAACAAATGCTTGAATACCCTGAGAGATCAGAAAAACCCTCAAGTTTATGTGAATGAAAATTTCCCCTTGTAAAACATTCCCCAACTGGAGAATTTAAGTCACGCTGGCAATTAATTTAATTACTTCAAAGTTTGAAAATTTTTTTTTTTTTAAAGGCTGGCACACCCCCCCAATTCCTTTGTGAAGCCTGAGGGACAGCAATAACCATTATTAAATGTATGTACCATAAGAACTGTTGAGATCAATGTCTAAGAAGACGCTGAACTCCGAGGACGCCGACACGGGCGGTGTTGACGGGGTGTTGGGGGAGGTCGGTGCCGACGCCGTGGTTTCCTGCTCGGACTCGGTGATCCTGCTGAAGCTGATCTTGCTGGGCTCCTTCTCCAGGGGCAGAGGGTGGCTCCTCAGGGTGCCAGAGGTGGAGCCATGCCTGCCCGTGTTGGGCCTTATCCCCGGGGATTTCAGGGGATACGTTGTTTTCCTGGGCTGGAGACAGGGAGCTGTTAGCACTGCAAAGTTCTACACTGCAGCGTTCCCAGGAATTGCAGCATTCCCAACACTGTAACATTCCCAACACTGCAGCATTCCCAACACTGCAGCGTTCCCAGGAGCTGCAACATTCCCAACACTGCAACATTCCCTACACTGCAGCATTCCCAACACTGCAGCATTCCCAACACTGCAGCATTCCCAGGAGCTGCAACATTCCCAACACTGTAACATTCCCAACACTGCAGCATTCCCAACACTGCAGCGTTCCCAGGAGCTGCAACATTCCCAACACTGCAACATTCCCTACACTGCAGCATTCCCAACACTGCAGCATTCCCAACACTGCAACACTCCCAACATTCCCAACACTGCAACATTCCCAACACTGCAGCTTTCCCAACACCGCAACATTCCCAACACTGCAACATTCCCAACACTGCAGCATTCCCAACACTGCAGCATTCCCAACACTGCAGTGTTCCCAGGAACTGCAGCATTCCCAACATTCCCAACACTGCAGCATTCCCACCACTGCAGCATTCCCACCACTGCAGCATTCCCAGCACTGCAGCATTCCCAGCACTGCAGCACTCCCAACACTGCAGCATTCCCAGCACTGCAACATTCCCAACACTGCAGCATTCCAAGGAACTGCAGCATTCTCAACACTGCAGCATTCCCAGCACTGCAACATTCCCAGGAACTGCAGCATTCCCAGCACTGCAGCATTCCCAAGGCTCTGGGATGTATTTTTAAAGTACTTCTCCAAGAGCAGCCCAGGGGTACAGCTGGTGCGAGGTGCAGCGTTATTTGCACAGCAGGAATTTGCTGGGAAGCTGTGGATGCAGCTGAAGGAATCTTTTTTCCCCACAAGTATGAGGAATGAAGAGTCCAGGTTCTGCTGCCAACCAGGACAAAACACTGGGAAAAACAAGTCACAGCCTTGGGAAATAGAAATTTACTTCAAATGCCTCTCAGAGCTGCAGAAGAGTCCCAGCAACACCACAGAAACCACAGAGGGTCACCGGGCCACGCATCCAGGACTAAGGACACACTTGGAAACACGTTATAATTGTCCTCCAGTTTATCCAGGACAAAATTCCCACACCCAGCTCACTGTGTGGACAAACCCAGCCTGGTTAGGCTCGGGTGTAATCCAGCACAGATCAAAGCTGAGCCTTGCAAAGTGAATTATGGCCCCATCCTTCAGTGGTGTCCAGCACATAACAGCACCCACAACTGGATTTTCCTGAAATTCCAGTAAGATTCTCTCTTTGGAAATCATGAGCTGGATAGAATTCTTGCCCAGCTGACTGAGCCTATTTTTAGAAAAGATTTTAATAAAATTACTCTAAGAAGCATTTTTGCAACAGCAATTTCTGGCATTTTCTTGCCTCATCTTATTCATTCCTCTAACAAGACATGGCAAAAATGATTTATAGCTCTCCCAAAAAATTAGACATGGCTCCAGTTCCTCAGGCAATTACAACACATAAAAAACAAGTGTTCTAAATTGTGATTTTCCTGCTTAAAAAAGAACTCTGAGCTCCAGGAGCTGGGTTTTTTTAAACCCTAAAATTGCTATTCCTTTAAATTGAATTGTATTTTTTTCAGCAAATAGGTTGCACCTGGTAAAGCCTGCGGTTTTTGCAATAATATCAAATATTGAGACAAAACAAAAATAGAAATTATCTTAGAGGAAATACAACCTGTTATGTATAAAAGTAATATTTAAATTACTATTAATTGATAGTGAAATGAAAAATATTACTTCATATTTTATCATATGCCTATATGGTAAGAAATACAAATTTAACAGCAATATTTCAGGTTTTTGGGAGAATAAAAATGAGTTTTAAAATAAGACAAAGGTAATATATTTTAGTAGTGACAAACATTGGGAGTAGAAGTATTTTTAAATCAAGTTTAGCTGGAAAGTCAGCTCATTATAAGGAATTCTGAAGAAAATATATCTGGCTTATTGAGGTAACCATGTATTGTTTTCATAGTGGTCAGTGAATTTTAGCTATTTGATTTTAATTAAATAATCCAGGAATTGGACTTGATGATCCCTGTGGTTCCCTTCCAACTCAGGGCATTCTCTGATCCCATGAAATTTCAGGAAAAAACTCACAAATCGAGGTGGTTGCTTGCAGTTCCGAGGTTCGATCTCTAAGGATTTGTTGAACAGATAATCTGTAAACTCTTTTTCTGGTATCTTCCCCATGGGATTGAGATTTTCAAAGAATTTCTGAATGAAACAAGTATCAATAAGGTTTAAAAAATAAGCATACAGAGAAAATGTTAATGAAATACTTGTAATTCAGTGATTCAAAATCTAATTTTTTACCACTTTTGGCTGCTCCTTTGGTGGTTCTTTGTTCTCTACCAGCCACTGCTCCCCCCTCTTTTGATAATCACTATTCATGCAAAATTAGGTCCAGTGCTGGAAGATTATTTGGCATTTTTCCCCCCTCTCCAATCCCCAAAGTGATATTTAATGGCTGCTCACCCTGATTTCTGGCTCAATCCTTAAGCAGTAGGGTTGGTTTTGATACTGCTGAATTTCTCCTGTAATTTCAGCCACTTTTCTCCTCTTACTGAAGTTAATTAATTCTTTCCCTTGTCTTTTAAGGAAGTCAGGATTCCCTTCTTCTGTCTTCAAGATATTTGTTAGGTATATTCCTGATTTTAAAAAAGCAGTTTTTAACCAGATATACACAGCAAACTCAACTTCAGAGTGACACCACACACAAAATTTGATGTCACTTACCAAAAAAAGGCACACAGGGGGGGTTGATTGACTTGAGCTTAGCTAAATACTTCTTGAAATGATCTTGGCTTAATTCTACTGCTTCATCCAAAACTCTTTTTTTCCTTTCCTGGAGTGCCTAAGTTGTCAAAATCAAAAATAAAATAGGGATGGAAATCTTCTCAACAGCATGGTTAGCAGATACAAGGCAATTCCCTGGATTGTAAAATTTGGGAATTAAAATGAAGGTTTCAAAGAACCTCTTGTGGCAATGGTTTGCCCTGGATTACAGCACCCCACAATTCAGTCACGTGAATCCTGAGATTACTGAAAACATATTATTAATTTAAATTAGAATTTAAAGAATTCAGTCTTTAATAAAAATTAAACATTTGATTCTAACTTCAAAGCCTCATGCTGCCTTTCAGAGCCATACAAAACTCAAACCATTTTATTCACCTTCTTCTGTTTAACTCCAGGGAGGCTTTGCTGCCAACAATGGATTTCACTCCAGAACTGTGTGTGACCAGGTCTGGATTCTGATTTAATTTTCCTTTTCTGTGCCCTAGACTCACCTCAAATGTGTGATCCAGCCTGTACACTGAGACAGAGTTCACAGCACTGACAATCTCCAGAACACCATTGAAATTATTGAGGTCTTGGAAAACCTGCAGGATTTCTATGATCCTGCTCAGCACAGCCACTCGCTCCTCAAAATTCTCCGTTTCCACGATGCACCTGATCAAAAGATGGGATTTGAGAAACACTGAGAAATGAAACCTGGCACTTTGTGAGTTAGTAAATCAAATTTTTGTATGAAAACCCATGCAGCATGCAGATTTTGGCTCCCTCTCCAGAATCTCAAGTAGGAATTTATGCAATCACATCTTACATATGTTGGAGTTGGAAAGTCAAGGGAGGATTTGGCAGAAATAAGCCAGCAAACCCCGAGCATGTCCAGGGTAAAAGTGGTTAATGGCACTGCACTGCACTCACTTTTCAAACCACAGGGTGAGATTTGTAGTGTGACGAATCATTTTCAAGAGATTTGGGGAGTTAATTTCCTTATCTTCCTTCGTCCACACGCTGCCAACGAGTTCAGAAGGCTGCACAGCCCTGGGAATGACAAAGCAGAAAGCAAAATGCTCAGTACAAATAAAAACTGTAATTTCTGTGTTTGCATTAAAGGATTATTTCTCCTCTTAATCACAACCTGATATTTCACAAATCCAATCCCACCTGATCTACTACAAAACACAACTTTTTGACGAGTGCTCGAGTACAGAAGGAAATACATTTTTATCTTAATTGAAATTGGCAAATTTTGAAGAAGCATTTCCAGATAAGAAAATTACAAAGGAGTGAGTTTAATTTTCTGAAAGGGCAAGAAAACAACTTCAAAAGAGTTAAAAATCAAAAATAGAAAGGTGAAGCACTTGCAGCAACTGGTTGCTTTCAACCCAAAACCTCCCATCACTGAAGCAGGACCAGGATTTTATAATTTGAATTTTGTAAAACTCCTGAATTATCCTCCCTGCATTCCTGTTGTCACAATTCTGATATGGAGATAAAACCTCTTTTTTCCACTCCTTTGCACATTTTAACATTGAGCAAGGAAACCTCTTTCCATGAACTCTGCAAGTGGCGGGGTATTTTTGACCGACGGTTGTGAACGAGGAGCCATTTTCATTATTTCCCTCATTTTTTTGGGTGAAATAATGAAAAAAGGAAGGTTTCAGAGCTCAGGCCTGCCTGTACAGGTCGGACTCGAGCAGGGTGAGCTGCCGGGCGATCTCGATGGGGTGCAGGGTCATCAGGTCCAGGGCCTCGCTGTGCCCCACGCGCCACAGGTGCCACTCCAGGGGTGGCGGGGGGCTCTCGAAGGTGATGTTGTGGCTGACCCCATCTGCCTGGGCTTTCTTCCTCTTGATGATTTTAGCAATTGACTCCACCCACTTCTTCATGGATTTTCCTGGAAAATTTAAATTAAATTAAATTAAATTAAAATTTAAATCATTAAAAAAGATTTCAACCCCACACATTTTTTTAATGCTGCTTTAAACTGACAGAGGGAAGGGTTAAACTACAAGTCCAAGAGAGGGGAAAAGTGCATTAATCTTGTTACAAGTGTCGGTTTTTAATAAATTTGTGTTCTTTCATAAATGTCAGTGTTATAGAGCAATCTCTGGGGAGGGAATATTTTGAGTTTGTATATAAATATATTTTTGGAACTGGAGCTCAGGCTGGAGGGATTTTGGACAAAGGATGGAGTAACAGGACAGGGGGAAATGGATTCAAACTGCCAGAGGGCAGGGTTAGATGGAATATTGGGAATTCCTGGCTGTGAGTTCTAGCACAGGGTGCCCAGAGCAGCTGTGGCTGCCCCTGGATCCTTGGAAGTGCCCAAGGCCAGGCTGGACAGGGTTTGGAGCAGCCTGGGACAGTGGGAGGTGTCCCTGCCACGGCAGGGGTGGGACTGGATGGGCTTTAAGCTCCCTTCAACCCAAACCATTCAGGGAACCTCTGATTTTAAAGGACTTTTCATAATATAGTGAAATCAACTCCCCAAAAATCTGAATCTGAGCTCAGAATTCTGCATTTCTGCACGTAAATTAATCAGGTTTTTATTTCCCTATTTTTTTCTCATGGGTTCTTGCACCTGTATCAGCTGACTAATATGTGAAACCAGTTCTATTTAACCACATCCTCTGACAGTTTTGGTGTAGAAAAAAGTGACCCTGTGTCCAGGCTCTTTTAACTGTCTCAGAATTATGTTGCCCAATGTAAGGCCTGGCACTCTGAAGATGAAAACCTGGAATTTCCAGGATAAGGATTAAACGTGCCAACACTCCTGCCCTCCACAGAGGCTGCCAAGAAAATCCAGTTCATTAAGAAGAGATATGAAATGGGCCTAATATCTTCTTCTAAAAGATAAAAGATAATAATTTTTAGTTGGAACTTCATATAAATGTGAAAAATCAGGATGGAAAAAACTCAGTAAGAGAAAGAGAAGGAATTCTCTGTGGAGAAGGGGAAGGTGACAGCCTGAGTCACAGTCAGGCAAGGATGACCAGACTGTCCAGAAGGAAATATATTTAAAGTATTATTATCCTAATGCTTGAAATTTAGAAGCTGTTTAGGCTCCAGGCCAAAGCTTCCTCATGTAAAGGGGAGCCTCATAAACAGCTCAATTAAAGGCATTAAAATTACTCATGTGTGTAAAGCTATTCTCAGACCTAAAACCAGGATCAGACTGGGAACTTGTACCAAAAAGAGGGAAGGGAACAGGACCCCCCTCCTTACTGCACCTCTGACACTGGAAATGAAGGTCTCCAGCCTCTCCAGCAGCTCCAGATCCCTCTCAAAATCATAAAAATGGTGCTCGACCCAGTGCCGGAAAACATTCAATATTCTGAGGAAAAAGGAAAAAAAAATATTAAGTTTCTTTTTTCCATGGCTTATCCCATATAAATGAACCACAATCCTACAAAATTCAAGTTACACATTCATGTGGTTGGTGATTCTCAAAATACACATGGACAAAGGAGCAGAGCAAAGATTGAGCTTGGCTGTATTTATGCTAAAACTATTTTTTAAAACCTAATTTATAGGTTTTAAAGAATAGTTTTAGCATAAATATGGCTTGGTGCTATTTTTAAATGTAATATAAAAAAAAAATGCCAGTGTTGAGATGGTTTCAGAAGAGGAAGAAACATAGCAAAATCAGATAAAATTGGTATTTCTAATTTTCCTTGTAATTTCCTTTTTTTCTTGTTTTTTTTTTTTAATGAAAAAGCTAATTAGGATATCTCACTTGTTAAGAAGCAATTTTGTCGTTCTTTCTTTCCTACACATTAATTTCAGCTTCAAAGTTGTTGTTACTGCCTTACTTACACAATTTTTAATGACCCAAAAGGCTTGATATCCTTTAAGGATAACACTAAATGTCCTCTTGATTTTTCTCTACTCTTTCTTAGATAAATCACTAATAAATCAGTCTCTAAAAGTGAACTCCAGCTGCTTTTCAGCCTTCTGCACTCAGGATAAATCAGAATAAAAAACTGGCTTGTCTCTTTCTTCAGGTAAACAAGCTGAGCTCACACCTTCAGCACTTTGATTTATCCAGGTGCAATTTATCACCTGAGCAAAAATCAGCCCTGCACTGAGGACAGATGAAAGACATCCACATGAACACATGGAAAATTCCTTAACTCTTCCTCTTCCCAGTGTGCAAGGTAAAAAAAATAAGGTTTATCCCATAAAAGAATTGCTGCCCAAACAGATCATTCAGGCTGGAAATCAATGACACCTTCCAAGAAGCAAAGTTTTGATCTGAGTTTCCTGTAACAGGATTTTATCTAATCCAATCTCTGCCCTTGAGATCCCGTGGTGAAAACACTGGGAAGAGCCAGAGAGTGCCTGGATCTGCTGACTGCACTTCCAGCTGAGCAACTCCTTGTTTCCATCCCCTCACATGCATTTATTTGTGTCCAAGCCCTTCCCATGCCTGGCCACAGCATTTTCTACTGTAGGGAAGCAGGGAAGGAAGGAATAAACACCTTCAATTCTCCACCTTCTTCCCAAATTCCAGTCTCTGAAGCAGAGGTCAATGTTTTTAACAACACAGGAATGCACAAAGTGCTGAGTTTATCAACCCAGCACCTCATACTCACTCATTTTCACCTGTAAGACAGCTTCAAACTACTGGAAATACACAGTATGGATCAGAAACAGCTCCCAGAAAACAGCAAAAGCAGGGAAAGCAGGAGCTGAGGCAGCTCTCCCAGGAACTGATAACTGTGGAGACTTCTGGTCCTGCTGAACCCTCAGGAGCTGATAAAGTGGGAACACTGAGGGCCTGATAAGCTGTCCAAGGCCAGCAGCACACAGGAGTACCAAGGTTATGCTGAGATTGTGGGACTTGGATCACGTTCAAAAAGGTGGTGGCAGCTCAGTGTCGAGGAAAGCTGCAGGGTTAGCCACATATTTATCTTTTTAATCTTTTATATACATATGCACACAGGTGTCTGATAAAAATGGGAGCCCTGAGTGACTTTGTGAACACCTTGGAGGTACTGGCATGTCAGTGTGATCCTTTGAGTCAACTGCTGTTGCTCCAACAGCAATGTGTGGTAGCAGAGGAACTGAGGGCTCTGTGTGTGTGATTAATAGTATTAATTGCAAGTAGAATTAATATTGATAGTAATATTAATGTACCATTAATAGGAACATCTTAATGTTACTCATCAGTGTAATGAATCAAAGTTGCTAAAGCTAACACTGGTTGTGATCTGTGTCTCCTCCCGTCTCGATCCCAAGTCAGGGCAACAATTACCCTCATTCATGCTAGAAATGCTTAATTGTTCCCCAAATTAGCTTGGTCAGCAAGACCTTGAAGATTCCCTGCAGCCCACTGCAATGTGCAGCACAGACAAGAGCCTCCCTGTCTGTGAGCAAACACATCCATGGGGCTGGGAAAGGGAGTGAAACACCAGCAGGGCTGGAAAACTGGGAACAGAGGAATTATCTTCACAGGGCCTGGGAACAAGGAATGCATTGAGAGCGTGGCCAGCCCCGCTCTGAGCTTCACATCCCTCAGCCACAGGCGCCGTGCCCGTGGGTGGGGATCCCAGCTGGGCCAGCTCCAGCAGGCACCAACCAGGACACGATTTGGGATATTAGGCAGACATGGCCCAAGTCTCCAGCAGAGATTAGAGCTGGGTGCCATCAGTGCCCTCCAGCCTGGCAGTGCCAGGGCAGGGCTGAGGGCACACCCACCTGAGCTGCACGGGCTGCACGTATTCCTTACGGAAGCGCTTCAGGTCGGCGCTGATGGGCTGCTCGCCCTTCTCGATGGCCAGCCTGTCTGCCTCCGTGGGCTCGGGCTCGGGGATCTCAAACCTGGGGGAAAACACCACAGAGCTGATGGAAACTGAGACAAAACACAAATCCTCTGTGCAGAAGCTGCAGTTTATAGAAATGTATTTGTATAAATTCAGCGTGAGGAGGATCAGGTGCTTCTCTGCTGCCCAGTTTGCCCGGAATTCCCTCCTGCCCACCTCCACACCCTGATAATTCACTGGTTCTCTGCTCATCACACCATGTCTAGACTGGGATAGAAGGTTTTTAAGGACCTGCTGGCTTGATTAAGGGAAGATTAGATGAGAGCTTAAGAGCAGCTTTACCACACTGCACTAAGATGCTGTTTACCTGAATTCTGTGCTTTCAAACAAACTGCCTGGAACATTTCTGTCCTTACTTCCATCGAGGTTTGGGTGCACTCAGTTCTCATGAGCAGTTCCCAACACCACCACCCACAGCCCAAGCACAGCAGGTGCTCCAGCTCACACCTCATTCAGGTAACTCATTTAAACTGGGAAAAGGAAACTTGAACTGAAAACCTGGATCATTGTTTTAAAGTTACTGCTTTACAGACTTCATTAAAACACTGAAACTTCACACTGTGATCCTGAGCAGGAAAGGAGCAGTTGGAATCTCTGATCTTTGAGGGTTCCTTCCAAGTCAGAATGTTCTGTGATTCCAAATATACAAATCTCATCAGGAACTGGAGTGACAGGACAAGGGGAAAGGCTTCAAACTGAGAAAGAGGAGGGTCAGATGGGACTTGAGGAAGAAATTCTTGCCTGTGAGGGTGGGGAGGCCCTGGAATAGAATTCCCAGAGAAACTGACTGCTCCATCCCTGGAACTATCCAAGGCCAGGTTGGATGGGGCTTGGAGCAGCCTGGGATTGTGGAATGTGTCCCTGCCCATGGCAGGGGGTGGCACTGGATGGGGTTTAAGGTCCTTTCTCAAACCATTCTGGGATTCTGCTCTGTGATTCCAAACCTTTTGCATGCCTTCAGAAAGGAGGATCACTCCTTACCTTTCTATCAGCAAACTCAGCAGCTCCTGGGGCTTGCAAAAGGAGCGGTAGGTGGTCAGGAAAGTCCGAACAAAATTAGGATCTGTAAGGATTGAACAAGAAAATGACAGCAGTGGTGTTTTAACCAGCTGCAAAAGATCAGAAATAAAATACAAAGAAGAAGTTTAACGTGCAGAGAAGACTCTGAGGTTGTAAGGCAAACACTGTATTTGGAAATTAAGAGGAATGACAGTGCTTGGGAAGTTTTCACTCAGTTCTTCGGTGAATTTCCCTGAAAAATATTGAACTTCATATCCAATATTCTCTTAAAACCTCTGTCTCAGCCTTCCCTGAGGAATGACTCTCCCTGACCAGCTGCACTATTGGGGAAGTTTAACAAAATCTGCACATCAGTCCCAACAGCACCAGCTTCCCCTTGCACCCCAAAACTGAAACCCAACATTTTCCTCAGCATCAGCACTCCATGGAACTCCTCCAAGCTTTCACTTCTGTGCCTTTCACACAGAGAAAGGCTGAAAAATGCTGATTGTGAATGTCATCCACTTCAACCCAGATACTTCATAGAGTGGCAGGCTGAATGTAATAAATATTAAAAATATAATAAATAAAATAAATATAACTTTCAACTTTTTTCTTCCTTCACAGAGCCTCAGCCTGAACAGCTCCATGGCTTTGGCCATGATGAAACATGGAAACCTATTTTTGTGGTTTTTATAGGGGATGAAAGGTTTACATACCCAAGATTTTCTTACAGCTTTGCCTGCAAAGCCAGATGATTTAATAACATATTTTTACTCTGTGCATATTTTACATTTCATTACAAACAGAAAAAAGCCCAGCAAACTAAAGATAAAAGGATTGTGGGAATTCCAAGCACAGAAAGCTCTCAAAATCTTGTAAATGCAAGCTTAGACATAGACATGGACACAAGGTTTCCTTTGAGACCTTGGAGAAGGCTTCTGGATTTAAAACCATAAGTAAGAATCTAAGTTTAAATAGAAAGACGTTAAGTTACGTTGTAAGAAGTTTCAAGGTTTTAAAGTTAAGATAAAAAAATAATTATAAAGGTAATAAGAAGTTTAAGGTATAACAAGTAGTTCTGCGTTATATGATTGGTTAAGAATGTCCACATTGAGGCAAAAACGTATCAAATAAAATAATGAACTATTGGTGTGAAAGTAGAAACATTATTTTGTGGCAGCAGTTTATTGGCTAATTAACCTCTACAAAACCTTGTGACCACTGACCATGAACATAGTGGAGATGCTCTCAGGACTTCATTAGACCATAAAGGAAGAATAAATAATAATAAATTATGTTTTAAGACCTCTCCCAGCAGACCCATCTCTCTCAAAACCCCAATAAAGGATTAGCTCCCTCCCTCGTGCAAGAACAAAAACGAAGCTCATGATACCTGCATACATATGGTAGGTCAACCTCTCAATCAACTTCACCACCGTGCCTCCTTTGATGATGGGAATGCCATTCCTGCTCTGCAAATTATCCTCAAAAACAATGTTATCCTCGGAATCCTCCACCACGAAACGATAAACGCTGGGGCTGGGCAGCCTCAGGGGCTGCTCGTTCTCCTCCTGCAGCAGCACCGAGTCCAGCATCCTGTCCAGGGTGCTGCGGTACTGCAGCGAGATCAGCGCCGCCATCCACGTGCTCTTCTCCTCGGCCGACTTGGCGGCGAACAGCACGCCGCTGTCATCCTTGGACACCAGCTCGAAGGCGTGCTTGTACTCTGCCGTGTCCTCCTTGTCCACCACCTGCATTTTCCTCATGACAATCTTCTCCTTGAGCCTGTACTCGGCGCTGCTGTAGCCGGGCAGCCGCGACTGCCCGTGGTTGGTTTTGCAGCTGATCATCAAACCGTCGAAGAGGAAGATGTGGCGCTCGTGTTTGGCCCCGATTTTTGTCAGTCCTCCTTCCATGATGAACTCGTTGCAGCACTGGCCGATGTCTTTGCCTTCCCAGCCATCGATGTTTTTCTGGATTTCGTTCATTTTCTTGATGGCCAAGTGTTTGCTTCTGAGCTGCCGGTGATAGAAACGGCAGACCGGCTCCCTTGAAGGAAGAACAGAAAAATTCCAGATTTGCCACCCCAAAAGACTAAAATAATCAACTAAATTAATTGCTTAAATCAGTTTTTTTTCCTTCAAAATGCCCTAATCCAGTTCCAAATAAAGCACACAAAACACTTTGGCTGGGAAGGAGCAAAATATTCACATTATTCTTACAGGTGGGGCATGGAGGTTTTGTTCTGCTGCTCTGTCTACAAAGAAAACTGGCAACAAGACGTGCCTTGAAAAGGAAATTTAGACATTTTCTAGCAGGAAAAGGTGATTTTTCTCCCTCCCTGCCAGCTGTGGGAAGGCAGGGAGGCTGTGGGGGTGCTTACCCAGGCCGGCGCCGCGGGGAGTGCTTGCTGTAAATGCGCTCCATGCTGCACTGCAGGTTCAGGAGGGCAGTGATGGCTTGTTTCAGGCACTCCCTGTCCTCTTCATCCTCACTGCATTCCTGCAATTGCTGGGACAGAACAAACATTTATTTGCTTTCAGATTTGAATCATTTCTAGCAGGGTAGGAAGACTGAAAAACCTTCTTGCATGGTGTTATCAGCAGCACTCGGTGAAATCGGTGATCTCAAGTCAGTGATTTACAGAGCAGATGTGCATGAAACTAAAAATATTTGTCAGAGGTTCAGGAAAAATCAGTGGATATTCACCAAGTTTAGAAAGATCACCTTTTACCCTTTAATGTTTATTTATTTAGCCTGTTATCAACAACATCCTGTTCCAAACTGGTTTGATTCAAGAGTTTGAAGGTTTGAAATAGCCAAGGATTCAGTGCTGGTTTATGGAATTCTCTGTGTCTTCCTTCCATGAGACCATCTCAACAATCCAAATTTCAGACAGAAGAAGCTCTTTGCTTCCTATCATCCTGAATTCTGCCACCTTCAGCAAATTCAAGAAGAAATATCAATTTTGCACAGATCAAAGAGTAAAAGAAAGTCTGAAATTCAAGATTTGCTACTACAGAAGAATGTAAAGACAGTGGAACAAATGTATTTCCTTTGTATAAAAATTAAATCCATCTCCACCACTCAGCAGAAACTTCCTGAATTAGGAAATTCCACAGATTTTCATATAATCTCCATCTAGTTGATAGCAACATGCCATGGCAGGGGGTGGAACCAGATAATCTTTGTGGTCTCTTCCGATCCAAACCATTCTGGGATTTAAACTTTTCTGCAAAATATTGGCAATCCATTCATTGGAGGTGGGTCAAAATAAACTATCCCTTGTTTTTATTTATTTAAATCAGGATATGCACAAAATCACAGCAGACATAATGAAAACAAGAGTGAAATTAAGTAGAAATAAAAAAAAAAAAAGAGTTTGTGCTAAATATTAATTACAGACCTGGTACTATTATTATTATTATTATTATTATTATTATTATTATTATTAACACAACTGCTAGAAATATTTATTTGAATTACAGATAAATTCTGTTTTCCTCTTTCATACAAGCAAATGCTTTAAAACACAAAGGAAATCCCTACAACTCATCTGTGCAGCATCAGATTTTACAGTGAGAACCTCAAAGAGTAATTTCTGTTCCTATTTCCAAATGTCAGCTATAGCCACAGGGTGTTTTACCCATTTCATTTAAGTTCATCCCCTGTTAGTTAATAATTCATTTACCCTTAAAGCATTACAAACTTTCCCCACACAATGGAGCAAACAGAACCTTTTTTACATTATCCTCAGCTAATTCCAGTTAGGACTCAGGAGAAGTGGTTGAATATTAAGAATGGATTATTCTGAAATGATAAACTGAGCTGCAGCTGGAGTGTGACCTGAGACTGAGAATTCTGACTGAATCCTGCTTAGCTCTTTCTGAATAGATAAAAAATTCAGAACTCATAGAAAGAAGAAGTTAGATTTGTGTATTAAATTTTAACTGTATTAGAACTCAAGTTCAATAAATATTTGTTTGATAAAATTTACTTTGAATGTTCACATGAGATCAACAGATGCTTTTTAAGACTATTTTTAATACATTTTTATTTTTCAGAAATGAAGTAACCAGTGTCAAATAATTTTAATTTTCAGAGGGAGTAAGTAAAATGTAACCACCTATTTAAAAGCTCAGATTCTCTACATTAATAATTATTTTCAGTTAGAAATAAGAGTGTGGCTCCATTTACCTGCAGCAACTCAAAGTAGTGCAAGCAGTGGTAAACTGGGATCAGCATAAGGCGAGGCAGGACATACTGGACAGCTTCCTTAAATCCTTCAGCTGTGGACTGGAAAGGAAAAAAAAAAAAAGAGGTTTACTTACACTGAAATACTCAGAATATTCACTTGGCTCCCATTATGTCCCACAGAAATATGGAGGCCTCATTGTCTACTGAAGAAATCAGTATCACACTCACATCACAGAGAATCACAGGTTTATCACTTAAAAAATGAGAAGTATTTTCCATTCCCAGTAGTTGACTAAGGCAATAATTCAGGTTGTAAGATGAGATTTTTCCACAGTGGTGAAATTCCTGCCATTTTCCATGGCATAACTGCTGAGGAGACACTGAATTACCTCAGAAATGAGGCCAGATTCACTCATACCAGACTTGAATATCAATTTCATCTGGAATGAAAGAATTGAATTCCAGCTTTGAGTTTAAAAATTCGGAGGGAAGGAGGCAAAGAGCTTTCCTTACTCACTTTCCAAGGAGTATTTCAGAGTGAGATGATCCAGCTCACCAAGGGCTCAGAGCTGGAAACACTCCCTGAAGGGAAAGCTCAGAGGTGCCCCAGTACCACTAAACTGGGCTTAACTGGGAGCACCAGTGACCCATCACTTGCTCAGCAGCTTCTCTAAGGCCTTTTCTGAACACCAGCTCAGCCTGAGCAGCATCTTAATATTAACACATTTTTATTTAAAATTTTTTAAATTAAAAAAATAATTTAATAAATATTAATCTAATTAATAAATCTGCTACACAGGCAGAAGGAACTAATGAAATAAGAATCACAGATTATGCTGCTAGCCAGCAATGAATAAGAAATTACTGAAGAATTATTCCAGAAAAAGCACCAGTCACAGCCCCAGTGCTGAAGGAGGCCTTGGATATGCACGGGACGAAATGAAAATATGGTGTTTGTGTGCCTGTGGTTGTCTTTAAAAAGCAAAGTAAGCGTGAGAATTCACCCTCCGTTCTCATGTGAGGAGAAAAAAACCTGCAAAACACTCCTGGGATGGGTCAGAGCTGTGCCCTGTTTTTACAGCAAGAGGCAAAGTCAAAATCTCACAGTGAAGAAAGGGCAGGACCTTGAGGATTACTTTGTTGGAAGCAAAAAATTGCTGACAGAATCCAAACCTTTGAAATATGAGAATTAAAGCCATTCAGTATTTCTCATTTGCACTCACCTGGAAGTGGAGAGCCACAGCAGGTTTGGCCATTAAGTTATTAAAATGCTCAAGAAATTGTGGAGAGAGAATATCCTGGGACAAGGTTTCATATGGATCAAAGGCTTGCTCCTGAATAAAAACACAGAATTACACACAGAAGCTATTTCTGTCCCAGCTGGTACAATAATTTCCTTTAATAAGCTGATGGAACTTTTCAAGAAAATATTGATTTTGCAAAATAAACATTGAGTAAACCACAATCTTATTTCACTTCCAGCTTTGAAATGCCCATAATTTTCTTGGCACTCCTCAACCTCTCCATCTTTGTGGCCAACACAAACTTTGTTGTACTGAAGCAGTGGGAACCAAGAGAAGTTTGTGCTTTTCACCCCATTTCCCATGGAATGGCAATTTTACCTCCTCTCTGTCCATGAAGATGGACAATGTGGAAACCTGGGACACTTTTCCAGGGAAAATATCTCATCTGGGACAAAGCAACCGGTCTCAGGGGAAAGTCTTCAAATGACATCAAGGGTTTAGATGCAAAAATTATGGTTCTGTTTGGAGTATCCAGCTGTGATTCCATAGATCAGTAAGAGCTAGATGGGATGGAAACCTGGCTGCACAGGGATCTCACAGGAATCATTTCTGGGTGTACAGGGATCCCACAGGAATCATTTCTGGCTGTTCAGGGATCCCACAGGAATCATTTCTGGCTGTTCAGGGATCCCACAGGAATCATTTCTGGCTCCCAGCTGGGCTGTGCCAGGGCTTGTCAGGATGATCCCAGTCCCTGCAGACTCCTGGGGCTGATTCACTCCTGAGTCACTGCTGGGATCAGCACATCCCTCTTTTCACCTCAGAGCTTGCCAGGCTGCTGGATTTGGGAATACCAACCCCACTAAAGGCTTGTTTGAACATTGGTGAAGTCTCAAGTCACAGTGGAATCCACAGTGCAAATCCATTGCAGGAGCCAGGTCAATCTTCCCTGACTCTGTGCTGTCTGCTGGAATTTATTGAAATTTTTACTGCATTTACAAGTGGTTTTAGTTTCTTCCACTTAGGTTTCAATCAGTATTTTTATATTTTGGGTTTGTTTAATGAACATGAGATTAAAATGAACTGCATTAGGGATCTTCCCCAAGAGATTAATTATTTAAAAAGGGTTTTATGCATGCAATGCTGCAAAAGTGTCTGAAATATGGAATTCTGGAATATTGAAATTGATGGCTTTTGGTGGAAAGAGGGCAGGGTTAGATGGGATATTGGGAATTCTTGGCTGGGAGGGTTGGGAGGCCCTGGAATAGAATTCCCAGAGCAGCTGTGGCTGTCCCTGGATCCCTGGAAGGGTCCAAGGCCAGGCTGGACACTGGGGCTGGAGCAGCCTGGGACAGTGGGAGCTGTCCCTGCCATGGCAGGGCTGGGATGGGATTTAAGCTCCTTCCAACCCAATCCATTCTGGCATTCTATGGAAGCACCACCCTGATGTCCATATAAATTATCTCAGTGCAGGATACAGCCCTGGACTGGTGTTTGCCCATTCCACCCCCCTGGGCTGGGCACTGCTTCCCACCCTTATTCCTTTGTGGATACTTCAAACTCCTCTCGTGGAACCACAAACACCAGAAAACAAATTTACAATCTACTGACAATCCCCTTGTTTTATCAGCTGCTGTGTGAAGATCCCTCCAAAGCAGGCAGAAACCCTCTGCCCTGTTCTGAGGCTCTCAACCATCCATCTCCCACTTTTGGGTGTCAGTTTCTGAATTTCCCCCACATCAGCAAAAAAATGTTTTATTTTCCCCATACATGAAATTAATGTTTTATTTTTCCTACACTTCCTTATCTCAAAACCTCGACAATATTTGTGTTTTTAAACCATGCAGGGGCCTGATGCAGAAAAAAATAGACAAAGCAGGAAGATTCCAGCTTGCAAGAGTTGTTTGGTTTTAATTATCCTTCCCAAGAAGTTGAAGGACCTTTTTTAATGGAAACACTAAATGAACAACCCTGGCAGTGAGATAAGCAAAGCAAATAAACACTTTCATATCTCTCTTTGATGATTCCTTTTGCAAACACTGACAGAAAGATGATCTCACCCTGTGAGATGATCAAATCAGCAGCTCAGTTATTAAGCAGGTCTCGTCCCATATTAACTGAATTAATAAATTTAAATAGATTACCTTCATGAAAAGCTTGGAAAAATAATCTGGATTTCATTTCCTCTTCAAGTTTTTCAGTGAATGAAAAATCAGATGAGATTTTCACTCATTGAAAAGGATTTGTTTCCATTAAGCACAGGATGACTCAGAGCAGCTTTTGCAATAAAATCAGATTTATTTTTTTTTCCAGGACAATGCTGCACTATTTCACTATTTCAAATTTAAGGATTTTTTCTTTTCAGTTTCAATATTTTAACTACTTTAATCCATTGATCAAACACTTCTCCTTATCATTATAAAGCAATTATGCTTCAATAACTGCTAAGATTTGGTCAACTGGACTTTCCTACATGAGTGGTTTATTGAAGCAATGCCAAGAAAACTTTATGGTCTATTCCTAAATAAGTGGTATCTGTGCCCAAAGATCTGTATTTTTTACAGCTACAAAAATGTAATAATTCTCCAGGTGGTGCTGGGGTGTTCATGCAATCCTCAGATCTTAAAAATGGAAGATATATAAAAAGTTAAATAAAATTTTTATTTTTTTAAATAAACATCATAATTTTAAGATAAAACTAAAAACTTTCCATTCACCACGTGGTTCACCTGCTACATTTTCTGTCAGCTCAGAACAACTCATTGCTTTTTTTTCTAATAGTGGTTCATATGATTGCTGTCACGTTTTAGGGCCAAAAACTGGGATTAATGGACATCCCAAGGAAAAGCAGATTCCATTTAAACCATGTCCAACAACAGCAAAGCTTCCATCCCTACCTTGGTCAAGAGTTTTTTCCCACACAATTAAAATTCTGTGGTTAATTCTAAGCTGAACTCTCCTCTTGCCTCTCAGATGCTGCTTTTCCCCTGTGCACCTCCCTGCTGAATTCGAGTCATTCTGCACCTATTTTCAGGAATTCTGACTAAATTGAGCTCTATCCCACCTCAACTTTGTGACTCCCTTCTGTATTTCAGAGTAGTTTTAGTATGGAGTATTTCAGAATTTAAAAAAAAATCCTTCCAGTATTTCAAAACAAACTGAGAAAATAATTAATAATGTTCCAGAATGAGCCACACCCAATCCCAGTGCAGTGTTTTCCCTTATTCCTACTCTTCAATATCTATTTTAGAGCTCAGTGGGTATCCACAGCACTTTTGCTACATTCCTGAGCCATAAACTGCTGCTTTTTCATTCCTTCCTGGAGTCCCTGCTCTGTGAAGACATTTCCCATTCCAGATGTTAAACAATGTATTTGAATTAAAACCCTGTTTTGAGTGATTTAATAAAAACAAACATTAAAAAACCCCCTAAAGCAACCAAATTAAACACCAAACCTCTGCAAGGTCCTCAAAGCAGCTGCCAGCCAGAGGGTGAGGGCTGCTTTCATCTGTCATTTCCACAGTGTCCTCAATCAATCCCAAAAGTTTCACTGTCAGCTCGTGGATGTCCGAAATGTTGCTGAATATCACATCAATGTCCTGCAAACACAAAACATGGCTGAGTTAATGGCTGGGATAACTTGAAGCATGTAAATATTGGAGTGGGTTTTGTCTGAACCAGGAGGTAAATCGAGAGGAGCCAACAAAAAGCAAGGAAAAGTTAAACTCTGTGGTCTTCCTAGCGCTCCAGGCTTCCCTGGGCACATCCAGCCTTGCTCAATTTCCACAGCATCCTTCCCAGGAGCTGCTGTGCTCCCAGGACAGGCTGGGATCTGGACAGACATTCCCCTTTCCCGCTGTCACTGCTCCCTCTGCTCCTGCATGTCCCATGGAACACAGCAGGAAGGAGGTGATTTACAGGAGGAATTTACAGCAGCTCCAAGCTCAGATCCTCTAAACCACGGGTGTAACTCAAGCACCTGGGCTGCTTCAGCAGAGCTGGGAATGGAGCAGGAATTGGCAGCTTCATTCCCAAATTCTAATTGTGGATTTTCAATTCTCCACAGTCAATGAGGGAGCTCCTTCCAGTGTCCTGGATTCTCCCTCTGATCCCTCTGAATTCCCTCCTCCAGCCTCCCACTGACCTCCTGCCAGTGCCCAGACCACGGCAACCTTCTTGTGGGAAAATGAAATCCTGAAGTTTCCTATACCCATTCCCAAAAGAATATTCCTCAGCTCCCAAACACGGCTCCCTTCTCCTCCCATCATCTTCACTGAATTCTACCCCCACACCTGCACAATTCCATCAGCTCCTGAGGAATCTCCACACCCAGCTGGAATGGGAATGGCCCCTGGTGCTTCTTTTTAACCTTTTGGTATCACCTAAAAATCCCAGTTCAGGTGCTGCTGACCTGCCCCCTTCTCCCTGTCCCACAGGAAGGATCCACCAATCCCTCCTCACTCCTCCTGAGAACAAAATTTGCCACACAGACTATTTCAATCAAATATTTCAATCAAACAGAGGTTCCCTTCACAGTTAGAGAATCCACAGCCAAGGGCTGTTTTAATTGGAATTTCTACAGATAAGGAGTAGCCTGTAAATGTCAGTTCAAGCTGCATATGCAGTTAGATGAGTTAATTTTTGTGTTAAGGAGAAGTGAAACTATTACCTCAATGACCAAAATAATCCAGCTGCTGCTGGCATCTGACAGGGAATTGTGTCCATTAAGCTCCACTCCCATGCTATTAATGGCAATTCCCCCATGGGATTTCACACACAGACAACGCTCGTTATTCACTGACAGACAATAAATCAAATTTGATTTCATCTCCAACACAGTTCATTCAAAATGGGTAAGTTCTGGCTGCTAATGGGGTAATTAGCATTGCTCATCAAGAAAGGACTCACATGAGGTGTGAAGAGTCTCCTGTTGGACAGAAAAGCTTCCCGAAATACTTTGATGATCAGGTTCAGCTCCCTCAGGTACTGCCTTTCTTCTGCAATCTCATTTCTCACCAGGTCGTAGTAGTTGAGCTCTCCAGAAGAAGAAGGCTCGTCCTCACACAGAGAAACCAACCCAATCTCATCCTGATCAAACATATCCATCAAAACCTGCCAAAGAAATCCACAGAATTACACCCAGCCAGATTTTCACACGTGGCTCCAGCTCAGCCCTTTCAGTGTGTTCAGAGAAATCCTTGGAGTTTTTAATACAATCCTTGCTGTATTCACTTTCACAAGGGAGTAATATTTCAACTTTGGCAGCAGGAGGCTGCAGCAGTTGCCAAAGCCATTTTCCCCCTTGGAAGTGAGCACGACCTAGAAAACAAGTTACAATTCATGCAGAATCAACTTGGAAAACAAGGCATCTTGCATAAGCCTTGGACAAAACCTCCTGCTGAAGACAAAACAGAACAAAAATGTTTCTCATTTTAATGGGCATAAAAACTAAAGGTCTTTTCTGTGTTACGGAGGAGAGCTGCCGTGACAAAGTGACATCAGCAGGGTGTGACAGCAGAGAAATGAAGGACATCATCATTTTCTGTCCTTACACTGCTTGGAAAGGCTCCTGCTGTTCCCAAAGTTAACCCAGGCTTAACTTAAATTTCTGCTGTGACTGATGTGACATGAACAAGGAGAGAAGCTCTGCCTTTGACTAAAACCAGGCTCTCCCTCTGATCCTCCTCTGAACACACCTCCCAGATCAAAGAAACTTTAACAAATCACCTCTAAATACTGTTTTAATCCCAACCCCTTACCTTATCAGCACACATTGATACTTTAATGTCCTGCTGGGAGATCTCAAAGTGTCGGATATTGAAAACATAATTTCCAGCCAGCTTTAAAATGTCAGCTGAGATGTATTCCAAGACAGCCACGATATAGAGAGAGACATGGTAATCCACCTTGTAGCCCAAGACCTCCTGCAAAGTGAAAACAAGAGAAAACAAATGGTATTTATTCCAGAAATTCATCTAGAATGACAATAAACACACTGAATTTTTGACTGAAATGGATTTTGTCTGTGGAGATAATTTACAGTAATGGAACACCCAGGGCTGAGGACATCAAATGGAAATTGGAACATCTGCCTGGAGATGTTTGTAAATACTTGTGTTATTTTGCAGTATTTTCACAGAGGAAAAGCTACACACCTTGAAATAATTCTTCCTCTAAAAATGACAGTCCTAAAAATAGAATTCATTTAAGGAAGGGACTTCAGTGGAATTACTCCTGTACTTAAATTTCCATCTCTGTGCTTACTGCAGGACTCTGGCCCTAATGTGGACTCCTGAGAACAGAGTAGGTTTCACTTTCAAGGAATCATGGAATGGTTTGGGTGGGAAGGGACCTTAAAGATTATCTCTGCCACACCAACTGAGCCCTCTGCACTCCATAAAATAATGGATCTTTAATAATGGAAATCTGAACAGACAAAAACCAGGATGAATGCAGCACAGTATCCCTGGGAACATGCTCCATGTCCTGCACAGCTTGCACCACACAGCCTTTTAGCTGCCAATCAATGCAGGTGACTTTGTGCATTTGAATAAGGCATGAATTGCTCTCCTTATTTGTTGGTGCATCTTCTAAAAATCAGATTCTGGGCCTGTTTTCATACTTCTAAACCAGATTTCACCAAAGAACACCACCAGTGTTTAGGAAGATCTTATTTAATGCTCTTTTTTCTCTTGACACCCCTTTCCCTTTCATTAACCCTCAGGAATTGAGATGTTGTGTGTATGAACACAGCAAGAAGACCTGAAAAAGTGCTTTAATTCCTGTTTATGTTCCCATAAAGTTTTCTCAGCAGCTGGAAACATCACTGCAGATCTCTTGATTTTTAAACCCAAGGCACCAGTGACATTCAGCAGTGACTGAAAGGACACATCTTGGTTGACAGTACACAAAGAACAGGATCTACTTGTTCCCTCTTCTTCTATTTTAGCTTCTGCAGCATTTTGAAACAAATAAAGGCATCAAAGCACCTCTGCTGAACAAGAGAAGGTATTTGAGTTTTGTTTATGTTAAGAACTAACTAATCCTATTTCAAAATAGGGTAATAGATTAACACAGTGATGTCTTAAACCTGACGAATTTAAGGATTTGCTTTTATTACACACTAGAATAAATTCAGCTTTATGGTGATTTTTTTACTCCCTCTGCCAAGAAGAGAAACTTCTTTGATTTTATAAAAATAAAGAAACACATTAAAGATCATGCTGGGGGGCAGTAAAGGTGAGAGGTACCTTCAGTAAAGGATGGATTTTATCCACAGGGAGCAGGAGGGGGTTCCTTCTTTTCCGTTTCTCGATGGCCGACTGAGCATCAGCGATCGCCCACTTGTCTATGGGGTGAGGAAACGTCTTCTGAACCCGCTCCTGCCCAACACAGAGAGCACTGAGACCAAGCACAGCCACCAGAGAGGTTGAAATAAAACACAGCACAGCAAATTACTTCCCCTCCAGACAATTACAGACAATTATCCTCCTCCTCAGTGTTTGCAACACGTTTTCTTAATTGTTCTTTCCTCACCTAACTCGGCTTCCCTCTTTTCAGCATTCCCCAACAACCTCCCTTCCCTGAGCACCAGGAATTCCTTCAAATCTCCCAAAATCCATGATCTTTTCAAGAGCAGCAAGAAGGTTTCAGTCTCTACCTCCAGTGGAAGTTGTTCCTGCCCATGGTAGGGAGTTGGATATGGATGGTCTTTAAGATCCCTTCCAACCCAGACTATTCTGGGGTTCTGTGAGACTGGGAGCTCAAGATTTAAACACCATCAGGAAATACTGAACACTTTACAGCCCACAAAAAAAAAAACCCGAATTGATACTGTTTCTATTTGAGAAAAAGTGTAACTTGCCCTACATCAGATAAAGTTTGCAGCAGGAATGAAAAGCTGAAGGATGAGCTGGAAAAAAATGGTGAAATTTTTGTGTCCCTTTGATGAAAAGATTCTTGCACATATTCCAAGACCTGACAGGAGGCCCAAGGTCTTCAGAGAGGCAGATTTTCTTAGAGGCAGCTTTCAAGCCTTTGCAGGTGGCCATTCAACGCCCAGCTTTGTGATCAGCTCCCAGGTCACCACAGGGTGACATTCCCTCCTGGAGAGCAGCCCCCAAACGATCCTTCCTTGGGATCCGACCAGGAGATCCTCCCAAAAATGGAGGTAAGGTGGCATTCAGCCATCCTTCAGCTTAGAATCCTGGAATTCCAGACTGGTTTGGGTTGGAAGGGAGCTTAAATCCCATCCAGTTCCACCCCTGCCATGGGCAGAGACACTTCCACTGTCCCAGTCTGATCCAGCCTGGCCTTGGGCACCGCCAGGGATCCAGGGGCAGCCAGGGCTGCTCTGGGAATTCCATCCCAGGGCTTCCTCATCCTCCCAGCCAGGAATTCCTTCCCAATATCCAACCTAACACAGGCCTTCTGTGCTCTAACACTGCTTCCCACTGTTTTCTTTAGGAACAATCTGAAGGGCTGCTTCTATTTATAAAACATTTCTAATTTGAGATTTTTAGACCTCAATCCTGCAAATACTTAAGGACAATATCTTGGACAAACAGTTCCACTAATAAACTAATAAACTTCAGAGATCACAGCTCTCATGTTTTTCTTTAACAGCTAAAAACAGCTGAGGAGCAGATCCAATCCCAAAAGCTATTAAGGAACTATTAAATTTTGCTTTAATTTAGTGACATAATAATCTTCATGCATCAGTATTAAAAAAATAATAACAAATTAATAATTAATGTTGAATAAAGGGCATCTAATAAAAATAAAAAACCCTCTTGTTTATTATTTATATATATATACAAAAAATTATAAAAACTAACAGAATTATATACATATTATTCATACATATTTTATATAAAATATATTATAGTATATAAATTATATATATACTATATAATGTTATATATAAATATATATATATTTACTTATATATTTTTCTTTTATTTCCATGACACACATATAATTTATATTTATAATATATAGAAATTATACATATTCACATATATGTATATGTGAATATACAATATGTGACTACAATATGAATTATACATATTCACATATACGTGAATATATGTATTTATATTTTTATATAATCTATTAATTGTATTGATTATATTAATGTATTAATTATATATTATATATAATATAGAATGTATAACATTATATATTATATATTAATCATATTAAAATACTTATAATAATCTTGACACACATATAATTTATATTCTGTTATAATATACTTATATATGTTAATATATAATCATATGTGTGTGTAAATATATATATATATATAAAAATTATTTTAATTTCCACAACAGACATAGAGAATCTCATACAAAGACATTATTTTGGATGAGGCTGAAGATCCTGGACCTACAGACTAATGTAAAATTAATGCTCTACAAAGCTCTATTGGGTCACAGCCACGTGGAAGCATTTTCTCCATCAAGACTCCATTAAACCCTCGTTTTGGAATGACACAAAAGCTGACAGCTGCAATAATACAAGAGCCTCAGTGAGTCCAAGAAAGTCCCAGGAACATCCAACTCTATTCCTTCAGCTGCACAATCCAGGCATGACAACAGTAAACTTTCACTGAAATATTTTTTTTTCTTGTAGATTGATGTCATAAATGTAGGAAAAATTCTTAAATCCATTGTGCATTCAAGAGCAGAAAATCCTTCAAAGCATTTTGCATTTATAAAAATATTGCTGAAAGGAAAAATACCCACAGTTTCTATCCTGAAGCACTGGATAGGAAAATAAGTTTCCAGTTAAATTTGCTTATAAAATCTAAACAGAATCAGAGTATCCCAGAATAGTCTGGGTTGGAAGGGACCTTAAGGATCATCCAGTTCCAATTCCTACCATGGGACACCTTCCACTATCCCAGGCTGCTCCAAACCCCATCCAACCTGGCCTTGGGCACTTCCAGGGATCCAGGAGCAGTCACAAAGTCACATTAGGAAGCTTTTTAAGGCTTCCAACCTGCATTGCTGAAAATATTCCAATTAATTCCAGCGATTTCAGAGGCAAGGCCTTGTTTTCCAGCCCCATTCCTACCTCCACATCCTGCACAGTCCGTGGCTGGGCAATGCACAATTTGTTCAGCAGCTGCAGGATCAGCTCCTCAATGTAGTAGAGGGAATCTTCCTTTGCTGAGAGGTTGGGGTGAACCTGCTGCTGGACCTGGCCAAAGGAATTCAAAGAATTAGGAGTTTTTCATGGAAAGCTGTGCTTAAAAACAAATCCCAGCAAAAGCAGGATAACTCTGGACGCAGTGCTGCGAATTCACACGCTTTTAATATTTCTCACAATTTTTCCTCTGGAGTTAAGGTGGTAATTCCTATTCAAGCCAAGCTGGCACCTCTGTGGAATTACAAACTCTGTGTTTTGCCATTTTAGTGGGAAGAAGCATCAAGCCAAGGCAGATTTCTGCCAGCATTCAGTGAAACCATCCCTGTGGGTAACTCTGAGTTACTCATGCCCTGAATGAGTAACTGCAGTGACGTTACCAGCCCTAATGAGAGCCTGATGGAGTCACCCAGCTCACCCTACCTGGGTGACTGAACAGAGGAGCAGCACAGACCCACAGGGAAAAGCAAGGAAAAGCTGACTCCCACCTCTCTGCAAGGCCAGGCAGGATAACTCGTTTTATCTCACTATCATGGAGATTAATCCCAGCTTTGGTTTCCCAGGCTAAACTAGACCAGACAACCCAGAAGAGGCAACCTTAGCATGTGCCCATACAGAAAGGGCTACAGTTCCTTTCATCCTACATCCAGGGGCAGCAGGGCTCTTTTTCTATGAAAAAGCTCCTCAATCAAACCACCCCACCTTAAAAAGAAAAAAAAAAAGCACTCAGGGGTTGGTCTCCATACTCAGTTTTCCCTGGCAGCTTCTCAATCAGGAAAGCACTCACTAGATCTCAAACTATAGCCAAAAGCTTCGTAAGGAATACAATCCAGGGAAATTCCCTCCTCTCCCCACACAAATTCCATGTAAATCACCTCAAAAAAGTCGTGTGATATACTCACATTGGTATTCACAGTACAAATGGGGTGGCAGTTTCTTGGGACAAGACAGAAACACCTTTGGGTTGAATTGTGATGCTCTGAAATACAGGTACAGCCCTTTCCAAAAGCCCATGGAGCAGTTCCCAAAAACTGGGGGGCTCTGAGGGCATCCGTCAAATGAAGGAGAATTCCAGAATGGTTTGGGTTGGAAAGGACCTTAAAGATCATTCTGTCCCCCCTCCTGCCAGGGCAGGGACACCTTCCCCTATCCCAGGCTGCTCCAAGCCCTGTCCAACCTGACCTTGGACACTCCAGGGATCCAGGGGCAGCCAGAGCTGCTCTGAAACCTCTGCCAGGGCCTCCCCACCCTCACAGCCAAGAATTCTCAATTCCCAATATCCCACCTAACCCTGCCCTATGTGAGTTCGAATCCAGCTGCCCAGTCTTGTTGTAAAGTTATTTTATAGCCCTGTAAATTTAATTTTGCCTTCTGTGCCTCAAACATGAATCTCTGCTTTACACAACCGATTCCCAGCCAACACGGATACGAGATCCTGAAAGAAAGAATCCTCAAGAAAACCAAACCCGCTCCTTGAAAAGTCCTACTTAAGACAGCAGGTTTTCAACAATAGCATTTTGTGTTCTTCCTGAACACGAGAGTTTAATTCACAAAACAATGGCAAACCAGGAAGTGCCGGGTTAAGGTCCCACCACGTGTCTCAGAGAGCACCACTACAGCAAGGAAATCAAATGAAATTCTGTGTCCCTGCAGTGAACCCTTAATGATGCTCCAGAGAACTGACAAGAACAGGAACAGTGAGGAGGAAGATCAGGAAAAGATGGGAACTCCCATTCCCTGATCAGACCGCAGCCCAGTTTTTACTTCAGACTTCACCTTGCAAAAAAAATGACTTCATTTGTACTTGACTTCAGTTGCCAGGTCTAAACACCTCATGCCACATTCTCCTAAACTTTCTTGGGAGCACATGGATGTCCAGCAAGGCTGAGGAGCAGCAGGGGAGCACAGAGCTCTCCTTAAAGAGTGACATGGAGTTAGCTTCATTTTAGGAACACAAATCATGGAATCCTGGAATAGTCTGGCTTGGAAGGAGCTTTTAGCACCATCCTATTGCACCCCTGCCATGGGCAGGGACACCTCCCACTGCCCCAGGCTGCTCCAAACTGGCCTTGGACACTTCCAGGGATCAGCCACAGATCCTCTGGGAATTCCAGCCCAGCTCCTCCCCACCCTCCCAGCCAGCAATTCCCAATTCCCAATCTCCCATCCATCCCTGCCCTCTGGCACTGGGAGCCATTCCCTGGCTCCTGTCCCTCCATCCCTTGTCCCCAGTCCCTCTCCAGCTCTCCTGGAGCCCCTTCAGGCCCTGCAAGGGGCTCTGAGCTCTCCCTGGATCCATCTCCTCTCCAACACTCCCAGCCTTCCCTCCTAACTGTTCCATCCCCCAAATCATCTCCATGGCCCTCTCTAAGTCCCAGAGTCAAATTTCCTTCAAAAGGAGCAAAACCAACAACAAAGCCCAAAATCTCTTGGTTGAGCCAACTCTCCCCAGAGGATTTAGAAGATCAGCTGCCACTTAAAACGAGTCTGCCTGCAGCATCCTGAAAGGTCCCAGAGGTGATTCTGCACTCCCTGGGCTTCAGAGAAGTTCTTTTGACATAAATGCTGAGAAGAAAAAATAAACCAATTTCATTTCAAGACAGTGTTTCTCAGAGCAAAACAAAAATACTGTAATAAAAGCTGAGCACCAGCTGATCAAATCAGATGCCACTGGGTCAAGGACAAAACATTTATTCTTTACAGCACCTCCTAAATCCTGACTGAGAGGACTGGAAAAGGCAGGTGAGACTGATAAAGCACTCCATGTCCAGAAAAAAGCAGGAGGAATTACTGGGGATGTTACAGAAGAGACATTCACTGATCTCTGCTGCAGACTGAAATATCTGAGCACAATTAGATAACCTGGCATGGAATAAACACACCAGAGCTACACAGGCCGAATTTTGTTTCTTTTAAGGGTCAAAATACCTTTTAAGAACCCACAAGGTGTTGCACTGAGCAGTCAGAGCTCTGCTGCAGGAAGCTGAGCAGAAGGAAGTACAGAAAACAGATTTTTTTACTATTTTATCTCTGAAATCATTAAAGAGAGATTAGGATTAGCAGAACTAACTTTTAGTGTCATTCACACAGTTCAAGTTGTTCCAATGAAAAGAAATTAAATAAGAGGTGCAAGACGACATTTAAACTTGGCCTTAAGGCCTTTCTGGGGGACACAATTTTATTTTAAGTTGAATTTTCTACACTGCTCCTTCTCTTGCTCCTCAATTTTTCCCTATCCTCCCACCCTTCCAATGTGCATTTGATGAAAATCCTTAAAAGCTTCTCCCCAAAATTCCTTCTCAGTGAGATATTATTTAATCCTCAGAGCAAGGAGTCTGCTCAGAAAAGATGAGGATGAAAACTTTTCATAGTGATAAATGGCATTAAAACTAGAAAAAAAAAAGGATCTTTTTTTTTTTTTTAATATAATGTCAGGGTTAATTTTGAAGCACAGGAATTCTGGATCTCAGACTTGGGGAAATCCAGAAGTCCAGAGTATAAAAGAAATGATCCAAGGGTTCCATTTGAAATGACAAAAAGCTGAGCAGAAATAAAACATAGAGTCAAAACTGCAAGGAACTCCTTTTTAGCCTTTTCTGAGACAAACCAACAGCTTGGCTACAAAACTAAATATATTTTCACTTAATAGATTATTTTGATAGTGAAAACACATCCAGAAAGCTCCAGTTGTTCCACAGAGAGCACATGAGCAAAAAAAAGAGATTTTTCATTTAAAAAATTCTCAAGAACAGAAAATTCCCAAATCCACGAAGTGCACATCAAGTCTGCAGGCAGCACATTCCACCATAAAAATATGGATTCATATTCCTGAAATATTTGGTAAAAATATCCCAGTTTTCTACTCCTATTCAAAACTACATTTTCAGAAAACGGAATTCCAGTATTACCTGCGATTTCAGAAGAAGTTTCTCATTTAAAAGCCTGTGTTTTAATTCCTTCTTATCTTTTCTCTCCTAACAATGACCCTGATCATGAGAAACACAAAACATCTGCTCCAAAGGTCATTTTTAATCCCTCATCTGGATGATGCTCCAGAGGAAGAAGGGAACCAAATGGAGCAACTTAAAGGTTTCTTGTTGCTCTTATTCACTGAAAGGGGATAGCACTGATATTCCATATTTTCAAGCATTATTCTTTAGAAATAAGCACAAAGATTTAAATATTTGAAGAGAAATCCCCAATAAAAATGCACCGTCAACTTTTTTAAAATAACCACATTGATTTCTTATTTTATTTCTAGTACAGCAATTTCTGGCTGGCCTGTTTTTCTTAAATCACATTAAAACATGCTGAGAGAGGAACAGCATGAAGCAGACTCTTAAGTAAAAGAGAATTTTTATCTACATATACAGCATTTGGCTTTTTTAACTGCAAAAAACTTGAAGCATGATTAGCAAAATAAAATTATCCCTTAACTGACTGTACAGGGGTATTAAAAAATCATCTTACACCACCACTTCGGTGTATATGCAATTTATTTTCCATCTTTAGCTATTTAAATAATCTCCTGCAGTATATTCTAGTTGAGGGGAGGGTGAATTAAAGCAGAAATGATGGGTGGTACAGACAGGATCTGACTCTTGAAACAGCATCAAAGACTGTTCTAAAATCTCCTGGGAAGCCTGCTTGGTGTCCACAGGAAAAGAAAAAACCATTAATAATGACACAAATACACACACATTTTTCTTTCTCCAGTTAATTGTTGTTTCCTTTTGTACAGAGTCAAGAAGAAGCTAAAATGTGAGTTTGTTTACATGTACACAAACTATTTATACATTTTAATCTTCAAACCTGATGGAAAATTAAGTGTTTGGATTTTATCCATCCACATAAACTGCTTTGTTTAAATTGAGATAAACCCTGAGGGAGGCCAGCACAGCCTCTGCCCTGTGACAGGGGAGGGAAACACCACGTGGAGCTGGCTGTGCCCTCGTCTGAATTAAAGCTGGCAACTCCCAGTTGTCCCCAAACTCTTCCACACAGAGCTGGGAGCTGCTCTGGGCTCTGAATTCAGCACTCGTGGGCTCCCTCTCCCCACTTTTTACATCCCACCCTTCCCAAGGAGAAGGACTGAATTATCCAGACTTGGAATTTGAATGCCAGAATGGTTTGGGTTTAAGGGAGTTTAAATCCCATCTCATTCCACCCCTGCCATGGCAGGGACACCTTCCACTATCCCAGGATGTTCCAAGCCCTGTCCAGCCTGGCCTTGGGCACTGCCAGGGATCCAGGGGCAGCCACAGCTTCTCTGGGCACCCTGTGCCAGGGCATCCCCACCCTCCCAGGGAACAAATCCTATAATCTGGACACCCTGAAGGCCCTCAGAGTAATTTCTCCATGAGCCAATTGGTCATTGAGATGACATTAAAAAACCAAGGAGAACAGAGGCCACGGATCCAGGAAAGCCAGGTTTTCCACATGAGTAACGCTCCGGAACCACTGATGTGAAAGGCTGGCACAGAGGGAATCAGTGAGGTAATTAGAAAAGCAAACAACAGACTCCACAGCTCCTCTGGAAGAGATTAGATAAGGCCTGCACTGTGCAAAGAGAGAGATGAAAACCCAGGGAGAGCAGCAGGAGGTGGACAGGAGACACTGCAGGAGGTGAGGTGGGATGAGATGGGGAAAACACACACTGGGATTGGGATTGGGACTGGAGCCCAGCCCTGAGGGGTGCAGGCACCACAATGAGGTGAATCACGGTGGTTTTTAATTCCTGTGCCTGTTCCCCAAGCCAAGGCAAACACTAATTCCCATTTCCACTTGAACAACACAGGTAGGAAGTGCTCCTTCTGCTGGAGCTGCCAAATGAAATCTCAGTTCCTATTAAACACCTGGGATCTAAACCCCACCTCACACCAGTGCCTGCAAAAACTCTCCTGTTACTGCCTGCCAACCACACATTCCTGTGTCAGGAACTTTGTAAAAATGAAAAACAGCATGAAAATAGCAAGATTTAAGTAAAAGGAGCAGCTGTCTTTGGTTGCAGGCTGATGCATCCATAGAGTCCCAGCCTGGTTTGGGTTGGAAGGGATCTTAAAGCCCATCACATTTCAAATCACTTTCCACTGGCCCAGGTCACTCAAACTCATGTTTGGAGCAACTTCAAGCCTGCAAAGGTCCAGGTTTCTGAGCTCAAATACATGTATTTATGAAAAGCTAAATGACCTAAGAGATTTCATACCTAAATGTAGTATTATTTTAAAACTTCTTAACGAGCAACTTTCCTGTTGGAATTATAATACATTACATAATAATGGCTGCTAATGCAATTAGCATGCTTCAAATAACAATCCACTATAATGAGGCTAAAATACATTAAATAATTCTAACCCAAGGGGAGCCTGATCCTGCCATGGAAAACAGGCATGGAATAAAGCTGGACACCCCTGCATCTCCTGACCTTAAGCCCAACCCTGCAACCTCACACATCACAACAGAGTAATTCCCATGTGTTTTAAAATACAGAAGCACTGAACTAATGTAAACTTCAAAAAAAGTCCTCAAAATGGTCTTTTATATCTGTCTATGCAACACTTGCTAAGAATAAACCCTTTAGTCATGCTCTAGAAATCTGATGAGTGGTCCAGAGCAATGGTGGAATTGTTTTAGAAAATGCAAATAGTGCCCAGTGCCAGGATTATCCCGACGTGGTGCCTGCAGAGCCGTGGGGTTTAACTGTTTGACAGTTTGTGTTTGTGGATCATGTAGGAAAAACCCAAAACAGGAATCCCCAGGAGATGCTCCTGAACTTAGAGAAATCAAAGAGCAAAGCAACTGAACACAGAGCTCTTGTTTATATAAATACATTTTGAATTTGCCAGCAGACTTTCAAGAACACACACAAATGATAATCGTGGAATCCTGGAATGGTTTGGGTTGGAAGGGATTTAAATCTCATCCAGTTCCACTGTCCCAGGCTGCTCCAAGCCCCAATGTCCAGCCTGGCCCTGGACACTCCCAGGAATCCAGAGGTAGCCACAGCTTCCCTGGGAATTCCATCCAGGGTCTCCCCACCCTCCCAGCCAGGAATTCCCAATTCCCAATACCTCACCCATCCCTGCCCTCTGGCACTGGGAGCCATTCCCTGTGTCCTGGCACTCCAGGCCCTTGGGAAATGCAAGCTCAGGATACACAAGAATATTTTAAGGTGAAAAAATCCCTATCTATAAATCTAACAACACATTCCTCACTATTTTCAAAAATACACACTAATTTTATGGGGCCACCTGGTTTATTTTAAAAACCTGTTCCAAGTGCCTGGAATAGAAATTTACTCCAGGTACCAACGGAAGGTATTTGGTACAAATGAATTTTTCAACTACAATTCCCAACAACCTTTTATGCAATGCACACCCAGGATATTAAAGCTGGGACCAGTTTTAATGGGCTGGAGGAAGTGAAACACTCAGCTGGCTGCCTCTGAAATTCCCAAAGGACTGGAATCCTGTTCAATAATTCACACAGGACTGGAATCCCAGTATCAACCTGCAAAATAATTCACCTCTGGGAAGTTCCATCTGGAATCCAGCAAGAATAAGCTCTGGCACTGGATCTGTGCCAGGAAAAGTGGTCCCAAAACTAAAATGCAGCTTTAGAACAAGATTTCACCATTTGACATCTCCCCCAACTAAGGCCAAAGAAAAAAGCAAAACCAACCCAAACGCCAAAGACGTGGAGAAATGAAAAATGGGGAGAGCAAAACCCTCCAGGCACTGCAGGAGAAATCCCAGCAGCATTCCCCAAGCACCAGCACTGCCAGGGTGACACCCCACAGATCCAAACCCACCCAGCACTGCAAACCCTCTGGGATTTCCACCTCAGCGTTCCCAGAATTATTCCAAGAGAAACTGTGATTCCTAAATAACTAAAAATCATCAGCCCCCATGTAAAAAGCCTTTATCAGGATCTGTTTGAGCTGATTTACCTGCTCCAAACAGCATTTCAAGTAACTAAACCTCAGTGATCACATCAAAATATTGTTTTCTTCTGATTCATTTACTTTGAAAGGACTTTTTTATCAAATTACCCTCACTCCCTGCTTAGATTTCCAGAGCAGAAGAAAATAAAGTGTTTTAGAGCAAGGATGTGCTTGTCCATCTCCCAGCTGGAACAGAGGCAATACATGAAACTGCTTTTAATTTTCCAGTTTACACGATTCCCAGGCGCCAGTGCTAAGGAATGTGAGCATATTAATATATAAAATCAGGTTTAAAGATGTTTTACCATTTAACTTTGGGTTTTCCCTAAAAACAGTTCCATTCTAAGGTAAAATCTGGCATTCTCTATTAATCTTGAAGAGTATAAATGCATATAAAATATTGTTCAAAAGACAGATTCTTCTTTTTACTTGTATTAAATTAAGAACTGATGTGTTTTACCATTTTTTTTAAGTGTCTACATCATAGAATTAAAGTAAAGCAAGAGTTTAAAAGTGGTTTGATAAAAAGAAGTTGCCTTAAACTTGCTGAGTGCATAATAAAGAGACTGGAGCTCTTCAAAGCATGTTCTTGACTTGAAATCCAGGCAATAAAAAATATTCTTTATTGTTAGTGAATTGCATGGGCTCCTTATCCATCTCCACACCTTTGTGCATTTTAGAATTAAATATTTTTCACACTTTAACATGCAGAAAGAGAACCAAAATCTCTTTCTACCAAAATCTCTACCTTCTTTTTCTGCTTCTGCTTTCTGTTTCTCTCCTTTAAGAAGTGTTCATTTAAAGGAAAAGCTTCCAGGAATGGGAAATAATGCCCAGGATATTAAAAACACAGCTTAAGAGTTAAAAAAAACCCCTCTATTCCAGGTGTTTAACTAAAAAAAAATATTAAACTTTCTTTAAAGTTTTCATCACAAAGCAACCTGCCTGGAAAAAATCACATCTCAGCTGGCCAACAAGTGGATTTTTAGGACAAAATCACAAACTATCTGCAAACAGCGTTGATGATGTTTAATGAATTGGGAAATTAACAGAAAAATTGAGGCTTTCACACTCTGGATTCAGTGCCACCTTCCTCAGCTTCCCTAGAAATAATGGAATAGTTATTTTGGATAATCTCCTGCTGATTTTGAAATCTGGAGTGCTTATTTTAAAGAGTATCTTTTAAATGTGTTAAAGCTGAGAGTGCTTGCCTAGCAGCCTGACAATGATACAATTTTGGGTTGACTCACTGATACTGTGTGTTCACACCAGAAATGCACATTACAGCCTGATTGCTTCATGCTCCAGGGTGGGTCCTGCAGACAAGGAACTTTCCCAGGGAGAAAAAAAACCTGGCTATAAGCAAATTCACATTTTTACAGGCAGTCACTGGCATCACCACCCCATTTCCTCTGCTTTGGAAAGATGAAATTCCTGCTCTTTTCACCAAAACCAAATGCACAAACAGAATTGGTAAATCAGCATGAATCCACCCAATTTTTGCAGTATCTGTATTTTAGGATGATGAAAACACCTCTAAATTTTAAGGGACTCTTTTTGCAGCTGTACCTCACGGTTGGGCAGATGCTGGTTGGTGTTAAGGGGCTGCTTTAGGTCGGATTCCAGAGAGATCAGGAAAAGAACAGCTTGGCATTCTCTTAAGAGACTGGAAAGCAGCTTCTGTGAGAAGATTTTAGAGTAAAGAGCAGAAAATCCAGGATTCTTCAGACAGGCAATTAGTGGTTTCTATGCCAGCCACAAGACTACTTAGACAGGCACCCAAAACAAATGCAAGTCTTTTATTCTAGTAAAAAAAATTAAAAAATAACGGAGAATCATTACCCAACAGCATCACTACATCTGTTCTTGGGAAAAAGAGACAAAGCACTCACCATTGCCTAAAGTACTTGTATGGAAGCCCTGCCCAGCACCAGAGATGCAGATCAGCAGATAATTATGGTCAGAATTATGGAATAATCCTCAACCTTTGCAAATGACACAGAGCAGGGCACTGCCCTCTCCAGCCTCAATTTAACTCAGTCCCTCCACTACTGGGGGTGTCCTGTGGAAGGGGGGGGTGGGCTGGAGTTTCCCTGCTGTGCAAACAAATCCTAAAACCACAGATTTATCTCCCGTGTGCTTTTCCCCACGCGGTTTCTCTCAGCTGTGCAGTGCACAGATGTGTCACGGGGTGGCTTTTCCCTGCACCACAGGTGGCTGCTCTCACAGGTGTCACCCGAGCGGCAGAAACACCTGGGGTGAGTGCTCGGTGAAGGAATCTGGCTCGGGAAAGAGCCTGGAAAAGCTGTCAGGAGAAATGCCGTGGGGAGGGGATGAAGGAAGGGATGAAGGATGCCATTCCCCTGCACATCAGCAACGCTATCAGGGTGCCCGGAGAAGCCGCGGCTGCCCCTGGATCCCTGGCAGTGCCCAAGGCCAGGCTGGACGGGGCTTGGATCACCCAGGGATAGCGGAAAGTGCCCATGGCAGGGAGCTGGAACGAGACGGGATTCAAGATCCCTTCCAAGCCAAACCAATCTGGGATATCAATCCCTGGAAGCGAGAGCTCAAATTAAAGCGGAGAGCGAACTTTAGCGAGCGCAGGTGACGGAGAAGCAGCGCCCGCCGGGTCCCTCATCACCCGCAGCAGCCCCGGCTGTCCCTGAGGGAGGCGCGGGGGGCTCGGGGCCCTCCCGGCGCTGCCTGAGGGCAGGGCGGGGGCCGGGGCTCCACCTGCCCGGAGCGCCGGGACGCGGGGCAGGCTCCGAGCAGGTGCCGCCGCTCGCCGCCGGGACTGACCTTGCGCAGGGCGGGCACGAAGAGGCCGCGCCATTTCGGGCCGTTCTCCTCGCCCAGGAACTCGTAGGGCTGCGGCGGCGGCTGCATGGCGGCCGCTCCTCATCGGGGCCGGGCCGCCGCGGTGTCTCTGCTCACCCGCCCGGCCGGACCGCCATGGCTCGGCGGGGCCGCTCGGAGCTCGGCGGAGCCGCTCGGGGCGCGGGGAGGCGCCGGGCGGGGGTCGGGACGGGCCGGGCCGGGCCCCGCTCGCTGCGGCCCCGCTGCCGCCGCCGCCCGCGGCCGCCGCCCTGCGCGCCTGCGCCGCCCGCCCCGCGCGCCCCCTGCGGGCAGCGCCCGCAACTGCGGGCACCGAGCGGGCACCGAGCCCCGGGCGCGGAGACCTCCCTGCCCGGGGGATGTTTCCTTACCCGGGGGATGTTTCCTTACCCGGGGGAGATTTCCCCGCCCGGAGGATGCTATCTTATTCAGAGATTTCCCTGCCCAGGGGATATTTCCCTGCCCAGAGGAGTTTGCCCTACCTGGAAGGTATTTCCCTTCCCAGAGGGTATTTCCCTGCCCAGAAGGTATTTCCCTACCTGGGAGGGTATTTCCCTGCTCCGATGATATTTCCCTGCCTGGAAGCACTTTTTTTGAAGGCTCTTTCCCTCCCTTCCTCGAGGCAGCTTCCCTCCCTGCCTAGGGGCTGTGCCTCTCCCTTCCTAGGAGGATCCCTGGAGGCTCTTATTCTCCCAACCCGGCTGCTATTTCCCCACCCCTAGGCTGTGTTTTACCCTGCTTGGAGACTCTGCCTCCACGATGTTCCTCTTCCTACCTGGAGGCAGTTTTCCTCCCCACCTGGAGGATGTGACTCTCCTTACCTGGAGGCCTCCTCGAGATCTTCCTACCTGGAGGCTATTCCCATCCTTATTTGAATGATAAAAGGCATTTTCTTCCCTATTTAGAGACTGTTCTCTTACCTGGAAGGGGTTTCTCTCCCTACTTGGAAGATTTTCTATCTGTAGACTGTTCTCCCTGCCTCGAAGCAATTTTCCTCAGAGCCTGGAGCCTGTTTTCCTCCCTCTTTGGAGGATGTTTCCATCCCAGCCTGAAGCCAGTTTTCCTCCCTCTTTGGAGGATGTTTCCATCCCAGCCTGAAGCCAGTTTTCCTCCCTCTTTGGAGGATGTTTTCCTCCCTGCCAGCAGTTTCTCTCCCTAGCTGGAAGCAGCATTCCTCCTTTTCTGGAGGCAGTTTCCCTCCCTACTCCAGCCACCATTCCTTTTCTCCCAAATCCAGCCAAATTTTCCCTCATTTCCCTCCTGACAGCGTAACATTCAAATCTCACACCTTCTATTCCCTCTACTCCCATTTTAAGACTTGTCCACAGAGGGAATGGATAAATTAAAGCAAAGAGGAAAAAACTGTGCCTTCCTGACAGTAAAATTGTGATTTTTTACTTCTTTGTAACAGATTTCTTGGAGGAGCCTGATGATTCCAGAGGCAGAACCTGCTCCTTCTGCTCCGTGGCTTGACCTTCCTGACACACCAGAGCAGCCTGGGAGGTTCCCAACAAAATATTTATTTCTGTGGGAAGACACTTGTTCCTCAAACCCAAACTGTGAGCAAGAATAATAAATGGGATAAAATAATAATGGGATAATGGTGGCACAATCCACAGCTCCTACTCCTTGCAGAGTTTAGGACTGACCTTGCTGGGCACTGGTTTAGATGGGATATTGGGAAGGAATTCTCCCCTGGAAGTGTCCAGGGCCAGGATGGACAGAGCTTGGAGCAGCCTGGGATTGTGGAAGGTGGAATGGGATGGGATTTAAGGTTCTTTCCAACCCAAACCAGTCTGGGGTTCTATGATTCTGTATGATTCTATGATTCCACTTTTGGGGAACAAATCGTGTTTGTCCAAACATTTATTCAGAGTTTCAGGAATTCTCATCCCACCTGTCCCAACAGGCCCAGATCAGCCTTGAGAGCAGTCCTGTCGAGCTGCGAGGTGTGAGAAGCACAGATGAGATAATTTAGGAAGACAAGTTTGGACATGTGTCCCCCTCCTGAAGAAATTCCTGTTATACAGAGTGATATCCTCCCTAATTCAGCTGAGAATTAGCAAATTCCAGTGAAACTTGTCACTGAGTCAGGAGAAATACACAGACTTGACAGCATTTTAAAAAACCCCACCACACTATTTTAATCATAAAAGGCACATTTATGAAATCATCAAAGTGAGGCTCATTTGGAAAATAAATTAATACATTTTCACACTTTGAGAGCAACGAGATTGATGCCCGAAACCCTGATATCATAATCTCTGAATTTATTTTTATAACAGAAGTGTAAAACTTTTATCTCTGAAAAGATTTCTGTTTCACAGGATGCTACATCAAGGTTCATAAATTAAGTTTCAAATAAACTTTACCTCCAAACAATCATCACCTGAGAGGAAAAAGCTCTGCAGGCAGCACAGGGAAATGCTGACTTAGGACTCCCCCAGGTCTCTGTCTGCTTTGCATTTTAATGTTCTTTATTTTGTTAATACATGTCAGGGCCACACCCCGTGTGGGAGGAAGTGGCTTTTGCAATCCTTTTGTAGGATTTACTGTTGATAGGCAACACTTCTGGCAGGGAGGGAAGATAGGATTGTTCCACTCTGGGAAGTTTTACACAGCCCTGTGGCACTGGAAGACTTGGAACAGCTGAATCTCTGCCTAAAGTGACCAAAGCTTTGCTCTGAAAAGGTTTTTTAATTTGATTTCCAGCTGTCAATTTGCTGATAAAGTAGATTTTACCAGGAGAAAAAAATAAAAAATTTAAAAAGGCAGATTAAGCCCTTTTTTCCCCTCAAAAAAGTGTCTCCAATCTGTACAGTAAAATTAGCCTCACAGCTGCCCTCCTGTGCTAACCCACTCCCACCAGAGGAGCTCAGAAAAGAACTTTTTAAGGAAAACTGAATGTCCAATTTTCTGGTACAAACTCCCCACAATTATCTGTGTTACCCAACATCCTGTGAGCACCTGCTATAAAATCCTCAATACTTTGTCCCTGAGGCCACAAAATTCTGCTTTACAGCAAATGCACGACACTCCCAGATCCTCAGCCTGGCACTGTGATGTGATGTGAGCTTGCTTCACATCCCTCTCCACACAGACTGCTCCAGGGGTATCTCTGATAAAAACTGGGTGTCAGCAGAGCTCAGAGGAGTCACCAGCACTGCCTGAGCTCCCCTCGTGCTCAGGGAAAATGGGAAACCTTCCTGACTCACCCCTGCTCAGGCTCCAAGGGAAGCAATATCAAACATGACACAAGGCAGGTTTCTGGAGCTTCCTTCCCTTCACATTCCCTGTTCCAAAGACCATTTTCCCTGGATTGCCCAACTGGCTGGACAAAGATCAGCTCCTTTTGCATTAGCAGCATTCAGGGGCAGGAGGAACCCCAAACCCCCTGATGAAGTTTCTGATCAGCACTGATTTCCCAGCTGTAAATTAAGTGAAAAGTGATTATTTATATCCATATTTTCATTTCTTCTCTATAAAAAACAGAGACAGTGATCAGACAGAGTATCTGAATTGCAGATCTAAATTGCCTTGGGTCTGATAATCCTCTTTAAGCTTATTTTTCTGTGAAATACTCTACATTCACGTCGAAGGCTCTGAATATTGTTCTCAATCTCTGATAAAGCCTTTAATTCCATATCAGCAGGGCCCTTAAGCAGGTTTATCCTTCTATTCCATTATTCCATGTAATCTAGAGGACTGCAGACTCCATTTAAATGGAATCAGAGCACACAGAGAGCCACCCCATGCCTGTGGCTCTGCAGACCCCTCTGAGGAGGTGAGCACAGGCATGGGAAATCCATGTGGATAATCCCACCACAGGGGCTCTCCCTGCTCTGCCTGTGGCTGGAGACCCTCCCGTGGCTGCTCCTGCCCAGGTGGCCAAACCTGGGATGCGACGCTTGAGGAGCTGTGGCAGCGAACATTCCCGAGGCTGCCTGGGCGCTTCCCAGCCCTGCTGCCTGGTGGCTCCGTGTCCCTCAGGAGGAGTCCCACATTCCAGAGGGGCAGAACCTGCCCGTTCCCGCCGGGATTCAGAGCTGGAAGCGCCGCTCGGCCTCGGCGGCGATGGCGGCGGCGATGGCGAGGGAGGAGGTGGCGGCGGGAGAAGGAGCGTTCCTGACGTGCAGGATCCTGCTCCCCACGTCCCCCGTGCCTCCATCGAACACAAAGTCATCCACCAAATTCCCCTGGCTGTCCAGAGCCTGGGCTCTCACGCCAGAGGGACCCCTGCAAAAGCAAGGAGGAGCTCACCAGCAGAAGGAAAATGTTGTTCTGAGTCAGGAAAATCGATTTCTGTGAGGAGGTGTCCAGGGAGACAGTGAGGAGGGCACAGAGTGCAGACAAAGCCTTTTGAGGGAGGTTTAACACTCAGGAGGCAGAGTGGGGGTATCTGAGAGTCATGGAAACATCGAGGTTGGAAAAGACCTGCCAGACCACTGAGTCCAACCTCTGAGCTTACAGCCCACCCCACTCCATGGGCAGGGACACATCCCACTGTCCCAGGCTGCTCCAAACCCTGTCCAGCCTGGCCTTGGGCACTTCCAGAGATCCAGGGGCAGCCACAGCTTCTCTGGGCACCTGTGCCAGGGCCTGCCCACCCTCCCAGCCAGGAATTCCTTCCCAATATCCCATCTAAACCTGCCCTCTGGCAGTTTGAGGCCATTCTCCCTTGTCCTGCCTCTCCAAGGCTCTGTAAAACTCTCTCTCCATCTTTCTGCAGGCTCTCTCTTCAAGTACTGCAAGGCCATAATAAGGTCACCCCAAAACTTCTCTTCTCCTGGCTGAACAATCCCAAAATTCTCAGCCTTTCCTCCCAGCAGAGCTGCTCCATCCCTGTGATCATCCTGGTGCCTCCTCTGGACTGAGGAGCTCCAGGTCCTTCCTGTGCTGGGACCTCCAAGCTGGAGGCAGCTCCATGCTTTGGTGTCTTAAGTTGGTGGAGGAAGGGACTAAAGCCCTGACACACTTTCTGCTGTTCAAATATGAGATTTCCCAAACAGGAGATGTTTCTTTTACCTGAGCACATCATTGGTGGTGACCTCAGGGATGAACTTCTGCAGCTGCCTCACCTGGGCACTGAGGGAAAAGGCTCTGTACAGCTCCCCCAGGCCGTAGGACACGTTCCTCAGCACCAGCTTCCACAGCCCACTGCAAGGGGAGAAACAGCTGCAGTGAGGGAAAATCTGCCTCAAAATGCACCAGCTGCAGCTGCTGAAAAAGGCAGCAAATGCAACTGCAGGGCACAAGTTCCCGTTCCCAAAATCTGGAATGACATAATGCTTTATATTTGAAAAATTCATGTTTCCTTCTCTGCTTCAACAAACCTTTCTCACAGAGCTGTGGCACTGAATTAACTCTCAATTCCAGTCCTGGAAGTGTTCCAGGCCATGTTGGATGGGGCTTGGAGCTACCTGGGCAGGGACACCTTCCCCTATCCCAGCTTGCTCCAAGCCCCAATGTCCAGCCTGGCCTTGGGCACTTCCAGGGATCCAGGGGCAGCCACAGCTGCTCTGGGAATTCTATTCCAGAGTCTCCCCATTCTCCCAGCCAGCAATTCCCAATTCTCAATCTCCCATCCATCCCTGCCCTCTGGCACTGGGAGCCATTCCGTGGCTCCTGTCCCTCCATCCCTTGTCCCCAGTCCCTCTCCAGCTCTCCTGGAGCCCCTTCAGGCCCTGCAAGGGGCTCTGAGCTCTCCCTGGATCCTTCCCTTCTCCAGGTGAACATTCCCAGCTCTCCCAGCCGTTCTCTCCTCCCAGCACCCTCTGCAGGTATTTAATGATGCTGTCTCAGCTGATGAAGTTATCACAAAACCAACCCTGGAACAGTTCCACCAGCACCTTCCACTGAGCAGCCCCATTCCCAGACTGGCTGAGACATGTCCTGCTGGAAAATTCAAATATGAGACCACACAAAGTCAAATGTCTTGGGGAAGTCCACCCTTATCAGCACAACTGTCTTGAAACACACCAAAAACGTGGGAAAAGCAGGATTTTGGACAGGAATTGGTTTCCATGGCTCACATTTCAATGAGAGCACCCAGCAGACACAAACATGAAGCATTACCTGTAGGTCACAGCATCTAAGAAGTCCCCAGGGCTGAAGTCCAAGAGTTTATAGCCTTCTCTCTTAAAGGCCAGCACTGCATTAGGGCCAAGCCAAATGCTGCCATCCATCCTGGGCGTGAAATGGAATCCCAGGAAGGGGAAACGAGGGTTGGGAACCTGAAATGGGACACAGGAGTGATCAGAGCTGTTACAAACACCAAAATTGCCATTTTATTTCCAACCTCAGCAACAAAACTCAGAGTGACAGAACCTTGGAATCAGCTCTGAGCTGGTTTTGCTGCTTGTTAATTGTGCAGTTGTGGAGTTAATGTCATTAATTAAAACACCGGAGAACAGAGCAGGGCCTGGTAAAGCTGAATTTTAGGGAAATGGAAAACAAATAGCAAGAAAACAAAAGAAGTCCACATGAGAAATCGAATCAGGATATAAATCAACCCAGAACAAAACCAATGATGTTATTCACCAGCAGCAATTACACTGCAATAAAATAGAATAGAAAATATTGGGAAACCCTTACAGTGTGTACAAAACAGCCTGAACTTAGCAAGCCTGGTTAATGCTAATAATAAATAACTCCATGTTCTTTTTCATTCTTTTTTTGTTCCTGTTCCTCCCTTCCATCCCAAGACAGGATCCTGAATCATTCCCAGCTGAGATCAGACAAACAGCATTCCAATTTTCCCAAAAGTCCAGTGTTTAGCAGGCAAAGTGAATCTCATATTCAGAAAATCAGTATTTAAATCTACAGAATTTGCTAAAATGCTACCCTAGGAATTCTCTGAACTTGCTCTATAACTACATTTTCTATCTGGGATTGCTCCTCTTCATCCCATTATTTGTCTTTATTTGGTGGTAGAAAGGCTTTCCCTTTTTTCTCCCACATCAATTTTTTATGACAAAATCAGCAAATTCAAAAATAAGGTTGAGAGGAAAATACCTAAATCTGAGTGTTGGGTGTTAGCACAAAAGATTAAACCCTTCATCAATAATTCATCACAGGATCACTGAGGTTGGAGAAGACCTCCAGTGTCATCAGGGAATTTCCTGAGGGTACAGTCAACCCCTTTGTCCAGATTATCAATAAAGAGATTAAACAGCACTGTTATTATTTATAAAATAAATAATAATTTACTGTCATCTCTCCCTGACTTCTGGATCCTGCCTACAGATTTATTTTAGGACATATAGAAATAATTTAAGAGTTTTCTGGATATGTGGCAAGGGGATATTCCATCTTTTCACTATTAAGAAAAAAAAACAAACCCCAAAACTAAAACCATAAACAAAACAAAACAACTGGCAATAATTTCCCACGTGGTACTTCCATGTTTCCCTCAAAAATTAACAAAATCCAAGCTGTCCTGTCAGAACCCAACTGAATCTCCATCTGTCAGAATTTATTATTAGATTTATTTAATCTATTATTAAATTTTAGGCATTTTTCCTGCATTTTTAGCTGCTCTTAGGGCACACTGTGACAGACAAACCAGGGGGGACGTACTGGATAAATATTTCCTTTCACCAAGTAAGATTTTTCTGGTTTTAGCACCAAATAATCCCCCCGGAACGGGACAATCTGGGGCTCGGGGCTGCAGCCGCTGATTTCGGACAGGCGGTCGGAGTGAAGCCCTGCACAGGTCAAAATGTGCCCACAGGAGATTTCCTCACCCTGTGGGACACAAAAAAAAACCATAAAAATTCAATGTAGCTGCTAAAAAAAACACCCAGAAAAACCCCACAGCCTTACTGGTATTTAACTTGTAAATGTGAGTTAATTATTTATAGTATTACTGATAATATTGCATTTATGTTTATATTATTATTCATATATTTATAAATATATAAAAATGTATACATTAATATGTTCTTTATATTATAATACATATTATAAAATATTAATATAATAATATGATATAATATAATACAAATATAAGTTAATTATTTATATTATTGATAATATTACATCTATATTTATATTATTATTTGTATATAAATATTTATATATTATTTATATATTATTTATATTATAATATAATATATTATATATAAATATAATATTATATAATTATATAAATATAAGTTAATTATTTATTATATTATTGATAATACCACATCTATATTATATTATTATTTATATATTTATATTTATAAATATATAAATATAAATATAGTATTTATATATTATTTATATTATAATATATTGTGTATAATATAAAATATATAAATATAATATAATATAATATAATAATATAAATAAAAGTTAATTATACTACATTTATATTTATATATATATTTATATAAAATATATAAATATAATATTATATAATATAATAATATAAATAAAAGTTAATTATACTACATTTATATTTATATTATTATTTATATATTTATAGATATGTTTCTATTTATATAATATCTACATATTGTTTATATTATATAATATTTAATTATATTATACAATATAATATATAATATATATAAATATAATAATATAATATGTAGTAATTAATTATTTAATATTTATTATAAGCTATTATATTTATATTTTTATGTTTATAAGTTATTAAGTTATATACTTTAAATAAGTTCAATAAGGCTGTTCACTGATTTGACCCCACAGGGTGGGAGCAGCTACACAAGTTCACAGCACAAACTTATGCAGAGCTCCTAAATATCCAACACCTTACCATCTAAATAAATATATTTTTAAAAAATCAAAAGCTATTATCTATTTATTTAGCTCACAGTATCTGTTTTTAAATACTATGGGGTTTTTTTTCTTCAACTGAAAAATGTTTGCATGGAAAAAATACCAGTATTTGGTGGAAAAAACCCAGATTTTGGAAGGTACTTTTTAATGAAAGAGCAAAAAATAGGAGAAAAAAGCAACAAAACTAAATTTAAAAACTACCAGAGGGGTTGTGAGGTTGTTTTTGTTCCAGATATTCCCTCCTGAAGGGATTACAAGCACAGGTCCTGACTTGCAGGAACAGCAGCTGTTGTGCACCTGTTTTACTGAAGCAGTTCTGATGATAAAATGATAATAAAACAATGCTAAAAGCCTCCTTATCATTTTATGGATGTCACAGCCTAAAAGTAAACATGAAAATTGGTGTTTGTCCCCAAATCAACAAGCCATAAAGGAGTTCTTGGAAACACAAGCATCAGACTGTGCAAATAAAGCAGATAAGGGACATTAAACACTAGGCAGCAGAAAGTTATAGTTTATTATTTTACATCATCATTATTATTTATTAATTTGAATGAATAATTAATTTGAACATCCTCATTGTTAAGAACTGACTGCAGTTGTTTTATCAACCTGATCATGCTGTTGAACTGCAGCTTTTTAACCTTTTCTTTTTTGGGAGATGATTAATCCACCAGGAAAAAAAATCTTAATTAAAGGAGAAGCAGCTTCCTCGGAGGAATTAAAACTTCTTTTTCACCCTTACCTTTTTGCTCCTAACAATGACTGGGTATTTCAGTCCTGAAATGGAATTAAACAAGAGAAGGAATTACTAGAACAAGTAACAGAGAACTGACAGAACAAGCAGCTTGTCACCAGGGAGGAATTTTCCTCAGGAATGTCTTCCAAGCTATGGAAGTTGTCATAATTAATGTTGTTGGACATGACTGTATTTATTAATGAAATCATTAATTTTTATTCTTCCCTCTGTGTGCCAGCACAGATCCAACCTGCCATCAGGATAAGGAAAATCACTATCACAAGAATAAACATGCAAGATTCAGATAAATCTGATTTTAAGAGGAGAGAACAACTTTATTTCTCCATTTTACTCTCACTTTCTTCCCATCAGTTTTAAATGTTTCAGCTGAGGGGTGATCTGCCTGCAAAAAAAAACCTAAGTGAGTTTTCTGAATACTCTCACCAAGATAATTTTGCTTTTTTTCTCATCCCTAGGAGACAGAAAAATTCAGAAATGTCATTTCAGTTAAAACAATCATGTTTTGAACAAAATCTTTGTAGTAAATGGAGGGAAAAAAAAAAAATCCAGTCTTACCATCTTCACTTTCTGGAGAACTTTCTTTGGCCATCTCCATGTTTGTGACTTCAAAATCAGTCAAGATTGTCCCACCTGCTTCCTGGAAGTCTCTGGCATAGGACTGGGCCACTTGTTTGTAATCCACAATCCCAGTGTAGGGAGAATCAAGGGCCATCAGTCCCTGGAAGGGTTTTAAAGACAAGGGGGAAGAGTGAAAGTTGGAATATTTCATCTGGAATATCTGCACTGCCATCAGAAGGGAGTGCTGCTGTCTCCCCATGTCCTCAGCTGGATCTGGAACATGCAAAAGATGTTTTATAGGGAGCAGATCCAAAATTATTACAGGAAAAAAAAAAAATTAAAAAGATTCTTTTCCAGAAAATTTCTGTCTGTACCTACAACCACTCCTAAGTCACACAGCTACACCAGAGCAAGCTGCCAGGTGAAACAGCACAGGGAATTCATATCCAGCTTTTCCTTTCAAACAAAGACAGACTCATCAATAACAAATCTCTGTTCCATAAACTCCTCACATTCCTCCTGCTGGGAAAATAAACAGGTGAGAAGTGCTACATGACAGCCACACCACCTGCATCAAAATTGGCTTGATCCAAATCCACTTTTATGGATGGGAAGGAATTTTCAGGCTCCTCTAAACTTGAACCTCAAGGCCAGAAAAATATTTTTGTTAAATGAAAATATGTTTTCACCTGTGAAACAACTCTTACAAGCTAACTAGAATTATGGTAACTCCTTACCCTGCAGAAGGGCTCCTTCTCCTGGATTTCCTTGGGTCCAATGAGTTTCAGCCCCGGGACGTTGTTCTGCAGCCCCCTCTCATACAGAGCTTTGAGCCTTGGAATTTCATCATGTTCCACGGCCACAATCAGCTTTGGGAAAGGCAAAAAAATCACATCAGTGAGCAAAACAGAGACAGGGCAGGATTGGCAACATGCTCAAACAGTAGTGGACAATGAATCCAGGGGATGAAAAATGGTTGGTGCCATTAATTGCACAAAATTCTGTTGCTGAGGAAGGACTAAAATATCATAGAGAATTAAAAAATAAATGCTAAACTGTAGCTTGAGTTACTATCAATTGACAGTATTTGCCAGAAGCACCCTGAGACTACAAGTCTGCATGTGAAAGAAGAGAATATGAATTAAAAGAAGCACTGGGATGCTTTCAAAAGTAAAACTGAACTCAACCCAAGATGTACAAATCTCAAAGAGCCTTGATAGGAGAGTAAAGACATGTTCTGACATGGTCTGAGTGGAATTGTACCAGTTTCACTTCATTTAATCAAGGAGTCTGTTCACAGCTATCACAGGAGATAAATTCAGGCTGTCAATTACCTGTGCCAGGTTTGCACAGACCATGATCAGCTCTGGCACCTCACAGGTGTGAAGCTCTCCAAGCCTGGGGCTGCTTTAGGGAAGACTTGTGAAGTTTCACCATTATCTTCCCTGGAATGAACACTGCCAGGGGAGTGTCATGGAATCAGGGAATTGCTGAGGTTGGAAAAGCTCTCTGAGTCCAACTGATCTCTCAGCACTGCCAAGGTCACAACTACCCCATGTCCCCAGCACTGCCATCCACAGGGATTTTAGATCTCTCCAGGGATGGGGACTCCAGCCCTGTCCTGGGCAGCTGTGCCAGGGCTGGACAAACCTTTCAGGAAGGAATTTTCCCCAATATCCAATCTAAACCTCCCCTGGCCCAGCCTGAGGCCATTCCCTCTCCTCCTGTCCCTGTTCCCTGGCAGCAGAGCCCGACCCCCCCGGCTGTCCCCTCCTGCCAGGGACTTGTGCAGAGCCACAAGGGCCCCCTGAGCCTCCTTTGCTCCAGGATCAGCCCCTTCCCAGCTCCCTCAGCAATTCTCCAGACCCTTCCCAGCTCCCTCAGCAATTCTCCAGCCCCTTCCCAGCTCCCTCAGCAATTCTCCAGCCCCTTCCCAGCTCCATTCCCTACTGGGGACATGCTCCAGCCCCTCCAGGTGGCTTCACTGTGAGGAGCCCAGAGTTGTCCCCAGGATTGGAGGTGGCCCAGCAGTGCCAGCACAAGGGACAGGCACTGCCCTGCCCCTGCTGCCACCCTGTTGTTGGTACAAAATATACAAATTCAGTGTCAGCCAGGCTCCAGCTGACCCCTTCAGGACAGGAGCTTTGAGCAGGGAGCAGGCTGTCCCCTCAGGTGTGCTGCTGCACAGATCCACAGTGCCACCCTGTGCCCAGCGTGGCAGCAGAGGGAGCACGGACCGGACACGGCTCTCAGAAGAACCATGGAATTCAAATTTATCTTTCAGGGCCAAGACCTTGGGGTTAGGATAGAAAGCCCTGTGGAAACAGCAGCTCAATGCCCAGTGAGAGCTGGAAAACCTGAACTGAGTGTTAGAACAACTGGGAACTCTGTTTCACTGAGGAATCCACACCTGGAATGCTCTGCCCAGTCCTGGTTCTCACCTTACACCACAGACAAACTGAATTAAAAATGGTTCAGAGCGTGGAGGGTCATGAAAAACCTCTCATACTGAGACTCATCAACTGGAAGGGATGATTTGGGATTATGTACATTATACACATTTATGTATAAAATTATGTGCAACTAGGAGAATGTGGAGAAAATCCATGGCCAGGCATCATGACACAGCTCCAGTATCCAAGGGTAAAGCAGGGAAACACAGGGATTCCTGTACCTTCCCACACTGTTTGTAGGGAATTCCCTTCTGGTCACAGTATTTGTAGCAGAGGGCTGCCCCCTGCACGCAGAGCTTGGCCTTCAGGGAGCCAGGGGTGTAGTAAATCCCGCTGTGGATCACACCACTGTTGTGTCCACTCTGGTGATGGGCTAAAGAGAAAAAAAAAAAAAAAAAAAAAAAAATTACATTGTTAGAATGCACTTGTTCCTATTTAAATCACTTCAGCTGTCAGAACAATGAATAAATTGAGGTCCTGCCTTAAATCAGCATTAGAAGAGATGATCAAGTTAGAGAACTGCACAATTAATTCATTCCCTGGCCTCAAAAGGTTAGAGAAACAATGACACAGCCAGCCCTGGCTAATGATAATCACAGCCCACACTGTGTTGGATCAACAGGGAAAAAAACCCCCTAAAATCACAAGTTTTTCCTTCCAGAACAAGCCAATCAATCAAAACATTTTACAGGCTAAAATTAATTTTAACAAATACAATTTTTACAATGATATGCATCTCTTAAGGCATGATCTAGCATATTATCTGTGCAATCCACAATTCCTTTGGACATGCTAGCAAGGCCTGGGAGGATTTTTGAGTATTTGTGAACTGGATAAGGTTGCTATTTCCTCTTTGCAAATAGATAAAATAGAGGTAAAAATACCACAAACATTTTTACTGAAGTAATTTGGTCACGTTCTTATCCCACTTAACGTGTGGATGCCCAAAGGTCACATTCCTGCCTGGCACTCACACAGCTGTTAAGGACTTTGTGTATGTCTTGGGGATAAAAAGTCATTTTGTAACATTCATGGAACATCTCAAGAGCAATTTATAGCTTGGTTGATGGAGCGATTTAAGATGAGATTTTGGGCTCACAGGTCCTGTTTGGAGTTAATCACTGATGTCTATCCCTTGGGATTCTCCCAGCTCCATGCAGGACCTGTGTGTGCCCTTCCACAACCTGCACTACTCCTTATCCTGGTTATTCCCCCTCCTTGTCCTCTCTCCTGACATTCCTTGCTGCTGGTCACACTGCAGCTTGCACAGCAGCAATGCTCAGGACTTTTTAACTTAAAATTCCTAATGTGAAGTCCCAGCAGTGAAGCACAGACAACTCTGCTTCTCTGCTGAAGGACACATCCCTGGGAGAAGGCTGGAGGAAATTCCGTGTTAGGGAGGAGTCATCACAGAATCCCAGGATGGTTTGGGATGGAAGGGATTTTACAGATCCACACCTTCCACTACCCAACGCTGCTCCAAGCTCTGCCCAACCCAGCCCGGAACACTTCCAGGATGGGACCCATCACCAACTCAACAACACGGGCAGGTGCTCTCCCACAACTACTACCCAAAAGCTGATCCCTCCCCACAGATATCCAGGGAATACTGAGGCTGTGGCAGCTGTCGGTCCCTGTCACCTGTCCCGCTCCGTACCCGGCTCCTGCTCCTTCTCCAGCACGGCGAAGGCCAGCGAGGGATGGCGCTGGATGAGCTCCCGGGCCGCGGCCAGGCCCACGATCCCCGCGCCCACCACGGCCACGTCGAACGAGCTGAGGGGACACGGCCATCAGCACAACCCGGGACAGGGAAAGGGAACAGGGGATGGCGAAAAGGGATGCGGGGAATAGAAGGGAGAGGGGAAAGGGAGAGAGGAAAGGGCATATAAAGTTAGGGTTATAAGGGAAGGAGATATAAGGAATAAAGGGCATATATAAGGGAATAAAGGGGTGAGGAAAACGGGATGAAAGAAAGGGGATGGGGTGATTAATACTGTAGAGGGGAAAGGGATAGCAGATAAAAGATGTAGGGGAAGTGGTTATAGAGAATACAGGGGATGAGGAAAAGGGGATAAGGAAAGGTGATATAGCAAACATAGAGGATACAGAAAACAGGAAGAGGTAAAAGATAGGGGCAAATGACACGGAAAAGGATAGGGGAAGTGGATGAGCAGAGGTAAGACGAGAGGGGAAGGGGTGAGGGGAGAGGCTAGCCATAGGGACCGGGATAGTCTTATAGGGTTAGGGACTAGACCAGGGGAAGAGATGGAGTTAGGGGAAGGAGCAGGTGAGCGCTGCCCGCCGGCCTCACCTGCTCCGCCGGCTCTGCAGCCGCCACAGTGCCGCGGCCCCGCCCGGGCCCGAGCGGCCCCTCAGCGCCGCCGCCATCTTGGGGGCGGAGGGAGCGCCGCGGCCGTGTCCGCGCGTCCTCCTCCTTCTTTCCTCTCCTCTTCTCTCCTTTCCTCCGCCTCCTGCTGCCCCTGCCCCTCCCGCTCCGCTCTGCCAGGCAGCGCAGCGCCGGCCTCCGGGCAAGGTTCGGCCGCTCGGCGCCGGGGGCGGTGACGGTCCCCCCCTCGCCGCAGCCGTGGGCCCGGCCGGGCTCGCAGCCCCGGTCAGGCCTTGAGGGAGGCACGGCGTCCCCCTGCTGCTGGCGCTCCAAATAACATCTCCCTTTCCCCCTCTCCCGTCTGCAAGGAGGTGAGGATGGCGTTGGGGACACTCTTGAGGAAGCCGCCGCTGCCGCCGGGCAGTTGTCGAGCCTTTTGGGGATGGCTGAATGCCGTGTTCAACAAGTAAGAGTGAGTCGCTGGTTAATAATTAACTTTCAGATCCCTCAAATTCTCTGCGCGGTTTGCGGAGCAGAACAACCAAATCCCTCGGCTGCAGAAAACGTTTTCTGTCATTAACGCTCTTCTTTCCCCCCCAGATTGCATGGTGGTTGTTGCCAAGGGGTCGTTCCGTATCTGCTTCCCATTCCAAAGCTGTGACCTTCCAGAGGAAAGTGTGTGCTCTGCCCCTTCCCTGGAATGCACATGGATCCCATCCCGAAATCCTGGTCTTCTTTGACCCCAAATCTCACCTTAATCAGTGGCACAGTTTTCTTTCCTTACAGACATGGAAGGAAAGAGTTAAAGTTGTATTTGTATTTTTTTTTTCCCAAAAAGCATCTGCCACTTAAATAAAAAAACCTCACGCCAGACTAATCACTGCACAATCCAAAAATTACCTATGAACAATTTTCAGTAAATCACATCCTCACGTTATAAATAACTATGTAGTTGTTGGCTTTCACTGTTCTATATTAACTTTTACAAATTATTTTAATATAGTACAGTTTATAATCTCTTTTTAACTGTTTCTGATATCATATAATTTGTCAGCCTTTTATACTTAATTCCCTAATCCCTGTGTAAATTGTATATTTTAGTGTAATAAATATATATTACAGTTTAGGCTTTCACAGAATATTAAAATAAATGCTGTGTGCTGTGTATTATAACGTTCACTTTTACAGAAGTAGTTGTTTTTCTGAAATAATAACGAATTACTTTATTTTTGTAGCTAACTAGCAATAGTGAATTAACTAATATTGATTAAAAGAACTTGTAGAAACAGCTAAAACATCTGTATAAGATAACATTAAAAAGAACCAGGCAAGTAACACTGAAAGAGCAAAGAAGAATCTACTGCCAGCCCTTTGGCTATCAATATCAAACCACAGGCCAGGGGGCCTTGTGAAGAAATAAAATATAAGCCTCTCAAAATCACATCTGCATCATGGCATGAAATGTCTAAGAAAACAAAGTCAAGAGTTGAACTCAGCTAAAAAATTCCCAAAACATGTAAATGCGAAAGAATGTTTGAATATGTATAAGCTTCATGAATATGCAATTGACCAATGCAATATAAAAACAGAGTTGTTCTAGTTAACCGTGTGCATCTAACTATTACTAGATGTAACAGTTAATTAATGTATTAATACATTATATTATTATACAATATTAGCATATTATTAATGTAATAATTATATTACATTACTAGTTACTGTTACTTTTACTTCATCCCTTATTATCCCTTACTAAACTTCTAAAAATTTGAAAGAGTGAACCTCATTTACTCACACTTACTTCTCTGACCCTGCACATGATGCCTTAAGTTTTAGCTTTCATATTTTTCCCTAGGTGTGTAGTTTTGAGCTTCCTATTAAATGTCAGTGAGTTCTCTTCAGAGGACAGGCAGACAAAACATTTCCTTTTCCAGCTTAGAACCAAGGACAATCGTTACAAGTTTCAGGCCCAAAAGCAGAAACAACAGTGGACTGAAGACAAAGAACAAGAGGGATGGGACTTCATAACCTGAAGCTGTAATTGGACAATTAACACAGACATGCAGATGGACCAAAACTTATAAAAATGTCAGCCCTCATGACCAGTCATCCATTTTGTGACTGTTTTTGGGTCCATCTTGGGTGTGGCCCTGGCCAGGCTCCTGTACTGCCCAAGGTGTGTCCTTTAGGGCCTTTCAGTAAATCCCTTCTTTATTCTGCACTCTGTCCAGCTTCTGTTGTAGCTCAGCCCTCTCCAGGCAGGTGTTTGCTGAGGAGCATTATTGTTGATAATATTGATGATTCCAGGCTCTCTGTGTCTGCAGGGTGGACCACGAGCGCATCCGAGCCGTGGGTCCCGACCGCGCGGCCTCGGAGTGGCTGCTGCGCTGCGGGGCCCTGGTGAGGTACCAGGGCTCGCCCAAGTGGCAGCAGGACTACAATGGGCTACCCACAGGGCCCCTGGGCAAGTACAAGATCGAAGCCATCAATGCCACCGACTCCTGCATCATGTACAGAGGATTTGACTACCTGGGTAATGTACACACGGGGCTTCTTCTTAATGGCTTTCATTTTCCTTGCCTTGAAATCTTATATCTACTCGTTAGCTTTCATTATTACTAACTTTTTAATTATTTTGTTGACTTCTGCGAATTATTATTATTATGAATCACAATGATTTTGATATAATTTGTAATATATAGATTTATAATATCTGTATTGTAATAGCTGTAATCACTTTTAACTGTTTTTGATGCAGTATAATTTGTCAGCTTTTGTAGCCAATGCCCTAGCCATGTGTAACATATATATATATATAAATAACTTACATAACTCATATATATATCTTATATATTAATATATATGTTTTATATATATGTTATATATTTTTATATATATACATTACATGTGTAATAAACATATAGTTTAAGCTTCTGCAAAATATTAAAATAGAAACTATGTGTTGTGCATTTTAACATTAATTTTTGCAGAAATAGATAATGGTTTTATTTTTATAACTAACAATGGTAAGAATAACTCAAGTTTGTGAAAATAGCTAACTATATAACTATATATGTATATTATATAACTACCTATGTAATTAAATAACATTAAAGAAAACAAATAACGGAGAAAAAAGATATGAAGAGGACTTCTGCCACTGACCTTTCAACTATCAATAACTCCCCATTTGTCATAAAAGAATAGTATACACATTATAAAGAAATAGCATATATGTTATAAGAAAATAACCCACAAAACTTCCAAAAATCAAATCTACACCATTACACAAGTCAAGAGTCAAACCAAGCTAAAGAATTCCCAGAACATGTAAAAGAACTCAAAGGAATATTTAAGTGTATATAATCTTCATAAATATGTATTTGATCAATGCAATAAAAATATATATTAAAAGAGTTATAATAAACCAGTGTACAGCTAGCTAGGGCTGTGCACCCAGTGCTGTGGGGTCCCTTTTTATCCCTAATTAAACTTCTGAAATTCTAGAAAGTAAAGCTCATTTCTCACAAAAATATGAATAATAGTGCCATTTGTTCCTTCCTTAGCAAGATACTGGTAAGTCACTTGTGGTTTTTCTGCCCCTTTATAAATATTTTTCAGTCCCTAAGGTTTTGCTGGAGGTGTGATTAAAGTGGAAAGACATTGGGAACTTCTGCTTTATCTGAAGTGGCCATAGCACTAAGGAAGTGCCACAAATTTCAATAAATTCATAGCAAAAAGCACTAGAAATATTATTTTTCTTCTGCACAAGGGATGATTTTGGTGTCTCTGAAGTCACAATTCTGCTCATTCTCCAGGCATTTACGGTGTCTTCAAAGACAAGAAGCAGGCTCTCTTCAAAATAAGAGATTAAACAAGTGTTTCAGGTGGTCTTTAAATGACAGAAAGCAAAATGGAAACAGGCTGTTTCATTTTTTTCATAGCAAGGGACCCTGAATTTCTGGCATTAGCACGTTCTTAGTCAGAGTTATTGTTTTATTACCCAAAATTGTGTGAGTTTTTTGTTACTTGCCCATTTCAAAGCTCTTGAAATCTTACTGAAACGATTCAAACCCCAAGGTTTTCCTAAATCTGAAGTACCACAAAGGGACTTTGGAGATTGATTGTGTTATGGCCCCACTGTATAAAGGAATGTGTTGCTGGGTGGCTTTAGGGGCAGTTATTGAACTGAGAACTTTCCAACCAGCACAGGCTGGTCCTGGAATTCTGGAGCAAATCCTCACTTTTGCCTTTGCAGATGGCCTGGAGCACGTTACAGATATCAAACTGGAGAAATGCATGTACATCCAGGACGAGTGTCTGCAGAGGCTCAGCGAGACCAGCAACCTCCAGAAGAGTCTGCAGCAGCTGAAGATCATTTCCTGTGGGAATGTCACAGACAAAGGCATCATTGCACTCCACAAGCTGACGTACGTGAGCCACTGAGTGCTTCCACAGCCCCCTGCTCCGGGCTCCTGGGGATTGTGCTGGGTGCAAGGGCTGGGGTTGCTGTTTGGAGCCTGTAGGGCTGGGTTGGGCTCAGGGATCAATAATTAATGATCAGCTTGGCTTCTGTTCCTGAGCCCTCTCCTGCAGCAGCTCTGCAGGGCAAGGTTTGATTGTGCCCTGTAGCTTTTAGTGCTTCCTCCACCTCACAGCTTCCTGCCACACCACCCTCTCTGCCTCAGGGTCTGGGACAGACCTGGCTGCTTGGGAATGGGATGCAGCTGGATACTGCAGCTAAAAACTCCAAGCACCCACTTCAGCAAGAAACTTCCAGTAGAACCAGTCACCATTCAAAATACTCAAAGCAACTGCAGTGGGATAATTTCTCCAACTTCTCTGTAAGCAATTCAATAGTAGTTGCCCATTTTCTTTTTAAATATTTACAGGAACCTGGAATATTTGTATCTGAGTGACCTTCCTGGGATCAGAGAGAAAGAAGTGACCTTCCGTGTCCTTCAGCAGGCACTGCCCAACCTGGAGCTGGAGCTGGATTTGGAATAAACACAGCAGCATGTAACTGAGATGTATGTGATTTCCTAGGATTTATCTTATGTTGCATAAATGAAGTTGTAGACACCGCTGTATTTCCAGTAAGCCCAGCTCTCCCACTACACTCAAAGGTGTATGTGACCTGTTAAGAAATCATGCAATTAAGTTTTATTAAGCTTAAACTCAGTGGTGGGTCAATAACAGACAAAGCAGCCTCTGCACGTGGCTGTTTCCTGTTTCTCTAGGAAGCTCTGAATACCTCAGTCAGAAGTTTTCAGTATTTTATTGCACAGAAGCCAAGTGGCAGTGGAGGGAATGTCGGGGTGTGTGTGGTCTCTGTGTGGTGTTGGTGCTGTTCCCCCTGGAAGAATCTCACCCAGTTGGTGGGTGCTGATTTAATAAAAGATGTTCTGGGTCTTCTTTGGGTTCTTCACACTTTGAGTTTTGTCTGGTTTAACGATCACCCCTCAGGAGCACTGAACTGCTAAAGGGACTGTGGCTGTTTGTGGAGGAGCAGCAGCTCATGGACAAAGCCTCGAGCGTGTTTTTGCTGTGTGCTGCCATGGACTGCAGCAGTTCTGTGCAGCTCTGGAGTTGCATCCTCATCCCTCCTGATAAATAAAAGTCACTGAGAATTGGTGAGGTTGGAAAAGTCCTCTGAGATCGTGGGAGTCCCCAGCACTGCCAAGGCCACCTCTGAGCTGTGTCCCCCAGTGCCACATCCACACAGCTTTTAAATCCCTCCTGGAACGGTGAGTCCAGCCCTGTCCTGGCCAGCTGTGCCAGGGCTGGACAAACCTTTCCAGGAAGGAATTTTCCCCAGTATCCAATCTAAACCTCCCCTGGCCCAGCCTGAGGCCATTCCCTCTCCTCCTGTCCCTGTTCCCTGGCAGCAGAGCCCGACCCCCCCGGCTGTCCCCTCCTGCCAGGGACTTGTGCAGAGCCACAGGGGCCCCCTGAGCCTCCTTTGCTCCAGGCTCAGCCCCTTCCCAGCTCCCTCAGCAATTCTCCAGCCCCTTCCCAGCTCCCTCAGCAATTCTCCAGCCCCTTCCCAGCTCCCTCAGCAATTCTCCAGCCCCTTCCCAGCTCCCTCAGCAATTCTCCAGCCCCTTCCCAGCTCCCTCAGCAATTCTCCAGCCCCTTCCCAGCTCCCTCAGCAATTCTCCAGCCCCTTCCCAGCTCCCTCAGCAATTCTTCAGCCTCTTCCCAGCTCCCTCAATCCCTCCTGGGGCTCCAGACCCTTCCCAGCTCCGTCCCCTTCTCTGGACACGGTCCAGCCCCTCAATGCCTTTCTTGTGAGTCAAAACTGCCCCCAGGATTGGAGGTGGGGCCTCAGCAGTGCCAGCACAGTGGGAAAGGCTCATCCTGGGGGAGAACACGGCATTTTCAGTCAAATCCCTGGTTTTGGGGGTGGGGGCGGGCAGAAGGCAGCGACTCCAAGCAGTCAGATGTGCAGTGCTGTCTCAGAGATGGTTTTCCATGTGTAAGGAAACATAAGGCCAACAGGCACACACAGGGCATGGCATCTGTCTCACTTAAAGGGCTTTTACTGTTGTGGAACACAAAATGTACTGGCAAAACATTTCTGCTGTAAGTGTCAGTAAAAAGAGGATGTTCTTGCCCAGTAGTAAAGCTTTATATAGTAAAATACTTCCAGTACATTGGAAAAAGAAGCTACATTTCTTTTATTCAAAATCAACACAATATTACATTCTGAGATTCCACAAACCCCAGTCATTCTAATACAAACACTTGGGCAGAATTCCTGCCTGTGTCTGGCCAATGTTATAAATTACATTCATGATTAGTTTTGATAAAATCATTTTTGCAACTACAAGCAAGTGCCCTCACTCTTGTCAGAAGCAGAATTCAAGGACTAAACTTGCAGGAGCAGCTCTGGAAAGACTAAAGGAACAACAGGGATGTTGTTGCTCTGTTCTCCTGGGCGTGGTGCCTGCGGAGCCTGAGCAGTCACCAGCTCTGAGCTCACCAGCACATCTTCACCCCTTGAGCAGCACAGCAGGGACTTGGCCACACAGCTCCTCCCAGCAGGGACTTGGGGCCAAGCTAAAGCAGGAGGGACTCGTGTATTTGGCAAGGTGGAGTTCTCCTGCCCAGTCTGAAATGCAGGGGACAGATAGGCCAGAGTTTGAAATTTCATACTGTAAGCACTGGGCTGAGGTAATCCTGAACCAGGAAGCAATCAGGAATTAAAAATGTACACAGAACACTGAGATGAGATTTGAGTTCTTTCTGCATTCCTTCCTCTCCATCAGTAACCCAGAGTAGAGACTACTCTGTACATGCCATAACTTTTAGTAATTTAGTTTTCCACTGCTTACCCTCCATCTATAAATCCTGGATGATTTTGAACAACCTGAGTTTTGATCTGCCCCCTGGTCAGATGTTTGGGAAGTGGTACTTTGATTTCCTTGTCTTGCAGCAGTTCTTCTTGCTGTCCAAAGCTGGGAGAACATTGCTGCAGGTCAGCTGAGGCAGGTGCTGTACCTGAAGGAAAGGTTACACCATGTCTGTTTGTTTGGAAAGGGAATAAAACACACGTGGAATCAAATTTTCACATGGAATATGAGCTATAAAACTATTCCTACTGTAATTCTCCACTTTCCAAGCTAAGAGTCTAAGGTTTTACAACTGGACTGCAACTAGAACAACTCATTAAAGAACTCCATTAGGAAAGAAAAATATCCCAGGTCATAGAAATGGTAAATAAATCATAAATCATCCTACTTCCATAGAAATGGAAGAGGCCAATCAGTCTGATGCAGGAATTAACACCCTGTAGCAGTTCTCCATCCCTCACCTCCAACTTCCCTGCCTGGTCCCAGCTCAGCATTAGAGCTGCCATGGGGAATTAGCTCACAGGAATAAAAAACTGTGCAATGAGTTACATTGTGAGGCTGGATTTGGGGACTTGGGGTGGAACCTGGAAAAGCCAGAGCAGCAGGGAGAGGTTGGCCTGGCAGCTCCAGCTGCAGAAACACCCAGTGTGTGGAGTAACGTGTGGAACTGAGCATGGGATCATCATGTCCCTACAGCACTTAGAACAGAAGTGGTGTTTATTCCATCTCCTAATTCAGGATTAAAAAGCACCAGAGTATTCAAACTTAAACCAGCCACGTGAGTGTGTCCAGCTTGTTCAGCCTCCCGCTGCTCTTTGTCAGGAATGCACATTCCTGGATGAACCTTATCGTGCGCAGGGCTGTGCTGTTTATCCCCAGTGCCCCATGGAGCCGCAGTGCAAAATCCAGTTTGTACGGAGTTACTCTTTAGCCAGGGGGTTTGTTTTCTCCTCAGGATAAAACCAACACCTGCCAGCACAGCCCACCCTGGGAGCCAACAAAAGAACAGCCCCCCTTAGGCACGGAATATTAAACACTATGGAAAGCTTACCCCTGGCACGTGCTTCCGAGTCAGCCTGGCTGGCTTCCGAGGGCTCTTTTCATGTTCTTTGCCCAGCTCTGCTGCCTCCCTAAAGCTCTCAAAGTAGGGGTGCTGCAGCAGCTGCTCACAGCTCTGCCTCTCCGCAGGGTCCATCCGAAGGCAGCCCTTAGAAAAGGTGGAGAATGACACCGAGCACTCCTTACACAGCTCTGCACAATTCCTGCTGCTCCCCACGGCCAGCGAGTGTTCCCACAGGTATGTGTGTTAGTAAGTTTTTAAATAGATTCTAAGAGCAGCTTTTCACAGTCAGCACGAAGCTGGAGGAGCAGCTAATTATACAATAATTACAAAAATTAATTATGGAACTGTCTGGGTTGGAAGGGACCTTAAAGACCATCTTGTTCCAACCCCCTGCCATGGCAGGGACCATTCCACTACCCCAGGTTGCTCTGAGTTCCATCCAACCTGGCCTTGGACACTTCCAGGGATGGGGAGTCCACAATTGCAGTAGGAATTATGGCTCAAGGAACAGGTGCAATCACAAGGAGCAGCAAACCAGGTCTGTTTTTCAATGAATCTCTGATAACTCAGTCCCAGACTCTCACACCAGATGATTTGTTTATCCCACTGCAGGGCTCTTCCACAAGCTGGAGCTTCCTTACCTTCATGAGAACCAGTGCAGAGTATGAAATATTGGGGAATTTCATTTCCAGTGGTTCCTGCAGGGAAAAAAACCCAAGTGAATGGACTCATATTAGCAAACTTTTCATTCATCAGGGTACCAAGACTCAGCTTTCCACAGGAACACGACCTGTTCCTCACAAAATGCCTCCATCACTCCATGTGTTCAGAGGCATGGCAGCACTGAGGATGTGCCACCAGAAATGGGGGAAAGCAGCAGAGATTAATCCTTTTTTGACTGCTTTTACACAAGCTGTAAGTTAAATGTCATGAGAGGTTCAGCCACCTCCAAATAATATTCTGGTGTACACTGGCAAAGTAGAGGGCAAAGTTTTTGGATAGGGAAAAAACGCTGCACAGCAAAGGACTGGGCAGAGTGGAGAAGGGAGGGAAGTGCAGCTGGAGGCAGCTCTTACCATGCTCTCTGGGTCTGGAATTCTTACCCCACTGAAGAACTGGTTGGTGCTGAAGACTTGCTGGTGCCTGGGAATGAGATCCCCTTTGACCAAAAATTAAAAAGAAAAAAAAAAAATTGGAGTAATTGACTTAATTTTATAGTGCCTGCATTGAACATGGCTGTAACCTCTAAGAAGGCTGATGCCATCCAAGACAACACCTGAAGAGGTGGAATATCACCAAGTGAGCTCAGGCAATGTTCTTTGTGACAATTAATGTCCATTTTGGCCACCAGTGATCCCACACCTGTGTGACCGTGCTGAAGGAAAGGCAGGGCCACAGGTGTTCCAGCTTCAGGAAAATTTAACTTCTTTTGGGTGAAATTCTCTTTGGATGCTCCTGAGGGTGCAGTACAGGAAAGAGCTGGAACACAGCCCCCCCTGAATTTGCTGTAGCTGCTCCCCATGGCAGTGTTTTTGAAGCTTGGAGCACCCCAGAGCGAGGAAAATGTTAAAATCAAATCAATAGCAAAGGAGGCAATACAATGCCAACCCACAATGGCACAGCTTCACTCAAGGAGCTTTGCTCTGTGAACACTGCCTCACTCCAGCACCTGGATCCAACAATCAATGGGAATCTCCTCTGGCTGAAACTCTATTATTAAAAATAAATTATAACTGCCTAACATTGGCATTAATGAATTCTGGAGGATAAAGCAATCGGTGATTAACTATTTTTCTAGGTAAGGAGTTTATCTGTTTAAAGCCATTAGTCACCTTTGTAGTTTTAGAAACTGCTCAGTTAAAATTACAACTCTCTGTTCATTCCAACAAATTTCAATTAGAAATGGGGAGTTGTTTGTTGCCACCCAAGAAATCAGAAGTTACACACCAAAATTGAAAAGATCAATGGGACTGGATTAGTTTAAGTGTTATGTGGGATAATGTCTCTTTTATTTAACAAATTAATATGGAGTGGGTCCTAAATTCATTGATGAACAAGAAAGATGTGGAACAGACAAGCTGTGATGTTCACACTCCCCAGGATCACAGCCATCAACAGGCACTGACAACACTTTTGAGACCTCCAAGGCTGGGATGAATCAAATCCAGCTGTTCATGGACCACTTTCCTTGCTACAAACCCTGAAAAACACCTGGATCTTCTAAACCTTTATGTAAAACACTCCTGGTCCTTTCTGATACAGGCACCTCATGTTTTTGTCTATGTGGAGACAGCTGAAGTTTCTGTGCTCCCCTAGCCCAGCAATCACCCCAAGGGAGCAGGAGGGGTGTCCAGTGGTCACCAAACACATCCCACATCTCTAATCTGCCCTGCACCAGACCCAGCTTCCCCGAGGCCAGCACTGCCGAGGAGAGCGGAGGGATGGTTCCAGGCAGTCTGCAGGCAACGATCCCGATTCCCAGCCTGCTCCCCTGGGAGCACACGGACATCAAGCCAGGAAAACCCAGCTCCTTCTTAAGGACAGGAGCCCCTCAAATAAACCAGCACCTTCTAAAGGGAGAGATCTGCTGGGTAAATGTCCCCTGGCTGCTCCCCACTCCCTCCTGGGCAGGCTCCGGTGCTGCAGGGGACGCTCACCCAGGGTTCTGCGGATCAGGTACAGCTGGTCCACGTCCGACTTGCCGGGCCACAGGGGCACCCCCGAGAGCAGCTCGGCGAACACGCAGCCGATGGCCCACACGTCCACGGGCGGGCCGTACTGGGTGTCCCCCACCAGCAGCTCCGGGGAGCGGTACCACCTGGTGGCCACGTAGTCGGTGTAGTAGTCACTGGGACCGGCTGGGGCGGGGTCAGGGGAGAGACACAAGAAAAGGAACGTGGGATTAGAGCGATGCTCAGGAGCCAGCAGCACTTGGTACATTTTAGGGCATCTCCTGGGCAGGCCAGAGCTGCAGCAGCAGGGTGAGTCGCTGGCCACCAGCAGAACCCAACTTTGGAAATAGTCAGGATCTGGTAAAAATCAAGACCGTGTTTTCCTCCAAATGAAAATGTGCAGAGCTCTACAGCAGGGCCCAGCAGCAGCTAGTGGCCAGTTCTCAGAGCCCATGTGATTTGTCTGAAGAGGAGCTAAAAAAAAACAGATTAGGGGGTTTATTTACAACGGAAAATGTGAAGCCATTGTTTGCAGAGGCAGGCAGAGGGGCTCTTCCTGCCAGGGAGCTCCAGCTGTGTCTCCAGCACTACATAAACAAGGGCTGGGCAGCTCCGAGACGCCCAAGCCCGACTTGATCTGCCCGTGCCAGCACCCCCAGCGGCTCAGCCGGCCCAGCAGGGAGCTCGGCGTGTTCACAGATGTCACCGCGGCGTTTGGCATCCCTCCCTGCAAGGTTTAGGAATCCCTGCCCAGCCTTCAGCAGAGCTTCCCTGGGAAGACACATAGCCATCATACAGGCTGTATGATGATCTGCAGTGCGTCAGAGACAGGCAAGTGAGGGCTGGAATGGCTCATCCTACACCTGGAGTACATAAAGAGTCAGCACTCACTCAGGATTCGAGCAAATCCAAAGTCGCAGAGTTTGATGACCGAGTGCTTTGTTATCAGGATGTTCTCTGGCTTTACATCCCGGTGGATGCACTGGAAGAAGAAGAAAAAAGCAAGGTTAGAAGTATTTAACCTGTCCCTCAGATAAATTCAGCCACATCCCCTCATGTGCTGTGGCAGGCAGTTGTTCCTGCTGAAAGGGAAGATGGAAGGATTTCTGAGTGACCTGTCCATAGCCCACCTTAGGGGAGAGTCACTGTGCAGCTCCCAGCTTCAGCTCTGGATCCCCTGCACAACACAGAGTCGGCTCCCTGAGCCCCCTGGGAAGTTCCTGCCCAATGATTTTGCTGACAAAGCTCAGCAAGGGCTCTGCTCAGCACAGGCGAGACACATCCAGAGCTGTGTCCAGCTTTGGGACCCTCCGCAGAGGGAAAATGTGAATCCAGTGAAGGGACACTGAAATTTAAGGGACTGGGGTGTCTGACACCCAAGGAGAGGATGAGGGAGCTGGGACCATCAAGACTCCAGGTGAAATTCCTTAATGTGTATTAAATACCTGATGGGAAGGGAGACTGAGCTAGGCTGGTCTCGGTGGTGCAGTGAAAGGACAGACCATGGGCACAAACTGAACACTCAAGAAATTCCAAATTCCATCTAAACCTAACCAATTTAGTTTATATTTTATTTTTTATTTTTATTTTATTTTATTTTTTTTTAGATACTGAAATCCTGCCTGGAAAAGTTTCTGAACAGCCTGTTCTAGCTGATCCATCTTGACTGGAGGGGCTGGATAAGATCTCCAGAGGCCCCTTCCAACATCAGCAATTCTGTGATTCTTTGGAGGTGAGCTTGTCCTTCACAACAACTGAATTTGGGCTTGGCAAAGAATTTCTGCTGATCAAACTAACAAAGACCTTTATTTCTTTTGCTCTGCTCAACTCACTGGGATCTCACTCATGTTGTCCCTCTCCCATCATCACTTCAGAGCAAACACCTTGGACTTGCCAAGCTGCTGGTAAATTATTGTGTCACCTCTGGACGACTGAAATGCTGCTTATTAAACCACTGTCACGGAGTTCCAAAAAGGGCAGCTGCATAAAACTGTGATCACATTACCTGTGATCTACAGCAGGTCAGGCTGCAGCATCTCATTGTTCCCTCTGCTCTCAAACTCCATTAAATCTTCCAGACTGAGCAAGGAAACAGAAAAAAGGCACAAACCAACAAATCTTGGAAGCAGGAGAGACCTGTGGCCAAGTTCCTGTGGCTCAACTGGACATAATTCTCTCAGCAAAGACAAAACACCCATTCCAGGGCCATCTCCTGCCCCACTCTTAAATCTCAAATGTTGGCAGAGGAACAAAACCAAAGACAATTAGAGCTAAGTTTGCCTAAAGACCTTCTCCAAAAGGCTCCTTCTCCTTCCCTGCTTCTTAAAATGTTCCCAGTGAAGTATCTGTCAAGCACACAATTCATGTCTCCAGAGAGCAGAGGAGGGAGTAAAGTGGGTTTACTGTCTCTAAGTTTTGAAATCTTTTCACTGGTGCCATGATTCAACCCCATGGCAGTGAACTGAAGGAGTTTCTGTGAAATCAGCAGCAGTTTGCCAGCTGATGAGCTGGTAAGGCAGGTTCCTGAAGGTCAGCAGTAGTGCAGGGTACACGGAATCACACAAGGATCTTTCCCATTCTCCTGGGAGCTTCTCTAAGGTCATTAGAGCAAATCATTACCTGACAGCCAAGCCCAGGGGCCTGTGTGACAGTGAAGGCAGCTGGTGTGGGTGTACACCAATATTTCAGATGAGTTTCCTGTTGAAAACAGGAGATTCCATCTGACCCCATTCCATGAAATCATGGGAAAGCATGCATCCATTTTCCTGGAATCAGGAAAATGCCAACAGAGCCCCTCTCTCCTCCGAGGCCATGTTCCAGCAATCATTAGTGCAGGCCAGGGGACTCACATTGTGTTTGTGGCAGAAGTTCACAGCCTGCAGGGTCTGCCAGGTTATGCTTTTCACCAGGTACTCTGGCACCCTGTTGGAAAAAAACCCCAGAGTTTTATTTTGGCCATTAATAATAAATTTACTGTTTTGTGGAAAATGAGTGCTGACATTGTACAGGGATCTCTGAGCAAAACCATCAGGGATGTCAGGAAGCACTTCCAAAGCCAGTCAGTGCAACAAGACACGAGGATTTATGTCTGGTACCAGTCACAGCCAGCATGGGCTGCCACTGTGATCACACAGCCAAGTGTGTGAGTCCGTATCAGATCCCATCCTACAATTCCTGGCAATGCTGAAATGCCAGCAGCAATTTCTGCCTCAGCAGCTCTCAGGGCTGGAACTGCTGGAGTATCCATGGTATAGCTACATGGAATGCTGCTGATTGTCCAGAGAGGAGAGGTGAAAAATGGGCCAGGGAAGGGTGCTCAGACAAAAGTAATAAAGTTCTGCTTTGGTTTGGATTCCCCTCCTTCCCTCCCACAGCTGGCAAACACTCCCCAGCCTCCTCTCCTTTCTTTCAGTTACTGGGCAACAGTTCTTGAAGTTCCTTTGCTGTCTGTTGAAGGCTCTTCAACAACCCCAGGAAAGGCAGAAGTGACAGTCTTGGCATTTTCCAACTCAAACACAATTTTATTTCACATGTTTAATGCTGAAAAGCTTCTGATTCGTAATAAAGAAAAAACCTACCCAAAAATAAACCAAAACAACGCAAGCCTGAGTTTTTCTTTCAAGTTTGGCTTTCAGTTTCAGTGGGTCAGTGATACTCTGCTGACGCAGTGAGATTCCTTCCAGAAACATCCCAGAATGATGGGAGTGCTGTTCTGACAGCTTGAAAAGGGGATAGAGTTGGTCAAATGAGCTGGAATCAACAGGTGCCCACCCATCTTAACCTGACCACAAAAGACTTGACCATCTGCCCTAGCAGAGCTGAAAAGCAAAGCATGCAGCTAGCTGATCCATTTTCCTTCACACTGGGGTTGTTCTGATGAACAATCAGCAAATGGGAAGCATTTCCTTCAAACAGAGTTATTCATCCCCTCTTCAGATTCCAGGTGAGCAGGTTCCCAGTGGGGTGGCAGCTGCTGGCAGCTCACAAAGCCACCAGTGATCAGCCTGCTCCGTTCTCCTGGTGCTCCTCACCAGGGAGGGAGGGAGTAAATAACAAGCTCTTGTTTGCTCAACCCCCCCATCAGTCTCCTGCAGGCAATTCACAGCCCCAGGCCTGTGCAATGATTTATGGAGTGTTGCTTAGCATTTCCACAGCACCAAGGCACCGTGGATAATTGGGGACAGCGGGAGTGGCGTTTACAAGGTGTGGACAGAACAAACCCTGTGTGGAGCTCACACTTGGTGCGAGCACCTATTGGAAGAGAAGTTTTGCAGAAGAGGGGCAGGCACAGCTCTTAGGAATTACTCCTCACTCTGGAGGGCTGAAAGTGCTCAAAAGTGTATATGTGGCACTTGGGGCACGGTTTAGTGGTGAACACAGCAGGGCTGCATTAACAGTTGGACTTGATGCTCTCAGAAGGCTTTTCCAACCTAAATGATCCTACAAGTCCCTGGTTCTGTATTTGGGTGCCCCTGCCCCAGTGCTCACAGTGATGGGAGCAAAGGAAGCAGCAGGACACAAGCTGCTCCCAAGCCCTGGATTCGCTGCTCCCCCTCCAGCCAGAGCTCTCCCAAATTCTCGGCTCGGCGCTCCCGTCTCCGTGGTGAGCGGGGCCGTGCGGGAGGGAACACGGCTCCTGCGCCGCTCTTGTGCCACACCACAGCAACAGAGACAGTCCTGGGCACTGCGCTCAGAAACCTCTCCTGGAATTAATGGAATTCCTCTGAAAAGCCACAGGGCAGCAACGCTGTGCTGGGAGCTGCCAGGGCACAGGGCTCACTCACCCGCGGGGGTGCTTGTCCAGCTCGTGCAGCACCGTGTGCTCGCAGTATTCCAGCACCAGGTGCAGCCGCCGCTTCCTCCTGAACACCTCCAGCAGGTTCACCAGGTTGGGGTGCTTGAGTTGCTGCAACACACAGGGGAAGGGGTGGTCAGCAGCTGCACAGGGTAAAGCTGTGGGGGACAGACTTTTCCTTAAGCTCAACCCTTTCTACAAGCACAGCTCAGCTACAGCTCAGCCTCTGGGTACTTATTTTGGGAGCTGACCTAAAAGGGTGGGCAACAAACTCATCCCAGTGCTCCATCTAACCCTGCCCTCTGGCAGTGGGAAGCCATTCCCCCTTATCCTTGGATATTGGGAATGGGGAATTCCTGGCTGGGAGGGTGCGCAGGCCCTGGCACAGGCTGCCCAGAGAAACTGTGGCTGCCCCTGGATCCCTGGAAGTGTCTGAGGCCAGGCTGGATGGGGCTTGGAGCAGCCTGGGACAGTGGAAAGTGTCCCTGCCCATGGCAGGGGGTGGAATGGGATGCTCTTTGGAATCCCAAACCATTCTGGGATTCTGTGGTTTCACGACTCTTCCCACTCCATGTCGCTTGGCTCCTGGCCACAAAAATCCCTTTGTCGGCAAGGTGTTTACTGGGCAGAAAAATGATTTATCAGACCCATCATTTTCTAATGATGAAACACAATCTCACTCCATCTCTGACAAACAGGAGTTACCTAAGCCAGGAATTGCCTCAACAAACAAACAAACAAACAAACAAATAAACAAACAGTTACTACTTGCAGAGAAAAAGCTGAGAATAGTCAAGCAGGTCTGCACTTGTTAAAGTCAACAGTAACTCCAGCACAGATCCTGCTGTGCCTGGCTGCTGTGGCTTTGGATCCTTAAGGATGATGCAGTTCCCAGCTGCATTACAAAGGACTTCTGCCATGATTATTTTCCTTTTCACATGTTTAATATCACTTAAATCTTAATGTAAATCTAGCATTGTTTACTGAAATAATATAGCTACATGTCCTGTGTTTACTTTGTATAGGAGAAAAACCTAGGCTGCTTCTCCCCAAAATCTAACTGAAAAATATTTACTCTTTTTCCTAGATGATTGTTTTCCTAGGAAAGCAGGTGTAGAAATCATGAGCACCCCGGGAAAAGTGCAAAGAGGACACTTCCCATTCCTTGGAACACCAAGCTGAGGGTACTGTGTGCCATCACCCAGCAGCAAGTTTGTAACAAAGAAAAGGAAATTTTTTTTCCACACAACACATTCCTAAAGCCTCAGGAAACTATGGAGACCAGACGAACACACAAGTTCCTAAGACATGGGACAGAGTCTGCAGATGCATGAAGCAACAGGCACAGCCTCTGGCTGCAGAATCCTTGCCCAGAAACTGGGAGTGTGAAAGGAAACCTTACCCGATACTCTGTCCCTTTCTCCCGGGTCTCTCCTCATTTCTGCATGCTGGATAGACCTGCAGACGCTCCCCTGCTTTTATTTCTTCGGGAAAATAAAGCCAGAGGCTGAAGGAGTAACCCATTTCTGTGTGAGGATGAGCTCTCACAAAGAGGTCAGGAAAGGATCAGCAAAGACAAGGCTCACTCTGGTGCTGGTTCTGCTAATACTTCCATGTGGAATTCCTGACCCTGCACAGCCCCTGGCATTCAATCCTCAGCTGGATCCTGCACAACCAGGGGCTCAGAAAGGGCGTTTTAAGGAGAAGCTGGGGCAGATTTATCAATTGTGGAGCAGGGAGAGCTGTGTCCCCTGGCTGTCCCCCTCCTCATGCTGTCTAGCCTCACTCTTTGCCCATGTGTTTCACTCTGGCTCCAGCTGTTCTGGGCAATCTCCTGGACGCAGAGGGGTGTGTGACACGCACCAGGGGCAGAGCTGTGCCCACACTAGCCAGGACTCCATGGGGAACAGAGCCTGGGTCAATCCCTCTGTTCAGGGCACACCGTGACTGCGCTGATGCTGCTCCTGCAGAAGTCGCAGGTACCTGGCTCATGGCTGTGTCTCAGCTCCCACCTGCTCCTGCCGGGGCTGGGCAGGATCACCCGGCACCGCCATCCCTGGACAAGCGGCTCGGACATTCCCTGGCACCGGCTTTCTCCAGAGGAACTGACTGACCTGGGCACTTCATGGTGCTCCTTCACACCCGTCTCTTTGCTTCCCTCACGACACCCCCATCACCTCACAGATGCCCTCATGCCCTGTCCCTTCATGGCCGCCCTCACACCCCGGCCCCTCACCACACCCCGGCCCCTCACGACGCCCCGGCCCCTCAAGACACTCCGTCCCTTCACTGCTGTCTTCACACCTTGTGTGAAGGGACATCACGATGTCCCTTCATGGATGTCCTCACACCCTGTCCCCTCACACCCTGTCCCCTCACGCCCTGTCCCCTCACGCCCGTCCCCGGCCGCTCGCTCAGGGCTCGCCGCTCCCCGCCGGGGCTCGCCATGGCGGGCACAGCCCGCGCGGGCAGCGGGGCCCGTCCCGCCGCCGCCGCCCACCTTGAGCATACGGATCTCCCTCAGGGCGATCTTCCGGATCACCGGATCCTCCTCGGACTCCAGGAACCTCTTGATGGCCACAATCTGACCCGTGTCCTTGTTGCGGCACTTGAAGACGACTCCGTAGGAGCCCTCCCCGACCTTGCCCAGCTTCTCGTAGCGCTCCATGGCCGGGCGGCCCCGCCGCGCTCCGCCGCCGCCTCAGCGCGGAGCCGGGGCGGGCCCCGGGCGGGGGAGTCTCCCCGGTGGGGACGGCCCCAAGAACCGCCCCGGGGACACCGCCACGGCCGGATCGGTCCCCAGGGAGAAGGGAGGGGGAGCGGGGGATCCCCATGGCAGCCGCCGGGGCCACACGCTGACTCCGCTCCTGACGATCCGCCCGGGCTTCATGGAGCCACAGAACCACTCATGGATTGGGCTGGAAGGGAGCTTAAAGAGCATCCAGCTCCAAGCCCCCTGCCATGATCATGCTGTCTTTGCCCCTCTCCGCCTTTCCAGAGGATCGCTAGGTTTGACTCCGTTTTCCGGCGGGGTTGGAAGAGGACAAGGACTCTTCCACAGGGTCTGCCAGCCTCAAGCAGCGCCCGCACTTCCCTCTGGCACCGGGAGGTTTTCCTGGAACATCTTCCCACTGCACGGCTCCATTATCTCAGGTCTCTGTCACTGAATGGGGGGCTCCTGCCAGCAGCCGGACCCTTCTTTCGGTCCAGCTTTTCCATCCCTGCCCATCCTGTTCTCTTTCCTGGTGTACCCACCTGGGTCCCTGGCTCCTCATTCCTCTCCTCATGCCGACCAAGGTGACCTTTTGTGAGGGTAATTGCTTTCAATATTAGATCTGAATATAAATGTGGGCACCTCACTCCATCTCCTGCCTCCTCTCTCCCCAGTCCTTTCCTGAGGTGCTTCCCAGCTCAGAACACAGATCCACTAATTCTTTTTCTTTCCAAGCCACATTCATCAGGGATGTGCAGTCCTCACATTCCACCTTCTGAGACTGACCCCCATAGATGATAATCTCCTGCAGAGGAGGAATATTGCTGTATATTTATTTATAAATATAACTGCCAGTAACTGGCAGTTCTTGGTGTTATCCAAAGGCACATATATTATTTTTTTCAACCTCTTTTTCCCTCTACCTCAGCAGATCCCTGAAGATCTGGGATACAGCACCTGAAACAACCAAAGTGTGAGGACAAGATGTGAACTGCTCTAGATCCTGCCGAGGCTGAGCCGAGTGTTTTCCTACTCAAAGCAGCCCTTTGAAACCCACCAGCCCCTGCTCTGGTCCCAGGTAAAACTCCAGCCTCTGCTTTTCCAGCCAAACATCTCCTGAGTGGTTCCTTGGTATTCCCAGGTGACTGGGAGCAGGGCTGGGTCAGGAATAATTTGTCCCTGCTCGTCTGATTTCTCCCTCCTGTGCTGCCCCTGGGAGCTGCTGCTGACTCCCAGCAGTCTGGAGGATGGAGAAGAGCGGCGCCAGGCCCTTCCCACAGCAGCCACAAAACCTGGAGAGCGGCTGGATTCTCCCGAGATCCCTCTGACAAGGTATTGTTCCCAGCAAGTCACCACACCACGGATCAAATAAAGCAGTTTATTTGGCATAGACTGAACTGCAACAGAAATTCCCGTGGAACAAAGCCTGGTTACACAAACTGAACGAGTGCAGTTATGAGTCTCAGTTACACCTAATGACTAAACAAGGTAAAAAAACACATTTCAGAGTCTCCCAGTCTTGTCCTTTCCATCCAGAGACACCGTGGCTCCCTGATGTGTTGTACCTTTCTTTTTTAAAGAGATGTCAGCACAATTCCAGCTGTAGTTTTCACTTGCAAGGAACTTGGTTAGGAAATCCAAAGAGATTAATCCACAGACTGCTCTTCCCATGCTGTTTGTACTTCCAAGAGCTCTGGGAGCCTGTTTTAAGGCTTTCAAGTCGTGCATCCAATAATTAAAATTTTGATAAATGTTGAGCAAGGAAGGAGGGGCTGAGCAAGCTTTTGCTTCATCACCCCCAAGCTCCCTCTGTTATGCTTTCTCAAGCCTGGTTTAAATTCCACAAAAACAAAGATATAGGCAATACCAGACTAAATTCAACAGTCAAACACAAATTATACTGGTCAGAGTCACCGAGGCTGGCTGGGTTGACTATGGAACACACAAATCTGCTCTGTGGTATGGAACAAAAGTGAGGTTTTACACTAGAAAACAGCATCTTGCAGATCATGCCAAAAAAATGCCACTGTCTATGAAACCAGCAGAAAGCATTTCACAACATGCCATTAGAAATGCTTCAACAGCTAAAAAAGGTTTGCTTCAACGAGGATTTTCCTAAGTTTATTTTTTATGATCCAGCAAAACACCAGCCATTTGTGTCAAAGACAAAATACTTTCAGCTCGTTATTTCTGCATGACAGTGTCATGACCTAAGAGTTATTTACTCCAGTTATTCCCCATAAATATTCCAATTTTATTTACAGGTTTCTCTAGTCTTTTAGAGATCTCCTTTAAGTGTTTTCAAAGATGAAGCTGAAATTACTTTCTGTAGTGAATGAGGTAAATTAAAAAGTGTTTGCTCTACAATATCTACAACTGGTGCTTCACTTCACCTTAATTTCTGTTTTAAAGACCAGGAGTGGCACCATTTGAGGTGGAGAAGTAATTTCAATACTAGAGAACTCTATTAAAAGACAAAAATCACACGTCCTCCTGCTTTTAATACTGCTGATCCAATTCCAGCTGACCACCCTTAAAGCACATTTCTCATGCTCTGTGGGGTGATTTGTGAATTTTATCCGTACACTTACTAATTACTAAGCTTTGACACAGTGTCAGAACTGAAAAGTTTGACTTGATTTGCCTGTCAAGTCAGTAAGAATTAGTTTGGAATGACAGTGGCTAAAATGCTGAATGTGTGCAGGGCTGTTTTCCCCTCTGGACCTTTCCAACTTGCAGCTGTCCTGAGTAAGGAGCCGTCCCTGAGCCATCACGTGGGCCCAGACAATTCCCTCCGTGTTAAATTATGGATCACGGAGCCAACACAGCACCAAAGCACTCCCAGCTCTCACACACCTTTCCTGCTCTGCTCAAATGACCTGGGAATTCCAGCCTCTCCTTCCTAGGCAGCAGATCTCAGGAGCTGAACAGGCATTTAATTAAAAAAATAAACCCCTTCAATTCCAATGTTTCTGAGCTGCTACTGCACCTGCCCGAGGAGTGTTCACATCAAAGCCAGCAGGGTAATGTGAGGTAGTAAAACCAGATGCTCTCCTGGAGTCAGTCTATATTTAATGGTACCTCAAGAATTTTAATTAATGAGGAAGACAAAAGGAACCGATGGGACTCTTCAATGGAGAAAGAGAAAGGAAAAAAATAAAATGCAGGTGATGAAAGCTTGGATACAGAATACTGGTTCTTATCATGTTTATTTATACTCCCAGCTGGGGCAGCAGCCATTCCCAAAGCTCAGCAGCTGGAATGCTGCTCAGGCTCAGCTGTGGCTCCAGGCTCCCCTCTGGAATAGCATAAATAAACCACACGTCGTGGGCAGTCGGATACATGATACTTTCATTCATTAAGGATGATGACCTGCTACAGTTTCCACTTCATGTCACAAGGCTTATCCCTAATTTATGAAAATAAAGCATATATGTTTTGTACATTTTTATATATATATGTATAAATATATATATAAAAAATACACACTGCCAGGCAACTTCACACTCACACACACGCACACATGGATATTGTACAAAGCCACCCAGGAGCAACAAGTCTGATATCAATATTCTACTTTGTGTACACACACCCTACGTCTAGGAAGTAAGAAAATCCCTTTTATGGCAATTCTGCAGGCAGAAAAATCAGTACAAAATACTTTGTTGTACAAAACGGCTTTTTTTTTTTTTATACAGGATCACCCAACACGGTAACACACCCCTCAGTAATGCACTACATCCCTACAAGGAAAAAAAAAGAATAATCAAATCTTTATACAATTGTAAAAAAAAAAAAGTAAGCTGCTCTGCAACCTTCCTTTGCTAAAAGTTAGACATTACCCCATCCTAGCAGCAGATTAATAAATAAGGATTAAATAATCTATTATACAAAGCCATACCCAATGGCAGATTTAAAACCAAAAAGCTTTGCAGATACTTTCACTTCCTACACAAATCTTTGTTTTATTAAGAATAAGACTCAGTATAAAACAGGGCAACAGCCAGCACTAGATCTGTATCTACAGAATAAAAGGAAAATCCAAGGGAAGGGAATATTTAACAGTTTATGGCACCTTTACTGCAGAACATGTTTCAAGGCTCTGTTTCCCTAGAACTAACGAGTAAAGGGCTCTTTATCTCAGCTTTTATTAAGCAAACTCGATATATCCAACCACACAGTGGCAAGAGACAGAACCAGCTGTTCCCAGCTGCAAAAATGGATTGATTCCCACCCTAAAAACCAACACAATTCCACTGCCAAGACAAGAAAGGGCAAGTCCCGGTTTCCTGGCGCTCCTGGGTCCCTCTGCTGTTTGCTGGGTGAGTGCTGCTCAGTAACTGTTTTCATGTCCAGCCAGGATGTAGAGGTTGCTGTGAGCTGTGGGGTTTTCTGTGGGCCTGCTCTCCAGCACAACCACTCTGCAACCAAACACAAACGGGATTCACAGTCAGGGGTAAAAACCAGCCCTTGGTGTAATTCCTGAAGAGGAAACTCAGGGGTTTCTACAGATTGGAGGTCAAAGTTCCTCCAAATATCCTGGGTGTTTCATTCTTTAACCAATTCCCTCATTTTCTAGCATCACTTCTGATAAAAACACTGAAGGACAAGATACAGTGGAAGGGTTGGAATTGGATGATTTTTAAGGTTCCTTCCAACCCCATCTGTAATTCCATGATCCCATGATCTGCAGCCCAAATGTTTATCCCTCCTACATCTGATCAGCAACCTCAACAATTCTCCCTGCTAAATATTTATCACCTCATGGGCTCACAGGGATCACCATCTCTGCCTTTGTCCTGCTGGATCATGTTCCTGTGGGCCACTCTGCAAAATTGTTCTCTCCCTGTCTTGGCACACTGACCACTGCTGGGCCTTGACCTCCCCTCTCCCTCCCAAATGCTGAGCATTTCTCTGCACCACTTCCTCTTGTTTTTAGGATTAAACTTGTCTCTGTCTTTTGTTTTCCTCAGAGTTTTCAAATGAAGTCTCTGAACAGCCTCTGTCCCTGATCCTCACTCTGCGCCTGAGCAGTTCTAGAGTGATCCAAGGTGAACAGGGGATTCCAAATCTCACTGGAATGGCAGGAAAAGCTCCTGCTCCATTTGTACACAGATGGAAAACACAAGCCAAAGGGTTTGGCAGTTCCAAATGAGGGATGCAGATGAGGGAGCAGAGGATCAGGGATTCCAAAGCAGGGGGGTGCTAAAGGCTCTGGGCCACCTGGTCTAGAGGAAGGTGGCTCTGCCCAGGGGTGGAAAAAGATGAGCGTTAGGGTCCCTTCCAACCCAAACCAGCCTGGGATTCTGTGACTGGAAGTGATTGTTGGACTCATCCCTGTCTATTCCTACATTTATCCCTCTGGCTGGCTGAGAATCCACAAGTGAATGTGTCCAACCTGGGGCAGCTTCTGCTGCAAACCTGGGGACAGCTGCACCTCTTCCCACCTGTGCAGCTGGAAGGGATCAGCTGGATCTTACAGGGAATGTGTGGATTTGGAGCACTGATTAAAACCTGAGTGACTTCTACTTTGCTACTTCCAGAACAGCCAAGTTTGTTTTTAACTGCCTGCTGCCAAGAGAATTCCCAGCTCACCAGGACAATCCAAAACCAGGAGAAGGCTTTTCCAGAAGTGCACTGGGCACCCTGCAAGCCAAGAGCATCTCTGTCCCTGCCACTTGGTGCCCACAGACAGAGCTGTGCTGGGCTGGAAGCCAGGCCCAGCTGGGAACTAGAAAAGCTGGTTTAAATAAAACAAAAGGTTTCTGTTTCTGCAGGGAGATTACCTGTCTGAGCCCAGCAGGCGGAAAACCCTGGTTTCATCAGATATCTCCTGGGTCACCTGCAGAAAAATGCAGATATTCAGATCCATTTCAGCAACAAAAGGAAATTTATTGGTCTGAGTTGGAAGGAAAGAAACATTCAGATGCAATTTAATGCAAAGCACAGGACTGAAATGGATAAACTGATGTTAAGCGTTGCAGAATGTGAATATTCTCACTTGGGAAGCAGAGAGAAAAGCCAAAGGATCCAGTGGTAAATAAAGAACAGGAGGAATTAAGCTGGAGATCACTTACTTCATCTGACTTGAAGCTCTTGCCCTGCATGCCATGTTTCCAGAAGGCCAGCACACTGTCCTGAAGGCACACTGCAAAGGAGGGACACAATCACACCCCATTCCCTGGATCCTTGTTTTCCCAATGCCTCTGGAGAACCCCTCAGGAAGTGTAAAAATAAACACTGCCAAGCAAAGCACCGTGGGCTGCTGGAAAAGACACATCACCTGAATTATTGCAGTTACTTCCAAAGAGATGGATGATGGAAAATGGGGGTTTTCCATTCAGGGACAGAGACAGCACAGAGCTGCCAGCTCTGAGTGATTTAATTCTGTGATTTTGAGTTTATTACAGCAGAAATTCTTGTTTGACAGCTACAATTCAAATTTTAAAAAAACTCCTGTCCGAGTCTAAAGATAGCAGCTTGAGAATTAGATTCAAATATTATTACCCTATTAAAAAAATGGATGTGCTATTACTGCAAATAAAATCTTAACTTTTAGAAGGCTAACACAGATTTATGTATTACCAAACCACTTTTTCCTGCCCAAATTTTGTTCTCATTGCTATGGAAATAACCAGAAACCAGTCAGGCTTTCAACAGTGAGTTCCTAAACCCCTGAGAGACACCAGAGCAGCAAATCACTCACCCACTGACTCGATGCAGAAATCAAAGCTCAGCTCAGAAGCCAATTTCTTGCTTGACTTCAATTTCCCTTGTAAATTCACTATTTTCACAAATTCTCAAGAGAAAGAGAAAAATCAGCGTTAAAACCCTCTGTGGAAAAGGATTTAAATGTAAAATATAAATTTAATCTTTCAGGAACAAAGAAATACCAAAACTTAATATCTACAGCATTTGCCTAAAATGAACACAAGAGCATCTTTCTCTCCAAATAAATACAGGAAACTTTGTGCCACTTGCTGTGGTTTTTAGACTGACACAGTGATGCACACATGAAGAGGGAAAATGGAATTAAAAAAGCCAGAATGAAATCCCACTTATCCAAACTATCTTTTTGGAAATATTACAACACAAATTAGTAATGTAGGGAGGTAAAAAAAAAACCAAAAAAACTCGTGGTGAAGTTCAAATCAACTTGGCAGCTCAAGTTTTGCACGAGGTGTAGTGAATTATCCAAGAGTTTTGTGTTACTCACTGTCCAGGCAGACCAGGACAGTGTCTCTCTCCAGCTGTGTCACGTGAATGGCATCCAACTGCTGATTGCCTGGGGAAAAAACCAGATTATTTTATATTTTATATCACATCAAGAGACTCTGCCCCTCTCCCCTCCAAGCTCTTTGCACTGTGTTCTTTGTTACTCTGATTTTAATTTTTATTTTCTTTTTGTTACTCTGATTTTTAAAGGCTCTAAAAGCCCAGTATGTTTTGGGAGAAGGACAAAACTCTCTGGTCAAAGCAGGTATTTAATAGGAAAACACAACTTTTACTGGAGAAAACACATTTTATGCTATGGTTCAGTACAGCTTCCTCCGTAGAGAGGCTCCACAATAAACAAAAGGACTTTTAATTCCTAAACCTTCACTCTTTTCCCATAAAACCACATCTGGAAAGATTATTGTGATGATAATAAACTGGTTTAATAGATTTTTTTTTTCTAGTTTTTACTAATGAAGTTAGTTCCTACAGCTGCTAAAAAGCAGTGTTTAAAGGTAAAAATGTACATCCAACAAAGGCAAAGGAGAAAAGCAGCTGCAAAGTATCAGCCAGGTCTTAAAAATAACCCAAATCTTTGCTTTTTAAGAGCCAGCTGAAGATAACAACCCTGCCCCAAGGGCTGGAGGAGGGACAAGAACCCATTTCTGGGAGTTTTTATGGAGGAAAGGAAAGGAAAGAGCAGGAGAACCCAACCAGCAGGCTCTGATTGGTGCTTAAGGAAATATAGAAAATTGAAGGTGATTTTTAAGGACAGTTTGTACTGATGTGAGCATGACAGAGAATGAGGGAATCCCAGAATAGCGGGGATTGGAAATTACCTTAAATCCCATCCCATCCCATCCCATCCCATCCCATCCCATCCCATCCCATCCCATCCCATCCCATCCCACCCCCTGGATGGACAGGGACACGTCCCACTGTCCCAGGCTGCTCCAGCCCCAATGTCCAGCCTGGCCTTGGGCACTGCCAGGGATCCAGGGGCAGCCACAGCTGCTCTGGCAATTCCAGCCCAGACAGGAATTCCCAATTCCCAATCTCCCATCCATCCCTGCCCTCTGGCACTGGGAGCCATTCCCTGTGTCCTGTCCCTCCATCCCTTGTCCCCAGTCCCTCCCCATGTGGGATCAGCTTCAGGCAGAGAAACTGCCAAGCCTAAAGGGTTTCCAAACAGCTCCAAGGAAGGAAGATCCAACATTCCCAGCCATCAAACCAGCTGGAAGAGTGACCAAGGGCCTCACCTGCCCCGATCTCTGTGAACCACGAGGACGCAGAGTTCAGGTTGATTGTCTCAAACTGCACCACCTGGTTTGGCTCTGAGCCCTTGGAGATGGCCACACACACCATGGGATACTCCTGCTCTGGGATCACCAGCATCTCAAACACGTTCAGAGGGCTGGGCAGGGGGAAATCAAAGTGCTGGGAAAACAAAACATCAGCAGGCCTCTGTCAATTTGCTTTTACCTTGAAATGGCTCTGCAACAACATGCACAAAGTATAAATATACAGAATTTTCACTGCTCTTAAAGCTGGGCAGAGGTGGATCTGTTATTGCCAGTGTTGGGCTTGATCCAGCGCTTCAATGACTTTTGTATTACTTAAATTACTTCAGTCACAAGATTTTCTGAGTCAAAATGTGTCCAGCCAGATTTTCAAGCGTTCACAACCCACAAATGGCACCAGCCTGAGGTGTACTTTCCATCACAAACTCTGGAAAGGTTATTTCAACAACTGCATAATTACTGAACTCAACTAAAAGTAAATGCTTACCTTTATTAACATGAATTTCTGCATTGGCTCATACCACTGGAGCAGAACAATTCCAGACTGCAATGCACCACACAGGTACTTGTGGCCTGTGTATGGATTTCGTACTACAGAAAATAAAAAAACCCAGAAAACATTTTAAAATTTAAAATTTAAAGGTCATTTTAAAACCCTGCAAGTTCAATGCACACTTGAAATAAAAACCTAACCCTACAGCTGTCTTTAAAAATGAGTTAAGAAATAGCATTATAAAATTATATCATGGCACAATTAGGCTTGGAAGGGACCTTAAAGCCCATCTTGTTCCATCAGTTTCCCACTTGTTGCCTTCTGGCTTCCCATTCCAACATCCACAGTGATTAATATTGTGCCACATTCCAGATAAATTCAATTACAGCTTTAATTAATAACCAGTTGCATTCCTGGAGTCCCGATTCCGAGGCTGAGTGGGCAGAAAAGCTGCAGTGCCTCTCCCTGGGGCTGTGGGAGTCAGGCTGGGATTGGAATAAAACAATTCCCAAGCAGGGAAGGTGGGAAGCTCCTGGGGAGCTCTGACAGCTCATGAAATACAAGAAACAGGGCTTGGGGGTGTTTTTTTTAAGCTCAGCTGGACACAGAAGCAGGAATTCAGGAATTATCTATAAATGTGGCTGTTGTGGGCACTTTAGATGAGCTGAACAGGATCTCCAAGTGTGCAGCTTTCTATTCATTTTTAGGGGTGGAAAGGTTCAATCTGCAGATGTGGCACTTGGGGATGTGGGTTATGGATGGATGATCTTAGAGGGCTTTTCCAGCCTTGCTAATTCCATGATTCTGATTTCACACAGCGCCAGGGCCAGCACTGGAAAGGACAAGTGTTGTGCAGGCAGCCCAAGCTGCAGACAAACCCACAACTTCCCAAACTTTAACTCTTTCTGTGTCCTTCAAACTGCACTTGGGGCTCTGCCCTCCCCAGGCTGCCAGGGATTTTATTCCTACTGATCCTTTCTTGGTGGAAAATATTCAAGTTTTCCTCACTACAAACTGGAACTGGGTCACACCTTGAGCCAAGGTGACAAAGCAGAAATGCTGTTTGTGGATGTGCCAGGGCTCTGGGAAGGATTTAATCCCAGTATCCCATCTAACCCTGCCCTCTGGCAGTGGGAAGCCATTCCCCCTTGTCCTGGCACGCCATCCCTTGGAAAGAAATTTCTCTCCATCTTTCCTGTAGCTCCTTCAAGCACTGAAATGCCCCAATTAGGTCACTCTGGAACATCTCATCTACCCCAATTGCCTCGGGCTTTTTTCTGAACAAAGATTAAAAAGAGTTTCAGACATGCCATGACCAGGGAAATAAATGGCAAAGCTGGATTTGTCTGCTCACCTATACAGCATTTGTGGCATCCTTTTGTGTCAGGGATCTTGGTTGTTAAGGCAAATTTCCTGGAATAATAATCACCAAAAAATGCATCAGCAACAGATGTCAGGGCCCTTCATGTAACAACTCAACAGCACCAAGACAATTTATGGCTATTTTCACTTATTAATAATTGTCTGTAAGTGAAAGGTTTGTACCTTGGTAATATTTTGTCTGGAAATCTGTGGGTTTGAATATGAGCAGCTAATCCTGTTTTTTTGGCTTGTTCAAACAATGCTATTAAATTATGGGAGTAGAGCTGGAATGTTTTCCCTGTAAGAGAGAAAGGCACAGTTGACATCTCAGCCACTCCTTCAGCACAGAACTGCAATGTTCAGGAAAATGCAATATGGAAACATTACCTTCTACAAACAGGTGTCAGGTAGGTCAAGCCCAGATATGAAGTAAAATAAAAGAAGATAAAAATCATAATGAATATAGAGAAGATAATTTCATTACAGTTACCTTTATGTAAACATTTTTTAAAGGTCGTTATTATAAAATAACAATAAATTATATTAGGATATTTTCTCATCTATAAACCAAGCCAAGTGTTTTATAAACCCTGCAGGTTTAAAGGCACAGTCCCACCATCAGCCCCCATGGCACAGTGCCTCATTCCTGTCTGGAATGTTCCATTCCAGCACAACTGATTGCCCAGGAATCAGTAAATCCAAGCAGCAAAACTGCTGGATCAGCAATACTTGAAAGCCACCTCATTCTCCTTCAAAGGGACACAGGTTTTGTTTTAGGACCACAGAATCCCAGAGTGGTCTGGGTTGGGAGGGACATGAAATCCCATCCCATCCCATCCCTGCCATGGCAGGGACACCTTCCTCTGTCCCAGGCTGCTCCAAACCCTGTCCAGCCTGGCCTTGGACACTCCCAGGGATCCAGGGGCAGCCACAATTCATCCTCACAAGGAAGAATTCCTTCCCAATCTCCCATCCATCCCTGCCCTCTGGCACTGGGAGCCATTCCCTGGGTCCTGTCCCTTTATCCCTTGTCCCCAGTCCCTCTCCAGCTCTCCTGGAGCCCCTTCAAGCCCTGCCAGGGGCTCTGAGCTCTCCCTGGATCCTTCCCTTCTCCAGACTGACCAAACACATTGCACTCAATCTGGACTTTAAATGTTCCTGTTTATTGATCTCTGTCATCACTTCCCCTCTGTTTACACTCACCTGACAGGGACATTAAGGTGTTGTTGATAACATAGAGCCAGGTGCACTTTCTAGGAAATAACTGGAAAAAAAGGAAAAAATTCAATTAACAGAAACATACAGGATTTTTTAACTGTGATTTTCTCTGCCTGTTCCAACCATCATTTCTGCAGGGATCCATGCTGGAGAAAATCCTGTTTAAAATTCCTGTTTTTTCCCTGCTCTGGACCCTTAGCCCTACACAGACAGACCACGGAATAAATGTCCCAGGCCAGGCTGGATGGGCTTGGAGCAGTCTGGGATAGTGGAAGGTGTCCCTGCCCATGGCAGGGGTGGGAATGGATGGGATTTAAGTTCCCTTCCATCCCAAACCATTCCATAATTCTGGAACACTCTGTCCTGTGTGCCACTTCTACAAGCAAAGTAAGAAACAGGTGTAGGAGAAAGTGTAGAAACAAAAGATCCAATTGGTTGGACACAAACCCTGAGTATTTCCAAGCAATTTTCTGTTTAATAGAATAGCTTTGGGTTTATTCAGAGTTTCCACTGAAAAACTACAAATGGAATAAAAATATCCTCCTGGAACTGGGAGATATTAACCTTGGACAGACAGGAAGCACTCAGGAAAATGCAACCAGAATTAAAAGTTGAAGAAACCGTCCAGCATGTGAATCTGGAGGGCAGAAATCATCAAATAGATAAAAGGAAATGTGGGAACAAGTGGTGTGACACAAGGCTGTGGATTTGAGGTGGTCACACCTGACCTCTGCCAGCTGGGAATGCTCTCATGGAAAAAGAAACTTTGTTTGGAATGCAGTGAATGTTCTCCCTACCCACCAGTGGCACATCCAACACTTCACTGGGACATAAAAAACCACGTGGAAAAGCCCAGAGAAGACTGTCAGATGAAATAATTCAGGAAAACACACAAGGAATGAGATTCCAAGAACCCCCTGACTCTGAAACACCAGATTTAAGATCCTGACTTCATGAAATGGCTTTGGAAAGGGTTAGAAAGCCCAGGAAAAGCTTCTTGGGGATAACAACAGCAGCTGAATTAAATGATTGAGAGGTTTACATCCAAGGAGCTGCAATGTGCCATCTAGTGGGGATGGAAGGGAGGGAGAAGGGGAATTGTTTTCCAAGGAGATGGAAGATCTGACAGCAGAGTTACACAAGCAGCAACTGAAAAATGCAGGAAGGTCAGGGAACAAATAATTTTTAGGTTTTCCTTATTGGCTTTGATGGGAATCATTTAAACCCCAGAGCCTGGTATCCACTTTTTCCCTCCAGTGCCAGAGTTCATTGCTCCATAATATCCCCAAATCTGTTCTGTGTGTTCCACCCACCAGAACTCACCTGTTCCATGGTTGCTTCGTGAAGTTCATTCAAATTCAGAGTGTAGATCCCTTCTTCTGTGCCAAAGATGATGTACTGATCTGAAATATCAATGGAAAGGGATTATTCCCTTCCCACTTTGGGAGCTTTCAAATGCAAATCTAAAATAACTTTACAAATTTATTTTCTTTCCCAAGCCCATCACCAAACCTAACATAACTTTACCTTTAGTATCTGGATGTATCCATGAAGTTGCACAATTAATCTTCAAAGGACAACCATCAAAGACTTTGGAAAAACAGGCTCCCATCTGAAAGACACCAAAACTGAAACCTGAAACGAATTTAGAGTGTGAAGAGTTGATCTCCTGGCCACTCACACACAGCTGAACACACCCAGCCTTTCACTGCTTTTAATTTGAATTCATGGACATTCAAAAATGCAAAGAGGGCTCAAAATGGTATCAATAGCTTTAGGTACCTGCTGGGTAAGAACAATACACCCTGGAGGGATTTAAAATCCTGTGGCACCTGGGGACAAAGCTCAGTGCTGGGGGAATGGTTGGACTCAGTGATCTTAGAGGGCTTTTCCAATCTAAATTATTCTATGTCATATGAATATTGACTATTGCTTATTGAATATAAAAAACATGAATATTGAGTGCTTATAAAATGGCAGATGAAGGGAAAACAGGAAAAACCTTCTCATCACTACAACATTTTCCTATTTCTCTTCCTAAACAGGGGCTGCCACTGGAGATAACAACTCAGGGAGCCAGGGAAGCCTCCAACCCTTCACATCCAGAACAGTGACAGGAAGGTTTTAAGAAATGGAAACAAATATCATGGATTCAGCATTGGAAAAGCAACTGGCTGTGAGATGCAGAAAATCCCCCCAAGTGAGTTGGTGCCTTATTCCAGCATAAACCTTCCACACCAGAGAGAGGAGTAATTCCCAGTAATTCTGTAATTCCCAGTGCACGTGGATTTCTTACCAGCACCTTCGGAGTCGGAGGCAAACCATTGATTGCTGGTTTCTGTGGGAAGAAAGAAAAAAAGATCATAAAACCCCTCCTGTGCACTGATCAGCTCGAGAACACGACAGTGACACCAGCCCCAGAGTCCCAACACCTACAGGGAAATCTCTCTTCTCCTTTTTCCGTGGCAGTTGAGGGATTTGTCCGGGTCCTTCTGCGTTTTCCTCGATGTGTTTCAGCATCCCATTCCCATTGCCTGAAAAAGAGCCCAGTGATGGTTTGCAGCTTATTTGACAAAGTGAAATAGAAAATCTCCTCTCCCCTGTGCTGGGCTGGAGAGGAGGAATGAGCCCTGACATTCCATAGGCACATCTCAGGGAGCTGGACCCTTCCCAGCACAGTGTCCAGGCTGAGCTGCACAATTCCCGTTATCCAAACATTCCCTGGGACAAATCCCACTGAGAATAAAGCTGTGGCAAGGTCCTCCCCACACATTCATTGTTTTTCTCCTGCTCCTGCAGGCATCACAGTAATGGGACTGACTGACTGAGTGGCCTTGTTTCGGGAACAACATCCCCACCATGGGGCAAAGGCTCTAATAAGAACCACACATGGAAAAAGGAAAACTTTGCCTCGTGATCAGCTTGTTTTAAAATATTTTCTACTGGGAACAGCTGGCTCTGGAAGCAATTCCTCTCCCAAGGCAGCTTTAGCACAGGTAAGGCATTTACCCAGGTCGCTGTATCTGGCTGTGAGCAATCCAGGGCTGCTGATGCTGCTGGTCATGCCCATGGGGCAGGAATCTGCTTGGGGCCCACAAACTGGGATGCTCTGTCTCCTGTGGGCTGCTGGGGCTCTGCTCTGGGAGTCTGGGAAGTGTTTTATTGTCTGGCATCTGTTGTCATCTGGGAGGTTTTCCTCAGGGTAATTGTTCATCCTGGGCTGCAAGGAACCAAAGAGGGGAATGGTTATTTGGGAAATGTGAGGAATTGGGAATGGCACCTGGGAAGGATAAACCTCAGAGAAGTTAAATTGAAGTCAGACTGCTGCTATATAAAAATGTGTCAGCTTTTGTAATGTGAGTGTGATTTTGGGCACCACAATATAAGAAAGATAAAAAGCTCCCTGGTGAAAGGGACAGGACCTGAGGGAAGGGCTGGAGCTGAGCCAGGGGGGGTTTAGGTTGGATTTCAGGGAAAGGTTCTTCCCCCAGAGGGTGCTGGCACTGCCCAGGGAATGGTGACATTCCTGAGGCTGCCAGAGCTCCAGGAGGGTTTGGACACTTCTCCAAGAGATGCCCAGGCTGGGATTGTTGGGGTGTCTGTGCAGGGCCTGGAGCTGCCCTGGATGATCCCTGTGGGCATTTCCAGCTCAGGAGATCTGTGGCTCCATGAAAGTAAGACATCTGACAGCAGAATAATTTCAAAGGTTCCTCTCTGATGGAGTATCACAGGCAGAATGCAGAACAAGAGGCCATCCCAGCCTGGCTAAATCCCTCAAATCCCACATTTCTCACCTTGGGAGGCAGCGGGGGTGGCCCAGCTCGCTTTAGTGTCGATCTGCAATGAAAAGGACAGCAGCTGTCTCAGTTAAACCAAACCCAGAACTCCTTGAGGACTGGAAATAAGATTAACCAGAGGCACAGAAAAGGCAGAGCAGAGCTTTGCACACACAGGGTTAAACCAGAATTGCAAGAGCAGGGGAGAAGCTCGTTAATCTCGTTAGAAATGTTGGTTTTTGATGAACTCCAGTTCTTTCATAAATACCAATGTTATAGAGCAATCTGTGGGGAAGGATATGCAAAGTTTGTGAGTGAATAAACATTCAGGGACTGGATCTCAGGCTGCAGGGACTTTAGACAAGGGCCTGGAGTGACAGCACAAGGAGGAATGGTTTTAAGCTGGGAAAAGGCAGATTTAGGTGAGATATTGGGAAGAAAACCTTCCCTGTGAAGGTGGGCACCCAGCACAGGGTGCCCAGAGCAGCTGTGGCTGCCCCTGGATCCCTGGCAGTGTCCAAGGCCAGGCTGGACAGGGCTTGGAGCAGCCTGGGATAGTGGAAAGTGTCCCTGCCTGTGGAAGGGGTGTGGAACAAGATGATTTTTAACGTCCCTTCCAACCAAACCATTCTGGGATTCCATTTTGCAGCCTTGATTTTGGACCAGACAAAGATTCTGCCACCTGAGCTGTGCAGGATCATCCTGTCACTACCAGGCCTCGCTCATGGCCGATGGATTCATCAACATAAAATCTGCTTTTGTGTATCAGACACTTCCACAGGAGCTTTGAAGTAACTCAGGAAGGCGAGCAGGGCAGAAAGCAGAGCTTTGGGATTTCTCCTGAGGATCAGGGTAGGAGCCAAGCGCGTGTTTGGCCTGCGAGAGCAGCCAGCCCTCGCTCGGTGAGCGGCAAAGCCTCCTGCAGCATTTTGAGGGAAGAGGTTTTGGAGCAGAGCAACTGTACAGGAAGGAAATCCACTCACTCTTCAACATCTTCACTCCCATCGCCAAATTTTGTGAGCAGTCCCCTAAGGCAGAACGTTTATAAAATTAAGAGCTCAGCTCTGAGGTCGACACGTGCAACTCAACCCATCCCTGATGTCACTGAGTTTCACAACAAGCATCTCCCAGCCCTTTCCAAAATAAATCATCCTCTGCACTAAGCCCTTTTCCACTCTGTAAGGTCCCTTCCTTCTCCTCACCCCCTAAAAATCACTGGATCTCTCTCCCACACCATCAGCTTTCAGTTCCCTACCTGGCATTTCAAATATTGTTGAAATGTCAATAACAGTACAATATAAAAAGAGAAAAAAAAGAACAGAGGAGGTTACTGGGAGACAAATGGAGAAAAGCCTTTAAAGGGAAGTTTCCTTATTTATACATGTACAAAAAAGACCCAGATTGTTTCTCACTACAGTGGGAATTTTTGTTTCAAAACTACTCCAGGGAGAAGAAAAAAAAAAGAAATTGTGGCTAGAGGATCAAAGCAGCACTGAAAATATAACCTTGATGAAGAAAAAAAAACCTTGATAAAATTTTGCAAAATGGCAATTTTCAAGCTGTGTCTTTAAAGGGCAATGACCAGGACAAGCCAGCCAAATTTGGATTAATGTGAAATATCCCTGCAAGTCACTTCTGAGGGAAAGCAGCAGACAGCTGCCAACAGGAACTATTAAAAATTTAAAGGAGAAAAAGTCTTTATTTTCCAAAGGTTCTTTCTGCCCAGAGCAGCTGTGGCTGTCCCTGGATCTCTGGAAGTGTCCACGACCAGGCTGGACAGGGCTTGGAACAAGCTGGGATGGTGGAAGGTGTCCCTGTCCATGGCAGGGGTGGAACTGGGTGGGCTTTGAGGTCCCTTCCAGCCCAAACCATTCTGGGATTCTATGGAAATCATTAATAATAAACACCTCCATAATGCAGGACATTTTTACAAAAGTGATTTTAAAATGCTGCAGTGAGAAAACCAAGGGATCAGCTCCATCACCAGCTACACATTCTGGTATTCTCCTTTCCAGTCAAATAATTCCTAAGTCAAAGCAACCCCTCAGCATCCACTCTGCTAAAAGCCAAAGGGCATGAAAAGCCAGGACCCCCCAGCACACATCCTCTCTGGACATCCCAGGGATTACTCACAACTGCTGGGACTGAGGAGTTATGCATTTCCTGTTTATCTTTCCAACTGGAAGTGGTTTCCAAGTGAGCAGCACGGATTCACCATCCAGGACTGCTGTCCCTGCCCTCCTTCCAAAGGAATCTGTACCTATTTATTGATTTATAGCCCTGGGAATGTTTGCTGCAGCTTTAGCACAGCCTGCTACAGACAAAGCCACAGGAACAGGATCAAATCCTTGAGTCCCTGTGCCAGGAGGAGCTCCTCTCCCTCCCTCCCTGCTCCTGGAGCCTGCAGAAACTCCAGCACTCCCAGCAAGGCTTCAATGCACAGCTCTGCAGGGTCACACCAATAAACCCAGGGCACGGGGAGGGGAGGGGAGGAAAACAGGGCAGGGGAGAGCCAGAGCCCCCCAAACTCCTGCTCCAACGAGACTGGGAGCAGGAAAATCAGGGTGTTTAAAAAGGCTCAAATGCTGGCAATCTCCACCAGCTTTCCAGGGGGCTGTAATGTCAGCTGACAGCTTATGCAAGGCTTTTATCTGCAGAAAAAAAAGCCAGAGAAATTCACTGTCTGCTGCTGAGTTCCAAATAAAGATGGGAAACAGGCCCTTTGAGCTGAGCAATGATTTGAGCCCAGATATCATCTTTCCCTACATCTGAACCTCCACAACTCCTGACTGCAAATCCAGGGATTGCCTTTAAAGGCAGAATCCACATTTTAGCAGCAAAAGGAAGGTACACACCTAAAAAAATTCAGTCCTAACTTGGAGAGAGTTGTGCTCCTGTACTTCAGGCCTGCTTTATCCCAGGGAAACCAGCTAGAAACACATCTTTCCCTAAAACATTTCACCCCAAAACACTCCATGGCTGAGTTATAAATGACACCCACAGCAGGAGGAGTGGTGCAGTGTTACTGAGCTCAGTAAAACTCAACATTCAGAATCGGTTTCTCCTTCCCTTTCTCGAGTTCAGGGCTGTGCACAGGCCTTGTCACAGGATGTCACAACCACAGTCACGGCTCAGAAGAGAAGTGTGAGGCCAGAGCAGGATCCTGAGCTCAGCTCTGCTGCAGGAAATTCACTGTGCCTGTGTTATGTCGCTGTCCTGGTCGTGCATTTACACTTCACTCCCCACCTACAAACTTAAAACAAGCTACTGCTGGTGGTTGAAAGAGATTAAAAGTCACTCTCCAAGAGAATTGACCAAGCAGAAGAAAGGCTGCACACTGGGTAACATCTCCTTAATTGATCAATATTAAACTGAATCATGGCTTATGGTTTGTTTTTTTTTAACAGAACTCATTTTTCCTTCGGTTTCATAATCAGTCACAGAAATAAAAGTTGGTTTTATCTGCACTTACTTGTTGCTTCCATCAACAAAAGGATTCCAATGTGAAGCAAAGTCATTGCCAGCTGCCACAACCTGAGGGTGCAGAAATTGTCATTTTATTTCCCCCCTGTCAAATTAAAGTATCTTAAAGTACCTTTCCCACCCCACACAAAGAGGCCTGAGGGATTCCTCAACCCTGCAGAACAATCCACAAGCAGTAAAATCAAATTCCAAAGAGAAATAACACCTTACAAACTATAAAGCAATTATTGATAACTTCTTGAGTTAAAAGTAGCACCTGGAAATGGTGTCATGTCCAGATCAAGGAGCAATAAGTAACAGGAAAACAAAAATTTATTGTGAAAAATGCAGTAAGGGTCACTTAGGGAACTATAAAAACATTTTTCCAGCAAGCTGCTAAGGGTTGAACCACAAAACATTGAAGGTGCTGTGATTTTAATAAATAAAGGAAACCCAAACTTGTCCTCACCATTTCATCCCGAGCTTCTGTTTCTTTCCGTAGGGGGGGCTCAAACTGCAGCTTATCAACTATAAAATATAATAATTTCATAATTAATACACACAATCCTGCACTGGGATCCTTTCAGTGCTCACTACAGTGAAATGCAGGCAGGAACAGCTCTAAATATTGTGTACACAACTCTGAATTTGCCTCTCAAAAGAGCAGCACTTCACTATCAGCCTCAGAGTGCTCCAACCTGCAAATATGACACCCACAAGAAAGGCCAAAAGCAAATACCAAGTGACAAAAATGAAATTATTTAACCACTTGTCACTTTGAAATGGATGGGAAAGAGGAGAAAGAAGTTCTTGAAGAGCAAATTTCTCAGTGTGTGATGCAGGTGGTGCAGAGGAGCTGCCAGAGTGTTGGTGCTACACCAAATTTGATCAAACCTGGAGATAAAACCATTTTTACCTTCAGCAATTCAGCTTAAATCCATCTGAGCAGTTTATCAATATTAATGCTAATTTTAGTTTTGAATAATTATTATTGAAGATGCACATGCTCCTTCTCCAGGGTCTGCTTCCCAAATGGAAAGAGATTTCTGGGAAGGGAGTGAAATTTTGAAATTGGAGGACAGAGTTGAACAAACACTCTGGAAAGGAGATGTGGTCAAATAAAAATGAAATTGAATAAAACAGAAAATTTGAAATGGAGTGACTACAATCAAATGCACAGAGATGAAATGAGGTGCAGTGGAAAGGACCAAAACTTGTAAAAATTATTCCCATTGCATTCCCTAAAATTAGGGAATAAAGAGACAGAAGAGAAACAGAAGAAATGAAATTTCAAACAAAAACCAAAATGTGTTACAAAATGAAAACAGGAAAAGCGAATGGGATAACACAAAGTGCAGGGAAATGGACCAAAGCTTGAAATTCTTCCTTTCAGGAAAGGGAATGAAATCTTGAAATTAGAGGACAGAGTTGAACAAAAACTCTGGAAAGGAGATAAGGTCAAGAAAATTTAAATTGAAAAAAAGAGAGTATTTAAAAGGGAGTGACTACAACCAAATGTACTGAGATGAAATGAGGCACGGTGAAAAGGTCAAAACTTGCCAAAATTATTCCCATTGAAATGCCTAAAATCAGGGAAGAAAAGTAAACAAAGAGGAGATAAACAGAAGAAACAAAATTTAAAAAAAAAACCCAAAAAAACCACAAAACCAAACCTGACAAGAAGTGAAAACAAGAACGGGACGACGCCGAGCGCGGGGAAACGGACCCAAGCTTGCCCAGCTGATCCTCACTGCAATCCCAAGATTTCACTCCCTTTCCTGAGACAAATCCCAGCCCAAGGAAGGGGAAAGCAGAGCAGGAACTCACAGTTTATCTCGGATGCCGTCCTCTCCGCCCGGATGTTCCTGTTGGTGGAGCGGATGGTGTGGCGGATAACGGAGTGAGGCTGCAGGGAGGGACACGCAGGTGAGGGAGGAGCATCCAACAGCGACCAAACCAACAAGAACCAGCTGCTGTTTGAGCTTCAGTTTTATATTCCCAAAGCAAAGCAGCCAGTTTTAAGGAAAAGCAGAGAATAAAAGATGTTCTCACCTCAAAATCGTCATCGTCCACTTCCCCGTAGTGGGTGTGGTTCTCGGGGTTGTTGACTTTGTCCAACAACTCAACTGCTAAAGACCTGGAGAGACCAGGCTGCCCCACAAAGCTGTGCTGTAACCACAGGAAAGAACAAAAAAAAGGAGTTTTAACCTGAAATTAACAGAGAACTTTCAGTAATAAACATTTAACAGAGTGACTGATTTTTTTTGTGTGTGTTTTCTGCAGGTTCAGGTGTTGTTTTAATGACTCCTTAATGCTGGGTTTCCTAATAACATAAATATGGGAACACCACGCTCTGGACCAACTTGCAAATTAAACTCCAATCAAAGAAATAATTACATTTGAACTTCATTTTTTTACATCAGGTTTTCAGTTGAATTTGGGAAAGCAGAAGTGCATCAAGAGCTGCTGAAATTTTTGGGAGTCATGAAAGTCCAACTTTTACACAGCTCCAAGGCCGAGGCAGCCACTTGCAGGAAGGCTGGGGTTGAGAACATGAAACCAATTTCTATAATTGGCCAAAAATTGTATAAAAACATGTCAAAACACTGAACAAAATCCACTTGCTAGCAGCTGATCAACGTGTTTTGCCTTCAGATTTCACCACCTGAGTTATAAGATTAAAGAAAATTGGTTCCCCTGTGGTTTCCTGCTGATTTGTTCCTCATTTTGAAGCCAAAGATCCCTTCCTGAAGTCACCAAATGTCCCCAGTCACTTACAGAGAGAAGCCTGTCTGCTGTCGGTCTCTTCTTTGGATTTTTTGTAAGTGCTATTTTGACAAAATTATGGAATGTTGCTGACCTTAAAGAAAAAGAGGGTTTATGTTGAATTTTTCAAGGTGTTATTGATTTTAAGACAGTTGATAAGGAGATTACAAGAGGGTGTGATAAAGCAGAATATCGTGCAGGTATCTCACCTCAGGTTTGAATAATTACATTTTCAAGTTAATAAAACAGGGGAAAAAAAACCCCATTTGATTCATGGAACTTGCATGGAAAACATTTTGGTACAGAAAATAAAGCAAGAATGGCACCAGGAATTTCTCACAGGGTAAAGAAACCAGGAAAGGATTAAAGTGCCCCATGACAGGAAATAAAGGGAAAGGATAAATATTTTTCTTCTAGAACATACAAAGAGCACCAAAGAAGGGTCTCTTCTTCAACAATAACAAGTATTTTTCCCCTTTTTCTATAAAATTAAATATAAATAAATATCTATAAATAAAATGGTTTGAGAGACCTCAAGGATCACATAATTCCAATAAAATATGGATCAAAGGAAGGAGCTCCACCTACCATTTTGCTTTTTCCTTTAGCTTTGGCGGTTGAAAATTACTTTTTGACATTAAAAACAGAGCCCTAAATGGAAAGAAAGGAAAATTATATACTGTGGAAAAAAGCAATAATAATTTCATTCTAAAATCTGAATACTTTAACACTTTATGGTGAGAATCATACTGGTGAAACTGGACTCGAGTTTGCACTGGGTTAAAGGAGAGACAGAAGGAATTTGCTGATTTTATCTTTAAATAAAATATTTTTAGTGCCATAATCTTGTTAAATATTAGGGTATGGCTTCCCTAGTGGTTTCCTATCACCAGTGAATCTGTCCCTCTTCTTCATCAGATTTTTGATTCTGGAAACCCACAATGGTTTGGATTGAAAGGGACCTTAAATCCCATCTCATTCCAACCCCCTGCCATGGGCAGAGACACCTCCCACTAGGCCAGGTGCCACCAAAAATGACCAATTTCCAGATTTTGATTCCAATTTCCATTCCAAATGCAAGATTTTAGCAGACTGATGCTTTACAGACAGAATGAATAATCATTCATTGAAGCAATCTCAGTGTGAGTTTCTCCTTCAGCGCTCCAGAGCAGCATCAATGGAATCCTGACAATTCCTGCTGGGATTCAGGAAGGTGCTGGAGCCCCCCAGGAGCACAAACCTCATGGGGTGGAGGTCGAACATGGGTGGCTGCAGCTCTGCCAGCTCGATGGCAGTGATGCCCACGGCCCAGATGTCGCACAGCTGGTTGTACCCCCCGTTCTTCTCCACCGCCGCCACCTCGGGGGCCATCCTGCAAAAGCAACGCTTGAGTTCCTGCTCTCCAGGAGAACTGCAAACCCTCAACTTCCAAATTGCAAAAATTAACTTCCTAGAAGTCATTAGAACCCAGCCCAGCACAATAACCATTCTATCCCTGCCCCTCTGCTGTAAAAGAGGTAAAAGAAAGGAATTAAAATCTCAAAAAGTTCTAGGGACCAGATCCACATGAAGGCCTCCACCCCGAGGGACATTATGCATCCAAACAACATGACCACTTATCATTATTATTATTATTATTATTATTATTATTATTATTATTATTACTATTACTATTACTATTACTACTATTATTACTATTATTACTATTATTATTATTATCATTATTATCATTATTATCATTATTATTATTATTATTATCTAATAATGCTTTATCCCAAATACTAAAAATACAATTATCCCAAATACCAAAAATACAATTATCCCAAATAACCAAAATACAATTAGTAATCACCACAGGTTTTTTCTACTTTCTCTTGCCCCACGTTGGGCGCCAAGAAATCGTATTTGTTTTAGTCTAGGGTAAATTTGGGAGAAAAACTTTAAATGGGGTTTCTCTAGGAAAACAAAATTTAAATTACTTTTTTTTTTTTTAATTGGTTTGGGGGGAATTTTTATTTTTTTTTTGGAGAGAAGTGCAAAAAGTTGTTTATTTAACAGAAATTGAATAATATTAAACAATAAAATTAATTAAAAGCTAAAGAGAAGCTCTGTCTTGCTGTTTGTTTTGCAGACACTTCAGTCTAGGAGTAGGATGTGGGGGAGTGATTTTTTTTAAACACAAACTGTTTTTTGGGTTTTTTTTGTTTTTAGAGTTAGTTTTAAAGGTGTAGAACTTAATATATAACATAAACTAGGTGATTTGGGATACTAGTATTATAAAGTTATTCTAGGACATTTCACTCTTTATTTTTATATTGTTAGCTTATTATTAAAATTAATGTATATTTTAACTTTACAACACATACATTATGTACAGATAAAGGTATTTATTTATGCACATACCAAAATAAATAGAATTAAATGAAATGTCTAATTGTTGGATGTGATGGGGATTTATAATTTGAAATATCTCGTATTCCCCCCAAGAAAGAGAGAACGGGGGTGTGGGGAAATGAACAGGAGGAATACAAATATTTTTATTTTTAATGGAGTAAGGAAAGGATTTTATGTTCAGACTGTGTTTTGATCATTACAGAAATACTTTTAATTTTTTAATTAACATTACACACTAATTTAAGTGATGTATTTCAATATTATTTACTTATGATGTATTTCAATATTATTCCACAAAGTATGTATTTCAGGGAGTTATTTTTTTGGGTTTATTTTCCCAAAGCTCTGGAAATATCTTGGATCTAAGGATCTAACAACAATTAATGTGAACTTTGTATGTTTTAAACAGTGGGTATAATCTTTTGCAATGTCTGACCACAAATTAAGGGACACAAAATCAATGTGCTGAATACAACATAATAAAAACAAACACAAAACACAAATAAAAGTCACATTAAAGAGCAAGGCAGGGACACAAAGTTCTCAAAAGCTCCCTGAGGATCTAAATAAGCATCTTAGGAGAGGGGATGAATCTGGATCACCTCTGGATCACCCCACTCCCAACAGGGAATCACCCTGAGATATTGTTGGGAAGCACCCAGAGGTGATTTGGGAGCAGCATTCCCAGGAAATGTGTGAATGAACAGATGCCTTCAGCCCTCCTTCTCCAGGGCAACAACAATTAAAAGCCATTGTTTGCCCAAAAACACCATCCCAGTGATGCCCAAACCCAGCTAAATTTGCATATTAATCCAGCACAAGGTTTACAGTGATTATTTGCATATTAAATGGTGCCTCCGTGCAGACATTAATCGGTAGAGATGATTAAAAGATAAGTTTGAAAATCTGGTTTCCTTTCTGCACAGAAATCAGAAAGACATTATTTTAGTCAATAAAAATGTAAGGCTGAGAAACTAAATAACCATTGGTATCCTCCCCAAAAAGGGATAATAATCTGTAAAAATAAAAGTGGGAGAAACAAATAAATATAAATGTAAATATAAATATAAATGTAAATGTAAATGTAAATATAAATATAAATAAATACAAATATAAATGTAAATGTAAATGTAAATGTAAATGTAAATGTAAATGTAAATAAATATAAATATAAATATATAAATATAAATATAAATATAATTATAAATGTAAATGTAAATATATATAAATATATATAAATATATATAAATATAGATGTAACTATAACTATAAATTTAAATATATTAAAACACTGCCTCAAACATCAAGTAGCTTTTTTTACAGCAACAGATCAGCTCCAATCAGTGCTTCCCAGATTTTTACCCTTTGGGCATTTCACTTGGAATCAAGGGAATTTATGTAATTTCTTTAGCCATATGTGTGTATTTGAGGATTTTTGGCAGAAATTCAGGCTCAGTTTTGCAGCACAGCAATCAAAGTGGTTTCTTACCAGTAAGGGGTGCCAATAAAGGATTTCCTCTTTGCAATAGTGGCTGTTATTTTTGCTGCTACCCCGAAGTCAGCTGGAAAATAAAATCAAACCATCAGAGCTTTAGAAATCACAGTTATAAAACCCCAATCTTCCTGTTTTATGAAAGAACAATCACGTGTCTCATCCAAATTAAAAATTCATTAAGGGAAACAGTTGAAGATTAATAATAGGATTATTAATATCTTTTCAGTGACACTTCAAATCAAAGAGTTTTCTTTCTACACACAGCTCCTCTCTTAGATCATTTTTCCATCTCACAATACATCAAGCAGAGGAAATTTAAGAGGAAAAACAGCATCATGCCTTGGAAAAGGCATTTTTTGTGTGTTATTTCTGGAGGAACTGTGATGGGACATCTGTTCTCTGCCCTGGAGGTTCTGTCTAGGGGTCAATCATCCCTTGCTTGAACTCTCACACATCAGCTGCTCTTACAGAGCCAAAAATCATTTAAATCCATTTTGGTTTGATTGATTGGTGGCATGAAAGCTGGAGGATAACTTGGGAAAATCCAGCCAGGCAAAAGGCAGCTACCACCGTGTACCTAAATCTGATTTAGGGAGTGGAATCTCCTCTCAGTGTCAGGGTTTTATTCCTATTTTTTCCTTCTTTAGACAGCTCTCCTTTTCCAGCACAGCATTCCCACTTTTCCACACCTGCAAGGCTCTGGAGATGCTCTCCCAAACAGGAGATCCTTGAAGACTCTGAGGGACAACTGCTATCCTGGCAAATTCCAAGAAAATCTGGGGGATTTAAAGGCTGGGTGGCTGAATAATTAAATTCTCTACAATTTCTTGATAGAAATATATATATTTATATACCCAACTGCCATCCTGGCCAAGGATAAAAATTGATATCCAAGTAATGGCAGCTTGGAAAATTCCAAGAAAATCTGGAGGATTTAAAGGCTGGGTGGTTGAATAATTAAATTCTGTACAATTTCTTGATAGAATACAAAACTTCTCATCTCCTACATAGCCTAGCCATGGATACACACTTTGTCATCACCTTCTATCATCTTTTATTGCCCCAAATAATCATGGAATAATTTAGGCTGGAAAAGACCTTGATGATATATTATTATTATTATTATTATTATTATTATTATTATTATTGTTATTGTTATTGTTATTATTGTTATTATTGTTATTATTGTTATTATTGTTATTATTGTTATTATATTATCATTATTATTTTAGTATTATTATTAATAATAACAATAATAATAAAAATAACAACCATAATAATAACAATAAATTATAAATTATTATTGGACTGCAGCCATTCCCCATGTCCCCAAGTGCCACATCCACACGGCTTTTAAATCCATTAATTCCAGATTCCAAATTCCAAAGCTCAGGCAACTCACCCAATTTAACATCTCCATGGTCTGTCAGGAGGATGTTTGCACCCTAAAACAAAAAGAATTAAATTTATTTAATTAAATTATTTACCAGGAATATTTTGCCTGTACTTGGGAGTGTAAGATCAATTTCTCAAGGTTCCAAGTTACCTTTATATCTCTGTGCATTTTGCCCTTCATGTGTAAATAAGCAAGACCCTGGAAATAAAAGACACAATGAATTATTCATTTCTTAACATCCTACAAAGCCAGTTCCATTTAATAAATTTATTTTTTTTCTATCTATTTTATTTGAAAGTGAAGACATTTGAGATTTGCAGATAAGGGATGCTTCATCTTGTATTTCTTTGCTATCAACAGTCATAAAATGAAAGAGAATTTTATTTATCTGGTTGCAGCATTTTACCCCCAGACATCATTAAATTTACTTCTGCATGGTGGGCAGGCAGTTCAAAATTTAAGCAAACATTTGCACTGTATCACACCAGAATTTCTGGGTCATTTTTATTTTATTTACAGTATGGAAAATAACAGATTACCATGGTTAATTGGTTTCTGCTTGATTCCCAATAGAAGTGCTGTAACTGAACTAATTTTCTATATCTATTTATATAAAATAAACACTTTATTGTGCAGAAGTACATTACCTGTAGGGTTTCTCTGCACACATAAGCAATTTGCAACTCTGACAGAGGTCCTGTTACTGGAAATAAAGATTCAAAAATTAACTTTGCAACACAGAGCACATAAATTAACATTGTAAAGCAGCCAAAAAGTGATTTGTCCATGCCAAAGTTAAAGGCTGGTTTTACATGATCTGTATTGTACACTGAGCTGAAAGGAGGGGTTTGTTTGCTTGTTTTACAGAAAGGCTTTCTGTAAAATAAAAAACAACCCTAACAACACCATGAAAGAAGACAATAGTGTGAAGAAAATCTGTTTTCACAGAATCTAATTATTATTTTCCCAGTGATTTTTGTAGTATTCTGTATTGTCAGCAAACTTAAAAGTGACTTCTGCTAATGCTTTAGTGGAATAAAATATTCTTTTATTCTGCTAAATAATAAAATAAATAATATTTCATATCAGGGACTCTCTGAGGGGGCTTGGAATTGTTTTCAGGGGTTTGTATTAAATAGGTGAAAAATAAAGCAGAAAGAGCTCAGGCATCCAAAAAACCAGTGTTATCATTTAAAGGCAGAGCCACTGTTTTTCCAACAACTCCAATAAATTATTCTACAGCAGCAACAACTCCAGATGAAACCTCAGGGAGGAAAATAATACAAGAGTGAGATGGTATTTCACAGGGGCAGGAATAAGAGTAATTCTTCCCCTTTGAAGATCAAATTTTGAGATTTCCCAATGAAAATTGCTTCCTCACCCCATGCACAGTGCCCATATCCAACTGTTCTCCCATAAAATGTTAAATATTCAAATTATTATGTCAATAACTTTTGACATATTTGAATAAATATAAATTATATTATATATTATATAATAATATATATTACTATTATATAGTACTATATAATAATATATAATTATAATAATATATAATAAAATATAGTAAAATATAGTAAAATATAATAAAATATAGCAAAATAGAATGTAATAGAATGTAATAGAATAGAATAGAATAGAATAGAATAGAATAGAATAGAATAGATATCATATCATATAATGCCAAGTTTATTCAAATATTATGTCAATATTAAAATATGAATTTTAATATCAATTTTTTAACCTGGAAAGTTCTTTCAAAATCACCTGACTGTAGCTAAAAAACATCATTTATGCCCCAAAACCCCTCACAGCAGTGCCAACTGTTCCCTGTAGGTTTATTATTCATTTTTCTTTTGGCAGAAAGCTTCTCAAAGTAAAAAATGTGAAAATAAGTGTTCAAGTACCGTGGTAAATGTCCTGGAGGGATCCCCCACCACAGTATTCCATGCATATCCACAGCTTCTCACGGCTGCAAAAACAAAATTAAAACACAGACATCAGAAGCTGATTGATCTGGATGCAGAACAGAGTTAATCACTATTATTTTAATTATTTTCTATTAGTTTTCATCACTCTCTGTTAAAAATACACATTCTGATGCAGCAGTTACACTGTTGTTAATACAAATTCTTGTGTTGTTAATATAAATTTTCATGTTATCGATATATATTTTCACCAATTAAAACAAAAATTTTATGGCAAAGTCCCTGAGAAATATTTAAACGTTATCAAATATCAAAGGTGGTGCTTTAACTGAAATATATCTGCTATTAGCATAATTACATTAAATATCAAATTAAACTCGGTGTTTCAGTCTTAAATTGAAATTACCTCATTATATCTAAAAAAATTCTTCATGCCCTCCAAAATGGAGAATTAGAAATTCATTTAATTCCAGTTGAATCCATTTGGGCTGCAGGGATTATTTAAATGCAGCCCCTCCAAGAAACCTAAAGATGAAATCTCGTAAAAGAAAAAAACCAAGCAGGCAAATTGCAGATTTATATTCCCACAGAGCCAATGGATAAATGGCAGAATTCCACAAAAATGGAGAATATTCCCTGATTTCCTGTATAATCTTTAATGGAAGGTGCAGTGAGCTGACACCACCTTGATTCTGCCTCTATTTTTAACCAAAACTGTGAAAAATGAAAAATCAGCAGCTTGGATTTTTAACTCCCCAGCCATATTTTCATAGCCCAGACAACTCTAATTAAATAAAATATCCAAAGGCAATTCTGCTCTAGAGAAAAAAAAAAAAAATTAGCTGCTTTTCTATTAGAACTGATAAATGTGTGAGTAGGACTGGATATCCAAGAGTCTCCAAGGGAAAAATTTCTTTCTGTTCCTAGTGATAAAAATATTCCAGCCTTTTGGCCAGCAGAGAGAACAAAATATTAGTCACTTTTATTTTTTAAATTGGGTTGGCTTTAAAAAAAAAAACAACCAACAAAACAAGAGCAATTCAACCTCTGGAAGAAGATTTAATGAGGATCCAAGGATTAAACCAGACTGGGACTGTTTTAGGAGAGAAGCAGCAGGAATAAAATAGATAATATTTTAGTATTATATATTTATTATATATTATAATATTTAATATTTTTATATCAATAAAATTTATATTAAAAATGGGATTTACCTGAGATAACTCCCAAAATAGGCGACTATGTTGCAATGTTTGCATTCTTTAACCATATAGATCTCTTGCTGTATCAGTGAGAAGTCATCTCCTGAAAAACAGGAAACAGCCAGGGTTACATCAGGAACTGCTGAACCTTCTGAGAGGTCTGGAGGGATGTAAAGAAATTTGGGAAAACATGCCAAGGGCCTGGATCCCGGCCAAACCCTTCTGAGCCCATCACCCCCAGCTGAATTCCTTGTTCTGTGCTTTTGTGAGGCTGATTTGTGAGAAATATTGTGAGAAATATTCCTTGAAGATCCAGAGAGCAGGGCTGGTCTGAGAGTGATCCATGAGTTCAGAGCGCTCTGGGAAAGCAGCACAGGGATCCAGGGAAGGAATAAATTCAAAATTCACTCTTCAATCTTGATTTTCATCCAGCTGCTCCAAACAGGAGTGAGGATTTTTGGAAGCTTATTCCAGAAAGGCTGGAAATGTGGAGCCCACATTCCACAGGGTGGTTATGAGGAATATTTCATTCCCAAGGGACCTGGATGGAGCTGACTCAGAGCTGCCTCATTGGCACATCCTAAATATCTTTTTTTGGAGGAAAAAAAAGGATCTACTGAAAAGTCCATTATGAGCAGGGTATGTTTCTGCCACTTTAACATAAAATGGTATTTTTTTATAAATTAAAAAAGCCATTATTTCAGAGATGCAATTATATTTGTATTTCTATAGATAATAAATCCCCTGAGAGAACTTCCCCCAGAATCCTGCACTCAAACCCGGCAGCTCTGCTTTCATATTTTCTATATTATGAACTTTATTCATCCTTTGGCATGGAAGCACAAAGGGGAATGGCTTTAAGCTGAAGAAAGGGATATTTAAATGGGATATGAGGATGAAATTCTTCTCTGGGAGGGTTGTGAGGCCCTGGCACTGCGGCTGCCCCTGGATCCCTGGGAGTGTCCAAGACCAGGCTGGACAAGGCTTGGAGAAACCTGGGATGGTGGAAGGTGTCCCTGGGCATGGCAGGATCTGGAATGGGATGAGCTTTAATGTCTCTTGCAACTCAAATTATTCTGGGATGTTTATTTTTGTTTAAAGTTTCCCCAGTAAAACTCCCTCCTATATTAAAGTCAGGGATGTCCAACCCAGAAAACACAAAGTGCTTTATCCTGTTCCCTTTAATTTAGATGATTTTGACAAGTCCAAGAGGACTCAAGCACTGCTGTAAATTGAATTCTTCATGTGTTTATTTAAGTAGCAGCACAGCTAATATTTTTTAATAAGCTCTTTTAAAATAGATGTTTATATTTGCTGAGCTTTGAGGCAGCTTCCCTGAGAACAGTGTCACTGGCAAAAGTACCAGTGTGTTATAAAATAAATTATCACAACCTTTATGTCTCAGTGCCTGCCAGGCTTTTATTTAAGAAAATAACTACAAAATACAAAGGTAAAAGGGAACCCACTCACAAAAATCCACCCCTGACTGATTTAAGTAAATCCTCAAGGGCTTCTTGATGTTGAATTATATGGAGGAACACTTCACTGGGGCAGGAAAACAGTAGTAGAGAAGTTTCAAATGTCAAGAGGCTTTTTATAAACACCAGTAGTATTTTTTTAACCAATAAAAAAGCGAAAAGGCAACACAACTTCCATAAATTTAGCACAAATTTCACACTGGGCTTGGTTTAGGGGTTACCTTGCAGCTACAACTTTGCTTGGATTCACACATCCTGCTTATAAATGATCACTGTGAGTGAAGGATTCCTGGGTTTAGAGAAGTATGGAATGGGTTGGTTGGAAGGGAACTTAAATCCCATCCCATTGCAGCTCCTGCCATGCCCAGGGACACCTTTCCCTATCCCAGGCTGCTCCAAGCCCTCTCCAGCCTGGCTTTGGACACTTCCAGGGATTCAGGGGCAGCCACAAATTCTCTGGACACCCTGTGCCAGGGCCTCACAACCCTCCCAGCCAGGAATTCCTTCCCAAAATCCAACTTAAATCTACCCTCTCCCAGTTTAAAGCCATTCCCCCTTGTTCAAAGTCCTTCTCATTCATTTTTATAAGATTCTTTAATTCGAGTTTAAACCTCGTGGATTGATTCCTCCCATTTCTCCAACAAAACTTCCTCAGGGAAATCGTTGAATTCTCACAGACAACAACTGGAGCATTCTCAAACTACTCAAGTATTTTCAAGAAAGTCAAATCTAAACAATGTTGAAAGCAAAATCTTCCCACCCCACACTGAAAAAATTCCATCTTTCTCCACTCCCCGTTGTCCAGTGCCAAATCCCAGTGGCCTCTTCAAATCAAAGAATCCTTGAAACATCAGCTGCAGCCTTTCAGCACAGCTGAATCTTGACCCATGTGAAAATCATCCCCAAAACAGCAAAACCTTGGAAAAAAAGCTGAAGCTGCACATGGATTGCGCTTCTGAGCGTGGGGCACCAGCCAAGCTGTTCTAGGAACTGTGACTAATGGGGGAAAAATTAAGGGAATGCAGAGATTTGGGCTAGAAAAGGTCTGACAGTGAAAAGATAACAACCTCCATGCATATAAAATATAACAAGGAAGTGGGGAGAAGGGATAATCTGTCTCCAGTTTTGTAATAGGACAATTAGCAATGGGATTAAATTGCTTTAACCTACATTCCCTGTACAGATGAAAAGGTTTTCCTACTGGAGTAATATCAGGGATGGGAATCTGTGAAATTTCCAACAAATGAAATAAAAAAAAAGAAGAAAATGGTCACAAAAACCCACCAGAAATGACTTGGAATGATCCTGGCTGTAGCAGAGGGAAACAGCAAAGATGATCCTGTGGTTTACTATTCATAAATGAAGAATTCATGCAAGAAATGAGGGTTACTTATAGAGAAAGGGGGGAAAAAAAAGGGTTTGGAAGAGAAAGAAGAAAGGGAGCAGATTCAGAAGTAGCAAACTCATGGAAAGAAGTTATCCATGAGAAAAGTTTGGCAAAAATATGGAGGAAATTATTCTGAAAGATGAGACACAGAGATAGGAGAGAAGATGTATAGCTGCTCAAAGATGACAAGAATGAATACAAAACAAACCAATTCAGAATTTCCAGGCAGCTGGAGTATTAATCTTGGCAAGAGATGCTGGAATAGGGCAAAAATTAAATATCCTTGGATAGCAGGGAAAAAACCAGACAGAATTTGTAGAAAATACTTCAATGAGAGAGGAGACAGCAAGATAAAAAGAATTAGACCAAAGGTGACAAAATATCCATACAAAGAGATCTGTTTTAGCTGTCAGGGATTTGATGGTAACAGGGAATTGGGAAAATTGGGTTTTGCCTGCTCACATGTTGGCAGTTTTGGGAAGTGTGGCACACCAGGTAGGAACATCCATCAGGGGAATGCTGCAAGGCCCACGAGCAGGGATTGAGTCACTGCAGCCTCCTCAGTTTTTGTGGAATTTTACCTCTGCAGAGAGGGACACAATGGAATATTCTCCTTGGACAGATTATTCTGCTTGTCCCCAGCTGGCAGGGAGGGGACTGCAGGAAGCCACAGCCCTGTTGTGGGGTGGGATCTGAGCTCATCCCAGAAGCTGAGCAAGGTAAGGGCTGTGGGTTCCTGCTGTCCTGTATCATTTATTCATTATAAATCTGTTTTTAAATGGGAGATCACGGAGGAAACTGGTGGCACATCAAGAGCTGTGAATTATTCTACTTGATGAGCTCATCCCTGTGAGAGGCTGGGAGAGCTGGGAATGTTCCCCTGGAGAGAAGAAGGATCCAGGGAGAGCTCAGAGCCCCTTGCAGGGCCTGAAGGGGCTCCAGGAGAGCTGGAGAGGGACTGGGGACAAGGGATGGAGGGACAGGACCCAGGGAATGGCTCCCAGTGCCAGAGGGCAGGGATGGATGGGAGATTGGGAATTGGGAATTCTTCCTTGTGAGGATGAATTGTGGCTGTCCCTGGATCCCTGGAAGTGCCCAAGGCCAGGCTGGACAGGGCTTGGAGCAGCCTGGGATAGTGGAAGGTGTCCCTGCCATGGCAGGGGTGGAATGGGATGGGATTTAAGGCCCCTTCACACCCAAACCATTCTGTGATTCTATAATTCTATGCAGAGCTGGAATGTAGAGAGATCCTGCCAAGTTTTCCTGAATGCAGAGCAGATGGAGAGCATGGGAAGGCTCTGATGGCTCCAGTGCCTATCACACAGCACTCCTGGGCCTTTGGGCATTCCTGATCCTCATGGTTTTTACTCAACTTTATTCCTGCACATATTTTCACGTGCCCCACTGCTCTGAGTGGTCCCACCCAGCAAGAAGACCCCAGGTCACTTGTCACAACTATTGCTGCGAAGAGCTGTGAATCCAAAAGGTGATTTATTGTGGGAGAAACTCCTCAGTTTTGTTTTAAATTGGTTTATTCTGCATCATTTCAGAGCTGCATCACGGGGCTGGTGCTGTGTGGGAGCAGAGGGAGGGACAGAAGTGATGGCACTCAGAGACATCCCAGTGTCACCAGAGGGTGGGACACAGGCACATTTGAAAAGACCAGACCTTCAAGGTGCAGCACTCCTGTCCACTCCCTCACCCACCACGCTGAATGTGAGAATGGACATGGAGATGTCATCCCAAACCTCTCCAGGCAGCCTGAGCTGGGATTTTTAATACTATAATGAAGATTGAAGATTTTTAATACTATAGGTAACATTACAGATTATAAATATAGATATATATTATTAAATATCATACATAATATATATTATATAGTATAATATATATAATAAATAGTATATTATAAATATATATTTATAATTTATATATTTATAACCTATAAATACAGATTTTTAATACTATAGCTAACATTTGCAATTTAAAAATGAGATGACATCTAACAGCAGGATTGGAGGGACACTTGTAAGGGATGCTGAAGGACAAAAAGCAGGGTCAAACCATTGCAACCCTGGGACCATTCCTCAAACATTTCTTATTTCAGGTTCAGGCTGTGCTGATGAAAGGGCTTTCCCAAAATGCAGAATCCTTCATCCTGTTTTATCCATATCTTCTATATATTTTTTCTATATGCTGTTTTATGCAGACTGCTTTTCACAGGATTCATGGAAACCTGCAGTCTGACAGAAAAAATTTAAATCCTCCAAACTTGAAACTTAAGAAACTTGATTCCAAGCAGCTATTTGGAAACAGTGATGTTTCCACCAGCAGATTTTCCTGCTGGGCATGGAGCTGCCAACTGCTAACCACTGATGGTCTTCATAATCTCTCTGCTGATACAAAACATTTCTGAGGGTGATGTGCTGCCAGGAGCTCCACAGCAAGGAGCACACAAGAGTTTGGAGTGTTCTGGTCCATCACCAGAACAATTTCCCTGTGGATTTTCTCTTCTGCCCTGCCTGGGTCCAGTTTATGAGCAGCAATCTAAACATCTAAGTGATATTGCCCAGAGAAGCTGTGGCTGTCCCAGTCCTGGAGGGTCCAAGGTCAGGTTGGACAGAGCTTTTTAGCAACCTGGGACAGTGGGAAGGTGTCCCTGCCCATGGCAGGACTGGGATGATTTTTAAGGTCCTTTCCAACCCAAATCATTCAGGGATTTTGGGATTCCTCTCTCTTGGCAGTTTCTTTTCCTCCCTCCTTGCCTTACCTACCCACTGCTGTACAGCTCAGTCTTTCATTTTCACTCTCCCTCTTCACTATTGCTATTTTTCTTGATGTATTTTTGCCAAATGATTTGTTCTCCTAATTCACCCCAAGTGTCACACTCTGCATTACTTTCCAAATAAAATGTGTGACTTTCCAGCTCCTTCCCTACTTGTAGCACTTCCTTCCCCCACCACAACCTCTTCTGTCGACTTCCCCATCCCAGAAACTCTGTTTTAAGTGAAAACTTGCACTGCCTGGATCCTGCTCTGGATCCACACATTTCTTAAGAAGAACGGTGGATTATAGATTCATTATAAGGATGCAAAGTAAAATCTGACCCCATTTCAACAAGTTGAATGTAATTAAAATGTTTGGCACTCTGGATTTGAAGTCCATGCTGCCTCAGCTTTGCTCTGTGTGGGTTTGAGCAGCTTTGAGGCTGTGGCAGCACCATGTGGGACATGGAATGGGAAACACAGGCCACATTCCAGGCTTTTGAATGCCTGGAACCTCAGGCACTCGGCCCCAGACACGATCCCAAACCCAACCAGGCTGCACAGCACGAGGCATGGAAGGTTTGTGCCGTAATGAGAAGTTATTTTCATATTTCTTCAACCCCAGGTACTGCCAACAGCAGTTCAAGCCCAGCAGGCTTAGTTTAAATCAGCCTCAGGCTTAGTTTAAATCAGCCTCAGGCTGGTTCTTCTCCACAGCTCATGTCATCCTTAGGGAATTGGTTGTATGGAAAATGAGGCTGCCTTGTCCCAGTCCCTGGAGGTGCTGGGCTGCCAGTGCAGCTCTGCTGTGCTGCTCTCGTGGTCCAGAGGGGCCAGACCCCCTTCTGAGCCCGACTCAGCCCCGTGGCCGTGCTCCTGTGTGCAAAATCTCCTTCCTGAGCTGGCTGAAGCACGGGATTCAACACACACCTCATGAAGCAGACCTGGCTCGGAATGCACCGAGCACAGCTCCTCACACCTCTGGATGACTCTGCCTCCTCTGTGTCCAGTTGAAGATCCAACTTGAAATAGGTAACTGGCTATTTCTGGGATTTCAAATGGAAAATGCAATCATTGGACCAAAAAAACCCAACCAAACCCAGCGGTGAGATTCTTCTGTAACCTCGCAGAAGGTGCTGAATGTGACAGAGGGCATTATTTATCCTGACAGCAGTATTTAAAACAGACATTAGCATATTTAAAAATATTTTTTATGATATCCTTTCTCTCAGGGAGAAAGTTCCATGGCTGCAAAATCCACTGGCAAATAATTCCCTCTTTGTATTGAGTCCCCTCTCAATTCATCTGCTAAACCCATAGAAGGAAGAGGCTTTAGTGTTTCAGACAGTTTTGGCTGCTATGCTGCTGAGTACAGTTGGATTAGTTTCTGAAATAGAATTGGCTCCCAAATTATCTGAAGCATTTGTACTCAGGGAATGCTGGGAAATGTCATTAGCGTGCCATAATACTTTTGCCTAATGCTCTCCAAAGTCTATGCCAAAAAAATTAAAAAAAAAAATAAATAAAAAAAAGGGAAAAACATTATTTTGACTCCAAGTGGTGACTGTGGGAGCAGACCTAGAGAACTGCCCCAAATTCAAATAAATTAATGACAGCAACCTTCGAAGCTGAGTTTGTTTTCTTTGTCTGGAGAGGAGACAAAGGTAAGAGCTGATGAAATAAAATACAGATCCATGCTGGGATCTGTTTCCAGCTGGAGTCTCTTTGGGTACTCGCTCCCTACCTGCAGGAGATGAGGGAGGAACAGGAATAAACCAGGATTCCCCCCTGCCATGACAGGAATATCCTGAATCTCCTCAAATCCTGCCATTTTACTGAGTGCAGTTCCTTCAGCTTTCATTCAACACATTCCTCACCTCCTCTGGACCATTCTCTGCTTCAGAGTCTTTTGCTCCCAATTCCCATGTCTGTGGATTAATCAAGTGTTGAGTTTGGAGCTCTTATTTTTCCATCAGCTAATTAATTGTCATCGATGAGACACATCCTCCTCCTCCTCCTCCTCTCCAGAAGATGAAAGGAGGAGGAGGCTCCTCATCTTCTGGAGCCAATTTCTCCACTGACTAACTTAGGGAATTTATTATTAATTTTATTCCAGCTGTGCCCTACTGTGTGAGAGGAACTTGTGCTGGTGTCTGGAGGGGCTGCCCTTCCCAGGAAATCACCACAGGTAATTCCAACAGCTCCTGACCTGGTCCAGGAATTGATAGTGCCCTGCAATTTACAGTCTTCAAAAACCACTTAAAACCCTTAAAATTAGTCAGAAAATTCAAGTGTGCAGCAGCCAATTATTAATTTCTTTAAGCATCTGGAGTATTTTGAACATGAGAACTAAAAAGGAATAATAAATAAGTAAATAAATGCTATGAATCCTCCTTCAAAACCAAACACCCAGCAAGATCCCTGCCAGGAGGCTGTGGGTGTACATGCAATGGATGGAGATCAGGTTGGCAACGTTTAAAAGAAGATGGATTAAAAAAACAAAACAAAACAAACTAGAAGAAATCACTTCCCTGTGGTGATCAGACCAAAATAATTAAACAGAAGACATGGTCATCAGTGCTAATTAAAACTGGGGCCAGAGTCTTGCATTTATCACTGTAGTGCTTAAAGCAGCACCCAGGAAAGGCAGAATCCTGCTCCTCCCTCAGTTCCATCCACAGAGGATTCGGCCTCTGCTTCACTTCAGCTTCCAAAACAGTTCTTCAAATGCAGAATAACACCAGGTACACTTCATTTGGATTAGCTGACAGAGGAAGTTTCTCACCTAGGTAGCAGTAGGTTATTACTGTCCTTTTTCTGTCCCTAAAGCATTGCTCTGCCTCGCCACAGCCCTGCTGGGGAGAGTGGTTTGCTCTGCACAGCCCCACTGCCCCAAACTCTGACCACAGCAGCATTTCAGGGTTTGTGGGATTCCCACTGCCTAATTAACCTTATCACTGCAGTCCACCTAATAAACCCAGGCCTGCTCTGCCAAGGGCGCTGAGCAGTCACAGTCACACAAAGGCAGTGGTTCTCCCCTGAGTCTCCCCTGCTTTTTCTACCTTCAGCCTTTAAACACATTTCTTTTTCTGCACAGAACCAACCAGAAAAAAAAATGAACTCTCCCCTCAGGCCCTTCAGCCTTGGATGGTTTTTAAGTTCTCTCCCAGCTCAAATCACTCTGGGATTCTGTGACCCTTCCAGCATAAACCATTCTAGGATTCTATGGTTTCCACCCAGGACACAATTTCAGATTTCAGCTGTCTGTACAGATTAAACTTCAGCTCAGCAAATCTCCTGGGCATCAAGAGAGATCCCCTGGGTCTCCTGCTTTTAGGAGTGGCAGAAACTCCACGGGGAAGTGACAGTAGGAGCCATCCTCCTCCCTGAGCACAGCTTAAAGATGACACATCCAAAAACAGGGCTCTGGTTTTCCCAGTGCACCTCTGGTGGGAGTTAGGATCACTGCCTGATCCCTTCCCCCTTTCAATTCCCACAGCCCACCAGCTCCTCACTGCCTCAGAGCTCACAATTTACCATCTGTCCCTAATCTTCTCTTTGTTCTAACAACACGTTGTAATTGCAACATCTCTTTATGCAACAATTGATCAGGCAGATAAGAACAAACAAGGAAATAGTGAGCATGACACAGCCAAGAGCAGTGGTACATCCTGCAGGGCTTCCTGTCATCTAACCACTGAAACTATAAAAAAAAAACAACCCCAAACACTTCTTTTGTCTAGGACTTCACAGTGGGTGAAAATAAACACATGGAAAAAATGAAAATGCGATTCAAAAATACAGGAAAGAATGTCAAACTTACCAGGCTCTAACTTGATTATTTTTACAGCAGCCAGTTCTCCTGTATGAAGATTTCTAGCCTGAAATGAGAGAGTTAAGATATATTTAATCATCATTCAAAGGCACTTCACAGTCTTACAGGTTGTACAAAAATATGATGTTGTCTGATACAAGTATAATGCAAAGCTGAGACCAACGTGGGTGAGGATAATCTGGATTTGGAATTAGAACAGCAACAGCCAGGTTGGAATTGTGAAGTGCTCCTGGCAGTTCCTTTCCAGACTTTAAAACATCTACCAGCCAATTACAGAACCACTGAGATTGGAAAAGCCCTCCAAGGTCATCCAACGTGTGACTGTCACCACCTTGTCACCCAGCCCAGAGCACTGAGAGCCACATCCAGAAATTCCCCGGACACCTCCAGGGATGGAGATTCCAAATCTCCCTGGGCAGCTCTTTTCAATGCCTGACCACTCTTTCGAGGAAGAAATTCCTCCTCATGTCTGACCTGAACTTGGAAATGAGAGTTCTCATCTCTCAAACACCGTTTTTAAGGGAAGTTTCTGGCACTCAAGGATGCACCAGGGGTTCACCCATCTCATGGTGCTAAAGCCCAGCAAAAGTGGAACTGAGAGGGCAGGAGAGGCACTGCAGAGACACCAGGGATGAGTCACAGCAACAACTTCACCCTGCCAACTCCTTCCTTGATCCCCACAATCTTCCTCCTCCTCTTCCTCCTCCTCCTCCTCCTCAGAAGAAGCAGCAGCTCCAATTAAGAATTTACAGAACTGTCCTCTCTGGATATGCTCCAAATTTCAGCTGAGAATTCAGTGCTGGAAGAAAACGTTACAGGAACCTCAGATATAGAAAGTTTTAAGAGAGGATTTCAGGAACACTTTCTAGTAACTAAATCATTCAGGCACCATCAGTACAACTAAACTATTATTCAGGCACACAACCTGATTTAATTAGGCACTGTGGCTGAACATCCAAGAGTAACAGGAGTTTAATTCCAATTGTTTCATTCTTACCCTAAAAAATATGCAGAGTTTTCCGAACAGATGAAATCTGGTGAAGAAGTGGATTAGAGAAAATGGAGGGAAAAGTGGGTTAAGTTAAATCAATTTGGATTTAAGATGAGGATGTAAAGGAAATTTGACCCTGTGAAGGGAGTCATTATAGAAAGCTCTTCTCTTGTGCATGAACAAGAAATCTTAAAAAGAGAAAAATCAAGAGTTTGAAGGATTAACCCCTCAGTTTTATCAACACTTAGTCAAGCTTCAAAATAGGGAAAGGCTTTCCAGGCAGGAAAAAAACCAAACCAAACTGAACCACACCAAACCCAACCCAATGATTGGCCTTTCAAAGTCCTGCAGTGCTAAGACATGAGATGGGTGCCCAAATGCAGGCCAAGGACTCAAATATGACTCAACTTGATCTCAAAGAGAACCTGAACAACTCTACAAAGGACCCAAACATCTGCTGACAAAATCAGAGTCATCTGCAAACCACAAAAAAAAACCCATTCACCACTTCTGAAATCACCTTCTCACACAGGTGCTTTTAAACCACAGCAAAATCCTTGGTGTCCTTCAAAATATAGAAGGAGCAGGTGGATTCCAGTGGGATGAAGGATTGGGATTGCTCTGGTCCTGTTACACCAGTGTGAAACAGCAGGGAACATTTGCCTCAGTGAATCCAGGGATGCTCCACTATCCACACTTTTATCCAGGAACAGAGATAAAGTCGCCTGCACCGTTTCCAGCTTCACTTCTGGAGCATGAAAAGGATCGTATTCCTCACAAACATTCCTTTTCCACACAAGCAGTAACTGCCACTGTCATGCTGAAGCCTGAAGGAATGGATGGAGTCTGCCAAAGGTCTGCTTGGCTGGGATCTGAAGGTTCAGGCTGGGGATCACTGCAGTTCCTGGCTCTCAGCTCTCACACACGACACAACTCCACTAAATCGTGTCCTGCTGCTTTCCAACAGCCCCATTAAGCTCATATATAATCTATAGCTTGGACAGGGACTATTTTGGGTTTCAACCATCAAACTTTGCCTGCTGGAACACTACAAATTCCCCGCTGGGTTGATATTTATGACCTAAACTTATCAAGTTGTCTGAGCCACTGTGTTTTTTGGTCCCACAGCTTTCATCTTCCACCAGACACATTCTTGAGCTGATGACACCAAGACCACACGTGATCATTAACTCCTGTCATGCCAGAACCGAAGGCAAAATCCCAAGTATTCCCTGGTCCTCCTTGTGTGGATCTCACAAATAAGGAATGGTTTTAGATCTCCAGTCTAGACATTGGCATGGCGAGCACGCAGCGAATCACCCGAAATGTTTCCCAAGAGACGTCGCAAATGTCACCGGAGGCTTTTGTTCCCTCCTCTTGGCTTGCAGCAGCTCTGCACAGGTACACTCAGCTCCACCTTCCCCTCTCCCACCTGTCAGCTGAACACTCCATCAATAATGAATTACTGCTCTCATTAAAAATGCAACAAGGCGAGGGCTAAAAACTGGTTCTCCGTGTACACGCCTAGATGTGAAAACCGTCAGCTCAGGATTCCTCAGCTCACTTTGGGATGTGCTAGTTAAATAAATCCTCATTTCCCACGAGTCACTGCAGTTTGCATCATTCTCATTTCTTTAAAAAAGAATTCTGCAGTTACCAAGGGAGTCACAGATGGGAAGGCACAGCATCAACGCCACCAACTTTGTGAATCAAACCTGAAATCTGACTGGAAATGATGTTTGACAAAATTGTAAGTCCCTAATGTGAAAAATTAATGATCTCAGTCTGTCTTATTCATGTATTTCTGCACTGCAGAGGGGGAACTACAGGCTAAGAAATTACATGTTATTTATGTTTTCTGAGCCCAACAGCAAAATACCTGCCTCCTCCTCATCCCTTGAAATTTCCTCTGTATTTCAAGTCTCAACTTAAAATTAGCTGAAACCAGCCAGAGGCCAGGGGAAGCTGTTACTTCATGCCACGTAATCCAGACCTGTTCAGTATCTTGTGAGCTATTACTGACAAAGAAAATAATCATTTATATGCATTTATCCCATAAAGATGACATATATATATAAAATAAACCTTGATAATATCTTTTGAATTCTAATATTTCACTTTTAAGGGAGATAAAATCAGTTAGATGTCTTATTGTCCTTAATTCTTCTGGCCTTGATCCCTTCAATATATAGGAAAGTCTCCTAAGAATTTATTTGATGCTAAAAGCTGACAAACTCAATGTTGGTGTCCACATCTCCATCAGCAACATTGCCCAGTTCCACGTGACAGAAGTAGATCCCAAATTCCCAAGACATTTGCTGTAAGACTTTCTCCAAGAGGAAGACAGGGCTTCTGCCCTTTATTAGTATTGATCACAATTTTATTTTGTGAGATTCAAACCTGAAGATCACTTTCCTTATAGAATGAAAACTAAAACTATGGGATTTTTGGCAGAAGGATTGCAAAGCTCCAACACGAGCCATCAAGAATGAACAAGAATGTATCTGAATGAGGTGAACCACAGCCAAATTTTATTTTGCTCAATGTCATTTACAGAGCTCATTTAATGAGAAAGAAGAGCTTGGCAGCAGCCTTTTGGTCACCTCTTCAGCTGTCCCACAGCCTGACAGAGGATGAGTGACAGCATCCCACCGAGCACAACTCTTCCAGAATATTTTAGCAGTTGAATACTAACACTGCAGAACATCACATGGAATCTGTGTTCAAAATAAATCAAAACAAAACACAAAGTACACACACAAATACTCCTTTATTTTTATTTAATTTTTTTTTTGATATCCCATTGCGTTGCTGTAGTGACCGAGCACATCCCACCCCACTGATGTGACAGCACTGTTAGTAGGACTATTTTAGGGAGTTGGGAGAGTTTTGTAGTATTACACATAAAAAAATCATTGGGTTTTCCCACTGAGACTTGACTTTCTTCCCAAACAGCTGCTGTGGGACAATGGAACCCGAGGTGAGACCCGTGGCAATCCCCGTGTGCGACGCTTCCCACCGCACACCCTGACACCACACCTGAGAAAACACGCTCTGGGGAGGACATTTTCTGTAGCCAACGACCAGAAATAACACAGAGAACTGGTTTCAGAACCAGTTATGCACTCTGCACTTGTGTTTTATTGGTTTTCAAGAGTGCAAGCCAAAAAATTCCAGCCCAGGGGGTCCACAGGGCTGAGCCACGTGAGACAGTCAAAAATAGGGGAATCTTGGACGTTGGAATGTGTGCTCAGTGTCCTCCTCCAGCCACTTTCTCCTAACCACTGAGGAAGAGAAAGGGAAGATTCATGCAGCAATATCCCTCTCACAGGCTCCAAATTAGTATTTTCAATTTCCATGGTGAAATCCTCTCCTCTCCCCAACGTCACCATCTCATCTCCAGCCTTGGATCAACAGCCCCATTCAGCAGAGGAGCTGTTTGTTGGAGCGTGTCTTCGTTTAATCGAATCATAATTGCAGCTCCTGTGGCAGCTCTCCCCACTTTATTCACCCCTTGCCAAGCTTCCCTCAGCATTTTCCACGATGTTCTGCTTGTCCCCAGTCACTGAATATCCCTTCAAAAGGTACCTGACCTCCTGCCCTGTGAGTGAAACAGAAGCTCCTCTGCTTTCTGACCTCTTACACTTTATAATTCTTAACCTGCTCTGTGTGGAAATTCCCTTTGTGCTGAGTTTTTCTTTCCATATCTCACAGCATCATCAAACAGATCCTTGAATTCACCTTCCTACATCTCTGAATTCACAATTCTACCACTGTCAAGAGCTCTCACCCAGCTGAAGGGACCCAAAGAAATGTCTCTCATTTTATGGGCTGCCTTAAAACCATGAAAACAGGGAATTCTTGGTGGATGGTGATTTGCTGGACTCTAACCCAATCTGAATTATGTCCTAATGCAAAAATTTAAACATTCCTAGAGTTTATTACAATTAACTACACAATTCTGCTTACACTTGTGATTTACATAAATCTGACAAATTTTAAAAATGCTTTGTAACTGAAGCTGGAAAAAACAATTATCAGCCAACATACCCTTAATGACTGGAAAGGAGGTGTTTGTTCTTCTCAAACACAATCTCTTTACCAGGTCAGTTTACCTTGAGCTTGAAGTTGGAGCTTGAAGTTGCCATCCTGCACAAGAGGACACCGCAGCTTTTTGCAGCGCTGTACATTAAAAAAGTACTGTTGTAAAAGAAACCAAACTCTCTGAAAGCTCTAAAATGAACCATCCTTGAAAATCTGCAGGTTAACCCAAGCAGAGAGGTCAGAGCCAAGCCAGATCTGCTCAGAGCAGATCCAAACCTCGGTGTCAGGATGGTGTCAAGGGGAAGGATTCCTTGCCCTGGCTCCAGCCAAAACCAGCAGTTCCCACTGCTGCTCCCCAGTTTTGGAGTGAGTAGAGTGTGTTGGTTCCTCTCCCAAGACCAGCACACCCCAAAAGTACCCTCAGGAGACTCCTAGGAATGGCATTCAATCCATGAATTCTTCCCTAAATAGTGCCTGTACCAAACCCACACAGCTGCAGTTCTTGGTTTGGGGGTTTAACCCCTTTTATACAATACAAAATAAGCAAAATCAAGCCAAAATTCCCCATAGCTCCATCCCAAGAAAACCTAAGGAGAGTGAGACTGGATAAGTCCCTTGTGCTTGGTGCTGAGAGTGTCTCTGTGAAAGATGCTGAACGTATTCTTTCACCTCTGAAGGTCTGTGAATGGATTAAAAATGTAAAAGGAACAAAGGAGGAAAGCTTAGAAAACCCCAAAATTGGACAGCTCTGGCAAATGTTAATGCAAATCTTACTGGACATGCTGATTTCTGCCAGACAGAAACAACTGTCATAGAATCAAAAATCCCACAGTGGTTTGAGTTGGAAGAGACCTTAAAGATTGTTCAGTTCACCCCAGCCATGGCAGGGATACCTTCCACTATCCCAGGCTGCTCCAAGCCCTGTCCAGCCTGGCCTTGGACACATCCAGGGATCCAGGGACAGCCACAGCTTCTCTGGGAATTCTATTCCAGAGCCTCCCAGCCAGGAATTCCTTCCCAATCTCCCATCCAATCCTGCCCTCTGGCAGTGGGAGCCATTCCCTGTGTCCTGTCCCTCCAAGCCCTTGCTCAAAGTCTCTCCATCTTTTTTTTGTTTGTTCCTTCAGGTCCTGAAAGACCACAATAAATTCACCCCAGTGTTTCTGTTCTCTAGGCTGAACAACCCCAAATCCCTCAGCTTTTCCTCACAGAGTGATGCTCCAGCTGTCCCTCCCCATGGGGACACTCCACTCCCCTCTGCAGGTGTGGAGTGTCCCCATGGAGGTGTCCTCCTCCTCACTCCTGGGGCAGATGTCTGGCCGCTCTTTGCTGCTGGAACAAAACACCTGAACACCATTCCTAAGTTTTGTTTGTCTTTTAGGAAGCAGAAAGATCCAGAGGCAATTCTTCTCCCTGTAATCTTCCATCTCCAGGAGATGGAGAGTGGTACCAGACTCCTTTAGAGTGGAAAGCACAGAGGCTTTCAGAAACCATTTGCCAAACAGAAACTTTATAGATTCAAGACACTAAAAGAGAATGGGCTCTTACAACCAGCAGTGCCTGATTTTTGGGATAAACCCAACATGAAGATTTCCATGCTCGTTTTTACTGATTTACTCTGTAGTTGCAACAGAGCCATCGCTTTGGATCTCTGAGCTGAATATTGTACAAGGACAAATATTGATTTTGTGGGTGCTCTCCAGATGGATACTGCCAGTCCTCATCCTTCAGAACATGCAGCAGCACGAGGCTGGCTGAAAAATTCCCAGCTGTCACTCCCTATTTCCACATTTACAGCTTCCCCTGTTGAAAGGACAGAGCCCAGAATATGCAGAAGGCCCAGGATTTAAATAAATTGTGCATTAAAACCTAAATCCCAGACCCACCACCGGCACTCCTGACCACAGCTATAATGCAAATGAAGCTTAAATGTATTTATTTTGCAGAAATTTAGATAGTTTATCTCTGGCAGGGAAAATTGGGAGGAGGAGAACCTACCTCTCACTCAAACACTTTCTTACTCAATGCTAATTAACTCAAGCAATAAGGGATTAACAGCTCATTAATGATGTGAGGCCAACTCCCTTTATTCTCCAGAAACCCACACTGAGGATTTGTATAAGCAGAGGGGTTTTGCAGGTCTCAGTAGCCACTAAAACCATTTAATTCTCATCCATGGTGATAATTATTGAAGGACAAAGGCCTGGGCCAATAAAGATAACAATAATAAAGCAAAGATCAATGCACAACTTAACATTTATTTTGAAGGAAAAAAAACAAAAACAAAACCAAAAATAAATCAGCTGTGTGTTTCCAAGCAGAGGTTGGTTATTCTCCTATGAAATTTTCTTGGCAGAGAATCCTTTGCAAAATATTTGGCATCATCCTTCTAAAACTAAAAAGCTAAAGCTAGAAACAGACCCTGACCACAAAAATACTATTTAGCAACTAATGCAGCACAAAGGATACAAATACCACATGAGAAAAAAATTAATTTAAAAAGGTCCCAGTTTTGACTCAGCTGGAGAAAAAAAAACAAACCAGAAAAAAAACCTTTTCAAGTCACAACTGTGTGCATTACAGTGGTTTGAAAAGCTACTAGAAATAACTCATTTTTCCTGGGGAATAATAAACATTTTTGAACATAAAATCATGAAAATCAAAGAATGCCCATGGAGCTGCTGATATACTTAAAAATGAACAGATGCCCAACAGCTTTACAGGCCAGGGTATAAAATAGGGAAGAGAAAGGAGAAAAAAAAAAGCAAATATACCTTCTAATACATTAAACTACAAAGCAAGATGGATTTTAAAAGGATTTATTCACTAGAAGATAGGGAGAATAAATGTAAACCAATTTTATTGTATTCTTATGTTGAATGCATAGACCATGACAGCAAAGAAACCTCTCACAGTATTATGGAATACAAACCCAAGTAACATTAAATAATTATACATTTCATCAGCTGCAGGGGAATTTATTTATTCCTTAGAGATGAAAGAACTAAGAGATGTGACAACCAAAATATTTGAAAGGAAATATCTATTTGCCTCCTTTTCACTGACCAAAAAAAAAACCCACACAAAAAAACCCAACCAAAACAAACAAACAAAAAAGAAACACACACAATAAAATAAATCTGGCTTTCCAGGCGGGGAGAAAATGAATTTCTGAAGACAAGTTGCATTTCTGTAATTAAAAACTAAAGAATTTAAGACCATCATTTACTTCTTTACCAAAGAAAAAGGTATTTTTACTGCTTTGTAAATATGAGCTATCACACAGTGAGATGTGACTCCTCACAAAGGCAAAACTCAGGAGCCTCCACTGGCATTTTAAAGGGAAAAAAAATGGAATTTTGAGATTGCAAGTGTTATATCAAGCCCTCCAAACCAAAGATAAAAATCTCCTGTTCCTTATCATAATTTATCTGATAAAATCTATTCAGGTGGAAAATACAGATTTAAGTAGAAAAATCTACCTCCAACAAAGCTGTTCAGAAATCACCTCCTTAAAATCTCAGTTCCTCAGAGATGAACTCACAAAATTAAGAGGAACAAGCCATAAATTTGCCTTGATGAAGAAAACAGGTCAGTGTTTTGATCTTTATCGTTAAATAAACCAGTGACCAGAACAGAATTAATAAAGAAGTTGTGTAATTGAAAAAGTTAAAGGAAAATTAGCTAAAAATAGGAGCTAGAAGATTCTTTTTCTGTTCTATAATTAAGCTTTGGTTTGCATCTGGACTGTATCAATTGTCACCTTCTTGGGGTGGGAGATGGGTAAGATTTGATGCTTCTTTATGATACTGGGACAGCTGTTTCTACTAAAATAAACCCCAGCATTTATTTACAGTCTTCATTTTATAATGATGAAATAGTGATCAGCAGTATCTCTAATTCAGGAGAAAACTCAAAATCAGAACCTGGAATTCTGTTGGGATAAACAGAAATGACATTTTAGTAGGGTTTTTTTTTTAGTGAGGAAAAATTGAAGTTCTAAATGTGCTGGTACATGAGAAAGGTTACAGATAAAATATGTTTTGCACTTCTGCTGATGAAGTAAAGAGGAAATATGCTGCCACTTCATTACAGATGATAACTGAAAATCGTGCGAGTTATCTCATCCTCTCATGTTTTATTTTTAGCCAGAACAGAGAAGAAAAAAAACTGGTCTGGCTTTTTTATTATTATTGTTTTCTTAATTTTAACCTATTAACTTGTGTAAATGATGTCACCTGAAAACAAGACTCTTTTTCAAGATGTCACATGAAAATAAGAATTTTGTTTCTACAATTTCATCTACAGTGATCGAGCACCAGTTTCACTTCAGTCACCTGATTTCAAGCATTTGGCCAGTGACTTCCTCACTTTACTTTGAAAAATGAACCAAAACTGTGCTGCTCAAGTAATATGTGTAATTACATAATTAGGATATTCTGGTAAATTGGGCCTGATGATTTAAGTGGAATTTTAAAAGAAATATTTTTAAACTTTAACGCGCTGATTTTCCATCTTGCCTCATATATAGGTTTTACTTTCTTTAGTGTGTTTCTCTAGGGTTTGAAATTCACATTTGTTGGATCCCTGGGGAGCCCCCAAGGCCCATCCCTCCATCCCACTGCTCCCATCTCCAAGGAATGCAATCCTCTCCCTGCAGCAGCTGCGTGCATTTTCCATGGACCAGCCTTCCCGAGCCAGACACCACGAAGGAATGTGCTCCAGAGAGCCAGAGGAAATCGTGGTAGAGACTCTGCACAGCCTGGCTGCTTCCCTGCTCCCAAAATTCTCCCTCAGCTCTGCTGGAGGAAGCACAACAAAGCACATGGGGAAAGTTACTTAAAAAGTCATGGAATGGTTTGGGTTGGAACAACACCTCCTTCCACCCCTGTGCTGGGAGCAGGGACACTTCCACTACAGGGTTGCTCCAAGCTCCATCCAACCTGGCTTTGAGCAGTTCCAGGGATGGGGAATTTCACAGAATGCTTTCATGGAGCAAAGCCACAGTCTGTCCTCCTCCTCCTCCTCCTCCATCCCTCCTGGAGCCAGCACAGTCAGGCTGTACTCGAGACATCCCACTGCAGGATTTACACAAGCCTCAACACCCACGGAATGAGAAAAAGGAAAAATCCATATTCCTGTGTCCTGCACAGGCGGTTGTTTGAAGGATCATGAAACCAAAAATCGAGATCTCCTTATCCATCCTCAGAAATCCCTTTGTCCTGTTTGACACTGTGAGCCAAATTTAAAAACGAGACTCTCAGGACAGGAACTGTCTGGCAAAGTTTAGAAGGCTCTGTGTTAATCCAGAAGTTATTCCTACCTCTTCATAATTAACCAAGAAGCAGAGGATTGTTTTAAGTTTAATCACACACATGCCTGAGAAAACAAAATGGTTTTATCAGAAACTGCTCATCCTGGGGACTGTCTGGGGTCTGGGCTGTCAATATTTACAAGGAACACATCAAATACTCTCCCTTTTATTCACTGTAGACCAAATGCTTCAAAATTTCAGCTGCTGTTGTTTCCCAACCCCTCATAAATAAAACATAAATACCTGAAGCTGTTCCATCACTGAGAGCAATGAGCACCCATCAGGCACTGCTTCCTGCCAAATTTTAATTCTTTTAGTTTTAAATTAAATTTAATTCTTTAGTTTTAGCAAAAGAAAATACATCCATAAAAGATGGTATGGCCCCACCTTTATTCTTTTTACCTACCATGTTTACATTTCTGTGCCTGTACAAGAGATTTTACCAGTTATCTTCCCTTGGGATTAATGACTAAATCCCCCAAATATCTTTGGGAGCCTGATGTTTATAACTCAACTCTGATCTTGCGTGTCTGTACGTTAAACAGCAAGTTAAGGCAAACAGAATTCAATTCTTTATTGCTTCAACAGCAAGGATCAGCAAAGAATCACACACAGAGCTGAGAACAGGACAAAAATACAGATTTTTGAGGTGGACCATTCCATTAAATGTAAAAAGTTATGCCTTTAATGCTGCACAAGACAAACCTACTCAAAAAAATCCCCCATTAGGAATGATTTCTTATCAACAAGACAACAGAATCCCCCTGCAATAACTTCTTCACTTGGGGAAAAAAAAAGCTCTTGTCTTCCTGGAATGTCTCAAAATTCACATTTCAAACACGCTGCAAATCCAGCTCTTTCACACTGAGCTGAAAATATGGTTCATTCAGCTTTCTTTTTTCAGACATTCTTTCTCCAGCCAAATCTTCCTCATCTCTATGAAAACATGAACCTCCTAGACACTATATTCATACAGAAGACACAAAAATACACTTGGGGGAGGAGTAATTCCAACATGCCAAGATATTAAATCTGGAATTAAAGTTGCCATTTTGAAGGATCAGTAAATGCAGCAGTTTTGGACACCAGGACTGGGGTGTTCTGAGGGTATCCATGATTTGTATAATCTTTTTACTATCTTTAGGGGAATAGAAGTAAGTGGAAACAGGATAAGGGATTAGGGAAAAGTACTGGAAAAGGACAATCCTGGAAGGAATTCTGTTGCTCACCCTCCCACGTGCTCTTTCACTCAAGAGCTTCAAGGATGTGGTCAAGCTGCAGCTTCTCCTCACGGTGTTTTCCATCCCTCATGGAAAAAGGTAAGCTTTGGCTGAGGAGGATCCTGCTGAAAATATCCAATGTGCTGGATGAAATGAATCACTCCAACACTTGGGTGAAAGAATTTAGAAAGCTGAAGAGCAGAAATGAAATCTCTCTGTGCCAAACTCACAAATTTTTGTCCTTCTAGGAAGGAAGGGTTTATCCATTTTTATCCTCCATTTTTCCATTGGAAATCCAGAATGGATTTGGGACTAGCATAAATCCCCAAATCCAAGGTGGCTGTGTCCACTAAAGCGTGCTGAGTGCTCTTACTACTAGAAATGCTTCAGAAACTGGGAAAGAACTCTTCTAGCTTCTTTGGAAAATTTAAAATGTGAAAACCTAATGAAATGGCAAAGTGTGAGAAAGTCACAGGACCCCAGAATGGTTTGGGATGGAAGAGAATTTAACAATCAACTCATTCCACCTCCTGCCATGTGCAGGGACACCTTCCACTTGCTCCAAGCCCCGTCCAACCTGGCCTTGGACACTTCCAGGGATCCAGGGGCAGCCACAGCTTCTCTGGGCACCCTGTGCCACGGCCTCCCCACCCTCTCAGCTAAGATTTTAATCCTAATATCCCATCTAACCCTGCCCTCTGTCAGTGTGAAGCCATTCCCTTTTATCTTATCACTCCACATCCTTGTGAAAAGCCTTGGCAATCTCCACCACAAGGCACGGAGATTGCCTTGAGCTGAAGAACAACTTCATGAATATGGAGATGTCCCCCAAAATCACCTTGGGCTGATGCTGCCTCTCCTCTTCACTCCCAGCTGCAGGCAAGCAGCAGGTGCCAAACACAGCTAAAGGTAGCAGGGAAGGTTGTTTTTCCAGCTGGAATGAGGACGGACAGCTGCTGGTGTCAGCGGAACGCGCTGCCAAACTCCGTCACGGCCTTGCTGACAGGAAGAGCTGCTCCCTCTGACAGGGAAGATCTGTGAGCTTCTACCACACACCTCTCTGACAGAACTGGGGCTCAGCCACTCATCCCAGAAATCCTGGGTTCCTTCCAGGCTATCCAAATGTTGGCAGTGAAAATGATCGCTGCATCTTCTGGAGACGGAGAGGAAGGAGATCCTGGCAGGCAAATGTTCTGATCTTTGATCTGTTCTTCCCTCTCAGGTCTCTGCTGTTGGGGGATGAGTGGTGTGTGACCTGCACTGTTTGCTTCCTCTTAATGGATATCTCACATTGAGAAGAAATTAGATTATTTTTAAGATTTTGGAGAGTGTCTGCTCCTCAAAGTAAGAGACAGGGAGAAATAACCAGGTGAAACACTACCTCCACCACATAACTTTCCATTAACAGAGAACACAGAATTCCAGAATGGTTTGGATTGGAAGAAACATTAAAGCTCATCCAGGTCCATCCCTGCCATGGAGAGGGACACCCTCCACTATCCTAGGATGCTCCAACCTGGACTTGGACACTTCCAGGGATCCAGGGGCAGCCACAGCTTCTCTGGACACCCTCATCAGCCTCACAGCCAGGAATTCCTTCTGCATATCCAACCTTAATTTCCCTCCTTTCACTTTGAACCCATTACTCCTTGTCCTGCCACTACAGTTCTTGCTAAACAGAAACATGAGTGACAGGATTTAATATTTAAAGCCAAACAGCTTGGAACATCCCACATCGAAGACCAAATGCTTAATAAGAATAACTATTACAAATATTTCAAATGGAAACCCAAAGATTTCACCTTCCACTGCTGAATATCCTCACAGAGGGTGTCAACAAACCACAGAGCACCTCAGCTCTCAAAACAGAAATCCTACTGACTGCATCCTAAAGGAAAAGCGTGCCATTCCCCAGAAGAGGAACTCCACAGCAATAAGAAAAAACTCAAGAGCACTGGTTTGATGTCATTCCAAACACCATTCCTACGGAAAAAAAGAACACACAGAGTTCAGGCATAGCTACAGCAAACACTCCTGACCAGAGGGCTTTGATGTGTAGAGAAAGAGTGGAATCCCCCATATGACAGATGTTTTATGGTCATTTATATATGGAAGTAACGTATATTCAGCAGGGACAGAAGTGCTGAGTCAGGGATGGCCAAATCCAATTGGTCTGCAGCTGCCAAAACATGTTTGTATTAAGTTAGGAATATGTGATTAAAAGCTGTCACAGCCATAACTGTTCTCTGGTATCAAAAAAAAAAAAAAAAAGCCTTAATACTCTGTTCTTAACTTGTTGACTTAAGCAGTAAAACACTTCAACTGATAAATTTTCATTATCTGAGAGATTAGAATGGCATTGAGAATTATTTTTTAAACATTAAATCCAGGTTCTCAACAGCCTTTGGCTGCACTGGGAATTAGAATCCAGAGCTCTGAGATCAAGGCAGTGACCACACAAGCAGGGTTGAAGCCTGATTCAAACTGGACAGAATCACACTTTTATGGCAACCTTTAAAAAAAGAAAACACAAAGAAAGTAAAATAAATCTCTGTTTGTTTTAAATTGCATTTGAGCAAAGAGTCTGTTTGTGCCACAATCCAATTTTATTGCTCACTATTTTCCAGCAGGAATCAGTAGCAAAACACTGCAGGTTTCTTCTAAGCTGATGCCTTCATTTGGTGCAGGAGATTAAAAAATAATGAAAATAATCTCAAGAGAAGAGAGACCAAGCAGGTGACTCCATAAAGAATGAAATTTTCATGATATTCAATAAAAAAGCGCCTCTTGTTTACAGGCAGTTTCTACCATGAATTTGCTGCATTTCTTGTCCCTTGTGCTTACTTTTCAAGAAAGCCACTGTGGCCCTGCTCACAATCCTGCTTGGAAAAGCCCAAACAAGCCAGCTTTAGAATTTCTGCACAAGGTCATGTTTGATCATCGGGGAGCACAGACATCCCGCTATTCATCCGGCCCAGGGTGCCGGGCCCGGCACATCCATGGGCTCCCGGCTCAGCTGCCAAACAACAGCATTCAACAAGGATGAATTTGCATCCATTTACATCAACTAGCCTTTTGTTCCACTCTGCAGAAGCAAGGAGCAGTTAAAACTCTGGTTTTGGGGCACTTGGAATGGAAAATACAAAAAGCTGGGTCCTGGGAATGGTTTGGGTTGGAAGGGACCTTAAAGCTCATCCCATCCCACCCCCCTGCCATGGCAGGGACACCTTCCACTATCCCAGCTGCTCCAAGCCTGGACTTGGACACTTGGACAATTTCCCCTAAATCTCTCCACCAAACCTCTTCAGAGACATTAACAAACACTCCAATAAAAAAAAAAATCCACACAGGAAATCTCAGGAAGGACGAGCAGCAGGAAAATTATCCCGCAAATCCAACTCCCATTTTCCAAAGCTCCTTGAGGACACCAAAATCCACAATTACACACAAGCAAATGACTGGATGTTCTGATGCAACCAAATTCCACAAGTTAAGCAAAACAAGCCAGCCTTATGCTATTCCAAGTACTTCCAGAAAATGCCATGGACTGCAGGAACGTGTGATTTTACAGCTGATGGTGGGACCTTGTTATCAAACCAGCCTTAATCAAATTAGGGCTACAAAGCCCTGCTGAAAAGCTGCAGGTTCACTCACAGGTCATGCTGGTGTGAAAACCCATCCTGGGAAACATCTAACCACACTGGGAATTTACCTGGGATGGGATCTGACCAGCCACTTCCTAGTGCTGGAGGTTAAATTCCATTTACAGCTTTTTTTCATTTTCTGCTCCTAGACCCCAGTCAAATGCGTGTTTCTTCATTAACCACACACACAACATCTATTGCAGCACAAAACAGATGTGTTTCAGAATTTCTGAAAGCAAACATAACAAATTTATGTCATTTTAAACACTGCTTTGAGATTTTAATTTTTGTGACTACGATGGGAAAACCTTTCCAGGAAAACCAGATTAGATTTGAGAGACACTGGGGACATAAAAATACTATTTTTTAAACAGCATTTTATTAAGTTCCAGTTCTCATTTTTGTTATTACAACCTCTTTCACAAGTCAGTAATTCAAGATCTCTTGGTGCAATGTTGTGAGGGATAAAATATTCCAATGGATCAGAAATGGTTTAATATTAATATCCTCTATTAAAAAGAAAAAAAAAAAGCTTTCCCACCACGGATGAGACAACTAACAAATCAGGATTGTAATGGAAATTACTTCCAAGACTGCTAGACCCAAACTTGGATCTATTTACACAGGCTGTGAATAGACAAGAATTTATTTACAGATGGTTTCTCCCCAGCCTTGAAATGCATTTTGGGGAAAAAAAAAAGATATTAAAACAACATCAACAATCCAGCACTTAGGAGCAATCCTACAATCAACCATTGTGTGCCATGTGACAGACAAGAGAAATAAACCCCACAAACACTAAGAAAACACATCTCTGTTTAAAGCTTTCATGATAGCAAGCAAAGCAAAAAGTGAAGAAAAGCAAAGTGGGCAGGGGAATTTTGGAAAAACCTTAAATATTCTCCTGTAACCTAAGAGTGAAGGGAAATATTTGCTTAACCTCCACCTTCACCAACCAAAAAAGAGCCAATTACTCTAAAAACCACCAAATTCCCCAAGAAGAATTTAAAGCATTAACCACCACCACCAAAAAGCATCTGAGGAAGAGGCAGATGTCCCACAATCAGAGAGGCTGCCTGGTATAGACATCCCAAAAACAACTGTGCTGGAGACGCTGGTGACTCATTATTAGTGAAGGAGCAGAGAAACCACTTGAAGAGGTGAGGGGAAAATTCCATTTTAATTTAAGAGCACTCTCTAGCAAACCTTTCCCGAGCTCTGCAACAAAAAAACACTCGGATATTCACTAATAAATGCATTTTATAAGCACTTCTGACAGCCCTCAGTGAGCACAAGATATGCCATCTGCACTGAGACTTACCAGGGACTAAGAAAAATAAAAGTACAATGTTAAATCCTTTCAAGAAAAAAAGGTTTACCTCACTTTTAAAATTATCATAACATCAATGACTTCAGAAAGTAAGTTTGCTGTGCATATTTGTCATAAGAGGCAGTGCCATCTGATTCAGTATTCCCTTGATACAGTTCCTGTTGCAGGCCTTTACAAAAACAAAGAGCAAACCAATGACCTAGAAACAAATGCAGCCTCTCAAACTACTTTAAACTCTTTAACTTTATACCTGTTTCAGACTCCTAACAATGCCTGAAACGGCTGCCAAAAACTTTGATTTAAATTTGCTGGGCTGCACAAGGAGCAAGTTTGGGTTTACTCCTTATCTGAAACCGTTTCAGGAGTAGAAGGCACATTTTTCATCACCCAAAGAGTGGAGGAGGGGGGCAGAGGATTGTGATTTTTTTGTTTAAAGGGGATGGATGTGTTTACATGGCATGGAGCAGAGCCATGCATCCAACCCAGCTCCGGAACCGGAAGCTGGATGACATGTCAGCACAGCTCTCCACTAATTACCAGGATAATGAGAAGCAGAATATTTCTTTTTCCACAAAGAGATGACACAAAAACACTTCCCTGCAACGCAACTAGTTATTTCTTGTCGTGCTGCCCTGCACTGGGCAGGAACACACAAACAAAGCAGCTTAAGGTATGCTGAGTCCCAGATTTATGACAGCTGAAATGTACTTTTAAAGGATTTACTGCTAGAATTCCTAGGAAAGAAGTTGACTGATCTGTGCACAGCACTGCAGGAGAAAAAAAAAAAAATAAAATAAAAGAGGAAGGTAAATATGCACCATGAAAACTTTTAAAAATAACTCCCTGAGGTCATAAGTAACCATTTCAAAGGGGTGCTAGGAACAGGATCCATCTATAAAACTTCAATTTGAACATTAGCAAAGAGCCCTCCCCCAGCAGGAGCAATTACTGCTGCCTTTCATGTGGCACAGTAACACACCTTCCCTTGCACGCTTGGCTGTGTCAGGTCTATTTTAAGCACACTCAACAGCACTACAAAGGAAAACATCCCACAGCCTCCTTCCCCGTGCAGCTGAACACGCACCTTGCCAAGCACAGGTTGAAAACTTTAGGCTTTTCTTTATAATTCACCCAGCCCTAAAAGCTGCTGAGCTGACCGGAGGTATGAGGAACATCCCTGCTGTCTGAGGAGCATCTCTGATGTCTGAGGAACATCTCTGATGTCTGAGGAACATCTCTGATGTCTGAGGAACATCTCTGATGTCTGAGGAACATCCTTGATGTCCGAGGAACATCCCTGATGTCCGAGGAACATCTCTGATGTCCGAGGAACATCTCTGATGTCTGAGGAACATCCCTGATGTCTGAGGAACATCCCTGATGTCTGAGGAACATCCCTGATGTCTGAGGAACATCCCTGATGTCCGAGGGACATCCCTGATGTCCGAGGAACATCTCTGATGTCTGAGGGACATCTCTGATGTCTGAGGAACATCCCTGATGTCCGAGGAACATCCCTGATGTCTGAGGAACATCCCTGATGTCTGAGGACAGGGCTCAGAAGAACACACCACCGCCTGCACCTCCTGTCCCCCATGGCCGTGGTTCTGGTGATTTGAGCATCAACACAAAATTACAGAATCCCAGAATGGTTTGGCTTGGGAAGGACCTAAAAGATCACCCGGTTCCAACTCTGTGCCATGGACAGGGCCACTCTTGGTATGCACCATTCCAAGAGCATCTACTTGATGTGCTGCACTAACTCTACCTCGTGCTGCAGCTCCGTTCCAGCTTCTGAAGAGCTTTAATCTGCTTCTGCCTTTCACAGGCTATTATTAACCTCGGGGATAAAGTGGCACCCTTTTAATCAGGTGCTTTAACTGGATGCGTTCTGCAAACAGGTACAGAGAGATCCTCTAGCTCTCCTCGGGAAGTATCACCCGCGATATTCACCAACTCAAACCTCCAACAAGAGCAGCGCTAAGAGAGAACCTTCTCTGGTGCTGCAAGCACAGAATCCCAGAATGGTTTAGGTTGGAAGGAACCTTAAAAATCTCATTCAGTCAAACCCCTTGCCATGAGCAGGGACACCTTGCACTACCCCAGGTTGCTCCAAGCCCTGTCCAGCCTGGCCTTGGACACTTTCAGGGATCCCGGGGCAGCCCCAGCTGCTCTGGGCACCCTGTGCCAGGGCCTCACCTCCCTCACAGTCAATCCTTTTCCACACAAGTGGGAATCCTCCGGCTTTGCCAGAGGCGGCCCCCCCGCCGCTCACCTTGTACACGTCGCCGTAGGTGCCGCTCCCCACCCGCTGGATCAGCTCGTAGTCCTGCTGCGGGTTCCGCCTCAGGATATCCCCGCCGGCCCGCGCCGCCGGCTCCATGTCCAGCGCCGCGTCCCCGCCGGCCCCGGGATGCTCCTACCGCGGCGGCCCCCGGCCCATGGCTCCTGCGGCGGCAACGGCGGCTCAGGGGGCTCCGGGCGGCCCAGACAAAGGCGGGCGGGCGGCCGCGCCCTCCGCGGCTCCCCGGGACAAGCAGGAAGCGCCGGGCCGGGCTGGGAGCGGGGCCGGGCGGGGAGGGAGCTCCGATGCCGCCGGCGCTGCGGCCCGTCCGCCGGGGCGGCCAGGCCGGGCCGGCTCCTACCTGCGCGCCGCAGCCCTTTGTCCCGCCGGGGAGGGAGGGAAGGAGGGGGAGCACCGCCGCCGTCGCCTCCTCCTCCTCCTCCTTTTTCCTCCTCCTCCTTCTCCTCCTCCTCCTCCTTCTCGTTCTCCTTCCGCGGCCGAGCCGGGCCGGGTTCGCTCGGCTCGGGACGGGACGGGCCGGCAGCGCCGCCGCAGCGCCCCGGCGCGGCCAACGCGGGCCCCGCTCCCGGCCCGGCCCCGCTCCCGGCCCGGCCCCGCTTCAGGCTCAGCCCCGCTCCCAGCCCGGCCCCGCTTCAGGCTCGGCCCCGCTCCGGGAGCCGCTGCCCTAGGGCTGGTACAGGGCGCTGCCCTCCCGCGGCCCTGTGCCTGCCGCGTCCGGGGTTTACGGAATATCAGAGTGGTTTGGGTTTAAGGGAGCTTAAATCCCATCCCATTCCACCTTCCATACCCCACGGTGCTCCAAGCCCCGTCCAGCCTGGCTTGGGACACTTCCCAGGGTTCCAGAGGCAGCCACAGCTGCTCTGTGCCAGGGCCTCACCCTCAGAGACAAGAATTTCTTCCCAATATCCAACTTAAATCTTCCCTTTCCCAGTTTAAAGCCATTCCTTGTGTCCTGTCCCTCCATCCCTTGTCCCCAGTCCCTCTCCAGCTCTCCTGGAGCCCCTTCAGGCCCTGCAAGGGGCTCTGAGCTCTCCCTGGATCCATCTCCAGGTGACCACCCCTAGCTCTCCCAGCCTGGAGCAAAGGGCTTCCAGCCCTCGGAGCATCTTTGTGCCTGTTTTGACCCTGTTCCAACAGGTCTTTATTGTGGAGAGAGAAGTGCAGGTACAGGCAGTCCTTTCAACCTGTACCCCTTGGTTGGAGGCAGGAAGAAAACCCCCAGTTTGGCTACACCACCTGTATTTTATGTATATTTATATCCATATGTATTCTTATACCAAACACCAGGCTGAGCTTTCTATCTTTCACACCAGAGGCTGGGATACTTCCAGAGAGGCTCAAGAGGAGAAGGAAAAGGAGGAGGAAGACGAGGAGGATGTAGGACTGATCTGGGCTGCAGCCTTGCAGCCACATCGTGTAATCCTCTTCATGGATTAATCAGGTACCAGATACCGCAGCATTTAGCTTTGTGGGCAGCCAGTGCAATGAAAGTCACACCAGAATTACCTCAGACTTGCTGGGACTTGTCTCCCTGGGCTCTCTAAGTCAAAAAAAGCTTCTGTGAAACTGCAAAGTGGAAAGCATTTATAGCTGCCTTTCTCAATTATTTTCAGCAAAGCAGCTGAAATTCTGGGCAAAGCTCACCCATGGTCTCTGAAATTAATGCTGAACAATTTAAGAAGTCCAAAGGTGGGTTTAGGGAGTAGAGGAATGCTGGAATTTGCAGTAGCACTTGCTGCACAGAGAATCATTAGGGCCTGAAAGGAGGTGTGATTTTCTAGGCGTCAAAATTACCACATACTCAGCGCAGGAAATATGTCTGCAGAAGTTAGGTAGAAAAAAATCAAATGGATGCCAGATGTAGGAGTCTCTGGTGTCCAGGATTGGTTATTTCCCAACAGATTCTGCTTTGGCAGCCACACAGCCCAGGCAGGTCCAGTAAAGTCTAATGACAATGTAGTCAGCCAGGCACTGATCCTCTCTTTAAAATGGAGCCTGGGCTTTGAACTTGCTCTTACATTTAGAAATCCCACATGTAGTACCTGACAGAGTGGTGTGGATTGCATAAGATTTTCCTTGGAACCACAGGCTCCACAGCAGGATTCATTAGGATCTGTGGTGCTTTAGGTTAAACTCAAAGGCAATGTGTGCATATTCCTGGGAATTGCAGAGTGGCCTTTGGGTTTATTGGGATTTATTTATGGGCTCATTTTGGGCTGCAAAATATAACCTGCCCCGCCTCCCAGGAACAGGAGAGCTCAGAGCTGCTCACTTAAAGAGATTCCCATTTAACTTCCCCTTGTACTCTCCAAGCCTTCTGCATCCTGTACATCCTTTCCAACATAAATACCTATGTTTTCCTGAACCCCCAACAAAGAAGAAACTATTTACTCTTTAGAGAGCTGTATTTCCTCAAGTGATTTTTAACAAAGCAATTACCTCTCCCCTCATAAATCAGCTTCCTGTGCTCCCGATAGAGAGCTGTTTGTGTCCTTTTTCTTTCCCCTTCCTCAGCTGAAGGGTTGGGATGCTGCTTTTCACTCTGCTGACTTGCTGCTCCTGACAAGCCATCGGATGACAGCACAGCAAAAAGGACATTTCATTTTCCAGTGGCAGATGGTTCATTAAGGCTTGGCCTCCTGGAAGATCTCTCAGATCCGAGGGGCTGCAAAAGCTGCTGTATTTAGTCACTGCAGGGTTAAGTTTCACTTCCCACCTGGAGGTGCAGTTTCTCATCCCATCTTGCCAGTGGTGGAGAGTGAGCTCTCAGAGCCCATCTGGCGTTCTGAGCTTTAATCCACCTCTCCCAGCTGGGTCTCAGTCCCTTCTGGAAGCACATCTGTCCATAGATAAAGGCAGCACTGGGACTGTATTACTGTTACCATTTCATGACTAGGAAAATGGAGAAAAATGAGGAAACTGCCTGAAATTGTGCCAGGGGAGGTTGAGGTTGGATATTAGGGAAAATTTCTTCAGGGAAAGGGTGGTCAGGCATTGTTTGCCCAGAGCAGTGATGGAGCCACCATGCCTGGAGGGTTTTAAGAGCGGTGTGGATGTGGCATTTTGGGAACATGAGTCAGCAATGACCATGGCAGTGCTGGGTTAAGGGTTGGGCTCAATGGTCTCAGAGGGCTTTCCCAACCTTTATGATTTGTTAATGATCCTAATGAGTTGTGCAGAGTTGTCAGTGCAGGACATGATCCCTGTGCCTTGCCAGGCCCATACTCCTGAGCACACGCTGCGTTTTCCACCCCAGACCACACTGGGTCTGGTCAAGCGTGTTGAGGAATGTGCTTTTATGCAGCATCTTCCATCTGAACGGGTCCCAGCCTTAAAAGGAATGTTAAGTGGTTTTACATAAGGCATTACGTGGGTTTGGAGAATGTGGTCTGTTTGTGCTGTGGTCTGAGGAGGAAGAACAGCCATGGTTATTTTAACGAGACACTGAGGTTCACCAGGTAACGGTGGATGCAGAGCTGTAGAAATTTCTAACTGAACGAGATAATAAAGGTGGTTTTAAAAACAGTGAAAATACTTCAGCCCTAGTTTTTTACCTGACTGCTAAAATATCTTTAATTTTATACAGTCTAACAAACTCACGTGGAAGGCATTCACAGCTGCTACAGCACCTTCCCTATGAGTTGAAATTTATTTTTATTTTTTTTAAAGTTTGTGGTTTGTGTTCAGGCTGGTTTTCCTCCCCAGTGGAACACACACTTGCTTCACCCACGGCCACAAGTGAAGGGCCTGCAGTGGAGCCATTCCCAGGCTTTCTGTGGGCAGCTTTCCACCCCTGAGCCCAGTTCAGGATGCTGAACCTCCTAAGGCTTCTTGGTTTCATGCTGCTTCACCTGCTCTGTTATCAGAATCCAGAATAAGAGGGATAGTGAAGATTTTGTGGGATCCTGAATGGTTTCTTGCTGCTGGAGTGGCCCTTTGGGGGACAGTTGGCATGGTAGCAGATGTGGGCACGTGATGCCAAGTACAAAAAATGCTTGGAAAAAAAAAGAACAGAAAGAGAGAGAATCCTGGCAAGATGGATGGAGAGAACACAGCTGAGAGCAAGAGGAGGAGATATCCAGGCCTGTTGGATGTTTCTTATGTCCAACTTGGGAATTCACTTGCTCAAGGAAGCATCAGTCTGCCATAGACTGAGGATCTCTCCAGGGGTTGTGCTGAGATGCTCTGGGGAGGGAGAACAGACACTAAAGGGAGAGGAAAGCCTTTTGTCTCTTGCAGGAGCAGGAGAATTGAACAAGACACAGCTCAGCCCTGTGTGCAAGGATTTGTTTTTCACGGAAGGAAGAGGGGCACTGTGGCTATACATTATATTTGTGTCACCCCATTTACGTAGATGCATCTCAGGAGACTTTGCAGCTGATTGTGCTCTTTGCATTCAAAGGAAGGAAACCAGCTGGATGCCCTTCCCTCCCACCAGCACGAACAGGAGGGCAGAGGTGAGACCAGACAGCAACTGCTCAGCACAAGGATGCAGGAAAATGTGGCCATTTCCATGAAAAACAGAATGAAAAAGGGAAATTCAGAGCACTGCCTGGAAACCCGGCTGCTTCCCCCATTTCCAGGTGCACAAACCTGGCTGGAACATTTTGCAAGTATCCTGCTGAATCATCCAGACAGGTGGATTTGGTTGGTTCTGCCAAGAGGAGCTGGAAGCCTTTTCCTGGCTGAGGTGTATCTTCAGGGGGAAATCCTAGAAACAAACTTGGCACACACAGATTTTGGCTTGGGCTCACTAAAGCCACGTTGCAAACAAAAAAAGGGGGTTGGTGAGGAAGGATGTTTTCAATAGTGTCCATCTGTCAGTGCAGGAGAGAGGGGACAAATTAAAAACTGCATTGGAAAGAGATGGGAAGTTTGGCTTAGGAGAGATCCTCTGCCTTGCTGACCTCTAAACTGTAGAATCATGGAATTACCCTGAGGATCATCCAGTTCAACTCCTGGCCCTGCAGAGACACCCCAACAACCCCAGCCTGTGCCTGAGAGCTCTCCTGGAGCTCTGGCAGCCTTGGGAACATGGCCATTCCCTGGGGGGGCCCCACCATGCTCTGGAAAAATAATAATAAAGAGAAATAAGAATATCACAGTCAGATGGTGCAAAGGCAGCCACCAAAGTAAAACCAGGCCTGGGCTAATGATTCTTTATCTCCATGGGTTTTTTTTATTCTTAGGTAGTTCCTTTAGTTTACGGAGCATCTTCCAGAAGGAAGAACCTCCACACTGATTGATTAAACAAGTCATTTAATTAACTGCTGGAATTCTGTCTCCTCCACAGTGAAATACCTCTGTGCAGCTCTAGTGTGCAATTGTGTTTACAGAAGCAGCAAAGATAATTCCTTTGGCTGCAAAGCCCATGGAAATGTAGGCGGTCATAGCACAGTTCGGGGTGAGAAATGGGAGCTGCAGGAATAGCAGGATTTCCTAAGCAACAAAGATCTGCTTCACTTAAAATATTTCAGGAAGAAAAAAACCAAAAAACCAACCCAACCAAACCAGAAAGATGTCAGGAAGGTTTTAGCTTCAGGGACGGGGGAAAAAGGTGATTCCGTTTTATCCCTTTTTGGTATTTCCAAGGAATTGAGGCCTCCTAACCCTGGAATAAGGAATCCCTGCCAGGCAGTGTAACCACCAGGGACACATCCCCTTGCAATGCTCTTCAGACACATTTGACATCCAATGCAATTCAGCAGAAGCAGTGAAAGAGCAAAACCCAGAAGTGATAATAAAAACCGCAGGGAGGAAGCGAACACATCCCAGAACCTCGGATAACCACTGCAAGAACAGATCTGTCACCTGGGGGCTCAGGAAGCACCTTCTCCAAGGAAAACTCATGTGGATGGCAGCGTTTTCCTCGGCAGCAAGTCCCAGCGAGCCTGTGGTGGCACCTGAGCAAGAGCAGAGCCTTGGCAGCGTCCCTTTGGCACCTCTTACATAAGCGTTGCACAACGCGCCCGGTTTCTGTTTGCGAAGGGCCGGGGATATGAAAAGCAACTGGAAATGCTGCCTGGGTAAGTGGGACACTCGAATCAAGGTAAATTATGAAACTCCTCCTGCCAGTGGAATGCAGGATGGATTTAAATCCAGGTTTTCTCTGAATTCCGGGGCCTTTTCTGCGCTGTGTCTCGCGGTGTTGAACGCCAGCTGTGCTCTCCCTCTGTGGGGTATTTTGTCTTTTTGTCTTTCCTCCATTTAGCATCGTTTTTCCTCAAGAATCCTTCCAGAACGTTGTGCTGTAAAATCAGCTCTTTGTGATTCGGGCAGCAAGAATGTAAAGATGCTTCCTAAGGAGGGCTGTTTGCAACTGGGAAAATAAAGGAAGGATGAATCGGTGGAGAGAAGGGATGGATGAAAATGAACAAATGCTGAGTCACTCTCTGGACAAAAGATCAAGCCTTTGACTTGGGATCATAGGAAATAATGCAGGAAAAGGCCTTGGGAGTTCATGCAGACAATCCACTCAGCACAGCACAGGATCAAACCTCTCCGCTCCTCTTTCACTGAGATACCACATTCCATGATGGCAAGAGAAAAGGAGAAGATGCCAGTAAATGGGAAAGTACAAGCTTGACCTTAGCAGCAATTCTCAAAGGGAATGAGGAAAACAGAACTGAGCTCATCCCAGTTTAATCAGACTTTCAAATTAACAAATTTCCTTTTCCATCCTCTTTTTTTTATTTTTTTATTTTTATTTCCCCTGTCCATTTCCCAGCTGCTTTTCTTTTAATCTCCTCTTTCAACCTATCTGAACCCCTCAGAAAGTGTCCACTGTAAGAAATCCCTCCTCACAACACCTGTCTCTTCTCTGATACATCGAAGCAGCAACAGGCATGTGCAATCTCAGGGATTAGTTATAAAAATCCTAATGCAGCTTCTGCAAAGCTGAGTGAGCTCCTCGTGGTTGTGGTGCCCGGCAGGGGTGGGCAGGATTCAGCTGTCTGCCATGTGAGAGAGCCAGCACTTCAGAGAGCCAAAATTACATGTTTCCTTCTGATGCTGTAAACACAGGGAAGAGGCCAACGGGAGGCAGTCACAGAGTGTTGGAGGAGGCACTCAGGAATTAAGTATCAGCATATCAATGGGAGCACAACAACACATGGCTTTGGTACATATCAGATGCCTGGAAACTGAAAAATTGGTTCGTTTTTGAGTGTTCTTCCCACTGTCAGGAATGAAGAGCAAATCCTGCTGGCTCCTGTGAATGCAACAAACCTGGATGGCCACTGGTTTTCCCTGAGTGCAGAAATATCAGTGCTCTCCCAAAATCTCCTCTTGCAGATACAATCTGGGGCTCAGTTCCCTTCCCATCCTGCCAGATTTTGTCCCTCTGGTGACCACCACATTTCCAGTTTAATCAGCTGATCTTTGAGTGCTGTGCCACGTGTCTTCCAAAGAGCAGCACTGGGCTGTGGCCTCAGAGTCAGGTTGATTCCAGCAGCTTGTTGGCATCACAAGTGTGGGCAAACAGCAGCTGAGGACAAGTGTGTTCACTCCCATGCTGGTCCACATGGAGCAGGTGGGAGTGGGCAAGTTCCCTGTGGAGCAGAAAGCCAAACACAGCATGGGCTGTGTGCCCAACAGGGTGGGCAGGAGGCTGAGGGAGGGGATTATTCCCCTCTACTCTGCTCTTGTGGCAGAGCCTACTTGCAGTGCTGCTTCCAGCTCAGGGGCCTCCAGCATCAGAAGGATGTGGAGGTGCTGGAGCAAGTCCAGAGGAGCCACAAAAATGCTCTGAGGGCTGCTCTGGAGCCAGGCTGGGAGAGCTGGGAGTGCTCACCTAAAGAAGAGAAGGATCCAGGGAGAGCTCAGAGCCCCTTGCAGGGCCTGAAGGGGCTCCAGGAGAGCTGGAGAGGGACTGGGGACAAGGAATGGAGGGACAGGACACAGGGAATGGCTTCATCTGGGTTAGATGGGATATGAGGAAGGAATTCTGACTGTGAGGGTGGTGAGGCCCTGGCCCAGATTGCCCAGAGAAGCTGTGGCTGCCCCATCCCTGGAATGTTCCAGGCCAGGCTGGATGGGGCTTGGAGCAGCCTGGGATAGTGGAAGGTTGTCCCTGCCATGGCAGAGGGCAAAATGAAATGAGCTTTAAGGTCCCTTTCAACCCAGACCGTGCTGGGATTCTATGTTATCAACTGTGCTGCACTGAAATCCTCCCCAGAGCTGTCCACATCCAGCCCTTAGGCTGCATCCTTTGTGCCACCTCTGCACCAGCACAGTGAGTGTCTCCTGCTGCCTGTGGATGCTGCCGGCACAGGCAGAACTGGGGGAGCAGGGCCTGGCTGACCCCACCCCAGGGCAGATCCCTGCGGTGATTTCTCAGCCCAAATGTTCCCTCGCACTCACCACCCGTCCCGGTTGTGCCGTGTCCCGCAGCCACGGCCCCTCGTGGGGCCCACAGGGATGCTCGGTGCCCCAGATGAGCCGGGAGCCCTGCCCTGGGGCGGATGTCTCCAGGCTGTGGGTGCCTACAAGTGCATCCAGTGCCCCCAGGTTAGGACACTCCAGGTGTGGATGCCCCAATGGTCCCAGTGCTCTGGCAGGGATAACCTGGGTGTTGGAGCCCCCCCCCAATCCCCCCGCGGGTGGCTGTGCAGCACCACGAGCGGCAGCCCCGCCCGCGGGCCCCCTTGGCTGCGCGCACCCCGAGCAGCGGTGCCCGGGGCCGGCCCCGCGGGTGCCGTGGGCGGGTGCCCCGGCGGGCCGGGCCGTGCCGGGCCGTGCCGCGGTGCCGCGCCGAGCGGCGGGCGGGGATGCTGCTGCTGCCGCCGCCGCCGGCTCCCCCGCCCGCCCCGCGCCGCCGCCGCAGCCCCGCCAGACGCAGCGCGGCTCGGAGCGCGCACGGAGCCTCCCGCAGCCGCCGCCATGGCCCGGAACCGCCGGGACAGGAGCAGCTGGGGTAGGGCGGCAGCGGCAGAACCGGGGGGGAGCGGGGGGAGCGCGGACAATGCCGGGCCTGAGGCGGCCGCGGGCCGCGCCGGGGCGGGGCTGCGGCGGGAGGACGCGGCCGGGGGGCTCGGCTGGTCCGGGCGGGGCGGAGGGCTTGCCCGGTGCCGAGGCGACACACGGGTGTCTGGGATCCCCCCGCGCTGTTCCTGAGGGGTCTGGGGTCCGCCCGTTCTCCGCCGGCGTGAGTGGGATCGGGGGTGCGGGATGGGGCGCCCCTCGTTCCGGGGCCTCCTGAGGCGAGGTGTCCCCGGGTCGGGCCGGTAACCGCCCTCGGCCTGGCTGCAGCGGGACCCCCTGACTCACCTGGGGCCAGACAGCCCCGGCAGCTCCCTGGGGAGCCTTTGGGCTGCCCCGGCTCTCCTCCGGCTTGCCCTGACACCCCTTGCTCTGACCCTGCTGTCCCCTCAGCCCCTGATGGCGGATGCCACCTCAGCCACCACCCCACCTCGGAGCGGGGATCCCGCTCACCCCACCTTCCGCCGGCAGAGCCGCCACAAGGCCACCCCTGGCTTGTCATCCCTCCAGAGGGTTTTCCCCGTTTCTGGAAGCTGTAAGATTTAGTTGTCGAGTCACCCTTCCAGACAGGGCCCATTTTCAACCCGTCCCCTCACAGCCCCCTGATCCCGGGGGAGCTGGGGCAGCGGCGCCAGGGAGCGGAGCGAGGTGCCGGCTGGGGGAAGTTCTGTGGTCTCTTCCTGCAAGGTTTCGGTTCCCTCCAGAGGCGCCAGGATCCTCCAGCAGCCGCTGCTTCCCACTGGAGCCCACGCTGGTCCCACAGGTGGGCTGCACCCAGCAAGGAGCTCCTCCACCTTCAGCCAGCCTGTGATGTATCGCTTCACCCACTCCCAGTGACACGCTGTTCCGTAGCAAATCTGATTTTATCCAGCCATTTCCCGTTATTTGAGGAGAGCAATTTGCCGTTTCCTCCAGAGTCGTAATTCCATGTGAGCTCACTCACGGGTGCCGGCGATATCCCGGCTCCTCAGGCAGAGCGGGTGAGCTGAGCTGTGATGTTTAGATACACAAATTACATTCTAATTTGTGTAGATGAGCTTAGGATTTCCCATGGCAATGATTAACAGTTTGGAGGCATGCTGGAGGAAGCGTTGGGATAACGGAGTGTCTGAGCCGGTGATGGGCTTTTTGGGATACTGGAGGGAGAAAATGGGCAAAGCTCATTTGATCGGTGCCGTGTTTAGCTGTGACTTAATAAAGGTCCTCAGATCCTTGGGTAAACCGGAGGGAAAACTTGCCAGGGAATGTGGTGCCATTCTCAGCTTTGTCTCGCAGAGCGTGTGACAGACGTGTCAGCCCTGACTCCGTGCGTGTTGGGAATTGCACACACGTCCACACGCTGGTGCCTTCCCTGCACATCCTGAGAGCAGGAGGAGGGAATGCAAATGATGCCGGATGGAAGCGGAGGGAGCATCACCCTGGGAAGTACAGCCTGGGTCCAGCAAGGGAATTAGGCACATCCCTCAGCCTGTGCTGCTGAGCCCTGCTCCTGGGAAATGTGATGTGTCACTGATGGGATGGATGAACTCTTCCTGAGCTTCTCTGCAAGGATCTGGAAGCACCCACGGATCCAAGTGGATCTCTGTGGGATCAGTCGCCTTCTGCTGCCACCCATCCACAGCTCAAAATCATTCCCTGTATCCCATAGACATTCACCTACTCCTAGAGGATTTCCTGGCTCTCTGCCAGGCTGGTTGACGTTAAGAGTAAGAAATTAAGAGAGCAAAATGCTTCAAATTTTTAATAGGAAAGAAAAAGAAAGGGCTGCCTCTAATAAATTTATTTATTTTATTTATACAACAAAACCTCATTGCCTTGAAAGCTGTGTTTACATCCAGTGACTGCAGCATTGTGTGGTGACATCAGTCCATGGGGTGACTATTCCACTGCTACATTTTTCAGCTGGCAAAGGAGGAGGCTCAGGCTTTTCCTGAATCTGAGGCAGAAAGGAGAAAGTCCTTGCTTTGTTCTGAAAATGGGCTTATGGGTCATTAAAAATATTAACGCTATTTTGAAACGGATCAAACTTTGCCCTAGTTACTCAGGCCTGGAAACAGGCAGCTGCTGAGTGTAACCCTCCTTTGTTTCAGAAAAATAATTTGCTTTTTTAAAGCTCACAGAGCAAATTAGGGTGAGTATGTGGGATTGCCCCTGGTCGTAGCTAGGTCGTTGTCACATCCCTGGGAGCTCGTGTAGGGGTGTGTGATGCATCCAGAGTAGGATTTAGCCTTGGGCTAAAGGTCAGCAGAAGGTTGTGCCTCATTTAAGGCTCTTCCTGAATGTGCCAAGCTGTGCCTAGACCTCACAACTGCTGCCAGTTGAATGGTTGAGGCAGCTGCAGATGAAAAAAAATAATCACAAATAATTTCTTGCTGTGAGTAGTGGACCCTGCTTTTCCCAAAGTAAGGATTGTTAGTCCAAGTTTTGGAGGTTTGTAATAGATTACACTGATTTTTGTCTGAAATTCTTTGTGCTTGGCAGTTGCAGATGTTCAGCAGCCTGGAGCCTCTGATCCAGTGAGATCCCTGCTCCCAGTCACTCCTTTAAACAGCACAGACTGGAACAGATCGTGTGAAATCTCATGGCTCCCATCCTGGCCAATTTTGTGTTGAAATTGGAATGATCCACCTATCAAAAATTCAGTTTTAAAACCTTAAAAGGGATTACAGAGGTTATAGATACTTCTTGGTGAGGGTTTTCCAGCTGGATTGGGGATTTAGGAGAGCTCCTAAAGGGAGCCAAGAAAAGCCAAGGAACTATTTTGAGAAGAGACTCCTCTCCAGGACAGGCCAGGGATCATCACTGCCACATCTTAGACTGCACACAATGGGTTAAACTGAGAAGAAAACTGTGATTTTGGTAGGTTGTTTTTCACTTTAAGCATGTTAACATCCTCTCTGTTTGCTGTTTGATTTCTGCCCTTTTATGATGGATTTTCAGTTTCCACTTCCTGGCATTTCTTTGTGACTCTGAATGCTGGGAACCTGACAAGTGAAAGCTGAGATGTTTCAGACAGAGGGGCCTTTACACAAAAAGGCAGAAATATTCACAACCAAATGACTGGCTTGTGAAAGAGAAAAGAAAATAAAGTTCTGGGACTTGAAAGAAGAGACAAGTCAACATTGCAAGCTGAATGTGATTATAGAATCATGGAATGGGCAAGGACATTTTCCAGTAGATCAGGTTGCTCCAAGTCCCATCCAACCTGGCCTGGAACACTTCCAGAGATCCAGGGGCAGCCACAGCTTCTCTGGGCACCCTGTGCTAGGGCCTGCCCACCCTCAGAGGGAAGAATTTTTTCCTAATATCCCATCTAACCCTGCCCTCTGGCAGTGGGAAGCCATTTCCCCTTGTCCCTCCAGGTCCTCATCCAAAGTCTCTCTCCCATGGCTGTAGTGCAGTGTTGTACAGGGAATTGGAATAGCTGGGATTCACCAGATGGGTGGGAGAAAGAGCAGCCTGACTTTTTCTTTTTGGGGAAAAACCAGGATGGCCTGAGCCTGCCTCAGAGCGGTGCCATGGTGCCCTTGTCCTGCCTCGTGTCATGTCCCTGCCATGAGAGGCTCTGGCCTTGGCTGCCTCCCTGATTAATGGAAGTGGTGTTGGTTGTGTCTGGCTGCATTTCCCCTGTTAAACCCATGGGTGACAAACAGCACACGTAAATATTTGTTTAGGGCTTGGGTGATGTTCAGAGGCAGCAGGTTTTATATCAGCTCCCCTGGATCACTGACTGGAACCTTCTCCAGCGGGAGAGAAGGAGGCTGGGGCAGGTATTGGCTGCTCTGCGAGGCACAAGGCATCCCACGGATCACTTCTGGAGAGCCCCCAGCTCCTCTGCTCCTGCCTGAAACTCTCCCATGTGCCATCAGTCCAGGAGAACTGAAGTGTTAAAGCAGGAAAATAAGTGAACACAGATCTCCCAAATGGGCTGGAGGCTCTGGAGAAGGGGCTGAGTTCTGCCAAGCCCATAAAGCATATTTAAAGGACTTCATACACATAAGCATTTTATGCAGAGTGTAATTACCTTTCATGTTATATCCTAAAATTTCATGGCATGTTTACCAAACTTTATTTTCAGGCAATTTCAGCAACAAGAGGGTAGAAATAATTTAATGTCAGAAAAAACTAAATCCGGTACTGGTGGTGGAGATAAAGGGAGGCTGCTGTTGACAAACAGAGCAGATAAAGGACCATGCAGAAAATGTGTGCTGGGAGGGAAGTAGGGGTTCTGGAGATGTATCCCAGGAAGTGTCCAAGGCCAGGCTGGATGGGGCTTGGAGCAGCCTGGAATAGTGGAAGGTGTCCCTGCCCTTGACAGGGTGTGGAATGAATGCGATGTTCTTTAGGTTCCCATCCAACCCAAACTGTTCTGGGATTCTGTGTTACCCTGGAGCCTTGCTAGAAAGGGAGCAGGCCCAGGGATTGCACCTGACAAACAGATCATGGCTTTTTGCTCTTCCAGCAGTGTTTTGACTGTAGGAGGTGTCCACCTTGCCTCTGACTTATCCATTCCTGCTTCCTGAGCTGGCACAGCCACATAACTGTCTAACCTGACCTCAAACTTCCTGAAAAAATTCTACAAAAAAACCTCTTACTTGCTTTGTTTCCAAGCTGTGTCTGCAAAGCTCAGCCTGGGAATTCGTCAGCAGTAGGAACTGCTTTTACTTCAGAGCCAACTAAGCACTGGAGCTTCATGTAGTAGGTGTTGTAATTAAAAATTTCACATTGTACTTTGGCATTTGAGATGTTGTAACAGGCAGGTTTGGGGGCCAGTTATCATCCAAACTCTTGCTCCTGTCAGCAGTGGTTCACGTGGGAAGGTCCCAAACCACTCCTGCTATCAGCAGGATCATTCATCCTCTTGTTCCCTCTGCCAAGGGGAGAAGAGGCTGAGCTGGCCACACTGGAGCTGAAGCTGTGCTGCTGCCAGCTGGGTGACTCAGGAAGAAGGTGCACTCCACATCTCCACTGCTCCAAGAAAAGCAAAGGGTGAGGATGAAGCCTGGCAGCAGCAGGCACCCTGCTCAGCTCCCTGCTCCAACCATCCCAGGGTGCAGAGCAGGGTCCCTGCCAGGAGAGTGTGGGAGTACAGATTGGATTGGCAGAGGTGTTAACACAGCTGTGCAGCTGAGCTGTAGGAGTTTGCCCTGAATTTGGAGAGGACAGCTTGGGATCCCATAGGGAGACTGCCAAGTGTTGCCTTTTACAGAATCACAAAGTCATTTAGGTTGGAAAAGACCTCTGAGATCATCAAGTCCAAAATACCACCTTGTTAACCAGACCATGGCACTGAGTGCCACATCCAGTCTTTCCTTAAACATTCCAGAGGTGGTGACTCCACCACATCCCTGAACAGCCCATTTCTATTTATCTGCCATTCTTGATTGTTGGTTGACAGGGCTCCTTTTTTCACAACAGTTTTCTTCACCTGTCCTGATGCCCTGCAGCTCCAGGGATCATCCTTGATCTGTTATTTCCACAGATATACACAGTACCAGGATAAGGGGGAATGGCTTCCCACTGCCAGAGCGCAGGATTAGATGGGATATTTGGAAAAAAATTCTTCCCTGTGAGGGTGGTAAGGCCCTGGCACAGATTGCCCAAAGAAACTTTGGCTGTCCCTGGATTCCTGGAAGTGTTCCAGGCCAGGTTGTAGGGGTTGGAGCACCCTGGGATAGTGGAAGGTGTTATTTGTGTAAGGGTTGAAACTAGATGAGCATTAAGATCCCTTCCAACCCAAACCAGTCTGGGATTCTGTGACACAGCAAGGGGTGGTGACTCTGTGTGTGTGGTTAAACCTGGCTTGGGAGGATTTCTGAGCTGCTGGCCTTCAGAGGGTGCGGTGCAGGCAGGACTGCAGAGCAGGGGTGGCTGTTAGACACTTTGCCCAGCCAGGCTTCCCTGCTCCACCCTCTGGAAGGCCCAGGAGCATCTCTGTCTAGACACCTTCTGGCAGCCCATGCTGGGGGAATTTGCCAGCTCTCAGCTGGCCAGGCTCAGCTCTTGGGGTGCATCCTTTGTGCAGAACCAGGCTGGGTTATTGCTGGCCAACACCCTGCTCTGGCTCTCCAGTGCACATGACTGCTTTATTCCCCATTTTTCCCTGGCTGGCTGCATCAGGTGCTGAGCTCTGTGTCAGCCTGTCGTGGGGAGGAGGAGGAGAGGATTCCTGGTGCATGCTCGAAGCTGCCAGCCCCTCCCAGCCCTGCTGATCATCTCTGGCTGGCATGTGGCAGAGAGAGTTGAGCACAGCCACAGAGAGCAGAGCTTGTGTGCCAGCAGCAGCCAGGCTGAACGTGCCCAGTGCAGGGGAGATGCTTGGGGAGGGAGGGCTGTGTTTCCCAGAGCTGTTGTGGAGGGCAGATAAGCTTTCCTGCAAGCTGCAGCTCTCTGGAGAGCATCCAGAGGGATGGAGGCTGACTGCAAGCTCTGTTCAGGGCTTGGCTCGTGGTGCTGTCAGTGGCAGTGTGATATGTTTGGGATGGAAACTCCAGAAAGGACCCACACAGATACAACTGCTGCTCAAACTGATCCCCTGAGAGCTGCTGATAAGCAGCCTGACACAACAGATACAGGATACTCTATTCCAAGGCAGCAACAGCAAATTCAAGCTTGCTATCAAACCTCAATTTTCTCTCCTTGGTAGTTTGTCCTCCATGCAGTAACTTGGTTTGAATGCCATCAGAAAGGCAGAACTGCCCGACATTGGTGTTTTTGTGTGTGTGACATCTGAGCTGGGATTGTTTTGCCTGGAGAAGTGAAAGCTCCAGGGAGACCTCACTGTGGCCTTCCAGTAATTGGAAGTGGATTATAATAAAGGAAAGTGACTTTGTACATGGGCAGATAGTGATATGATGATGGGAAATGGATTTAAATTAAAAAAGGAGAGATGAGATTAGATAGGAGGAAAAAATCCTTCCCTGTGAGGATGGTAAGGTCCTGGGAAGCTGTGGCTGCCCCTGGATCCCTGGAACTGTCCAAGACCAGGCTGGATGGGGCTTGGAGCAGCCTGAGATAGTGGAAGGTGTCCCTGCCATGGCAGGGGGGTGAAACAAGATGATTTTTAAGGTCTCTTCTAACCCAAACTATTCTGGAATTGTGATTTCAGCAGGGGAATTGGAGCCCAGGCTGCAGCCCCTGCTTTCCACAGGCAATGCTTGGATGGCTGAGACTCCTGGGATCCATGAGAGCCTGAGAACAGGGCTGGCAAATTGGCTTCCTCAGGCTCTGGTCAGGCAGGGTTTGCACAGATGATGGAACATGGCTATGTTTCATTCTCTGGAATGAAATGTATTTATTGTGCAGGCTCACTTGAGGACAAGGCTGATTCCTTAGTGGGACTCTGAGAAGCAGTCAGCATTTCTGTGACCTGTTCTTCCATGGCTAAGGGAAAACAGGCTGCAGCAAGCACTCACCAAACATTGCATAATTAGTGGCACATAATTAACTCCTAGAGAAGAATAAATTAAGTAAATTACATTAGATGTGTCTGTCAGTCTACACACAGGCACAATGTGAAATATGCTGTGCCAATTTAATTAATTTAGTCAAAAGCAAGTCTTAGAGCAGTTAAAGAATTCTTTGCTTTTTTTATGCTGTCTGACAACCCAGTAAAACGCAAATCCTGCTCTCCTTCCCCTTCCCACTTGGAATCAACATATGGAAAAGAGACGTGGCTTCCACCCCGCTCCAGAGTCATGGGAATGAGCTGTTATGAAATGGGGAAAAGGAGCTGGATCCTGACAATTTCTGAATGAGCAGCTGGAGAATTGACGTAATTGCAGGGCGCCGGGAGAGAGCAGAGAGAAAGGAGGAGTCAGAACTCAGAAAAGGAGTGAAAACAAGAGTGTGTTTAGGAAAGCTGAGCTCTCCTTCCTTTCCTTTTTGGCTAGATGAGTTTTTACCACTTCCTTCAAGGCAGATAACTAATTTATGGCCAGAAAGGCCAGTTAAAATCACTGATTTCCAGTAGTGTGCAGCCATTTTATAAAATAATCCCTGGCTCTGCAGTGTGGCAGATAATCTAATAAACAGAACCTGGAAGTTTCATCACATAGAAATATGAATATAAATATGAAAAAGACTGTTGTCTGCAGATGGCATATGTGAAAGAAGCAGAGATAGGGATGAAATTAGTTCAGAGACCTTCTTAATATAATCCCTCTTTCCTGCTGTCTCCAAGGAACTGAGAAATCAACATATCTTGCTCATGATGCTTTGTGTTGTTCAGACAGCCTGGTTTTCCTGGTGTTCAGGTGATGGAAACAAAGATATCCCCTAGGACACCCTGGCCACTTCTGTGTCTGGAGACATTATCCCAATAATGTAATATCTGCTTAAAAAAGTGACTCTCCTTCAGATTCTGATGATTTGAAGAGGTAAAATAATTCCTTCTCTGCACTGGTTGTTGGTTCAGCTGCTGGAAAGAGCAGAGGGAGAAGAAGATGTGGAAGATCCCATCCAGGCACCAGGAGAGGAGATCTGGTACCAGGTGTCCCTGTGGGGTGGGGGTGGCAGGGGACTCTCCTCAGCCCCCTGTGCTGGGGTTTGGATCCTTGGCCAGGACTGGGAGATCCATTCAGTTCTCTGAGCCAGGAGCATCCAAGGATTTGTGCCCATCTTGGTACCAACTGCTAGTGCAGGATGAGTAAAAACATAAATCATAAATGGAATCCTAGAATATTTTGGGTTGGAAGTTCGTCCAGTTCCACCCCTGCCATGGCAGGGACACCTTCCACTGTCCCAGGCTGCTCCAAGCCCCATCCAGCCTGGCCTTGGACACTTCCAGGGATCCAGGGGCAGCCACAGCTGCTCTGGGCACCCTGTGCCAGGGGCTCACCACCCTCCCAGCAAGGAATTCCTTCCCAATCTCCCATCCATCCCTGCCCTCTGGCATTGGGAGCCATTCCCTGTGTCCTGTCCCTCCATCCCTTGTCCCCAGTCCCTCTCCAGCTCTCCTGGAGCCCCTTCAGTCCCTGCAAGGGGCTCTGAGCTCTCCCTGGATCCTTCTCTTCTCCAGGTGAGCACTCCCAGCTCTCCCAGACTGGCTCCAGAGCAGAGGGGCTCCAGCCAAAGAGCTGGTCCCACTTCCCTCTGTGCCTGGAGGTGGGATCTGTCTGGTCTGGGAAGGTGGCACAGCTGTTGCACCCTGATGGCTGAGTTAGAGTCACAAATATTTAAGTTTAATTTGATTTACAAATCTTTTCCTGCCCCCGCCATGAGTCACATCCTATCCAAGGATCTCTCCACTGTCCTTTCTGTGTAGCTGGAAGAAGAAAATAAAAATAGGACTTGGGTTAGCTGAGCAGGGCTTTGGGAAACACCACAAGAGGGGAGGTATTTCCTATCCTTTCTATGGCAGCTTGGCAGTGCCTAAAGAGAGCACACGAGCCTGTGGCCCTTTGGCACCTGGCTGTCCTTACCTGTTGGCAATTCCTCAGTGCTGGAAAAGGTGTTTGGTGTGTGCCTGCTCTCAGACACCTTCATCTGGCAATATGTGCCTGGATCCTGACTCCATGGATTTGAAATGGGAAGGATTTTTTTGTTTTTTTTCCTGGAGGCCCCTAAGCAGTGACACAGGGCAGGGGCTCAAAAGGATTTTAGTGCTGCAGTCTGGTGGAGAATCTCACTTTTCACAGCATTTGGGACTTTTGTTTAGCTAAAAAACCTCCAAGCAATGGAAAGAAAAGATCTTTGTCTTTCAGCTGTGAGCAAAGAAAGCTCATAGTATATGTCCAAGAGCCACCAGAAATCCCCTGGCAACCAGGCTTAATGATCCTGGTACTTCCTTGTGGGATCTTAGGAAATCACAAAAGTGCTGCTGTTATTTAAAATATAGAGTTACTGCTGGAGGCTTCTTTATAGAGAGGCCTGGAATGGGCAAATCCTATTCCTCTTGATATTTATAACTTCTCTTTTAGCATGTGCACACACAGTCCTTGTGCTTTGAAACGGCTCAAAATTGGGTCCCCAGGGTCAGGGGCTGAAACAGAGACTGAGGAGGTTTAGCTTGAGGCAAAATTTGGGAAAGTTACAGCCCGAGCCATCAATCTGGGAAGTTTTTGTTGGAATGTGGGGAACTTTCCATCTCATGCTCCTTTCCCTGCTGGCAAGGAGGTTTCACGTGGCTGTGGGTGAGCTGACTGGCACATTAATCACCTTCAGCATCTCTTCCCTGTGCTGGAAAGTTTGGAAAGACCAGGAAAGGAAAATTACTGGAGCCATCCTGCTCTTTGCAAATCCCAGGGCTGCAGGTCTTAAAACGCATCTGGGTCCTGTGAGAGCCTCCTGTGTGATCCCTCCACAGCCTGGGCAGCTGCTCCACAGGGAACTTTGCCATTTCCAATTGGGAAAGTGGGCAATGCTTGTGCTTTGTGTGTGTTTTCCTCCTGGGAGCAGAGAAGTGGCTTTTATCAGGATGAGCTTGTGTCTGCATGGCCTGATTCCTGCTGGGAATGTCCTGGGGGATGCTGATGATGAGGCTGATGGCAGGAACAGCAGATTGCACTTGGAGCATCAGCTCAGGCTGCAGATGGAGCAGGAATGTGTTGCTACAGGAACATCAGTGGCACAGGATACACAAAGGCAGTGTCCTTTGATAGAGGTGTGAGATCCTTGGACACCTCAGCTGGAGAGCTGCTTCCATTTTTGAGCCAGCCTTGAGGAAAGGACCTGGTGGGGAGTGTCCAGAGGAGAGCAGATCCCTAGACCATGTGATAGAAGGGATGATGAGAAGGCTTGGGCTTTGCTTTTCCAGCTGAGAAAGGGCTAAGGGAGGTTTTATGGCAGGCACTGTTTGTGCAGGAAGTCATGGGATCCGTTTTCCACGTAAAATCTAATGGATGTGTTTTGCCAAGGGAAATTCCATCAGGGAATGCTCTGCCTGTGTGGAACACGGGGTCAGATGACCCCAAAGAAACATGGAGTATCCACTGGGATGTCTGAGGCCAGGTGCAGCAGATCTGCTGTGGATGATGCCATTTTGGGATGGATATTTGAGTTTTGGGATCTCTTAGCGCCCTGTCCAGCCCTGCTCTCCCTGACTCCTCAGTGTGCAGAGGGAGGCACCAAACCCCTCTGGTTTTCCCTGTTCTCACAGGTAGTTTTGCAGACAAGACTTACGAGTGGAGCTCTGAGGAGGAGGAATCCGTGAGGAAGGCAGGGCCAGTGCAGGTGCTCATTGTCAAAGATGACCACTCCTTTGAGCTGGACGAGGCTGCCCTGAACCGCATCCTCCTCTCCGAGGCTGTCAGAGATAAGGAGGTCGTGGCTGTGTCCGTGGCTGGAGCTTTTAGGAAAGGAAAATCATTCCTGATGGACTTCATGCTGCGGTACATGTACAATAAGGTAAGGCTGCAGCTCAGGGGCCTTTCCCAGGGCCTGTTGTTCCCATGTTCTGCTCAGGGGTGAGCTGGGCAGGACTTGGTGCTTTAGGGAATGCTCAAGCCTCTCATGAGTGTGGGCTTCACAAAATAGAGCAGATCCTTCCCCAGGCAGAAGTTTCTCGTGGACTCTTGACTTTGGAGCAGGAATGTTCACATAATGTTCACATCTGCTGCCCTGAATCACAGAATCATTTAGGCTGGAAAATCCCTCTAGGATCATTGAATCCAGCTGCAAACCCAGCATTACCTTATTCACCACTAAACCATATCCTCAGGTGTCATATCCATGTCTTTTGAACATTTCCATGGACAGGGACTCCACCACTGTCCTGGGCAGCCTGTTCCAATTGTGACCACCCTTCCAGTGAAATGAATGTTCCTAATATCCAGCCCAAACTTTCTCTGGTGTAACTTCAGATTGTTTCCTCTTTTCCTGCTGCTTGTTCCCTGGGACTTGAGCCTGATTCCCACCTGGCTGTCCCCTCCTGTCAGGGAGTTGTGCAGAGCCAGAAGGCCCCCCTGAGCCTCCTTTTCTCCAGGCTGAGTTCCTTCCCAGCTCCCTCAGCTTCTCCTGGTGCTCCAGATCCTCCCCCAGCTCCATTCCCTTCTCTGGACACACTCCAGCCCCTCCATGTCTTTGTTGTGAAGAACCCAAAACTCACCCCAGGATTTGAGGTGCCTTGACAGTGAAAGGAAATAAAAACCTCCCTTATGGGGTTCTTAACCTTTTACCCTTTTTAACACCTCTGTTAACCTCTTACCTTTTTAACAGCAACTCCCTGTGTTCCTCCCTGCAGGAAGCAGTGGACTGGGTTGGGGATTACAACGAGCCTCTGACTGGTTTCTCCTGGAGGGGCGGCTCCGAGCGGGAGACGACCGGGATTCAGATATGGAGCGAGGTTTTCCTGGTGGACAAGCCCGATGGCACCAAGGTGTGTGTGTGTGTGTGTGTCTCTGCTGTCAGCTCATTTTCCTCTTCCAGCTTCTGAGACTCTCCTGCCTTGTCTTAGGTGGCTGGGCAAATTTAGGGAAGGTTTTCAATACCATGTCTTTATTGTTTTAACAGTGAGGTGATGTGATGTCCAAGTATCCCTGATATGTTCCCTAAGTGTCCCTCAACTCTGGGCATCCTATCTGTACTATTCCCAGAAATCTTGAATCTCATGTCCTTGCAAACTACTCCTCTTTCCTAGAGCAGAAGTTGCAAAGTGACTTCATTCAGAGTTGTCAGAGTGGATTTGGAGCATCCTGCAAATTCAGCTGGAATATTTGTATTTATCTGCATTTCAATGCAGAGCATGGCACCCAAGTGACACTGAGTCATTCAGGGCGTGATTCCTAACGTTGGCTGAGTGTGTTTGGGTTTGGGAGGTGCAATTTGTGTTTGGTTTCTGGTGCAGACTCAGGCAGAGCCTCCTCTGCACTGACAGCAGATGTCTGAGGAGCAGAGCACTTCCCTCACAGAGCATTAATTTTGCTGGAGTCACCCTGCTGGCTGGGGATGAGCTTTTCCTTTGTCCCCCACCACTGAAGGGGCAGAAGCAGTGAGACCCCAGCACAGTAACTCAGCTGACAGTCCCCCCTGAGGGTGGCTTTGCCTGGGGGTGCTGACAGGAGCTTTGTGCCCCGCAGGTTGCGGTGCTGCTGATGGACACACAGGGCACCTTTGACAGCCAGTCCACCCTAAGGGACTCAGCCACCGTGTTTGCCCTCAGCACCATGATCAGCTCCATCCAGGTAAGAAACCTCTGGGCTGGAGGAGTTCAGTCCCCAGCAGCTACAGAGCCTGTCAGGGCTTCCCTTCCTACCATTTGTACCAGCACCACCTGGGACCTTGCCCGTGTCCCCAGGGGATGTCGTAGGCTTTAGCCACACCAACCATGTGTTAGCCCCAAGGACAGGCTGTTCTGAGTGATCTGAAGTTGGTTTTTTATTTAAATGCAGGTTTATAACTTGTCCCAGAATGTGCAGGAGGATGATCTGCAGCACTTGCAGGTAAGAGGGGTAATTAGGGGTAACCTAATTGTGGCTATTTACAAGGGCCTGGGGTGACAGGACCATGGGGAATGGCTTCCACTCCTGGAGGAGTTAGATGGAATATTGGGAAGGAATTTCTGCTTGTAAGGCCCTGGCATAGGTTTCCCAGAGAGGCTGTGGCTGCCTCATCCCTGGAAGTGTCCAAGGCCAGCTTGGATGAGGGCTGAAGCAACCTTGGATAGTGGAAGGTGTCCCTGCCCATGGAACTGGATGAGATTTCAAGTCCCTCCCAACCCAAGCCATCCTGGGACTTTATTCTGTGATTGTGAGTTACCAGCCTGGATGTTGCCATCTGGTAGTGGCTCAGTACAGGTGACCCTCTAAGGGTGATTCCAGCCCTGGCAGTTGGAGACAAGCAGCTAATGGGATTTCTGTGGCACAGGTGTCCTGCCCATTTCCTGGAATTACCTCCTGCTTTCTCTTCTGTTCAGCTGATTGATTGATTAATTAGGTAGGGTTTTCCAAGAGCTTAAGGAAAGGAAAGAAAAGCAAAAGTCCAGCTGAAAAATTCAGCATTTGAAGACTTCTGAATTATCTCAGTCCATAAATATTATTAACAATAACAGTTCTTTAACACTGAATTTATTCAGTGTAGCTCTGATGTTTCAGTTTGGATTTTAAGCCATGACTGTTTAACAAGTTGACCCATTTTTAGGCATCTGTGAAACACATTATTGTGCCTTCAGTTAGAAATTAGAGTGCAGAGAGACTGGAGAGTCTTCAAATCTTGCAGCTAGGCTGATTTTAGAGTCTTTGCACAGCAGGGGTTTGCAGGGAAAGTACTTATTTCTGAATTGATTTCCGCTCCTTCCTGGAGTGTTTAAAGGGAGCAGGGCTCCAGCAGCCCCCTGGAGCATGAGAAGTTTCTGGTTGGTAAGAAACCAGCAGCAAGCAGCTGATCTGAGCCATTTTCCACAGATTTGGCAGCCAGAAGCTCCAGGCTGGGATCTCTCACATGAGAGCTCAGCAAGGGTGATGGTTCCATAACAGCTCCCTGTGCCTCTGGGATGGGAGCTGGGAGCTCAGAGCCACTCTGTGTCCAACTCTGCCCGTGGTGCTGGTAGTCCCCACTCATAAATATCCCTTACTGCTTCAGGGAATCACAGAATTCCCTCCAGGCACCCAGAGGGATCATGAAATCCAGCTCCTGGCCCTGCACAGACACCCCAACAACCCTGGGCATCCCTGGCAGCGCTGCCCAAACCCTCCTGGAGCCTCGGGGCCGTTCCCTGGGGAGCCTGGGCAGTGCCAGCACCTCTGGGGAAAGAACCATTCCTGATATCCAACCTGAGCCAGGGAACAGAGTCAGTGCCCCACAGTGCCTGCAGTGACAAACTCACTGTCCTGTTCTCTCCTTCCAGCTGTTCACCGAGTACGGCCGGCTGGCCATGGAGGAGACATTCCAGAAGCCTTTCCAGGTGAGTCCAAGGGTCCTGGCCAGTCCAAGGGTCCTGGCCAGCTCGTTTGTCCCGGAGCCCGTTGGCTTCACCACGAGGTGTCACTGCAGTTTGTAGCGTGGGAGGAGATGGGACTGCCTGGGACCGGCTCAGCTGCTCCGAGGAAGGGCTTTGTGCTTCCAAATACATCCAACATCCCTCTTCCTTTCCTTTCCCAACCCTTGCCATCCCGAGAGCTCTGCCCTGTCCTGCCGGGCATGGAAAGCAGCTGGTTTTGCAGCAGGTTTTGCAGTCAGGAACTCTGCCCAATCTTTGCTCTGAGAGGGGTTTGAACTCACCTGCCCTGGGAATCCCTGCTCCTGGCAAAATGAAAGGATAAGGATTAGCAGAGCTGTGGGAAAACTCGGTGTGAGTGGGGTGTTAACTTCAAATAAGGGACATCTGTTCGTCCTTCTGCTCCCCAACCTGTGAAAAGCTGGTTAAAAAAAAGGGTCAGCATTGGGCATTCACAGTAGGTGAGGTTGGTTCCTGTTTTTAAAGGCACAGGAGTGTTTTGATTAGGTTGGATGAAGGTTTGTGAACTTCCTAAAATAAAAACCAGCAAGAGTACAAAGCATCCTGTGAAAATCCAAAGAGTAGTTGGGAATGAGTTGCAGGTATTTTACATTTTCTTTCCCACATAAAAAGAGAATTGTGCTGGAAGGACTAAGGGGTTTATAAGGTGTCTGTGGTCAGGAAGTGGAAATAAAATTAAAACTTTAAAAAATACAACAAGTGGAAAAATTGAGATTTTTAAGGTGTATTGGATTCTGCTGTGTGCTGGTGACTGATAAATGGTAAAACTACAAATATATATAGTAAAAATATATGACAGGCAAGAGCTTGAAGAACATTGTAAGATGGTACAGCAAAAAGCCAGACATTAAATAAATATTCCTGCTCCTTATTTAAAAGCTGTGGGGATAATGTAGCCAAATATTCCAGTGAAACTGAGATACTTCCTACTCCCATCAGTGAAAAGGAGGCTGTGAGGAGAAACTTAAACATGCTTAAATCATTAGGGCTGGATAATAGGCTCTGATTTTCCCAAACACTGTAATTGCTGTCAAGTCACAGTTTGTGGATGGTGATTCTTGTCAAACAATCCCATTATCTGTTTTTGAAAGACCAGGAGTTGGGTTGATAAAGGTAACTTTCACCATGATCCATCCCCTTCTGTCAGCCTTATCTCTCCAGGATGCTGATTAAAGGCAAATGAACTCAGCATTGTCTGGTTTAATCCATTGTTAATGGATTAAAAACTCATTAACTGATAGATGCCAGAGCACGCTGAACTAATTGTAACAGGGAATCACATCCTTCAGAAGTGTTTCCTTGGGATCCCCCCAGGCTCTCTCTGATTCAATGTCATCTTCATTAATGATCAAGGGAAAATTAAAAAAAGGTGCTGGAAACCCTTGTGGGTGTGACAAATGTGGCAGAAGGGTCAGTGGTGCTGTGGCCAGGTGAGAAATGATCTCCTGTCTGCATCCAGCGTGGGCTGGTGCCTGCAGAACATGTTTATAAATCTGAGAGTGTTGATTAGAAAGCAGCAAAAGTGAGGGTGAAGAGGCCCTGGCAGAGTTTTCCCAGAGAAGCTGTGGCTTCCATCCCTGGAAGTGTCCAAGGCCAGGCTGGACAGGGCTTGGAGCAGCCTGGGACAATGGAAGGTGTCCCTGACCATGGCAGGGTTGGAACTAGATGAACTTGAAGGTCCCTTCCAAACCAAACCATCCTGGGATCCTGGGATTCTCCAAGTGTGAATAAACTGCAGGGGAAGGGGAAGGGGAAGGGAAGGCTTTCCTCTTTGTCTCCCTCCTCATTTCCCCTTTGTCTCCCTCCTCTCCTTACTCTGAGGAGCTCTCACCAAAGGCTGGCCCTGAATGTGGGGCCTTCACAAAGGCAGTGGTAAACACAGCCTGTCTGGAACAACAATTTTACTTGAGAAAAAAAGAATAATTCCCAATTCAAGGCATGCATAATGTGTTTGTGGAAAAAGTCCTAAACATGGACATGTCTCTTAAGCATCTCTTGGTGTTTGAGAACAGCATGTCCTGAACCAGCTCACTGGGTGCAGTCACTCTGGCTTCTCCTGCAATTCAAAAAGGCCAACTCACTGTTCTCTCCTTTTTTTTTTTTAACTTTTTCTGATGTTTTATGGAAGAGAAATAGCAGGAATATTTCCCCTCCCTCCATTAGATTTTTTTTTGTTCTAAGCATAGATGAATTTTAGGGAAATTCCAATGAAATGGGTTCCACTTACTGACTTGCTTATCTGTGTGCATGAGAGGAACCCTGGCATCTCTGCCAGACCCTCCTGGGCTTTGGCATTCAGGACTTCCCCCTCTAAACCCTTTATTTCCTACATGGGATGTTGGTCCCTTGTACAGATGAGGCAGTGGAGACCTGATTTTTTTCTGAAAACTTATTTTTTTTTTTAAATATTCAAAGTTGACCGTTCTGGTATTTATTTATTTATTGCTCAGGAACTTTGAATGCCTCAATAAAGATTACAAAAGCCAATGATTTCTTATTCACCCTCATTCCTCTGCATCTGCTTCTCATGAAAAGTCTGTCTGGAAGGCTGCCCAGTGAAAAAGGCTGAAAAAATGAGCCTGTAGAATTCCCATAGGATGGAACTAAATGTGGCTGGAATTAGGGAGCTTGCTGCCTTTTGTCCTGGTTAGCAACAATCCCTTTTCTTGGGCAGTTTAGCTGATTGATGTTGTTCTCCCAGCCAGGGACTCAAACTGGTGCAGTATTTTGGGGGGGTTCTCCCCCTTTTTCTTGTGGGACAGTGGAGTGGTGTCAGTCCCTGCACACAGGGACCTCTTATTTCCACCAGGAAAGGTGGGAGATGCTGCTGGAGCTGGGAAAAGGCTCAGGGCCAGGTTTTGGTGTGGTTTGAAATGAGGGTGAGGGTGCAGAGGGTGCTCAGCCACTGCTGTGGGCTCAGAGCAGCAGCTCACTGACCCCACTGTTGTGTGTTTTCCAGTCCCTTATATTCCTTGTTCGTGACTGGAGCTTCCCTTATGAATTTTCCTATGGATCTGATGGTGGTGCAAGATTTTTGGAGAAGAGGCTGAAGGTATGTTTTGCCTGCTCTTGGTTCTGGAGCAACCTTGGATAGTGGAAATGTCCTTGCCCATGGCAGGGGGTGGAACTGGATGAGCTTTAAAGTCCTTTCCCACCCAATCCACTCTGTGATTCCATGATTTTCCTGTTCAGATGGGTGGCATCAGCACTGGATGTCAGGTGTGGTCACAGTCAGTGCCTTAAAATCACAGAGGAGGAGTTTGGGGAGGGTGAAATTTCCTTGCCATGTTCAGGCTTCTGGAACTCTCTAGGAGAGTGGACAGCAGTGGGAGTCAGCAAATTCCCAAGAGAATGATGCTTTGGTAATTTAGGGAGTTGTACAATAAAGATAATGGGCAAGGGCTGCTTGGGATCAGTCAGGAAATGCATGGGTGATCTGGTAGTGGAGAGTCCTAATTAAATGTGAGACAAGGAAGGCCCTAGTGGGAAATCCCAAATGTTTTTGTATTCTGGTCATCCATGGAAATGTGCATTTTCCAAATGATAATAACATGCTCCAGGCCATGTGGTCAGAGATACTCCAGTTCCTTCTCTTTGTCCTCATGCCTGTGGAATCTCCTGTGTTCCTTTCATCCACTGTGTGGAGTATCCTGTGTTCCTGCCAGCTTTATCCCATATTCCTGTCAGAAGGAAACTCTGATCCCAAACTGTGGGAAGTAGATGGGCAGCATTGAGCTCTTCTCTCTGGTGGCCACTGACAGAACCTGAGGGCAGGGCTGGAGCTGTACCAGGGGAGGTTCAGGTTGGATTTCAGGGAAGGGTTCTGCCCCCAGAGGGTGCTGGCACTGCCCAGGGAATGGTGACATTCCCAAGGCTCCAGAGCTCCAGGAGCATTTGGACACTTCTCCCAGGGATGCCCAGGCTGGGATTGTTGGGGGGGTCTGTGCAGGGCCTGGAGCTGCCCTGGATGATCCCTGTGGGCATTTCCAGCTCAGGATATTCTGTGATTCGTTGTCTCCACAGGTGTCAGGCAATCAGCACGAAGAGCTGCAGAATGTCAGGAAGCACATCCATTCCTGCTTCACCAAAATCTCCTGCTTCCTCTTACCTCACCCCGGCCTCAAAGTCGCCACCAACCCCAATTTCGATGGAAAACTGAAAGGTACAAAGGCAAAGCTCTGGTTTCTACTCTGATTCCTTAGAAGCCCTGGCAGACTGTCCTGCTTGTTCCTGAAACCCCCATAAGTATTTTCCATGAAAAAACTTCTGGGACAGGAGTTGGATCCTCCTCCCAGTGACGTTCACACCCCCATCTGCTGCTTCCCAGTGCAGCAGACAGACGTGGAGGGGGAGAAGGTGTGGGAGGCTGAGAGCTGCTGGCAGTACCCAGGACACTGATAGGAAAACTGGGAAGGGCAGGAATGAGACTGGATGTTTATGGACATGGTGTGAAGTTAAATTCCTGTGCCTCACCTGCACAGGCAGAGCCTGGTGGCTGCAAGGCTGGTTCCACAAGCTCTCAGAACGTTATTTCACTTTGAAAAGCTTTCCAGGGAATATTTAATCTGCCTGATTTATCTGATCCGTGGTTTCCCTACAGGGCAGGCTTGGTTCAGCAGGTTAAAAAGGAGAAGAGAGCTGTGGTGAGATTCTCCACCCCAAATGGAGCCACGTGCTGGGGATATTTTTAGGTGTTTGTTGTGACCTCCTCACCAGCATGGCTGGTTCCAGGCTGCTGCAATCTTAGCAATAAAGTGGACCATTAGCTACTTAAAATAAATTAGCAAGTGAAGATGTGATTTTTTCCCTGGTTTTGTCTGGCTCAGACTCAGTCCTGGCAAACTCCACGCTAAGCAGGAGGGACAGGGAGGGAGATGTGCTGGTGGAAACTGAGCTGATCCCTGGAGCTCCCCCTTAATCCCAGGTGCTGAAGAGTATGGAACAAGTGCTGTGTGCAGACAGGAGCTGTCAGCAGCTTCTTGACACAATTTTCACAATTATCTTGTTGCCTCAGAGCTGTACTCAGCTTTTTGTGCTCTGATGGAAGAAACGTGAGGGATCTTCCCTGCTCTCTGTTACCTTCCAAATTCCTGGCTGTTGCATTTGTTTTCTCCTGCCTTCAGTCCCATACAGATTAATTTAATGGAAACACCAGAAATCCCACCCTGTGCATCCCTGAGAGTTTTGTCCAAATCCTCCTGGAGCTCTGGGCAGCTTTGGGGCTGTGCCCATTCCCTGTGGAGCCTGTTCCTTCCACCCTCTGGGGGAAGAACCATCCATGGCTGGGGATTGGAACATGATGGTCTTTAATGTCCCTTCCAACCCAAACTATTCTGGGACTCTGTGATGCCTCTTTTTTCTTTTTTTTTTTTTTTTTTTTTCCAGAAATAGACGATGAATTCATCAAGAACTTAAAGATTTTGATTCCTTGGCTTCTTAGTCCCGAGAACCTGGATGTTAAGGAGATCAATGGAAACCATATCACCTGTCGAGGCCTTGTGGAGTATTTTAAGGTGTTTATTTAATAGAAAGTGGATTTATTCCTCTGTGGAATTTTGCTGTAGCTAAAAGGGAAAGCAGCAGCAGCAGGCAGGGCAGCACTGACAGTCCTGACTCGCTGCAGCAGAGGTCAAACACCTCATGGTCATGTATTTGACCACACAGCGAGCCCAAAAAGTGGGAGGAGCTGTTTTTCTTCCCTGAGAAAATGAGGGCTAGAGGGGGATAAGCTGAGGGCTCTGTTCCAATTGCCTTTGGAAAAAGCTTATTTTTGTTGTCATGGCTACTGGGACATTTCCTTGCGAGACATTGGTGAGTAATTCTCCCCACCTACTCTCCAGGGCTACCTTGGCTCCTTCTCCTCCAGGGAAAGGCCAGAGGTAGGTGCAGATCCTTTGGGAGGGATACTGGGAGTGAGTGGAGGAGGGAGAGCCTCCAGTGACTGACCCAGGCCACCCAAGGAGTGGCATTTTCTGACCAAAGCCATCTTGTGCTGGAGCATCCTTCTCTTCCCTGCTTCTGAGCCCTGTCTGGAGCTGGGTGGGGGTGGTTGGTGTTGCTCCTGTGTGCTGCATTCCACACAATTCCCTTTTCCCTGCTCTTTTCCAGGCATACATAAAGATCTACCAAGGGGAGGAGTTGCCACACCCCAAATCGATGCTGCAGGTATGTGTGAGTGGGATCTGTGGGAATTCCTGCACTGGAATTGCCATTAATTCTCAGGAATTGTGCAGCACAGTGGGTCTGCTGGGACTTTATTCCAAATGCCTCAGTGTAAGCACCCAAGGGGAAGAGCTTGGCACCACGAGCCTGCCATGGCTGAGGAATCACACCTGGGATGGAGTGTGGGGAATTGCTGGCTGCACACAGCAGCAGCCAGCTCAGCTGGAATGGTTGCCTGCAGGTGAATGACATCCTTGGGGCCACACAGGGAGGTGACACATGGGAGAAGTGGCTACTGGAGCTGTTTACTTGTGGCTGAGCCTTTTATCTCTTTCCTTGCTGGTTCCCACAGCTGAAGCCAAAGTTTTCATAGCTCTGGCTTGGAGGGAAGGAATCCTCTCTTCAAGCAGGCTCTTGGATGTGTAAATATGGGATGAGCTTTTTTGGGATCAGCTGGAGGCTGGGAGAGCCCCTTGGCTAATTCTGGGTGCCACATGCATGTCCTGCACTTGCACAGCTTAACCCTGTCTTTCTGCACCTAAATTTTGTGTCCCTTTTGCCCTCACAGGCCACAGCAGAAGCCAACAATTTAGCAGCAGTTGCCACTGCCAAAGACACCTACAGCAAGAGGATGGAGGAGGTGGGTGCTGCTGAGTTTGTCTCTTCCTGTCCCTTTCTGTCCCCTGGCTCTCCTGTCATAGATTCATGGAATACCAGAATTGTTTGGGTTGGAAAGGAGTTTAAAGCTCATCCAATCCCACCCCTGCCATGGCAGGGACACCTTCCACTGTCCCAGGTTGCTCCAAGTCCCATCCAGCCTGGCCTTGGCCAGGGATCCAGGGGCAGCCACAGCTGCTCTGGGCACCCTGTGCCAGGGCCTCACCTCCCTCCCAGCCAGGAATTCCTTCCCAAACCATAACCCCTAATCCCTAACCATAATTTCAGATATCCCTGTGTTAGGAGTGATGTTTCAGGAGTGATTTCCTTGTGTCAGGAGGGATTTCCCTGTGTCTACAGTGACATTTCAGGAGTGATTTCTGTGTATAAGCAGTGCCATTTCAGGGCTGATTTCCCTGTCTCAAGGGTGACATGACAGGGCTGATTTCCCCATGTCAGGGCTGATTTCCCTGTGTCAGGAATGATTTCCCTGTGTCAGCAGTGCCATTTCAGGGATGATTTCCTCGTGTCAGGGATGAATTCCTTGTGTCAGCAGTGACATTCCAGGGGTGATTTCCATGTGTCAGGGGTGATTTCCCTGTCTCAGCAGTGATTTCCCCATGTCAGGGGTCATTTCCCCATGTCATCAGTGCCATTCCAAGGCTGATTTCCCTGTCCCAGTGGTGATTTCCCCATCTCAGCAGTGATTTCCCCATGTCATCAGTGCCATTCCAGGGCTGATTTCCCTGTCTCAGCAGTGACTTCCCCATGTCAGGGCTGATTTCCCTGTCTCAGCAGTGATTTCCCCATCTCAGCAGTGCCATTCCAGGGCTGATTTCCCTGTCTCAGCAGTGATTTCCCTGTCTCAGCAGTGCCATTCCAGGGCTGATTTCCCTGTCTCAGCAGTGATTTCCCCATCTCAGCAGTGCCATTCCAGGGCTGATTTCCCTGTCTCAGCAGTGATTTCCCTGTCTCAGCAGTGCCATTCCAGGGCTGATTTCCCTGTCTCAGCAGTGATTTCCCCATCTCAGCAGTGCCATTCCAGGGCTGATTTCCCTGTCTCAGCAGTGATTTCCCCATCTCAGCAGTGCCATTCCAGGGCTGATTTCCCTGTCTCAGCAGTGATTTCCCCATCTCAGCAGTGCCATTCCAGGGCTGATTTCCCTGTCTCAGCAGTGATTTCCCTGTCTCAGCAGTGCCATTCCAGGGCTGATTTCCCTGTCTCAGCAGTGATTTCCCCATGTCATCAGTGCCATTCCAGGGCTGATTTCCCCATCTCAGCAGCGATTTCCCCATCTCAGCAGCGATTTCCCCATCTCAGCAGTGCCATTCCAGCAGCTCTCTCCCCCTGTTCCCCACCCAGGTGTGTGGAGGTGACAAACCCTTCCTGGCTCCCAGCGACCTGCAGACCAAACACGCGGAGCTGAAGGAAGAGGCCGTGCGGCTTTTCCGCGGCGTCAAGAAGATGGGAGGGGAGGAGTTCAGCCGCCGCTACCTGCAGCAGCTGGAGGCTGAAATCGACGAGCTCTACATCCAGTACATCAAACACAACGACAGCAAGAACATCTTCCACGCCGCCCGCACCCCGGCCACGCTCTTCGTCGTCATCTTCATCACCTACGTCCTGGCCGGCGTCACCGGCTTCATTGGCTTGGACATCATAGCCAGCCTGTGCAACATGATTCTGGGCTTGACACTTATCACACTCTGTACCTGGGCTTATATCAGATACTCTGGGGAGTACAGAGAGCTGGGAGCTGTAATAGATCAAGTGGCTGCAGCCTTGTGGGATCAGGTAGGATAAAGAGCTTTTGATTTTAAAGCGGTGCATGAAAAGCAACCTCCCTGCACCCCACTGGGTTTTGTTTAAGTGTTGAGTTTTCCTGGGGATTTTCCTCCCCACTTCGAGATGGTTTTGGTTTTTAGGGTTGTTAGATCTGGCTCTTTGTGCTGTGATCAGTGCAGGGATGCCTTTTCAGTTTTAATTGAAGTTTTAATCCGTTCCTTAGACCTTCCAGATGGGGAGAGGAGGGGCAGAGGAATTGTTTGTGGATGAGTTTGTGGAGTTTGTTGTAAGGTGAGCAAGGCTGGAGCTGTGTCTCTGAGCCTCCAGTTCCTGTCCAGTGTGGAAAACAAGCTGTGTAGATCTGAGAAAAATCCCAGTGAGCTCTTTTGTTCTGCCTTTTTCTTTCCTTCTTGTGGTTTTGTGGAGCCTTGTGGGAATGCCAGGGATCCCCTGGGGAGGATCCTGTGCTTGGTTGTGCACGGCTGTGGCTGTTCAGGAGGAGCTGCCATCGCTCTCCCCTGCTTCAGGGCAGGGATTTTGGCTCTCCCAGATCTTGGCTCTGCCTCTTTTGGCACCAGCCCCTGATTTCCCACTGCAGAAAAGGGAACAGCCCCCACAGACTCCCCCAGACCCCTGCACCCCATCCAGGGGTACAATCCATGTGTCCAGAGAGCCAGAAGTGCCCTCCTGCTCTTCCCACGGCAGAGCTGCACGAGCTCATCCCTCAGGAGCCATCCCAGCTCTGATTTCTGGCAGGAAGGGCCCTTCTCCTTCCCTGTTCTTCCTCCACCAGTGAGGTTTTCATGGAGAACAAGGACATTTCCCTGCTTCCCTGTGCTGCTGCAGCTGCCCATGCAGCCCTGGGGGAAATAAAGGCAGCATTTACTGATGTTGCCTCATTGCAGGGCTGGGCAGTGGTGCTGCTCAGCAGAGCAGCGTTCCAGGTGGATTTAGCCTGGCTGCCCTGTCCCCAGCACCTGAGCACCCCCAGTAAAGCCCCTGCAGTGGCTCAGTTTGCCCAGGGACACTCCCCAGGAGCCTTTGGGATGTGCTGGGATATTTAAATCCATCCCAGTGCAATTAGCAGCGGGAGTTCAGCAAGGACAGGACAGGAAGCCAGAGGTGCTGCCCACTTGCAACATCTCCAGCTGGGGCAAAATAAAGAGGGTAAAGTGCTTGGAGCCGTTCCTGGCTTCCCCAGCCCCCCGTGGCTCTCCAAGCAGAGGGAAAGTTCTCCCAGGAAGGATTTGTGGCAGAGGGGAGGGGCTGGGCTGGGTGACTCTGCCAGCAGCTCTGTCCCATGGGGCTGGGACCAGGTGCAGGAGGGATGGACAGAGCAGGGAGGGGCTCCAAGAGGGGACCAGTTTGGGATGAGCCCTTCAGGGAACACCCCAGGGATGAGCTCCCATGAACACTGAGATACACAGAGCTGTTTCTTTCTCTTTCTGTCTCCCCTTTCCCAATGCCTCTCCCAGGGAAGCACGAATGAGGTAAGTGCCTCTTGTTCTCCGCGTGCTGCCGGGGCCAGCGGGGCCCTGGGCTCCTGGGAAAAGCTTCTTGGCCCCAAAAGCACCTTTGGGCTGGTGGAGGATGGGAGTCACAAGGGCTCTGGGCAGCAGCTCCTGGCCTGGCTGGCTCTGGCTGTTCCTTGGGATCCAGATGCCTGGAGAAGGGTGTGGATGTGGGCACTGCTGGGAGCCAAGTGGGAGAGAGATTTGGGTGGGGAATGTCAGGATACAATGGGAATTTTCATCTTTCTCCCATCAGTTCTGTTTGGGAATTTTCCTGTTGTGCCAGGAGGTCAAACCCAAAGCTCAGATTGTTTTGGAGCTGTTTAGGGACAGCTGAGAAGTCTCCATGCCTGGCCAGGCCTCTCCGTGCTGCTGGAATTGCTGCACGTGTTTTTTTGGGGGAAAACCACCCCATATTGGATTAAGCTGAATGCAGAGCCCAGGAGGCAGAGTTCACCCCCCAGCATCTCCCTGGGCAGCACATGGAACACAATCCTGCTCTCCCAGTTTGGCAGGGGAGCTGCTCTGAGGGAAAAATGCTCCCTGTACAGACCTTCCAGGAGCAGGAAAACCTGGATGAGAGAGGGAGATTCTGCCCCTCTGCCCCAGCCAGGTGAGACCCCACCTGCAGAGCTGCCCCCAGCCCTGGAGTCCAGCATCAGGAACATGTGGAGCTGCTGGAACAAATCCAGAGGAGGCCACAGAGCTGCTCCAAGGACTGGAGCCCATCTGCTCTGGAGCCAGCCTGGGAGAGCTGGGAATGCTCCCCTGGAGAGAAGAAGGCTCCAGGGAGAGCTCAGAGCCCCTTGCAGGGCCTGAAGAGGCTCCAGGAGAGCTGGAGAGGGACTGGGGACAAGGGATGGAGGGACAGGACCCAGGGAATGGCTCCCAGTGCCAGAGGGCAGGGATGGATGGGAGATTGGGAAGGAATTCCTGATGTGAGGGTGGGGAGCCTCTGGCACAGGGTGCCCAGAGAAGCTGTGGCTGCCCCTGGATCCCTGGGAGTGTCCAAGGCCAGGCTGGATGGGGCTTGGAGCACTCTGGGACAGTGGAATCTCCCCTGCTTATTCCAGGGGGGATTGGAACTAGATGATCTTTAGGGGTTCCTTCCAACCCAATCCATTCTGGGATTCTGATTTAGGATCACAGCCAGAGCAGCTCTTTGTGTGTTCCCTGTGCTCCTCCTGCCCAGCACTGCAGGATCCCAGTGGGATCTCCTGGAATGTTCCTTGGGCAAAGCCTCACCAGGATCTGACTAAACCAAAAAAAAAGGACAAATTTTCTGCACATGGACATTATTTATTCCAGCTTTGTGTCCAAGCCTGGCCCAAACATTTCCATGTTTTCCTGTGTCACCAAAGCCCCCCAGCTCCAGCTGGCAGTGCCAGCTCTGAGTTCTGTGGGGAGTTCATCCAGAAGAAATTCCAAGCTGTTAAAAACCATCCCATCCCTCATCCCTCTCCTCTCCCTGCCCAGCAGCCAGGGCAGCCCTTTGGTACCTCAGGGATACCAAGAGGCAGAACACAGGATTTGCTGTGGATGAGGTGTTGAACAAAGCCTGTCATGTAAAAATTGGTGCTGTGGGACTGGTTTGGCCTCACAAAACCCTCTAAAACAGCACAAAACGCTGCGAGGTCACCTAGGTGGGGCTTGAAGGTGAATTTTGGTGTTCCCAAACAATCCCAAAACAACACTTTTGCTCCCAAAATCTCATTTGGAATGGGATCAGCATCCTGTTGGACACCTCTGGAGGCATCTCATCCCTCACCCTCCTCCTCCTCGCTGCCCCTTCAGCCTCTCCTGCTTCATTCACCCCCTGAGCACACCAGGAGCTCGTCACCCTGTCGGAGTGTGGGTTCCTGCTGGCCAGGTGCCTCTTCCCACCCCTTCCAGAGCTAATCCTGCCTTGCCAGCGGTCCCCAGCAGGAACTGGTGGGATTTGGGTTAGTTTTTTCCTCTCTCATCAAGTTGATTTGAAATGTCAGAGCTGTGACAGAGACACCAAGTCCTCTGCAGCCAGAGCCGTGTCCTGGTTGCTGTGGGATGAAGGTGGGGAGGAGGCAGGGAAGGATGGGAGAGGTGTTGTGTTGCTCTCCTGGGATCAGAGCCTGGTCCCAGCCCTGTTCTGAGCCCGGCCTGGCTCCAGGACAAACAGAAAATGGTAAAATCAGAAAAAATCTGCATCATCTGCAGAGAAATGATGGGGACAATGAGCAGTCCCACCCCCAGCCCTTGGCCTGGTGCAATTACGGAGCTGCCTGAGGGGGTAAGGCTGAGGGTGAAGGAATTAAAACTCTGGAATCAAACACAGGGAAAAACAACCCCCAAATGCCTCGCCATCATCCAAATAATGATTTAATAGAGCTCAGAGGGGATGAGGTGCTTGTAAAATTTGAATTGTAGAGTCACAGAATTCCCTGAGCTGGAAATGCCCACAGGGATCATCCAGGGCAGCTCCAGGCCCTGCACAGACACCCCAACAATCCCAGCCTGGGCATCCCTGGGAGAAGTGTCCAAACCCTCCTGGAGCTCCGGCAGCCTTGGGAATGTCACCATTCCCTGGGCAGTGCTCTGGGGGCAGAACCTTTCCTGAAATCCAACCTAAACCCCCCAAACACAGCTCCAGTCATTCCCTGGCTCCTAAACCCGTGAGTTGGAGCCCTTTGTGTGTTGGACACTGGAGCAAACTGTGCTGGAGAGCAGAACACACAGAGACTGCGTGGGCCGGGATGCAGCAGGATTCTCTGGGACCGAGATTCCCTGGGTTTGGGATTCTCTGGGACTGAGATTCCCTGGGACAGAGATTCCCTGGGTTTGGGATTCTCTGGGACTGAGATTCCCTGGGTTTGGGATTCCCTGGATTTGGGATTCCCTGGGTTTGGGATTCCCTGGATTTGGGATTCCCTGGGTTTGGGATTCCCCGGGTTTGGGGTTCCCTGGGTTTGGGATTCCCTGTGTTTGGGATTCCCTGGGTTTGGGATTCCTTGGGTTTGGGGTTCCCTGGGTTTGGGGTTCCCTGTGTTTGGGGTTCCCTGGGTTTGGGGTTCCCTGGGTTTGGGGTTCCCTGTGTTTGGGATTCCCTGTGTTTGGGGTTCCCTGTGTTTGGGGTTCAGGAGGAGCCGGGCAGTGACCGTGTGTCTCCCCACAGGCTTTGTACAAGCTGTACAGCGCGGCCGCCACCCACAGACACCTGTACCACCACGCCTTCCCCGCCCCGCGAGCCGAGCCGGCCGAGGGCTCCGACAGGAAGAAGGTTTAGGAACCGCGGATGTCGCGGCTCCCCCGGGAGCGGCAGCCTCGCCCCGTCCGTCCCGAGCCCGCCGGGAGCAGCGCCGCGCTCCCGGCCCCGTGTACATACGGCACTGCCGCAGCCCAGAGCTTTGCTTTGGCACAGCCGGCGACTCCCAGCTCGTTCATGAAGCCTTATTTCCCCTTTCTTCATTAGTCACCACCGAGAAAACCATAATTAACGTGATACCGCGACTAAAAAGGCCGAAGCTTATCCAAAACTCGATTTATTTCAGGTACTTGAAGAAGTTATAACATGTAACCACGTTTTGTTTTTTTTCTTCGTTGAACTGTTTAATTCCATGAACATAATTAAAATGTATTAACTTGCTTTATCAGACACTGTAAGGGCACTTCTGCTATGGTCTGTTAAGGGTGCTGTGAGGAACGCGGCCCTTTCTGTTTGTCTGCACAAAGTGTCACTTTGTAGCTGTGCTGGAGGAAGTTTCACTGTATTTCTGTACATATTTATCCATGATAGTGCATAGGATGTGTGGTACACTTCTATTCTTTTATTGTCAGGATTATTAAAGTTTGCTTTTGGTTCCTAAGAAGTTGGTTCTAGGGGAAAAGTTATTTATTATCTAGGTAAGAGCTTCTCCTCTGGGGTTTTTGATGGGTTTGATTTGGGATTTCAGGGTTGGTGTTTTGAGGGTCATTCACTCAGACAGAACCAGAGCTCGGTGCCATCGAGAGCTTCCATCACCTCAAGCCCGTGGGGCTTTTACTGCTGGTAAAAACGGTTTATTTGATGTTCTAAAAGGCCACAAATCAGTCACACAAACCCTCTGCTCGTCGAACAAAATGATTTTTATTGAATTAATAGGATTTACAAGAAATGTACTTTTTTGTTTGCAGTGTTTATTGCACTGAAAAGAACCCATAAATAACACATCAGGACAAATTAATGAACCAAATGAAATTACTGGAGAGGGTAACTGGACAATTAAAAATTTTCCCCAAGTGAGGAGCTTTAAGACAAAAAGCTCATTTAAAAAACCCCAGTAATTGCTGTTACATCCCTGATTTTCCCCGTGGGGTGGCACAGTGGGTCAGACAGTGCTGCTGTCTTTCCACTGGAGCGGGTCAGGTTTTGGGAAATGCAGGATCAAAACAACTCTGCTTAGAGATCTTGGTCTTTAGGAAGGTACAAACGTTCCCCCTCGGAGTAATCTGTGTGAAAACGAGGAGTAAATCTGGAGTACAAACGAGCTAAAGTAAAAAATAAGGCAACTCGGATCCGAAGGGTGAAATCAGCTCCTGGTGTGACTCGACAGGCCCGGGGGTGTTCTGTACATTAAAGCTGTAAACCAAGAGCAGAGCTCTCTCAGGAGAGATCCCAAATCCCGAGGGAAAGAAACACCCTGCAGGAGGCATCTGGATTTGGACAACATTTGGAAGCCAGGACGTGACAGTTGCATCTATTGCCCTTAAAAAACATACACAGCCAGCTTTTAATACTGCAGCTGACTGGCAGGAAAGAGATCCAGGATCAGGGGACCGATGGAACTGCTGCTTTCTCAGGATAACAAACTACTCCCGGCACAGAAAAAAAAAAGATTAACAAACAATCTCCACTTTTTTTTTTTTTTATAAACAACACATAATACATGTAGAAAAATATTCAAGAGGATAATAACAAAGGTGCAACGTCAACAAAAATAAGCTGCCTTTTCAACAAAAGCACTTTTCCTTTCAGAGTTTGTGTGTGGGTGTGAGGAGGAGGAGGAGGAGGGTCAGTAGTTGGTGCCGTGCTGCTGCGCGTACCACTGCTGCCGCTGCTGCCGCTGCTCCAGCTCCGTCAGCAGCGCCTGCCTGTAGGCCTCGTACAGCTTCACGATCCTCTCCAGCTCCTTCATGAACAGCAGCTTCAGCATCCCCTGGTACGTGTCCAGGTCGGCCAGCTGGAACAGCTCCCACTTCAGGATGTGGTCGTACCTGCAGGGAGACACAGGGTTTCTTCTCCAGGCTGCTTTGGATCAATGAGCCCGGTGGATGGGACTGATCCCCCCAAAGCAAGGAGCTGTGCTTGGGAATGAGCTGGAGAAACTCATTTTTCATAGGGAAATGGAATGATCCCTCCTAGAACACCAAAGAACTCCAGGAATACAGGAGATCCCTTAAGTGACCAGAATAAACCAGCACAGGAAACACAGCTGGGAATGTTCCCCTGGAGAAGGGAAAGCTCCAGGGAGAGCTCAGAGCCCCTTGCAGGGCCTGAAGGGGCTCCAGGAGAGCTGGAGAGGGACTGGGGACAAGGGATGGAGGGACAGGACACAGGGAATGGCTCCCAGTGCCAGAGGGCAGGGATGGATGGGAGATTGGGAATTGGGAATTGTTCTCTGTGAGGGCTGAAGGGTGCCCAGAGCAGCTGTGGATCCCTGGAAGTGTCCAAGGCCAGGCTGGACAGGGCTTGGAGCAGCCTGGGACAGTGGGAGGTGTCCCTGCCATGGCAGGGGTGGGATGGGATGGTTTTAAAATCCCTTCCACACCAAACCACACCGGAATTCTATGGAAATGCATTTTGGAAGCATTGAACAACAATTCCACACCTGGAATATTTACAGTAAAACATCTGTTAAAATCAGAGTAACACAGAAAAATGAATGATTTGAGCAGCTCAGGTCCCTCCCACAAGTTGGGACACTCTGGCCTTCCCTCCCACTCAGCTGTTCCCAAGCCAGCTGTAACGAGTGCTCTTGGCTGCTTAACCTCCCCAATTAACCCCCCCTTGGTTAATTAGCAGCAACAGATATTTAATGCAAACCCTGATGTGGTTCCACCCTCACTGCTGTACCCTCCTTTCCTGCTTTTCCCTCACACAATCTGATTTCCTTAGCTTGGGAATAGAAGAAACTCCTGGAATAACTCCTGGAATACTGAGGCACAGGAGAAGCTGGATTCACCTGAGTGGAGGCTGAGGCTGAAATATCAGTGAATTTCTGGAAATAAACTGCATTCCCCACTGAAAGGTCACACTCCAGAGGCATCAGAGAACCACCAGGATGTGCAGGTGACTTCCAAAGATGCTCTGAGGAATTTTAAGAATTTAATTGAAATTTATCACAGCTTCTATAAACTCCCTAAAGAACAGCTTCTTTATTAAAATTATCCCTAATCCTGACAGGGCTGCACTGCTAAAATAATTTTATTTCCCCCAAAAAGAGAAATTACAAACTGCAGCTGTTTGGAGTTTGAGCTGTGTGTTGACAAAGAGGGTTTGAAGTTTCCAGGTACAGCCACCTTTGGGAGCACCTCTGGATTGTTGAGTTCCCATGGACACCTTTCCCTCTTTCTCCTTTCCCACTCATCAGGAGCCTCCCCACCCTCACAGGAAGGAAGGAATTTTTTCCTATCAATAGAGATTATTTTGGTTAACACCTACTGGACTCTCCATCAGGCTTTTTCTAACCCTAATTCTTATCCTCTAGAGAAATTTGTTTTAAAAAATCTAATATTCCTTATTTTTTTCCATAATTATCTACTTCTCTCAACAAAAACAGCTGGGCTTTACAGCTAAATCAGTTTGCAGTGCCAGGGTTAAGTAACAAATCATGACAAAATAAAACAAATTATTTCAGTGCAAAGCTGTGCTGATAATTAAAAATTTAAAACTTTCTCCCAGCTTACTTGATGGAAAGGAAAATCCCTGATGAATTGTTTAATTTGTCTTATCTCAATTTTCAAGAAAACATCCAAAATACTGCACATAACACAGGCTGAACTATTTAAAATTTACATTGTCTGGATGTGCCAAAGACTTAAATAAAGGAATGGATCTGCAGCCAAAACCTGGAAGTATTTCTAAGGAAACAGGAACTAAGTGTGGAGCCTCAGTGCACTGGGGGATTTTAGGGCAATTTAAATCTTTATGGGCTGTTGGCAAACCCAGCAGTCACAAGAAGTAATAAAACTCATTCAAGTTGTAGTTAATAGGAGCAGCTAATAAAAAAAGAGATTTTTTTTTTTTAGTGGAAGTCAGTGAACCCCACAGCCTGAATTTGCAGTTACAGACTGACCTCGCTGCTGTAAAACTGAGTTCTCCATATTCTCCTTATGAATAGCACATGATTTAATAATTATTAAAATATATTTGGGGTTTTTATGGCTTTCTATTCAGTGTTACTGTTCTGCAGAGCTGCACCCATTAGAAAATCTCATTTCTTCATCCTGACTCAAACCTGTTTTTGGAGGAGACTCCCTTTTCCTGTCACAGTTTATTTTGACAAAATTACTTTTTATTACCCTTTAAGTTTTAATTCAATTTCCTGAACAGAAATATAGAAATAGAAATACAGATGTCAGTATTTGGCCTAAAGGTGCTCCAGAGGAGCTGGAAAGGGACTAGGGACAAGGGATGGAGGGAAAGACAAAGGGAATGGCTTTAAGCTGGAAAAAGGTAAATTTAGGTTGGGTATTAGGAAGAAATTGTTCTCTGGGAGGGTGGGGAGGCCCTGGCAGAATTTTCCCAGAGAAGCTGTGGCTGCCCCTGGATCCCTGGAAGTGTCCAAGGCCGGGTTGGACAGGGCTTGGAGTGAAAGGTGTCCCTGCCATGGCAGGGGTGGAACTGGATTATTTTTAAGCTCCTTCCAACCCAAACCATTTCATGATTCTATGATTTAAAACTCTTTGAGGTGAAGGAGAAGCTGTGCTGTTTAAAAAGAAATAAAAGAAACACGAGGAAGTTCCACCCTAAAAATGTTTCACATATTTTCTGAGCACGTGGTACCACTCTTGTAAATATTCTGAAAGCAAAACACATCCTTCACTCTGACAGAGCTTCCTGCCAGTTGTGTGAGCTGCAAGAAGTGATCATTTCAAGTAATGACTGAAAGAAAGCAAATTAACGTGCTAAACAATTGATCCAGCTCCCTCAAGCTGTCAACCTCAGCCCTGATACATCTAAAATCCAAACACAGCACAAGCTCTACTGCTGCGGAAATTCCATTTTTTTTGTTCATGTTCAGTGTGAAATGCAGAAAAAGAAAAGGCAGAATCTCACTTGACAGGAGCCCTGGCATAGACCTGCAGCCAGTCTGGGATCTCGGCGCTGTGGTAGGGGTTGGCAGGGACCAGCAGGGCTTGGCTCCTCTCCGGGGGCTGCGGCTGGTAGGACACGGGGGGCGGCTGATCGTAACGGGGAACGCTGCCGGGGACAGGGACAAGTGTCACCTCCAAGTGTCACCTCCTGCACACACTGCAATCACTCATTTCTGAGCATTCATCAGTGCCAAGGCTGCTGCTGCTGCAGCCTCATGTGGGGTGAGGCCTGCACTGAGCAACGTGCTGCTGCTGTTTTGGTGGAATTAAACCTCAGCCCCACCCACCAGAGCACAGCAAAGCACTGGAACTGGTTTAAAAACACTTTAAAAATATTGATTCGTACAATCCACCATTTAAAGTGTTAGAACAGATGGATTCAGGCAGAGTTACTCCATAGAAAGACATCCCATCCCCACAGATTTATCTTTTGTGCCACAAGTTGAAGAACTTGTTCCTCCTGGGTATCAGCAGAAGAGACTGAGCAGCAGAAATTAACAATTAATTCTGTGTATATTAACAATTAACAGTTGGATTTGGTGTGTATTAACAATTAACTGTTGATTTGGTGTGTGTTAACAACAGATTTGGTGCATATTGACAACTGGCTGTTAGATTTGGTGTGTATTAACAATTAACATTGGATTTAGTGTGTATTAATCTCGTTTTACTTGAAATTACGAGTAGCTGAAATAGCCATTTTCATTCCAGACAACATTTAATTCACGTTTCAGATGTCCAGAGCATCCCCAGGCACATAAGATCAAGTTTCCTTTCAGTTTCCAGCTCAATTCTGTTCTCAGCAGCTCTGCTGTTTTACTGACAGCTGCAGAGTTGTTTAACCTGAACTTCTAAAAACCTTGAGAACCAGCAAAGCTGCAAATAAGATTTTTTTTTTGCGCGTGATACAAACCAAGGAGGGGATCAGGGAAGGGGTGAGGCTCACCTGGGAGCACAGGGGTGTTTGTACTGAGCCCTTTTGTTGATGTGATCCACGTAGTAAACCCCGAATTCCGCGGACTCGACGCGCTCCCAGCCCGGTGGGAGCCCCTCCCGCTCCAGGGGGTGGCTCCAGTGGGTTGTGTTGGTGTTGTGATCGATGTAATATTTCCTTCCTCGGATAGTCCAGTCCACTGACCAGCCAGGAGGAAGAGGTAAATCTTCAGAACTATGATTTGTTAAGTTTCCTAAAGATGTAGCAGCAACTCTCCCGATGCCTAAAACAAAGGGAGATCATCGGGGTTTAGGTAAAGATCTACAGAAATTATAATTTCTGTTAATAAATTCTTATGGCTGCTTCATTTACCACCCAAAAAAAAAAAAAACCAACAAACCTACAGCTCTCTTTCAAGTTAAAGTCAGAAATTAAAAGTCCAATAAAGCTTTTCAGGTGAACCAGTCAAGAGCAGCAACAGGATGAGGTAGAACAAGAAAGGAGGGACAAGCAGGGTTGGGGTCTGAGAGCTGCCAGGAATCAGCAGCTGATTAAATTCCCACCTTTTCCCTGGAAACAGAGCACATTTGGGATTTATCCATCACTAAACTGAAGAGACTGCTCACCAGCACTTTGAAATGTGTGATTTGTTGTAACACACAGAGATTTTATAAACTAGCAGCTGGATGCTGAGAGGTGACCCAGGGATAGATATTTGGGAAGCTGAGTGAAATAAAAGCCAAGGTGAGCAAGTACAGAAAACTCATAAAAAAACACCCCCAAGACTCCCAACTCCAAAAACCCAGAGACATCATCAGGAATTTTGCAGGTTTCTTTCCATCCCTGGGAATTCTTTACCTCCTGGATGTGCTGGGCTAAATCCAACTCTCTTTTAAAATTCATTTTAAGGAGTTCCCTCCAGTCCCTTCACAGTTCTACAGTTAAACACTATCTAGTTTTAATGACAATTCCAATTATCTTTTCATCCCACAGCCAAATTCAATCCCATTATCAGCAGAATTTGTGTGTCACTATTTCCCACAGCCCTCAGAAGGGATTTGGAAGCCACTTTTCCCACTTTTTCAAAGTCAGAAATCACCCCCCTCCACATTTTCTGCCAGGAATACACCCCCTCCTCCTGTTTTTCAGGAATAACATTTCTGTGTGGTTATTTTTTGTGAGAAGGGAAAGGCAGAGTCTCTCTCATCTAAAATGACAACCTGAAACCTGGCTGAGCTACATCCAAACAAAATCCAATAATAATCGAAAATAAAGTTACAGGAAGGCTCCAAAACAATTGGATAAATAAAAACTAAATTAAAACCTCCCCCTCACAAAGATCCTCCTGAGTAGGAGGACTTTGTGCTCATCCATAAATCTTTTTTCCAGCCTTTTGTCACGTTCTGAACTGTTTGGCCTTAAAGGATTTCCTCTTGTGTCAGTACTTACCAATTTGTCAGCATTATAAAGGGAAGCTCTGTCCATCTTTAATTGGGATTGAACAACCTAGACCTTAATTCCAGAGAAAAGCAACATCCTGGAGGCTTCCTGGTTCAGCCCCTCATGCCACTGACAAAATACAAACATTTCAGCTTGAAAATGCTGTGCTTGGGATAAACAAAGCCAGGATTTTCCCCAATTAACTGAACCTCTGGGATGTGATTTCATGTGTTAATAGTGACTGTTCAATCCCCACTGCCAGGAGATCTGAACACACAAAATTGATTGGGGAGGGGGGAAATCCTTATTTTTCTGTTTGCTGTTAAAACCTGCACATCCCTGTATTTTTCTTGTAGTTCTTCCTCTTTAAATCCTGGCCTCAAATCCATAAAAATTTATTTTTACTAAAGGTAAAAGTTAATGTTTCCCAATATTTGGAAGAGATGCCACCCTCTGCACTAAATTCTCCTGACAAGGATTCTCCCAATGCCAGCTTATTTTTAATTTCTAAGATGCAAAGAACAAACAGAACACCAGATCACAAATATTTTATCCACTCCTTTTGCCATTTTGATTTCATATATGAAGAAGCAGAGCCAAACCATTAAAATAAACTTGTACAGATGTAGAAATTACCAGTTTTGAACAATATTCCACAGACATGAAAACAAAGGCCAGACTTATAAATTGATGGTTCTAACTATCATTTTTCCCCTTATATCACAGATTATACTGGAATATTCTCTGTGCTGGAAGTTTTAAGATGTTGATATTCACAGGGCCTTAAAGCCATCAACAACTGTGGCATGAAAATCAACAATTAGTAGAATTTAGACTTTTTTTTTCTATAAAATTATTTTTTAGAGATCAAAAGAAATTGTCTGTTGGTTTTCCTGATGAACCTCAGATGTTCCTTTGTGGGAGGATGGACACACACATAGAGGAAAAGCTCCTCCTATAGTTTTGAACAGTAAGAGAAGAGGAAAAGAAACTTTTATATTTATATATATATACACACACCTGTAATTTCAACAATAAGACTATACAACACTTGGAAGAGTAAATTCTTATGTGGTTTTTTCCAAAGTATAACCCAAAGAAGAAAATTCCCAAGACAGCCTAAATTCATGGACTGCCTTTTCCATGGCAAATTGCCAGGAATGACATCTGCATTTCAATTCCAGGTAAAGTCTGAGCCCTAAAATGTTTTCACAGCAGCCCAAAACTCCACACTGGATTCTCCTGCAAGCACCAGGGATACTCCCTGGATTAGGGGTTGGCACCAGATTTATCTATCCCAAATAGAAAAGCTGAACAGTTTTTATTTAAAAAAAAACTAGGATTTTCCTGAGATGGAGACAAACTGAACTTGTTCACTGTAACTCTCAGGGTTTCCTTGCTCACAAGCTGTAACAAGACAAAAATTCTCATTTTTCCTGCTTTCCCATGAAAGAGTTGTTTAAATTATCCACTTTTTCCCAATGTCTCCTTTCCTTTGCTTAGGGATGAGCCCTCTCTGGAGTGGCACTATCAAATCTCATGGATGGGCAACAATTAATTGAAATTTATGCACTTGTAGAACCTTTTCAAAAGGTCCTTGTCAAGCCTCATCTGGTAATTCTGTTTTATAATGAGAATAGAATAGAATAGATATAATAATAATACTATAATATAATATGTAATAATTTAATATAATATAATTTAATCTAAATTAATCTAAATTAATGGAATATAATATATGTAATAATTTAATATAATTTAAATTAATAAAAATTAATAAAATAAAATATAATATATTAATATAATATAATATAATATAATATAATATAATATAATATAATATAATATAATATAATATAATATAATATAATATAATATAATATAATATAATATAATATAATATATTTTTTGGTTCAGCTCTTGCTTTTAAGGAATATCCATATTGAAATTAAAGCTTTAATTTTTCCATTTCAAAAATACAGTATCTTCAATTTAAGGTCTTGAATTATCCATTTTAACTTTGAGCAGCACATTCACTGCACTTTATCAATGCAAGAAGTTCCTTCTCTTAAAAATCATAATAAAGTCTGTACAAGTGTGAACAATCTGTAGTGTGTTCTTCACTCAAGGAAGTTGTGTTTAGGAAGAACAGAGGAACTGGAAATGATGTCAGTGCTTTCCCAGTCCAGTAAAAGGGGTTTTTTTTGGAGGGAACCCTGCCTGGAAAGAAATCCAAGCCCTTTGGAGCAAAGGGCAGGTAGGAAGGGAGCAGAGAAATCCCATCCCCAGCATAAAGGGGAAAAAGCAGAACCAGAGGAGAAACTCTCACTTGGGTAGAAAATGCAGAGAAATTTCAGAGCCCACAAACTCCCCACAAGTGATTTCACCCAAATTTCCAAGTGTTGAAGATCAAATCTTACAAAACAGTATTTGTCTTTAATTAGCCCAATTGTCCTGAGAGGCTTTTTTCATGATGCCAAAATCCTCTCCCTTCCCCTCCTTGGAGCTGGGTGAAGAGCAGGAAGAGAAAACCAACAAACTGTTTCATTTTAAAAGAGTGAGTAATAATAAAATAACAAAAAGTTCCAATAACTCTCCTGTTTAGTCAGGTCTGCAGGTCCCAGGCCTTCCTAACCCACTCCAAAGCATCTGAAGGAACTTCCTGAGCACAAGCACCTCTTTTGTTGGTGGGAATGGGGCGTTCCAAGCAAGCACAAATTCACAAATAGGAAATGACAGGAAGAACTCTGAAAGCATCAAGAATTATGCTGCAAAATTCCTCCAAAATCAGCACAAAAAAGAAAAGGGCAAGAATTGCCATTTGTTTAAAAATGAGAGAAGTGTACATACAGGAAAATAAAAATATGGTTATTTCAGCTCTAAATGGGTTTCATGTCACAATTTGTATTTATTTTGCTCTTACACTAAACAAATTTGCAGTTTTTCAGGGGTACAACTTAACAGACAAAGCAAAAGCACACTGGATTCTCTGTTAAATTGTTTTTCTCCTGTGACATCCCAGTGAACTCATCAAAATCCACCACCAGCAAGTGCCTTTACAGTGTTGATTTCAAGCTCAGCAATTTTCATAGACACAGAAGAATGGTTCAGCTTACCGCTCACACAGGTACAAATAACTCTGAGGTCTTGGTTACAAGTTAGTTCCAATCTACACTGTAGGTATAACTTCAACCACAGACCTCCCCAAAACTTTAACCTAGAAGAGAGGAAAGAGATGGCGAGGAAAGACAGGTAAAGTCTCTTAGAATTAAAAGTTTGAAAAGGACACTAATAATAAAATTAAAAAAATAAAAAATAAAAAATTAAGAAATGCCACAGAGGTAGCTAAAGGTACAAAATTAGGAGGTATCTCAACTGAAAATACTGAGCAGGAAAATGAGCAGCACTGAATTGCTAATTAGAAACAAACTTGAATGAAAATATGGAAAGGAGGAGATGGTAGAAGTGAATCACAATGAGAGAGAAAATGTGACTTGAAGGAGAAATGCCTATGGAAGGACATGGCAATGCTAAAACATCAACTGCTGGAAAACCACAGAACTGCCCTAAAGACTTGGCTGAACACTCTGAAGTCTTGATAAGAACATGTTTGCAACTTCTCTCCAAACTACAAAGAGGAGAAATCTCGGTTTTGAATGAAAGCTGAAATTCACAGGCACCTCTTCACCTCCAGACTGCTCCCAAAAATCATCTCAGCGTGAGCACCATGAAATGTCACCAAAGCAGGAACACCTCGTGTTCACCAGGCAACATTTCCTTGGGAATCCACCCAAAACCCGACCAAGGTGCACACCAGACCTGACCAAGGGCACCTGTGCAGGGAGGGTGGGAGAGGAGAGAAAGGGGAGAAGGCAGCATTTACAAACTCCAGCTAAAAAACTGAGTTTTCATTTGGAACTAGAGGCATTGGGCACTTCTGCCACCTCACTGAAGAGAAACAACGATGGAGATGAGTAAAGAAAAGTAATTTAGACAAAGACAGTGAAAGCAACAGGCTCTGGAAATGCAAGAAAAAGAAACAAGGAATTACAGAGAGATTTGGGTAACTCAAGGAAAACACTGAAGGTGTGAAGGCAATGGATGGTTCAAATAAAAAAAGAAGCTTAATGGTGGGATGAAGGAAGTAACAAAATACAAAATTTTCTTATTTTGGGCCACATAATGGTGTAAGAAAAAGGAAAAGAGGACTTTAAGAGTTCATATGAAGATGAAAAAAGATGAAGGAAAGGGAAAACACTGGCAATTGAAAGGCTCACCTTTGTCTCTCCCTACAAGTGCATGAGATTAAATACTCACCCATCACAAAACCTGGGCAGAATTTGTTCAAAATATGCAATGTTAAAGTGTGAATGACCAAGCCAAGCAAACAGGAGCAGCTCCTTTATGATTTCCCAGGCTAAGGGAGGGCACAGGTCAACAAACAGCAGGAAAAAATCTATTTAGGAAGATGATGTTGCTACAATTGAGGAAAATATGTCTGTGGAGCTTCTTTTAAAAATTTGATATATGAAACTCCACTTCCAAGCTAGAGTTCCATTTCTGAGAATCTCCTCAGCAGACACAGCTGTTTTTTAATTCTGGAGGTGAAACTGATGGATTGGTTTGTGAAATCCTCCCCTCCTGCCTCTCCTCCCTAAAATATCCCAGCACACACTCCCAGTGCTTGTTACCTGGAGCAGGCAAATGTTTAATGAGCAACAAGTGGCAGAGATGCAGGGTTTGCACACAAAATCCAGGTAGATCAAATATATTAACACTTAGAAAAATAAAGGAGGACTGAAGAAGCAGGCCTTAAACCCCCAGTATTTCAGCATTTCCATTTTTCATGGAAGTGTTTCTGTGGTGAAGAAAACACAAAGCACTGACAGGTTCTAACCCCACCCACAAGGTCAGCAGCGTTAAAAGCTGATGTTCTTCCTGGGAGAATTCTTTTTCTAGACAGGAAATTTATTTTATTAGACACTAATGACTATTTTGTTTACAGATTACAAGTAAAAATGTGTTTCATATTAAAATCATGAACATTATTTACAGGTTTGAAATGTTTGTTTCAAACTCCTCCTTGGGCATAGTTTTTGTAATATCAAGTACAGACTCAAGTATTTCAGAAAAGTAGTATTTAATGGATTCTTCTTTCTTTTGCTGTTTTGTTTTAGGAAACAAAGGCAAGTTCCAGTGAAACTGAGGCGGGAATGAGCATATTTACAAACAATTTTAAAAGCCTAAAAGAAAGGAGTCAAGGATTAGGAAGTCAATTTCAACACTAATTAGATGCCAATTTGCTAATTACACAGAGCAGTCATTCTTCCCTTTGTCTATTTCTAAGGAATTATTTTAATTATTGAGGTCAAATTCAAACAACAAAATTAGATAATAAGATGATAATTAATATTGAATGATAATAACAATAATAATACTGCAATGTTTTAATTTAGAGCTGTTGGTTATTCTCTACATCACGAAAGTAGATGTCCTCCAATGAATAAAATTCCTTTCTAGCCAGATGTGTAGAGAAGACATACATATGCTTGGCATTAAAAAACACAAAACTTGCTTACTCCACTTATTTAAAAAAATAATCCTGGTTTAAGTCTATTTTTCCTTTCTGGACATGTGTGAACAAACTCTCAATTCTAATTATCCAAATCCCAGAAATGCCATGAAAAAGCAGCTCTGTCCTACACACCCCAAACACAATCCAAATTATCCAGACACATATCTGCACCCAAACTCTCACCAAAATCCCATTTTTAACAAAAGCAACAACGAATCCTTACCTGAAGTGTGCCTCCCATGATTCTGGGACATCCTCTGGAAAAGATCACTGTTGTGTTCATAATACCTGTAGTCCTCGTGCAGGCGGTCGTTCAGCTGTCGTCTCCTCTGGGCATCGTAGAAATGATCGTAGAAATAGCCCCGGGCTCCGGCATCGCCGTTCTCCAGCCCGGGAGCGGCTTCTGCCAGGAAGGACTGCGAGGAGGAGCCGTATTCCCTGGGCACCTCAGCCAAACTCCTGGCCAGGTAGGAAGGTGCAGACAGTCTGTTGCTTTCTCGCCTCATTATCTCGTGAGGCGGCCTCTGCACCGGAGTTCGGAGGAAGCTCTGGTTCCTGGAAACGATTCCATCGCCGCCGGGGGTGTAGGCAGAGGATGCCGAGTCGGGAGGGCAGATATCAGTTCGTCTTGGAATGGTCGGACCGTGGCGGATAAAGGAAGGCATCAGATCTGACAGAGAGCACGGAGGAGAAGTGAGAACTCTGCCTATGCAGTACGGGACCAGCCGTGGTGATTGACACACTAAAATTGAGGAAATTCATGTGCAGAACCCACTTAAGGCACCCCTAATGCCTGTGCAGGTGTGATGGTGCAGCAGAAACCAGCACACCCCACACCAGCAGCACTCTGGTGCCAGGACAGGGCAGTTCTGCCAGTAAAACTGCAGCTGCAATAAACAAACCAACCCCAAACCCATCAAAAAAACACACACAAAAAAAAGAAACCCAAACCACCCACACTGTGATGTGGCTACATCAGTCAGGGTTTGTATCTATCTATGAGAAGGGTCAAGAAAATCCACATATCCTGGCTACTTCTTCTTTGGGAATGTTGTCCTTACAAACTGGGAATGACAAGATGGTAATGCCCACAGGAATCCGAGACAGAAACAGAATTCACTGTTTCTGCCCCCACTAATCCCAAAGTCACAACCTTCAGCCAGAAAAACTGAATTCTGTCATTCCGTACACGTTAAGTTCTCAAATTATCATGGAGATATTTCCCTTTCTCCTTTAAAGTTTCTCTGCCTCCCTCCAGTAAGTGAAACATTCCTCCTCTCCCTACTTTTACTTTCAACATGCTAAAAATAAGTAGTTTCCCTCCATTAAAATCAATGCCTGCATGATAACTTTCATTTAGAATGAGGCTATTCCTATCATTAATTGCTTTTTATTAATAAACTCTTACAACTTATGGTTAAAATCTGGTGCAGCCCAGAAGGTGCCAGCAACAAATTTATTTATTTACTTATTGCGCAAACAAACCCATTTCAGTTTGGGGTTGTCTTTCAAAGACCAACAAAACCAAACCTAAGCACACTTTCTGGGTGTATTTGTGGTGTTGGGTCCAGCCCGAGGAGCACAGGGCTGTGGCATCAGAGCCTCGGGAGGATCTGCTCATCCCAGGTGACCTCACCAGGTTGAGTCATGGATAGGACCTGGAGTATTTGCTTCCGCAGGGATTTTATGCAACTGCCTGGCGGGACAGTTATCTCAGTGCGCAGATGGGGAAAAAATCCACTCGGTTCAGGGAAGAGCTGGGTCAGAGATTCAGGGAATCGCAGCCCGGTTTGGGCTGGAAGGGGCCCCGAAGCTCAGCCCGCTCCAAGCCGTGCCACAGGGACACCTTCCACCATCCCAAACCCCGTCCAGCCTCACCTTGCGATGGCTTCGGTTCATTTAAAAACAATATCTGGAGACTGCCTGAACCCCGGCCTGCTGAAACGGAGGAACCGGAGACCCAGAAAATGATAAAAAACACAAAACCCACCAAGTTCGGTCACGCTGAGCACCCGGCGGGGCAACGCGTGCAGAGCGCGCTTTGAAACTCGGGCTTTCTTTCAGTTTTAACTTCCCTCCGTCATCTCCCAAGGCTCATAACAGGATATAACACACATTTAAAGGGAAAAACAAGCCCCACGTACGCCCACAGGGATAACTCCCCCTCACACCCCGCCAAGGCCGCGCCGCTCCAGGGCCCGCAGGACCCGCATTGCCCGCACACAAAGGCCTCGGGATCGGCGCCCCGGAGCCCCGCGCCGGCGTCCCCCGGCCCCCCTGACACTCACTCCGCAGCAGCGGGCTCGTCTCCTTCTTCACGTACTTCCCCTGCACCTCGCCCGGCTTGGAGAGCTCCGTCCTCGTCTTCTTCCGCGACAGCATCCCACCTCCCGGCCCGCTGCCACCGCCCGCATGCCCGGCGCCGCTCCCCGCTCCGCAGGGCGGGGAGGGGGGGGGTCCGGCCGCCCCCGGGGGCCGGGCCGGGACCAGGAGCGGGGTTAGGATCGGGATCGGGATCGGGATCGGGCCGGGGGTCGCTGAGGGGACGCGGCGGGCGCGCGGGGCGTTGTGGGAAGGCGGCGGCCGCCGCCCTCCGGGCCGGCCGCGGGGCAGCGCAGGGGAGGGGGCGCGGCCACAGCGCCCCCGCGCGGCGGGGAGGGCGCGGCCCCTCACGGAGCGGCGGGAGCCCGCGAGAACCGAAAGGCGGGAATAACAGAAATGCCGGAATGACAAAAATCCCGGAGTTACAGAAATCCCGGAATGGCGGAGTGGCAGAATCACACAGTGACAGTCATAAAATCGCCGAGGTTAGAAAAGACCTCTGAGATCAGCGAGTCCGAGCTGTGCCCGATCCCCATCCTGTACCCAGCCCAGAGGTCTGGGTGCCACGTCCAGGCCTTCCCTGGGCACCTCCAGGGTTGGGCACTGCGAACCTCCGTGACAACCCTTTCTGTGGAAGGAATTTTCCCTAATATTCCATTTAAACCTCCCCTAGCACAGTTTGAGGCCGTTTCTTCCTGTTCCCTGGCAGCAGAGCCCGACCCCCCCGGCTGTCCCCTCCTGCCAGGGACTTGTGCAGAGCCACAAGGGCCCCCTGAGCCTCCTTTGCTCCAGGCTCAGCCCCTTCCCAGCTCCCTCAGCAATTCTCCAGCCCCTTCCCAGCTCCCTCAGCAATTCTCCAGCCCCTTCCCAGCTCCCTCAGCAATTCTCCAGCCCCTTCCCAGCTCCCTCAGCAATTCTCCACACCTTTCCCAGCTCTGTTCCCTTCCCTGGACACGCTCCAGCCCCTCGGTGTCCTTTCCATGAGGGGCCCAGAGTTGGACACAGCATTGCTTGACCAGGGAGAATGGACCAGAGACCCCTCCAGCCTTTCCCATTCCATGACTCTGTGAAAGGCTTGCAACAAACATTCAATTCTTCCCATACAAAGGTGTGGAGTAGGGATGCAACTTCAGTGGAAAATAAGCCAAGGCGTGTTCACCACCTCTCGGTTTTTCACACCTCAATTTCATACTTTTATAATGGAAGAAATTACTTTATCAGAGCTGTCAAACCATCCTTTTTATTATTGCATTTTTTTATTACCCTTGTTCCATCCTTTTTATTATCCTCATTTCATTACTTTATTATCCTTATGTCATTTTTATTATCCTTATTTTATTCCTCTTATTATTATCTGCCTTTGATAAATTTGCAGATACTACTTGAAATACTTACAAAATCAATGGGAAGAGAGGTGGCCCCTGGATCTCTGAAGTGCCCAAGGCCAGGTTGGACAGAGCTTGGAACAACCTGGGACAGTGGAAGATGTCCCTGCCAGGGCAGGGGGTGGCACTGGATTTGCTTTAGGTGCCCCCAACCCAAATTATTCCATGATTTTCATGTTGGATAAAAAACAAAAGACACAAGTATACATCATACATTAATGTATTTTTTATGCTCATTATAAATAATGTGTCAGATGCTTCATCTCTCCATTTTACATGATGTTCTAAGGACAATATATTACACCAGAACAAAACAAACTCAATAGAAAAAAAAAATATACATTTGTTTTCCTTTATACAGAAGTCATTTGTCATGAAATGACACCAAACAGGGGACTGAACAGGTAAATGATGGAAAACCTGAGTGACAGAGATGGAATTTGCTGGAATTAAAACAGAAAGATTTTACTCTTGATCAATCCAGACTGTTCCCCCCTGCTGTACCTAACACATAACCTGGTTAAAATCAAATATGTTACAATCCTTTTTCCTTCCCCAATCAGAATTCAAACAACTCAATTTCCCTTGTATTTAAACTACTACTTGGGGAACGTGCCACAATATAGACTTTTAAATAATTCTAAATTATTTTGCGTGAATTTTGTACACCTATATTTAGCTTGGGGTCTGTCCCCTTCCAAAACCCCCAACCTGAAATGTCTATGTGCCTTTATTTTCACAGTGATTCATAAAGTTAAGAGTTGAAAACATTTAAAACACCCTTCTGGTATTGAAGTAGTTCATATCTGACATGGCAGGACCTGTTGTAGGAACAAGGCCTAAAAGTTCAGTGATTTTTGACTGCAACAATAACATTAAATACTTTGGTTTTTGCCTATTCTGCATAGGAGACACATTCATGCACAAAACACCCCTAAATGCTTAATAAATTATGTGTTTCTATGCTTCTTTTCAGTAGCCTGGACTTTGTAAAACAGCTGCTTCTCTTCTGAGCTGACACAATGAATTCAAGAGCAACGTGACACCCGTCTGGAAAGCAGCTCTGCCTTTCTCTGGGATCCCTCCCTTTGGGAAAGGATTGTCCTGAATTGTCCTGCTGCAACCCAGCCAGTACAGTACAGGAAGGCAAAAGGCACTTCTGAGAATTAATCTGGAGTTTTGCCTCAAAAGTATTTACCAACAGGATGTTCTCCTCCTCTCTCCTGTAATTGGATTTTTTTTGAAGTTTAGTGAAAGAGAACTAGAGCAAGGTAGGGTAGGGGAAGAAAGAGAAAAGCCAAAAGTCCCTTTTCCCTATTTCTGCTTCTCCCTTCCTGGTGCTGTGCTCTAGCAATGTCCATGTTTGATTTATAAAAGCCTGGTAACTACCAGGAGATTAAAAGAATTAGTTGTCTCCAGCCTTTAAATTGAGCAACATGAAAGTAATTGCACAATAATTTAAGTGAAACATTCATTCCTTCCTTTTAGACTGGACACAGACACAAGTAAACCAAGGTCAAGGTATGAAGTAGTCTTAAAATATACTAGATAATATTTTTTTCCAAATACAGTTCTGAACCCCATTTCTTTTGCTTCCTGGAATTATTTTGGAACTTTGCTAATTTCCACAGCATGGAAATTTAGGGTGTGCTCAGTTCCCACTTTGCCAACACACAGCCCTGGTACCCACACAGAGATTTATTATAATGTAACTCAGACCACTTGGTGATGAATAGTAAAAGTAACAAGAAACCATTACTTCAGCTTTTTAAACCCTCAAATTTCTATCCATTTAAGACATTTCCAGTTCGTGAAAACATTTTTGCAGCCTCTGAAAAAATCTGTAAATCCTTGAATTTGGGATGACTCAGAGAAATCTACATGGATTTTAAAGAGCACAGCAGTGAAACAATTTATGACTCCAATGTGATGCTCTCCCATGATTCTATTTCCATTTCTACTTTGTTGCCTGCATAAAGCAATGGTGGAGGAGGAGGAGGAAGAGGAGGAAGAGGAAGAGGAGGAGGAGGAAGAGGAAGAGGAAAAAGTCATACCCTGTGTTTAGTTCAGACCACAAACCCTCCAAAAGTGGTAAGCAACCCCAGAGACACAGGGAACATCCTCTCAGCCACACCACTACACAGTAAAACTCATTTTCCAGAGGTTCCTCCACATTGCAGGCAATGTTACCCCAATTTCTGGAGGACTTTTGGCTCATGGCAGAATGATCAGCTTGCCAGCAGTCTCTGAGACAAAACCCCTCTTCCTCCCCCTTCCTCAGTCACGTGCATTTAAAGAGGTCTGGTTTCAAACATTCCACACCCTTCAGCAGGCAGGCTCTCATCCAGCTGCTTCTCTGTCCTGAAGGTGTTCCCAAAAAAATCTGCATTTCTCCACTGATCCAGGCAGAGGTACCACTTCTCTCATCCCAAACCTTGATGCTCCTCTGCATGTTGGCTAAGGAGCACCAAGGAAATACTCGCCCAAATCCAATTTGCTTTATCCTGCTTTCCCTAAGGTGTGTTTATCTCCCTCTGGTGACATTAATACCAACATTTATAGCTGATTTAGGCTGTTATTCCCTGAGTTCTTCATGATTACACTGAAAGTGTTTCTTCACGACTAATGACGACTTAGATTCTGCACTAGGATTAACACAAAAGACAAAGACTTTTCCAAATGATTCCTCAGGTCAGAACAAATGCTGCATTCCTGGCAAAGCTCCATGTTCCTGAGGGTTCCAACAACAGGATCTCACTGACAAAATCATCCAAGTGCCCCTCTTCATTCTTCTGCCAGCTGTTTAATAAATACGCTGCACTGCTTTACTGAATTTACAGATCACATAAACAAAACTCTCATCTTTGCCTCTGTTGAGTGACTCTTCCTTGCTTTAACTTATTTCCATATACAAAACCAGCAAGGCCTCTGCAATTCAGACTTATCTGGCAGCACAGCTTACAAAAAAAAAAAAAAAAAAAAAGAAAAAGGAAATAATAGTTTTTATTTGCTAGCTGGGAAATTTCTTCAGATAAGATATCACACTTAGTTGGAGGCAGTAGTCTAGTTCTGTATTTTAAATAAGCCTTTTTTTTTCTGAGCTTTGCAGAGAAACAGCCATGAAGAACAACCCTGAAGCCTAATGAATAATTGCTTTAGAGAAACCAGAACCAGTTTACAGGACACAGCCCATAGCAGCAAAGTCTTGCCTTCAATAACATTTCTGCTGACAGTGTTGAAGACTGACCCATCAGCATTTTCTAGGTTTGGAGCATGAAGTATTTTAGCAAGCTGAAAATATTGTTAAATCTGATTTTGCTTCAATCTAGATCATCCAGTACATGAAATTCAGAATTTGGATTTTAAATGAAACACAAGGCATCGAAATAAGTTAACCTAGAAAAATATAAGTTTGGCTTTTTTTACATAGTGATGATTAATTTTAGCAGTTTGGGAACCAACAAAATTCTCCTTTGGCAGTGTCCAGTTTGGGAATCAGCTCTCTGGGGAGGCATTTGTAACTAAAACTCATTCAGTTAAAAAAAAGGCAACGCAGTGAGAAGCTGAAATATTCCCATTTCAGTAAAGTGCAGGGGGCTGTGACACGGACCAGCTTTGCTATGACCTGATCTCCGCTGCTGGGCTGAAGGAGGGGGAAGCCAAGTTCTTCACTATCCTGTTGAGGTTGGCAATTTTCTCTTCCAGTAAATAATTTTTCCTCTCTGCAGTTTTCTGCCGCTGCTCCGTCACCTCCAGGGCCTTCAGCAGCTGCGCGTTCTCCACGTAGAGATCCTTGACCATCGCGTCTGCCTTGGTGTTCTTGGAAAGCTGGGATGGGAATGTGACACAGGCACTCAGCAAATGACAAAGAAAAACTCCAAAGAAAGGTGGGGAAAGCAGGTGAATGTTAATTACAACTCAAATATCAAAGTCAAACCCCATTCCTCTCATTAAAAGCTCTTTAAGAGTTTTAGAGGTTTTAGGTCTGTGAATATTTGGAGACTGGAGAGGTATTTTAAGGAGATGGGGTAGATAATAGAGGGGTTCAAAGTAACTTTGTCAGGTGAGTTCTGCTTTACAGCATTTATCCTCTAAGGATAAATTTAGTGCACAAGGAATCCACAAGTGATCCCACAGGGATGCTTCCAAAAACCACATCAAACAAAGGATGTGTTTGGGGCAGGAAGCCTCAAAGAAATCAATCTTGATTTCCCCCCCCAGGAATTTATTTTTTTCCTCCTTTTTAAAGAAACTTTTCCAGTTAACATCCTCAGCTGAAATTTGATTTTTGTTTCTTGATTTAGGAAATTAATGAGTAGTGCATTCAGTCCTCAGTTTGGAGATTTATGAAGTTTTGGGCAAATTATGCTGCAGTTGAGCTCAAATGCATCAAATAAAACCACTTTTAACTTTATTCTGAACAACAGCTTGGCAGCTTTTACCCACTTAGGGGTTTACAGAAGGAATGGGGAAGGTTTGAGGAAGTCCAAGAACACTTACTTGTTCTTTCAGCTGATTTACTTTATCTTGGAGAAGCCTCTTCACAAGCCTTAATTTCTGCTCCACATCCATCATCCGCTCTTCCATCATTTTTAGAAGCTGCTCATGACCCCCCTGGAAAGCAACATTGATGTGAAAATCAGTTAAAAATCAGTTCCCATTGTCCAGTCTATTTTGTTTTTCCAGTTTAGAGAAGAAAATAGCTGGCCCTCCACACTTCAGTCTGCTTTAGAGGAAACTAAATTAATAAAACCCTTAATTAAAGCAAAATTTTATGGCAACACTTAAAGGACACTCTCAGCATGGCACCGGTTTTCCAAGCAAGTTACACTTGAAATTACCAAATCAAGGAAAAATAATATAAAATTCTAAGTTCTGTATTGTATGTAACAGTCAGAGCTGGATGACTTCCTTTTCTTGTTCTTTGGTGCTGCCAAATTTCTGATGAATGTGGAAAACAAAATGCCAATTTAATGGTTTTAGAATAAAAATAAGGTGAAGTCATGAGGTCATGTTTGAAAATATAACTCCCCCATGCCAGAGACTACTTGAAATTGAGTAATATCCAAATGAAGTAGGATTCCAAACCTCATTTTTTATGCTTTTTTAGATTAGTTTTCATAACCCTAAACTAAAGCATCATAATTCTGTGTCATGAGATCATTACACCAACACCTAAGGGAAATTTTCCCAAAAAAAAAAGAAACATCAGGATTTACAAAAGAACTTGTTTGGATTTAGGAACTCTAGACCATGACTGCAGGAAAATGGAGACTTTATTTTAATGCTTGTTTGTTACTCAAATTCTAGGCAGTCATTTGAGGAGAGAAGCTTTGAGAAAGCATCAACTGAAAATAAAACTCCTTCAAACCCAAACCCATCCCAGCTGCAGAGGAGGATAAATGAAAATCTGCTTCAGGTATGGAGTTCCTCATCTAAAACCCCACAAAATGATCCCCTTGAGGGGGTTGATTGAAGCTCACTCAACATTTTATTTGCTGTAGCATCAGAAACTCAAACCTGTGGATGAGGTTATGTGATAATTCATTTTTATGAAAAAGCTTTACATTAGAGTCACATAGAAAACAGTTTCACAGTGTGGGTGGAGTGGATATTTTTCTGAATTAATGGAATTTGATTGGAATGCAAAACCCTGGAACTCACTGTTCCACTTCCCATTGGTTGTGAGGGAGCCTTGAGTGAGTAACTGATGTGGAAAAGAAGAATTAGAGAGGTCTCAAATACCTGTGATCCCTGTTTTTTTTTTTGCCTTAAACCTTCTCACTTCACATTATTTCATGATAAGTCAGCTCAGGCAGCAGCTTTAAGGTCATTAAAAATAGGAGAAAAAAGATCTTTACAAGCAAACAGCTGAAATGGTTCATGGCTCCAAGTGGGAAAATCACAGAGGTGTTTTGCTGAACTATTAAAGTACTAAAATCTTAATTTAATCTAATAGTTTGAGACAAAATAAAAACTATAGAATTGTATCCAATAAACAATAATTTTCCCTTTTTACTTTATGGCCACTGCAGTAGAAGATCCCAAATTTTCTTAAATTTTCAGGTACATCTGCTAAAGAAAAGCTGAGTTTCTGTACTCTACTACATCCCCACCACAAATCTTTCCCAGAAATCCCAATATAACAATATTCATTATCAAAGATAAATATTTTGTTTAAAACTTGTTCATTCTTGAAGTGAAAATTATTGATTTCTAGGAAGAAAAGAGACATTATGCTTAAAAAAAGATTTTATTTTTCATTTACATCCAAAAAAAGTCATCTTTCCCTGTGAAAAAGTTTATACATCTTATACAAAAATGCAGTATAAATACCCCAGATTTTCTTCAAATCTCATATAAAATTAGTACCCTTTGAGAAAAATAGGCTCTTTCCTGTACTGAACAACTGCACATTTTTAAATAACATAAATAAAACCAATTTGTAACAAATTAAAAAAGCTTCTGAGCTTTCACAAAATAGTTTTCTAGACAAATAAATAAGAAAATAACACTGCAGAGACTTTTTTTGTTGTTTTTTTGACAAAAAAGGAACAAAAAGGAGCAAAAAGGAACCAAAAAGGAACCAAAAAAGGAACCAAAAAGGGGGGAAAAAAAGGGGGGGAAAAAAGGGGGGGAAAAAAAGGGGGGGAAAAAAAGGGGGGGAAAAAAAGGGGGGGAAAAAAAGGGGGGGAAAAAAGGGGGGGAAAAAAAGGGGGGGAAAAAAAGGGGGGGAAAAAAAGGGGGGGAAAAAAAGGGGGGGAAAAAGGGGGGAAAAAAAAGGGGGGGAAAAAAAGGGGGGGAAAAAAAGGGGGGGAAAAAAGGGGGGAAAAAAAGGGGGGAAAAAAAGGGGGGAAAAAAGGAAAATAAAAAGGAAAATAAAAAGGAAAATAAAAAGGAAAATAAAAAGGAAAATAAAAAGGAAAATAAATAAAAAGGAAAATAAATAAAAAGGAAAAAGGAAAATAAATAAAAAGGAAAATAAATAAAGAAAAAAAAGGGAAAAAAGGGAAAAAAGGGGAAAAAATGAAGGGAAAAATGAAAAAATAAAAGGAATAAAAGGGGGAAAAAAGGGAATTTGATCCTCAATTTTCTCAGCTTATGCCAGTTCTGTGTTTTTGTGTGTTTTTGATGAAAAAGGAATGGGATCAAAAGCAGCCAGAGGTGTCAGAGGTGCCCGATCCTCCGGTAGGAATCTGCATGCACTGCTCGCTGCTCCGGTAGCAAGGCCTAGAGAAAGAAGGGAAGTGGGAATACTTCACCCTGATATTCAGGTTTTTCTTCAAAACACGTACACTTCAAGCAAAAAAAAACCCCAAAAATCACCAGTACAAGCAAAGCAAGCAACACAGGACAAAAAAAAAAATAAAATATACACACAAGGAGAAAAAAACATGCGGAATATCTTATATTTTCTGTCTGTTAAAGATGATTATTAGCATTAAATGTACACAGCTGGGAGGCTGAGGGGGTATTTTTTACATCTAAAGACTCTCATCTATGGTTTTTAAAACATCAGTGGCAGTAATTAAGTCAGCAAAGTTTTTTTTGAGGAAATCCTCCTCTCTTTCTCTCATAAAAAATCTCATATATAACATAAAAATCTCATATAATATATACAAAACAGCACAGATTGCCAAGAATTTGGGGAAAATGTGGCCAAATTTGCTCTTCTCTGAAAAACTTTGCATTTCTATCTCAAACTTTGTTGTTTTTCCCTCAGAGTGAACGAGCAGCTGGTCAGAGGTGATGTGAAATTTGAAATAGAGCTGTGCCAAGGGGGAATTGAGCAACTCAAATATTAATCAGAAATATTGATCAATATTTCCCATTTCCATGGGCAAACTTTGGGAAACACTGGGTAATTAACTGAATTTAGTTATTGAGAAAGGGGATATGAGATAATCACAGCACTGAACACAGCAGAAACAGTCACTGGGAATTCAGAAAAATCCAGACAGGTTAACAGAGTAAAAACAGCTCAGGAGTTTTAATTTTAGTGAAATTTAAACATATAGCAGCAGCCTTTGGATGAAAATAACTGTAAAATGAATGAAAAACCACAAACAGAGATTAAAAAGCAATGAAAACTGCAAAGCAGGATAAACACAGAATAATTCCATTAAAAAAAAAAAAAAGGAGGGATAACTTTGGAAACCTCATTATCCAGGATCTAATCAAGCTGCAAAATGCAAAGCAGCAGCAGAACTAAATGAATTCATTTTACACAGAAAGCGTGGAGATAACCTGACCTTGTACTCACTGGTGGAAAGATGATGGAGAGGGATTAGGATGGAAGTTTTCAGGGTGCTAAAGGGGACATTAAAAGGGACATGAGCTCAACTAAATGTTAAAAATCTTAAAAATCAGGATGGCAGAGAAAAATCGACAGAGATTCAAGCAGGAGGTGCTTATAAGAAGCATTGGAATTTGTGGAGACAAATCTGGCTTTGTTTATAACTGCAGGTTTTTAATAATGATTTAGCAAGTTGTGGAACAAAAATGGGTGTTATAAATCAGAATATCCACTCATTTTGAGGAGAAAAAATGGAAAAATTGGAGGGAAAAATTGGAGGGAAAAACTGGAGGGAAAAACTGGAGGGAAAAACTGGAGGGAAAAACTGGAGGGAAAAACTGGAGGGAAAAACTGGAGGGAAAAACTGGAGGGAAAAACTGGAGGGAAAAACTGGAGGGAAAAACTGGAGGGAAAAATTGGAGGGAAAAATTGGAGGGAAAAATTGGAGGGAAAAATTGGAGGGAAAAATTGGAGGGAAAAATTGGAGGGAAAAATTGGAGGGAAAAATGGAGGGAAAAAAGGAGAAAAAAAGGAGAAAAAAGGAGAAAAAAAGGAGAAAAAAGGAGAAAAAAAGGAGAAAAAAAGGAGAAAAAAAGGAGAAAAAAAGGAGAAAAAATGGAGAAAAAAATGGAGAAAAAATGGAGAAAAAAATGGAGAAAAAAATGGAGAAAAAAATGGAGAAAAAAATGGAGAAAAAAATGGAGAAAAAATGGAGAAAAATTGAAAAGGATTAAGTGCATTCCTGCATAGACAGCAAATATTTGCAAAGTCTAAGTATTTTTAAATTCACCAAGCTTTTTCAGGAAATGCAGGAGTGATTCAGCTCTAGAACTGCAAGTTCCAGGATGGGACTCATTTGCAGATTGTTCCAAAATCTGAATTACAAAGTCATCACTCCCAGTGCAATCCCAGCACATTCATTTGCAGCTTGGATTGATTTTTGAATTAAACTGCACATTTTGCTCCCCCTGGTGTGGGACCAAGTACCCCAGCCTGTGGTGATGCATTTTGAAAAGGAACCTTACAATCAATTTATTATTTCTACTTAACCTGAAATTATTTTGCTTTTATTTTTTTTAAGGAAACATTTTGATTTTACACCTTTCTTTAAAAAAAAGTTTTACTCCAAGTTTTGGATACTTTAAAATTTGGTTACTGCCCTTTACTCTCTCCATAAAACCTGTTTTTCTGGAATACCTATTACCATATTCAGAGATTTTTGAGCTTCAAAGTCTTGGTATTATTATTATTTTAATGTATTATTTTAAAGTATAACTACAATCTAAATTTAAAATAGAAGAAGGGTTTTTTTTTCCTGTTACCAGATGAATAAATAGCTAATAGTATTTTGTCTAATCTAGTAATATATATAAATATAAATCTAAATAAATATCTAATCTAAAATAGATAAAATACCAAATATACATTTAGGTTACTTAGTACTTTATATTTTCTCATAAGACAGAGTTGTAATATTATTTTAAGTCCTTATTTGGCCTGAGCCAAAACTTTAGAGACTTAGAAATCCAATTACTTTTTGAAGAAAAATATAAACATAAACATATATATAAATAGAAATAAAATAATTTACAATTAATTATTAAATGAATCATTAAATATAGAATTAATTATAAATATAATATATTAAACCATTTATTAAAAGTATCAAATTATTAAATAATTATAATTAGTATAAATTAAATATAAATTTATATAAATATATAATATAAATATAAAAATTTGGCAATTTTTATATGGCAGATGCAAACCTTTCTACTGCCTAGAATTCAGTTTTGCATTTATAATTTACAGTTTAATTTATAATTTTAATTATATAATTTTATATTTTATAATTTACATATAATTTACAGTTTTTGTGTTAATTTAAAAAATTAACACAAGAAGTGACTCTGCCCAATGTGGGCAGTGGAAGAATTAATTTTCCTTGGAATTGGTTTTCCCTCAGAAATTCCAGTGTTGAAGTTTCTGTACAACAGTCTTGTGTCATGGCCAAATCAGCAAGATTGACCTTAGAAAAAGGATTTTAATCCCAAAATAAGATTTTATGTGATGGATTCCTGTGCAATATCTGAATTTTAAAAATTAATAGTTCCAGACATGGTCATTAGGTAAAGAAACAAACAAAATGAAAAGCCCCTATTTAAAAAATAATCATTCCAGACATGGTCATTAGGCAAAGAAACCAAAAAAATCCCCTATAAACACTTAGTGCACGTGGAGCAGGAGGAGAAAAGCCAGTTAAATGTGGATGGGAGTGGTTTGATCTCAAAAAACAAAATTAAGAGGACTTCAGAATGAAGCTCAGGCTACCCATGCTAAACAGCATTTTTTGCACATATTCTTGATGGCATAAAGTTTAATTTTTGAACTGGCATAAACAGAGAACGGATCTCACCAGAATTTTTTTTTTTTAAAAAAAACCAAAAACCACCAAAAAAACCAAACCAAATAATTGAAATTTTTCCCTTTTCAGCCTTACCTGCTGCATGTTTGTCGCCGAGGGTCTGCTCTCGAGCTCTTCCTGGAGGTGCTGACTCCTCCTCTCTGCCTGCAGCAGCTGCTGTTGGAGCTGCAGGAATTGTTCCCTGGGCACCATGGCACAGCCTGGCAGCTGGGAGCTCTGGCTACGCATCCCCCCGGACTGGAGCATCTGGGGAAAGGGAAAAAAAAAATAAAATAAATCCCAAAATCCAAAATATAAAAGCCCAAAATTTAAAAGATCAAATGATGCCAGGGTGGCTCTGTCAGCAGCTCTCAGATTTCTCATGTGTGAGAAAAACGAGCCTGGGCTCGGTGATAGAAGGTGAAAAAAGATGGAATTTCACACAGGAGTCATCATTTCAGGCCTGAACTATAAAAGTCACTGATTCATTTTGATGAATTCCTAACAAAGTTTAGTTGGGGAGCTTCAAGTAGCAATAATTTCCCATCTCATTTCCTGGTATTAGTTGTGCTGATTATTTCTCATCTTTAGGATGGAGAGGGAACATTCATCTCTGATATTATATACAGAATTCAGTATTTAGCACCCTATAGATATTTCCTAATGTTCATTCCTAACTGTGGAGCTAACAGCCACATGAAATAATTTAGAATTTCTCCAGACTAAAGTAAAACCCAGGTAAGTAACTCAGAGTTGGAAGAGTTAATTATACTAAAAAGGACCAGAACTGGACATTAAAAATCCCTGATGGTTCAGACAAACTCATTTGCAATTTGTGTAGCATTAATAATTTCTTCCCATAAAAATCCTGTTGCCTTAAAACCATTTCTCTGTTCCCTTAGGAAAAGGTGTGTAATATCATCTTGGTGATTTTAATTTCCCTTCCACAACTGGCAAAATTATCAATTTGGATAATATTTCAGTTATTGACTTCATCTCACACTCTAAATATTTTTCACAATGGTGCAGCTCTTCTGGCCCTGTTATCATCCCTATCTCTGCTGGTCCAGGTGAACAGAAAACAGGTTTATAAATACTTCAAAATAAAACTATTTGTACTTTTTAAAGCTATTCTGGGACTATTTTTGTCTGTAAAAGAGCTGTTCTTTTCCTGACAATATAAACAGTGAAAATAATGAGCTTTTGGTGCAATTTCTTTCAGGGTTCCTGTCATGTTGTGAAGCACACGAGTAACTAACGAGGAAACAGTCAATTAGTGTTAACAGCATCTTGGAAATAAATACTAATGAAACAAGAATGAGAAGAAGATAACCCTGTGTTTTCATCTGTGGAAGAAAATGGAACAACCACGAGCTTGCTAAACTATCAGGATGATGCCAAGTGGGAACAGAAATTAATTAATTTAAGGAAACATTGGACAGTCTGGTGGAAAAGCATGCAGGCACCAGAGGTAAATATGCAAACACCTTCAAGCCTTGCAGTCAGTGGGGGAGCAGGAAGCCACTTTTCATTCTCTCACTTCCAATTTTAATTCTTTTGGAAGCAACAGGGTGATTTCTCTCCATTTTCATGGCAATCCCTTAGGAACACGCAGCTCCTTGGGATACAGAACCACACTTTAACCACAAAGAACCTGGGGCAGCTGTCCAAAATTGTCATTGAAATGAATAGTGGCTTCTTTACTTTAGAGATGCATGGAATAAAAAGAAAAGAAATCCATAAAAAAAATTATGAAAAATAAAAATAAAGGAATGTTTTCTCCATGCTGTGGGGGAATACATTAAAAATTATTGCTCTACCTTCACACACTATTTCAGAGAGAGAACTGCCCCCTTCTCTGCTACTTCCAACCACTGAGTTCTAGCCAGGTTAGCCATGGACAAAAGGAGAACAGGCACAAAAGAGAGAGTTAGAAATCACAAATCACTGAGTGAATCTTGTACACACCTGCTGGGAAAGGGTTACCAGGAGGAACAAAATCCTGCCTGTTTGAAATACACATTTCAGGAGAAAACGCAATCCCAGGCTTGGTGTTTATGAGTTTAAGTGTTTGGTATTTTCCCAAAGCTTAATTAAGACTATATACATAAATTCACAGGGAATATAAACAGTCTTTTCATTAACTTGTCAAAATCTCATATTGCCTAATTAGGTTTTTACAATTTTATTACTAATTACATGAGATTTTCAGCCTACTGGCTCCCATTTGATGAAAAACATGAAGCCATTTATAAAGTGTTATAGGAGGCTCAACTAAAAAATGCTTTCACTTATGGAACAAGTCAAAATTGTAGTTTTTTGATTTTTTATTTTAATTTCATTATTTTTTTTAATATTTTGCTTTCAACTCAAATCCAGGACATCAAATTTAGGCAAGACTACTGAGAGAGACCTTGGAAGTCTGGGCTGACCTTATGGGGCACACTAAACACAATTAAGTTGCCCATTCCTATAACCAAAGACTCCTAAATTTTGATATCCAGCATGATCCATCCCCAGCAGAACTTTTACAGCAGCTTTTGGAAGAATCTCCACTGAATTTTTCACTCGTGCCTTTAAATTAACAGTAAACTGTGTAAATTGATTTTTTATCATGATTTAGATTAATATTAAGCTTAAATTCAGCAAATTATTCAGAAGAAATAAGAAGAGGTTTCTACATTAAGAGCAGCATCACACAAATATCAGTTAGGAAATTTGAGGCAACATGTTTTAGGAAGGAAGAGGGAAGTGTCAGCCTTGCCTCAAGTACAGAAATAAATTTCTTTGCTATTTGATTTTATATCTGAAGTATTTCAATTATGACTAAACAAAAAACATGCTTCAGAGAGCAGGATGTTTGCCACACAACTTGGTCATGAAAGTTAAACTTCAGGAGAGGTTAATTCTTCTAGTTTCAATTTCAATTAGTTTTCTCTGTTTCTACACATCCATAAGTTGTTTCAAAATAAAATAAATTCAGTAAAATCGTGCTAAAGGCCCACAGTCAACAGGGATTGAAAAGTACCTCCATTAACTGATCATCCAGCTTGACTTGCTTTTTTCTCAGCCCTTCATTTTCAGAGCTGGTTTCCAGTTCACGCTCAAGAGAATTCATCTGACTGATCTATAAAGAAAATAAATCCATAAAAAAAGAATAAAAAAAAAAAAAAAGAATGTTTTCTTCATGCTGTGGGGGGGTACATTAAAAATTATTGCTCTACCTTCACACACACAGAAACTTTGTAAAGTTTCTTTAGAAAAGCAGCAATTTCTCATTTTTTTCTGTTTTTCCCCCCTCATGAACCACTGAATACCAAGACAAGTCTAAAAACCAGGAGTATTTGGACAAGTGCTCTGCTACAAGAGCTGTCTCACAGCAGATGCACACAGCCCTGTCAGCTCCTTCAGACACAGATTTGTGAGAGGCAAAGAGCACAAAACTCAGAGCAGAAGAAGAAAGTTCCAGCTTCTCCCTGGAGCATCTGAGAGATGCAAACTGCTGCACTGATTTATGTGTTTACACCCCAAAACTCACCTTCCTGTTTGCAGATGACAGCTCCTTCTGGAGCTGCTCACACTCTCTCTTCAAGCTCAGTTTCTCCTGCTCTATGGCTTTGACAATCCCTGACTGGCTTTGATGCTTTTGGTGTTTTAGGGAAAGGATTGTGGATTCCAGCTGTCGGATCTGAGGGGGATCAGAGATGAACAAATGTGAAAAGATGTTCCAGATAATTCCACTTCATCTAAAATACCAGCTGATTTTGGACTCACAGAATCCCAGAGTGGTTTAGGTTGGAAAGGACCTTAAATCCCATTCCATTCTACCCCTGCCATGTCAGGGACACTTTCCACTATCCTAGGCTGCTCCAAGTCTCATCCAGCCTGGCCTTGGGCATTTCCAGGGATCCAGGGGCAGCCACAGCTGCTCTGGGCACTCTGGGGTATTTCTGACAAATTTGCTTTGATACTTCGGCCTTTTTTCCCTTCATCCTTCCCATAATCCACTTAATACTGTGAGCCAAGAAATTGCACAAGAAGAACGTTAGGAGTATTAAGAATCTTTTTGTTAACTTGAAGTTGGAGTGAAAATTTGGACAAGAATTACAAGGATTGTCTTTTAAAGAAGAGCAATATCCTGAGAGTGCTGAGGAGTCTCATTCTCTGGAGATGCTCAGAATTGGATTCCACTGGATTGTGATCCACACAAAGTGTTCTGAGTGACCTCCAGAGCTCCCAACCCAGCTCTCCTGTGATCTGCCAGTTACCTTTTCCCTGGAGTGAGCCAGGTCTGTTTTAGTGCTCTGCACTTCCCTCTGCAGCCTCTCGTTCTCCTGCCTGAGCAGCCTCTGCTCCTGCTCCGCCGGCTGCTCCAGCTCATCCCAGTGGATCGGCCCCCGCTGGTCCTGCAGCCCTGAGGGAGGCACAGCCACTTCCAGAACCCGGTTCTTAAGACAGACAGAATTGCAGGGTTAGGCCTTCAACAAAGAAGCAGACATTTGCTCTATTCAGGTGGGTTTTAGGTGGATTTTCAGTAAGTGCAGGCTCCAAAGTCGCAGCATTCTTCCCGTCTCCCTCCCGGCCCACTCGCTGTTTTCCCTTAAGAAATCCAACGTGCAAACCCCAAATGCTTCCCCCTCTGCTAAAATCACAGAGAATAGCTGTGTGCACAAGGAGTTCACAGAGTTCAGCAACACAAAAAAAGCCATTTTTGCTCTCTTTAGAGCCAAATAGAACTCAGTATTATATATTATGCACTAATAGCTGTAATTTAGCTCTTGTTGTAGGATTCTGAAACAGCCTCTTTTCCACGTGGACATTAAATATTCCTTAATTACATGGCAAACAAGCCAAATTAGTAACTGAATTCATAATAGCAACCCCAAGACTGCTGTCTGCAACCTCCTTCAGTTACAAATCCTCATTAGCTGAGAGGTTGGTATAATTCTGTACCTTCCAAATCCAAGTTGCACTGAAAATTAGATCCTCTCTCAATGACTGGTTTAATTTTTATAGTTGAGAGGTGTTAATTAATTCATTGTCCAAAGATTTGGGGGGGGGGGTTTATTGGCAAAAGGTTTCTTTTAGGGAAAGAATAGAGACTCAGGAGAGGGACTGACGTCCAACACTTAAAATACAGCTCCCAAAAATCAGCTTTAAACCTGCAACATGATATCCAATATACAATTCCAGCTACCTGCTGACATCCCTGAAGCCCTTTACCTTTTCACTGGTGCTCTGCAGCTGTTTGTGCAACGCCATCACTTCTTGTTTCAGAGTTTCCTTCTCCTGCTGCGTCACCTGCAGGTCGGATTTCAGCCGGGACATTTGGAGGTTGGTGCTCTGCAGAGTTTCACTGAGGCTCTGAACCTGTAAAAGAGAAGGAGCACAGCTTTGGGTTTTGCTGGACCAAGATTCCCTGTGTGCATCAGGTTTCTCACGTATTTAGGATCTCTGATGGAAGGAGTGAAGTTAAAATGTTGATTTCACCCTTTGGAAGTGTTAAATTGAATTTATGGCTCTCTACAATTCCCTGACAGGAAGGTGGAGCTGAAGGGGGTCAGGCTCTGCTCCCAGGGAGCAAGGGACAGGATGAGGAAACAGCCTCAGGGTGTGTCAGAGGAGGTTTAGATGGGACAGTAGGGAAAATTTCCTCATGGGAAGGGTTTTTGAGCACTGGCACAGCTGCCCAGGGCAGTGGTGCAGTCCCCATCATCCCTGAAGGGATTTAAAATCCATGGTGGATGTGGCACCTGGGGACACAGGTCAGTGGTGGCCTTGGCAGTGCTGGGGAATGGTTGGACTCAACCTCAGAGGGATTTTCTATCCTTAAAACTCTATAATTCCATACAATTTTCCAACTTTCAGTTCCAAGCTCGCAGCCTCCCACTTTGACTAGAGCCACAATGCTGCATTCACCAGAAACATCTTCCAGCCCTGAGAATTTACTGTGATAGGCTGGAAAGAAGCTTTCCCTTGAACTGTTTATTCTCCAGGAATTAAATTATTAAATATTTAATTATTAAATATTAAATTATTTAAACTCCAGGAATGCTCAGCCAAGCAGGGAACCACTCGATCCCCCATTCCTGGGGAAGGATGAGCCTGCACCAGGACAGAGGAGCAGCAGCAGAGTCTCTGCAGCATTTTGGGTATCACCAGGAAGAGGGAATTGGCAAAAGTATGTTGGCTGCAGAGAGAAAAATCCCTCATTGTGTTTAACAAGCTTCCTGTTGTCCTTCAAGAACATCACTTTGAAAGCCCCTCAAAGCCATTCTCAGCTGCATGGCATCAGGAGGGGACTTTCATGAGAAAAAGCACTGCAGGAGATGATCAAAGTGCTTTTATCTAGGGTTATAACATCAATCAGGGTTTCCTACCTTGTCCTGGGAGAGGCTGAGCTGTGCTTTCAGTGCCTGGCTCTGCTGCTCCCAGGATTTCTGCTCCTGCTCCAAGCTGCTGATGGCACTCTCTAAGCAGCTGACCTGAGCTACCTGCAATGAGATTACATCAGGAATCCTCAACTCAGGAAATTTTCCTTGACTCAATTTGACTTCAAGGGTTGCCCTGGAGGGAGTTAAAGCTAAGGAAGGAAGGAAGGAAACTGCAAGAAAGCAAAAAGCCCCTCAGCTCCCTGAATTTCCACACAGTGGGGTTATTATTTACAGTGTGCAGTCTGCTCTGCTCCAGTTCAGAGTTACAGTAGGTTAGAGATGCAATAAAACTCCAAGAACACTGTCTTCCTTGTCTTGCTGCAGTATTTATATCCAGGCCTCTCCTCCTTGCAATGTTTGGAATTTTCTACATAATCAAATTACAGTAAAGCTGTGCTCCAGGATTGAAACTTTCCTAAGACCAGCTAAGAGAAAAAATCCAAGCAGTGGATAAATTAAGCCTTTATCTGGCTTGAGGGTGAGGAAAACACCATCCAGGGAAGTTTTACAGGTTATGGTGATATAGATAATGATACAGGAACTTCAACTCTGAAAATACAGAACACAGCATGTAATGATGTGGATTTACAGTTCTTTCTTACCTTATCAATACATCTGTTCAGTTCCTCACTCAGGGCTTCTTTCTCTTTCTGCAGCTTTTCATTTTTAGTGATTAAACTTGAAACTTCATTTTGAAGGTCAGCAAGATCAGGACATCTGGGCAGCTGTGGGAAATAAACCCCTCACAGTTTGCATTTCTGGGCTGTCACAGGATTTGGCATGAAAATCATGGGATGCCCAAATGGTTTGGGTTGGAAGGGACCTTTAAAGGTCATCAAATTCCAATCCCTCTGGAATAAGGCAGGGACATCTTCCACTATCCCAGGTTGCTCCAAGCTGTCCTGCCAGGGATCCAGGAATGGCCACAAATTCTTGGAGCAGCCTTTGCCAGGGCCTCACCACCCTTGCAGAGAGGGATTCTTCCAGAATATCCCACCTAAATCACTGTGCTAAAACACAGGGAGGGAAAACCACTGCACTGCTGATTTCCAATCCTTTTCCCAACTGACCCAGTGCTTTATCCTTGATGCCTTTCCTCATCCCATCTCCTGCCTGTAATTACACTCCAGCCACAATCCACTCCTTTCTCAATAGGCCTCAGCTGCTTTTGCTTTTTAACACCATTATCTACCCTGAGCACTGGGTGCCTCAACTGAGTGTTTTACACTCTGCAGAAAATGACTTTGTGGAGCCCTAATCAGGGAACTGACTCATTTGAAGCCTTCATTATTATCTGTGTTTATTAGCATATATTTACAGCCAATTGAACTGTGCTTGTACAGGAGATAACTGAGCTCTCCAGGAAATTATCCTCAGACGTTGTGAGACTCTGATATCTCCAGATGGGTTTAGCAACAGGAATTCTCCCTGACAGGACAAGCTGGAAGAGCTCACTCCTTAAATAAATCCTAATTTGGAGCTAAAATGGGTTATCTCCAGTTACACAGGGAAATGTTCTCCTGTCAATCCCATTTGCCCTGTCCATTCCTTAATTAGAGCTTTAAATCTTTATCTTGACCAAATCTTCTGGCAAAGTCGAAGTGAACCCAACCTTATCTGAAGAATTGTGCCTTGCACCTGGAAACTGTTTCAAGAGGAGTTACATTCCCTTACTTTTATGACCTTTCTTTAAAAAAATTAAGAATTTCCAGCTATTAATTTTCATCCATTAAGAGATGGGGAAAATTAATCCGATCTATCCCAGGTTGTTCCAAGCCCACCCAGCCTGGCCTTGGACACTTCCAGGGATCCAGGGGCAGCCACAACTCCTCTGTGCAATAGGATTCCATACCTGTTTTGTCTTCTCCAGCTCCTGCTTGAGGATGTGGTTCTCCTGCTCCAGTAGATGAGCTTGAACCTTCATTTTTGACACCTCCACCTCCAAAGACGACACCATATTTGACGACTGCAAACAATAAAAAGGCTCAGATTTCATTTTAGGAGACTCACAGAGCACCAAAGTTTAAAAGCAGAGGATGCTGCAGGCACTGGATGGAGCTGAGATGGCACTGGATGAACAACAGCCATGCTGGAGAGCGCAGGGAAATATTTGGCATCACTAAGCTGTGGTTTCAAGACAAACTTTTTTCCCTCCTGGCTTTTGGCTGCTGCTGTGCTTAAGCCAGCACTTAGCAAAGCTCAGCTTTAAAATCCCACACACATCCCAGGACAGGGATGCCAATTCCCAAGCCCCTGAGGTCCAACTGTCCTCCCAAATCCTGTACCTCAATTTTGGAGTTTTCCAGTTCCTCTTTCAGCAGCAGCCTCTCCTTTTCCCATTCTTCCAGGGTACACTTCCCCTCTTCCCTTTCCTTTTGCTTGAGCACCCTGGCCAGCTGTTGATTGAGATCCTGCACATCTGCTTGGTTTTTGGAGTTCCTCTGGCTGAGTTCTGTATTTTCAGAGTCCAGCTGTTGGTTCCTGGTCTTCAGATCCGCCACCTGAGCGGGGACAGCAGTGATTTTACACAGGGAATGAGATTTTGGGTATCTCCTTTCTGTTAAGGTGATGAAAGATCTGACAACTCTCACCCTGACAGTGACTCCAAACAAAAAATTTGTCACAATTGGCCTTGATTAGACCAGTCATATCAGTCACCCAACACAGCACACTTTGCCATGCTGGGGTGGATTTTGAGGGTCATCCTAATAGATGATTCTGAGCAAGTATTTTCCTGAGCAATACCAAGATGAAATGGATGGAAAAGGCAATTAAGTTTCCTATTTCACCCATTATAACAAGCCACCCCTAAAATAAATACATTGGGTACAACTGGCAGCATTCCTAGACCAAACCAGCTGGGAAATGAGTAGAGGTTGCATCACAATCTCTATTTCCCATGGGCTACTGCAGAGAAATCACACAAAAACTACGCAACAAAAGATTTAAACTTTGCATTTCTACCAAATGAACTTTCCAAGTTGGCTGTGGAAAGTGCTCTCAAGCCTGTAAGCTGAACAATTACAGCTTTTGTCTTATGAGCTGGTCAAGCAAAGCCTCAAATCAATCTCAGAGGCAATAAAACAGTTATGAAAATGTCTACACTTATAAAATGCTCCTTCTCTGCTGCCTTTGTGACTGTCCCAAGGAACACCTTTGATCCAGTGATGATTTCTACAGAGAAAGTTCTGGGCTCAGGCCACACACCTGCTTTTTCAGGTTGTCAACCATTTTCTGCACAGCCACTTTCTCTTTTCTCACAGCCTCTATCTTCTGCCTGTGGAAAAATGAAAGCTCATTAACACTAAAATCAATTAGCAATATACACAACTGCAAGATTGCACAAGAGGACGTCATCTTCAATTTGTGCCAGGGGAGGTTTAGATTGGATATTAGGAAAGATTTCTTTACTGCCCAGGTCAGTGAAGGGCTGGAGGGATTTAAAATCCACGGTGGATGTGGCACTTGGGGACATGGGACAGTGGTGGCCCTGGCAGTGCTGGGGAATGGCTGGACTTGATGATCTTGGAAGTCTTTTTCAACCTTAATGATTCCAAAAATGAGTTGGTTTTTCTTTTAACACCACCAGAAATGGTAATTGTGAATATTTATTTATGTATTGCTCAGCATCCCTGTTCTGCATCAACCTGGCAAGTGCTCAGCTTCTCAAGGTGCCCCAAGTGGGTCTTTCCTAGAGGGGAAGGATAATCCCAGGATCATGGATGGTTCTGCCCTTTCCAAAGACCCAACCACTGGAATAATCTGTCGGATGAGCCTCTCCCTGCCTTTGCAGAAGCACAAATAATTACATCAGCTCAGCTCCTGTGCTCCTGTGTGTTACTGGGTCACCTCAATGCCTGCAGCTAAACCCCTGCCTGGCTCTGGGGATGGGCAGGACAAGCTGGGGCAGGGAAGAGGATGAGGAATAAACCTGTCAACCTGCTGGATTTCCAACAGCACCGTGAAACAACCCCATTTTGGATTTATACAGCACCTAACGCACGAAGGAGCTCGGAGAGAAGGGATGAACCCTTCTCTGAGCCACAGCAACAGCCTGGAGGCATCACAGGGTACATTCCCCATGGAATTCTCACCTCATCTCTTCCCTGGATCCATTCAGCTCCCGAAGTTTCAGGCTGGAAGCGCTCCCTTCCTCATTTAATAAAGTCACTTCGTTTTTCAGGACGGCGTTTTCCTCGCGGAGCTTCTCGGCCTCGCACCTGCGGCAGAGACAGGAGAGAAGTGAGAACAGTTCCTGCAGGACACCTGGAGAGGGGAACAAAGTCAGAGCTACCTGTAATGCTTCAAAAACAAAGCTACAATTGCCTTGTTTTACGTGTAAATGGTGTATTTCTATTTTACATTAATTCAGCAGGAGCACTCCCCAAGTTTGTTCAAAAAACCCCCAAATTTTTACAACAAGCTTCAAAAAAACACCCAACCAACAACTGGGCTTTTGGGGCATGTTTTTGAGCAGCTAAAATGAGTTAAAATCTAAAGCTTCACACTAATAGTCTATATATATTTCAGTCCTCAAGCTACAAATAACAACTGAACACCACTATATGCAGATTGCCAGGAGAGTGAGCTGTTCCCCCAGCTGGAATTCAGAATTCTGGGAACAGCACGGTTGGAAAGTGCCTTTTTTGTCCTCAGGAGACTGCACAGAAATAACTTAGCCATGATGGGACACCTGAAAGAACAATTTCCTGCAGGAAGCTGGTGCTGAACAATAATTAAGCCACTTGTAGCCATTTTATCCATTAAAAAAAAAAAGAAAAAAAAAAGAAAATAAATCCTTGCCAGAACAAAGCAGTTAAAAATAAGGAGGTAAAACCTATGATAAATATAATATAATGAATATATGCTTTATAACTGTATTTACCATATAATTCTCTAATATTAACTTAAATACTGAGAAAAACAGAAGCACTATCAGCCTTTCAAATGACCACGATTCTACTGAAATACTGAGGGGAAAAACAGGAGCAATTTTAGCCTTGTGAGCAACATCCAGCTCTAGAAGGGAACAAACTGAGTGAAGTGAATATTAGTAAAAGCTACAAAGCGCTCTGGAAGTGTTACCATGGATTTTGGACATGGAAATACAAATGGGTTTGTGCTGGAGGACGAGCTACACACGGTGACGGTGACAATCCACAGACAGGACAGCTGGCAGGTGCTGGCAGGAGGAGTAAGTCACACACAGTTATTTATTCCAGTGGTCTTTATATCCAGGATTAGAGGAGTTAGGAGTCCACAGCACTGTCTGCTACTCAGAGTTAAATCAGAATTAAACTACGGTGGTTAAAGGAGCAGCCACGGCAGCGCTGGGTTAGTGGCGAAGGTCGCGTTACGTTACCTCAGCAGGTCAACCTTGTGCTGCAGCTCGGTGCACGTGCTCTGCAAGCCCTGTGTCACTGCCTTCCTCTCCTCTGCATCACCCAGAGCTTCCTCCTTCACCTGGGGCTTGGGCTCCCCCATTCCCGCTCTTCCCGCTTGCGGCGCGGCGCTGCGGCTTTGGGAATTCTTGTCCCGCTGGCCCGTCCATGCAGTGGGACGCTCTTCCAGCTTCCCACCTCTCGTGGTGGGCACATCCACGTTTCCTTGAGTGTCTTGTTCTTGGACATCTTCCAATTCTTTGACATCTTCCAATTCTTTAACATCTTCCAATTCTTTAACTTCCACGAGAAATCTGGCATTTTCCTCTTCCAACTTTACGCTTTCCACCTCACTCTCTTCTTGCTCGCGACGAAGCCTTCTCAGCCTACGCAGGCTGTCTTCCAGCACTTCATTTTTCTCAATTAACTGCATCACTTCAGCTTTCAGATCCTCATTTTCTACCTGGATTTCTTCTTGCAGCAACAGAAGTCCAGCCTGTGCCATGGACCTGTCTTCCAACTCTTCCATCCTTTTCCAAAGTTGAGCTATTACGCTCTTCAGGTCACCATTTGCTGCCCCGGGAGAGCGATCCAGCAGGAGAGAGGCTTCGCTTGTTTCTTCAGCCCTCTCCAGCTCCACCTGCATCTTCAAACCTTCAGACACAAACCCTTTATTTTTGGGAGCTATTCTGTGATTTAGCAGATGAACCTTTTGCTGTTTGACATCGCTGGGCAGCGTTTTTGGCCTGGGAACTTCCTCCAGATCTCTCTTTTTTGGCGGCAGAGGCACCCAAGAAAGGTTCTGGTCACAATCCTGGTTGTCATCAACATCCAGAGCTGCTTGACTTGCCTGGATCCAACATTCCTGTGCCTCAGGGTGGCCGCCAGCTCTGGATTTCACACATCCCTCCTCCAAATCCCAATCCATCTCCGACATCTCTTCCACGTCTGTAGCATCAGCCCCCAGAGGTGGAAGGACATTGAAATCTGCCCCCAAAGCTACATCTTGACAATCACTGGGCAGCCCTTCAAAACTGGGATCTATTTCCTCTGGTTCTGAGCCAGGGTGGGAGCAGCTGGGGCTGGGAGGCTGCGGAAGCTCCCGCTCTGCTGCTTCCAGCCGGTGCCGCAGCCTCAGGATCTGGGCAGCCATCCTGACGTTCTCCTTCACCGCCTGCTCGTGCACCTTCTGCAGGTTTTGGAGAACATCCCCATCATCTCCCAGAGGAGCTGCACCAGGAAAAGCAGCGATCTGGCTCTTGGCTTTTGCATACTCACTCTCCAGCACCCTGTAATGGCTATGCAGGGCGGAAAAACTCCGCGTTTCCCACTGCAATTTCCGTATTTTCCCTCGGAGGTCTGAGATTTCCAAACCCATCTCAGCCTTTTCTGTCTCTGCTCTTTCACAAATGTCTCTGTTTAAACTCTCCAAAGCAAGAAGTTTGGAATTGAGCTCTTCTTTCTCTCGCTTATACTCACTGTCCAGTCTCTCCAGCTTTTCCCTAACCAGTTTCCCATTTTGCTCCACTGCAGATCTATGTTCATCTTTCTCCTTTAGCTCTTTTTCATGGTCACTTTGGAGCTGGCTTATTTTCTCATTCATCTTTTCCTCCTGCTCCTGGGCAGCACTCCTCAGCTCTCGCAGCTCCTTCTCCAGCTGCTCCCTCTCACACACCAGCTTGTTCACTTCTTCCTTGAAATTTTTCTCCAGGAGATCCTTCTCCCGGCTCAGGGCAGAAGAAACAGCCTTCTCGCTTGCCAAGCTTTCCTTCAGCTGCTCGTGGGCTTCAGCCACCTCCTGAGCAATTTCATCCCTTTCAAACTCCCACTGGGATTTCTCCTCTCTTTGCTGCTCAGCCAGTTCCTGCAGCTCTCGCTGGTAACGTCCTTCCAGACTCTGCAGGGTTTCTTCATATTTATTCACAAGTGTTTGTGTGTCCACAGAAAACTGAGTTTGTGCATGAGATGCTCTTCTCTTATAGTCACTTGCCATTTTTTTCCTAGACATGGTTAACATAAGATATTACTAAACTACCTCAGAGATTAAAGCAGCTTTCTAGGCTGAATGGAACAAGTTGGGAATTTAGTTTTCCTTTCCTCCACTGACTACTGGGTGGGTGTTTCAGGGAGTTAAATTTGAGGCAATCTGCTGAAACTTCAAAAAAGAAAAACTGCCTTGGAAAAGTGCAACAACTCATGAAATGTCCTCAGGAAAGGTTTCATGTGCAATATGTGCCCTTCAGCTCCTGTGCTCAGATTCTGGTGGGGCAGATGTTATCACCCCCAGCACCTTCAGTTTCTTTTGACACTCCATGTTGGCTAAAATCACTTCCCAGCCACCCCTTTCCTTCTTCAGCAAAGAATTCTGAAAACCCACGAGTTTTACAAGGACCAAGCAGGGATTTGTGGAGCACAGGGATCCTGAACAGAGCTCCCAGTTAATCATACCTGGTTATGCTTTAACACTATTGGTGCCTCTGGGCAAGCTAAAGATGAATCTGAACATCTGCTTGAGAAAGGTCAGAAGAGAAAAGAACCCCTGGAGAGCAGCCCAGTGCCGTGGGACAGAGCAGGAACAGCACTGGGCAGGCAGGATGCTCGGAATTCCCCAGCAGGGAAGTTTCTGCACTAGGTTCACCCCGGTCACCAAGCTCCAGCAGAGTCCCCACCAGAGGTGACACTCACCTTTCCTCCTCCAGCTCCTGCTCGTGCTTCCTCAGCAGCTCTTCCTGGAGCTCCTCCTTCTCCAGGGCATGCACCTCTGCCAGCCTCTTCACCTGCTCGTGGAAGCCGCGTTCCAGCTCCCCCTTCTCCTCCTGCAGCGTCTGCACCACAGCTCTCATCTTCTCCTCCACCCAGACACTCTTCTGGATCAGCTCCTCCCGTTCTTGCCTGAACTTCTCATTCACCTGCTCCAGTCTGGCCCTGACATCCTCTTCATGTTCCTGTCTCAACAGCTCCTGCAGATTGGCTTTCTCCTCATCGAAATGCATCTGTAATTTGTTTTTCTCCTCGTCATATTTACAGTCGAGCTTTTCCTGCTGCTCTCTGAGCGCTGCTGCCTCTCCCTGCAGCTCTGCTATTTGATTTTTAAGGCCAGTGATCTGTTTTTCCATGACATCCATCTCCTCAGCATACTTCTGCCTCATATCCTCTTGCTCCTTTTCCCAGCGAGCTTTTGTCTCATCCAGCTGCTTTTCATAGTGGCTCACCTACAGAAGGGAAAACAGGATGGGTCCGTTCATTTTCCACAGAATGTTCTACAGGCATGTTTTCCTCAGTATTTCCAGCTAGTTTTATATATTCATTCTACTGAATATTTTGATTTACACATCAGCATCTAACACTGATCTCACTGGAAAGAAAGCCTAAGTGCTCAGCTTTATTTCTTACTGGGATCACAGAATCCCAGATTGGTTTGGGTGGGAAGGGACTTTAAAGACCATTTCAGTCCAACACTTACTGTGTCTTCAAGCTCCTGTTTGAGGTGATGCAGATCCCTGTGGTGTTGCTCCTTCATCTGCTCAATGGCCATTTCTGCCTCTATGCTCATATTTAGTGGGTTGCAGTCTTCTGAACCAAGTCCTTTAGAAACAGCAATCAAGCAATAATTAATTTATATAACTATGAAAGCATTGGTTATACAACACAAACACAGATAGTTCTCAACAGAATTATTTTATCCATTTAAATTTGTTTAGCAGCTCTCAACCTCCCATCACAAACACCAACAAAAACTGCAAACACAAATTTCAGCTTTAAATTTGCTTCAGCAGTCATGGTCAATTAACATTAAACACCAAATTAGAGGTGGTGACCAAGTCTCCCTGGGAAGGTGTTCATGGAATGACCTTGAAGATGCTGTAAACTCCTGCAGCAGAGATCTCAGGATTTATTCTTTTACCTTGGTCAGGCTCAATCCCGCTGTTGCTGTGAGTCTTTGTGACAATGTCAAACTCTTCCGACAAGGAATTTTTCAGGGAAGGCCTGAGCACTTTGCCTTGGGCACGGTACTGCTGCAGCTCTGAGTGCAGCTCATCAATCTGATCCTGCAGCTCCTGGAGAAAATAAACCCAAAAAAAAGCTGAGTGAAAAGGAACCAAGGCTGCTGAGCACCGACCCAGAGCCACCACAGGACATTTGGGTGGGAATTACAGGAGAGACGGATTTGTCAATAATCCATAGTGCCACAGCCAAACAAGGGGGAATGGCTTCCCACTGCCAGAGGGAAGGGATGGATGAGATATTGGGAAGGAATTTTACCCTGTGAGGGTGGGCAGGCCCTGGCACAGGGTGCCCAGAGCAGCTGTGGCTGCCCCTGGAAGTGTCCAAAGCCAGGTTGGATGGGGCTTGGAGCACCCTGGAATATCAGAAAGCATCCCTGCCCATGGCAGGGCATGGAACAAGAAGGTTTTTAAGGTCCCTTCCAATCCAAACCATTCTGGGATTCTCTGATGACTCTTCAATACCAAACTCTGAAAGATGAAGGTTTAACACTCCAGGAGCTTTCCCTCTATTCCTTCTTCCCGTGACCTTTTATTAAAAAGCAGCTTTATTTGGTAACATTTACAAACAGTTGGGAAATGCCTCCTCAAACACCATCTACTTGAAAAATCAAATCAGAAGCAAAAGATCAAATTAGGAAAGAGACCCCCTCATTACTGCATTTACCATCTGGTCCTTCCTCCCTCCTGCCAGTGGAACATCCTGAGGGTTTGTGCCAAGAGCTGTGCACTTCACCCCAGGAACAGCAGATATTGAGGAAAACAACCCCCTGAATGTGCAAACACAGAACCCTGCAGGTCTGAAAGGGCCAGGAGGTGAACCTTGAGTACTGATTTGTATCTGCCATCCTCAGGAATAGAGAAATCAGCTGCATTTTGGCAAGATCAAATCGACTCCTATTTCTAGACGATTTTTGCTTTTAACCTGCAGCTTCCTAAGAGAGCTGCCGTGCTGTTTCAATCCAACAGCCTTCTGCAAAGGCAGCCCTTTATTGACTGGAAATGATCCTGCAGAACAGATCACAGAATCACAAAATGGTTTGGGCTGGAAGGGACCTTAAATCCCATCCAGTTCCACCCTGCCAGGGACACCTTCCACAATCCCAGGCTGCTCCAAACCCCATCCAACCTGGCCTTGGGCACTGCCAGGGATGCAGGGGCAGGCACAGCTGCTCTGGGCAAGAGATGAGTTCATACCCCTGCAGATATCAGAAAGTAGATGTGTAAATAGAAAACCTGCAGGCTCACCTTAAAGTCTTTTAAGTACCCAAGGTGGAGGAGAAAGCAAACTTTTTATTTTCAGATTTATTTAAAAAAAAAATATTTCCGGTCTGAAAATCAGCAAAATGTGGACGTATCTTGTTTCTCCTTTAAGTTCCTGCCACTGTGGATTCACAGGGCTCCATGGAGCCTCTCCCAGCCCATCCTGGGGGCACCAAACCCTCATAGCTCAGCCAGATTCTGTGGGAAGAGTTCTCCAAGCCTTTGTTTGCGGTGAGGATGTGGCACTTGGGGACACGGTCAGGGAAGGGCTTGGCAGTGCTGGGGGAATGACTGGACTCAAGGTGAGAGGGATTTTCCAGCCTAAATGGTTCTGTGATGTTCCTGGTGGATACAGGAGCCAGGTCTGAGCTCCTCTTACCCTGCACTGCTGCTCGTACTCGCTCCTCATCTGGGCCAGCCTCTCCTCCTGCAGGAAAAACTCGGCACTGGTGGGATCCAGGTCACCAAACTGGAACACAGGAATGGAATATCCAATTATCCACCCACCCTGCAGCCCTCCTCAGGACGGCAGGGATGCCATTCCAAGCACTCCTGCAGCCTCCACTCCCCTCTCCACTCTGGATTTTTACCTTAAATAAAGAAACCCCACTCTTCCCCAAGCAGAAAATGAGTAACTTCCCAAAAAAAAAACCTGTTTGCCACCTAGCACAGCTCTCGTGCTCATTTTGATTGCAGATCACAGCTTTCCACCTTGGCATATACACATCTCAGTGTGGTAAATAATCCCAAGCTTTAAAGAAGGCTGGAAATCCTAAAATATGAACCTCAGGCTATGGCTGCACAAATTTAAACATCTTTGGAGAAGCTGATATTCTGAAAAGTTTCATGAAATACAGCCAGGAACAGCTGTTCACCTCGATTTTCACCCAATTCCAGCAGCGATGCCATGTAAAACCTCATTCCCTCCTGCATCATCTTCCCTGCAAAGGACCTGCAAGCTGGGTCTATCCAAAACTCCTTCACTGGGAGGCAAAAAAATCCCTGCAGATCTTTTACAGATGATTGCTTCACTCTAAGGCTCCCTGCTTTAATGAGAATAAAATTACAGCTAAGGTGGAATATCTGTATTTTCCCTTAGCAGCCCATGTCAGCGAGGCACCTGTGCTGGATAATTTGGGTATCAGTTAAACTGGCAGCTCAAATGTAGCAACTTACAAGTGATTTAATTCTGAAACCCCACTGGGAAAAGGAGGATTTACCTTCTCAGCCAGGACATTTTCCAAGTTCCTCTGCAGTTTGCCTGCCAGACTTTCACACTCGGCCAGTTTTTCTCCCGTTTCCAAGAGCTCGTTTTCCAGGCGGCTGTTTTCCTGGAACAAACACAAAACACCACAACAGCCTCAGCACTTGGAGGAGGGAAAAATCAGCATGTGTTAACTCATCAAAATAAGGGTAACTCCCATTCAATCCAGAGCATGACACTATTCCAAGCTTCTGGTGGTGAATTATGAATCCATCCACACACAACCCACTCCTGCCACAGCAAGTGCGAACACTGGGCTTTTGATAAATTATCTAATTAATTAACAGCAAGTTTGCTCTGGATGGTTTGTTTGTTGTTAAAAGAGTATTTTAAACTTGATCAAGATGTTTTATCTCCTGGCTTTATCTCCTAGCCATCCACACGCACACTCTGCACTTGATGGCAGCAGAGATTTGAACTGGAGATTAGGAATCCATGGAAGAAGCCATCGAGGTGCCCCAGACACCAATTCTCATGGACACCCCTCTATCTTACAGCTTAAATGACTTCTGGCCAGCTAAACATAGCCCAGAACTCATCCTTTTGACATGAACTGCAGGAGTCACTCCCTCTCCCAGGGTATCCCGGCTTTTTGGGGGAAATTTTATTCCCTGTTACCTTCAGGGCCAGGGCCAGGCGGTCCCTGATGTAGTTCTCATCCGTTTTCAGCTTTTCCATCTCCTGCTCCAGCTCCAGCCTCTGTTTGTTGGCCTGCTGCAGGATTTGCTCCCGTTCCCTGCGCAGCTCGTTCTTCAGCGCGGCGATTCGCTCCTTGTACTCCTCATCCAGCTTCCTGCCAAGGCACCAGGAGGGGACAGGAGCTCATCAGAGGAGGCAGGTGACAAACACTGCTGGGGTGAAGCTGGGTGGCCACCAGAGTCCCTGCAATGCCAGGGCAGCGCTGCCCAGGAGGAGGGAGGGGTGGTCCCTACCTGAGGTTGTACTCGTTGCGGCGCTCGATGGCGGCGTGGTGATCGTCCACTTCCGAGGCCATCAGGGATTTCAGCTTCTCTGCTTTCTCCAGGTCTGACCTCAGCTTCTCCTTCTCCCTGGCCACTTGGTCAAACCTCTCCCTGGGCAGAGCAGAGCCAGCCTGGATTAGGTCAGCCCTCACTGCTCCCCCAAAAAAGGGGGTTTGAGACATCAGAGAAGAAGCTTGGAAAGATCTCCAAGGCTCTCATCAACTGTGTTTAGTCACTGGGTCTGAATCTACACCCAAATAGCTCTGGACACGTCTTGGTGTCCCCACAGACCCTGAGACCTCAGCCCTTGAGACCCTGAGCTGTGATCCAGCCCCCAAATTCAAACCCTGAAATGGTTTGGGTTGGAAGGGACCTTCAAGACCATCCCATTCCACCCCTGCCATGGGCAGGGACACCTTCCACTATCCCAGGCTGCTCCAAGCCCTGTCCAACCTGGCCTTGGGCACTTCCAGGGATCCAGGGGCAGCCACAGCTTCTCTGGGCACCCTGTGCCAGGGCCTCAACACCCTCAGAGCCAGGAATCCCTTCCCAATCTCCCATCCATCCCTGCCCTCTGGCACTGGCAGCCATTCCCTGGGTCCTGTCCCTCCATCCCTTGTCCCCAGTCCCTCTCCAGCTCTCCTGGAGCCCCTTCAGGCCCTGCAAGGGGCTCTGAGGTGTCCCTGGAGCTTCTTTCCCGATAGAGAAACCTGCACAGCAAGTCCAGCACAAAGTCTAACTGTGTTGACTTTCAAAGGAAAAACTTTGGGATTTACAGTGTGCTTGTACCTCACCTCCATATCCATCGAACCTCTGCAATGCCCCAGATCAGTTTGGATTAAAGGTACTGAGAAACTCCAGCAGCCTCTGCCCTGGGCTGTGCATTCCTTGGCCATCAGTGCCCATTCCCAGACTGGGAACAGCCTGCTGCTTCCATTCCTTATTTTTCAACCACGTTTTTCTGCGGCGGGAGCACCATGGCACAACCAAGCACTCAGGATTTAAAATAAATCCCAGGAGGAGCAGTCTATCAGAGCTGGCCTCCATGCTCCAAAAGGGTTTTCCACTGTTTGTTTTTGATTTGGAATTTTTCTGCAATCCATGGAGAGGTTTGAGTGTTTTCCCCAGGCAAAACAAGAAGTTTCTGAGCACTTTCAGAGCGCTGAGCCCTCCAGTGCCACCCCAGTGCCCCTGGGAGCGCCAGCACCCACCAGCTGCTCCCTGCTCAGCTCCTGCTTGGCCAAGCCATCCCTGGGACTCACATCAAGTGCCTGATCTCCGTTTTGAAGCTGGCCAGGGCTGCCTGGTGCACCCCATTCTTGGTGATGAGGAGCTCGTTCTCCAGCGCCAGCGTCAGCTCCGTCAGGTTCACCTTCCCATCCAAGCTGAAGTCCAGAGCCTGCGGGAACAACGCGTCCTTTGAGCGGAACGAGCTCCCTGCAGGAGCCTGGAGACGTCTGTGCAGGGATTGACAGGCTCAGAAGAGATCTTAACTTGCTAATTAATCTGTCACAAACGCCCCGAGGGCAATAAAGCAGACATCTCTGCCACCTCCCTCCTCAGCAGAGCTGCTGCCAGGGAGGAGATGGGAAATGTCCTGGTTGTGCTTCCCAAAAAAAAAAATCCAACAGGAAATGAAGCTCAGATGGAATGCAGTAATTCCCTGCTGGATCTAAGGAGACTGGACTCAGCTGCTGCTGGGGTGGTTGGGGATGTTTGTGTTAAACTAAAGCAGCTCTTGCAGCAGAGGTGACACAGGAGCAGGAAGGATTTGATGGTGAGGATCTCACCTCTTAGAGAGAGAGTTACCATCAGCAACTGCTCGGGATTTTGTAAAATATCAGAATGCTTTGGGTTGGAAGGGACAATAAAGATCATCCAGTCCCACCCCTGCCATGGGCAGGGACATCTTCCAGAATCTCAGGCTGCTCCAAGCCTTGAAGAAAGGCCTTTGCTTTCCCTGCAAGTGCCCAAAACCCCCATGGATGTGGTGCTTGGGGATGGGGTTCAGAGGTGAACATGGGCTAAACTGACAGCTGGACTTCTCCAACCTAAATAATTCAACATAACCCTGCAGGAGCACAAAGCAGAGCTCTCGTGGTGGGGCTGAAGCACTGCAGAAACCACCCCAGTGACACCAGGACAAAGCAATTTTCCAGTGGAAAGCAACAAAATGAAGGGGGACACACAAATCTGAGTGTGGGTTTTAAATCCTGAGCAGTGGCAGCTTGGCTGGAATTTTAAAAGCCAGGAGAATCACAGCCATCACTGTTGGGAATCCAGTGATGGTCACATGAAATTGTCTTCTCCCATCCACAGCTTCTAAATGAGATGGGCATTATGGATTTATTCACCTGATCTCATCCCCACCACCCTTTTCCTCTGTCTCATGGACACTGAGGACTGGGCAGGGTTTCAATTCCTGTCCTCCAGCCCAGCACGAGCAATAATTCAGATTATCCCAGGGCTGAGAGGTTTGCAGGTGCAGCTATTGAGGGAGGGAAAGGAATTCAATTGCTTCCTAATGAATGTAGGTGACCTCTTCGAGCCCTGCTGGAAATCACAGTGGATTTTTATCATAAATAAAATGTTCTCTGGGATGCACCATAAAGGAAATGATTGGAAGTTTCCCAGAACTGTTGTCACCAGCACTGGGAATTTCTATATATATTTTAAATATAAATATATAAAAAAAAATTTATAAGAATATATATAATATGAAATATTTATATTTAAACATTACTATTAATAACCAATATTAATTAATATTACTTAATATAGTAATTAAAACTAATAGTAATATTTCTATTTATTAATAAAATATTTATATATAAAGAATATGTTTTTATATATAATTTAATATCTAATTTAATATATAAATAAATATATATTCTATATGTTAAATCTATAATATATATTTATAATATAAATAATATATAATATAAATTATACAATATATATTTCTATCTATAATATAAATAAATATGTATAATATAAATTATATCTATTATATATAATATTATAAATAAATATAAATATATATAAATAAAAATATATAAAATATATATAAATTATAAATATAAATATAAAATAAATAAATATATAGAAATAAATAAAAATATATAAAATATATATAAAAATATATATATTATAGAGTATATAAATAATTCTAATTTACAGAATTATGGAATGGTTTGGACTGGAATAGATCTTTATGATCATCCAGTTCCAGCCCTCTGCCATGGGCAGGGACACCTTCCACAAGTCCAGGTTCTCCAAGCCCTGTCCAACCTGGCCTTGGACACTCCCAGGGATGGCTGGGAAGTTTTAAAAGGGGGAAAAAACCAAAAACTTTGGAAAGAAAAAAAAAAAAAAAAAAATAAAACAATAAAAAAACCAACTGAGCATCCAACACAGGGAGACAAAAACCTGCAGATAAGTGGGGGTGAGCTGCAGCTGGGGTTACCTTCAGGATCTCCTGGCTGTTCTCGATGCCCTCCTGGTGCCAGCAGTCCAGCACCCCCTCCACGCAGCCGAAGCCCATCCCATCGTCCAGGCTGGAGAAGAGGGAGAAGCCGAAGGTGCTGGGCATGGCCGAGGGGGTGGTCGTGCGCCTCCCGCTCTCGTCGAAGGACTGGGAGAGAGGATGAGGCTGTGACAGGGCAAAACCAACTTCCAATTCCCTCGGTTTACCAATGGAATTTCCCTAGCACTGCTCTGGAGATTAAGGATTAATCTGCTTTTTCCTCACTGCCAAGCAAAAAGGCGGCGAGAACGTCGCTGCCGAGCTCCCGGCACCGGGGCACGACCCAGCGCTCCGGATTTAAAATAAATCCCAGGAGGAGAAGTTTGTCAGAGCCTCCGTGCTCCTGAAGGGTTTCCCACCATTCATTTTTGGTTTGGAATGGGACTTTCCCTAAAACAGCTGCAGGGAGCACTTGTAGAGTGGTTTGGGTAGAGCACTCAGCTTCCAGGCAAAGACAGGGAGCAGATTTTGAACTCTCTCTCAGGAAAAAAAAGCAAGAATTGGAGTAGAGACATGGAACCTGCATGTGCCCAGCCTATCCCAGGGCACTGCTTCCCCCTGCAGCCAGTTTATACTGGATATACCATCCTGGAAGTGCTCCAGGCCAGGCTGGATGGACCTTGGAGCACCCTGGGATAGTGGAAGGTGCCCCTGACCATGAACAGGGGGTTGGAACGAGCTTGAAGGTCCCTTCCAACACAAACCAGCCTGGAATTCTACAAGGCCATTTACACACTGAACTCCACAGGTTGCCAGAGCCCTCTCCGAGCCACAAAACTTCAAAGGGGAGCCACGAGCCCTTTCCCCTGAGGAAATTCTGGTTTATTTTCTGAGAGAGAATTTGGAATCTGCTTTGGGAGCAGGGGATCCTCACTGCCAGCACCTCGGGGACCCTCACAGCTGCCCCTGCAGGGACAAACGCTGAGGAAGAGGAGGAGAAAGGCTGGCTGGGAATTGCTCAGGAATTCTCCTGCTCCTTTTAGGCCAGGATTGAGCTCTCACTTTCTCACCTGCATGGAGAGGTGACGCTTCAGCTGCCGGTACGGAGTAGATGCTGAAGGTGTGAGAGATTTCCCATTTCTCAACAGGCCATAAAAGAAATCCTCTATGCTCATGGTCCCATCTTGCTCCAGGTTATGGAGCACCTCTTCAAGCACCTGCAAGGAGACAGAAATCACATAAAGGTCAAAAAAAAAAAATGTGGCACAGATAAAACATCCTATTCCCACAGCTCCAAAAAGAGCAAGGCAAGAGTTACCTGCAACATCAGCCTAACACATCTCCATACTCTCCACGTGGAAAATTGCAGGCACACATTTGCCATGAAGAAAAGCTCCTGCTCATCTTGGAGCTGCTGTTTAATGAGGCAGCAGGAAATAAAAAACCTCATTTCATTCTGCTCCTGAGACAGTGACCTCAGGAATTCAGCTCAAGGTACTGAGATATACCAAACCCTGAGCAGCTTGAAGTGACCAGGCAAAAAAAAACCACCCCTAAGACACTGCAAGGTTATCATAAATCTGTTTTATGCCTCAGGGCACGCTGCTTTCTCAAAAGTAGGACTGGAGATTGTTCAGATTAGACCCTCACTCTTTGTCTACAGTTTATCTTTTTCATTTTCTGCCTTAATACCCTGAAAACATTTCATTGTGGATGCTGCAAAGGCATACCTGCTCAGAAACATGTATTGTGGAGGAAATTATTACAAGCCACGTTATCTTAAGACACAAAAATTGAACTTTTTTAATAAAACTAAATCCTAAGTTGACAAGAGCTTGTTTTGGTTTTTGTTTTTGCTAAAGATTTCATTTTCTCCTGAGCTCCTGCTGCAGGACAGAAACAGCCCACAGGCCTTCACAAAGTCAAAAGCAACCACCTATGAATATTTAACCCATATTTGCTGTCTAGCTAGAAGATTCCCAGGATTAAAGAGGCACGATTGGAATCCAAGCCACGCTTTTAAATTCCAGTCCACTCTGTGATTGCGTGAGGAGACAAGCACACCACGGCTCAGGCTGGCAGCTGTCTTCCCCTAGAGCAGCCTGATGGTTTGGGACCAAAAACCTCACTGAAGACCAGGAGCTGGAGCTGCAAACTCCTTTCCAAGCAGCCACCTGTGCTCGTGGTGAAGGCCAGGAGGGATTTTGGGGACGGCTCCGTACGCGGTCGCTCACCTCCCCGGCCGCCGCGTGCAGCCCGTACTGCTCACAGATGGAAACCAGCTTCTTCCTGTTCAGGTGGCCATCCCTGGTGATCCCCAGGTGCTCACACACCTCCTGAAGTTTCTCCTCGATCCAGTCTGGGCTGGGTGAGGCACCAGGGGAGGCGTTCAGGTCGTCCGGGTTCCAGAAGCGCAGCTGCCCTGGAAAAGGGGGAGATTGCTCCGGTGTCTGGGGTGAGGAGCAGAAGATCTGGGGGTTCTGCAGTGGGCAGAGCCCCCTCCTGGCTCTGCAGATCCCAAGGGATCATCTGTCTGCGTTCATCCTACCCAGAGCACACTCTGGATTTTGGGATTTGGACACTGGTCCTGGCTCTGCTCAGCATTTCCCTCACGTGCCACCAGAGGGGAAGGAGCCTCCTGTCCACAGAATCACGGAATTGCTGAGGCTGGATAAAAAACCTCAAAGACCACTGAGGTCTGTTCCTCAGCATGGCCAAGGCCACCACTGACCCACGTCCCCAAGTGCCACATCCACCCAGCTTTTAACCCCTGCAGGGATGGGGACTCCCTGTGCCTGAGCAGGTGCAGACTGAGCAGCAAGATCTGGATCTTTGGGAATGTGGATGAGTCTGATGGGTTGGTGGCCAGGGAGCTCTGCTCCCTCAGCTGCTGGAAAAGGAACCCCCCCACCCTTCTTCCCTTGGGCAGTTATGGGATCATATGGTTCCTGGGGCTGGAAAAGCAGATTTAGGAGAAAAAAGTTTGCCCTTTGGATGGGGAAGGGGTTAGAGAGCAGCTGAAATATGGAAGAGGTGCTGGTGCAATTAAAAGGAAGTTTTTTGATGATGAAGATGGTAAAACACTGGCAAAGGTTGCTCAGAGAAATTTCCCATCCCTGGAAGCATCCAAGGCCAGGCTGGATGGGATTTGGAGTATCCTGGGATGGTGGAAGGTGTCCCTGCCATGGCAGGGGTGGGACTGGATGGGATTTAAGGTCCCTTCCAAACCATTCCAGGATTTTATAATTCTGTGACAATTGGGGAACATTTAATGACTGGTCCCTGCTGACATCTAGTGCCCACCTGGCTCCAGTACAGCCAGAGCCCCCCAGGGCAGGAGTGGGGACCAGGACAGAGGTCAGGGGGACCAGGAACACCCACAGGAGGATGGAGAAGGCACAGGGGGTGTGGCACAAGACGTGCCCTGCCTTAGCTTTCACCCCCAGCTTGGGGGATGCCCCAGCTGCATCTTTCTGAGCTCTGCACCAGCCAGGCTGGGATGCTCCACACACCCAGAGCCGCTCTCCACGTGCTCCTCTGATCACCCTTCAAAGCTGAAATGAGAATAAACACATCCAGGGGCTGCTCTCTGCTCTTACCCTCGGCCTCGTACTCCTCGCTGCCTCGCGTCTTCCAGTGCTGGGGAGACAACAAAAGGAAACAGAGTTATTACTATTGCAAGACATCCCCTGAATGAAAGAGACTCTGGGATCAGCATCCAAGGCTGCTGGGCTTTCATCTCCCTGCAGGCTGGGCTGGCAATCCAGAGCTCTTTGATCCTGCCTTGTTCTGGCACGTGCGGCTCTCGGGTGGGGAGAGCCCACAGAGATGCCCAAAGCCCCACAAATGACCCAGGAGAGGGGACAGATCAGAGCCTGGCAGGGAGCTGGGAGGGGAGAGGGAGAGGTTTGCCCTCGGAGCAAACCACGCTGCTTTTCTTTGAGGTGTTGATGGCTGAGGGGATGGGGATGCAGGGAAGATCATGGGCTGCACAGAGCTGGGTTATCCTTTCTTCCCAACACTTGATTTCCCCCCCACACTCAGCCAAGCCAAATTCAAAACTCCTCCACTAAGTGCAGCTCTGTATCAAGAGAAAGCTACGCTGTCAACAAAGCCTTTTTACTGAGCTTAACAGAGGGAAAAAATCCCCACTCTCCGGTGGTCTGAAACCATCCTGCTCCCTCTGGCAGCGTTCCAGCAGCTCAGGCAGCACCAGGAGCAAGAATTTACAGCATTTAAGGTGATTTCCTCATGTACTACACATTGTCTCATCCCTGCCACCCTTGTAGCAGCCCAGGGAATTTACTCCCACGTAATGCCCCATGACATTAACTTGTGGTTTAGCAGTGGCAGATGTCGCTTCTGCAGGGGGACAAGTGGATCCTTCTGCCTGCACGTGACTGATGGATTTGCAGTCAAAGTCACCCAGGACATAAAGAGGCTCTAAATCGTCACAGAAAAGTTCAATACGTCTCATTCAGATTACAGCTAAAAGCCATTAATCTACAACGTTGCCATGGAAACTGGATTAAGTCACTGGACTTTTTTTAGCTCTGCTGCTGTTCCCCTTTCAGCTGCTGGAGCAGGCAAGGGTCCTTTGCTGCCACAGCATCCCAGAGTCCCACGAGGGACAAAAAGCAGGATCTGAAGCAACAGATGCCATTAAATCCCATCCCTGGAAGTTCTTTACAAAGAGAATGGCACAACCCTGGCACAGGGTGCCCAGAGCAGCTCTGGATGCCCCTGGATCCCTGGAAGTGCCCAAGACCAGGCTGGACAGGGCTTGGAGCAGCCTGGGACAGTGGAAGGTGTCCCTGCCATGGCAGGGATGGAACTGGATGGGTTTTAGGATTTCTCCCAACCCAAATGGTTCTGGGATTCGATTAAATTACCATCTGAAAATGCAGAAAACTTTGGCTTGGGTGCCAGAGATCACCCTGCAGCCACCCATCCTCGCCCTTGGGGGCAGCTGGGGCACTGAGGGGATCCTGCCAGCGGTGCTCAGAGGGCAGATCCTCTGTCTCCAAGTCTTTTTGCATAAGCAATGTACGCACTTTTACATAAAATCAGATTGATTTAGCACCAGACCCCCTCACTTCAAGCACTTTCAGCGAAACCAGACCAGCTGCTGCTGTCCCAACCCTGCAAGTGTCCAAGGCCAGGCTGGACAGGGCTGGGAGCAGCCTGGGACAGTGGGAGGAGCGGAACAGGATGAGCTCCAAGCTCCCCTTCCAACCCAAACCATTCTGGGATTCTCTGACACCACAATAACCCCATAAACACCAACAACCCGAGGAGGCTGAACAAAGCCAGGGATTTTTTTGGGCTGGCAACCCCCTGAAGTGACCCCAGGGCGCTCGTGTGACCTCCCCTCCCTCCCTGCGCAGGGCTGGGGGCTCCCTTTGTGCACTGGGGGCTCGGGGTCGGCCACCGCCAGCGAGGGGACAAAGAGGGGCTGGGACATCCCCGTGTCAGGCCCTCATTGTCCCCCAAGCCCAGCAGGGCCACAGCTGGCCACGGGTCACAGCCACGGGGATCCCAGGAATGCGTTATCCTTCGGGAGGCGCGTGCCCGGCGAGCAGATGGCCACGGCTCTGAATGGCGCGGCGCGGGCGAGCATCTGCAGCCTGTGCCGTTTGCTCTGCCCAGAATGAGGCAGCAGCCACCTCTCCCCCCTGCCATCTGCTCCAGCCAGCCAGACCTTTTGTTCTCCCCCAGAATATATCGCTAATTAAAACGCCGATCGGGAGCGCGCGCCGCGAGGTGAGCCCTGATGGATCCCCCGCTCTTCCCAGATCCACACAGCAGCTCCCTGGGCTGAGCAGCCCCAGCACAGACCCCCAAAAAAGCTGTCAAACCCCCACACCTGGTGCCTTCAGCTCCAAGGCTCCAGTCACACCAGTCACACGCCTTTTCTGGGAGCAGGCGCTATCCCTGAGCTGTTGTTCACAAATCCTGGCCTTCCCACTTTGGGAGTCTCACATCAAGGACCCAGAGTTTCAACCTGAGCCCCCCAAAATGTTTTTCTCCAGTGCCAGGCCATGCTGGAAACAATTCTGTGCAGAAGGAAACACACAGAGCACGGGAGCAAGTGGACAGAACTGGGATGTGCCAGCAGATTCCAAAACCTCAAGGTTGGATAGCATTAGTGGAAACTGTCCCTGCCCATGGTATCAGATGGGGATGAGATGAGCTTTAGGGTCCTTTCCAACCCCAAACATTCTGGGATTCCATCAAGCTGCAAGTAGGAGGGATCTGTCCCAGAGCACAGCCAGCAGCTGGGGAAGGGGAGGTGATGGATGCTCCCCACTGAGGTTTGGGAGCCAGCACAGCCAGCATCCATGGGGACAAACTCCTGCAGGTCAGAGGGACCCTCAGGATCCCATCAGCACACCATGGGGACAAACTCCTGCAGGTCAGAGGGACCCTCAGGATCCCACCAGCACACCATGGGGACAAACTCCTGCAGGTCAGAGGGACCCTCAGGATCCCACCAGCACCCCGCGACTCCCAGCAGGGTCAATGCCAAATCCAGACCCAGCAGCTCTTCACTTCAAACAACAGCACCTGAAAATGCCCTGGGGAGGAGGGCAGGGAGCCTCCCTGGGCAGCCGGTCCCAGGATCCCAGAGCAGACTTCCAGACTCTCCTCGTGTTTACGAGGGAGGGAGGGAGGGAGGGAGGGAGGGAGGGAGGGAAACCTCTCAGACAGAGCCTGAGCCCTTTTAATTGGCACTGCTTGGGAGCAAGCAGCAATTAAGCCATCCTGCCCCAGTTCTCAGGCCAGGGACAGGCTTGAGGAACGCCAGCAGCGTGTTTGTACACACAACAGGAGAGAACTGGGCAAAGGCTGCTCCCCGGGCCAAACCCCAAGGAATCAGCGCATCAGGGGCCTCCAACACTCCCCTGGGACCCCTCAATACCTCCCAGCAAGTCATCTCCATGCATACCAAGAGGATCTGCATTGGAGAGCGAGACAGCAATGCTGATAAAGCAGGGATTTCCCAAGTTTAGCCAGTTTTTTGCTTCATTTGCAAAGGAATTAACCATCCCAGCAGCCCAAAAGGTGCAACAAGCATTCCCAGCAGGAGACTGATCCAGCCCCAGCGCAGCGTGGGTTAATTAACTGACCTTGTTAATGGACTACCCTTTTACACCTCAAACCAAGGGGTGAGATTAGAGTAGCCTCTTCCACCAAGGCCATCAGTTCCCTGGGGAGTGTGGGTGGGTTAACATCGATTCCAAGGTCAGGGTAGTGGCCAGTGCCAGGAGATGGATGAGCATCCCTGAGGCAGCGAGCAAAGGTCACCAGCAGCGAGAAGCAGCTGGGTGTGATGGAAAAGCTTTTCTTTGAGGTGCTGGTTTGGGGTTTTTTTAATCATTTCTTCAACTCAGCTGGGTAGGAATAACACTGAGACCAGGGAAATTGGAAATTCCTTCCTTGCTCTCTCACACAGGGTTGGGTGTCCCCCTACAAGAGTGGTGGCAGAGCCCAACTCCAAGCAGAGCCACGAGACAGAGGAGGGAGAAAGCAGCAGAGCTTCTCCTTCCCAGTGGAAAAACTCCCACCACACGCTCCTGAATCAACAATACTTGGCACAGCAGGGCAGGCTGGAAGCAGCCCAGCTCCAGGGAAATGCCGCTGTGGCTGTGCTCTAACAGCACCAACTCCAACCGCTCGGCTCCTTTGGCTTTCCCGTCTGGGGAGGCGAGAGGAGATTCTGGGATTGAAAGCACTGGCACAAAGAGAGCCACAAAGCTGGAGCACAAAACCAGGAATGTGGGTTTTTTTTGGAGCAATTAGATGCCAGTGTCCCAAAGCAGCAGCTGGCTGTGGTGCTCTGACGCCCACCACCCCTTTTCCCCATCCCTTCTGCCGGAGCCACGGCCGGATTTTGGCAGCTGCGCTAATGGATGTGGACGTGCTCCGTCTGCTCCCAGCCCACACCTCGTTAGCCACGGAGGCAGCGGCTCAGCCCTTAATTGCTGGCCCACACTGCAGCCAGGAGCCAGCAACGCCAGCAGCACGTCAGCCCCGGCTCCTTCCCCGCTTCCCACGGCACACGGAGCGGGGCAGGCGCGGCTGATCCCAAGGAAAGGCACCGGGACGTCCCAACCCCTCTGGATGTGGGGAGCAGCCACGGCCAGAGGTGACAAGGCCACCCCAAGGTCCCCTCACTCCCTGCTCACCTCCTGGCTGGCAGCGATGTGTGCGGGATGCGCTTCCTCGCCCAGCGGCTCGATCACCGTCACCTCGGCAAAGTCCTCCACCGACTCCTGGAACTCCGGCAGCGAACGGCGCCCGTAGCGTTTGCCACCTTTGATGTACTTGGGTTGTGCTTCTGGGGAGGAATCTGGGGAATCCAAGCACAAAACACATCAGGAATGTGATTTTTGAGCTGTTCTGCTGGCAGAGTTTGGAGCATCCGATTGCCACCACCATTCCTGGATCATCACTACCCTCACCCTGGCACTGGGTATGATGGTTAGAAATGGTGCTGCTCCCTGCAAAAAAGAACAAACCCATCACAAAGTGGAATCTTCCTCTTCCTCACCCCTCCCCAATTCCCAGATCAAGTTAACAGGGTGATGGGGAGGAAAACCCCCTCAGCCTGGGATGGAAAGCCCATTAGGCCTCTCCTCCTTGCACTGATCTCCATTAGCAGCACCAGGCAGGTTTAATTAGGGACAGAGCTGCAGCTCAAGTCTCCAGATCCCACAGACACCTGGGCTGTTCTCCATGGGTTTGAATTTCAGCTCCATTAAAAATGCCCAAACACCCGAGGAGCAAGCGGAAAAAAACCAGGGAGAGTTTGGAATCTCTGTGGGGCTGACGGGAGCAGCTGATCCAGGCGATGGTGGGGCAGGCCCCAGCCTGTGCTGAGCAGCCAAAGCCAGCTGCAAGATCTAAATAACCCTTTTTGGAGTCATCATCTAATTACAGGGGGCTCCACATTCCCCAGCTCCAGCTTCCCGCAGCAAGCTCCTGCCTTTGGGGACTGAATTATCCGGGAGCACTCGCGGGCGAGGATCAAAACAAAGCAAAAATAAAATAAAATAAAAAAATCAGCAGGTTTTGGGCTGTTTTCAGTGAGAATCCTCTGACATCTGGAGCAGGGGGCAAATTAAAGGAAGGACCAAATTAACCAGGGATTCAATTAGGGGAAGGCTCCGTGCCACCCTTTGTTTCAGTGTTTGCTAACCTGAGCGCCGAAACCCCCCCAGGACTCCATCATCTCTTATTTTCCACCACTCCTGGTGGCAAGAGCAGCAGCTTTTGAAAATTTTATTTGCAGAAGGCTCTGATATAAAAGAAATGCAAGAGTGCAATACTAATAAGGCACAGGGAAAGCTGCTCCACCACTGACAAAGGATACACGGAAAGCAGCGGGTCTCCAAACCCCCCTAGCCCACAAATGCCTCCTCGGATAATATTCCTTTAGATATGAAAGAAAAGGCTTCAAGCTTGTTAGAGGGGGGAAAAAAAAAAATATATATATATATTCTACAACTTAGCTATGCAATGAATTATAAAATACACAGGCTGAGGAGAGCTTTGATTCCTGCAGCCCCGCACTCCATCCAGCTCTAGGGAACAAACCCGGCGCCCGTGTTTGAACAAGGCCATTTTAACAAGATTTGCTGCAGCTGGGACTCAGCACATGAAAGTTGGGCGATGGAGTGCACCGATAGAAAAATCAGGAGGAGACAGGCTGATTAAGGAAGAGCCCCAGAACAAAAGCAAACCTTATCACTCCTATTAAAGCCCGCCCGGTGGTGAACAATCTCCATCCAGCAGCTCTCTCTGAAATGCTAATATTTGTGGCTACTCATTCACCCAGTTATTTTCTCCCTCCCACACAAGAGAGGGCTGGGGGCTTTGTTTTTTCTTCAGAAATCATTTTTATTATTCCAAAGACAGAGCCGTACCTCCATCTGTCTTTGGAGAGATGGAGGAGGGGAATTCAGCAATAGCAGAGCGACGGCTGAATTTCCTTTTGGGTTTCCCAAAGAATCCACGCTGACTGCAGCTGGAAATTCGGTGCTCTAGGGGAAGGTGGCCCTGCTGATGGCAGGAGGGTTGGAATGAGATGGTTTTCAAAGTCCCTTCCAACCCAAACTCTCTGAAACACAAGTGTCACCAGGCTGTGCCCCAGGGATGGGAACAGGAGCATCTCCCCACCCCTGTGCTTTCAGCATCTGTGGATTTCTCTCTTCTCTCTGCTCTGAGCTCGTTTGCCTTTTGCAATTAAAGGTGACCCTTCACAGCTCGAGGAGAACAAAGTTTGCTCCAACTTGCAAACCAGCTGTGCCTGAGCCCAGCTGCTGAGGGGATCCCAGCTCAGGCACCCTGAAATCCCATTTCCAGAGCCAGGGAGCTTCTCTTAACACTGGGTTACAGCTGTTCCCTTATCCTGCAGCCCCATCCCTGAAATCCCTCTCCTCTCCAGCATCCTCACCTCTCAAGCAGGAGGACACAGACACCTCCCACACCTCCAGCATCCTCTAAACCTCTCCAGCCCCTGCCTTCCCAGTCCCCAGCACAGCAGCTGGTGCTCCTTGATGCTCCCACCATTCCCAATATTTTAGGGAATGCTGAGCACACACAAAGCCACCCCCTGCATTCCTGAACGCAGGAAATTCACTGAACAGGTTCTCAATCCCAGCCAGAACCGGGGAGGAAGGGTTGGAGAAGCGTCAAGGTTGGAAAAGACCTCCGAGGTCATCAAGTCCAACCTTGGATGGAAAGAGCTGCTCAACCCACGTGTGCCTTCAGAAACACAGCAGGAGCACGAAGGAGATGTCAAAATCAAACCTTTCACTGAAGCAGCTGCCCATGAGCCAGCCCTGTGTGCTATTTATCCCCCAAAATACCAAATATCCCCCTGAACAGAGGGGAGGATGCTCTGCTACCCGCTCCTCCCCCCAGGAGCAAGGTGAGGTGCTGCTGTTCAGACCCTCACTATTGTGTGGCTGACAAATCACCAAGAAAAGAGAAAAAAAAAAAAGAAAGAAAAATAAAATAGGTTGAGCCCTCCCTGCTCCCTACAGCCCTCGGCAAAGCGTGGGCTCAGTAAAACACACTCCAGAGCTGGTGCCTAATCAGCCACTGGGGCCTGATCTGAGAAGGGGGCTGAGAGAAGAAGCCTCTCACCTTCCTGCACTGCCCAGAGGGTTTGTGGCCCTCAAAGTGCCCTCTGAAATGAAACAACCCCCCCCAAAATCTGCATTTCATGAGCCCTCCCCTGATTTAGGACAGAAAGCATCGATTCCCTCTCGCTCCCCCCGTCCATCCCGGCGGTGAAACCTCTCCGTGGCTGGAGATTTACACTTGATTTTCTGCCTTTCTGCGCCAGATAAGTCATTTCAAAATCCTGCTCTGCCCTCAGATGGGGAGGGAGGGGGGCTCCCCTTCCCTGGGCCCAGCATCAAAGCCCTGCAGCGCAGACAAAAGGGGGTTTAGAGCAGGAGGACCCTCATCCCTCAATCCCGGCGTTTGGAGCTGAAATTAATTTCTCTGCTGCTTAAGATTTGGAAGGGAGGGATGTTCCAACTGCTGGGCAAAGCACAAGGCAGCCAGGATCTGCTAAATCCTGATCCCCTGAGGCACCAGGTATGTCTGAACTCCTCCAAGTCTTATTTCATAATTCAGGCTCAACAGCAGAGGAGTCGTGGCTGGGTCACCACAATCCAAAATATCCAAAAATCAACGGGTTTGGACCCAAAAATATTCTGTGCCATCACCCACCCCTGGCAGGGCTGTGACATTGCTTTTAGCCCCACCTGAACAGCCTTTCCCCCACGGATGGGGCCCTTCCAAAGGGCATCATCCCCACCAGCTGCTTCTTTCAGAGGGCAGTTCTGTTGTCTCCAGAAGGAGAAGGAAAAAGCAGGGAAGGGAAAAACCCAAACCCCCTGGTGACTGTAGGAACGATGGCGTCAAACTGCTCTTTAATTTCTCCTGGGTGTTCCTGTAATCCTGCACTCCACCCCGGTAATCCCTCCCTAGCCCAGCTTCCATGCACTTTTTATTTGCTGTCATGGGGAGGAAAAAAGCCTGATTTTTATTTTTTTTTTCCCCCCTTAATCACCCACACAACTGATTTTTTTCTGTTTTGTTTTGTTCTCCTTCCTTTCCCCACCCTTAAATCTATTTTATTGTCCCTCCTCACTGCTGCAGTGATCTCTGGACAAAGAGCAGCGGTGACAGCAGCACCCAGCCGGGTCCCACGCTCCTCAAGAGCTAAAACAGTGATTATTTTAAACCACATTCAAGCCCTTTTCTGCTTTTCCTGGAATTTCCCCATCTCTCTTCCCAGCAGGGCCAGGCTTTGCCCAGCCAGCTGATGCTCTGGTTCACAGCTGGCTCTGTGTCCCCACACTGACACCCTCGAGGGGACAGAGCTCTGGAACTCTGCCCTGCCTTGGTTTCCAGGCAAAGAGCCTGCAGCACCCTCCTCCCTGCCAGTCTCTCAGCAAATTCAGCCTCTTTGCCAAGAAAAAAAAATAAAATATAAATATATCAGCTGCTCCCTGCAAGCCTGAGTGCTTCTCCCACCTGCTGCTTCCTCCCGGAGTGAGGAAACCCCATCGGCTGCTCCTGCAGGAACTGCAGCGCTTTTGGTTCCCTGTCCCCAGCCCTGGCTCCTGCCTCAGCGTGGTTTGGGTGAAAAGACCTTGGAAATCATCTCCTGGGACACCCTCCACTATCCCAGGATGCTCCAAGCCCTGTCCAGCCTGGCCTTGGGCACTGCCAGGGATGCAGGGACAGCCACAGCTGCTCTGGGTACCTGTGCCAGCCCTCCCCACCCTCCCAGGGCAGGATTTCTTCCCAATATCCCATCCATCCCTGTCCTCTGGAAGGTCAAACCCATTTCTCCTTGTGAATAATCCCTTTCCCTGTTTCTTTCAGCTATTGGAAAGGGCTGTAAGGTGTTCCCAAAGCTTCTCCTCCCCATCCTGAGCAGCCCCAACTCCCTGAGCCTCATCCCTCGGTGCCTGCAGCAGCTCCATGTCCCTCCTGTCACCCTCCTTGTGCCAAAAATCCCTGCATAAAACCATCACAGCCACTTCCTTCCAGAGCAAACTTCCCAGATGCTGCAAACAGCCTTCAAATCTCTGCTTCTCCACCCTCCCTCCCCCTCCAATCCCCCCCAAATTAAATTTTCATTTAAATGATACGATTTAGAGCTCTTAACTCAATTTTTCCCAAGCCTGGGGCGGGCTGGAACACCAGCATTTCCACACTCCCTGACAGTTTGACACCAAGAGCACAAAGCAGCTTGTTCTCCAAATCTCCAGTTTGATCTAAATTAAAAGAAGCAAAGACTTTGGCGTTAACCAACCTGTCAAAATGCATTAAAAATCAAATGCCTCCCAGGCCTGCCTGGCTCTGGCTCCCTACCTGTACCCCAAACCCTTTGATTTCCTGCCATTCCAGCCCCAGCTGACAGGAGTGTCCCCAAGGAGGGCTCTCACTTCTCATTTCCCCTGTGACAACCCCCAAATTTCGCCGTTTCTGGAGGATTTTATTTACATTTCAATCAAGCTGGAGCCTCTCAGCCATGTGATACCCCAATAAATGCAGAATGCTGGATTAGTTCTGGCTCGCTGGGGTTGCCTCCTGCTCTGTGCCAGCTCCTTCCCAAGGGGCTGGAAAGGGATGCTCCCCCCTCCCTGAGCATCCACTGATCTGCACTTGGAAATTCCATTAAGGAATGCTGGGTGCAGGAGCTGCCATCACCCCTCTGGAAAGCATTGAAGAGCTTTGGAAATGAGAGGTGGAAAATAAAAATAATCCATCAATCATAGCTCTCCAACCCTGTGGTTTTTTGCAGCCTATTTAAAGGGGAAAGTTGTCATTTTGCTGGCAGGCTGCTCTCTCTCTCTCTCTCTCCAGAGTGGGATGCTCCAGCTGAGATTGATGCTCCAGGAGAGGAAACCTGGAGAATTCCCTCTCCCCCTCTGCTAAGCTGTTTTCTCCTTGGGGGATTTCATTCCCCTGCTGCTCCAAAGACAGGATTAGGGATTTACACACAGGTGTGAGCCCAGCTGGAGCTGCAGGGGCTCAGCATCACCTCAGCTCCCAGTGCTCCCAGTCCCTGCCAGGGGAGGGGGGAAAACACTGCAGCTGAAACCACATTTCCTGCCAAGGAAAGCCTAAAAATCCACATTTTTCAAGGCACACTGAAACAAAAAGCAAGGAAAAACCAGAACACTGAGGATTCACAGCACTGCCCCATCCCTGGAAGTGTACAAGGCCGGGTGGGATGGGACTTGGAGCGAGCTGGGATGGTGGAAGGAGAGCTGGGGGTGGAACTGGTTCCTTTCCACTCAAAGCACTCAAAATTCCATCCTGGAATTCTCTGACCAGCCCCAAGCTGGTTTCTCATGAGCTTCACTTGTTCAGGAGCACCTCTGGAGCAGCCTGACTGTTTCCTGGGAGAAACACAGAGAAGCTTTCTACACCCCACTCACCTCAGGTTTTTAAACCTAATGTTTAAAATCATAAAAAACCAACACAAATCCAGCTGGGAAAAACCCCCAGCAGCAGCAGAAAATGAGGAAATCAGTCATTTGGCCACAACTCTCTGCTCCTAAAGCATCCCTGGGCAGCAAGAGTGGGGTGGGATGGAGAGAGCTGAGACATCCTGAGCATCTCAAGCGTGGTGCAGCTCTGTGCTCACATCCTGTCAGCATTTAAATCATGGAATGGGATAGAAACACCCAATGGCTCCAAAAACACCTTTGTGCAAGGTTCCACAAGAGATCTCAGCTCCCTTTTCTCCCAAGATCAGCCTTTTCTGCTCAGATGGCAGCACCTAAAAAGCATTTTCTCTTCTGAGTTCTTCTGTGAGAGCCACCCACGGCTGCCTTGCCAATAAAAATGGATTATTTTAGGTCATTTCAGTATTTACCTGGTTCTTGGAAGTGCTCTTCATTTGACAGGGTTCTGGATAAGATGAGGATAAGTGCTTCTTTAAACTGATCAAAGTGGACCTGTGGGGAAAAAAAAATGGGAAGAAAAGAGGAAATCAGCTGGTGCAGGGAGTTAAATATGAGGCAAATAATCCAGCAGGAAGATGGGAATTACTCAAATCATCACCCCTGTGCCAACAGCCTCGGCAAGGGGCACGGAGGAACCCTGGAGAAGTGACAGCAAGGGACATGAAAACACCTTTGGGCATGTGGGAGGAATTATTGCTGCCACAGAAAGATCCAAAGGCACAGATTCCGTGCACTGGTTGGGTTTTTCCATCGAGCAAGAAGCCAAAATAACACATCCAAAGGAGCATCTCCATCACTTGAGGTGACCTGGCCAGGGAATGGTCGAGACCATTCCTGACCAGGGATGAATAGTCCATTGTGGAAATGCTCCACTGCCCTAATTAAGCTTCAAAAAAAAAAAAAAAAATTTCCCAATGTGGATGGCAGAAAAATCCCTCCCTTTCCAGGGCAGCCCTGCCCCAGCTCCTGCAGCTCTGAGAGGGCTGAACTGGGAATAGCAGGCCTGGAGTGTAGCTGGGAAAACCAGAGAGATAATCCTGCCACTCAGAGGGGTTTTTTTTTCCTCTTTTTTTCCCCATCTGTGCCTTCCTGGAAATCCTCCTGCCTCCCAGGCAGGAACAGCCACAAAGAGACCTCAGCATCCTCCCCATGGTGCCGGGGAATGTCAGCAATTCCAGCCGTGGGGGACACCCAGGGACAGCTGGAGGAGCTATTTGACATGGGTCAGTGGCCAGCCAGAGCTGGCTGCTGCCATTTCTTTTGGCTAAATAAATCTTAGAAGAATTTCCAGCACGGAACAAAAGATTTTGTATTTAAAGGAGCCCGGCCAGGCTGCTCTGGGCGAAGGCAGAGCTGCACTCAGAGGGATTTTCACGCTGCTGGGGGAGGCACAAGCAGCAAAGTTCAGGTCTGGAAGTTCTCCAGCCTGGTTTTGGGTGTCAAGAAAGCTCAAAAAAATACCAAGAAGCTCTCTGGTAGGGAGGGGACACAGGTGAGGCACAGAGGGACAGGGGAGCACCTCGTGCTGATCACCCCTGAGGCTTTAAACAATTTTCAACACGTTTCTTAAAGACAATTAAAAAATATGTTGAGCAGAGAAGCTCATCAGGAATGCCTCCATCTGAATGCTAATTGCTGCCATCCATTTCTAGTCACTTCAAAAAGGACAGTTTACAGAGATGGGCGAATTTCCACGATTCAAATAAAAAAACCAACTTGACATTTAGACTAAATGAGGATGAATAAAAGATGAGGGTGCTCAAATTACAGGTTCCCTCCCCACGGGGTGCTCTGAGGAACTCAACTGTGACAACAGCCAGAGCCAATCCCTTGGTTCTGTCCCTTGGACATCCTCGGTTCCTGCTGGGGCTGGGTTTGGATGGGACCAAGAAAACAAGATCCACTTTGCATCCCTCATGCAAACACACGGAATTAAATAAAGCCAAAACATCTGGGCAGGTGTGCAGCACCTCTGACACCACCAGAACGAGCCCCATCAGCCCTGGCTGTGCTAATGAGGAGGAGGAAGGGCTGGGGAAGCTGAGGCTGGGGAAACTGAGGCTGGGGAAGGTGAGCAGGATGTGGCCACGCTCCTGTGCTGCACAGCAGGATCTCAAATGCAAATCAGCAGCACCTGGACAGGCACAGGGAGTTCCCCAATGCCCTCCTCACTCTGGAGGTGGAGTCCCAGCTGGCAGAGGGGGGAGATGTTTCCTCAACAAGGGCCAGAGGTTTTCCTAACAGCAGCAAAAGCAGTCTGTGGCACACGTCTGACCTTGGATGTGGCGTGGCTGCACACAGAGGGTGCTCAGAGGCTTCCAGGAACAGCACTGATAAAATCTGAGCACAAGCCAGGCAAGGCAGCCACGGGACAGCAAAGCCACAAACGCTGCAGAAATCCTCCTGCAAAGGTGGGGAGGCTCTGGCACAGGGCTCCCCATCCCTGCAGGTGTCCAAGGCCAGGCTGGATGGGCTTGGAACATCCTGGGATAGTGGGAGGTGCCCGTGGCAGAAGGAAATGGGCTTTAAAGGCCCCTTCCAACCCAAACCACTCTGATTCTACAATTCTGTGTTGGTATTTCTCATCTGTGTGTCTGCTCAGGGGGGTCTCTCAGCAATCTGGGCTGATCCCAAGCAGGCTGGGGGGGTTTGGGAGGTGATGGCACAACGTCCCCAGGCTCAGGGACACCCCACACATCCCTGCAGACCCCCAGCCAGACCAGCACTGCACAGCCAGCCCCGCTCCCAGCCAGCAGAACCCTCCCAGCACAAATAAATCAGAGGCAAACCAGACAACCAGAGCAGCAGAGAGAGGCTCAGCCAGGCCAGCCCAGCCTCCCCACGGCCTTCGGGGACCGAGCAAAGCCGCGGCAACTCCGGCTCCTCCGAGAAATCCCGAGGCCTCTTCCCAGCCGGCTCCCTCTGAAGCTGTGCCAGATGAGCACTGGAAAGAGCTGTGTGCCTGTGCCAGGGTACCTGCTGCTCCCTGCTGGCTCCCTGCCACGCTCAGCACTTGGCACGGCCGGGACAGGCCGGCAGCAGCGGCTCCTGCCCTGGATCTGCAGCACAACCCCGTTCCCAAAGCTCCGTCCCCGCTTGGAAACTCCTGCCAGGCAGGAGGGTGAGGAGGGAAATGGCTGCTGGGGGAGATGTAGAGTCATGGAATGATTTCCTGATCCACAGGGATCACCCAGGGCAGCTCCAGGCCCTGCACAGACCCCCCAACAGCCTGGGCATCCCTGGCAGCGCTGCCCAAACCCTCCTGGGTCACCATTCCCTGGGGAGCCTGGGCAGTGCCAGCACCTTCTGAGGAAGGAAATCCAACCTCAACCTCCCCTGGCACAGCTCCAGCCTTTCCTTCAGCTCCTAACAAGCCAAACTTGCAGGAACAGCAGCCCAGGGCAGCCTCACCCTGTTCCTCCACGCAGGGCAAACCCCACAGAGCATCAGGGGAGCAGCATCACTGCACAGGGGAGGGGTTCTGCAGGAACCTGGCCTGGAAGGGCACAGGGAGGGGGTTCTGCAGGAACCTGGCCTGGAAGGGCACAGGGAGGGGGTTCTGCAGGAACCTGGCCTGGAAGGTGCTGAGAGCCCAGGCAGGGTGTCCTTGCTGCAGGCTGTGAATGCAGCGGTGCAGGTGAAACCTGAGCTCCCCATCCCTGCTCAAGGACAGCGCCAAGGACAGGCCCTGCAGCGCCCACAGAATCCCAGAAGGATTTGGGTTGGAAAGGACCTTAAAGCTTATCTCATCCCCTGCCATGGCAGGGACACCTCCCACTATCCCAGGCTGCTCCAAGCCCTGTCCAGCCTGGCCTTGGGCACTCCCAGGGACAGGGACTGAGTGCCAGGGCTGACCCCCAGGCCCCTGAGCACTGTCCCCAAGACACCTCCAGTTTGCTGCTAATTAAAGGGCACAGAGAGGACAGACAGACAGACACACCCATCCCCTCACTCCTGCCATCGAGGGTGAGGGGAAACCCTTCCTGAGGAATCCCAGGAACTGCAGTGAGCATCACCTGTGCACACAAGGTGTGAGGAAAAACAGCTCCAGAGGGGTTTGGCTCTGCCACGAGCCAGGGCAGGATTCACACCCCCACACCCCAAACCCTCACAGGAGAGGCAGCCCCTCTCTGGATGCCAGCTCAGCTCCCAGGACTCAGCTCCCTCTCCTGCCCAGGGCAGGGGGTTGGAACAAGGTGATATTTCAAGTCCCCTTCCAAGCCAAAGCACTGCACAATTCCCTGATCCCAGAGCACAGCACAAAGGCAAGCACGTGGCCCCACTGAGTGTCCCCCGAGCAGACAAAACCTTCCCCCTGTGCCCCCCTCCCAGTGCCCTGCCATAAATCCCAGCCCCTGGAAAGGCAAACAAAGGCTGGGACCATCTGCAGCCAGGGGCTGGCAGGTGCAGCAAGTCTGAGCTCATGTTTGCTGCTCTTCTCCCTCCGAGATCCTGGGGAGCCCCGAGGATCCGAGAGCCTTTAATTCAGGAACCGGGGAGGTGGGAGCAGAGAAAGGACACAAAGATTGTCCTGAGGCTCGTGTGGCAGGCTGGAAGGGAGAAGCACCCCCAGGGATAAAGAGGGGAATGAAATCAAATGGGATGTGCCCTGCTGGGGTGGGGTGGGTGTGACCTGGCACTGGGATGCTTTCACAGCGGGGTTTTGGTGCCCCCACCAGCTGTGACAGCCACATCTGCTTCTCTCTATGCCGCCATCCCACAGGTGCCAAGGCCAGGTGATAGGACAAGGGGAAATGGCTTTAAGCTGAAGGAAAACAGATTTATATCCAATATTGAGAAGGAATTTTTGGCTGGGAGGGTGGGCAGGCCCTGGCACAGGGTGCCCAGAGAAGCTGTGGCTGCCCCTGGAAGTGCCCAAGGCCAGGCTGGACAGGGCTTGGAGCAGCCTGGGACAGTGGAAGGTGTCCCTGCCATGGCAGGGGGTGGAACTGGATGATCTTTAAGCTCCTTCCAACCCAACCCATTCTGGGATTCTTTGATAAAAGCACCCAAGTGCTGGATGCTCAGGATGACAGAGCAGCACAGAAAGTCTCTGATGCTCCAGAAAATGCCACACTGCAACTCTAAAGGTCAACAACCTCTGCCTGGATCCATCCCTGCTCCAGCTCCACTCACCCTCAGCAGAAGAGCTACAGCCCCAGGGCAGGAGAGGAAGAGGAGGAAAAAGGAAAAATTCCTTTGTTCATTAAAGGAACGATTCTGTTTGTGAAAACAGCAGTTTGATTGGAAATTGGAGTCAGGGTGGCTGTGTGTCTGTTGAAAGCCCTGGCTGCCCTGTTCCACATTTTCCTGATTTTAATGAGCAGTGATGGGATTTCAGGGTGATTTCCAGGGAAATGCACTGTGAGCACGGCGTGCCGGGAAAGACGTAATGCAGAACACAAGGACATCCCTGAACGGGGAGATCCCCCAAGGGCAAACAGCTTCTGCTCACTGCCCTGGCATTTCACTCCAAAAAGGTACAAACACCACTGAAAAACGGCTTTGGGAAGCCACCAACAGCAGGAAACGTGGCCAAAGGTGGCTCAGGCAGAGACTGCCTGAGTGGGACAATGCTCTCCACCTCAGAAAACGTGTGGGACAACACACACTGGTCTAACTACAGCTTCAGCCAGCGTAAATCACAGGCTCAAGCCCTGGATTTAGGTCCTTGCCCCGTCTCAAGAGGCTCAGAGTTTGTGCAAGCACCTGGTGAGCTGGTCTGGGGGGGTGACCCAGGAACTGCTGCTGGGGGCACGGGCACAGCATCAGCCAAATGCCAGCACCAGGACAGCCAGGACCTGGCACTTGCTCTGGCCTGGACACTGGGAAAGCACTGGGAGCACAAGGCTCAGCCTAAAATGCTGATTCCCGAGTTCCAAACCACAGACAGAGCAGTTTCCTTCCCTGTGATCACCAATTCTGCTCTTGGAAGTCTCCTTGTGCCCACCCTGCTGAACAAACCAAACCCCTCCCCGAGTCCTGCGGCGCCAGAGCCTCAGGAATGTTGGAAATACACAAATTACAGACATCAGCCTCTTCTGCCTGCCTCCCCAGCCCCTTCCATCTCCCCAGATCCTTACCCTGCCTAGGAGGTTTCCTTGGAGGAGGGTCTGCTGCAGTGCCGGGGCCACCTCCTCCAGGTGCAGCATGTGGCAGAGGTCAGTGAGCTCCTCCTGCCCCAGGGACCCCGTGCCTGTGCTGTCAAAGCTGTCGAAGAGCTCCTTGAGACGAGCTTCATACTGGTCCTGCTCAGCTTCATCCATCCCATAGCCTGCCACGCTCACCTGCGGGGAGAGACGGCCCAGGTGAGCATCGGTGCCATGGGACAGCGAGAAACCCGAGAAATACCAAGGGCCGGCACGGGAGCTGCCCACGGGGCCATCCGGGGCCGTGTGTGGTCCCATGGAGGGCTCCAGCACCGCTCCACAAGAGCTCTGCAGAGCCAGAGCCTGGGGAGGCACAGCCCAGGTGGCTGAGCCAGCCCCACGAGCCACGGGCCCCACGAGCCACGGGCCCCACGAGCCACGGGCCCCACGAGCCACGGGCCCCACGAGCCACGGGCCCCACGAGCCACGGGCCCCACGAGCCACGGGCCCCACGAGCCACGGCCCACACGAGCCACGGCCCACACGAGCCACGGCCCACACGAGCCACGGCCCACACGAGCCACGGCCCACACGAGCCACGGCCCACACGAGCCACGGCCCACACGAGCCACGGCCCACACGAGCCACCCCCGGGAGAGGCTGGTTCCACTCAGCCGGAGCAGCTCAGGTGCTGCAGGGGAAAATTGCTCCCCTGGGCACCACTGATCCCCAGGTGATGCTTTGCTGAGAGGATAAACAAGCCAGCAGCTGCAGGGAGCCCAGTGTGGGGCTGTGCCTGAGGAGGGGAGGGCAGGAGATCCCTGGCCAGACACCCTGCCCACCCCCTCCATGAGCACAACACACCCCCTGTGCCAAAGCTGGGATCATGGAACGCTTCAGGTTGGGGAAAAAACCCCCCAAGATCAAGCCCAGCACTGCCTGCACTGCTCCCCCATCAGGGATCTCAGGACAGGCCCTGGCTGAAGGCACAGAAGGGTTTGACAGGCAGCAAACCCAGAGCTGAGCTCAGCGTAGGGACAGCCAAAATCTGTCTGGTGTCCTGCACCTGGCACACAAAACCCAGCCCAAATCTGCCTCAGGTCTTCATCTTCCCCTCCAAGTCAAGTTTTCACCCCTCTCATCCATTGCTAACAGAGGATCACAGCCCCAGGAGCTGTTCTGGCAGGGGAGGAGAGGGAAATTTCCTGTCTGAAATGAAGGATTTGGCTGGATTCGCTTGTCCAGCCTGGCCCAGGGCTCCTGGCTGGCTTTGGGTGGCAGCAGTGTCACCCAGTGCCACCACCCTGGGGCACCACAGGCACTGTCACCGTCCTTGGTGACAACAGGCACTGCAGGGACCTGGTGTTCCAAGGACTGGGCATCCAGGGATGCCTGGCCAGCCTCAGCCATCACCCCACACCCGCCAGCCACGGGAATTCTGCTGTTGTGACTGCTGCAGGTTGTGTTTTCCCAAATTCCCAACCCCCTTCCCAGCCAGCCCTGCCATGGAGCAGCCCCCTCTGCTCCTCACAGGGTTCTTGTGGCTCCCTGTGTCACCAGCAGCGCTCCTGGACAGCCCAGGACAAGCAGAGCTGCTCCAATTGCAGCCCAATTCCACCTCCCTGCCAGGAACTCTCCAGGGCAGGCACTGCAGCAGCCGTGTCCTTGATTCCAGCGGCTGCAGGAGCAGATGCCAGGGCACAGCATCCTCTGGATGCCACATCTGCTGAGGGATGCAGGGCTGGTGCCAGGCAGAGCCCGTGGGACAGGGACAGCCAGGCTGTCCTTCCTCCTGCGCTGCAAGGAGAAGGAGGATGGCTGTGAGCACTCCAGGGAGAGGAACAAAACTCCTCCACCTGAGCCTCACACCCTCCCTGTCCCATTTTCCCTCCCCCCAAATCCCTCCTGAGCCGATTTCTCACGGCGCCCAAGCGCTGTGGGGAGGAGGGAGGACACAGACACTTCTGACCTGGGGCACAGAGGAGCAGGCAGCACCCAAAAACTCAGGTGCCTGTGAGCAGGAGGAAGACAAGAAACCTGTTTCCATTTCCCACCTGCACCCCCAGGGCTCCACACTGGCTGGATCCTGGTGTTGGGGAGCCCTCCCTGCACATTCCAGCAGCCCCAAAACCCACAGCCAAGCCTCCAGCAAAGATGACTCTGACCCACAGAGCTTGCCAAGCATTTCTGAACCTCTTATCTTCGGGGTCAGCCACCTCCTGCCCCCCCAGAGCTGTCTCCAGCACCTGACCTTACAGCTACACTGCCAGAACCAGTTTCCCCAGTTAGTGCAGAGAGCTGGGTGCCACCTCCCAGTTTATCCCCGAGCATCCCTGCTGCTGGAGCCCAAAAACCCACCCTGGGCAGGTCCAGCATCGGGGACCCCACAAACCCAGCAGGAAAAACACCATCCCTAGAAGGAAAAGAGCATCAGGTGCGTGTTCCACACCTGCCCCACAGCCCAGGTGAGTTTTTGGGCGGCAGCCTCACGCATCCCCCACAGGGACAGAGCTCAGGGGGACACGAGCAGAGCTCGGGGAAGGGATTTGCTGCTTGCCAGCAGCAGGAATGAGCTGGGATTTGAGGCTGGTTGCCTACCTGGAGTCAGGGAGCTGCCAGCAGCCCGGCCATCCCGCAATCCTGCACAACCTCCATCTTAGGCAGGCGGCTCCGGCACGCAGCCGGCTCAGCAAGGTGACCCAAGATGCCTCCTCCCCACTGAATTATTCAGCAGCACTTCCACGGAAAGGGGGGGAAAAAAATCCCACCCGAGCCTCCTACCTGAGGAGCTGGTGAGCTGGCAGCAGTCAAAATAATGAGGGCAGCAGCATCAGAGCCACCTCCAGCAGCCGTGACGGGGAAGGGGGGACACGACAGAGGCACACAAAGCCCGAATTAAAGGCCAGCCTTTCATCTCTGCTCCAGATGGGCCAGCAGCTGAGATGCAGGAGGGTGGCTGGGATAATAGGGGCAGGGGGGCAGCAGCTGAGCAGGGGGCTCCATGGTCCCCGTGAGGAGGAGAGGGGCTGGTCCCTGCACAGGGCATCACTTTGTTCAGATTTATTGCCAGCCTTCTGTGGCGTTTCGAGTCCCCCAGAACAACCAGCTCGAGCAGACAGAGCTGAAAATGCACATTTAGGAGAGTCAGCACCACGTTATTCTTGATTTCTGTTCTCCTTATTACCAGCCCGGGGAAGCAAAGCGCTCCGGGATGATGAGAAGAGGAAGTTTTCAGCGGCATTTCTTTCCTGCCTTTAAATCCACCCCCTCCTGAGAGCCAGATAACCTTCACAGCACACAATGCAGGGGCCTGATAGGACTAAATTCTCAGCTAAATTTAACTCAAACAATATAGGCTTAAACAGTAATTACCGCTTCGCATATTAAGTGGCAGGAATCGATATCAACTTCAGCCTGGAGCTGATGAAGACACAGATTATCTGGTCAATCAATGGCATCAGCAAGGAAAAACACCACAATTAGCACAATTACTTTGTTTTTGTTTATTTTGGGGGGGTGGTGTTTGTAAACAGCAGGAATTATAGAATCCCAGAATTACCTGAAGGGACCTTAAAGGCCACTCGATGCCAAGCCCCAGCTGTGGGCAGGGACATTTTCCATTAGAGCAACACAAAATCACATTTTCTGCTGCCCAAGAGGGAGATTTGGGGGATGCTGTGCCCGGATGCCCCCATGGTCACCTTGCCCTCCATGAAAGTCATCAGCTCCAAGGAAAATGTCGTTTTTGCTGCTACTCTTAATTACCTCCACTCAAATGAGGGCCTGGTAATTAGCAGTAATTACCCAGCGGGGCAGCATCCTGTGGCCACGTCCAAAACACAAGCACCTACTCCATGGGATGTCACTGCTCTGGAGAGCACGGCCACACTCGGGCACCTCAAAGCAACTTTCCCTTCCCTCTGCTCTTGTGGCAGCCGGGGTGATGTGAAAACAGCTGCCAAAACCCACCAGGAGCCCGGTTTGTAACGCTGGGGTTTGTGTGAGATGCCCAGCAGCCACCAAAATCAGACTGCAGAGCCCTTGCTGGAAAAGCCAGGGCTGAGGTTGTCTCACACTCATTATCTCCTTCCCCTAATGAACCATCTCATCCATCACAGCTGCAGCTCTGCTGAATCACACAATTCCCTGAGCTGGAAGGGATCCACAGGGATCATCCAGGGCAGCTCCAGGCCCTGCACAGACACCCCAGCAATCCCAGCCTGGGCATCCCTGGGAGTGGTGCCCAAACCCTCCTGGAGCTGGAATGTCACCATTCCCTGGGCAGTGCTCTGGGGGAAGAACCTTTCCTAAAATCCAACCTAAACCCCCCAAACACAGCTCCAGCCCTTCCCTGGCTCCTGTCCCCATCCCTGTGTCCACCCCAAAATCCCCACAACCGTGTCAGGGCAATTTCCACCCCATCCCACAAAGGCTCACCCGGAGAAACCAAAGGGAACAACAAAACCCAGCAGGACAATGAAGCACCTAAACATCAGTAAAAAAATGTCATTAAACCACTTGACAGCACGCACAGCTCTTCAAGGGTCACTGTTCCTCCTCCCCACTGACCCACACTCATCCCTTTACACCTCAATGCCACCTCTCCCCCTGCACCCCAAAAACACCCCCAGACCCTCCAAAGTTGGCAGAGAGCGGCGATTCTTTTAACCAAGCTCCGCTCCAGATTAGCAAAGCAGCCACGGCCTATAAAAGCGCTATAAATTTATGTAAAGAGCATCAAAAGCAAGGCAGCGGTTTGAATATTCACGCCGGGCCGGTATTTGCATTGTAATGGGGCTTTTCACCGCCAGCCTTCCCTCCGCAAGGGAAAAACAAAGCGCCCATCTGGTTTGATTTTGCAAATCGGGCTGGAGTCGCTCTGCCCTAACTCGGGGCTGCGAGGAAGGTGGAAGCACAGATTATTTCTGGAGTAAACAAAGCCAGGCGGTGATTTAGCCGGGGAAATGCGGGATGCGGTAATTGCGGGGAGCTCAGAGCTGAGATAAAGCCGGGCTCTGCTGAATCACGGCGAAAACGCGCCCAGCGCCTTCCCCCGGCTCCGTTTTGGGGAGCACAGCAGGGAAATGAGAGGGACCCACCCAAATTCTCACCCATCCATCCCCCAAAATGCTCCCGAACCTGCTCGGCCGCGGGTTTTGGCTTTCCGGGCTCCCAGGCTCCATCCCTGCAGGGATGCTCCGGAGGAGCCGGGCCCAGGCTGGGTGAGCAGACAGCAGATGCCACCCTGGTGACAGCCAGAGCTTCGCCCGTGACAAAACAACTGCTGTGATTAATTCCTCCAGCCACAGCCGGGCTCAGCCGGGGACAGCGCCCGGAGCATCTCTCCGGGAGCAGGGACACACGCAGGGATGGGGCGAGTGTCACCTGCGGGACCACTGCCAGCAGCGCCGAGGGCACCTCGGTGGCTTTGGCACCCGCTCACGGGCACCCCCGAAATCACCACCGCACCCTCTGGCTGCCACCCCCATCCCTCCAGCGTCCCCCCCGCCCTGCAGAGCCCCGCACCCCGGCACCCACCTGTGCGCTGCCCCTTCCCCCGGCACCCACCTGTGCGCTGCCCCTTCCCCGGCACCCACCTGTGCGCTGCCCCTTCCCCCGGCACCCACCTGTGCGCTGCCCCTTCCCCCGGCACCCACCTGTGCGCTGCCCCTTCCCCTGCGGCGCGTCCCGCAGCCGCGGCCGGGCCCGCCGGGAGGGACGGGAGGGACGGGAAGGGGCGGGCAGAGCCCCGGCACCGCCCGCGGAGGAGGGAGCGGGCCGAACCGCGCTCCCCCCGCACACAGGGCTCGCTGGAACCCCTTCCCCTTCCCTTTCCCCTTCCCTTCCCCTTCCCCGGGCTCAGCGGCTGCCGGGGCCCGCGGTTGCTCGGGGAGGCGCCGCGTTCAAACGCGGCCGCGTTTATTGGGCCGAGGCTCGGGGGCGGCCCCGGGGCGGGGGGACCGGCGGGCTTTGTGCGGCAGCGGCCGGGAACGCCCCCGCTGCAGGGAAGGGCTGTGCCGGGCTGTCCCGCAGCCTTGGGGCACCCGTGTGTCCCCGCTTCCCGCTGTCCCGCACCTCAGGACGGTGTAACCCTCGGTCCCCCCATGTCCTGACCCACCCCGGGTGGCATCAGCTCGGTTCCCAGCATCCCGCAGCCCAGGGGACATCATCTCATCTCCCTGCTGCTCTGCACCCCCGGGTGGCATCACCCCGGCTCCCCAGTGTCCTGTCCCCCAGTGCCCCACACCTGAGAGTGGCATCACCCCGCTCGTCAATGTCCCATCCCTCCGAACGGCATCATCACGGCTCCTGTCACCGCCCGCCCCAAGGTGGCATCGCCCAGCTCCCAGCTGTCCCGTCCCTAGGGTGACATCGCCGCGCTTCCCGCCATCCTGCACCCCAGGGTGGCATCACCCCGGCTCCCCAGTGTCCTGTCTCCACGGGTGACACCACCTCGCTCCTCATCGTCGCACAAGCCAGGTGGGCACCGCTCTGAGTCCTCGCTGTCCTGTCCCCCCCAAGGTGGTCCTGCGCCCCAGGGGACACCTGCAGCTCCTCACTGTCCCCAAAAAACAACCCCACGTCACCTGAGCTGTCCCACAGCTGAGGGTCACAGCGACACATGGCTGTCCCCTGGTGACCCTGCCATCCCTGGGGGGACAACATCTCCTTGTGTCACCGCGGACAGCCCTTCATCCCTTCCACCACCCCAGCACCCGAGCTCTGCGCTGTCCCACCCGTGCCAATCTCTCTTTGGGGGGCTCACAAAACCAGGGACCCCCCTTTGTCCCTGGAGCCACCGGGCAGGGGAACACAAGCCCAGGCAGCAGCAGCAGAATTCCAGGCCTCATGGAAAGCTCGGCATTCCCGGTTGGAAGCTGGAGCCACCGCTCGCCCAGGCTCCTGCTCACATCCAACCTCAGGAATTCAGAGGTCCCCAAGCCTTGTGGATTCTCTGCTGGCTATAAGGGGTTCCTCTCCAGCATGAGCTTGTTTTGTTGGGTTATTTTGGGGTTTTTTTGGTGAAAATGCCTGGCTCGAGATGACTTTTTGGCCTTCTTCCCTTTTTCAAAGCGGCTCTGGTCTGCGAGTTCAAGAAATTTCCTTGAACACAAAAGCCTCACTCAGGGGGTTGCATAAACCTGGCTCAGATCATAAACCAGCCTTAAAACCCCACGAGATCCCCCAGCAGAGCCGGGATGGCTTTGTCACCACGCGAGGACATCTGGGACACGTGAAGGTAACGGCGTGAAGAGCTTCAAAAGTATCGTAACAAAATACCGTAATAAAATATTTAAATAAAATCAAATATTTAGGGGTAGTTGTGCTGCACAGCACCTGGCACTCCTGGCACGGTGTCCCCAGCACGTGGATGTGGCCGTGTCCCCACGGTGACAGGAGCAAGGCAAGGTGACTCCAGAGGAGCCCTTGGTGAGAGGTTTTGCTGGACAGATGTCAGCAGCCGTGGCTTTGTGCCGGCCAAGGGCTTTTTTTTTTTTGTCTCGGTTTTTTAACATTTGCCATTTTTCTCCGCCGCTTTCTTCTGCTCTGACACTTGCTGAGGGTTTTTCTTTCTTTCTTTTCTCCTTCTCTTTCCACATTTGCTTTTCCATCCCCGCTTCAAACACTTTTTCTCCGTGTATTATGCTGAAGTTGGAACCATCTGGTGCTTTGTTTTGTTGCGAGCCCGGCGAGTGCCAGGACCTTTATCCCCCACCTCCTCCTCCTCCTCCTCCTCCTCCTCATCATCATCACTAATCCGAGTGACAGCCCCCAAAAAATCCCCCCTGTCCCCCAACAAAGCCACGGGCCACACTCGTGTGTGGGTGGGCCATGTGTCCCCATGTCCCCACCCCGCAGCCCCCCTGCCCCAGGAGACCTGGAATTGTTATAAATGTAAATTATATTATTGGGGTTTTTTTTGCAAATATTGTAATGGATGTTATGTGGATAGGGTTAGAAAACTTGGTTGTGTTAATATAGTTTCTTTTATTTCTGGTATTGAAATTTATTATTGAATAAATGTTATTATTTCTTGTTATTGAAATTTAGAAATAGTGGTGTAATACACATATATTTTAAGCTATAACATGATATTAAAACAAAAACTACTTTTTATTTATATAACCCAGAGACTGAAAAGACAATCAGAGACCTTCCTGCATTCTTAAAATTATCTTATCCTCCAAGACCTCCAAGAGAAGGATTTATTGCATCCTTATCAAAGGATATAAAACCCAGTGATGCCAAGATTGATCTGCTGGGAAGGGGGCAAGGTAAAAACTAAACAAAAGAACATCAAAAAAATTAAGAAGAATGTATGAGAATTTATGGATATGTAGTAGGGTTCTGTTTTTAAGGGACAACCCTTTGTTAGTGAGGTGAATGCAGAATAAAAAAAAGTACATTTTACTTTATTTTTATCCCCTAATTGTCTTTCTATTAAACTTTTAAAATTCTATATAAAAATACACGAACCTCGTTTTTCACAGTGATCATCCCAATATAAATTCCTGCCTCATTTTTAGGACCAGCTGTTAGCAGAGGAACTCTGATTTTATTTTTCCCATAGAGAGAAAAGCGTTTTTCCAGGGAGCCACGGAGCCCTCCAGCCTATTTTTGGAACCCCCTTTTTCCATCTGTGCTCCCAGGATGGCATCGGAGGAAGGAAAACTCAGCTCAACCAACCCCTGGGGAAACACAGGTGTGAAAAAGGAGGTTCACATATTTTTATATAGAATTAAAAAAGTTTAATAGAAAAACAATTAGGGGATAAAAATAAAGTAAAATGTACTTTTTTTTACTCTGCATTCACCTCACTGACAAAGGGTTGTCCCTTAAAAACAGAACCCTACTACATATCCATAAATCCTCATACATATTCAGAGGTCCTTCTTAATTTTTTAATTCATTTAAATTAATTAATTTAAATTAATTTAGTTTTTTTGATGTTCTTTTGTTTAGTTTTTACCTTGCCCCCTTCCCAGCAGATCAATCTTGGCATCACTGGGTTTTATATCCTTTGATAAGGATGCAATAAATCCTTCTCTTGGAGATCTTGGAGGATAAGATAATTTTAAGAATGCAGGAAGGTCTCTGATTGTCTTTTCAGTCTCTGGGTTATATAAATAAAAAGTAGTTTTTGTTTTAATATCATGTTATAGCTTAAAATATATGTGTATTATACACATATATAATTAGTAATTAGTAATACTATAATTAGTATTTCTAAATTTCAATAACAAGAAATAATAACATTTATTCAATAATAAATTTAAATAAATAAAAAATAAATAAATTTTAAAAAAAAATATTAACACAATAAGTTTTCTAACCTTATCCACGTAACATCCATTACAATATTTGCAAAATAATATAATTTACACTTATAACAGCGGGATTGTTGGATGGATGTGGGGCTGGCACCCCAAATCAGGGTGTGGGTGACCCCTGTGCGAGGCTCAGGGTCAGGAAAACTCTCCCGGTTTGGATTTGGCTGCTCCATCACGTTTCCCTTCCCATTTTTCCCTGGACAATGGGGTGCTTTGTTCTGGGATGAGGAAAAGTCCGGCTGGAGCTCGGGGTGGAGCTGGGAGCTGCTCCTGCATTCCTGGGCTATTTCCAGCTGTGCCTTGCTGGGCACAGGGATCCGGCCAAGACAGGGGGGAAAATGACATAAAATAACCCAAAAAATAAAAAAAATCAGCCAAAAAAGTTATGAAACCATCAGCAAAATAAAGGGGGAAAGGAAATAACGCTGTAGGAATAAAAAAAACCCCAAACTTTTGGAGCTGGAGGGAACCTCCCCATCTCCCAGCTGGTGCCGGGAGAAGTTTGGAATGACATAAACCCAAACTTTGCTATTTTTTGCACAGAACAAAGGCGAGCCTCGGTGGTATCGCCACTCCACGGCTCGCTGCTGCCATCCCACGTCCAAATCTCATCCCCAGAGCCGCCTCTAGGGCCTGATCCTGCCTGATTCCCCTCCTTGGATTTTCCCTTCAGCCCAGGAAAACCTCGTGTTTGTCTTCATGGCAAGAAATATTTGGGTGGTTGCTCCATCCTGGTGAGCGCTCAGAGCTCCCCAGACCTTTCCAAGCCTCAGGAGCTCCAGATCTCCATCCCTGGATCCCACCAGAATTCCTGAGGATTTCCTTTCCCAACATCTTCATGAGAATTCCCCGCCAAGCTGCAGCCCCGGCAGTCACTGGGGGTGGAAGGAAAAGCTCCTGGCTGTGGAACCAGCTGGGTTTGTTGGTCATTTCCCTGTTCTCCTGCCCCTGAGGCTCGGGAAGAGCAGCTCGGGGCTGGCTGGTGTCACCTCATTGCGACAGCTGCTGATGGGGAGCGCGGAGACACCGGCCCCGGTTGGACCGGACCTGTCTGTCCTTGGATTTGCATCTTGCTGGTGAGGTAGGATTAGATGGGAGATTGGGAAAGAATTGTTCCCTGGGAGGGTGGGGAGGCCCAGGGTGCCCAGAGGAGCTGGGGCTGCTCCTGGATCCATGGAAATGCCCAAGGCCAGGCTGGACGGGGCTTGGAGCAACCTGGGATAGCAAAAAGTGTCCCTGGCCAGGAATGGGATGGGATTTAAGCTCCCTTCCAACCCAAACCATTGTGGGATTCCATGATTCCAACTCAGGAAAAGCAGCAAAGTCTTACTTTGGAGGGCAGGTGGGTGAAAGCAGCTGCAGACGCCAGCCTGGGTGGCTGCTCCTCTGGGAGAAGGTTTGTGATGATTTATGGGGTCTCTCAGGTGAGGGCAGGGCCCAGCACATCCTGCACCTGGCAGGGAATTCTGCTGGAACGGGGATATTCCTTTCCTGGTGGGAAGTTTCATCCTGCAAATGTGACTCATCCTGCCAGGGCTGCAGGTGGGCGGCTCAGAGAGGTTCCCACCCTTCCTGCTGAATCCTGCCTTTAGCGTTAAACCGTTTTAAAAATGATTTTCATTTTTTAACCCGCAGGTTTTTCCCTCTGTGCTCCTTTTCCCTGGTGTGTCACCTCCGTGCTGTCCCCACGCTCCTCTCTCGGGGGACAGCGGAGATTTCCCAGGGTCCCCTCTAAACCCAGCCTTGGCTCACAGGGGGCTGCAGCTTTTCGGGGGTCCCCCTTAAACCTGCCGGTCCCTGGGGGACAGAGGGCATCTGTCCCCAGATCTGGGGTCCCGATGGCATCTGTGCCCAGGTCTGGGGTCCCGATGGCATCTGTCCCCAGCTCTGGGGTCCCGGGGGGACAGGGGACTGTCACCCTGACCGGGTCCCTCCAGCGCGGCCAGCTCTGGGGGACAGACCCGCCCGGGTCCCCGCAGCCGCCGCCTCTGGCGGTGTCACCGCGGCCGGCGCTGGCCCTGTCCCCGGGGGTGGGCGTGGCATGGCGGGTGGGCGTGGCATGGCGACACCGGCGTATCCCGTGACGTGGGCGTGTCCCCGTGACGTGGGCGTGTCCCCGTGACGTGGGCGTGTCCCCGTGACGTGGGCGTGTCCCCGTGACGTGGGCGTGGTCTGTCGGCGCTGTCGGGGCGCAGCGATGCGGCGTCGCGGCGGGGATGGCGACAGCGGCGACAGCGGCGACATTGGGAGGGCGGAGGGCAGGTCCGGCTCCGCCCGGCAGGGACGGTGAGTACCCGCCACTGTGGGGACACCGCCCTGGGGACACCGCCCTGGGGACATCGCCATGGGGACATCCCCGTGGGGACATCCCCGTGGGGACATCGCGTGTCCCCGTCCCCGAGCCGTGTCCCCTGTCGCGTCTCTCATGCGCTGTCCCCACTCCGTGGCCCGCTCACCCTGCTGGCGCCGTGACCCCGTGTCTGTCCCCGCTGCCATGGCCGTGCCACCCTGTCACTGGCACCGGCCCATGCTGTGCCCGTGTCCCCGGATCATCTTGCCATAAGGGTGACTCCACACCGTGGCCGTGTCCCCGTGTCACCCCGCCAGCACCGTCACCCCGTGCAGTGGCCGTGTCCCCGTGTCACCCTGCATGGCCACGATCCTATCCAGAGGCTGTGTCCCCCAGGGCACCGCTGCTGTCACCGTGCTGTCACCGTGCTGTCACCCTGCTGTCACCCTGCTGTCCCTTTTGGCCACGGTGGCGGCTGCCGGAGGTGGCCGGGGTGGGTTTGTGGCCCCGCTGGGGACAGCTGGACCAAGAGCCGCACCTGCCAGTTCCCCGCAGCCTCCCCGGGCCATTCCTGCCCCGCTCCGTGGCTGCCCCGTGTCCTGGGGATCCGTGGGGTTTGGGAGCTGCCCGTGCCTCCAGCCCAGCTCCTGCCATCCCGCAGGGATCCAGCCTGGGATTGTGCAATCCTTCCTCAGGGTCTGCCAGCATTCCCAGGGCAGGGAATGGGGCGGCTTCCTCCTGACCCTGCTCGTGTGCCTGGCTCCCATCACAAACCTCTGCCCTAAAACCCCCATGGCCCAGACCGCTTTCCCCATCACCATCAGCCCACTGGGGATGTCAGTGCTGGGAAAGCTCCAGCTCTTGGCTTTCCTTTCCCACCGGCCGGGCTGGGGCCGTGTCTCAGCTGGATGTGTCCCCCAGCCCTTCAGAGCGGCTGGATGTGTCCCCCAGCCCTTCATGGATGTGTCCCCCAGCCCTTCATGGATGTGTCCCCCAGCCCTTCATGGATGTGTCCCCCAGCCCTCCATGGATGTGTCCCCCAGCCCTTCAGAGCAGGGCGCTGCTGGAGCTGGTGCTGCTGGCACTGGGGGGACATCACCCCCAAACCCCTTTCCCACCTTCCTCCTTGTCCCTGGGGTATTGCAGAAGCTCTTTCTGCCGGGCTCGGGGCCCCAGCCGGGACTCGGGGTGTTGTCACCGAGTATCGGTTGCTCTTTATTGCCGGTTTGGCTCGCAGCTCCCGGCCCTGGCACGTTCCCTGCCCTTCCTGCCTCCCGGCGCCCCGTGGGAGGGCGTGGGGGACCAAATCCGCGCCTCTGTCACCCCAAAAGCCAAGCGCAACACCGCCCTGGGGATCCAGTTCCCACTGCCAGAGAGATCGGGGTCAAGGCTTTGCAGGAAAAAGCTGTGTCCAAGCCTCACGGCTGGGATTGGGGAGCCGGCACCCCAAATCCCCCGGGATGGGAGGGGATGTGTAACACGCTCCTTCCTCCCTTGCAGGACCCAGCACTCCTGGCTGCCAGGGCTGCGCACCCTCCTGCTGGCCCCGCTGCTCACCTACACCTCCTTGCCCTTCCTCATCCGCCTCTTCCCCAGCGTGCTCACCAAATTTGTCTACCTGAACTTCCGTGAGTATCCCGGGGCTGTCCCATCCAGGAGAAACCCGCAGGGATCCACAGCTGGCTGCTGCAGACCCCCCAAAACACGGCTGGGACCCGTGCCAGCGCTTATCCCGCTGCTGCCGTGCCGTGGGCTGCCAGAGGAGGCACGGAGGGATCTCTCCCCGTGTTTTGCAAGCTCTGAAAAAGCCGTGGTGCTGCCGACCCTGTTTACTGCCTGCAGTCACAACACGCCCAGGCACGCTCGGCAGCAGCGGGGCTGGAAATTAGGGTGGGATGAGATGGCAAAAGGCTGAGCTCGCCTGCCTTGATTAATTTCAAGCAAATAACACGCTGATTTAGTTAGAAAGGACTGTATAAACTCAGCTGGATAGGAGGATTGGCTGTGATTTCTCCATCAGTGGCCTTCCCCTTCTTCGTGGACTTTCGGCGGCCGGAGGTGCTGGTGACCAACACCATCAACCTGCAGCTCAGCACGGAGCCGGGTGTCACAGTCGGTGTCTGGTGAGCAGGGTGTCCTCAGCAGGGACAGCAGGGTCCTGGGGAGCCCCCCGGGGTAACCCCACTGTCCCCCCAGGCACACGGTGCCGGGCAGCAGAGGGGCCGAGGCGCGGGGCAAGGACCAGCGCTGGTACGAGGAGGCTCTTGCTGATGCTCACCCCGTGATCATCTACCTGCACGGCAATGGGGGCACCAGGTGAGTTCCTGACATCCAGCACCGGGGCAGGGTGGCTGCTCGGAGGTGAGAAGCAGCAAACTCCATGCAGCAGCCGGCAGTGCTGGGGGGGGCCGTTGCTGCGGTCTCTGACCCCAGCAGTGAAGGAAAATCCCAATAAAATAAAGGGAAAAGTCAAAATCTGTCCGCCCCACAGCAGCATCCAGCTCTTCTCTCCTGGGATTAGGTCACCCTGGTTCCTCAGCTGCACTGGTGCTGGAGGGGAGGGTCCCTTGGGGTCTCCCCAAGCTCTAATCCCATTTTCCCCATCAGGGCTGCGAGTCACCGTGTCCAGTTCTTGAAGGTAAGTGGTGGCCTGTGGGGACAGTGGGACCAGCGAGGCTCCTGCTGGCTCTGGGGACCCCAGAGAGGCCCTGTGCAGAGTGAGGGGCCATGCTGGGGGTCCTGGGGTGCGTCCCCTGCCAGGACATGACACGGTGCTGCTCTGACAGACAATGGGGGCTGCTGACTTTCACATCCTGGCTCTCGACTACAGAGGTAAATTGTCCCCCTGCCTCTTGCTGGGTGATCCCCCTCTTGGGGCCTGTCCCCACCAGGGTTGTGACACTGTGTGTCCCCCACAGGCTATGGGGACTCCACTGGACACCCCTCAGAGAGTGGCTTCACCACAGATGTCCTGGCGCTCTATGACTGGGCGAAAGCGCGGAGTGGGAACAGCAGCATCCTCTTCTGGGGACATTCCCTGGGGACAGGGTTGGTGCAGGGGACGGGATGGGGGCACACCAGAGCCCACCCTGTGCCCTGTGACACTGCAGCCAGGCTGGGGCCACCTGGGGATGGACCAAGGGCTTGCAGCAGCTCCTTGGTAGAGGCCCCTGCACAGCCAAACTCGGCCAACGAGGGGAATCTGAGGGTGCATCCCCCCTTCGCTGCTTCCCCTCACTGGCACCTCTCCCGTCACAGGATTGCCACCAACGCAGCGAGGAAACTGCAGGAGGAGCGAGGTAAGGGCCAGCATGGATGGCTTGTCCCCATGCTGTCACCCCAAAGCTCTGCCCTGGCCTGGCCTGAGTTTGGGGCTGCAGAGGAGATGAGGAGCCCTCCCTATCCTTCCTCCCTGCTGGAGTGGGGACATCTTGGCCCCACTGCTGCCTGGGAGGGGAGTGTGACAGCAGCCTGGCAGGGGGGACAGCCCCTCAAAGCCATGCCCACTGCCACCTCAGTCTGCCCTCAGGGGTCCAGGTTGATGCCGTGGTGCTGGAGTCTCCCTACACCAACATCCGAGACGCAGCCGCCAACATCCCCATCACCAAGGTGAGTCTGGGGGCTCTGCCTGGGGGTCCCCCAGCAGTCACAGGAGGGGGCTCGGCCTCTGGGGTCCCCCAGCAGTGTCAGCCCCGGCTCCCTGGGTCTCCCCCCTCACAGTGGAACCCCAGGCGTGGCTTAGCGCCCCCAAACTCTCTCCCTGCCAGATCTACCGGCAGTTCCCGGGTTTCGAGTCCCTCATCCTGGACTCCCTGGCTCGGGCAGGAATGTTCTTCCGCAGTGATGAGAAGTGAGTTCCTGCTGGGAAGGGGCACAGCAGAGCCCAGGGGCTGTGGGAATGATGCCAGCACCACCTGGCTGAGGAGAGGTGTCAGTCACCCCATAGAAATCCCTTCGCTCCTGTGTTTACCCAGCTTACTCATACTTCCAAAGTGGCTTTTTGTTTGCTTAATGTCAGGTATCAGTTTGATTATTGAGCAAAGTCCACAAACCACCATCCTTTTTTGGGTGCTCTTGTTCCTTGTAGCACACAGAGCCTGCCCAAAATCCGTTTGATTTATGGGTCTAAAGCACCCATAAATCTGACCCTATAACTGGGGGTTAAGGTGATTGAGGTGCTTGGTGCTGCCATGCCAGGGCAAGCAGCATGGGCACCACCCAGGTGGGCATGAGGGGCACTGCTGGGGGGGTCAGGGCGCTGTGGGAATTTCACCAGCGGTTGGGGAGGCTCTGGGGAGAGTCCTCAGGGCTGTGCTTGCTGCCTGCAGTGTGAAGGTGCTGGGCTGCCCCCTCCTCATCCTGCACGCAGAAGATGACGGAGTCCTGCCTCCAAAGCTGGGACGCAAGGTGGGCACCACCAGCCGGGCTTTGAGCCTGGCTTTGGAGGGCTGAAGTGGCCAGAGAGGGAATGGCCACGCTCCAGGAGGGGTTTGGGGTCCCCTGCTCGTGCAGTAACCGCGCTCCCACCCCGTGGCAGCTCTATGAGACAGCACACAAAGCCTACAAGGACAAATCCAAGGTGAAGTTCATTACCTTTCCCGAAAAGCTGGGCTTGGGCCACGACTACATCTCCTTCAACCCGGAGCTGCCTTCCCTGGTGAGGTAAGTGCTGCTCCACAGAAATGGGGGGCACTGGGTGAGCCTCCCACTGCTGCAAGCTCAGAGCTCAGAGCTGCCTGGCCCCTGCTCCTTCCCCTCCCCACGGTCTTTGCTGGCATCACTTTCTAAACTTCAGTCGCCCCCCAGTGCCCTGAGCCTGTCCTCGCCTGGGTGGCTTGGGGAGGTGGCTTTGGGGCCACCAGCTCCTCCTTGCCCTGGGTGCAGAGATGCTCCAAGCCCAGCTCAGCCCCGCATGCAGGGATCACAAATCAGGCTCTGACGCAGCACAGGAGGGTCAGTGACACAGCCAAAGATTTATTACATCTTGTTGCAGAGACTTCTTAAACATGAAGTGATGCCAGTTGCTGCCTGCACTGATCCCATGCTCCCTCAAATCCACTCCAGGACACCCCCTATGGCACTGAACTTACTGCTGTAAGTAATAAAAACTACTAAGAAACTTTTAAGTCACCCTCTGCCTCCAGGGATGGAGCATCTCGAGGATCACTCAAGGGATGGAGACACTGATGTGGTCTGGGCCACCAGAGCCATGACTGGGAGCATCCCACAGGAGACTGGTGGGGATACACGGGCCTGGCACCCCCCTATCCTGCTTCAGCAGCAGCTGTGAGGGCCCAGACAGCTGTGTCCAGCTGTGCTGCCCACCCCACCCCTGGCCAGCCCTCTTCCTGCGTGAGCACTGGTGGAAGCAAGCCCAGCCCTAATTTTCAGCTTCAGCAAACAGCCCCCTTGGGACTCCAATGGCACTTCTTTATTTTTAGCACCTAATGCAAGCAACAGGGCCACGTGGTTTCGCTTTCCACACGGACACTTAGGTTATAAAAACCCCCCTCTCCCCCTCCTGCCCACCCCTAGGGAAAGCCAGCAGCAGCAGCAGCAGCGACACAGAGACTCAGACAGCAGAGAATTTTACAGCGCACGTGCTCGTGTCCCCTGGCTCCGGCCGGCGCCGCCCCGGCCCCTACGCCGCGGTGCCGTTGGGGGTCTTGTCCTGCCCCGCGTCCCTGGGCTCATTGGGCGGGGGGATCTTCAGATCTGAGGGCTCCACGTGCCAGATGTCCCGGGCGTACTCCTTGATGGTGCGGTCGCTGGAGAACTTGCCGGCCGCCGCGATGTTCCTGATGACCATCTTGGTCCAGGCCTTGGAGTTCTGCAAGGAGAGGGGTGGGATTGGCCCCAAGGCTGGATCTCAGCCCCTGCAGCACCACAGGAGCCCATCTGTGGGCACGGCCCTTCTCCAGGATGGGATGCTGTGTGCCAAGGCAGCTCCCTGCCCTGTCCCCGGGCTGGCACTCACCAGGTACAGCTCGCTGACCTTCTCCTGGCACTTGACGTAAGCCTCGTAGTCTGCAAAGACTTTAAACCTGTAGCAGCCAAGAAAGGAGGAGTCAGGAGCAGGAGAAATAGGAATGCAGGCTGCCTGATCCGAGGCGTTGTTACACCCCTGACCCTTAAATCCAGGTTAAACTTCAGGTTCCTTTACCCTGGTGAAGGTTCCTTTACCCTTTGGTGCAAAGGAGAAATCCTATTCTCAAGAGGTGAAAAATCACACAAAAGTTTACTTGCAAAAATAGAGCAAATTAAAGGAAATTCTGGCAAAAGGAGTAAATACAACATAGAATTCAATGTAAAACCACTTATCACAGCATTACTTAGCATTATTTTAGTGTTAAGCATTTACTTAGAATTTATTTAGCATTTGCTTAGCCCATGTAACTGGGAAACATTTAAAACCTTAAGATGTTATGTTACCCATAAAGCTCCATGAAAGGATTAAGAGAAGGAGAGAGAAAGATGGAAAAGGCACAGAAAAAACACACAGCTACCAACTCCTGGGTTCCAGCGTGAGTGAGGTAAAAAACCCCGAAGATCTCAGGGCAGGAACACGGCCATGAACCCCCTCAGGCCCTTTTATAGCCGTAGCCCTTCATAGGCCCGCCCCTAGACAGGACTTCTGGTGCCTCGACCAATCAGAGGCTGGATAATACTGCCCCCGAGTGATTGATTGGCAGATGGCCAATCAGAGGCTCGGTTAGGACAACCCCGAGCAACAAGGGGCCGTGATTGACAGCTCTGCCAGGCTGAGGGGTCTGGGCAGTGCCTCAGCAGAAAGCCAGGCCTGACCCCAACCCCACACACACAGAGGGTCCCAAGAACCCCCAAAACATCGAGACATCGCTCTAATCCCATCTCTGACATCTCCAACACAAAGCCTTCAGTCATGTTTCCCCTCCCCAAACCTTGTCGGTAAAGAACCCTGGATGTCCCAGGGGGGAAATGCAGGGAACGCATTTCTCTGATCCCCACACCCACGGCTGACCAGTGCTCTGGCCAGGAAAGCCCTCGAGATGCCTCAAATCACCTGGAAGGGCTGCACACCCAAAGGCATTAAGTGACAATGGCCATCTGTGGAGAGTCTGTGCCTGAGGAACATCATCCATGAGCAGTGTGGTCCCAGCCCCTGCTGTGGCCACGGGAGACACCGAGCCCAGGGGACAGGTGTACCCTAGTACCTCACCTGTCATGGTGGAAGAGCATGTTGACCACATCGTTGAAGAGGTTGGGGTCTTTTGGGGAGAAGAAGCCACTTTTAATCTGGTCAACAGCCTGTTTCAGCTCGGGGAGCCGGTCGTAGTAGACCTGGGCGTTGTACCTGGAGGGAGGGAGGCTGTGAAATGGTGTTGCCCCAGGTACCCGAGGTGACAGCCCTGTGGCATCCCCAGCCCTCACCCTTTCCTGTCCAGCTCCGTGACATCCTCCACCCTCATGCCAAAGATGAACAGGTTTTCCTCTCCAGCCTCCTCAGCCATCTCCACGTTGGCTCCATCCATGGTGCCGATGGTCAGAGCCCCGTTCAGCATGAACTTCATGTTGCCCGTCCCTGAGGCCTCGGTGCCCGCTGTGGAGATCTGCTCCGACAGGTCGGTCGCAGGGATCACTGCCAACAAAACACACGGACATGAGGGGCTCGAGGTGGCCAGCTTTGGGTTGGTTTCCTGCTGAAGGACCTGGTGGGAGCCACAGGGTGGAGGGACAGCCCCTCCCCACAGCATGTCCCACTCAAGGTACCTTTCTCTGCCAGGGACACCCTGTAGTTCTCCAGGAAGATGACCTTCAGCTTGCTGCCCACCATGGGGTCGTTGTTCACCACCTGAGCCACGGCGTTAATGAGCTTGATGATCATTTTAGCCATGTGGTATCCAGGGGCAGCCTGGGAGAAAAGCCACAGGTGAGCCAGGAGGGCTGGTGCCAGGGGCAGGTGAGGCACACCCAGCTCCCACATGTCCAGGGAACAACCTGTTCATCCCTGCTCCTATCTCCTAATCCAACACATGTTACACCGCAACATTTTTGGGGGCTTCCGTGACCACAGGCAGCAGATGGTTGTCCAAACCCTGCTAAAACTTGCTTGGGTTGAAGTATCAGTGCTACTGCAGTGCTTCTGGGACAACTTCATGGACTTAACACCATGGAATCTTGGAATTCAGTTGGAAAAGCCCTTTGAGATCATCAAATCCAGCTGTTCTCCCCGCACCACCAAGGTCACCACCGACCCATGTCCCCAAGTAAGTGCCACATCCACATGTCTTTTAAGTTCCTTCCAGGGATGAGGACTCCACCACTGCCCTGGGCAGCTGTTCCAATGCCCGACCACCCTTTTGATGAAGAAATCTTTTGTAATATCCCATCTAAACCTCCCTTGGCACAGCTTGGGGCTGTTTCCTCTGTCATGTCCCTTGTTCTGACCCCTGCCAGCTGCACCTTCCTGTCAGGGAGTTGTAGAGACATGGCCCCATGAGACATCTGCACCCACATCCCCCAGGACACTCCCAAGGACTTCCTCCAAAGTGCCTAAAACTCCTGACCCAACCTACCTTGCCTCCAATGATCACTGTCCTCGGCACAAAGAGCTTTGCAGGATCCCTCCTGATTCCTGGAGAAAGCAGCAGTGTTGGTGTGGGACAGGGGGCACAGGGGTGCTGGTGCAGCCCCGGGGCACCCTGTCCCCTCGGGGTGTGGTGGCTTACGGTTGTACATGGTGATGATGTGCAGGCAGTTCATCAGCTGCCGCTTGTACTCGTGGATCCTCTTCACGTGCACGTCGAACATGGAGGAAGGGTTGATCTTCACCTTGTACTCCTTCTCCAGGTACAGCGCGAACTTCACCTTGTTCTCCTGGGCCAGGGCAGGGACCACGTCAGCCCCCAGGCAACATCCACCCCCTCTCTCTGCTCCCCCTGCCCACGCCCCTCACCTGCTTCACTTTGGCCACCTCCCGGATGAAGAGGTCGTCGTCCACAAACTCGTGCAGCTTGGTCAGCTGGCTCAGGTCCCGCACGTAATCTTCCCCGATTTTCTGCAACAGGAGCAAGGGCACATGCTGCTGGTGGAATGGTTTGGGATGGAAAAGATCTTGAACATCATCCAGTTCCCACCCCCTGCCTTGGGCAGGGACACCTCCCACTATCTCAGGGTGCTCCAAGCCCTGTCCAAGCTGTCCTAAATCACTTCAAGGGATCCAGGGGCAGCCACAGCTTCTCTGGGCACCCTGTGCCAGGGCCTCAGCACCCTCACAGGGAAGAATTCCTTCCCAATCTCCCATCTCAGCCTGTCCTCTGTCAGTTTACATCAATTCCTCCTCCTCATTGTCCCCAGTCCCTCTCCAGCTCTGCTGGAGACCCTCTAGGCCATGGAAGGGGTGCTAAGGTCTCCCCTGGGGCCTTCTCTTCCGCAGGCTGAACACTCCTGGCCTGGTAGAGCCAGGAGCATCTCCGTGGCCTCCTTTGGACTTGCTCCAGTAGCTCCACATCTTTCTGATGTTGGAGACCCCAGGGCTGAAGGCAGCTCTGCAGGTGAGGTCTCACCTGAGCGGAGCAGAGAGGCAAAATCCCCTCCCTTGACCCTCAACTCCTCAACCATGCAGAAGATGTAAATGGTTGAGGTTCTCATGGCAGCCTGGGCTCAGCAGGGAAGGGGCGGTGGCCGTGGCCCGCTCCCCCCATGCTGGTACCTCCGCGATGAGCTCCGCCAGCCCCGGGTTGCAGAGCAGGAGCCAGCGCCGCGGGGTGATCCCGTTGGTCTTGTTCTGGAACTTCTCCGGCTCCAGCTCCGCAAAGTCCTCGAATCTGCGAGGGTGAGGAGGGCACAGCTCCAGCCTTGCCCACCTGGCACCACCACCCCTCTCCAAGCGAGGGTGACCCACCACCACCTCCCTCTCCTCGCTCACACTTGAGTCTTGACGATCTCGGAGTGGATCTTGGCCACGCCGTTGACGGCGTGGGAGCCCACGATGCAGAGATGGGCCATGTTGATCCTCTTGGTGTCCCCCTCCTCGATCAGGGACATCCTCCGCAGTCGGTCCACGTCGTTAGGGAACAGGGACGCGATGTGCTGCCGGTGGAGCCAGAGAGGTGGTGAGAGGTGGTGGCACTGAGGGATGTCCCACCCCGTGGCTTACGAGGAGGAGCCATGGTGATGTCCCCAGTGTGTTTGACACCAGCCAGAGCGGTGGCTTTTACTCTGTCGTGGTGGTGTCACCTCCCTCCAAAGGGTGTCCTTTCCCAGCAGGGATGTCTGGATAGAAGGACCCCCCTGAGCTGCCACACAGAGAGGTTTGGGGACACACACTTGGCCAGTGAGGCCATTTTAGCAAAAGCCTTGTGCTGCCAGAGCAGGAGGTCAAACCACCATCTCCTCTGCACTCCCAACATCGTCTTTCCCAGGATGAATTCAGCATTTAGGAAGCAAAGAAATTCCAGCTCTCAAGTCCCTGAAGCAACGGGTGATGCCTTTCACCAATCACTAACTGCAGGATTGCAATGTGCTGGTGGGAAAGGGCTTTCCTATACATCAGCTTCCCAAAACGGCAGCTGGAATCCCCCAGCCACACACCCAACATCATCAGTTTGTGCATGCCCCTCATCCTGACGATCCATCTCTGTCCCCTCTCCACAGCAGGATCCAGGCACTCACATCCAGGTGTCTCTGGTTGATCTCATAGATGATCTGCAGGTGCCTGGGGAGCAGCTTCTCCACCAGGTCCACGGGCCAGCGCTCCAGGGCCTCGGGAAGCACCGTGTGGTTGGTGTAGGCAAAGGTCCTTTTGGTGATGTCCCAGGCCTGGCAGGGAAGAGCCAGCGCTCAGTCACACCTCAAGTGCCAGAACCCACCCGTGGTCCTCCCCACACGCCCAGCAGCACAGCTCCTCCCAGTCCACACCAGTTAAACCCAGCCTGACTGCTCCACGTCATTCCCAGCAGCCACAAAATTGGCTCTTCCACCAAGGGTGGGTGGAGAAGACCGATGGGGGTGTCCTTACCTTATCCCACGGCAGCTTCTCGATGTCCACGAAAATCCTCATCAGCTCAGGGATGGCCATGGCGGGGTGTGTGTCGTTCAGCTGGATGGCAACCTGGGAGAGCAGGGTGGCACCGTGGGGACACAGCAGGGACACTGGGAACCCCAGGGAGGGCCCACAAACATCTGCACCATCTGGGAGCTGTAGAAACAAGCTCCAAGAGAGAGGTCAGAGCAGCCCTGGCTTGTACCTGGTCCGGGAAGGAATCAAACACGGTCCGGACGCTGTCTGTGCTCCCGAATTTGGACGCTTTGAAGCGGCGGATGATGTCCTGGAGGGTGGCAGCCACCACAAAGTACTCCTGCTTCAGCCTCAGCTCCTTTCCTTCAAAGAACTGTGGGCAGAGGAGCAGGGAAGTGCAGGATTCCCGCTGGATTCACTGCACTTCCTGGGGGAAGGTGTTCCCAGGGCGTGACCCCTCCGCGCTTCCCCCAGCATCAGCTGTAATCCCAAACTCTTCTTGCTTCCCAGATTCCAGCACAAGGGTTTGGGATGTGCTGGTAGAAACAGGTTAAATCCCAGCTGAACATTGCCAAAAGCTGTTCTCTGTGGTTTGAACTTGCAAAGAAAGCTACCAGGAAGGGAAGCCATAGGAGCTACTTCCAAGATAAGGATTTAACCACTCTTCATGCAGCAAAAAAAACATCAACCTGATGGTATGCAAAGGAAAAGCTGCAGGAGACAACCTCACTGCTGGAGCTGCAGTTCCCCCAGCTCTCCTCACCAGCTGGGAAGGCTGGAGCAGGATTAAATGGGGAAAACACCATCAGGACCTGCCCTAAACAGGCTGCAGTGCAAGGAGAGCTTCCCTTTTCATTTTTCCTGCTCCACAGCTTGGTTTGTGGCTGGGGAAGGGTTGTGTGTCCCACCACACCTCTGTGCCAGCTTGGCAAGAACTCCCAGAGCAAGAGGGCTCCGAACTCGCAGTGCAAAGGGCAATCTGAGGCACAACCTCTGGTCCTGGGGTTGCAGAGGGTCACCAGGGTAACACCAGCAGCGTTCAGCAGTTTGCCTTCATGTTCTATTCTGAGACTCAAGGAACGTTTCTGCAGCAGGGCCTGCTCATCCCCCCTCGCTCCAGGCAAAGCCCAGGGGAACACATCCTGGTGAGACGCAGCAACCCTCATCCAAGCACTGCAGGCAGCTTGAAACACAACTAAAAACATCTCTGCAGCGTCCTGGAGTGAGGGGCTGCTCTCCTTCCCCCTCCATCTGGGCACCCTTTATCCATCCCTAAAACAGGGGATCCCTAAAACGCCGCCACTCACGTTGTCGTTGGGGTAGAGCACCCGGGAGATGTTCTCGGCCAGGTTCCTGTCCAGCACGGCCTGGATGTAGTCCCCAACGTTGACTGGAGAGGAGCAGAGGGATAAAAGGTGGGCGTGGGGCCCCCTCAGGTGTCCCCACCCCGCCCAGCTCCCACTTACAGTCGCGCAGGTTGAAGTCGTTGGGAGCGCGGGCCGACCACAGGCGCATGGTGTTGACGGTGTTGTTCATGTAGCCGGGCACGGGGGTGTCGTAGGGCAGTGCCAGCACCACCTGTGACATCCCCAGGAAAGCAGGAATTGGGCTGGGATTCCCCCATGCTCCCCCTGGAGCCCTCCCGTCCTGCTCAGGGCTGAGCTCAGGGGGTTGCAGGGGTGGGGGTGTTCTTGGTACCCCTGCATGGGGATGCCCCTCTGGCTCTGCCTGCTCGTGTTCACCAGGAGTGCTCAGGGCACGGAGAGGGACTTGTAAAGGTCAGGAGCAGCTTAATTTAGGTTTAATTTATAGCTGCATATAACAAACAGACCTGCTGGAGCTGCTTTTGGTGTTTTGTAGAATCCCAGAACGGTTTGGGTTGAGAGGGACCTTAAAGTCCATCTAATTCCAACCCCCTGCCATGGGCAGGGACACTTCCCACTAGACCACATTCCTCCAAGCTCCATCCAACCTGGCCTTGGACACTTCCAGGGATGGAGAACTTGGCTGCACATGTGGAGCAGCCAAACCTGCCCTCACCCCTGTGCCCATCTCCACCCCAATTTGCCCCACCACTGCCTTCTCCATCCCAGCCCAACCTTCCTGGGAGGGATTCTGCAGGATTCATCCCTGGGGTGCAGCCAGCCAGGGAGAGCCCCCCAAATGACAGGACAAGCCATGGAAGGGACACTGCTGTCCCCAGCCCTTACCTGGGTGTCGATCCACTTGGCACCAGAGGCAGAGTGCTCCACCCGGCCGTAGAAGTGCACGGGCAGCATGTACTCAGGCCTGGCCTTCTCCCAGGGATTGCCGTGCCGGAGCCAGTCATCAGCTTCCTCCACCTGCCAGAGGGAGCCAGAGCAGTGCCAGGGTCACCCAGCCCTGGGAAAGGCTCCATCCTCCAAAGGGGAGGATGCTCTGTCTGCTCTAAAGCTGGATTTTGAGCCTGGAGGCACCACCCTGAACTCTGGCGTGTCCCTGCCTTCCATGGGGACGGGGACAAATACAGAGGTTTCTCTTAGCAGGATGCTAATGTTGCATTTCCAAACCAGCCTCTTCCACCCCTGCTCCATCCTCACCTGCTCCAGGCAGCCATGGAGCAGCTCTTGGGGTGAGCAGGGCATGCTGAGGATGGAGACAAGGGATGGATGCTGTGAGCTTGCACTGGTTTAAGAAATTAAATTTGTTCACAAAAATATCTGCTAGATTTTAAATATCACAGCAGCAGCAGCAGCCTCCTGTGAGCTGAGGGGAAGTGTCTGTACACCCCAAAGTAAGGGGGAGGAGGAGAAGGTGGGGTTCCAGCTGTGCCAGGGGAGGGCCACACATCTCCATCCATACCTGCCACCCATCCCGGATCTTCTGGTTGAAGATGCCGTACTCGTAGCGGATGCCGTAGCCGTAGGCTGCCAGCCCCAGCGTGGCCATGGAGTCCAGGAAGCAGGCTGCCCAGGAGAGAGGAGAGCAGTGAGCTGGGCTTTCCTTGGAGCCCTGGGAGAGGGATCCTTCTCCCTGGGACAGCCACAGGGACAGGAGCCAAGGCCAGCAGCCACTCAACGCCTCGCTCTGTGCTGGAAAGGCCGGAGCAATAACCCCCCCCAGGGTTCCCACAGTGGGAATAAAGCCCTCAGGGATGTCCCCACCACCCGGGGGCTCACTCACCTGCCAGCCTGCCCAGACCCCCGTTGCCCAGCCCAGCATCCTCCTCGATTTCCTCCAGCTCTTCCATGTCCAGCCCGAGCTACAGATGGGAAGAAGGAGAGAGGCTGGAGACTGTCAGAGTGCCCAGCCCCACGGAGGGGAGGCATTGTTGGCACACAATCCCCTGCAGGTGGGCTCCAGGAGGGCTGGAAAGGCACCCAATTCTACAAGACCCATCTCTGCAGGTGGGACACTGTGATTTGAACCCTCAGCAGCTGCTCTCCCCCTCAGCTGGGTCTCTGTGCCATGGCAGGAGACATCTCCCATGTTTAAAGTCACTCTACCAAGGGACATTCACACCCCTGACCTCGCCATGGGCAAGATCTGGGGGTGGGGGGCACCAAACCATAACCAGGGTGCTGCCCTTGGGGTTCCAGACACTTCCAAGGGCTCTGAGAGCTCCCTCTCTCCATGGCTGCAGTCCTGCAGGGGCAGGCACCAGGTTCCTGTTTCCCCAGCACCCCTATCCCCCGAGGCAGCCACCCAGGTGGAATTCCAGGTGGAATATTCCCTATTCCCTGGGGGAAGGCACCTGGCTGCCATCCTCCTGCTCCCCCAGCATCCCAATCCCCTGGGGACAGGACCCAAGTGCTGTGTTCCTGCTCCCTCAGCACCTCCATCCCCTGGAACAGGCACCCAGGCACCCTTCCTCCCACCTGCAGGCATCACCCTTCAGGGTGAGAAAGCATCTAGACCCCTTTTCCAGGGAAATTTAAATTTTCCTGCCCTGGATGCTGTAGGAGGAAGTGGTTTTGCTTATGTAAAACTCCCTAGGGAGCTCAGGTGGAGACCTTCGGTCCATTCCCCGCCCTGATGTCCCCTGGTCACAGCAAGTGGGGATAAAAAATTCTAACCCCCCTAAAAATAAATTCCTCTCCTGTGAAAGCTGTTCCTGCTCTTGTGCAATCACCCAGGCCACATCTGGTGATGCTGAACACGAGAGGTGACAGGGTAGGGACAAAAGGAGCCACCCAGAACCCTTTGATAACCCCAGTGCCAGCACCCAGCCGGGCTTAATTCAAGGTTTTGTCCCTCCCTGCTACTGAGCATGGATATGAACAGCCTCATCCACAGAACCACGAGTTTCCTTCCAGGACACAGGATCCTGCTGCATTCCCCAGAACCCAGCACAGGCAGCTCCAGGCTTTCCTGGAGCAGTCTTTATTCCCCAAAATCCTTCCCTGCGGCTCAGAGAGCAGTTTACAGCCAATGTAGCAAAGCACTGACGTTCCCAGGAGCTGGAGAACGTGGATCCCTCCCAGTGCAGGTCCTCACCCCTCGTGGGATGCTCACCTGGTAGACGGCCTCGTCACAGGCGTTCTGCAGCCCCAGGTTAATCATCGTGTTCTGCAGCGTCCTCCCCATGTAGAACTCCAGGGAGAGGTAATAAATCCTCTGGAAGAGAGAGAAAACCACCCCGTGGTCACTTTTCCCAGGGCTGGAGGAGGATTCCCTCAGCTCCACAAGCTGCTGTTGGGTGATATCTCAAAAACAAACAGGAAAAAACCCCAGCTCTGAACAGAGCAAGGTGCTTTGCACCACCAGGAATTTCAGGGCCTTCCTTGGGAAGATGCTGGGTTTTTTTTGGACAAGCCCCAGGGTTGGGGTCACCCCACACACACACCGGTGGCAGCACTAAATTAAAATTTAAATAGGAATCGTTCCCTCCCGTCACTCCGGGCTGCAAAGGCAAAGCGGGCGAGCTGCGGGGCCGGGCGGTGGCAGAGGGGACATGGGACATGTGCTGTCCCCCTGCAGCAGGGGACACTCCGCTGACACCGCTCCGGCCTTGTGTAAGCCGAGCCCCGGCGTCAGCACCGGCAGGTTTTAAGGAAGGATTTAGGCTTGGGGAAGTCGCTGACTCGACAGGTTTCCCCAGGACCTGCCCGGGGTCGGGCCGGGAATGGAGGTGGGATAGAATCCCGGAGCGCTGAAATGCTTTGGAGTCGGGAGGGACCGCAAAGATCGGCTCGTCCCGAGGCTCCTGCCACCGGCGGGATGTGCCGGGCGGGATCTGGGATCCTGATACTGGGATTTACTGGTTTGGCTCCAGGCAGGCAGCACCGAGCTCGCCCCGGCTGCACTGGAGAACCCAAAAGCAGCAAGAGGCTCCTGAGCCCTGCACAACACGGGGCAGCGCCGAGCCACCGCGGCTGGCACGGTCCCAGCGAGGTGTCCAGCGAGGAAATTGATGGCGACAGGGACATCCAGGTGTCAGGAGGGGGATTAGGGCTTAATCCCCCCGCGGCAGAGCCCGCAGCAAACCAGCGGGACGAGCGGCAACTCCTGCACAAACCGGATCTCTCACGCTTGGCATCACTCGTGTTAAACAAGACCTGTTTGCGGTTGGTTCGGGTGCCTTTAAGCCTTTGCAGTGATTCCCCCGGGAAGGCTTTGGAGCTGCTTTTGGTAGGCAGCACCCACGCCGGCGCCGCGGGACAACCAGCGGCGTTCCCATGGCCTGCGCCCCGCTGCCGGCCAAGCCGAGCTCTGTTTGTTTTGCAGAGCAAAGGACAGTGGCCTCGCTCGGTAAAGTCCAGTCCCTCCTCTCGGAAAAGTCACCGGAACAGCCCCAAATCCAGGAAAAACCCCGCCAACCCCTCTCTTCCAGCGCGGAGGGAGGATTCACATCCACGGTGCCCACCCCAGCCACAACCCGGGGGGGTCAGCACCGAGGGGCTCCCCCCATCTCCCAGCGCTCCCACCTTGGGATCCTTCTCGTAGTAGTACTGCTGGGTGCGGATCCAGCGCCCCACCAGGTGGTCCCGCACGGTGTGGGCCAGGGCGAAGTAGTAATCGCGTGGGGTGGCCACATTGCGGTCCTTGACCAGGGTGAAGTGCAGGTGCCGGTTGAAGCCTCGCTTCAGCTCGGCCACGCTCTCCGCGCCCACGATGCCGCGGATGCTGATCTGCTTCCGCCGCTCCTGGTCCGACAGCGGCCGCGACATCGCGCCGGGGCTGCGGGGACACGGCAGGGGGGACACGGACACACGGGCTGGGCTCCCGAGCCGCGTTCCGCCTCCGCCCCGCGCTGGCACCGCCCCGGCAGGGGACGGGATGGGGACGGGGATGGGCCCCGCAAAGGGCCGCCCACGCCTGGGGGGGACAAAGGGGGAACCCCGGGGATGGACAGAGGGGGGGGAAAGGGGGGACACCGAGGATGGACGGGGGGGGGAAAGGGGGGACACCGAGGATGGACGGGGGGGGGGGAAGGGGGGACACCGAGGATGGACGGGGGGGGGAAAGGGGGGACACCGAGGATGGACAGAGCGGGGCAAAAGGGGGGACACCGAGGATGGACGGGGGGGGGGCGGGGAAAGGTGGGACCCCGAGGATGGACAAAGCGGGGGAAAAGGGGGGACCCCGAGGATGGACAGAGGTGGGGCAAAGGGGGGATCCCGGGGATGGACAGAAGTGGGGCAAAGGGGGGACCCCGAGGATGCACGGAGGGCAGTGCAAGGGGGGACTCCAGGAAGGTGGCCGGGGGTATCCCGGGGAGCGCCCCTCGGTTGGGTGTCGGGGGGGTGTGCAAAGGGGGGACCCCGCCGCTCACCGAGGAGCGGGCGAAGGGAGGGGGACCCCGCCTATGGACAGGGGGGTGTGCGAAAGACAGGGAGGGGCACAGAGGGGTCTGCAAAGGAGGGTGGGATCCTGGGGGTCTCAGAGGGATGTGCGAAGGGGGTGTCCCGGGCAGGAGCGGAGCCGGAGCCCCCCGGGCGCACCCGCAGCGGGCGGAGCGGAGCGGGCACGGCCGCCCAGCGCTCACCCAGGCAGCGACCGCCCCACGAGTGGCCCCGCCCGCTCCAGCCTCTCCTGGAGCACGTACGAGGAAGGTGTTTCCCACCGGGCCCGGAGGGAAGACCGGGGAAGTGTCGTGATGTGTCCCCCCGTGTCACCGTCTGCGCTGGCGTTGCGGTCCCCTCCCCGCCCGACTGCCCCCCGCCCTCCCCCGCAGCATCCCCCGGCCCCTCCCTTCCCCCCCCGTTCTCTCACTGTTCTCTGCCTGCCCGCGATCCCTCTGGGAATGCCGTGGGATTCGTGCCCAGCTGCCTCCCGCACCGAGGCTGCCCGCGGTGCCCTGCCCTGCCCGCAGTGCCCTGCCCTGCCTCCGCTTCCTCCCAAGGGCAAAAATATCCCATTTGAGCTTCCAACGCAACATTTTCTCCTCCCCCTCCTCCTTATCCTCCTCCTGTTCCTCCAGCCGTGGCCCCGCAGCTTTTCCAGCCTGTGTTTTCCCTGTCCTGGGCTCATCCCCAGCAAAGCAGGGAAATGGGATTCTGCCCCCCTACCCCGCTCAGGTGGGACCTCACCTGCAGTGCCCCGAGGTCCAGCACCGGAGGATGTGGAGCTGCTGGAGTGAGGCCCTGGAGATGCTCCAAGGAGCCCCTCAGCTCTGGAGCCAAGGCTGGGAGCGTTCACCTTGGCAGAGAGAAGGCTCCAGGGAGACCTTAGAGCCCCGTCCAGGGTCTAAAGGGCCTCCAGGAGAGCTGGAGAGGGACTTGGGACTAAGATCTGGAGTGACAGGATGGGGAAATGGCTTCCCTGTGCCAGAGGGCAGGGTTAGATTAGATTAGATCCATGCACAGGCTTCCACCCAGAGAGTAACAGAATCACAGAGTCATGGAATGGTTTGGGTTGGAAAGGAACTTAAAGATCATCCAGTTCCACCCCTGCCATGGGCAGGGACACCTCTCACTGTCCCAGGTTGCTCCAAGCCCTGTCCAACCTGGCTTTGAACACTTGCAGGAACGGGTCAGCTACAGGGCAACCTGTGCCAGTGCCTCACCACCCTCACAGGGAAGAATTTCTTCCCAATACCACATCTAAATATCCCCTCTGTCAGTGGAAAACCATTCCTCCTTGTCCCACTGCCACAGATGCTCTGGCCCTGGGCTGTTCCCTGTGCTGTACATGACTTACAGGCTGGTTTTACATGCTGCAGGGAAGATGCAGTTTCCTGTATCTCCGGAGTTCTGGGCACATTCCCACTCTGGAAGGAACAAACATCCTTCTGAGATGCACTTCATGCATTAGCATTTTCTTCTTTAGCCCTGGACTGGAGCCCGTGATGAGCTCAGAGGCTGCACATTGAAAACCTCTCCTGAGTCAGTGGGAAAACAGAGCAGGCACTGATATCCCAATCCTTCTCACGGCCCTGGGAGAACTGTCCATGCTGTTCCCTTGGAAATCCCCCTCCACTGACCCCTCAGCATTTTGCCTCTATTTCATCTCCCTGGGGAGGTGGTGCTCTGTATCCACTCCTGGTCATTCCTCCCTCCTTCCAGGGATCCAGGGGCAGCCACAGCTTCTCTGGGCAGCCTGTGCCAGGGCCTGCCCACCCTCACAGGGCAGAATTCCTTCTTCAGGTGGCTTCCACCTCCCATTGACCGAGTTCTGTCCGTTCTCTGCCACTGTCTCTGGACAAGGACAGTGAGGGATGTGCACCAAGGGGGGATGAGATGGGAAGTGAAGCACAGAGACGCTCTGGAAGCTCTGCCCTTCTCTCGTAAAAGTCCTTTATTAGAACGGCAAACGTGACACTCGTGGTCAGTACAGCGGCTGTGTGCAGCTACCATCGCGCAACACGGGGAGGGGAACGACGTCTTACAATCACTGGGACTCTAAGAAGCACCATGAACACCCTAAAGAACGGGGGATGACGGCTGAGAGAGGAGCCCCGGGTGAGCCGGCCACGGGGGCTCCTCAGGAACACCAAGGAGCCGCCCGGCGTTGTCCCGCAACGCGGCTCTCCGGCAGCTGGGAGCGACTCCTTGGTGGGAGTCAACGAGAGATAGCACCCATCCAATAAATTAGGAAAACTTAACGCTAGAGCAACGAGGGAATGAACGGGACTGTCCTGGAGGAGGGCACGCCGGGAGGGAATGGGTTATTTACACTTGTTTTTCTGCTGGGCCGGCGCTCCCGTCGTGTCCCAAGCGGAGCGGGGAAGGAGTGCCCGGCCCGGCTCCGCGGGGACACGAGCGTGCAGGCGCTCTCGGCTCGGCCACGGGGCTGGCACCGTTCCTCTCCCGCCTCTGAATTACCAGAAAGTCAAGCAGGGGATGGAGGCCGGCGGGAAGCGCCGGGCGCGTATTCCTGAGTGCGTGGCGGGGCTGTGGTCCAGCTCTCCTTCCTCCCCATCCCATCCCCACCCCCGGGCTCTGTGTCAGACCCTCACTGCAGAACCAATTCTCCGGTGATTGGAAGGACACTATCAGTTGAATTTAAGGCTAGGCTTTATATGGCAACTATAAAAAAATAAACGCTAATCTCCGAAGAGCCGGGCGAGGCTCTGCGGTCTATGGCTGTGGCGCGTGTGCTGGCACCGAGGCGTGGGGGGGTCCCAGGAGAGCCCCCCGTGGGCATTGGGCACCCGACCAAGGGCCTGCCAGCACCCGGGGCACCTGGGGACAGGACAGACCACCCCCTGCCCCGCAGAGATGCCCCAGGGGCAGGCGGGACAGAGAGGGGTGTTTTGGTAAGGACATGGAGACTGACTGGTAATCCAGGACCCACCTCTACACGTGACCGAGGGTGCTCTGCAAGAAAGGCCACAGGGGAAAGAAAGAATCCTGCAAAGTAACCGGGCTGGCGTGGGCAGAAGCGTTCCCGTGGTGGGGTCCCTCCGGCTGGCCCCACGGGAGGGGAAAGCGAGACGGAACTGCCCCCTCCCCCCCAAAAAACCCCAACTCAAATCAGGAAAACCAAACCTAAAAGCGGACACAGGAGAACAGCTCAGGCTACCTAGGTACTTCATCAGCCAAAGAGAGCTAAAGAGCGAAGCGCACACACACGGGACAGCGCGGAGACCGGAGAGCGGAGGCGGCCGAAAGCCAGGATCTTCCTTCCCGAATTGCGTCCCCGTCTCCGGCCAGAGGCCGAGCAGGGACCTGGTGGCCGAGCAGGGACCTGGCAGCTGGGCAGGGACACCTCGTCCTGCAGGAGGGAACGGGCTGGCTCCTCTCATCACGCCGAGAAGAGGCAGCCGGCTCCGGGAGCATCCTCAGGGCATGGCCGAGCGCGAAGCGTAGAACTCGGGCACCGGCAGCCCGGTGTGCAGCGTCACCTGCAAGGAGAGACACGGATCTCAGCTGGGTCAGCTCGTGGCATGGCAGCTGGCACATCGTCCCCAGAGAGGGCAGGAGCAGCACAGGGGACAGGCAGGATGTGACCAGAGATGCAGGTGTCCCCAGAGCTGTGGCAGTGGCTCCATCTGGCTTGCTCCTCACTTTTCTGTGCTGCTGGAGCGAACTGGGACCGCTGGTACCGAGCCCAGAATATTCCCAGCTGGCTGTGTACAAATCTGGCTGCCAGAGAGGAGGGGCACGGCAGGAGCTGGGTGTTTGTGCAGGTGAGATGGACAGGAGGGGACTGGGGGGGCTAAAGGACAGTGAAGACATTACAAGAGATCCTGGAGAAGCCCCTGAGCTGAGTGGGGACGGGGACAGAGAGGGGACAGGGACAGTGGAGGGGATGTGGCTGATTGCTGGTGGGAGGAAGGAGCTTTGTGGTGGGGAACTGAGCAGCATCAGGATGTTGGGACAGGGCCATGCTCGCACAGGCACTGGTGAAATTCAATTCCCTCCACAAATGCTTTAATCTGGGAGGAAAGCACAATTCCTCCTTTTATTGCAGCAGCATTTTCCCCTTCAGATAAAGATTTAAAGAAAACTGTCTAAAATACACTGATTTCCCTCCTAATTAGAGTTGTTTTCAATTAGGCATATACCTCTGAAGAAGCATAATAAATGGCTTGGCTTAATTAGCAGCCTTTTATCAGCATCCCACGGGATTTCTGTGTTGTCAGGGGATTTAGGCTCTGCCTTGCCCAGGGAACTCACAAAGCCAAGGGGCTCCAGAAATCCCTTATGGCTGTGGAGAGGACTGAGGTAGGAATTAACCCCAGCACACAGCAGGATGTTTTTACCACACCAAATTAATACAGCACCTCTAAACCCAGCATAGACAACAGGGGCTTCGTTAGTGTTTCCTAATTAAACATTTCTCAGCTCCTCTCCAAGCCAGGCAGACTCCCCTGCCAGTGAGACCCTTGGGATGGGACACTTTGGCAAGGATGCTCCCAAAGTTTGGGATGGTCCCGGCACACCTCAGTCCCAGTGCTGCTGGAAAATTGTCACTGCCTTGGTGACAGTGCAGTAAGCCCTGGATCCTGATGGACACAGCAGAGCATGTCCTAATCCATGGATCCCTAATTTTGGTGCCTCTGCCCTAGCACAGAGGTGATTATAAAATCCTAGAATGGTTTGGAAGGGACCTCATTCCACCCCTCCATGGCAGGGACACCTTCCACTAGCCCAGGGTGTTCCAAGCCCTGTCCAGCCTGGCCTTGGGCACTTCCAGGGATCCAGGGGCAGCCACAGCTGCTCTGGGCACCCTGTGCCAGGGCCTGCCCACCCTCACAGGGAACAATTCCTTCCCAATATCCCATTCCCCCTTATCCTTTCGCTCCAGGCTCTGTTCCAAAGTCCCTCTCTAGGTTTGACACCACCCACTGTAGAAGACCCTGCCAAAATGCTCGACACCCTGAGATGATCCTTAGGTGCAACGTGTCCTTGGATGTGCCTAGGCACTTGTGCAGGGCTGGAGGTGCAGGCAGTGGTGGGAGGGATGTGCCAAAGCCAGGCTGTGGAGGATTCCTTGGCACAGAGGACAGCAGGGATGTGGTCAGTGAGAAGAGAAATGAAAGATGGAAATACCGGATTGGCTCAGGGTGTCACCGCTTGGGGATGTTCAGGAGAGCTTGGGAGAGAGGGAGAGAAGAAGAGGGGTTTGAAATGTCCCAGAGGAAAACAGGCTTTGGAAGGTGCTCTTCTCCCTGGTGATGCTCTCATCCAGGACCTGGGAGAGCTGTAGGAGCCAGTGAGGCTCTTGTGAGGGAGCATCACAAAACACAGTTCTCAAACCCCATCACAGGGAGGGCTCCAGCAGCCCTGAGGGAGGAACCTGGAGCGAGGAGCTCCCTCCAGGGAGGCCTGTCCTGATTCTGGAGACTCACAGGTGGTTTAGGGTGCAAGTTTAGCTCCTTCCAAGCCACCCTTGCTGCACAAGAATCCTCCTGTTCCTGCTCCTGAGCAGCAGCTACTGCAGTGACAGCATTCCCACTGCTGGGAATGTCACACCCTGCTCCAGTGAGCCCGACCAAACCCGTACCTGCACGTTCCTGTTGAGGCTGACGGCGGGGAAGAAGAGGCCCTCCAGGTTCTCAAAGGCCACAGGTCCTTGCTGGTCCTCGTTGATGGAGAAGGTCAGAGTCCTCCTGGTCAAATCCAGCAGCACTCCCACCGTGGCGCCTTTCGTGATCCCGCCCTCGGTTCTGTGGGAGGAGAGAGCAGTGCCTCAGTGTCCCCCGTGCTCCTGGCTCAGACCATCAACTCAAGGACTGATGATGGTGAACACCACAGCTCAGCCAGGAGCCAGGCCATGACCTGCTGCCATCCCAGCCATGCTCCTCATTCCCTGGGAACCTCCTCCTCCACCCTCCATGGAGCTGCTCTCCTCTTTGCCAGGATGTCCCCAAGGGAAAAGCCACCCTGAGAGCAGCCACAGCCACACAACCACGAGGGAAAGCACGTGGAACTGTGGAGCAAAGCCACAGCACCCACACCAAAACCTGCTGGTCCATCAGGGAACGGCCCTTGGGTCTGCAGGAAGGTGAGCCCAGGCTCTCCCCAAGAGAAGTCCCCAGTCCCAGGTGGAACACACGAGCTGTAGCTGTGGCACAGGGATCGAGACAAACGTTACTGCAGGATTTGGCTGGTACTGGGAAGGGGCTGCCAACAGAGTCAGCATGGAAAGAGTGGTGGCAAGCAGGGAAGGAATGCTGGAACAAGGCAGCACCAAGCAGGCAGAGCCTGATCCCCACTCAGGGAAGGGCACATCCTCCAACAGAGGAGACCAAGATTGATGTCACCCTCCCTGTGGACACTTGCAGGTGCCACTGTCAAAGCCACAGGCTCTTCCTTTGTTGGAGTCTGAGACACAGAGTGTGTGCCCTTGGCTCTGAGATCCAGGAGAACACTGAATTTCATACAACATGAAATTTATGGGTGTGTTTTCATGGTGTTACATGAAAACAACTGTTAAAGTTAGATAGAAAAGCTGAAAGTGTGAGTGTGTGAATTAGAGAGTTTCTTAAGTCACTGGGTGAAAAAGTTAGAGTTTAAACTTGTTTAGAGAGCAGAAGACAAGATGGAAGATTTAGGGTGTTGTTTCTTTTCCTTCTTTCTTCTTTATTTTCATTTTCTGGAGGGTTTTGGGTAGTAGGAGGTGATTGGACAGAAAATGTCACAGTGCAGCACACAGGTGATGGGTCATTGGGTCATTAAGGAAAATAATCCACGTGTCTATTGTTAATTGGGTAAAAATAAACATAAATATAAAAAGGCTGCACAGTTTGGGGCCATTTTGTGCCATCAGAACCCAAAGTGTGCCAGGCTGCAGTGAATTAAATTTGTGCAGAGAGTCTGGAGAGACCTGCCAAGTTCTGTGCTGACATCCTGATAAACACGAGAAACAAGATCCTGACGAGCTCTGGAGTTTCTGTCCTGACCCAGAGAACTGAGATAAACAGAGGGAGGATCCCAAAGGAGCTCAGCCCAGCAGGGACTGAGAAACCCAGGAGTGAGCAGAAATACAGAATCAGAAAAACAGATTAAAAAGTGACATTCCTTGTGCTGTGGTGTCCGGAGGGGGAACCCCTATCCCAACACCTACCTGTTGGTGTGGGAGTTGTTGTGCATGAACCAGCTGCGGTTGTTGTCCACGTACATGGCCCAGGCCTTGTCGTCCTTGCCCAGCATGGCATCCTTGAGGACGTCGATGCGAGCCACGCCGAAGGCCGGGTCGGGGTGGTTGTCGTAGCGATCGATGGACAGCTCCCAGTAGTGCAGCCCTTTGGAAAAGCCCGTTTTCCCCAGCACCACCCTGTCATCGTAGCTGTTGCAGGTGACAGTCAGGTTGTCGTTGGAAAAGATGATGTCGGCATGGGCAGAGGCGGGGTCGAAAGAGAACCAAGCGACTGGAACACACAAACAAGGCGGGGTTAGCGCGGTGGGGACGCGCCGGAGCCGCGCGGAGCCACACGGACAGGGCATGCTGCATGCAGGACACGGAGCTTCCACCAGAGAGGGACAACTTCCACCAGAGAGGGACAACTTCCACCACCGAGGGATGCTCTGAGCTCCTGTGGCTGCAGCTGCCAGCGTGCCTGAGGTTTTACAGCCAGGACTTGGAGGAGTTTGGCTCTTGCTGCTCCATGGCTCCCAGTCTCGGCTCGTGAGCCTGCAGGATCCTCAAAGCCTCCTAAAATTTGGTGCTGGCAGGAGATGTGATCCTCAGCAGGTCTCCAAGCTCTAACAGAATTATGGAATCATGGAGTGGTTGGGGTTGGAAGGGATCTTAAAGCCCATCTCCAACCCCTGCCATGGGCAGGGACACCTTCCACTATCCCAGGTTGCTCCAAGCCCTGTGCAGCCTGGCCTGGAACGTAACTTACTCTCAGGATCAAGTGTTTTTTAATTTTCAGACTCAGGTCAGTGTGGGAAGGGGACTGAGGATCAGCAGATAAACTCTGTGTGTGTATTTAAGGGCTGTTTTTGGGAACCAAAAGCACACACAAACATCTTCATTTACTAAGATGTCACATCACACCAAGAAACCTCCCTGCCAAGCAACGAGCCACACCTAAGCCAAGAACTCATGGGAAGGCTGGAAAATGCCCCAAAACCTCCACGATTCCGTAGGGCTGCTGGTTTAAGTGCACAGGACTCGGTTACTGCAACTCTGACAGACACATCGTCACGTCCTCGACAAGACACAGGGACGGGGATTCATTCACAAGCCACCAGCCCGGTTCCCCAGGTGGTTTCCTCCAGCTGAAAACCGTGAACTGACACATCCACAAAACACTCTGACGGCTTGAAAAATAAAAACACTCAGGTGAGACTGATTCACTGGTTTATTGGGACGTTTCACGAGACAGCTCCCATGCACGCGGCCGCCCCGCGCTCCCCGCGCCGCGCGCGGGGGGTGCCGTACCTGCCACCATTTTTTTAATGTCAACTGTGGTCATTCCCAGGGAAAGGCATGCGGGAGAGAAAACAGCACGTCAGGTTGGGAAGGGAAAAGAAGGAGAAACCATTCCTGCTTGTCTGTGATTCCAGCCAGAGCACGGAGCTGTCGGCATTTCGAGAGGCGCGAAGGTGGGCTGGGGCTGCGGGGTGAGGAGGGAATCCCACAGGGCTGCAGGCTCCTTCTCCCAGGGCAACGAGCAGTACTGGCCCTGCAGACAGTCTGAAGAGGACAGGCAAGCAGCAGCCACCTTGCTTTAATTAGCTGCAGAGGGGGTAATTGCATCCACGGAATCAATGCCTTAAAGAGCAGGGATACGGACTGAGAATCATGGAATGGTTTGGGTTGGAAGGGACCTTAAAGATCATCCTGTTCCACCCACTGCCATGGGCAGGGACACCTTCCACTACCCCAGGCTGCTCCAACCTGGCCTGGGACACTCTCAGGGATCCAGGGGCAGCCACAGCTTCTCTGGGAATCTCTGCTAGGGCCTCACAACCCTCACAGCCAGGAATTCCTTTCTAAAATCCAACCTAACCCTGCCCTCTTTCAGTTTAAAAGAGGAGGAGAGCAGAAGGATCAGTTCTTAATTACAGGGCCACTTCCAGAGGACTGACCTCAGGCTTCTCTTTAAAACCACGTGGGGGAAACCAAAATGCTTTTACATCATCATAACTTCTCCAAATGTGCCTCCTGCCCAGGGAGTCCCCACCCCTGGAGGGATTTAAAAGCTGTGTGGATGTGGCACTTGGGGACACAGCTCAGTGATGGCATTGGCAGTGCCTGGGAATGGTTGGACTCCCACGATCTTAAGAGGGATTTTCCCACTTCAACAATTCCATGATTCTGTCACATCTGGGAGCGCTCTGCAAGCAGGGTACGAGCAAGAAACGCTGCTCAGTCACCAAAGAAAAGATTAAAAAGCAAAAAAAAAAATAAAAATAAAAATGAAGCAACACGCAGTAGGTGCCAGTTAATTGTAATTAAGATACTTGCCTAATTGGGAGTAAGGCGATCCTTGCGTGTCAAAATTGCATCCTATAAAGAGATACTACATTTCACACATCACAGCTAAGGAACAACAACCTCCTGACAAACACTCCTGAGCATTTCATTGGTAATTAAGCATCCAGCAGCCACGGGAGGCCTGATTCATTAAAAGCCAGAGGGCACAGAGCGGGGTGGCAAACACAGCCTGGGAGTTTGGAGTGTGGACTGTATAAAGTCTGACTGCTCAGGATGCCAAATTATTCTGCTTTTTTCCAGAAAAGAGGCAGGAAATTTTAGCCTTGATGGAGTATCTTGGCTGCTTGGTAAAGATTCTCTAAACTGACTGAGAAACCACTCCTTGAAGGACAGGGATTGAGGAAAAGGCAGCTCCTGCTGGGTGTGAGTGCAGCTGGAAAGGGGATCCCTGGGGGCTGACACTGCCTCAGACCCCTGCTAGCACCCAAAGGGTTGTAGCTTCATCAGCTGCATGGGCAGGAAGTGTTGGGGTGCCCTTCATGCTCCTGGGCCTGACCGTTGGCTGCAATCACCTCATGGGAGCCAGGGACTGATCCAGGGGCCTGTCCTGATCCAGGGGCCTGCCCTGATCCAGGGGCCTGCCCTGACCTAAGGGCCTGTCCTGATCCAGGGGCCTGTCCTGATCCAGGGGCCTGTCCTGATCCAGGGGCCTGCCCTGATCCAGGGGCCTGCCCTGATCCAGGGGCCTGCCCTGATCCAGGAACTTGTCCTGATCCAGGGGCCGGTCCTGATCCAGGGGCCGGTCCTGACCTAGGGGCTTGTCCTGTTCCATGCACTGCATGGGACCGCACACACGAAGGGTGCTGGATTTTAGGGCCACCTCAGGGCCTGTTTTTCCCCCTTGTGCCCTGGGTGTTGGTGGGACAGCTCCTGGCTGTGCCTGTGCTCCGTGCTGTGCCAAGAGGCTCCTCCTGAGGCTGCTTTAATGAATCCTGCCCCGTGTCCCGACTCCGACACCGCTTTTCCAGGTCTCTGCGCATCGCTGTGCTCCAAGCTCTCCTGAGGGACACAGAGACCCTGTTTTGGTGCTCAGGACCCCGTTTTTCCCTGGCCCCCCACCCCAGAGTGGGGCTGCAGAAGGTCCACACGCGGGTATCGCTCACGGCCAGCGCGGAAGGGTCCCGGAACACCGGACACAAAGGAAGGAACGTCCGTAACAAAACAGCGTTGGAAGCCATCAGCTCACAGCAGCACGATGAGAAATCAAACATAAAAAGCACAAAGAAAAGAAAGTTTGCAGGGTTCCCCACCCACCCCCAACCCCTGGTTATTCTGGCAAGGGTCATGCTGCAGCATTCCTCATTCCGTGTTATGGGATGGAAGTCAAACAATCGGGGGCCCCCATTCTTCCAGGGCTTACACCGGAGAAAGCCGGGAATTAACGCCTTTGGAGCGATGTAAATCCAGAGAGGTGGAAGAATCAGGGCCCAGGATCTTTAGCAACAGAAGATGTGCAAAGAGTGGTTAGAAAACGGCTCTGAGAGACCTCTGTGGCTCCTCACTGGCTGCCCAAATCCATCCCTGGCTCTGGCCTGCCTACATCCCAGCACAGCCCGTCATTCCGGGCACGGATCCGAACCGAGCGCTCGTCTGGGGCTGCCAGGCCAGCGAGGCATCACGGCAGTGCTGTCCTCTGCTCTGCAGGAAACAAGGCTTTGGGATGATCACAGCTGGCTTTGGAAGAGCCAAGCCCAGCGCTCAAAGCTGAGCGGAAGAGAGCCCGCGTCTCCAGGCCCTAAGTTGGGCTGTGAGCTGGAATCACAGAATCCCAAACTGGTTTGGGTTGGAGGGGACACAAATCACCTCACTGCACACCCCTGCTGTGGGCAGGGACACCTTCCACTACCCCAGGCTGCTCCAAGCCCTGTCCAACCTGGCCTGGGACACTTGCAGGGATGGGGAATTCACAGTCTCTCTTGCCCGCTTCTTTCTTACCGGGGGTCAGATTTAATCAACCAAACTAATTTCACAGACCAATTCTCCCAGCAGAGGCTGCGGTTCCTGGTTGTGTTAGGAAGGGAAAGCATGGGGATATTCCCACAAGTTTCACCCAGGGAAGGTTTTTTTCTGATTATCCCTTGACACGAGCTCAACACAAACTGGGAATGGGGAATCTTCTAGAGGAAAGTGTCCCTGCCCACATCAGGAGGTTGGAAGTGGATCAGCTTTAAGCTCCCTTCCAACCCAAACCATTCAGGGATTTATGATCACCAAAGGGTTCAGCCTTGCCAAGAGCAGCACCCAGGTAAGGAATTACTGCGCTGCTCCATCACCCCACACCTCAAACTGGCACATCCCAGCAGAACCACGGCACTGACCCACAGAAAGAATTCCCGCTGCCATCCGCATGTCATGGGAAAAACAAACACAACGGAACAGAACAAACAGTTTGGAGATGCCCAGAAGCACAGACCAAGAGGCAACGCCAGAGGTGCTCAGCTCACCGGCTGAATTCAGGGACTGTAAGGAAGAATGCAAGCTCAGCTGGTGGGCCGAAGATCTTAGCTCAAAGTAGGATCTCCCCGAGAAGCTGGGTTGTAGATTAAGGGTGGAGGAGAAAGGACTCATTCTACGAAGCTGCGATCTTTCCAAAGGCACTGGAAAAGGGAGGGTCTGTTCTTCTGACTGCGTGTCTAAACGTAAGATCAACGCAAACTACAGATCAGAAATGGGGTCTCTGCTGGGCGCCGTCGCTCCCGAGCCTCGGAGCGCAGCACGGACCCTGCTCCGCTGGCAGGGCAGGAATGGCTGGTGCTGGGCAGCCCAGAGAGACCCTGCAGGGCAGCCTGAGCAAGGAAAACACGTTCATCTTCCAAAGTGTCCCCGTGTCAGCGTGACAAATTCAACTGGCTTGTCTGTAAAAGGGGGGGGTCCTGCACCTCTTCACAGGAAGGCACCTAAAAAAATTCACAGGTTACCATGCACACGTCCCACCGTGCTTTAACACATCCCAAACCTTTTTGTGCACGATTATCAGGGGTGGAAAAACCCAGCTGGTGACATTTTGCAGGGCTGGGCTAAGCTCTATCACCCTAAGAACCACCAAGCACCCACCTTACTCAAGGGCTGTTCAGGAGGTTGTGTTCTTGGAATCCCTTTGTACCTGTCAAAACACATCTGAGCCTTACAGCAAGAATTTAACTTGTGGGATTCACGAGAATTCATTCAGCAAAATGTCAGAGCAGAGGGAACCTCGTGGGTCATTCTGTTCCCTGCTACCACAAACAGTCACCTCCTGCAATTTCTTCCCTAGCCTTTTATCCAGGATTGTGTTAACATGAAAATGCAGAATCCACCATCCACACACTCACACTGTATCCCCCAGCCTTGCCAGCTCTGCTTTGAGTATGGATTGAGCTGGGAATTGTGGTAAAACAGATAAAAAGGGAATATTTCTCTGCATGGTGGGTTGTAACCTCTGCAACTCGCTGCTGCTGCCGAGGCTGTGGAAGCAAAGGGCATCAGTGGGGTCAGAGGAGATAAATTATTGCACAACAGTCAATAATCAGAGCTCAAAGTTAGGGAGGAACAGCTTCTAACCCTTCCAAGGGTGAGAGGAACCACTACCATGAGTAGCTGTGCCCATGGCTCTCCCTAAGCAGCCTCCCACGTCCCTGTAGCTCCTTGAAGACTTTTCCCCCTTGGGATGTTCACCCTTTCCAAAAGCTGCTGGTTAAAAAGCCCTGGTTGCTGCTCAGGGTCACTCCATGGATGGTCAGGAATTTAAAGTTGGGTTCCAGATGAGGAGCTGGGATGGAAAGGAAAGGTTCTGGTGCTTGGCTTGGCTGGGGAAGGGAGGTGGAAGTTCTCTGCCTGGAGAAAAGCCTGGGAGGCACCGCTGAGCTCCGTTTCTCCATCTCCACCTGGAGTGAGCTGGTCCTTCATCCTGACATCCAGCTTGCTGGGCAGAACATGGAAAGAAGTCAGCAGGAGACTGGCCAGAGGCTGGGAAATCTGCTGGACAAGGGAAAACCAGGAGAGCAGGGGCTGCCCAGCTCAGGGAGGAGGAAAAGGAGGAGGCTGGGAGAGACCCCAGGTCTCCCAGGGGTCAGGACAGCCAAGCAGGGCTGCCACCAGCCAAGCTTTGGGACATGTCTGTGCCCTGGGTCACCTTGGAAACTTTTTCCCACACTCACCTCCCAGCCCACAGCTTCATTCAGGTGCTGGAGAAACAGAGGTGAAGGCAGAGCCTTGGGCTAAGGTGTGACAGAACAAGAGACACTCCCAGGGATTGTGTGGAAAAGCCCAAAATCAGCTCAGGAGGGGACACAGTTCAAGGGAAGGATGTCACCTTCAACCCTCGCTGCACCTTGGCTGTGCTGCTGACAGGATCTTCATCCCTGGGAAGCCCCAGCACGCGGGGAGCACAAACCTCCCCGCCAGGAACCACCTTGTCCTGCTGGTGGCACCAAGGACCAGCTCTGAAGAGCGACCTGCAACAGCTTCCTTTGGGATGAGCAGCTCTCAGCACGGCTGGGAAGGAGTTCCTGCTGTGCACTGCTGCACGTGCTGCCTTCCCATGGCATTTTCCACTGGTGCTGCCCAGCTCCCTGTGGCTGCTTGGCACAGAGCCCCTGACACATCCCCTTCTTCTCAACCTTCTTCTCTTCACACGCTGAGGCTCTGCAAGACCTTTTGCTCTGCTCACAGAAAGCAGAAGAAAGGCTTCAGTTCCCTTCCACAGGCTGCAGATCTCATGGATTCTCTCAGAACTACAAACCAGCTCTTCAATACCAGAATTCCTCACCAGCACTTAGAGCAGGACCGCCAGGCTGGGAGAGACGCTCTCTTCACATCCAGCCTCTCCCTCCTTTTGTCCTCTCTTCCCACACAACCGCTTTGCAGGAAGCTGCAGAGGGAAAAGCTAAGCCTACTTCAGACAAAATAGCTCTGAGCAAGGCCTGATGCTGCTGTAAAAGCCAGGAATAAAAGCCTGAGCGAGGGCTGTGATGTGCAAGGCAGCTCCATTCAACAAGTCACTCGGATATCCGGAAGCTGCACACACTGATGTGATTTATTTCTCTTTGAATCCAAAGGAGCTCAGGCAGCCTCTTAGAGCACAAAATGCTCCAGGCCCGTTTGACTTTTTTCCTCCCCTGGAATAACAAATGCAAAAGCTCATTCGAGTGAAAAGGCTGAATGAATTCAGCCAAGGAGAGTGGAACTTCTCCCTGGTGGCACGGAGCAAGCACCAGCCCCAAGCACGGCCCTGCTGCCACCACAAGCAGCTATTTTCTCCCAGATTCCTTCGTATTCTGGAGCTGGGCTTGAGCTTGGCTCAAGGTGAGAACACCTCTGAGAGGAAATCAGAGCTGGGAAGATCATAGTGGGGACCCTGTGAATTCCTGCCTGGGACAACTTAAAGCCCAACTGATTTTGATGAGGAAATTGTGTCTGTGAGGCACAAATGAGATGAGAAGTCAAAGCTCTGCTGTTTCCTGCCAGGGCTGGGCTGGGAACTGTTGATCTTCAGGCTTTGGGAACAGTTCTGGCCAACCTGGCACGGGGCTGGATCCAGCCTGTCCCATCCCTGGATCTCCAGAGGAACTTGTGCAGCTTCTTTGCTGCTGGTGCTCAGTTTGCCAGCAGGCACTGATGTGTCTCTGTGCTGTGCTGTGACCTCCCTGCCTCTCCTGTGAAGTTTGTCACAGTTTTGCTGTCTGCTCTACCTCTGAATGAATCCCATTCCTTGCTGCCCTTTCCAAATGGGAATGGTGATCTCCTGCAGGCAGCAAGAGAAACCCTCTGCCGTAGCCTTGCTCTGCTTTTGTCTTCTAGGTTTTTTTTCCAGCAAAAATCCCATTTTTCTCCTTGCTCAAAGCCCCCAGGGCTGCTCTGTGGCAGGAAAGCTCTCACTTTCCTTCCACCCCACCAGCAGCCCCATGAGCTGTGTGTGTCCCCTTCTGATCCCAGCTGCCAGCCAGCTGGATGCTGCCGTGAAAAAATCCTCACACGGCTTGGAAAAGAGAGATTTTTGTCTGGGAGCAAGGAAAAGGGATTCCAGCAAGCGTGGAAAGCTCCCAAAGAAGGGTTTTGTGCCTGGCTGTGGGGCAGCAGACGTGCCTGGGGGGGCTGATCCCTTTCTCCACAGCTGCAGCTCCCGACTCCCACCTCGGGGCCAGCCTTGCCACTCTCCACCTGCATGTCAGGAATAAACCAATTTTCCACAATGGATTAAGTGCCTGGTGTGACAAATGTACTTAAAGCCAGGCAGGGAGATTCCCCTGCAGCCTGCAAGGCAGTGTTTAATATTCAGAGTGCAGATGATGCCGTGGGGCTCCTGTGCATCCCTGGTCTGGGAGGACACCCACACCGCTCCCTGTCCTGCACTGCCAGGCCTGAATCCCTGCCAAGCACAGCCCCTCAGGAGCAATGCTGGCAGTGTTCTGCTTCAAATGGGACCAGTGAAAACATCTGAGCTTCCCTCTGGTGTCACATAACCCCAAATTTAAACAGCTCTCCCTGTGCTTCCCAGGAGAAAAATCAAGGAAAGGGTGAAATCAAAGGAAAAGGGTGAGAGGGAAATTAAGGGGGAAATTCTGGCACTGCTGGAGGCTCCTGACACAACTTCCCCCCCGTGGTCAGTGCTGGTGGTTCCTGCAGGGGTTGTTCAGGGAGCTGAGCTGGGGTGTCCTGAGCTGTTGCAATTCCTTACCCTCGGAAGTCTGGAGCACCAGGGTCTTGCTGTAGGGGCTGACCCCTGACTTGTTGAAGGCCTTGACGCGGGCGCTGTAGGTGCTGTTGAAGTGCAGCCCATCCACCGTGCACATGGTCTCCTTGCCCACATACACCTCCTGCAAGGCAAAGGGAAATGCCAGGGCTGCACAGGAGCCCCAGGGCATGCACAGGATGCCGCCCTGCTCTGCCCCCTGGGACTGCAGGACACAAAACGGGATTTGTTCCTTGGGCACCGGCAGGAGGAGCAGGGGTTCTGCCCCTCTGCTCTGCTTGGCTGAGATCCCACCTGAGCTCTGCCCCCAGCTCGGGGGCTCCAGCATCAGGAGCATGTGGAGCTGCTGGAGAGAGTCCAGAGGAGGCCCTGGAGCTGCTCCAAGGACTGGAGCCCCTCTGCTCTGGAGCCAGGCTGGGAGAGCTGGCAATGCTCCCCTGGAAAAAGCTCCAAGAACACCTCAGAGCCCCTTCCAGAGCCTAAAGGGGCTCTAGAAGAGCTGGAGAGAGACTGGGGACAAGGGATGGAGGGACAGGAGCCAGGGAATGGCTGCCAGTGCCAGAGGGCAGGGATGGATGGGATATTGGGAAGGCACTGACCTCGTTCTCCCCAGACCCCTTCTCTCCAGCTCCCACCTCACCTCTCCTTTGCCTCGGCCCTGCTCTGGCTCCTGCCTGCCTGAGCTCCTTGTGGATAAATTCAGAGTGCAGTGGGCTGCTCCTGTGACTGCTCTCAGTGGATGTGAACACACCAGGATAATTATTGGCGTGTCGGATCACAGAAAAATCATATTTTAATTGTGTAATTACAGCAATTTAAAAACCCTCAGGCCTTAAACACCTCTGCTTGCTATCAGCTGGCAAACCATGAGGCTTTCATGGCAATTAGCACACCTTGCATGAAATATCCAGCAACCTAAAAATAGGGAGCTTCATGGAATCATGGAATGGTTTGGGTTGGAAGAGACCCTAAAGATCATCCCACTCCAAACCCTGCCATGGCAGGGACACCTCCCACTGTCCCAGGGTGCTCCAAGCCCTGTCCAACCTGGCCTTGGGCACTTCCAGAGATCCAGGGGCAGCCACAGCTTCTCTGGCTAACAAGAGTTTCAAACTTGTTCTTTGATTTTCCAACTCAGCATTTGCACCACCTCAAACCACCCTGTACCCCAAAACCCCACAGCTTGTCTGCCCCATCCACTTCCCTAAATTAATTCTGTGCTCAGCTGCTGGCAGGGAATGACTGGAGAAGAACATCCCCTTCCCACAGGGCTGGCTCCGAGCACCTACCCTGAACTGGCCGCCGTTGCCATCGTCCAGCTCCAGGATGTATCCTTCCACCTGCACCGTGGACAGAGGGGGCTGCTTCCAGGACAGAGTGGCACTGTTGTTGTGGGTGCAGCACTCCTCCAGCTGCAGGATCGGCGGGGCCGGCACTGGGGAGGAGACTAATCACCAATTAGTGCAATTAGCGCAACCCTGGGGGGTGCGGGGTGCTTTTACTGCCTCGGTGGGAAGGAGGCAGAAAGGATTGTTCTCCCACCAAGCTCCACCAAATTCCTGCCCCCTGCCAGCCTGGTGAAGCTTTTCTGCTTTATTCCAGTTTTCTAATTAATGCAGGAGAATGATGGCAGCACAATCTGCCTGTTCTGAGCTGCCTGGAGTCCCACAGCTCAGCAGAACCTGGCTCTGGACTTACCTACAGCCCTGCTTTGGAATTCAATAAATCCAACAGAACTGGGGGGCTGAGTACCCCTTTTGGCTCCCAGCAGCTGCACAGGGGGCAGAAAGGACTGCCAGGAGTTTTTCTGTATGTGTCCCACAGCCCACTCCTGCTCTGTCACAGGGGAGAGTGACAGCCTGACAGGGACATGTCCCATCTCTCAACAGAGATCCATCCTCATCCTCACTGCCCAAAGTGATAAGAACCAGTGGAAATTGGCATGGAGAACCCAGGCAAGATGGGGAGGAGCCATGGATGCCTGAGGAAAAAGCTGGACTTGCTGGCAGAGGCTCAGCATTCACCCTCTGCGACTCCTCCACCTCCTGGGCTGGATCCTGCAGGCTGGCAGTGGGTGTGGGTACCTACTGCTCACTGCTCTTTATTGAGGCCTCAGGTGCTGCCCTCCCTCCCCTGGTGCTGTGACACAGATTTGGGATCCAAACCCAACCTCCTGCAAGTCTACAAAACCAACAACTGATTTCCACAGCGAGGGTGAGCTGGGAGGAGGAATTTGCTAAGAGGAGGGTGGGCGGCTCAACCAGCAGCAGATTTGCTCTTATTAATTAAAAATAACCCTCTGGGCTAAGTTGCAGGAAGGGAGGGCAGGAACACAGGAGTGTGAAGCAGCAATCCAGCCCTCCCTGGGTTTGCTACCCAAAAATATTCCTGACATTTCAAATTAACAGCCTGGCTAACGAAGAGCAAGCACGGTCAGCTCCTCCCTGCCACCAGCAGGGCCAGCAGCTGAGGATGCTCCTGGTGGTGACACACACGAGTGTGGCCAACATCCTTCCTGTCCCTGGCCACTGAGACACCCTGCTGTGTTCCTGGGCCAGGAATTCCAGCTGTGATGGGAATGAAGGGCGGTGCCAGAGCTGGTGAAGGTGCAGCTCAGATCCAGTGTCCTCCTGAGCCTCCCCATGTCACAGCCCCTCTTTGTCAGCTTCCCAGATTCCTCACAGGCTGCAGCAGCCCTTGGTGGGACAGCAGGAGCACAGAGGGAATGGGGAACAGGGATGAAATTAAAGCCAAAATGATGAACCAAACCAACAGTGAGGTGAGGAGAGGGAGGGCAGAGCCCAGGCTAAGTGACCTGGCTGTGTTTGGAGGGACATCTGGTCTGAGACAGATGCTGCTCAGCACTGAACGAGCGTGGGGATGTGAGGAGAGGCTTGGGAAAAGCCTTGTGCTGCTCTCAAAAGAGAGGTCCCAACCTGCAGAGCACTTTTCAGTGCACCAATAACTGTCAGAGCACTTTGAATGCACTAATAACTTTATCAGAGCACTTTTCAATGCACTAATAACTTTATCAGAGCACTTTTTGATGCACTAATAACTTTATCAGAGCACTTTTTAATGCACTAGTAACTTTTTAATGCAGTAGGAGTGCTTTTCCAGGCAAAGCCAAACTCCTGGCACCCTGCTCTGGCACAGGGATGCCAAAACACACAAGAACAGGCATAACTTTGGGTCTGGGGTGTCCAATCTTGCTGGGAGATGAGAAACTCTTCTTTTCTGCTCTTTCCTTGGGATGAGCTGCATGGAAACTCCCAGCAGGAGCAGAGCTGAGCTCTGGGAAGGCACTGGAAAGATCTTTACCTTTCATCTGGACGAAGTCGAGCTGGTGGATGGACTGCAGCAGAGGGGCGTTGTCGAGGTTCAGGTCGAAGTCCGTGGTCATGCGTGGGGTGAGCGTCCCCTTGCCCCACTGCTCCTCGGTCAGGTGCACCCTCCTGATGAGAGCATCTGAGATCTGCAGGGGAGGAGAAGCCTCAGCTGCAGTGGGATGTGTCCCAGGCCTCGTCCCCACCCTGCTGTCCCCGGCTCTGGGATGTCACCCGTGGTTTCCAGCATCGCTCTTCACCGCAGGCTGGGCTGGAGAAGGGAACCCTGGAGCGCTGGGTGCGGGGTTTAGTGCCAAAGGGAGCCCAGGAATGGGTGCTGGGATGCAGCTCCCAAGGGCTGTCTGTTGGGTCTCTCAGTGGAGAGCCAGGAGCACCTTGTGATCCCTGCTGCAACCCTCCCCTCCCACCCTGCTGTCAAGGTGCAGGGGATCAGAGGCAGATCCTTGGTTTTATCCCCCCTGGAGCAGCCCCAGCCCTGCTGCATCCCCCCAGGCTCCACACCCACCTGCAGGAAGCCGCTGGGGTCGTTCTCCTTGATGACCTCCAGGCAATATTCCATCAGCCCCGTGGTCTGGCGCAGCTTCACCGTGCAGTGCGAGATCTGGTCCCGCACCACCTGCGGGGGACAAGGACAGCAGGGTCACGGGGACTCCAGGGAACAGGGACAGGCAGAACCAGCATCACACACCAGAATCCAGATCTTTCAAAACCTGGTGAATGGCAACACAGAATCCCAGCAGGTTTTTTTGGGTTTTTCCAATCCAAATCGCTGATCCAACCCTAAACTCATTCCTGCCAGGGCAGGGACACCTTTCACTATCTCAGGTTGCTCCAATCCCCATTCAACCTGGCCTTGGACTCTTCCAGGGATGGGGAATCCACAATCTCTCTGAGCAAGCTTTGTTTAGCCCAAAATCATTAGCACATTAACACATTAATTGAGTAATTACTCAAAGCAGGAGGGCAGCTCCATGCCCTGCCTTTAATTAAGCCAGATTCCACATGGCAGCTCGTGAGCTCCATGCAAAGCAAACGCCAACTTCCACAGATCCACAGCTGCCCTCTCCAGCCTTGGAATGCAGCCAGGTTCTGGGGCTGGCTCTGGGGCAGCTGCACTCAGCAGTCCTGGGCGAGGAGTGACCCTGGCAGCTGCTTTTTCCTGGAGGAATGAACACAGCACCTCCCCCAGCCTCATCCCTGAGGATCTGTTGGAGATGCCCATCAGCTGCATGGACCATGCAGAATTCCCTTGTTTTCACCACTGGCTGGGGATGAGCTCTGAGGGAGGGAAGTTCCAGGGGAAGGAGATAAATAAATCAATCCAGGCTCCACATTAAGGCACCTCTTGCACTCTCAGCTCGTTCCCCAAGGGATCACATTGCAGTATCCCTGCAGGGAAGCACAAGTCTGTGGTTTGCTGGTGCCTGAGGCCTCTGCTGACCTTCCCTGCAGCACAGCACGGAGGAGAGTTCAGGCTGGATTTATTTTAAAGCTGGCTGCTCCTTCACACTGAATCCTGCAGGTCCAGGACTGGCAGAGCAGCTTGGGAAGAGAGATTTTACTCTTAGACGAACATTCTCAAACTCTCATGGAAGATTTCTTCATGTTCTACTCCTGGAAGAGCTCTAAAAAGCTGTGCTGAGTTCTCCACTGGCACTGACCAAAGCTGTGCAGCTCAGAGGAGCATTGCAGCAAGGATGAGCTGTGAGGATGAGCTGCAGTGGGAAGGGAAAAGCTGCAACAAACAGGGATGAACATTCCTGGGAGCTCAGTGCTGCTGGGATCCCCATTCCGAGCTGGAGAGCACCTCCTCCAGCCAGGATCCCTCCAGAATTCCTGTCTGAGGGACAGGCAGGGGAAAGGAAGGCTCCTGTGGTGAAGGAACCTTCGAGGGGAGGTGACTCCTGCAGGGCAATCAATGCCACCACGTGTTGCTTAATTAAAATTTAATCACATCTACTTAATCACCTAGCAGGAAGAAAAGAATTACTAGCCTTGCAGCTTAGGAGCACGGATTCATTCAGGTTGGAAAAGCCCTCTAAGACCACCCAGGCCAGCTGTTCTCCCAAAGCCACCACTGACCCATGTCCCCAGGTGCCACATCCATATGGATTTTAAATCTATAAATCTCTCTGTGCCAGGGCTGGACACCCCTTTCCATGAAGAAATTTCCCCCTAATATCCAATCTAAACCTCCCCGTGGTGTATCTGGAGGTTGTTTCCTTTCATCCCATCCCTGGGAGATCTGGGACATCGCAGCTTGTGTGAAATGCCATTAAACACCCCCCCAAAACTGCTGCAGAATTTTAGGGAGCAGCCATTCCTTGCTGGTTTCAGCCATTCCAGGCTGAGGGAGGGGGTGCACCCCGTGTGCAGGGTGGACAAGGCAGCAGAGGGAGCTCCCATATTGCTCCTCTGGACCAGAGCAGAGGCTTGTGGAGGTGCTGGCTGGCTCTGAGATGGAGCTTTTGTGCAGCAGGACCTGCCCGTGCTGCTTTTGGCCTCAGACACTGCTGTTCTGAAGTGGGGAGTTCATTCCATGCCTGTTTCTAACACCTGAGTGCACTGGAACAGCTCTGCTGGGGTGAATCACAAATTCCAGGCTGGTTTGGGTTGGAAGGGATCTTTAAAATCCATTCAGTGCCACCCCTGCCATGGCAGGGACACCTTCCCCTGTCCCAGGCTGCTCCAAACCCCATCCAGCCTGGCCTTGGGCACTTGCAGGGATCCAGGGGCAGCCACAGCTGCTCTGGGAATTCTATTCCAGGCTCTCCCCATTCTCCCAGCCAGGAATTCCCAATTCCCAATCTCCCATCCATCCCTGCCCTCTGGCACTGGGAGCCATTCCCTGGGTCCTGTCCCTCCATCCCTTGTCCCCAGTCCCTCTCCAGCTCTCCTGGAGCCCCTGCAGGTCCTGGAAGGATAAAGCAGAGCCAACAGCTGGTCCTGGAGATCCCACTCCTACACTGACCTTCCTGATCCTGCAAGGCCCTGGATTTCCTTTCTCAGCAGGGATGCTCAGACCTTCAGGGCAGGATCCAGAAGGTGCAGGGGGGTGCAGAGCAGCATTTTGGCTTCGTGTGGCCCCTCCTGCTCAGGGTGAGGGCTCAGAAGCTGCCTGCCCCTGGAAGGGATTTTGCCTGTGTGGATGTTGGGTCTCCCAAAACTGTTCTGTGGGGTCCAGCCCTGCTGCTGGAGCACATCCTGACCGTAGCAGCCATGCCAGAGGTTTTGCATTCCCTGCCTGCTGGGCTCCAGACTGGCAAGCGAGGATCCCACCTGGAAAAGCCGCCCACGTGAGAGCCCTCTGAGGTGAAATGCACGTGCCCTTGGGAAGGCAGCAAAGATGGGATTGCTAAAACAATCTCCTTATCTTCTTTGCAGCTTAAATCTCTGTCTGGTTTGCCCAGGATAATGAGTTTGTGAAGCTCTCCCTGCTGGAGCTGACGCTTTCCAAGTATTTCCAGCAGAATTGCCATCTGCTCCCTCCAGCCTGGCACCAGCTCCAGGGAACAGCATTTGGCTGAAGACAGAATAAAAGCTTTTTTCTTATTCTACAAAAGTGGTCAGAGACCAGAAAAAAGAGGCTGTGGAGCCTCCAGCAGTGGAGACACCCCAAACTCCCAGGGAGGCTGTTCCAGGTGAATCCAAAGCTTCAGCTCTTTCCCAGCCCTTCCCTAGCTCTGATCCCCTCAGGGATCCAGCATCATCCATCTGGAGAACCAGGGAATAAAACAAACATTTTCATTTCAGCATCTCTGCAGCACAAAAGCCAAGAGGAGAAATCCACCTTGCCTTCACCAGGACCTTTTTAAGCACTCTTTTTTTAAGGCAAAAAGAGAGACCTTTGGTTGGGATCTAGTGGGGCCTCGTGGCTTTAAAGGAGAAATGGGATGCACACAGGACAGAAAAATTCCATCCATCACTTTGAGATGTAAAATTAAAGGCTTTGGAAATAAGACATAAACATCTCTCACACGTTTGAAGGCCTGGTCTAAACCCAGTGGGGTCAGTAAAGCCAAAGTGTTTTCCATGTGGCCTTAAGCCACAGAATCCAGGGATTCTCCTCAGGCCTGAGGGATTTCTACCCCTGTTACCCCAACAATGCAGAGTTTGTCGATGGGGAGAGCTGGAAGGGAAATCTGGGAGCTCCTCAAGCCTTGGGAGGCCGTGAGGGACTCACAGGATGCACCAGATTCCCAGGAAAAGCTGCCACATCCACGTGGGCTTTAGAACATGCAGGGATGATGATCTGGACAACCCTTTCCATGAAGAAATTTCCCCTCATATCCAAAAATCATATCCTAAATTTCCCCTGAAACAACTTCTTGAGGCTGTTACCTCAAAGAGATTGATCCCAGCTGGGCTCTTTAGCAGGTCAGATTTTGAGGGGATTTGGGAAGCTCCATACAATTTGTGGTCATTTTTAGCAAATACCATTTTTCCCCCCCAATTTAAGTGCTAAATAAGACAACAGCCAGCACCTGGCTGTTAATTCCAGCCTATAAAAAGGGGTTTTTGTGCACTCCCAGAAGTTCACCACGACCCTAAAAGAAGGACAGTTCTTTCCAGAGCTTTTCTTCACCAAGATGACATTAACTATAATTTACATTTTAATTTTAATACAGCTCCTAGAAGGCAATAACATCTCCACTCAGCTCTATTTAGCTGCCTTCCTCCTTTTTTTTTAGTACTCCAGTGGGTAACAGATTTCAAGGCACTCACAACCTTCCCAGTGCCTGGGATGGGTCCTGCTGGGAATGTCACAGGGGGGACACGGATCCTCCTCACCCTGGGTCACCCTGGGGATGGAGGGGGGTGTCCTGAGCTTCACCACGGAGCTGCACACCCAGATGGAAAAATCCCAGATGGAAAAATTGCCAGGACAGACCCTGGCAAGGTTTGAATGAGCTGAATCCAGAGCTTTTTCCAGGTGGGTGTTTCCATGGTGACTCAAAGCTGGGAGAAGCAGAGCTGCTGTGTCACCAGGAACCCGATCCCATGGGGAACACCAGGTTCCATTGGAAAATCCTGACTGCAGCCTTGGAGAAGGAGCAGCATTTCACCTCTGGAGATCCAGTGCCACAGATAAAATCCCCTTTATGCTGAGTGTAATTTGGGAAATGTGGCAAATGCTGCCTGCCTGAACAGCCAAAGCAGCCTGGAGAAACCATGGAGCAAAGGCATCCCGTGGCCTGAAGGCTGGAAAAATGACTGGAATGGTCCACAGTGCTGCTGAGAGCTTCAGGAGGTGCTCAGTCTGTGTGTGTGGTGGGATGAGGAGAGATTTCTTCCTGGGACAACACTCCAGGGAAGCCTCTGTGTCCCCTGCACAAAGCTGCCTGTGCTGGAGGACATCATCCCTTGGGAATGACCCCACTGCTCCTCAGGACCACAGGGAGGAGGAGCAGGCCCCAGGGCTCCTGCAGAAGTTGTTTGTTGAAGCCCAGGTTCTCAGTCTTGAATCCAGCTGCAGTGGGAGGCTGGAGAAGGGCAGGGAGATGTCCCTTCCAAGCTGGTGTCCTCACAAGGCTCTCCCTGCTCTGGAGTAATTAGTGCTGGCCCAGAGTCAGGCCTGGATTAGTGCCTGCCTCCATGGAATGTGTGTCAGCACAAAGCAGGGCAGCCCCAAAGCCAAGCCCACCCCAGATCCAGGCACACAGAGATGGGAACTCGACCTGGGAGCTTGGGCCGTGTCCTCAGAGGTGCCTGTGGCCCCTGCCAGGGGCTGGCTCTGTCCCCCTGTGCCTGTCCCTGCTCCCTCCTGCCAACATCCCCTGGGCAGCAGCTGCAGCCATGGAGACACGGCTCCAGGACAGCAGCTTGGATCTGCAGGGCTCCCTGGCACTGCCAAGGCTCCCTGCTCTCTGTGAGCACTCATCTCCCAGCGGGACAGGCTCCAGGACAGGGACAAGTGTTCACACAGGACAGGCCTCCTGTGGGAAAGGGAGAAGTTCCCAGCCCAAGTCAGTGCTCAGAAGTGTCCTGTGCTGATGTGAGCATCACCCAGGATGATCCCCACAGTCCTGCAGGCCTCACCCTGGTCACAATTCCACAGAAAGCACAGGCCAGGAGGTGACCTCTTGCTTATCTGCAGATGGAAATGGGCCCAAGGTCATCTCAGAGTGAGTGTAAATCACTGCAGCTTTACCCACTCCAGTGGGAACATCAGATGAGCTGTGAGGAAGGAATTCCTGGCTGGGAGGGTGGGCAGGCCCTGGCACAGGGTGCCCAGAGCAGCTGTGGCTGCCCCTGGATCCCTGGAAGTGCCCAAGGCCAGGCTGGACAGGGCTTGGAGCAGCCTGGGACAGTGGAAAGTGTCCCTGCCATGGCAGGGGTGGGACTGGGTGGGATTTGAGATCTTTCCCAAAATAAACCATTCCATGATCCTGGTTCTAACTGGATGAGGCTCAGGTGCCACAGAGCCCTCCCTGCCCTTCCCAGGGCACGTCAGGGAGGGTCAGGGAGTGAAACTCCAGGGCTAATTTAAGAGTCCTGCCACAAACCCTTTCTTGTTTTAAGGACCGGGCCCATGACAAAGCCCAGCCCATAACAAGGGTGGATGGGGGTGGGATGGAGGCCACAGGACAGGAACCAGCAGTGGGATGCAGATCCATGGACAGGAACCAGCAGTGGGATTCAGATCCATGGACAGGAACCAGCAGTGGGATGCAGATCCAGGGATAGACAGGAACAAGCAGTGGGATTCAGATCCATGGACAGGAGCAGTGAGATTCAGACCCATTCCTCCAGCCAAAGGCCTCTGTGGGTTGTGCTGAGCAGGGAAATTGCTTTGTGCTGCCTGGCTTTGTGAGAGTTTAATTAAGCATGCCCTGAAGGGGATGAGGGAACAGGAGCCCCCCAGGCTCTGGGGGTCCCCTCTGTGCTGTGGCTCTTTGGGGTTGTCCCTTGCTGCTGGCAGTGAGCACTGATGGTGGGCTCGGTCCCACAAAGCTGCCATTGTCCCTCTCCCCATGGGAATGGTCCCATGCAGAGAGCACTGGTGGCCTTCACCCTCGTTTGAGGCAGCTCCAGGAATCCCTCTGCAGCCTCCTGGGTGACCCAAAGCAAGGTCCAGAGATACAGAAGGCAGAGCACTGAAATGACCTCGGGAGAGGGACCCTGGGATCACAAATGTGGGTGTGACATCTCTCAGCTGGACTCCAGCACCCATGGCCAGGGTGCAACCCCCTTGTCCAACAATTCTGGGCATGGCTGCACCTGTTGCACTGCTCCCAGCTGAGATCTGGTGCTTGGCTTCGCTTCTCAGCCCCACATCAGCTGGAAAGACGTGGAATGACACAAACCAGGAGCTGCCACTGAGCTGCACCTCTGCTCCCCAACACCAAAAATCTCAGTGCCAGCACCACCCCGAGGCCAGGAAAGCAGAGAAATCAGAATAATCCTGCTCCTGCTGACAGCTCATGACCATGTCCCTCAGGACCTCAGCAGAGGTTACAAGCACTCAGCATCCTGCAGCACCATTCCACAAGCTTGGGAGCAACGTGGGACATGAACAAAGTCACTTTCCATGCTGTACACGTGGTTCTGCTGACCTAAGGACTAGAAATGAACCTGATAATTCAGTGGGAACCACCTGGAGGGAGCAGCACTTTGTCAGGGACACGCTGCGAGTTGGGCATCTGCAGCGAGATGGAACTCAGGTGGAAAAGGAGTGGCTTTCCAATGACCTCCCCAAAAAACCAGCAGCCCAATCCTCCTTCCCAGCCAGTGCCAACCCTGCTGGAAGCTCTCTGACCACCCAGGCTCACCTTCAGCTTGTGTTCATGCTCCTTGTTGACCCGGGACAGCAGCTGGGCTTTCCTTCTGTTGAGGGCGTCGATGAGGGCGTCACACTGGGCCACCAGGCAGGCCTCGAACTCCACACTGTTCTCCTGTGGGGCAAGAGGGGGTCAGAGCCCAGGGAATGTCCCCAGTCCAGCTGGAAAACTGGATTTTCCTTTCTAGTGGTGCCACACGGGTCATCTTTGCACGTGCTGCCACCCAGGAATCCACAGCATTGGGTATCGTGGAAAACGAGGTGGCAAAAACGTGGAAAAAGAGGTGGTGGCAGGTGAGGAACAGGTTTGGATCCACCCAGGGCAGGGTTTGGATCCACCCAGGGCAGGGTTTGGATCCACCCAGGGCAGGGTTTGGATCCAGCCAGGGCAGGGTTTGGATCCACCCAGGGCAGGGTTTGGATCCACCCAGGGCAGGGTTTGGATCCACCCAGGGCAGGGATGGGAAGGGCTCAAGGACTCTGCGGTTCTGGGGGGGTTCAGGGGGGTGACATGGAAAGGGAGGTGTGGGTTCCTTTGGGAGAGCACCCAGCACACCAAGCTCGGGAAGAGGGACAGGGAATGGCTCATCCTGGTGGGAAGGGGCAGTTTCTCAGCCTGGAGACTCCGTACCTGGATTTGCTGCACCATGTTGCGGAGCTGGACCAGGAATTCCTTTGCCTCCTTGGCTCTGTCTGACAAACCATTCAGGGCCTGGGAAAGCTGGCTCTGTGGGGGAAGCAAAGAGGAAAGTCATTTCCATGTCCAGGACTCCTCCATCCCCCTGGATTGGGTGGGATTTGGGACAGGCATCCCACCAAGGTGTGTGTGCCTGAGAGCAAGGAGAGGAAAAGCAGGGTTAACCATCATCTCAGAGACCCTGGCTTTGGGAAAGCAGATATCCCGTGTCCTCCTCCTCCACAGGCATCCCTGGGTGATCAGGGACAAGCCACATCCACCCTGGGTCTCACAGCGAGCCATCTGCTCCCTCCCCTGGATCTGTGTCCTGCAGGGAATCAGCAGAAATCCTGCAGGATCTGTGCTGAGAGCACAGGCCAGGTGAAGGTTCCTGCAGAACACCCACTGCTCCTTCTCCCTTTGGAGTGGGAACACTCCCACAGCCCTGGCCGTGCTGGGCTGAGCAGCAGAACGTGCTAATGACCATCATTATGTTCATCAAATGCTTTTTCATTCCCATGGCACTTCCCAAACACTCAGGAAATCTTCCCAGTCTCCCCCCTTCCCGATTCCAGCAGTGTTTGGGTTGTCTCAAGAGCAAATCACCCTCAGCAATTTTCCTCTGGGAGAGATTTTGCCTCTTTTGTGGTTTGAGGGTTTTTTGGGGTGATCTTTCTTTGAGGAAGACACAGAAGGGAGCTGGGAAGGTGGCTGATGTCCCCCCCAAATCTCCAAAAATCCACTGTGTCCATCCTTCCAGGGATCAGGATGTGGGTGATGGGAAGTGAGAGGGGAGCAGGGCTCTGCTGAAATCAAGGAATCAGGAACAAAACCCAGCGCTGCCACCTTGCAGAGCCTTTAAAGGCCCAGAAAATAATGGCCCAGAAAATGACCCCTCTGCTGCTTCCCTGGGAGATGTTAATCTCACCCAAGTGCTTCCTGCATTTCCTCTGTAATTTATCATGCCCGAGTCGTGAGGATGTGGAGCTAATCAGCAAATGCATCTCTAATAAAAATGGGATTGCTAAATCAGCTCAGCAGGTCCCCCCCCATCCCTCCTCCCTCCCCCAGGCAAGGTCAGAGCCCTGCAGGGACAACCCAGCCTCTTCCAGAGCCTCCACCACCCTCCTCAGCCCTCCTGGATTTGGGAAGATGCCCCAAGCCCAGCAAGGTGTTTTGCTGAGAGCTGTGTTTCTGCAGGGCCCCAGCCCCTGAAGACACAGGCAATTAATGGAAAAAATCAGCAGGGGTTGGTTGTGTTTACAAGCTCCTCATTAAAACTGCAGCATGTTGGGTCGGGGTTGGTTGTTTTTTTTTTTTCCCTTTAAAGTCTTTAGAAGGCTTTTATTTCATTTTTTTTTCCCCCCCCATTAACACACATTTCATCGAGGGTATCTTTAGATCAACATAATTCTTTGAGGCTTTCCTGATGGGAAAGCTTTTTAAAAGTGAGTTTAATGTTTCATAAGAGCTCTGTGTGTGCTGTCCATGAAAGCTCCTTCACCCCAGACACCCCCAGACCCGCAGCAGAACGGCTCCCGTGGGGCAGCAAGCTTGGAGCCCCCACAAAAAGCTGCTCCATCAACTCAGAGCATCCCTGCCTGTGGTCCCACTGCACCCCTTTGTCAGCTCAGCCCTTCCCTCTGCTCCAGGTGCTCCTGATGCCTCCAGTGCGAGTGAGGTGCATTCTCCAGCCTGGTAAATGCAATTTTCCCATCATTTTAAGGCCAGCTCCTACACATGGGTGGGCACAGGAGCTCCAAGGTTCAGCTTTTCACCAGCAGGAGCTTCACTCCCATCTCCAGGGTGGGTCCCCCTCATGCTGGAGCTGTCCCAGAATGAAGCCATTCCCTGTGTCCTGTCCCTCCATCCCTTATCCAAGTCCCTCTCCAGCTCTCCTGGAGCCCCTTCAGGCCCTGGAGTCCTCCACAAGAGCTGTTAATATTTCTGACACACACTGGAAGGATTTCCCCTCTCTGCAACAACCTGGAATGCTGCACTTGGCATCTCCACGCCACAACAAAACCGTCGTGGCTTTTTGGGGTCGGGAGCCTCCATCCACGGGATCATCCAGCCACCCCATGTGCTGGGGTGCCAGCCCTCAACTAGCACAGGCAGGGAAATTAATGACTGTGAAATGAAGAAAAATCCCATTTACCCATGCCTTAAAATCAAGGGAGATTGCTCTTTGAGGAGAGCTGCCCTCTTTTCTCATTGCTCTCCTTGCAAGGCGGTGAGAAGAGACCTCTGTGATTCACATTTGCATTAATGGGAGCTAAGCATTTCAATCTCTCTGTCCCCAGAGCACTTAGGGAGAGAATCTGTCCTCTCTCCATAACCCTCCTCCTCCCCAGGCATGGCTGACAAAGGGATTTCTGTCACCCTCTCATTCTCCTTTGTCCCAGCACAGGGATGAGAGCAGCTGGTGCAGAAGATTGAGGGGCTCCAGGCTCCAAGAGATGAGAGAAAAGCATCATTTTAACTCTGCATGGTCACAACTGCTCTGGTTTTCCTCCTGTACAACCCAGCTGCTGGTGATGGAGCTCACCCAAGTGAACTTTGAGGGAGCTGGGCTGGTTATTTTTGGAGGCTGGATGGGTGTGACAGCTCCAGCCACCAGGAAAAGCCTCAAGTTCAGCGGTGCTGGACAGGACAGGACAGCAGGAAGTTGGTCCCATTTCAAACCCCAGCTTGTTTGCAGGTTCTGGCACCAGGCAGGATCATGAAATCACAGAATTGGTGAGGTTGGGAAAGTCCTCGGAGATCGTGGGAGTCCCCAGCACTGCCAAGGCCACCTCTGAGCCGTGTCCCCCAGTGCCACATCCACACGGCTTTTAAATCCCTCCTGGAACGGTGAGTCCAGCCCTGTCCTGGGCAGCTGTGCCAGGGCTGGACAAACCTTTCAGGAAGGAATTTTCCCCAATATCCAATCTAAACCTCCCCTGGCCCAGCCTGAGGCCATTCCCTCTCCTCCTGTCCCTGTTCCCTGGCAGCAGAACCCGACCCCCCCGGCTGTCCCCTCCTGCCAGGGACTTGTGCAGAGCCACAGGGGCCCCCTGAGCCTCCTTTGCTCCAGGCTCAGCCCCTTCCCAGCTCCCTCAGCAATTCTCCAGCCCCTTCCCAGCTCCCTCAGCAATTCTCCAGCCCCTTCCCAGCTCCCTCAGCAATTCTCCAGCCCCTTCCCAGCTCCCTCAGCAATTCTCCAGCCCCTTCCCAGCTCCCTCAGCAATTCTCCAGCCCCTTCCCAGCTCCCTCAGCCTCTCCTGGGGCTCCAGACCCTTCCCAGCTCCGTTCCCTTCTCTGGACAAGCTCCAGCCCCTCTTTGTCCTTTCCAGCACAGGGGACAGTCACTGCCCTGCTCCTGTGGCCACTCTGTGGCTGGCACAAGCCAGGTGCCTTTGACCTCTCTGCCCACCTGGGCTCAAGTTCAGCTGCTGCCAACCAACATCAAACTCACCAAAAGAGCTCAGGGCCTGCTCTGACACCCCAAGAAGTGCAACCAGGCCCTGTCTCTTCTCTCCTTCCAACCAAGTCACCTCCCAGCCAGTTCTTCCACCGGAGCATCCCCGTGGAAGCAGAAGAGGAGAGGAATGCCAGGGCAGGGAAAGGAGCTGTTCCCAGCTGTTCTGCTCCTGCCCTCCAAAGGCTGAGGAGCTGTCACAGATGCTGGAGTTGAACTCATGCGAGTCTTTCTTTTAATTAAAAGCACAGGACCTGCAGCCTTTGAATCTTGAGGCCAGCCCTCTGTACATGATGCCTGACTAATTAAAATGGGATGTTTAATTAAAACTTGCATTCAGTCAGGAAGCTGATGAAGCTAAACTGCCGCTAATTGGCTTTTGGCTCCAGCCAGGAGTGCCTGACTTTTGGATTCAAGGCTGTCTCTGAGAAGAAACCAGGAGCTGCAGCCTGGGCTGAATCTGCCCCTCAACTCAGGGCTCAGATAGTGCCATGGCCTGGGATCCTGGGGGGTTGGTCCTTGTGTCCTGGGATCCTGCAGGGCTGGTCCTCATGTCCTGGGATCCTTCAGGGCTGGTCCTTGTGTCCTGGGATCCTTCAGGGGCCAGCTCTTGGGCACTTCCAGGGATCCAGGGGCAGCCACAGCTTCTCTGGACACCCTGTGCCAGGGCCTGCCCACCCTCCCAGGCAGCAATTCCCAATTCCCAATCTCCCATCCATCCCTGCCCTCTGGCACTGGGAGCCATTCCCTGTGTCCTGTCCCTCCATCCCTTGTCCCCAGTCCCTCTCCAGACCAAGGCCAGGCTGGATGGGGCTTGGAGCAACCCAGACCAGAAAGAAGTGGGATGGAATGGGATGGTCCTGAACATCCCTTCCAACCCAAACCATTCCTTGATCCTGTGATTCTGCGATCTCAGCTGCAAATATCTGTAACTCTGAGCCAGAGCAGGTGACAGGAACAGGCCATGGGTCTGAACACGTGGCTCTCCTCAGCTCTCCACCTTCACTGCAGCCATGCCAGGGAATCTGGGGTGTGCAGGAGGAAGCTGAAATGTAAATCCTTCATGGAACAGCCCCTGGGAGAGCAGATCCATGAGGGAAGTGTGGACCTGGATTGCTCCTGCTGTCCCTGCCACAGCCTAGAGAGCAGCTGGGATGTGCAAAGAGGATCCTCCACACGATCTGGCTCCCTGAGGGAGGGATCTGCACAGGGAATTATCCTGGGGACAACATTATTGCCATTGGAATTAATTCCAGGGCATGGAACATGCAGAGAGGTCCCTGAACCTCTGGAAAAGGAAAGGATGACACTGAAGCCACCCCTGTTAATCTAGAACCTGGTGGGTCCTCCTGGGGCCCTTTGCCAATGCAGCACTGGGAAAACCCCAGGCAGGACCTGAGGAGGGAGGACACCCCAGGTGGGGGGGACACTTTGGGGTTTGTCACCTCCATGGACACTCCCCAAGGACTCCCAGCCCATCCTTTCCCGTGCCAGGGGGGGGATGGGGTTGGTTTGGGATGCAGGGTGGGTGCAGAGCATCAGCCCTCACCCCTCTGCAGTGCTGAGGGCACCCCTGGAGACACAGACTGTGCACAGAGAATTTTCCTCCTGCAGCCCTCTCCTTCCCAAAGCTGCCAGTGGGAAATCCTGCTCCAGAAGGGACTGGGGACCAAGCCAGGATGGAGACAGTGGGGAATTCAGCTGGGAAAAAAACCTCACATCCCCTCTGCCAGGCAGGGCTGGGGGAGGCCGTGCAGTGGGGTTTGCCCCATGCCAAACCCCAAACCCAAAGCGCTGCCTGCCAGCTGCCAGGATTTTGTTAAAGCCACTTATTTCTTTCACAGTGTTGATAACACAACAAGCCAAGAGCAGAAACCCCTGCCAAGCCCTCGCAGTTTGGAGGCTTCATCAGCCCAGCCCAGGTGGTTTTGATTTATTCCCACCACAGTAATTGTTTATTGAGGTGGACACGCACCCGTCCTCCCCTGCAGCGAGGAGCTCTCTGGGCAGAGCTGGGCATGGCATCCCTGTGATCCCACCATCACAGATCCCAAATCCCACGGATTTAGGGAGAGCTGGGCTGCAGATCCCCAGAAGCAGCCCCTGGAATGTCCATGAGAAGGGGAGGGACAGCTCTGGACAGCTGCCTGTCCCACAGGAGCCAGGCTGGCAGCAGGATGGCCTGACCAACCCCTTGCACACGTGGCTCAATCCCTGCCCGTTTCAGGGCCCAAGCCCCACGTCCATGGGATATTTTCCTTCCCCAGGGTTGCCCTAACCTCCCTGTGAGGTGATGCTGGCAAGATCCAGCCGGAGCTGAAGCCCCCAGCCCCGATGTGCCGTGGCTGGGGTGCACAGATGGCTTTGTTCAGGCAGACACAAGGGCGCTGTATTCCCTCAGCAGGCAGAACTGATTCAAAAGCTCCAGCCTGGAAATAAAACAAGGATAGATTCTTTTCAAGCATGACCTTACTAAAACCCTTTCACTGCCTCCCATGTGGGATCCCCAGGCCCTGGGCAGGCACACGGTGCTCTGCCTGCTCCCAGCCTCGCTGGGGGCCATTCCTGCTGCATTTAGTGTTTTATTCAGCCTGCCCACAGTGACAAATCCTGCAGCAGTGACACTGTCTGCCATCCATCTGCACTTGCCTGGGTCCAGCTGCCTGCCCAGAGCCCCTCACCCCACACCCTGAGCAGCCCCCAAGTTTGGGGATGCTCCCTGAAAGGAGATTTGTAACTTTTTCAAAATTTATTCGCTGCTGGAAGCAGGAGATTCAGGGTAAAAACCAGCAATTCTTCCCCTGGCATGGATTCTAAGGCACATAATAGTTATGTCAGAGCTGTGAAAGAACAAGTGTGGCCTGCAGAGCTCCTGCTAGGAGCCATGTGGATGAGGGCCCGGCTGGAAGGGCTGGGATGCTGCGGGGACAGGTCACACGCTGATTTTTCCTTGCTGAAATGGAACAGCAAAGCGTTTTGCTCCTGCTGGGAATCTTTGTGCTCACTTGAACCTGTCATTCCCTGGCTCCCAGGCCAGCTGGTGCTCTGCAGCCTGCAGGGATTCCTCAGCAGGATTTGGGAGAAGCCTGGAGGAGGAGGAGAACCCCTGAATTCCAGCGTTCCTGCTCTTTGATCCCATTTCTTTGAGGGGCAAACCAGGCGTGGAAAATTTCCCCAGCAGAAGACACAAAGCCAAGTGGCCTGAGAGAAAACAGCATTCCAAAACCATGGAGATGGTCTTGGAACCCACTTCCATCAGTGGGATCAGCCTGGGTTTATCTTATCCCCCTGGAAAAGAGCTGCTCTAGGATGACTCCTTGCAACCTGATGAATCCTAAAATCATCAAAGGTTGGAAGAGACCTCCAAGATCATCAAGTCCAACCTTCCAGGTTGGCTGAAGCTGAGCAAGGCCAGTTTTGCCCTCAGGGACACTCAGTGTGACTTTCTTGGCTGGAATTTGGACTGAACAAATACCAAAGTTCTGGGGTGTCCTGGGCTGCTCCTGACTGTGAGGATGTATTAAAGATTCTCTGTCCTTGCTTTGATATAGGATTGAGTCTTTGATTTTTAGGGAGAAGAAATGTAAGCAGCTCGCAACAGCCCTTTGATTTTGTCCAATTAATTCCTGGTTTGCTTCATTAACGACCACCAGAAAATGATCTTAGCTTTTCCCTGCCAACACCTGACATGGGCCCCTTTGAAAGCGCAGGCAGAACTGCAGGATCTCTTACAGGGATGCTGAGAAAAACTCAACCAGGAGCTGCTGCTCTCCCACAGCTACAGAGAGGGGCAAACAAGGTAAGGACAGGAAGGAAAACCTCCAAATATCCATTTGTTGGGTGATTTGGTGATGAGACTCTCTCTTCACGCTGCAGGAGAGACAATTGGGTTGTGTCCCTGAGAGGAAGCGCTGCAGCCCTGCACACGGACATCAGGGTGGAAAATCAGGACAAGGGAATTCCAAATCCATGCTGAGTCTGGCTTTTTTTGGGGATCTGAGCCCTGGCAAGAAGACCCCCAGCTTTGCTAAGGGCTGGTTCTTGTGTCCTGGGATCCTGCAGGGGCCAGCCCTGGGCACTGCCAGGGATCCAGGGGCAGCCACAGCAAATCTGGGAATTCTATTCCAGAGTCTGCCCATTCTCCCAGCCAGGAATTCCCAATCTCCCATCCAGCCCTGCCCTCTGGCACTGGGAGCCATTCCCTGTGTCCTGTCCCTCCATCCCTTGTCCCCAGTCCCTCTCCAGCTCTCCTGGAGCCCCTTCAGACCCTGCAAGGGGCTCTGAGCTCTCCCTGGATCCTTCTCCTCTCCAGGGGAACATTCCCAGCTCTCCCAGAGCAGAGGGGCTCCAGCCCTTGGAGCAGCTCTGTGGCTCCTCTGGACTCTCTCCAGCAGCTCCACATCCTCCTGATCTCCAGTGTTCTCGTCCAGCCTCCTCCCCTGCCCCTTATTTAACTGCAAACCATCCCTGGAGATGACAAACTGGGATTTTCCATGTGAGCCACTGCACTGGCCCGGTGGCCACCTGAGCCAGAGGTGACCACTGGAGCCTGGCTGGGTGACCCAGAGGGAGCTGTGAGCTCTGCACCTCAGAGGGCAGCGCTGGGGACACAAAGGTGACACCTGGAGCTGACCCTGGAGCTCAGGACACCAGCTGAGACTTTAAAAGCCATTTCCTCCTGTCTGCTGGTGAGGGGAATCCAGGGCTCTGGGGCTTAGGAGAGAAGGGAAAATGCCACAAGGAGCAGGGATCAGCTGAGGGGGGGGATTAGCTGCTAAGCAGCCTGCTCAGGAAATGCAGCTCCATTAACGACCTTTCTCTCTAATTAAGGCTCTGCAATGAATTTGTTGCTTCTTAAGAACAACAGGAATGCTCTTTCTGTGGCTGCTGAGATGGGGGAGATCTTCCTTGATCAGCCAGTTCCTACTGACCTCCTCCAGAAGCTGAACTCAGCTTCCTGAGGCTGCTCATAACTGGATCCACTGCCTTGATTACCTGGCACTAATTAGCAATATTACCCCTGATATTTGCTGTGCACTGATTTCCTCAACAGCTGCAGCAGCGCAGTGGGGAACTCCATGTCAATAATGCAGCTCCCTGGATTTCTCCTGGATGATTGTTCAGGGCTGGATCTGTGCTGGCCAGGGGAGAGAAAGGACAGCAGCTCTGGGTAAGGTGCAAACGAGGTTTTCCAGGGTATTTCTGCAGGTTCCCTTCAGCTTGGACTTTTCCTCTGGGTGTTTTGTCCTGGATGTTTGTCTGCAATGAGTCTTGCCCTTCATCATTCCCAGGGAAAGGAAATCTGCCAGGATGCAGCAGGCAGCCCCTGTGAGGTCAGAATCCCAGAGTGGTTTGGGTTGGAAGAGACCTCAAAGCTCATCCAGTTCCACCCCTGCCACAGCAGGGACACCTTCCACTGTCCCTGATTGCTCCAATCCCTGTCCAACCTGGCTTTGGGCACTCCCAGGGATCCAGGGGCAGCCAGTCCTGCTCAGGGATCCTTTGGAAAAGGGGTGGTGGCAGGAATCTGTGGGTGAGAGCAGGGCAGGACACAGCTCCACTGGGAGAGCTGGATGCAGCTGCTCAGGGACTGGGCTGCTCTGGAACGGCACCACAGAGCTGCACTGAGGCTTCCTGCTTCAGATGAGAACATTTTTGGGGTCAAGACTGGCTGGTTAAGACCTTTCTTGGTCAGAAAGGAGGATAAATAGTTGTCACCTCCTGAAGGGAGCTCCAAGAAATATGGAGAGGGGATTTTTTTATAAGGGCATGGAGGGATAGGACAGAGGGGAATGGATTCACACAGAGAGTAAGTTTAGATTGGGATATTGGGAAGGAATTCCTGGCTCTCAGAGTGGTCAGGCCCTGGCACAGGTGCCCAGAGCAGCTGTGGCTGCCCCTGGATCCCTGCAGTGTCCAAGGCCAGGTTGGACAGGGCTTGGAGCAGTCTGGGACAGTGGAAGGTGTCCCTGCCATGAGCAGAGGGTTGGAATGAGATGGGCTTGAAGATCCCTCACAACCCAAACCATTCTGTGTTTCTTTCTCTGAATTCCCACCAGTTTTAGAATTTAGAGACCAAAATAAAAATAAAAAAGATTAGAGGCAGAGCAGCCTCTCTCCACAACAAACACCAACACAGACCTTGACACGATGCTCAGGGAACACTGAGCCATGGTCAAACATCTCAGCTCTCCCCAAGGATTCCCTCAACACGAAAAGCAGGATGTGAAACGCTGATGGCATCGTGGCCATCCTTAATTACATCCTGGAGGCACCAAACCCCTCTCTCTTCCTCAGCAAGCTGCTGTCAGCTCCCTAAAATCCCCTGCTCCCCTTGAGCTGCCTTCTGCCTCAGGCCTGAGCAGTGACTGCAGAGGCTTTGAGCTCATCAGAGGAAACTGAGCTCCTCAGGGATTGCTGTGAAATGTTTATACACAACACACGAGCACTGGGGAATGACTGCCAGGAAAGGTCAAGGAGCTTTAAACCCCTTCCAGTCTAAACCAATTCCATCCTAAACCTCTTCCATCCTAAACCTCTTCCATCCTAAACCCCTTCCAGCCTAAACCACTTCCATCCTAAACCACTTCCAGTCTAAACCACTTCCATCCTAAACCACTTCCAGTCTAAACCTCTTCCAGTCTAAACCTCTTCTAATCTAAACCACTTCCAGCCTAAACCAATTCCAGCCTTCACTTCTAATCTAAACCACTTCCAGTCTAAACCTCTTCTAATCTAAACCTCTTCCAGCCTAAACTTCTAGTCTAAACCTTTCCAGTCTAAACCAATTCCAGTCTAAACCTCTTCCATCCTAAACCACTTCCAGTCTAAACCACTTCTAATCTAAACTACTTCTAGCCTAAACCACTTCCAGTCTAAACCACTTCCAGTCTAAACCTCTTCTAATCTAAACCACTTCCAATCTAAACCAATTCCAGTCTAAACCTCTTCCAGCCTAAACTAATTCTAGTCTAAACCTTCCCAGTCTAAACCTCTTCCAGCCTAAACCACTTCCAGCCTAAACCTCTTCTAATCTAAACCACTTCCAGCCTAAACTTCTAGTCTAAACCATTCCAGCCTAAACCAATTCCAGCCTAAACCACTTCCAGCCTAAACCTCTTCTAATCTATACTACTTCCAGCCTAAACTAATTCCAGCCTAAACCAATTCCAGTTTAAACCTCTTCTAATCTAAACCAATTCCAGTCTAAACCACTTCAAGTCTAAACCACTTCCAATCTAAACCACTTCCAGCCTAAACTAATTCTAGTCTAAACCAATTCCAGCCTAAACTTCTAATCTAAACCACTTCCAGCCTAAACCTCTTCTAATCTATACTACTTCCAGCCTAAACCAATTCCAGTTTAGACCACTTCCAATCTAAACTTCTTCTAATCTAAACCTCTTCCAGCCCAAACCCTTTCCAATCAGGTCAGTGCTAGGGAAAGGTTCCTGCTGCATTTGAAGGACACAAACCCCTGCTGCATCTTTTTACTCAACAAATCTGGAGGCTGTTCCTGTGAGTGGTGAGCAAGTCCCAGCAGGCAAACTCTGTCTCCTCAGTTTTTCTCTGTGGTGGATGATGAAAAAACGTGGAAGCAAAGACTTAGGTCATGCTCTAGTGGGTCGAGATCTGTGTCCTGTACAGAGTAAAGGTGCTGTGGACAGAACAAGGCCATGAAGCTGTCAGGGCATGGGCATTCCCAGGTTTTTGGGGTGGAATTAGCACAGGAATACACAGATGGGGTCACCACTGCATCTTCTCCTCCATCTCTATCCAGGCACTGCCCAACACCCAGGAATGTGCACACTGCAGATCTGCTGCTTTCTGCCTTAAAATTCTGCCCCATCTGCCTCCAATCCCATCAGTGCCTCCGCTCCAGGGCTTCCTCACACTTCAGCTCTCCCATCCCATTATTGCATTAAATCTTTAAATCTGATTACATTGTTTGGAGTTAAATTTAAACCTGATTAACTGCATAAACAATGATTTTTTTTTTTTTTCCCCCCTCCTCAGTTCTGTCCCTAACCCAGGGCTGAGAGCTCTGTGGGGCAATTCCTCTTCCTGCAGGGAGGGTATTGACCATCCTTTTGTCTCGTCCTACAGCCTTTAATCACCATCTGGGTGCTGGAGTCAGGCTCAGCCATAAACAGCCTTGACAGCTCGCCAGCATCTTGACTTTGCTTTGACATTTAATTGCCTAGAAATGCAAATTGCATTGGATTCTCCAGTTCTGAGCAGTCACTGAGGCAAAAAGGGAAAGGAACACATCCCATGGCTGGGATGGGTGTGAGCATGAAGGCTCAGAGAGCTGGGGGTGTTCACTTGGAGAAGGCTCCAGGGAGAGCTCAGAGCCCTTTCCAGAGCCTGAAGGGGCTCCAGGAGAGCTGGAGAGGGACTGGGGAAAAGGGATGGAGGGACAGGACACAGGGAATGGATTTAAGCCGAAAGAGGAGAAATTTAGGTTTGATATATGGAAGAAATTCTTCCCTGTGTGGGTGGGGAGTGCCCAGAGAAGCTCTGGATGTCCCTGGATCCCTGGAAGTGTCCAAGACCAGGCTGGACAGGGGATGGAATGAGATGGGATTTAAGGTTCCTTCCCACCCAAACATTCTGGGATTCCATGAATCTATCAAGTCCCACCACAGAGAGCAGCTCAGTCAAGCCCCTTCCTCCTGAACTTGTCCCTGATGTGGCAGCAGCTCCTCATCCCACAGCCCTCTGCCTCCCTGGCTGCTGCCCAAAACTGGGATTTTACACAATTTCCTCAGGGATTTAGCTCAAGGGAGGTTTGCAAAGGCAAAATGGGAGATGGCATCTCGTTCCCTTGGGCTGCAGACACACAGAACTTCCCCAGGACAGGAGGAAACACAAATATCCTCCACAAAGTGCCTTTGCACTCATCTCCTGGTGCTGCAGCCTCCAAGGATGGGCTGCTGTACCCAAAAAACTTGTCTGCCTTTCCCAAGGGAAGGAGCCAAACAAAAAGTCTCTCCTCTCCCACTCAAATCTTACCTTGGACTCATCTGAAATCCTAGAGATGTAAAAAAATGAGGATTTTTTTGTGTGCTCCTTTTGGCTGCTTCTCTTAGCCATGTGCCACTGTGAAAAGCAGCCTGGGGTGTGAAGTGAAACAGCATCAGATGGAAAGGGTTGGAGCAGATGACTTTTAAGGTCATTTCCAACCCAAACCATTCCATGATTTTATGAACACAGCCTGCATTTGCTCATTTCCATCCTTGGCTCAAATCCAAAGCAGCCTCAGGCCATTATTTCCCATTCCTGATGGGATGCTGGCTAATCCCTGCTGAAGGAGGTGGCATTTGGGGTCATTAGCACTCGTTCAGGCCATTGCCCACACGCCAAAATTCCCAATCCCAAGGTGGGAACAGGGTGGATTTAACCACATTTCCATCACTAGGACTGAAGTGCGGAACTTCTTGCTGCACCCATGGAAGCACAAAGCCTCCACCAGCCTGCTTGAGGCTTGAAGACCTTCCCAATCCCTTCTCCAACCTTCTCTCCCCCTCTCATGCCCAGCTTGCTGCTTTCTCCTGAGGTTCCATTTTCCAGCCACTCTCCTCCGCGGTTTGCCATCGCCCCCATCCCCGGGTGCCCCACACCACCAGCGTCCTCCAGCTGAGGAGCTGAGGCTGGCATCAACGTTCCAAACATTCCAAACATTCAGGACAGCTCACAGCACCTTTTTGGGGTGCTTTTGTGCTCTCCTTGGAGCTCTTCTATCGACTCGACCAAATAAATCCCTGCCCATCATCACCATCATCTCCTCAGGAAAATCCATCAGCGCTGACCTGACCTCCAAGCGTGCAGCAAGGCCCTCCCTCTGCTTGTCTGACGGGTTTTTTAGGAGGATGTGGCTTCTCCTCAAACATTCCCTTTGGTTTTTCACTCAGCATTGCTCTTGGCCTGTGCTTTAAAGCTCGTGTTCCACGGTGAGCGCCCGACGGGCACGAAAGCGACGCGCGAAACCCTCCCGAGATGTTCTGCGTGATGGGGATGCCCAGAGCCATCAGCAAAAACACATTTCAGGGATTTGAGCATTCCCAGCAGCCTCCCCGAGCTCTCCCTCACATCTCCAGGAAACAGCAGCTCTGCCCTGCTCAGCACAGGCACTGCAATGCTCCCTTCACCAGCACCAGGACGTCAGCTAATTATCACTCATTTTATGCTTTCTGCTTTTAATAAGATTGCTGGATCCACACAGCAGCAGGAAGGAGGAAAACATGGATCACCTGGTCTTTCTCCTTCATTTCTTCCCCCTCCAACAGGATGGGAAATGCTCCCTGGAGAGCATCACTTCGGATCTGTGCTTTCAGCCAGGAGCTTCTGGAAGATTCCAGGCAGCCTGAAAGACGTGGAGCTGAGAGGAGACAGGGAATGGTTTCCCACTGCCAGAGGGCAGGGATGGATGGGAAATTGGGAAGGAATTCCTGGTGGGAGGGTGGAGTATGGAAATAGAGAATGGGAAAATAAGGGATTGGGTAGATTTGTCCCTCAGATGCTCCAAGGGCTGAGTCCCTCTGCTCTGGAGCCAGGCTGGGAGAGCTGGGAATGCTCACCTGGAGAAGAGAAGGATCCAGGGAGAGCTCAGAGCCCCTGGCAGGACCTGAAGGGGCTCCAGGAGAGCTGGAGAGGGACTGGGGACAAGGGATGGAGGGACAGGACACAGGGAATGGCTCCCAGTGCCAGAGGGCAGAGATGGATGGGAGATTGGGAATTGGGAATTCCTGGCTGGGAGAATGGGGAGAGCCTGGAATAGAATTCCCAGAGCAGCTGTGGCTGCCCCTGGATCCCTGGAAGTGTCCCAGGCCAGGCTGGACAGGGTTTGGAGCAGCCTGGGACAGGGGAAGGTGTCCCTGCCATGGCAGGGGTGGAACTGGATGGGATTTGAGATCTCTTCCAACCCAAATCACTCTGGAAAACTCCTTCAGCTACTGCTGCTGCTCCTGGGCAGAAAGCTGGGTCTGAGCTCTCAGAGGACTTTCCTAATCTGCAGCATTTTATGACCAAAGCTGTGTGACTGAAAAAAAAAAAAAGAGTTTTTGCCTGCCAGGAGCATCTTTGCCTGAGCAGAGCTGCTCCCAACCCATCACAACATGAAGTGGCTTCATTGTGGGGACAAAGCAGAGCAGGGACACTGCCAGGTCCCCTGGGATTCACACAGTCCTGCCCTGCTCCTGGGAGTTCTCTGCAAGACACCAAAGGCAAGGTCCGAGGACCAGGATTTCACATTTCCTTCAAAGCAGCGCTTTAGAAATCCTTCCCATCACCATGGAGACTGGAGCCCCAGGAATGCAGCGCTCACCAGGGCTGGATCCGGCGGATGCTGCCAGGAAAACACACCTAGGCAGCTCAGATCTCACCTCAAACACAGGAAATCAAAGGAAAAAATCAGGGAAAAATCACAGTAATTCAGCTTTTCTTCTCTGTTAACTCCTTCTTCCAGGCACTGGGCTCTGAGCCCCTACAGCTGGATGCAAGCCTCCAAGGTTGGAAAGGGCAAGGTTTGGGATTAATCCCAAATTGTGACAGCATTTGGTGCTGCAGATACCCAAAAAAGCCAGCCTGGATTACAGAGACTCCAAAACGTGGAGGGAGCTGGATTTACAGAGATGGGAAAGCATCTCATTCCCAGACTGAGAATAAAGAGACACCCCACCTGGGAACAGGAGGAATTCCTCAGGCCCCTGTTCCTCCTCTGGAAGGGGGCTACAGGATAACAAACCCAAGCTGTCTCTGGAAATCCCACTCCCTCAAGCTCAGAAGATGTTTGGAAATGGCCTTTTGGGAGCCAGGATTCCCAAGGAAAATAAACCCCAGAGAGAGGCACCGAGTGATAAAAGCATTGAAGGCAGGAGGAGACTGGGAATGGTGTAGGGAAAGGAGGATGAGAGGCAGGGAAACCACTGAATTATGAGAAAGTTGTAGATCCATTCATAAAAAAAAAGAAGAATAAATCAAGAAGAGCTGAGATAATGAGTACCTTCAAAAAAAAATTAATCTTTAATAAGAAGGGATGCCTGGCTAATCAGGAAGCAATGAAGAACTTGTCAGTGTTTCCACAGAGAATGAGGAGTGAGGGGGCTCTGTCCCCACAGCTGGAGGGAATCTGAACCACTGGAGCACAGCAACACATCCTGGTGTCACCAGGGAAGCCACTGAGTCCCTCAGGATTATTTATGGGGAAGTGAAGAATCCAGGAAATACCAGGGGATGGGAGCAGGGGGAGAATTTTATTAATTTAAATTCACATTTACTGCAGTAATAGGTTTGGGGTTTTTTTAGGGGAAAGTGCTTTCAAGTGGAAAAAAGCAGAAAGAAAAACCAGGCTGAGGAGGAAAGGAGGCACAGATACAGATCTAAAACAACGTGGTGCTGAGGATGCCAAGGCCACCACTGCCACGTGTCCCCAAGTGCCACATCCACGCTCCTTTAAATCCCTCCAGGATGGGGACTCCCCATCCAGCTATGCTGTGACTGGACAGCCCTTTTTGGGACAAAATTCCTCCTAATATCCACCCAAATCTCTCCTGGTGCAACTTGAGGCCGTTTCTTGTCCCATCTGTGGGATGTCCACCCCACAGAGCAGACCCAGCCCAGTCAGCTTGAGCTCATTAGCCCCGATTATTAATTAGCTCCCAGGTGCTCAGCCTGAGCTCAGTCCCTGCCAGAAGCCATTGGATTGAGGATCCAGAGGCAGAGGACAAGCCTGGATTTGTCCCTTTGTCCTGTCTGTCACCTCCAGCCTCGGAGTGCTGGCAGTGCCAGGAGCTCTGGTGGCTCCTCATGAGGGAATCCAGGACAAAGGGCCTGCACACAAATGTCACAGAGAACCAGGGCTTTTAATACAACCCTAAAATGTGAACTTTGGGCTTTTTCCAGTGGCTGTTTCCTTTTTTTCCCCTCAGTTTTTCCGAGATGAGTGTCGTTACCTTGGTGCCAGGGCCTGCTCCTTTCCCTTGAAGGCTTTATTTAAATATCTTTCCATTTAAACTTACAACCAGTTTTGAACACAGGAAGCAAAAGCAGCTCATTAAGCAAAGCTTGCCCAGGCCTGTCCTTCCCATCTTTCTCTCAAGCCCAGGGAAGGGGCTCCCAGCAAAGCTACAAAAACATTCCCAGCACACGGGGCAGCACCAGGATTCCCAGATGTCACCGGCACTTCCAGGCTGGAAAGCCACCAAGGAGGGACCTGTGTGCCCTGAAGAGGCCTTGGACACTCCCAGGGATCCAGGGGCAGCCACAGCTGCTCTGGGCACCCTGTGCCAGGGCCTCAACACCCTCAGAGCCAGGAATTCCTTCCCAATCTCCCATCCATCCCTGCCCTCTGGCACTGGGAGCCATTCCCTGGGTCCTGTCCCTCCATCCCTTGTCCCCAGTCCCTCTCCAGCTCTCCTGGAGCCCCTTCAGGCCCTGCAAGGGGCTCTGAGCTCTCCCTGGATCCTTCTCCTCTCCAGGTGAGCATTCCCAGCTCTCCCAGGCTGGCTCCAGAGCAGAACCCTTCAATTACCTCCATATCCCATCTACAGTCACACATATTTAATTAACAGACCATAATATCTGCCACTGGGAACACAGGCATCAAAAATAATCCTCTCAGCATCAACCCTGCCTCAGAATAAACACCTATTTTTTGCTGCAGAGCTGTGCAGCCACCAAGACCACCTGCTTTTAGAACATTCTCCCTCAGGAAAGAGGTTTATGCACATGCAAAGCGGTGAAGGCAGCGAGTTGTTACATAAAGTGTTATATAAATTATCTACCGAGTGCACAGGAATGTTCAAACCCCACCATGCTTGAAGGAATCAATCACTTCAAGTCACCAGAGATGTTCCTGACATCCAGGAGAAACCAAGGAGGCAGAATCAGGCCTTAAATCCCAAACTGGACACACATTTGTGACATTATTTGTACTCAAGTGATCTCCTGGCTCCTTCAAATTGTAACTGCAAATCAACTTGGAGACCCCAAAACTGATTTAAATCAAATGGCTGCAATAAAATATTTATTTTTTTATATATAAATGTTTTACCCAGGTTAAAAGCTTTTCTCAGAGGTGGAGATTAGGCACAAAACTCTGCTTTGGATGCCTGTGAAGCATATTTAGGAACAGGTTGTGGTTTATAGTTTGAGTCAGGCTAAATCAGTACAGCCCCCCTGAACTCCACATGCAGCACATGCTCTCACCAGGTGTTGGCCCCATAAACTTCATTCTATTTAATTTAAATCAGCTGTATTTTGGGGCAAGGACAAGGAAAATTGATTTTTCCTGGGTTCAGGAGCCTGGGATGTGACCTTTTCAGGAAGGGCTGCATAAACACAAACCCCACTGGTGGGTTTTGCTTTGAATTACACTTATTTTCCTGTTTGTAACACATTCACTGGGAGGGAGCTGAGCCATGACTTTAACTCTGAATAAATCCCAGAATGGTTTGGGTTGGAAGAGGCCTTGAAGCTCATCCCATTCCACAATCCCAGGTCACTCCAAGTCCCACCCAACCTGGCCTGGGACGCTTCCAGGGATGGAACAGCCACATCTTCTCTGCTCCAGTGCATCACCACCCTCACAATAAATAATTTCTTCCTTAAATCTAGGTTGAATTTTAGTTGAAAACCACCACAACTGACCCTGTTACCAAGTGTGTCCCTCCCAAAGCTTTAGGAGCTGACATGATTCCTGAGTATTTAACAATTCCCAGCTTTGCTGAAGCCAAAGCCGTGGCATATGGCAGGGAGGGATTTTAGCCCACCACACACAGCCTGCTGCAGTCGTGACATAAATTATCCCTTGGCTTTCCTGTGGATGCAGCACAAGATGAACCGAGGTGCCAAATGCTGAGTGCACAAGGTCCCTGGAAGACAATCTGTGCTAATTGCCACAAATGACCTTGTGCAGCACCATCCTCCTGTCACTTCAGCTGCAGAGATCCCAGGAATCCCAACAGCCCCATAAAAGCATCCCACTTTCCCCCATATCCCACAACTGCAGGAAGCGTTCCCCCAGCTCAGAGCTCATGTTTGAGGCCACCTTCCACCAGACCAGGCTGCTCCAAGCCCTGTTCAACCCAGTTTGGGACAAACTGAACAAAATATCTTTGTCCCTGACGCCTCTCCAAGTGCTGGAGCCCTGCGAGGTGGGGATGGAGAAGGCTGGGTATGATCCTGCTTCCTTTCCCCTTTCCTTCTCCCACCTTGCAGCAAATTCCTTCAGGCTTCCCACAGTGAGACATCCCAGAGAATCCCAGAATTCTTGAGGTTAGAAAAGCTCTCCCAGCCCGTCCAGATCGAGCTGTGTCCTGTCCCCACCCTGTCCCCAGAGCTCCGAGTGCCACCTCCAGCAATTCCTGGGACACCTCCAGGGATGGGCACTGCAAACCTCCCTGGGCACTTCCAAGGCCTGAGCGCCCTTTCCATGGGCAAATTCCTGCTGCTGTCCCCCCTGAGCCTCCCCTGGCCCAGCCTGAGCCCGTTCCCTCTCCTCCTGTCCCTGTTCCCTGGCAGCAGAGCCCGATCCCCCCGGCTGTCCCCTCCTGTCAGGGACTTGTGCAGAGCCACAAGGGCCCCCTGAGCCTCCTTTGCTCCTCTGGCACCTTCCCACCGCTCCCAGCCCATCCAGGAATCCCATCCCAGGCCAGCCAGGCACATCTGGCACGATCCAACAGCACAGCACGGCAGCAGGAGCCAGCAACAGGCAGCACCCAGCTGGCAACTTGGCACAGACGTGGGCAAAGCACCTGCCAGGCAGGAATGGACAAAAGATCCTCCCTGGAACTGCCTGTGGCCTGTCCTTCCCCACCTGACAGCCTGGCAGGGAATCCAGGGACAGCACAAGCCACAGATGGGCCGAGTGGCCACAGCTCCAGGAGCACAGCACGGCCCAGCCCAGCAAATGAGCTCCTGTCCCTCAGTCTGCCACCAGCAGGGCAGGGGGAAGGTGCAGAATCCACTGCCAGAGGGCAACATTTAAAATAAAATAAAATAAAAAAAATTAAAAAAAAAAATTGCTATATTCACACATTTTCACTGCTGTGCTCCGGGGGAGGTGAGAAATCATCTCAGAGGTGAGAAATTGCGCCCAAGCTCTGATTCACCGAGGTGTGGGCTGCTCTGCCAGCACAGACCTCAGCAAGTGCCCTCGGGGGTCCTCATTTCCTGGGAACAAAATGTCAGCGTGGAAGAGGTGTTGGTGCAGGACGGGCTCCGTGTGACAGCGTGACACGAGCCACCAGCTCCTGGGGGAGCACAGCCTCAGCCAGAGCTGTATGGGCAGCAGGAATGGCACAAAAAAAAAGGGGATTTGGATCAAAGCAGCACCAAGGAATGAAGGGTGGGATAATCTGACTGCTCCCCCAGACAGCAGGGCTGAGGTTTCCATGTGTTTTCCATGGGAGATGAAGCTTGGTTTGCACTTCTGGAAAAGAATGAGTGCTGTGCTCCCAGGGAATCTGTCAGGGATGATGGATAAGTGGATGGTCCATGGGGAAATTTACCCTGAGAGCTTTTATTCCTGACAATAATTCCACAGCAGCCTCTGCCTCTCCTTCCAGGACATTATCTGAGCCAGGGTCACCAGAGATTTATACCCCAGCTCTCTCTGCCCTATGTGCTTGCTGTAAATAGAAATTTATCCAATTCATCCCAGCAGGACGAGCTGAATGAGCAGGGAATGAGCTGGATTCTCCCCAGTTTATCAGCTCAGACACCCCAACATGAGAAAGCATTCAAGTCATGCCCTCAAATCCCTGTGACTTCAATTGGAGTCTGAGCAAGGCTGGAAGAGCTTTGCCAGGGAGGGAGGGAGGGAAGCTGATGCTCCCACTGTGTCCTTGATGGGATTTCACCCAGCCCTCACAGCTCCTCCACGCTGATTTTGGAAATTCCCAGTCCATCTCCACGAGTTCCATCAGGAATTCCCATCACAATTGTTGCTGGGCTGGTGCTAAACACACATTTATTTCCTGGGAGAGGACTGACAGGGGGGTTGTGTAATTATTTGCCCAGAACTAAGCAAGTCCTTGGCAGGGATTTCCTTCCCTTTGCAGCATCCTCAGGGAAACGCTGCCACAATTCCCTCCCGGATCTCTGGGTCTTGTGGAACAGCCCTGCCAGGAAAGGAGCAGAGGCTCTGCCCCCAAAGCAGAGCCTGTGCCTCAAAATCAATAAATGGGCCTTGTTAGGAATAATCCATTTCAAAGCTTGACAGAACTGCCCCCCTTCTCCCAGCTTTACATCACAGACCACGGCAGAGAATCAGAGAAACCTGATTTGGAAAGGGGGGGTCAAAACCAGACCTCTGAGTTGGCCTCTGCAGACAGAAAGGTCCTTCCCAACAGGAATCCCACGGGCACAGCAAAGCCCCCAGGTCAGAGACCCTGGGAATCACAGAATCCCAGCATGGTTTGGGTTGGAAGAGACCTTGAATCCCATCTTCTTCCACCTCCTTCCCCCTAGACCAGGCTGCTCCCAGCCCTGCCCAATATTCCCCTGGAATTATTTCCAGGGAAAGGAAGCAGGGAGAAGAAAAATGTTGGAGTAAGAGAACCAGTGAATTAATACACCTTGACTCAAGGGGAAACAGAGGGATTTCAGCAGAGAAAAGCCCAAGAGCTGCAGGTGGAAAGCAGGAATGTCAGGAATGGTGCTGTGGATGCACCGTGCAGCCTCCAGCTGAAGGCAAGGCCATAACCCATCATTAATTCACACACACACCAAGCCTGCCACAGGGAACAGCAACACCAAGCAAATCCAGAGAGGCCAGGAGCAAGGGGAAAAAGGAGTTTAGTGCAAGGGTCCAAAGCCCAAAAGGAAAAATAAAAATAAAGGGATTGCTGGTTGAAAGATGCTCCACGTTTTCGGGGCTGGTGCAAATCATCTAAATGACATTTCCCAGGAATTTTGGTTTTACACCAAGCAGGAAGCAGCAGCCCTGGGGTGGGCAGCCAGGCTGGGATCTCCACAGGAGATCTGGGATTTTCCAGGAGGCACTGGAAGTCACAGATGTGATCTTCCACCCCAGTGGCTCCAGTGCTGCTGCATCTGCTCCCGCGGCTGCGGAGCCGACCCGCTCCTCTTGGGAATGGCAAATGTGGCTCCCAGCACTCCAGGCAACATCCATGCATGCCTTATTAACATCCAATTCCCAGCCTTTTTTCTTTTTTTTTTTTATTTTTATTAAACCCATCAACTCCTATAAGGTTAGCAAAGGGGAAAGGGTAATTAACACTGATGGGAAATCGCTCCCAGATAAAACCCAGAACTGAGAGGGTTCCTGTTAACACCCCTCTGTTTCTGTGGCACGGGGAGTTTAATGGCTAATTAAATACAAAAACGTGGCCCAAACCTCAGTCTGTGCTGTGCCCACGGTGTTTGAGGTTGGCATCACCCTCACAGTCACCCCTGTGCCCTCCAAGAAAATTTCGAACTGAACTGGGTGTTGTGTTTTGTAGCCAGGAATTCTGCACTGATCAGAGGCTCTGCTGAGCTTTTCCAGCCAGCTCCAGGTCAGGCTGTCCCCAAATCCAGTTCTGAAGGAAAAATCAGTTGGTTCAGACTGCAAACAGAATTTCCCTTTCAATGGGAAAGGTGAATTCTCTGAGCTGCTGTTCTCAGCTCTGCTCCTGCATTAATCAGGGGATGGAATGGGTGAGAGCTGGCCTTCATTTCTGCTTATTTCTGTCTCCCTGCTCAAGAGTTTAGTACATTTCCTATTTATCCACCTGGCAGGGCCCTCACCCACCCCTCAGTGGTGCTCCCAGACCCCAAATATCCTTCTCTTTCCAAGTGGATGGTCCATGGGGATTTGGGAAATTTACCCTGAGAGCTTTTATTCCTGACAATAATTCCACAGCAGCCTCTGCCTCTCCTTCCAGGACATTATCTGAGCCAGGGTCACCAGAGATTTATACCCCAGCTCTCTCTGCCCTATGTGCTTGCTGTAAATAGAAATTTATCCAATTCATCCCAGCAGGACGAGCTGAATGAGCAGGGAATGAGCTGGATTATTTATAAGCCAATTTAACAGGTAAAATGCCTCGTCCTAAGAACACACAAAACAAGGACCAAGGCTGACATAAGAGCAGCTTTGAGACTTGTTATGTTTCAGCCAAGTTATTCTTTAATTATTCTTTCATACAGCTGGGAAGAGCAATTCAATTTGAAGGCACTCTGAACGAAATGAAAATGTGCAACACGAGTTAATCAAAGGCTGCTGGAAGTTCCATCCAAGCTCAGGAAAGGGAAGGATCTCCCAGAGGTTTGTGTTGGATTGCACAGCAGGACCCTAAAAAAGGAATTTGTGGCCATATGGGAAGAGGTTGTGGCAAGAGGAGAAAACAGGACAGACTTAGAGGGGAGATTGGGAAGGAATTCCTGGCTGGGAGAATGGGGAGAGCCTGGAATAGAATTCCCAGAGCAGCTGTGGCTGCCCCTGGATCCCTGGAAGTGTCCCAGGCCAGGTTGGATGGGGCTTGGAGCAGCCTGGGATAGCAGAAGGTGTCCCTGCCATGGCAGGGGATAATCCTGAAGGTCCCTTCCAACCCAACCCATTTCAGGATTCTCTGACACCAAGCAAAGTTTTCCCTCTAAAAGCCAAAATTTCTGGGTGCTGGATTATTTAGAAGAGCAGGAATGAGCAATGCAGAGAACATTTTCCCAACAAGGAAACCTGCACCAGTGTCAGCTCTTGGAAAGCATCCTGTGAAACCTGGTTAATAAAGAGCAGAACTTTTCCACACTCTCACGTAATTTATCTAACACCAGGCACAGTGTTTGCTCTGCTTCCTCATTCTCCTGTTTTTCCAGGCTAGGGATGTGGTGACAGGGGAATCTCTGGGTATGGATACTGCTGAAATCTCCTTGAAAAAGAGACAAGAATCAGCCCCTGGGTGAATTTCCCCCCATCTCAGCTGGGGCGCTCCTGACTTGAATCAGGGAGTGGTTTGGGTTGGAAGGAACCTCAAAGGTCACCTCATCCCACCCCTGCCATGGCAGGGACACCTTCCACTGTCCCAGGCTGCTCCAAGCCCCATCCAGCCTGGCCTGGGACACTTCCAGGGATCCAGGGGCAGCCACAGCTGCTCTGAGCATCCCCACCCTCACAGGGAAGGATTTTTCCTCATATCTAATCTAAACTTCCCACTGGAATGGAATAAAAGCTGCAGTGATTTATACTCTGAGACAACCCTGGGCCCATTTCCACCAGCAAATAACTCAGGGGTCACCTCCTGCCTCCTGGGCTCCGAGAACCTGTGGGAGAACCTGCTCTACCCCATTACCTTTGATTAACAGGGTGTCTGGGGCTGCTCCTTACTCCATGAACTTTTATCCAAATAAATGAACAGGAGAAGGCAGCAGCACCTCTGGATCCTGGGCAGGCACAGGCTGCTGTCAACCACAGCTTCATTTAGGCTGGAAAAGACTTTTCAATCCCCACATTCCCAAGTGCCACATCCACACAGCTTTTAAATCCCTCCAGGGATGGGAAACTCCAGCACTCCCCTGGGAAGCTTTTTCCATTGCCTGACAACCCTTTCCACAAAGACATTTTCTCAAATATCCAACCTGAATCTCCCCTGGAGCAACCTGAGATGATTTCCCCTTGTCCTGTCCCTGTTCCCTGGCAGCAGAGCCCGATCCCCCCGGCTGTCCCCTCCTGTCAGGGAGTTGTGCAGAGCCAGAAATTCCCTCTGTTCCTCCTTTTCTCCAGGCTAAGCCCCTTTCCCACCTCCCCCAGCCCCTCCTCATCAAATTTTTGCTCCAGATCCTGACATTTCTTTGTTTTTTTCTGACTTCAAAGCCTCTCAGCCTGTTTGCCACCCTCTGGATTTGGCCACAGAGGAATAGAGGAGGTGGGAAGGTGGTTGGGCACTGTTGGAAAAGGAGGGGATGGATCCTGCTGCTGCAGATGGAAAAAGGGTGGTGGGATGCAGGAAGGCCATCACACCAAGGCTTGGGAAACATTAAGGACTCTCCCTGCTTCTCTTTATACAGCAAATATTTCACTTTGCAGGTGCAAACAGATCTTGGTCACACAGCAACTCCCTGGATACTTCCCCAAGCTCTGCAGGCCGCAGGAATTCCCATGGACACGAGAGCAGCACATTCCCAGTGTCCCAATCTCCCCCAAAAAGTTCCTCTGGCAGCCAACACAGAGCCCTGGCCAAGTGTGCTGAGGAGAAACCCTCTCTGCTCATCCCTGTCTTGGCTCTGGTTCTCCCAGGCCACAGAATCCTGCAGTGTTTCCCATCCCACACGTCCAAACCAGCTGGAATCGAGTGCCAGTGTGGGATTTTTGGTTCTGGATTGGAATCACCTGCATCCCTCATTCCAGGGGTGCTGGGGCAGCAGGAGCTGAGCTCCAGGGGACACCTGAGGTGTCACCTCTGCCTGCTGCCCATCCCTGCTGATCCCACAGGGATGGGGTGGAAATTCCCAGGGCTGAGCTGTGCTGCAATCTTGCAGGGATTTGCAATCTGAGGACAGCCTGGGCAGTTAAACCCCGGGTAAAATTAAAATGGAGAGCACTGTTTTCCTTCCACTAAAGTCAAGATCTGTTTCTGGTCTCTCCAAGAGGACCTGGACACGCTGCCTGACCTCCTCAAGGAGGGAGTGCTCCCAGCTCAGGGCTTTGCTTTAGAATCTTGGGATCATTGAAGTTGGAAAAGCTTTTTAAGATCACTGAGTCCAACCCTTCCCCCAGCGCTGCCACCACTGATGGGTGTCCCCAAGTGCCACATGCACACAGCTTTTAAACCCCTCCAGAGATGGGCACTGCACCTCACTCCTCACAGGATTTGTGCTCCAGAGCCTTCACCAGCTCTGCTGCCCTTCCTTGGATGCAGAAAACAAAAGGAATGTGGTTGAGAGTGGAGAGAAGAGGCAAAGCCCCACGATCCCAACCCAAAACGGAGGGAAGCTTCTTCCAAAACCAGCAGAAGCTTTTCACCGTGGGACCTCTGACCTCTTCAGCTTCTTTTTAATGCCTGGCAAACCCAGGCTCACCTTTGCAGCCTCTGGCAGGAGCGTCCCAGCCCCAGGGAGGTGTCCAGCCATGGGCTGAGAAGTGCCAGGGACTCAAGAGTGATGGGTAACAGCTCAGTGTTTGAGAGACAGGCAGGAATAACTGCTCTGTATCTCTCTCTCTCTCCATTTCCCAGCCCAGAACACTTCCAAAATCTGCTACCAGAGCCCACAACCTTCTGGGAGACTTTTTAACCTGCACCAGAGAGAGTAAAATGATTTTAAGAGTGAGTTTGATCAACTGGTGGGGATTTCGGGGCTGTGGGAGACAGCAGAGCCCCTGGAGATCCCTCCCAGTCGGTTTGTGTTCGTACACACGCACCCATCCATGTATCCACACATCCATCTACCCATAAAAACACATCACCAGGCTGCTGAGCCTGCACTCTCCACACATTTCCAGCAGAAAACAAGAGGGCCGGGGATGCGCGAGGAATAAATGATCCAGCTCCATCTTGTTGCTCCTGCTTCTGGCATGCCAAGCAGCACTCCAGCTTCTCAGGATATAAAACCCCAGGCAGCTGCAATATCTGTGCAAAAACTGGGACAATTCAGATTAAAAACCCATTGCCCTCCAGGTTTCTCGGAATATTTACCCCCCTGCTCCCGACAGCTGAAAGGAAAACAGGGAGAGAGAGGATTTGTGTCCAGCTCAGAAACCCCAGCTCCACGAAGGACAATTGATTGTGCCTCAGCACAGATTATTTTCAACCATCATCCCACAGAACCTCAGGGAGGAAAAGGAGAATTGGGGCAGTTTCCCCAAGAGGGGAGTGGAAAACCCTTGGGATTTGGATCCGAGGGGAGCAGGCTGCACTTAACAGGGATTGCCCTGGGCCTGGCAATCACCTAGTGAGGAACAGCTCATCCAGGGTCAGCACAGGCTGTGGGGACAATCCCTGGGTCAGAAGGGAGGAGCATCCCAAAGAATATTCACAGCACGAGGTGTTGGAATGATGCAAGAGAATTCAGGAGCTGGCTGATGGGTGTAAATTAAAAGAGGGTTGGTTTAGATGGGATATTGGGAAGGAATTCCTGGCTGGGAGGATGGGGAGGGGCTGGCACAGGGTGCCCAGAGCAGCTTGGCTGCCCCTGGATCCCTGGCAGTGCCCAAGACCAGGCTGGACGGGGCTTGGAGCAGCCTGGGACAGTGGGAGGTGTCCCTGCCATGGCAGGGGTGGCACTGGATGGGATTTAAGGCCCCTTCCAACCCAAACCATTCCATGATTCCCTCCTGTGAGCTGTAGGTATCATTACACTGCTCACCACAGAGAAAAGACCAGGCAAAAAGGGACACTCACCCTTCCAGCAAATCAAAAAATGGCACCACCAGATACTTTTTCAAGAGGATCACTGCTCCAATCCACAGGTGGTTTGGCTCCTAATGCCTCCTAATCCCAACCAGGATCAAGGCTTGGAAATTGTGGGTATTGGTTCTTATTTTTGTTTTTTTTGGTAACAAAACTCAAGGTAAATAAGCTTTTCCCCTGATTTTGTTGCATGAAACAAGGAGGAATCTGAGCTCTGGCCCTGAAATCACTCCTTCAATTATTCCTTAACACCACATTTAACTCCACAGACTCCCTTAAAAGCAAACTAACAGCAGGTGATACCAGTGAACCCCTGCAGAAGCTCTCTCAAGGCAGGTGAGACTTCACTGTCGGATTTCCATGAAATTCATCGTTTGAAATAATGTTACAGCTCCACATCTGTCAGCTACATCAGTGAAACAGCGCGGGGCTGAAGCTCTCCCCTGGGAAAAGGGATTTGGAAGGAAAAGCTAAAGCTCATTCCAACCCCACCACCGTGAGCAGAGCCACCAGACCAGACTCCAAACCCTTTCCAGCCTGGCCTGAGCAGTGAAGTCCTCCCTCAGGTTCAGGTGGAATTTCTGTGTTCCAAACTCTGCCTGCTGCTTCTCATCTGCTGCTCCACATCACGAGAGCCTGGCTCCATCCTCAGGTCCCCAGTTATCCCAGGCATCCCTCAGCAGCTGGATGTTCCTGCTCTGGGATCAGTGATTGCACCCCAGGGATAGGGACAGGGGCACCAGACTGCTCTGGCACATCCAGAGAGGATCCAGAGAGGAAAAGCCCCTTCCAGCAGCACCAAGCACCACCAAACCCTTCTCCCCACAGCGTAACGTGCTCACCCCCCTTTTTGGGCCATCGTGACAAGTGACAGCTTGTCCCTGCCTGCACCCACTGACCCAATTCGGGGTGCAGAGCTCCAGCCCGGAGATGTGCACGGACCACATGCTGCCACGCAACCTGCCAGAGCATCCCCAGATATTCCTGGAAAGCAATCCAGCCCAGTCCCTTCCACCGGGAGGTCACAGCACCCTCCCCCAGCTGCAATTCCTCGGAGTGGGGGCCGATTATGTGGATGTTCATCCAAGGAATGACGCCCATCCCCCTGTGCCCTGTCCGCCCGCGTCACTTCTGCCCCAATTCCTCCGGCCAGCGGGGCGAGGAGGGAGGGAGGCAGAGGGATGGATGGAACAGAGGGATGGATGGAACAGAGGGATGGATGGAACAGAGGGATGGATGGATGGGGCAGAGGGATGGATGGATGGAGCAGAGGGATGGATGGGGCAGAGGGATGGATGGATGGAGCAGAGGGATGGATGGATGGAGCAGAGGGATGGATGGAGCAGAGGGATGGATGGATGGGGCACAGGGATGGATGGATGGAGCAGAGGGATGGATGGATGGAGCAGAGGGATGGATGGAGCAGAGGGATGGATGGAGCAGAGGGATGGATGGAGCAGAGGGATGGATGGAGCAGAGGGATGGATGGAGCAGAGGGATGGATGGAGCAGAGGGATGGATGGGGCAGAGGGATGGATGGGGCAGAGGGATGGATGGATGGATGGATGGATGGATGGATGGAGCAGAGGGATGGATGGATGGAGCAGAGGGATGGATGGATGGAGCAGAGGGATGGATGGAGCAGAGGGATGGATGGATGGGGCAGAGGGATGGATGGAGCAGAGGGATGGATGGGGCAGAGGGATGGATGGAGCAGAGGGATGGATGGATGGAGCAGAGGGATGGATGGATGGATGGAGCAGAGGGAGGGATGGATGGATGGATGGATGGAGCAGAGGGATGGATGGATGGAGCAGAGGGATGGATGGATGGAGCAGAGGGATGGATGGAGCAGAGGCTGATGCTGGCCACATCCCCGCCTCAAGCGCTGGGATCTCTCCTCCAGCAGCTGCTCGGTACCCGGGGACCGGCTCCTGGCTGCCCTCTGCCAGCATCCTCCTCCTCCCAGCGCCCCCGAGTGCGGCAGGAGGTGGCACCCCACGGCTCCCCGCGCTGGATTTCACGCCTCCCTCCTCCTCCTCCTCCTCCTCCTCCCCAAACCATCGCTCCCTGTTGCTTTCCCAGCTCTGCGGCGCAGATATCCCCGATCCATCCCCGGGCCCTGCCGGCTCCTCTGCCGGGATCTCCGGCTGGCAGGGCTGGATTTGGGGGGCTGGATTTGGGGACCCGCATCAGGGGAGCATCATCTGCACGATGCCAAGGTCCCCGCGCCCAGGGGCAGCGCTCCTCCCCAGCGAGGCTGCGACACGGAACGGGAGAGGATGCCGAGGATGCTCCCAGCCGGGGCTCACCTTGTGCAGCTTCCACATGGCTCCCAGCGCCTTCACCTCGTGGCTGGAGTGCTTGCCCTCCTCCAGGCACTGGTAGCAGACGGGGCTCTTGCACTGCACGCAGTACATGCTGTGGTTCTCCAGCTCGTGGTCGGTGCAGGTGGAGATCTTGCGGGGGCTGAGCCGGCGGCTGACGCGGCCCTGGGCCGGCGGCACCAGGCGGTGCTTGGCCAGCGGTCCCCGCGGCGGGTGGCACCGCAGGCGGCACGGGTCGCAGTAAAACACATCGCACTGCTCGCACATCACCGCCGCCTCCTTGGGCGCCTTCTCGCAGAGCTGGCACCGCAGGGCCGCCGCCCTGCCCTGCTGGTAGCGGTCGATGACGCCCTCGAGCAGGCGGTTCCGGGGGAAGCCCCGCAGCCCGCGCTCGTCCAGCACCAGGCTGCGGTGGCACTGCGGGCAGGTCAGGCACGCGTTGCGCGGCGGCGGCGGCGGCGCCAGGGCGGCGGGAGGCGGCGGCGCGGCCGGCGGGAACACGCGGACCCCGTTCGGGGACTTCTGGCACGGCGTGGTGGGAGCGCTGGCGAAGCCCCCGTAGGAGCCGTAGCCGCTGTCCGCCTCGCTGTACAGGCTCATCTTGTCCAGGTCCAGGTAGTCATAGTCGGAGACGGCCGAGCCCGAGGCGCGGCGGCTCTGAGGAGACTCCGAGTCCGGCGTCTGCACCAGGATGTTGCGGGCGCACGCCTGGCACAGGTTGTGCGAGCAGGGCAGGATGATGGGCTCCCGGTAAAAGGAGCCGCACACCGGGCATTTCAGCTCCTCTTCCATCTCTTCCATAGGGGAGGGAAGGAAGGCGGCGGCGCGGCTCCGGCGGCCGCGGCAGGAGCCCGAGGAGCGACCCGCACCGCACCGCGCCTCGGCGCCGACTGCCGCCCACCCGCCGCCCGCCGCCGCGCGCGCCGCCGCGCCCCGCCCCGCGCCTCGCCATTGGCCCGCCCGCCGGCGCGGGGGTTGCGCTCAGCGCTCCGATTGGCTGATCCGCCTGTCCGTCACCCGGCCCGCCCGCCCGGCCGGCGGCGCCGCTGCGGGGGCCGCGCTCGGGGCTGCGGCGGCGCTGCGGGGTCGGTGCGGGGAGCGCGCCTGTCCCGGCCCTGCCCGCTGCTCTGCCCGCTGCTCTGCCCGCTGCTCTGCCCGCTGCTCTGCCCTTCCCCTTCCCTTCCCCGGCCCTTCCCCGGCTCTCGGGAAGCGGCACTCCAGCCCCGCGCTTCTCGCCCGCCCCGCGGACAGCCCCGCAGCATCCCCCGCGCGGGATCCAGGGGCGCTCCTGCGGTTCCCCCCTGCCCGCACAAGGTGACTTTGGCAGTGCGAGGCACCCGCTGGTGGATGCGCTCGTGCGGGTGTAGCTGCAGTGGTTCGAGCGGCCGCAGGTGTGCGATCCGGCTCTCCGGGGATGGCAGCGGAGGATGCCGGCGCGGTGATGCCCTGCGTGGGGAGCGGGATGCGGTCCCCGAGCCTGGGACGCCCCCGTGGGGACACGCTCCGCCACTGGAGAGCGGGGACAGCGGCCCCGAGGGGCTCCCGGGGCTTTGCTTCTCAACGCTGATCGCTCTGAAGGTCGGCTGAGGTCTTAAACTCTCCTGGCAACAGAGCGGCACAGCGGGTCCTGTTCAGCCAATGGAAAAATAGGATTGCATGGAATGTCTCTGTGTTATCTCTTATTTCCCTCTCCCTCCGCACATCTGGGGCTGCCCGTCGGTGCAGATGCTCTGTGCCACCCGGGATGGCTTCGGGCTGTGTCCAGCTCTGGGACACAAACATCAGGAGGATGTGGGGCTGCTGGAGCGAGTCCTGAGAGGTCTTGGAGATGCTCCAAGGGCTGGAGCCAGGCTGGGAGAGCTGGGGGTGCTCACCTGGAGAAGGGAAGGATCCAGGGAGAGCTCAGAGCCCCCGAAGGGGCTCCAGGAGAGCTGGAGAGGGACTGGGGACAAGGGATGGAGGGACAGGACACAGGGAATGGATTTAAGCTAAAAGAAGGAAGAATTAGAACACATATTAGGGAGAAATTCTTCTTTGTGAGGGTGGGGAGGCCCTGGCACAGGGTGCCCAGAGCAGCTGTGGCTGCCCCTGGATCCCTGGAAGTGCCCAAGGCCAGGCTGGACAGGGCTTGGAGCAGCCTGGGATAGCAGAAGGTGTCCCTGCCCAGGGCATCTGTTTCCATGGTGGGGAGATGGCAAAAATACTGGGGGTACCCAGGGCTGTGGGTGGCCAGGACACACTGAGGGGCTCCTTCCCCTCTCCAGTGGGTCCATGCAGGTCCTGGGGTTCAGGGAGCAGGTGCAATTCCCAGCTCCCACACTGATATTCGGGCAGGGGGGAAGCCCAGGAGCTCAGATGCCCGAGGAAGGCACCATCATTTCTCAGCCTGACGAGGAAGGACAAATGATAAGGAGAAAAGGATTTTCTGAGTGCTTCTCTTTTCCACTCCAGTGCGCTTTGTTCTTCCCTTTCTGCTTCCCCAGGCTCCTGCTGGCTCCCTATTGACCGTGCTTCCCCTGGACTCTGCTGAACATTCCTCATTTGCTCCCTGTTGGTGTCTCTGCTCAGAGCTGGTCATTTTTTTTCCACGCTCTCCCTCCTCGAGCTGCCCTTTTGCCGAAGTAAAGCCATCATTCCTTGTTTGCCTCTTGTTTCCCGTGGCCATTTTTCACCCTGGCAGGTGTGGGATTGCCGTTTCTGCTGGGGTGATCCCGCTGAAGGTGGAAATGGGCAGGAAGAGGAACACAGCCAGTGCCTTTGGAAACAACCCTTGGTCATAAACATTGAGCTGTTTTCTTCTTGGCACTGCAGCTTGAGCCCTCAGCAGCTGCTCCTGCTCTGGCTGTGTTTTATTTACGACTGTCACACTTGTCACTGCCCCCTGAGCTGCACAGCTCTGCACCTGCAATAATTGCTTGACCCAGCTTCAGCATTCATCTGTCTGACGTGGCTGTGAGCAGTTAAAAGGTGGAGAAATTGTCTTGTTCTCAGCTGGCTCCTGCTTTTCTGCTGTGGCTCTTGCCAGGAGCCTCACCTCCACACAGAATCGTGGAATCATCGAGGTTGGAAAAGATCTTTGGGATCATCAAGTCCAACCTTGATCCCCACCTTGTGTGCCACATCCAATCATTCCTTGGACACCTCCAGGGATGGGGACACCAAACCACCCTGGGCAGCCCCTTCTAAAGCTTGACCACCCTGAAATGAAAATTTCCCTGGATTTTCCTGGAAGCAGCTCCATCTCCTGCTGTTGCTGCATCTCCTGTTGTAACCAGCCTCTGATCTGGAGAGTGTGAAAGCCACCGCAGGGCTGAGATAAATTGAAGTCATTCAGACTCCCTAAGTGCTGTTGGATCCTCTTGGTGAATGGTAATAAATACCTGAGCTGGGCTAGAGTTCATAAATAAAAGAGAGAAATGAACCAAGACAACAACTCTGCAGCCTCTTTATTCATCTCACACCCAGAACACCTTGAGGAGATAAATCAGAGAGTGGACAAGGGCTCAGAGCTCCTCAGAGGAGAGGGTTGGGAGCACCAGAACCTTTCCAGAGGTGCTCCCACGCTGCTGGAGAGGCCTCAGGTGTCTGATGCAAGCAGATCTTCCCTGTGGGAAACCTCCTCCAGGCTCTGGGAATGTGTTTCCTCTCGTGCCTGGAGGTACCTCCTGTGGTTCCTTGTCCCTGCACAGGACCTCTGCTGCTCCTGTGGAACACATTGTGCTGGAACATTCTCCCTGTTCCCCCTGGGAACATCTCAGCAGATGCAGCCAGAGCTTGGAGTTGCCTTTTTATGACTCCAAGACATTGGCAGCTCATAATTCATCCTGTCACCAACCAACACACTCCACTCCTCCTCCTTCTCCATCATTTTCAGGATGAGCTCTTGGCTGACAGGAGAAATCCTCGTTTGCGGGTCCCCGCGTGCACGACCTTGAAATCCACATCCCTGCAGTCATCCTGCTTCCTCAGGTCACCCAGAGCTTCCAGCACATCCTGATTTCCCTGTCCTGGGACAGCTCCTGGCAGCAGGACAGGTGCTGAGGTCACTCTCCTCTCTGGTGCCAAGACCATGGTCAGGAGTGCTGGCACCGTGCCTGGAAAGGTTCCAGGGCTCCCAGAGCTCCGGCAGGAACTGCCTCCCAGAGCAACTTCCAGAGCTTCTTGCTGCTGACATCATTTGCTCCAAGCACCATTTCGGGAGCTCAGGAAATTGGGAACCCTTCCCAATTGTTCCTGAGGTCTCCTCCTGGCAAGGAAAAGTGCCAGGCTTTTGTGGATGATCGACTTCATTAAATGCAGGTGGCATCTTCACCCGTTTGTCTCAGTGTCACAAACACGAAGGATCCAGGAAATGCTTTGTGCCTGCAGCCAAACCTTCCAGTTTTTGAGCATTTGGAACATTGTGGTGCCCAGTTCTCCAGACTCAGTTTCCCTTTACCCAGGACAGGTTCCATCACTCTGAGCTGCTGCAGGCTGAAGGCAATGCCAGCTCTGCTGCCTCACTGCTGGCAGGGAACTGCAGCTTCCTGGGGGAGTGGAGAGGTTTCATGGGGTTAGATGGATTATGGAAGTTAAAGGAAAGCTTCCCAATGGCAAAACACTCTGAATTTTTCCTGTTGTGCAGGAGACAGACGAGGAGGCTCAGCACAAGAAGGACGTGGAGCTGCCAGAGCCATTCCAGAGGAGCCACGGAGCTGCTCCAAGGGCTGGAACCCCTCTGGAGCCAGGCTGGGAGAGCTGGGAATGTTCCTCTGGAAAGGAGAAGGCTCCAGGGAGAGCTCAGCGCTCCTTGCAGGGCCTGAAGGGGCTCCAGGAGAGCTGGAGAGGGACTGGGGACAAGGGATGGAGGGACAGGACACAGGGAATGGCTCCCAGTGCCAGAGGGCAGGGATGGATGGGATACTGGGAATTGGGAATTCCTGGCTGTGAGGGTGGGCAGGCCCTGGCACAGGGTGCCCAGAGCAGCTGTGGCTGTCCCTGGATCCCTGCAGTGTCCCAGGCCAGGTTGGACAGGGCCTGGAGCAGTTTGGGATGGTGGAAGGTGTCCCTGCCATGGCAGGGGTGGCACTGGATGAGCTTTGAGGTCCTCTCCAACCCAAACCATTCCACGACTCAGGGATCTCTCTGCTTCCCTCTCTCTTTTCCCAAACAACACCCAGGGCTTGTCTGGCTGGTGAGCAACACCAGCAAAGTTGTTCATCACCACCCACACGGAGTGGGTGTGAAACAACCCCTGGTTCAGAACTGCTCCCAAGAACCTGTGGAGGTGTCCAAGGCTGCTCCTTGCTCTGGCACAGGCAGCCTGGATCCTGACAAACACTAATGACAACATTAACCGTGCAAATGATCGAAATATTTAATGATTTTTTCTTTTCCCTGTGTCAGACTTTAATTACAATTACAGAGAACACACTTTGATTATTAAATCCAGCACTTAATTGGTAGCACAGGGTAAGGATAAAACCCCCAGGTGTCAGAGGAGGTTGTTCTTGCCTGAGGAATTCCAGCTGCCAGCATGGGCATTGGCAGGGGATAATGCTTCCCAAAAACATCTCCTGGAAATCACTTCTGAAAATAAGGTGGCAAAATTGCTCCATCAAGCAGGAGCCAGGCTGGCAAGATGCCAGGATCTGGGGATGTCTGACTGGAAGAGGAGAAGTTAAAGCTCAAATGATGCCTCAGATTGAGATGTACTGAAAAAAAATAAATCTGTAAATCTCAATGTGCTGCTTTTTTACAAGGGTGACATCATTTATTTTTAAGTCATTATTTTTTCTTACTCTCAGGAGCTGATGGAAAATTTCTGATTTTTATCGAAACAGAGCAGAAACCATTGCTAATACACGGGAAGAGCAGAAATTCAAGTCTAAATGATGATGCTCCTTTGACCAGCCTGCCCACTTACTCATCCCCTCTGGGATTAATGCCCCACTTCTCCAGCTCGTGACTCATTTTGGAGAACAGCAACATTAAACTCATCCCACCAGAAAAATCTGTCCTTCCTCCCACGGCCAGTTTGTCTCCACCCTCCTTTCCCTGCTGCCCAAAGACTCAGCTGGAACATTTGGTGGTTCAGATGTGCTGAAGGTGGGACGCTCTCTGTGTCTTCAGCATTGAAAAAGAAGCTTTGTCCAAAATTTATTGGCTTCACAAGCAACTCAAGGTTTGTTTCTCCTGTCCTGGAAGTGTCCAAGGTCAGGTTGGACAGGGTTTGGAGCAGCCTGGGATACTGGGAGGTGTCCCTGGCTATGGCAGGGGTTGGAATGAGATGAGCTTGAAGGTCCTTCCAACCCAAACCATTCTGGGATTCTCTGATATTCCCATTTTCAGACAATTTCTGCTTCCTTCGAGCAGAAAGCTGCTCATTTAAAATGATCTAACCCCTGCAGCACAGACATAAAATAAAACCTAAATGATAAATTTTGAAATTCTAAACTCTAAATTATATCTAAATACAGTGATTCAGCTGGATCTGCTGTGAGTCACCCAGGTGTTAGAGAGGCCTTCAGGAGCAGCCTTCCCATCAATTGATGGAGTGGGATATTTTCCTTTCCACCCCTCGCAGCTTCTGGCTGAGAACTTTGAGGGAAAGCAGCTGAAAACTTTTTTGGATTTATCAAGTGGGAGGCTCAAATCTAATGTATGGCTGAGTCTGGTGCAGATTTCTTCTCGCTGCCATGGCAACCAAACTAACTAAAAATAAGAAGCATTCCCATAAATGTCAAAACACTCCATGCTTCCGTGACGTATGGAGGATGTGACCTGGAATCTGTGATGGTTATGTAACGGTGTTTAACATTCCCATAATTACTGGGGAAAATTGTCTCCAGGTTAAGATGCTTTGCATAACTTTGGGAGTCGATCTCTTTCCCAGTGTTTCTTGGGGATTTGTGTTGGGAATGAGCTGGAGGTGCTCGGAGCAGCTGTTTAATTGATGCCCGCTGTGATTGTGTGTGAAGGGAGCCTCGTGAAAGCGGTGCCAGCGTCCATCTGCTCGCAATAACCACGGAATAAACCACCAAATCCAAAATCCGGGCTTTTGGGAAAGCTGCCTGGGCAGGTGGCAGCTCTGTGTGAGCTTGGAGAGCCAGCCTGGAGGGAGGACACCCCAGGAGGGTTTTAGGGGCTCCCTCCCGGGTGTGCAGCTCCTGCTGGAGGGGGCCTCTGTCCAAGAGCTCCATCACCTCCTCCTAAATCAGAGCTGGAATCGGGCAGGGCCTTGGGAAGGAGCCTGGGAGACATGTCCAGGTGTGGGTGTCTTCATGGTGGACATCTGGAGGTAGCTGGGACCATTCCCATAGGATTCTGTTGCTCCAGGTGATGTCCAGGCTCCAGGAGCAGAGGCTGGGAATGTCCTGCCCAGGTCAGCAGAAGGAGCTCCCGTTCCTCATGGTGAGCTTCATGGAATCCTGGAATGCTGGAATGCTTTGGCTTGGAAGGGACCTTCGGGACCATCCGGCCCCAAGCCAAGTTTCTCACCAGCCCAGGTTTCTCCAAGCCCCACCCAGCCTGGCCTGGGTTTCCTGCTGCTCCTGCCACTGGGATTTCTCTTCCAGGATCTCCAGCGTGGGAAGAGGATTCCCACCAGAAGGAAAACAAGGCTGAAGAGAGGGGATTGTCCTGCTCAGGTGCTGTGAGAGGGATCCCTCAGCCTCAGATCCCAGGTCTGGTGGCCAGAAGTGAGGTCCTGGCAGACAAAAGTTGGCCAGACTGTGGCAGAGGCAATGACAGGATCAACCCTTCCATATGGATCTGCTGACGGAGCCAACAGCTCCTGAACCGAAGGCTGTGGGGAGCAGAGCAGCAGGGACACCCTTCCCAAACCCTTCAGCTGCTCCTTTGGGACGGGGTGATGGATCCTGAGCTCCAGCCCCGGGTGGGATCGCTGTCCCTGACCCCACACTCACCTCTCCCAGAGGAATCTCTGCTCCCTGACACGTCTCCCCCCGCTGCCAGCACGGATCCCTCGGCGTGGGCGCTCCCAGCTGCCGTGCAGTGAGCCCAGGGAGTGGTGGTGGAAGCGCTGAGGAGACCTGAGGGAAGCAGAGCAGGAATGTTCCCATTGCTGACTGCCCACTCCTCAGGCAGACTCACCTCTGGCTGCCAAAGCCGCCTTTGAAATCTCAATAAAAGGGCAAAACAGAGAGAAACTGGTGATGTGTGGATAGAAAAAAAACTCTATAACTCACAGTTATAAAAGCAGGTATGAATTTATTCAGCACTGAGGTGCATGGGGATAAAAGCATGCACACCTTGGAGATTTGGTTTTCTCTTTTTATCCTTTACAAACACAATACACCTGATACATATTAATTTCCTAACCCCACCTGTCCTCACCTGATATTACAATTAGCTCCATGCCCCTTTCCCTTTGACCACTTTTTGGGACTTTAAATCCATTCTTTCCAGCTTAGGGCCTGAGGAATCCCCTTTATCCTGTGGTGCCTTTGTTTTTGCATCTTCTTTGTGTATTCCAGCTCTTTATCTCATCTTGCAGTCTGACCCTTTTCTTGTTCTTGTAGATCAGGGTGTCAGGGTTTGGTTTTTGTCAAATCCCCCCTTTTTAATCAAGCATTTCTTGATGTTCATTTCCTAATTCTTAATTTCTCTGTTTCACTGGCACACTGGGATGTTCTGTGGTTTTGTGATTTGATCTCATCTCCAATGGCAGTGGAAACATCCCCAGGGTGTGTCCCAAGGCTGCTGCTCTCACACACCACTGCTCCCTCCTGCTGTTCCAATGCCAAGGTTAATTCCAAAAAAGTGGGAAATCCTTCTCTGGGGGTGTTAATTCCAACTGTGGGCACTTTCCTTGCAAATTTAAGGACTCGAGCATCCAGCCTGGGGTCAGGAATGGGAGAGGTGCATCCCATCTGGTTCAGACACGGTGAAAGCAGAGGTTGGAGGAGGTGAAGGGGAGAGATGTGGGAAGGAAACATCCTCTGGGCAGTTCTGTGGGATCACCTCACTGCACCTGAGCTCTGACAGGCTGACACTGCCCCAGGCTCCTGTGCTGGTGATCCAGCAGGATTTTGGGAGAGGTTGGGATTTTTAGGGGAGAAGAGCTGGGGGACTCCAGGCTGACAGACCTTGGGATTCTGCCAAGGGAATGGCACCTGCCAGTCCCCTGATGCAGGGAACAAACCCTCTCCAAGAAAAACCTTTCCCTTTGTTTTCCTGACTGCCTTTGCTGTGCTGGAGCTGAGGCAGCTCTCCAGCCTGAGCCTCTTCAAGGAGATGAAGGAAAAGCAAGCTCTGGACCATGGAGAGAGGAAAATGTGGACACCAGGACATCAGCACTCATGGAAAACGCTGGACACTTTTTTTTTGAAGACTTTTATTCCTCCACCCTGGTTTTGGCTTTGATTTTTTTGGAAAGAAACTCCAAAGGCTCTTTCCAGCATAATTTGTGTGGAGACTTCACCCACAACTGTTCCATTTGAAAAGGCTGCTACAATGGCAGGAAAATGAAATGTCTGTGGACTTCTTTGCCCAGAGAAGCTGTGGCTGCCCCTGGATCCCTGGAAGTGCCCAAGGCCAGGTTGGATGGGCTTGGAGCACTCTGGGGTAGTGGAAGGTGTCCCTGCCCATGGCAGGAGGTGGAATGAGATGAAATTTAAGGTCCCTTCCAACCCAGATAATTCTCTGTGATTCCATAATTTTGTGTCTTAGTGCAGAACTGCTGGGAGCAGAGAGGGGTGTGGGGAACAGGACTGGAAAAATCAACCTAAAAAAGAAAATGGAGGGAATGAAAATGGGTCAGTCTAGGCTTTTTAGATCTTGGAAAAGTCCAGGTAAGGAAGAAATCCACTTTGATGGGCTCTTTCAATAGCTGGATGTCCAGAGCCAGGAGTGAGGCACAAGCAATTGGGAAAGAACAAGGAATCACTGCAGCATTTCTGTCTGTAAAAAAAGGGATTTATTATTTTTTTTGATTGTCTGGGCTGTGGCAATGCCTCCACCTCACCCAGACTTCCCAAAAAGCTCTAAAGGGCTTTTTTCCTCTCTGAAGGAGAGTGACAAACTGGTGATGCTGCACCTGCCTTCCTCCTCCTCCTCCTCCCACAACTGCTCTGCATCCATCCATCATCCATCCCTGTGCCAACACACCTCCCTCTTCTCCCAGGAGCTTCCAGCGGGTCTGTGCTGGCACTGAGATCATCTTGGCTTTTTATTTTGTTGGAGATTCCTTCTCCCATACCTAAAACTTGGGTTTTTTTGGTTTGGTTTGGTTTTTTTTTTTCCTTTCTTGTTTTCATTTTTTAAAATTTTTTGTTCCCGCTGCCATGGCAACCTGGATGGATTCTGGTCACGGCTTTGGCCTCCCCAGCTGCAGTTGGCCACAGGGACATCAATCAACAAGTGACACATCTCCCTGGGGTCTGGCAGAGCTGGGAATGTCCCTGCAGGCAGGGATTGTGCTGGATCCCCAGCAAGGAGCAGGGCTCACCCTCCCAGGATGTGCTCCCTGCTTCCTCCTCCCTGTGGATCCTCCAGGACTGGGTGCTGGAAAGCTTTGAGGGAGTTATTTTGGGCAGTGGCCACCTGGGATGGCAGGAATTAGATCTGTGTGCTGTGATTCATAGAATCATAAAATCACAGAGTGGTTTGGCTTGGGAGGGATCTTAAATCCCAGCCAGTGCCACCCCAGCCATGGCAGGGACACCTTCCACCATCCCAGGCTGCTCCAAACCCTGTCCAGCCTGGCCTGGGACACTTCCAGGGATCCAGGGGCAGCCACAGCTGCTCTGGGCACCCTGTGCCAGGGCCTGACCACTCTCAGAGCCAGGAATTCCTTCCCAATCTCCCATCCATCCCTGCCCTCTGGCACTGGGAGCCATTCCCTGTGTCCTGTCCCTCCATCCCTCCATCCCTTGCCCAGAATCTCTCTCCAGGCACTCTGGTGGGAGATGGGAGCGATGGGAGATGCTCCAGGAGCGTCACTGCTGGTCCCTGGTGAGATGTGAGGGTCAGAGCTCGGTCAGAGCTGGTGCTGCAGTTGGATGCAGGAGGAAAGCTGGGAATCTGCAGAGTGCTCCTCTCTGAGCTCCCAGGTGACTTCCTCCTTCACTCCCTCCTCATCATCACCAGCAGCTCCCTCCAGCCTCCCTGGAAGGCAATCCATGGCCATTCCCACCCTGCACAGCCTTGTGGGTGTGAGTCCTGGGCAGCTCCAGCCATGGATGGGGAGGTGCCACTGAATTTAGCTGTTCTCCCAAGAGTCCTCCCCCATGGACCTGTCCACCCTCCCCTGCAGCTTCTGTTTCTTTCTCAGAAGCGTCTGACCTGGCCTGAGCTTTTCCAAGAAGACACCTGGCATGGGAAATGCCAGCTCTGTCTGCCTGGATGTCACAGATAAGTGTGAGAGACATTTTGCCCCCCCCCCCCCCTTTATTCTGCCTCTCAGTTCTTGTGACTAAATTTAATATGCCCTGTTGATGTAAGTGATTTTCAGTGGAAATGGACCTTCAGCTTGAAGTTTATTTGCATTTTAATAAATCTTCTTTGAAAGAGATCACCCTTCTCTATTCATCCTCCACAAAAGAAGAGTGAATTGAAAATTATGCAGGAACTTAATGCAGCTGAAAGGAAATTGCAAGCTCCAACTTGGCTGCACGGAGAAATCTGGAGATCGAATGATCCCATCTGCAGTGGGCACCAAAACGAGCAGCAGCTGCTGCTGTGAGGCTGAACAAGGGAAGGGATTTTGGGCAGGATGCTGGGAATGGGGTCCATGAGGAACACAGGAGTGGCCACGGTGTGTTGGATATTGCTCACCTTCTCCAGGTGAGCATTGCCAGCTCTCCCAGCCTGGCTCCAGAGCAGAGGGGCTCCAGCTCTCAGAGCAGTTTCGTGTTTATCTCCAAGTGATGAGCCCGGGCTGGGAGTGTCCCCAGCAGAGAGCACCAAGGCAGCAAGTGACCCTGCTCCAAGTCACCTCTGGTGGCACTTGGGCTTGAGCTGTTGGCTTGGAAACGCCGAGGAGGCTCTGGAGGGATGCGGTCAGGGCTGGGGAAGGAACGGGATGGAGCAGAGAGGTGGGGAGCACAGGAGGATTCACATCCTGCCGTGCTGCAAACACCGTCCATCAGAGCATCCCGCTTTTCCAGAGGGACCTGCAGGCAGGAGAAGCGAATTCCCAGCTCCTTTCCTCTCCCGATCCTCCTTGGCGGATGCCGCAGCTCCATCTGTGCCCGGGGGCGGGGGTTTGCTGGAGGAGGAGCAGGAGGTGGGCACACCAAATTACAGAGAATAGGATCCCAACGCCCGAGATCTTCTCCATTGTCTTCTCTGTCACTGAGCTCGGGAAAATTTAGCACCACCCGGCTCAGCGGCTCTGCCTGGTGCACTTGGAAACAGGAGCCAAAAGCTCCCTATTTATATCTAATTTATATCTAATTTATATCTAATTTATATCTAATTTATATCTAATTTATATCTAATTTATATCTAATTTATATCTAATTTATATCTAATTTTTATCAGCTGCTGCCCTGGACCCTCGCACCCACACAGGCCGAGGGGCTCTGGGGATGTGGATTCCAGAGCTGGGCAGGGAGGAGTTAAATATCAGAGTCATGGAATGGTTGGGATTGGAAGGGACCTTAAAGCTCATCTTGTTCTGACCTCCTGCCATGGCAGGGACACTTCCACTGTCCCAGGCTTTTCCAAGCCCCATCCAGCCTGGCCTTGGACACTTCCAGGGATCCAGGAGCAGCCACAGCTGCTCTGGGAATTCCATCCCAGCCCCTCCCAACACTCCCAGCCAGGAATTCCTTCCCAATATCCAACCTAAATCTCCCCTTTTCCATTTTGAAGCCATTCCCTGTGTCCTGTCCCTCCATCCCAGTTCCATCTCCAGCTCTCCTGGAGCCCCTTCAGGCCCTGCAAGGGGCTCTGAGCTCTCCCTGGATCCTTCTCCTCTCCAGGTGAACACTCCCAGCTCTCCCAGCCTGGCTCCTGAGCAGATGGGCTCCATCTCTCAGAGCAGTTTTGTGTTTATCTCCAAGTGATGATGACAGAGGGGGTCTGTGCTGGTCCTGTGCTGCTTTGGGAACATCCTGCCTTGGGCACAGAGTGCTGGGGGCAGTGCCAGGCTGGCTCTGTCACCTGTCACCTCACTGGCACAGGGTGCCCAGAGCAGCTGTGGCTGCCCCTGGATCCCTGGAAGTGCCCAAGGCCAGGTTGGACAGGGCTTGGAGCCACCTGGGATAGTGGAAATTGGGCTTTAAGATCCAGCCCAAAGCATTCCATGATTCCATCCTCTCCAGGAGAGGAGGTGGCTGTCAGGGATGTCCCCATGCCACGCTCTTGGTCTCCCTCCCTGTGAGGGGGACCCATCTCTCTCCTCACCAATCCCCTCTGGGGGCATGAAATACCCCAAATACTGAAGTGTGAGGAAGATTGAGAGAGAAAAAATGAGTATTATTATGGCTGGGAGGAAAATACCAGCGGAGAGAGGAGAAGGAATGAATCATTTTTGACAGATGTCCCCACACTGCAAATGCTGCCTGACTGTGGAAAAAATTCCTGTAAGCTAAGGGGAGCCTCACTGTTTATCTAAACAGAGCAAAAATGGAAAAGCTTCCATAGAATCCCCAAATGGTTTGGAAGGCACCTTAAAACCCACACAGTTCTACCCCCTGCCATGGGCAGGGACAATTCCCACTATCCCAGGCTGCTCCAAGCCCTGTCCAACCTGTCCTGGGACACTTCCAGGGATCCAGGGGCAGCCACAGCTTCTCTGGGCAATGTTTGTTACACCCCATGCTTCATACAGAGGATTTATAGTTTGAAAAATACTTTATAAATTGCCCTCATTTAATCTGTATTTTGAAAATAATTTCCAAGGTCTGGCAAGGCTCTGTGGGGCACCGAGCTCTGCCTGAAATGGCTTCAATCACCTTTACACTGGCGTTCAAAACAGGCCATTAATTCAATTTTTTCCGATGTTTCTTTAGCCCTGAGTAGCCCTGGTGAGGAACTTCTCTCTCTTGGTGCTCATTACAGCTGTGCTTGTGCCTTTGTGCAGCAAGAAAGCTGTTTGAGGACTGAATACAATTCCTTAATTCCCAATTAATGGTTGTCATTATCTACCCCTTACATAAATAACCAGCTGGAGCATAACACATCCTTACAAGGTGCCCTGACTCACAGGAAATAATAAATGGTAAAGAAAAACCTTTATCCGAGTAAGGAATAAACAAGACATTTGCCTTTTCAAAAGAGGATGACTCTGGAGGTAAGAAAACTCTTCCAACACAACAATTCCCAGGCATCGCTGACTCATTGTATTTATAGGAGAAATTACTTTTTGTGGCAAAATTTCAAGCAGCCCCAGGAAGTTTTAATCTCCAGGCAGAGGAATAAGTCAGAGGCCACACTGGTGGTGGTTTTAATTCTTAAAAACTCTTAAAAAACACTTTTTGCACTTCCATGAGCTGTCAACCTGAGCCTGCCTCCGAGGAGGCTCTGCTGATCTCTTCCCAACAAAGCTTTTGAAAGTCTGGGAAAGGGAAAGAGAAAAAAAGACAGGGAAAGGGAAGGGGCCCAGCAGGAGGTGCCACCTCCAGGGATGCTCTGGAAGGGCAGGAGGGAAAGGCAGAGTCAGGCTGAAGTCACAGGTGGCTCTGCCAACATTCCCGAGGATTTTATAGATGGAGGGAAACACTCAGGGAGCAGTGGCTCCTTCTCCATCCACCTGGAGGATAATTCCATCTCTGCAGGGACAACCAGCTCCAATTCCAAAGGTGATTTCTCCCCTCTAACCCAGAGCAGCGAGGCCAAGCAGCGCTCCTGGCTCTGCCCAGGCTCTCCCCAAGCTCCCCACATCCCTCCAGGCCCGGAGCCGGGGGACATCAGCTCATCCCAGTGCCGGGGATGTTGCGTAAGGAGCCGCATTCCCGAAGATGCGCTCCCCAACTGCAACAGATAAAAATATCCAGGGAGTACGTGTTGCTCTGACTAAAGCGCTGCTAAAATAGGAGAGTGCGCAAATCCCGTTTTAGCCGCTCCATCCTCTCCTCTGCCTCTCCTCCCGCGTGGCACAGCCACGGGGGGGTTGTCTCACACCCCCTGTCACGGTGGATGTGGTCCCTTGAGTGTCACCTGGCTCCAGGCGGGTGCTTTTCCTGCTGGGATGTTGTTTTGAGCTCGCTGGGGTGGTGGAAGGAGTGAGGTTAAGGTGTGGCTCTGCTCGAGTTCAGGATTTGGTTGTTGTGAAAGGTTTTTTAGGAGCTCTTGGGTTTGGGGAAAGCTGGATGGGCCATTGCTGGTCACCTGGCTGGGCTGAAAACTTCCCTTGTGAGATGTTATAATAAAATCCTTTTTTTTATGATGCCTTTCTGTTTGAAATCCCGGCCTCCAGGTCTGCTGCTGCCCGATCCGGCCACGAGACAAATTCTGCCATCCCTGCCTGTGGAATCATGGAATGGTTTGGGTTGGAAGAGACCTCAAAGCCCATCCAGTCCCACTCCAGCCATGGCAGGGACACCTTCCACTGTCCCAGGCTGCTCCAAACCCCATCCAGCCTGGCCTTGGACACTTCCAGGGATCCAGGGGCAGCCACAGCTGCTCTGGGAATTCCATCCCAGCTCCTCCCAACACTCCCAGCCAGGAATTCCTTCCCAATATCCAACCTAAATCTCCCCTTTTCCATTTTGAAGCCATTCCCTGTGTCCTGTCCCTCCATCCCTTGTCCCCAGTCCCTCTCCAGCTCTCCTGGAGCCCCTTCAGGCCCTGCAAGGAGCTCTGAGCTCTCCCTGGATCCTTCTCCTCTCCAGGTGAGCATTCCCAGCTCTCCCAGCCTGCCTCCAGAGCAGATGGGCTCCAGCCTTCTGATGATCTTTGTGGCTTCTCCTGGAGTCCATCAGATGGGATGAAGAGCCCAAACTCCCAAAGCAGACCTTTGCACCACCCCCACATGCTCTGCCAGCATTCCCTGCCAGCTTCCAGGACCATGTGAACGCATGGGAGGACGCTGGAACCGAGCCCATTTTCCTCCTAATTACAGCTCCACACAGAACAGAGCAGGGAAGGAATCAGGAGGGACCTGGGGTTGTCTTTAATTGGTGCTGGGCTCCAGCTCACCCCCCAGAGCTGTGGGCTGCTGGGTGTCCCAGGATCTGCAGGATTTTGGTGCTCCCCATGATCTTTGCTATTTGGAGGAGACACTGGCACCGGGATGAGGCAGCTTCCTGGGAAGGGGGAGTTCTGCTCCATCCTGAGCACAGGGATGTGCTCCTGATGCTTCTCCCTCAACTGGGACCAGCACAAACCTGGTCCCAGCCCAGGGCTGAACACCTGGAGTTGCTTTTCTCTCTTTTTGAGCACACAGCCACTCCCCTATGGGGCTCCCCATGGCCACTAACCCTCCTGCACGCAGGGGTTTGGAGCAAAGCTGCTCCCCCAGGCTGCAGCAAGGCCCTGAGCAGCCTCAGAGCTGCTGGAAATGCAGGTGCTGGCAGAGCCCCAGTGACACTCACAGAATGGCTTGGATGCTTCAGGGAATTCCAGAGAGCTGATTGTGGGCACCGTGGGATAGTGCTGGAGGGGAACCTGCCGGGAGGATGGAAAAGAAGTGACCATGATCCCTTTTCAATGAGTCTCCTTGAAGAGAATAAGCTCAGAGGTGTCAGCACAGCTCCTGACAGGTCACAGAAGCACAAAATCTCCTGAGATATTCTGGGGGAATATCCTGAGGGACCCACAAAGATCCTGGAGTCCAGTTCCTGGCCCTGCACAGACACCCCAACAATCCCAGCCTGGGCATCCCTGGGAGTGGTGCCCAAACCCTCCTGGAGCTCCGGCAGCCTCGGGAATGTCACCATTCCCTGGGCAGTGCTCTGGGGGAAGAACCTTTCCTAAAATCCAACCTAAACTTCCCCTGGTACAGCCATTCCCTCAGGAGTCAGGGAAGGGTCTGTGCTCTGGCCTGGGGATGGCCCACCTTGCCAGGCAGCTCAGCTATACAGGAAAAGAAATTATTAATCCTTTTGTACCCCTCAGGAAATGTCTGTCCCACCATCTTTGCGCTGACAACAACAAATCCTGCACGCATTGTTAATGGCTTATTAAAATTCACTGGGAGCTGCCACTGCAGGCAGATAAAATAGAGGCTGCTCAGGATGCTAAGCCAAATAATTTAAGTTATTCATGTCTGTGATCATGTAAACAAACTGTCAGACATCCAGATGCAAGGAGAAATATCCATGGACAGTAACAGAGACAGAGCTCGGCACACATTCATTTCCTAATCTGATTGTGTGAATAAATTAAGTGAAAGTGTTACAAATGTATTCCCTGGGCCCGTGTTCTGCCGGATTAAGATGTGATAATTTGGTGTCTTGGGTCACTGAGCAAACAGAGACGTGGCTCGGTGATCAATTGAGCCCAAGCTGGATGGACACAGCCCTTTCTTTTCAAATCCGTGGGTCAAAGAGTGGGGAAACCTCCTGGTGTCTGCTGTGGGGAGCCAGGAGAAGTGTTAGGGAAACGGAGGATGGAAATAGAGAATGGGAAAATAAGGGCTTGGGTAGATTTGTCCCTCAGATGCTCCAAGGGCTGGAGCCCCTCTGCTCTGGAGCCAGGCTGGGAGAGCTGGGAATGTTCCCCTGGAGAAGGGAAGGCTCCAGGGAGAGCTCAGAGCCCCTTGCAGGGCCCAAAGGGGCTCCAGGAGAGCTGGAGAGGGACTGGGGACAAGGGATGGAGGGACAGGACACAGGGAATGGCTTCAAAATGGAAAAGAGGGTTGGTTTAGATGGAATATTGGGAAGAAATTCCTGGCTGGGAGGATGAGGAGGGGCTGGCACAGAATTCCCAGAGCAGCTGTGGCTGCCCCTGGATCCCTGGAAGTGTCCAAGGCCAGGCTGGACAGGGCTTGGAGCAACCTGGGAAAAGTGAAAGGTGTCTCTGCCATGGCAGGGGTGGAACTGGATGAGCTTTAAGATCCCTTCCAACCCAAGGATCCTGTGTAGGATTTTTTCCCATGGAAAACTCACATCCCAGATTTCAGAGCAGCAGTTTTGATGTGGCTGACCATGGCTGGTGGTTCCACACAGACTCTCCCTCTGAGGTCCAGGTGAGGCTGCAAGGCTCTGGAGCGTTTATCCCATCCCTGGGCAGGCTGCTCCGCTGATTCATCACCTTCCCTTAAAAATGTGCATCTCATTTCCAGCTGGAATTTTTCTCTGGCTCGAGCTCCTGGCTGTCAGGTATCATTATGCACTGTTTTTATTAGATCAAAAAGGTCTCCAGCACTTACCTCTCCCCCTGGGAAAGGCACAGTGGGGTTGCATTGCCTCTGCATTGTTGGATAATGTGGATATTAAACTTTCTCTCTTCCCCTGAATTTTCAGGCAGATCCCAACTAAGAGCCACGTTTGGATAAGATCAGAGGAACGGCCACACTGGTGCATGTGGTTCATGTCTCCAGATGTCTCCTTAAGATCACAGAATTCCAGAGTGGTTTGGATTGGAAGGGACCTTAAAGTTCATCCCATTCCACCTCTGCCATGGCAGGAACACCTTCCACTGTCCCAGGCTGCTCCAAACCCTGTCCAGCCTGGCCTTGGGCACTTCCAGGGATCCAGGGGCAGCCACAGCTGCTCTGGGCACCCTGTGCCAGGGCCTCACCACCCTCACAGGGCAGAATTCCTTCCAATATCCCATCTATCCCTTTCCTCTGGCAGTGGGAAGCCATTCCCTGTGTCCTGTCATTCCAAGCCCTTGTCAAAAGTCCCTCCTTGCAGGCTCCCATCTGAAAACCTGATTAGACCACTCTTAAGCCGTCTCTTTTCCAGGCTGAACAATCCCAGTTCTCCCAGCCTTTCCTCACAGGAGAGGTGTTCCTCCCCTCCACCCAGGATGATGCTGTCACAGCAGGAAAATATTTTTGTTTTATTCCCCAGGTGTTCCCCCAGCACCTGTGTGTTTGTTTCCTCACATCCATGTGGTTTATCTGTTGGGACAGTCTCCAGAATTCTCTCTTCCATGCCCTGTCTCCCCGACTTTTGGCTTTCCCAAAGGTCTTTGGAGGGGATTTTTCCAGTTTTCCACATTGCACAGAGGCTCTGGAATACTCAGTGCACCAGTGAAGTGCAGCCTCAGCCCTGGCCTCTCCTCCCACAGGGACTCCACACGTCACACTGCGGCCTGGGCTCAGCGTTCCAGCAGTGGCTGGGATCCCAGATTTCCTCAAAGGCTCTTCCTGGCATTTCTGCATTGCCTCTTGGCAGCTTGAATCCAGCCCTGCTTCCCAATCCCATTGGGTGGGAGAGTGGATGGAGTGTGGATGAGCCCATCCTGGTGTGTGGAGAGCTGGAGGGGATGGAGATGGACACTGCAGAGCTGTCTGGGAGTGTCTGCAGTGCCACTGGGTTTGGGAAGCTCCTGCCAGCTTCCAGCTGGCTATGTCCAGGGTTTTGGCTCTTCCCACTGCCCATGGGGACACAAGGGAAGAGGCCCCAGAGCTGGGATGGGAACCAGCACCGAGCTCCCTGCTGCCTCCTTGGGAACTGGGATCAGCTCTGGCTTGGAAAAATGGTCTGAGATCATCGAGTCCAACATTATTCCAGCACTGCCAGGGCACCACTAAACCACATCCCCAAGTGCCACATCCTCACACCTTTTAAATCCCTCCAGCGATGGGGGCTCCACCCTGGGCTGGACAATCCTTTCCATGAAGAAATTTCCCCTAAGATCCAATTTAAACTTTCCCTGGTGCAACTTGAGGCCATTTCCTCTGGTGTTGTGTATTTCACCAATCCCAAATCCAACCAATGACATTGATTTCCAATGGCATTTTGTCTTTGTGTGGCCTCCTGGCACTGCTGGAAGGATTTCAGTCACAACCAAACAGAAAGGCAACCTCGGGACTGCAGCTGCATTTTCCTTTTCACTTGGGCTTTGGATTTTGTTCTGTGAGTTTTTTGAAGTGTGACATTTCCCTATGTGACTAAAGAACCTGGAAAACAAAAGGGGGAGGAGATGGCACAGGCAGAGATGTGCTGCTGATCAAACCACGATGACAAAGCCCTGCTCAAGCCCCAGCTGGAGCTGTGGTTGTTCCAAGAGTGTCCTAAAATTGCCTTCACCTCTTTTCCACCAGTTAGGAGCAGATTTTTGGCACCAGCTCAGCGGAGATCTCCAAAATCAGGAAGCTCAGAGGGGCTTGGGTCTGATCCCACCTCTGCTGCTGACAACAGAGCTTTGGTACCCATCCTTCCACTGCTCCTTCTGCCACCATTCATTCCTGTGGGCTGGAGATCTCTATTCCCAGCCACAGACTGGGAAGTGCCTGTCACTCAGCCAGACGTGCCTGGGATTGCCATCATGGGTGGGACATCCCCTGTCCTCCCTAGAGCCTCTCCCCTGCTCCCTTTTTGGAGCAGGAGCAGAACATTTGGAGCCCGTGGCCTCCTGAGCCTCGCACACACCGGCTCCTCCTCTCCTGGCTCGATCCACGAGCCAGAGCTGCCACTCACTGCCACTTGTCTCATCTCCAAAAGCACAAGGACAATCAGCATAATGACTTGGTTTGCAGTGGAAATCCAATTACTGTGGGAAGCGTTTCATTAGGGTGGATTTTCTCTGCGGGGAGCCCACGTGTGGAATCGGGATCGTGGCAGCGGTGCCAGCACAGGGCAGCAGCCCCTGGCAGGGTGACAAGGTGACAAAGCAGGATGTCACACCTCTGGCATGGCACTGGGCTCTCAGCTCTCCTGTGACCTGTGCTGTGTCCCAGCTGTCTCCTCTCCCCTCCTCATTCCAGAAATCTCCAGCTTTATTCCATTCTAACCCTGAGCTCTGGCTCAGGAAGCCATTCCCCCTTGTCCTGGCACGCCACACCCTTGTCCCAAGACCCACTCCAGTTCTCTTGGAATACATTTAGGCACTGGAAGGGGCTCCAAGGTTTTAGAATCATAGAATCATAGACTGGTTTGGTTTGGAAGAGACCTTAAAAATAATTTTGTTCCAATCCCCTGCCATGGCAGGGACACCTTCCACTATTCCAGTCTGTCCCTGGACATTTCCAGTGATGGGGCAGCCACAGCTTCTCTGACAACTGTGCCAGGGCCTCCCCACCCTCACAGGGAAACATTCCTTCCTGATATCCAACTTAAATTTACCCTTTTCTGCCTTAAAACCATCCCCCTGCCATCTCATACCTGTTTAAGGCCAGGCTGGATGGGGTTTGGAGCAGCCTGGGATAGTGGAAGGTGTCCCTGCCCATGGCAGAGGGTGGAATAAGAGGGTTTTTAAGGTCCCTTCCAACCCAAACCATTCCATGATTTTATGATTCTATAATGCTACTGTGAAGGTAGTGAAATCAACATTTTTAAAGCGCTCAGGAGTTACTGATCTGCACGAAATTGCTGCTGCAACCCCACAAACGCTGGATGAGTAAGACTTGGGAGTGATTAAACCTGACTTATCTCACTGCAGCTGGCAGACAGGCGAGGAGGAGATGCTGCTGCAGAAGAGGCAGCATGAGGCACGTCTGTGCAGGAGGTGCTGGATTCCTGGGACTGCTCAGGCACAGAGAGGGACAGGAAGTGATGGATTTTGCTAAAGAGCAGAGTTCAGCAGTGCCTGTTCCTCTCCCTGCCATCGCTGCCTTGCTTTATGTACCCACAAAATGAACCCCTTTCTCCTGGGGAGGATTTGTTGCCTGTTTGTTTGCTTGTCTGGAGGTTCAGTTTGATTCCAGCAGCACACTGCTGCTGCTGATGTGAGGAAAAGCAGAAATAAATGGAAATGAGAGGCAAGCCTGAGTGCTAGGAAAAGCTGCTCCTTTGTGGACCCATTCTATCAAAATTCCTCCTGGCTCCAGCTTCTGCTTTAGATGCTTGATAGAAACCTCTGGCTCCCACTTTTCCTGTGTTTGATGTTTGATGCTCAGACTCTCTCCCATCATTTGCCTCCTCTGTTCCTGTGGGGCAGGAGCCCTGCGCTCACCATGCTGGAATATTGTGTCCAGCTCTGGGGTCCTCAGCACAGGAAGACAAGGATTTGTTGGAGTGAGCCCACAGGAGGTCATGGAGATCTCTGAGGGCTGGAGCTCCTCTGACAGGCTGGGAGAGCTGGGAGTGCTCACCTGGAGAAGATCCAGGGAAATCTCACAGCATCTTCCAGGGCTTAAAGAGGCTCCAGGAGAGCTGGAGAGGGACTGGGGACAAGGGATGGAGGGACAGGACACAGGGAATGGCTCCCAGTGCCAGAGGGCAGGGATGGATGGGAGATTGGGAATTGGGAATTCCTGATGTGAGGGTGGTGGGGCCCTGGCACAGGGTGCCCAGAGAAGCTGTGGCTGCCCCTGGATCCCTGGAAGTGCCCAAGGACAGGCTGGACAGGGATTGGAGCAGCCTGGGACAGTGGAAGGTGTCCCTTGTCACAGGACAAGGTGACCATTAAGGTCCCTTCCACCCCAAACATGTCAATTCCTTTATGATTTCACATAACCAGATGTCCCCCATGCTCTTCCTCTGAATGCCAAACAAACCCCCATCCCTTTTCAAACTCTGCAGCAGATTTGGGATTGCCACCTCCAGGTCAGCAGGTCCATGCTGGAGCAGATTCCTTGCAGAGAAGCTTCTCCACTGGGTTCTGGGCTGGTTTCTCAATGACATTTTAAGGCAGAGGCAGGTAGGGATGGTGGGTGAAGGAACATTTTGCATAAGCCCACACAGCAGTCACAGCGTGGGCAGCTCGTTCAGGGCTCTTCCCAGCAGGAATGTGGATAAATGTGCCACAGAGAACCCCCTCTGAGGAACAGGGGACAGAGCTCTTATTACAGAGGCACTGACTCAATTATGCCCTGAAAGCAGATTAAAGTGACTCTGTTCTTACTGCAAAGCGGTGAATAAATCCATATTTTGCTAGTGAAAATTGGTTTCCATTTGAATTTACAGAGGACATGAAGCTCAGCCAGCTCCTCTCTGCAGGTAGCTCAGTGTAACCCCTCGGGCCCTCAGTGACAGCAGCAGAGAAAGGGACAGTGTGACAAAAACAGCCTCCCTGTGAGTGAGCAGGATCCATCCTTATCACAGCCAGTGCCTCACAGCCCCCTGGGGCTGCAATCCCCACAGAGCCAAAGGGAATATTAGTTATAAAAATAGCAGAAGTTTTTAGCAAACCTTACAAGCTGTTTGGTGGAACAAGTGTGGCAAATGCACACCCAACTGTATAAAGGCAAAATCACGTGGCCAGAAAAACCAAATGTAAATAATAAAGGCCAGAGTGAGATCTAAATTCTTTCAGTCTCAGAGGTTTGGAGTTTGGATGTCAAGGGTTTTTTGGGGGGTCTAAGCAAGTTCCTGCCATCCTAACCCCAGCCCAGGAGAGTGAATATCCATCACCACCAGCCAGAAATGGGGCTACTCACAGAAGGCCTTTCCAGGGAGAAAAGCAAGGGAGAATTTTCCATGAAAAATCCTCGTGTGCTGTTCATCCTCTGGTGAGCCTGACTCAGAGCCCACCGGTGTCAATGAGCAGATATTTGGCTGGACATGCTGGTTCCTTCTGGAAGAACAGTTTTGTTCTCTTGCCACTGTGCTTCTCTTTTTTGCTGGCAAAGAGTCACAAGGAGAAATGTTCTCTTGTGCTCAAAGCCAACGACTTTGGAAGCTCTGTGTGCCTTGCTGGCCTCACCAGGGTCAGGAGTGTCATTCTCTGCCTCTTTAGATGCTCTGGAGCTTTTTCTGTGCTGCTCTGTTTGATTCTTTGAAGCTGAGCTCTCCATTTGAGTTGTCTTGTTTAAATAAAAAAAAAACCAAAATCCACCCCAATTTGATTTAAAATCCCTTTTGAAAATGAGGCAGCAGCAGGCTTTCTGCCAGCCTGGCTCTTCCTGAGGGCACAAACGCTTCCAGGGTTTTATTTGTGGCACTGCCTGGCACTGAGGGTTTGATCCCAGTGGTGAGGACATGGCTAGAAAGAGGCTGGCAGCAATTCCCCCACAGAAGTCAGTTGAATAGTGATGGAAAGAAAAGGAGTGAGGTGACTCCCCATGAAGAGCACCTGCAGGCCTGGGGATATGTGGAAAACCAGCCTATCCCTCTCTCCCCTTGTGACCTCAATATCCAGGAAAAATAACCCAATCTAATCTAATCTGATCTAATAATCCAACAGAATCTTCCAGAAGGTCATGACCTGCCTCTCATCAGCCTTAGCTCCTACAGTGAAGTAAAGGGTCTGCTACAGATTAAGTCATCTGAAAGAATTATTTTCAGCTTCAAAAGCAACATCACTTCCTTCCCAGCTTCCCAGAACAATCCCTCCAGCCTCAGGGACTGCAGTGAACACACAGGTTTGAGCTTTACTGCCTGCCCAAGGCTGGGACTGCTCTGCAGGTGCCTGGGGATGCATCCACATGGCCACAATAAGCACAGAAAAAAAGATTTCTGGTTCTTTTTCCAGCTTCTCGGGTTGGACAGGCTTCCTTTTCCACAGTGACAGGGAGATTCAAGGTGTGCTGACATCTCCCTTGCCTCGTTGATTTTTAAGGATAGAATGGACTTAACTGGAATGTTTTTATGGACTGTGGAGTTAAACACAGCCTATTTTTGGTCCTGTCTGAACAAGGCCTGGGCTTGTATGGTCTGCTGGAGCTCCTAAATCAGCACAAAAATACCTTCCCAGACTTTGCTCCTGCAAAAGTGACATTTTACAAGGAAACAGTTTTAATATCATTTCTCTCTCCATGTCTTTGGCCGCCCTCAGGCAGATTCCTGTGCTGGCCTCAGGGCAACAGGTTTCTCATCACTAAAACACAGCAAAATGGGTTTCAATCAGCACAGTATTTGCTGTCTCCCAGGACCAAGAGCAATTTTCAGAATGCAAAGGGATGAAAAACCAGCTCTGTTTTTCAGAGGGGATTTACATCTGGACAAAGAAGGATTTAAGGGGCAGGAAGTGGTAATTTTGATCTCTGTGTGAGAGGGTCCTCAGCCCATGTTCTTTGCTCTGCACTCTCTGGTTTGTTCATATTTTGCAACAAAATCTGCAGAGGAAATGCCAACACCTCAATTTCTGGCTGCCCAACATTTCCCACTGCAAGCCCCTGCTTCCAGTCTCTTCTTATCTCCCTGAGCTGAAATCTCTCCCACTGACGTATTCCAGGCTGCCTCAGAACAAATATTCTGCAAGGTTTCTGCCAAAATCAGTTCAGCACTTGGAGACTGGAGCTGGGGAAAGGAGGAGGTTTGCCTCATGCAATGCTAATTCTCCCCTGGGATTCTCTGAGGTTGTCTCACTCTTCCCTGATTTTGATTAGAAACTGGGAATTTGGTGGTTTGGCTCTTGCCTTTTCCAAGGTGATGAACTGAGGCTGCAGGTGGGATGGTGGAAAAAGCGGGATTAAGGCCCTGTGATCTGAACAGCAGCTGGAAAATGAAGTAGTTTTATGCTGAACTCAGCTTTTGCCTCTGGTGGGACAGAAATATTGTTTGTGAAGAGCTGAAGCAACAAAGTGATGGATCAGCCCCTGGGAAAATGAGTAATTCCGTATCCAGCAAAGGGAAGGAGGTCAGCAGCACACAGGGGAGGGGGATGAGGAGGAGCTGGCTTTTTAAAGACATGAATAATGAATTCCCTTGGGAGGGGAATTCCTCCTGTTCACAAAGCCAGGCAGAGGCCTGAAGGAAAATAATAAATAATCACTTTGCTAATTATTTTTAAGGTGTGAGAGATGTGGTGTGAGGGGAGATCCAGAGGGTGGCAAGATGCTGGGAGAGAAGTCAGGAGATGGGCTGGGGGCTGGAAAAAGAGGGTTTGGAAAGAGAGGAGAGCAGAGGGACAGCTACTGGCACTGGGTCAGTTCTCAGCTGCTCCTCCCTAAAGTGCCAAACATGGAAGTAGAAGAAAAGAAGATTTGAGGGGTCCAAGGTGTTGGAAAAGAGCAGAGGGGTTCATGCAGGAGAAGCAATGAGAGCTGCTCAGCTGAGCCACCAGTTCTGGTTACAGTGACAGGATGGGAGCCTGGACACTTGTCCCCACATCTGTGTCCCAGTCCCAAACCAAATCCTACCTGGATGCCCTCAGAGATGTCCCCATGCCCAGAAAGCAAAGCAGAAGGGGAACTGAAGCTAACCAGGGCTGCAAGGTGGACTTGCAGGAGAATGAGGGATGAATTCTCATGGGAGCAGAACCTCTTTGACACAGCATTTGATATGGAAAAAGAGATCAAAACTACATTGGAACACAGAAGGGTTAAAGCTCGTGAATGAGACAATATTAATTGTCTGAAACACAGTCTGCTTGACTTCTGGTTTACAAAGATCTCTCCCTACTTTAGTTCCCATGGTAACTCCTGTGCAGAACCACACTTTTCCTCATCATCTCCACAGAGTTGAAGGCAATTCTGTAATCCAATCAAATGGGAAAGACAGAATTTGTTTGGGCATTGAGGAAACTGCTGCCTAACGACCACACAATGATGGGGAGAGGCCACACCCACAATTACAACCCCAGAGAGACAATTAATTACCGAATAATTAGCAGTTACTGGGGTTTCTTAGCTCAGAGAGGATTGTGAGAATAATTCCAAGGTCTTCCAAGTGGTTTTCCAAAGTGGGAAGCATCAAACTGATCGTGCAGAGCCGATGATGGGAAACTCTCTGCTCCCAAAAATCTGAACCCTTGAACACCGTGGGCCCTGTGAAGCCTGGCTGAGGCAGCTCAGGTGCTGTGGAGCAGAAGGAAATGGGCCTGTTGGATGGGAATGTGCTTTCCAGGGGGGAATGTCCAAGCAGGAGGAGGGGATTCTGTTAATCCTTCCCAGCCATGGACAGTGTGGAATGTTCACATGCACCGAGCTCAATGTGGCTCCTGAGAAGTCACTGTCACCCCTGGGGGTTTCAGTCCAGAAACCAGAAAAAAAGAACAAATTATTTCCTGTGAAATACAGGATTTCTCTGAAGGAAAAAAGCATTCATGTATGGATAGAGCTCCTGGAATGGAATCCTGAGCCACAGAGAAATAATTACACCTTGACTTTTATTTTTTTAATCTTGATGGCCAGAAAACTACTCTGAGTGGAATTCTGGATGCCAGCTTTGCCAAAAGGATGAAGCCAGGAAACAGCCCACTCTAACTGGACAACTCATGAAATTCACAGACATCTGGTAATTTTGTAACCCAAACCTTGCTCAAATTGTGGTTGTGTGTTGGTATGACCACAAAATCCCCTTCACCTTAACAAAACCATCTAGAAAAAATTAGCCAGGATCAGTTTTTCTTCCTGCAGCACTACAAAATGTAGCTCCAGGCCTGGCTGGGAGTTTTTGGGACAGCCTGGTTTCACCTTGGGCTTTAGGACAATGACTTCATGTCTCTTTGCCTCACATGATCACACTCAGGAAAGCTCTCTGCATAATCTCTTGGCATTTCAGAAATGCAGGAGCTGTAAATGAGGTCAGGGCTGTGATGCTGTACCTGATCCAGGGACTGCAGAGCTTGGAATCATCACCTGGCCAAGCCTCCACTCTCCTCAAGTGGTCCTTCAAAAGGTCAGCCCCAGGTGGGCAAGTGCTGGGCTCCTGCAGCTTGTTCATCTGGTTTAGTGTTCAGCTCATCCTCAGGACATAAAAAGATGCTTAAAAATAGAAAAAAAGGTAAAATAAGGAAAAATAGAACTGCTTCAATTTGTTCAAATTTAAAATATAAATGAATCAACATTCTACAAAAAAGAAACCCAGTGAGTCAATTTCTGTGCAATTTTTTAGAGTGGTTTTGAGCACTTACAGAATGGACTGAGTTTGTAGAATTTGTTCATCTCTGTGGCTTTAGCTTTGGGGATAACATCGAGGCATTTGAGTGTTTGAGTATTTTTATTTTCAGCTCAAAAGAGAGCAAAGCCCAAAGGGAGCTGAGACTTTCCATTTCCACTCCTACCTGCAGCATCTGAGTTTATGAGGCACAGACATCATCGAGAAAAGATGATTTCTTGATTTCACAAGCCTCTCTTATTTCATCATCCTTCATCCTGTATCAAACCCAGCAGCTCTGTGGACAGGAGAAGATATCCCAGAATGGTTTGGGTGGGAAACACCTCAAAGTCCACCTTGTTCCAAACCCCTGCCATGGCCAGGGACACCTTCCACTAGACAGGTTAAAATTTTTGTAATTTTCTCTCTGTCAGATAATTCTCTGGGCTTGTGCTTCTTCCTGTGCATCACTAGTGTTCAATCTAAAGGGACAATTATTTTCATTAAACTTAAAGACTCTTTGGTGGTGGCATTTTTGTAACCCCAACCTTGATCAATTTGTGGTTGTGTGTTGGTGGGAAGGTTTAAACTGACCAGGAAATCCCTTTTACTTTAGGAAAACAACCAAAAATATGAGTTCTTGGACAAGGAAAAAGCCTTGAAGGGTGATGGGGTGTCCCCAGCAGGAAATCCAGGTAATTTCTAACCAAAAAAGATTTTCTTCCTTCACTCCTTCCCTTTAGAAGCAGCCTCAACTCTGCCTCTGTGTGGCAGCACTGAAAAAGAACATGGAAAAAAGAATGAAAGATGTGTTTCTTTCTTTAGGTCACTTGGTTATTAACTCTCTTTATCCTGCCATGAACCTTGAAAGATGAGGCAGATATTTCTCCTGTCAGCTTGGGAGGGCTGAGGGGAACAGGCTGGAGGAAGATGCCTCAAAGATAAGGTTATGCCTTTCTTGTTCTCAAAACTTTACAAAGAAACAACACAATGTCAATGTAATATTAACAACAGAGATAAAAGTAATTCAGAGCAGTCATTACACTTAAAATAATTCCTGGAACCAAGCAGGGGAGGTATGAAGTCATAATTTTCAGGGTCTTTCAAGCTGCTCCCATAGGGAGCTCAGTGTACCTTTGAAGAAATCTTTTTACTCACAGCAGTAAATTTATTTACACATGATTACACAACACGTTTTGATGCACTCATTCCTCAACATATCTCAAATTACCAGGGATAATCACAGAATTGTTTAGGTTGGAAAAGACCTTTAGGATCATTGAGTCCAGTTGTTACCCAGAGACAGCTCTTTGCATTTCACCTGATTGCTGATGCAGAACGGAATATTCATGGATTATCAATAACAAATTTCAAAAAATTCAATTATGCCTAAAACAGCAGTCAGCAGAGTGCTGCAAGCAGTGATTTATTCCTGAGTGCTGAATCAATGAATAACAAGTCCTTAATAATGCCTGTTCTCCTACAGACAGGAGCATACACGTTGTACTATAGAAAATATGCCAAAATAAGATAAAAATTTTTAAAAACCCAAATGCTGACTTATTCTTTTTTCTTTTTCCTGCACTGGCTGCCAAGGCTCTGAACTGTGGGTTATGAAATTATGGCAAAGGGGCAGGCAAAGAAATTATCCAGTGAGGAAAAGGAAGGTGATATTATCACAGGAGCTGGGGGAAAAATTGTGTTAAAGAAAGTATGTGCATATGGAAAAAGAGGCCCCTGCCCTGGAAATGCTTCATTTGGTGAGACAGGAATGAGTTGATGTGGGATTTGTCTGCTTGTTAACACTGACCTTCTCCCTGACTTCTGCTTGAGAATTCAGTACTCAGATGCTGTTACTTTCTGCTGTGAATAAAGATCACAGAATCATGGAATGGTTTGGGTTGGAAGGGGCCTTAAAACCCACCCAGTTCTACCCCTGCCATGGCAGGGACACCTCCCACTATCCCAGGTTACTCCTAGCCCTGTCCAACCTGGTCTTGGACACTTCCAAGGATCCAGGGGCAGCCACAGCTTCTCTGAGCATCACAGGTTGGATGGAGAAGGGACTGAGAACAGCCCTACGGAGAAATATTAGGGGTGATGATTAATGAAAACCTCACTGTGAGCCAGCAGTGTGTACTCCCAGCACAGAAAAATTCCCTAAATTAGGGAAGGGCACAGAGGAGCTGGAGAGTGTGCAGAGAATGGAGCTGGGGAAGGGTCTGCAGCCCCAGGAGGGGCTGAGGGAGCTGGGAAGGGGCTGGAGAATTGCTGAGGGAGCTGGGAAGGGGCTGGAGAATTGCTGAGGGAGCTGGGAAGGGGCTGGAGAATTGCTGAGGGAGCTGGGAAGAGGCTGAAGAATTGCTGAGGGAGCTGGGAAGGGGCTGGAGAATTGCTGAGGGAGCTGGGAAGGGGCTGAGCCTGGAGCAAAGGAGGCTCAGGGGGCCCTTCTGGCTCTGCACAAGTCCCTGGCAGGAGGGGACAGCCGGGGGGGTCGGGCTCTGCTGCCAGGGAACAGGGACAGAAGGAGAGGGAACGGCCAAAGTTGAACCAAAGAAGGCTTAAGTTGAATATAAGGAAGAATTTGGTTGGAATAAGGAAGGGTTGCCAAGCATGAGAAGGGGCTGATCAGGGAATGGTGGAGCCCCCATCCCTGGATGCGGCTCTCAGTGCTCCGGGCTGGGTGACAAGGCGGCGGCCATCGGGCACAGCTTGGGCTCAATGACCACGAAGCCCTTTCCCAACCTCAGCGATTCTGTGGTAAGCAGCAATAAGTGCAAAATGAAAAAAGGGAAATTTAGGATATATGGAAGAAATCCTTCCCTGTGAGAGTGGTGAGGCCCTGGCACAAGCTGCCCAACCACCCGTGGGTGCCTGATCCCTGGGAGCGTCCAAGGCCAGGCTGGATGAACCTCGGAGCGCCCCGCACAAGCTGTGCCTGCCCACGGCAAGGGGTGGAACGAAGCGGGATTTTAAACCCCTTCCAAAGCCAACCATTCCAGGATTCCCCGATCCCGCCTCCCCGCGCTGCCCTGAGGGCGGGCCCGGCCATGACGCGGCGGGAAGGCGGAAGGGGAGGGGGACGGAGGAGGGGGGGGCAAAATGGCGGCGCCGCTGAGGGCTCCGCAGCTGAGGGCTCCGCAGCTGAGGGCTCCGCTCTGCGCTCTGCTGTGCCTGGCGCTGGCGGCCGCCGCCCGGGGCAAGCCGAGCCCCGTGAAGGTGCTGTCGGACGGGATGTGGCAGGAGCTGCTGCAGGACGAGTGGATGGTGGAGTTGTGAGTGGGGAGAGGCGCGCTCGGGCTGCCCGGGAGGGGTTCGTGTGGGGTGTGTGGTGACAGCGCTGTGCTGCTCCCACAGCTACGCGCCCTGGTGTCCCGCCTGCGAGAACCTGCAGCCCGAGTGGGAGAAGTTCGCCGAGTGGGGAGAGGACCTGGGGGTGAACGTGGCCAAAGTGGATGTCACGGAGCAGCCGGGTGAGAGGGGCTGGAAAGGGCTCCTGAACCCTCCGGGATTTGGGGAGCTGAGGGATTTGGGGGATGCTCATCTCCAATGTGTGTTTGTGGGAGGCAAGCAGAATTAATAAGGATAAATAAAAGCGTTTTAATCGTCCCTACCAAACACACATTGCTGTGTGACTAAACGCCCTAATATTGCTTAATGGAATCCCAGAATGTTTTGGTTGGGAGGGACTTTAAAGATCAGCCCATTCCACCCCCTTCCACACCTTCCATTATCCCAGGTGGCTCCAAGCCCTGTCCAGCCTGGCCTTGGACATTGCAGGGATCCAGGGGCAGCCACAGCTTCTCTGGGAACCACACAGGAACCTCCAGCTCTCCTCATAGGGAGGAGACTGTCAGCTAGTAGATAAAATAAATATCATTAAATAAATAAAATGGATAGACTATAATAGAGAAAAAGAATTAGAGGTTTTCTCCAGAGAAGGATTTCAAGGAGATTTTTTGCCATAGTTTTTAAGCTAAAAACAATGTTTCACCCTTGCTATTCCAGTCCTTCCTTGGGTTACTCTCCCTCTCCTGAAAGTCTTTAGTCTGTGTGGGATTTGCAAACCTGGCTTTCCCCGTGCTGATCTCTTTCTTCAGAGTCACTTTACTTTTGAAACTTGCCTCACTTGGATTATTTTCTTCAGGGTTTCTGGAGGCTGCAGGTCATGTGTGTGAAAGGAGAGTGTCTCCCTCTGAAGAGCTACAGCCAGAACAGAGCAGTTATCCCTGATATCTCGTTTTCCCCATGGATAAACTTCCTTGCTCTTTGTCCACGGACCTTTTTTTAGAGTGTGCTGCTTTGACATGCACAAGGGTGTGTTGGATTGCATTGAAAGAGCGATACCTAGGCCTGACATTGTATTCTGGGGTGTTACAGCATTTCTTGCCTTTTTTTTTTTTTTTTCCATCAAAATACTCAAAATACTCTCAAAATAACTTTTCTTACAGGGTTAAGTGGACGATTTATCATCACAGCCCTCCCTACCATCTATCAGTAAGTCTGCATGGCAGCAGGGCTTTTTGGGGGTGAGAGTGGGCATTTTTTCCCTCTTTTTTTTAGGACAAATAAATGAGATTTAATATGCTCTTTAAGAATGGGAGCTGCTTTTCACTGACACAGCCACTGTCTCACCCACTGTGACCTTGAGCTGCCTGATGATTTCTTTTCCTTTCCCTTCAGGCCTTATTTATTCTGCCTTTTCATGGGTGTTTCTGTTTTGCAATCGTTTCTCTGTAGGTTGATCTTCAGTGCAGGTGTGTGGCAAGGGCTTTAGGAAGATCATTATCTTTCTTTTCTATTTTTTTTTTTTAATATGGAATCACAGCTTAAAGCTATCCAAGGTATTCGTGGAGTCAGTGTTCTGGAAATAACTTGGAGTTAGTCCAGGTGTTTGGAAAATATTTTTTAGAGGCAATATCAGCTAAAAAAATTACCACTGAAAAGTTGAATGTGTGAAAAACAGACAAGGTGATGGGAGGGGATCTGTTGGATGGAAAAAAGTGCTGCACTTGGTGCTTGGATCATACAAAATAAAAGGATTTTGTCGTTGTTGTTTTACAGCTGCAAAGATGGAGAATTCAGGAGATACCAGGGATCAAGGACTAAAGCTGCCTTCATTAATTTCATCAGTGACAAGGAATGGAAATCCATTGAACCAGTGTCCTCCTGGTTTGGTCCTTCCTCTTTCCTGTAAGTTTTGGGTTGTTTTTTTGTAAGAATTTATTATCAGATATCCTGAGGTGTGTCCTGCTCCCTGTTCCCGGCTCTGTGTGGGCAGGAGCTGTGTGAACGTGGTGGGTGGGTGGGTGTCCTAATTCTTCCTCAGCTGTGGGAGGGTTGTCACCATAGCAGAGGTGACCTGAGCATTGTCACCATAGCAGAGATGTCCCCAGCAAGGTTTGCTTGAGGAGGTTGCTGGTGACTGCATTGTTTCCTAAACTTCTGTGGGTGCCCTGCTGACCCTTGAAGTTGTTTGGTTTCTGTGGCACTGAGGTGGTTTTGCCCAGTTAAATTCTAGGAAGTTTCTTCCACTGTCTGGAGGGGTCTACAAGGAAATCACAGAGGGATTCTCCATCAGGAGCTGACAGGAAAAAAGGGAATGGGTTCAAAGTGTCAGAAGGGAAATTTAGGTTTGATATATGGAAGGAATTCCTGGCTGTGAGGCTGGTTCTCTTACAAAGTATTATCCCACACCAAGGAATGCGTGAAACTGCATATGAACTTAGCATTAACAACTTCTCTCTTATTTTTTGTGTTCAGACACCAAACTTAAGTGTCTGAAGATCTCTCAGGTCTTATAATCTGATTTTTTTTTATCTGATAGAATAGTTTAATTTTTTGTTTTAATAAAACCTCCTGATGTCTCTTTCTTAATATCTTGACTGGAGTTCCAGCTGGCTTCCTACAGACCATTGATCAAGATAGAGCAGAACTTAAAATTCATGTGTCAGCAGATGCAAGTTAAAGAAATTTGGGGATTTATAGCTGTCTGTGTATGAGCTGAGGTTGTTTCACACAGGCTTGAGGCTGATTTTAAAGTGTTCTCAGTTCCTCTCCTCTGCTTTGTTTCAGGATGAGCAGCATGTCAGCGTTGTTCAAGTTGTCCATGTGGATCAGGGTATTTGCTTTTGTCTCTACTTCATTTTATCCTCAGTATGAAATTCAGCTCTTCCTGAAATGATTCTCTTGTCTTCTGTTCCAGCATGGCCATGGCTATTTAACAGAAAACCTCGGAATACCAGTCTGGGGCTCCTATGCTGTTTTTGGATTGGCAACTCTGTTCTTAGGAATGGTCCTGGGACTTGTAAGTGAAATCTTTGGGGCTGACTGGGGCTTTGTTACGCTCGTGCTGCCTCCACCTCTGTTTTGGGGTGGGGTTTTGGGGTACCCTGAGCTGGAACACAGGGATGGGGGAGCAGGATGGAACCCCCATAATCCAAGGGAAAATGGTCACAACCAGGTGTGGGGCTGGATAGGATCCACCTGAGGATAAATGGTAAGACTTGATCTTAAAAGTCTTCTCCAGCCTAAACGATTCCAATGTGCAGAATGTTTGGGAATTTCACCTTGGGTTTCTTTGGTTGCAGATGATGGTGTTCCTGGCAGACTGCATCTGTCCCTCCAAAAGGCACAAACTGTCACAGTTCCAGCCTCAGTCAAGTAAGCCCACAGCAAACTCCTAATTCAGTCAAGCCTCTTTGGTAAATCTCATTGATAGAAAATATGAAAGAAATCCTGGTGTCTGCAGGATGTGACGTGGAGCGTAGAACTTTGCATTTGGGGTTGATGCCTCGCCCTTTGGGTTTGTAGTGGGTTGGGATTTTCTATTTAAAACTGGTTTTAGGGATAGAAAAAATTTTGAGAGCATTTTCCTACCTGCAAGACATGAAATTCCACATGGGCAGCGAGAGAAAATTGAGTGGAGCCCTCAGTGCTTGCCTGTGATGTTAAAAAAAGTGGATTTTACTTGGGAATGGTACTTATTTCTGTATTTTTCCTTTCTCCTTGAGGTAAAAAAGGTCCAGAGTCAGCTCATCTGCTGAAAAATAGGTATGAAGAGCAAGAAGGAGATGAGGGAAATATCTCAGATGATGAAACAAAGGGGAAGGGGAGGAGCAAGAGAGACTCGTCACCAAGCGGTGTCCGGCAGCGTGCAGTGCCCAGTGCTGCTCCTCTGGAGAAATCCTAGCTGCATTTGCGTCAGGATTAGTGTTTGAGTCAGCCACTCAAAGGGAGATCAGTGTCAAATCCTTCAGCTTGAAGAGAAGAAATGACTCCTGGCTTGGTAATGTTGCTGCATTTTGTGAATTCGGAGGAAATAATCATGAAAAAAAAATTTAAAAAAAATTTAAAAAGGCATCATGTATTCCAAAGGAAAACTTGCTGTTGCAACTTCTCCTGTCTGTGTGCAGAGAAGTGCCAAGGAATAATTGCTGTGGCTTCTGGAATGATTTGTTCCCTCGGGTTTATTTGGAAGAGAATGTAAACCAGAGTCATTCTTGCATTAGGGAGCATTAGCAAGGAAAATGCACTCACCTGGCATTTGGTGAAACCTCCCAAAAGGGTTCCTTGTTCTTATACTGGTTTTCAGTATAAACCTCTCTAGCTGTGCCCTGAAGAAATGCTGAGGGAAAAAAAGTTCCTTTAGTTATGGGAACTAAAATTCCTTTAGTTCAGGCTTTTTATGTGACAGAAACTGCTTTTTGCTATGACAATGAGTGCTACAAAACCCCCCCCCCCAAACCTTTTTTCTTACAAAGAGCTGATGGAATTTAGCACAAACACTCTGCAGAAGGATCCTCTGGCTGACCAGAACCCTGCTGCCTGCATCAATTTCTTCCAGAAAAAGCTGTAGAAAACTCTGTGAGCTTCTTGGCAAAGTAGTTTTTCTCTAGGAACAAGTGACAAGCAGCACCTTGAAGTCTTGTCTGTGTCAGTGACTCCACGTGGGAATAGTTTACACACAGGTTTCTCTGTGCAAATCCTCTCCATTCCTCCTCCTGGATGCCAGCAGGACTCTGCTTGCTTTTAATCCATCATTTCTTAGTCAAATCTTGCTGCAAATCCATGCAGGCTGTACCTGGCCTGAAGCTAAAATAACTCTATTTCTATGTTATTTCCCCCCCTGTTTTCACAAAATCATTTTGGAACATTAAAACCTGGATTTTTTTCTTATTTTTTTTTTTATAAAAAATTTAATTTACTCCTGTCTGTATGGTGTTTGTTTTCACTCTGTATAGAAATAAAAAGAATGCACATGCCCATTGGACCAGTGTTGTAAAGAGTTTTCGATATTATCTTAATTAAATTCCAAAGTTTTTGCAAGGGAAGGATGAGCCTAATACTGAGCACATTTAGATTTTTTTTTTGACAAGCCTGTTTCTGATATTTTTGTTTGTTTAGCTTTGTGGGGTTTTAGCTTTTATTTGTAGTTATTTAGGTTATTTTAGTGTTTAGTTTTTATTTTTAATTGTTCATCTGACTTCTTCCCTTTTTTTTTTTTTTGTTTCTTTTCTCTACATTGGTGCTCTGGAATGACTTGACTGAAATTATGTGTGTTAGAAAGATAAACTGATGTTTGAAAGGGTCTTTTTGGCTAAAATCTGAATTTACCTGTCCTTTTTTAAATCTAAAACCTCTCCTGGTGTTGGAATGAAGACCACTGTGTGCCAGAATTGCCCTTAAGGTGTCGATTTTGTGGAATTGCCTTAAATTCTCTAAAAGTTTCCATCTCTCAGCCTTTGTCACTGGTAATAAAGCAATAAATAAATAAATACTGAGGAGAAGGAGTAGTGCTGTCTTTGATCAGTGATGTTTTTTCAGTTTGGAGAGGGTTTGAGAGGACAGAAATGTTGTAGCTGGTAGGAAAAACAATTGAATTGTTTTCAGAGCTGAACTCTGCTCACTGCACTTGGGATATATTGAAATTTAGCTTTTCTAAGCTCAGAGGTTTTGAATTTTTCAGTTCCAGCCAAGCTTGGTGCCATACAGAGAGGACACCCTGCTGACTTTTGGCTAACTTTTCATTTAAAAATGAAAAACAACCACCCAACCTTTCCTTTGTTGTGCTGAACTTGTGAGCTCCTGCGTGGACAAGAACTTCCAGCATTAATTTACTTTTTTTTCTCTCTGCCTGCTGCTCAGTTCTCCGTGCTTGGGGCACAGAACCAAATCCCAAACCTGCCTCGTAGGGGTGGCTGTTCCCAGCTGCTGGAATCCCTGTGTGTAACTCCTGCTTGCATTACCCACAGGCAGCCTGTGCTGATCTCTGCTAATCTCACCCTTCGTGTTTTGCATCATATTATGCTTTTGTCCTGTGAGTATTTCAGTTCTTTGCTTTATTTTTTTTGTTTTAAAAAAATCTCTGTTCCAAAGATGTTCACCGAGGCTGAGCGATGTAACCTGAGTGGAAGAGCCTGTCCTTTGTGTGTTTTAATGTTGCTTGAATATCAATTTGGTAAAAAAGCAGACTGCCCTTTCCATATCACCTGAACCAGGCCTGTTTCATTCCAGAAAGAATTAATGACCTGTAACAATAATTTTGGTTTTTTCAGAGAGTCTTTGAGTAAAAAAATAACCACCAGCTTTGGATTCCTGTGTTTGTGTCTTTTTGGGGTTTTTGTTTTGGTCAGGTTCTTGCTGCTCAGTGATGAAACAGCTGCTTCCATGGATGAAAATTGTAACCTTGAAGCTAAAAAATGTTATTTTAAAAAATCAGGTTTGAATAATAATTCAAAGTAAAGCTGCACTGAGTGATTTTTTTAGTCAAGACTGGCTTGGGTACCTCATTTGGTTCCAATGGTTTGGGAAGGAGCTTTCACTCATGCAAAGCTTAGCCAGAAATGATAATAAAATACAGTTTTGTGTAGCAAGAAATGTAGGCTGGAGTTGACAAATGATGTTTAAAATTCATTTTTTTGGCGACTCTTTTCTGTGGTGGCGTGAAACGCGTGCGAGGGAGCCGCAGATGGGCCCCTCCCCTGGCCCTCCCACGCCGCATCCATGAAGGGATCAACTCTGGGGGATTAATCTTGGAGTGGGAAGTTTAATTCCAACTTGTGGCAGCTCTAAAGTGAAAGTGGTTTCTTGGGGAGGAGACAAATCCAGAGGAGGAATGCTGGGAGCGCTGCTGGAATTTTCTGGAAATAATAATAATGCTCGTAGCTCCTCCCTGTCAGGAGTCAGGAATTGAGAATTCCACACTCACCCAGGGAATGCTCACACAAACCCCACTCCCCTCCTCTTCCACTCAGAGTGTTACATCCAACAGGAAATAATTGCAGAAGGAAAAAAAAAAAAACAAGGGAAAAGTCAAAACTGAAATATTTGTAGATCCTAAAAAACTTGGGAATGGCCTGATGGGAAAGAAAAGTCTGGGAATTATTGGCAGTTGGTGTTTGCCAAAGGTTGGGTTGGAAATTAGTGATTTCAGTTGTGACAGTGATTGATGGGGAAGGAGAAATTTCAGTATTTAGTAACATTCAGAATTTAGTATTTAGAAACACCAAATTCAATCTCAATTTTAAGATTTCTTTGCTTTAAGAAGAGGGAATTGTGCCTCCTGCAGATTTCTTGGACAAGATCACCTTTGGCCCTTCCCTGGGTTTATTCCATGGCTGATTCCCCAATCTTGGACCAGCTTTTCTTTACATTTCAAACTCCCTACCTTGATTAATCCCGTGACTTTCTAGAGGAGATTCTGCCTGAACCCTCCCTTTTCCCTGCTTGAAACTTCCCAGCCACAAATTTCACTTCCATTCACTTACAGAAATTCCCTTTCACTGCAAGGCAGATCCAAAAGGACAAATTTTAGGTCCTTGGAATTCTGCTGGGAAAGGCCAGGAGGGGTTTGATTGTGTGAGTGATGTCCTTGAAGTGAGGGCAGCTTCTGAAATCCCTGTGAACACCAGAGGGGGCAAAAAGCACCTCTGAAATCTGTGTGTCTCTCTAAAAGTTATTTTTTTAAATTAAATCAGGTCTCTGTCCAGGGGTTTTAAAGTGCAAGACGAGAAACCATCAATTCAATTATTTATTAAATAATTTATTAAATAATAATATTAAATATTTAATATTAAAGATGATAATTTTCTCAGCTGTGCTTTTCCTTCCAGAGTCTTTCTGTTCTGCTGAGCCTGGACCTCAATGCCCCTTTCCCCCCCACTTTTTGTGTGACTGCTGATTCCTCAGGAAGATTCTCTCTGAATTTCCCTTGAAATTCCTTGGCACGTGGATGTTATCAGGAATCAAGGAAAAGGCGTGTTCAGAGGAAAGATTTCTGGGATAAATGGATAAGTAGCCATTTCTTCCTCTTCCTCCTTTTCTTGTCAAATATTTGGGAAGTATTTGAAGTGTGGTTTTATATACCCTCCTTCCTTTCCTCAGAATTCCACAGGTTTCTCTGTGGGCTCTGTGTGTTCCCAGGAACAGGAATGATCCCCCACCTGCCCACATGTGCCCGTCTCCAGAATTCCCAACATCTTTGAGATGCTGCAGGATCTGCCGGGCGCGGCGATGCCACAACCCCAGAGCCGCTCAATGAAATCCCTGCGTGAGGAAAAGCCCAACATTCCTGAAATCTCAGGAATTCTTCAGGGAGGACGCTCTGGGTGTAATCACCATGTTTTTAGCTTGGTCAGGTTGATGGCTGTGGTGACAGTTTGCTGAGGGAGCTGTCAAGGTTGAAGCACTGCTTGTCAGAGCCCGCAGCGAGGGTGATCCATCCCTTTCCCGATCCATCCCTTTCCCCATCCATCCCTTTCCCGATCCATCCCTTTCCCCATCCATCCCTTTTCTGATCCATCCCTTTCCCGATCCATCCCTTTCCTGATCCATCCCTTTCCTGATCCATCCCTTTTCTGATCCATCCCTTTCCCGATCCATCCTTTTCCCGATCCATCCTTTTTCCGATCCATCCCTTTCCTGATCCATCCCTTTCCTGATCCATCCCTTTCCCGATCCATCCCTTTCCTGATCCATCCCTTTCCTGATCCATCCCTTTCCTGATCCATCCCTTTCCCGATCCATCCCTTTCCTGATCCATCCCTTTCCTGATCCATCCCTTTCCTGATCCATCCCTTTCCCGATCCGTCCCTTTCCCGATCCGTCCCTTTCCCGATCCATCCCCTTGTCAGCGCCGTGGGCAGCAATCACTGGAGCCAAATCCACTCTTCCTGGGATCTGAGCTTTCCCTGGAGTTTCCCTCCTGTTTTCCTCAGCAGGAGAGGCACCAACAAACCCTGCCAGGAGCTGCTGGCCCCAGGGAAGAGCTGGGATGCTCCTCTGGAATTCTGCAGCCAGGACTGAAACTCCATCCACCATGGGGTGGTGTAGTGAGACCTCGCTGGGAGGGAGCCCCTCGGCAGGAACACCATCAGGAAACCTTTGGAATCCCTATTTTCCCAAGATTTCCTCCTTGAAATCCCTCCTGCAATGCCTCGTTTGTCTCCTGCACGCCCAGGAAAGGGAGAAGCCGGGTGGAGCCTGGAGAAATTGGGGCTGGATCTGGCTGCGGGTCAGGGTGGGGCTCCGGGACATCTTGCTTTTGTTTAGGATAATTAGGTGTTTAGCATAATTAGCACTAATGGTTAATGCTCCTCACGCTGCTCCAGCCCGGCTGCGCTTAAATAGAATTTATTTTTTTATTTTTTAAAAATATTTTAAAAAGAGTTTTGGAGCACGTTTCCTAAAGGGCTGCTCCAACTTGACTCCAGGGAATTGTGGAAGAGGTGAGGCCAGAGGAAGAGAAAGGAACCATCCGACCACATGGTGGCAACGTGGAGATGCCACAGAAGGATTGCTGTGCTTCCCTGAAGGAATTTTCACTTCACAAGAGACACCTGAAGTTGATTCCTGGCTTTAAAGAGGACGTTCAAAGCAGGAAATGTAAAGATTTTCGGCTGTGTCACCTGACCCTGTGGATGCCCTCAGTGGCATGGAGCAAACAAATGGAAAAAGCAGATTTGATGGATTGGTGAGACTTTTCTGAACGAGAGGATGTCAGGAAATGAATAATTAAGGCTGGGCCAGAGGAAGGGCAGTGGGATGGGGTTTGGAACAGGGAAATCTCCAGCTCCTGCACTGGGCTTTCCACAGATGGATTTATTTTGTGCGGATTGAGATCATCACTTGGATTTCCAGGCCTGGCAGTGAACGGTGAGACATTGGGAGGCTGAGGAGAGGCTCTCCACAATGACAGGAGGGGACAGCCAGGTGGGATTTGGGCTCTGGTCTCAGAGAACTGGGACAGGATGAGAGGAAATGGCTTCAAGTCATGCCAGGGGAGGTTCAGGTTGGACATCAGGAAGAGTTTCTTCGTGGAAAGGATGGTGAAGTGTTGGAACTGCCCAGGGAGGTGGTGGAGTCCCCATCCCTGGAGGGATTTAAAAGCCTTGTGGATGTGGCACTTGGGGACAGAGGTCAGCAGTGGCCAGGATTCCAGGATTCCATGGGAGCTGTCCTGAGCACGCTGTCTTCCATGGTCATCCATGGGTGTATCCTCAAAACCTGCTGGGATTTCCCTTGCCCAGCTCTGTCCTGCTCCTTCTGACTCTTCCCCCTGCCGATCGTGCTGGGCCAGGAGGAGGGAGCCAGTGAGAAGGGAGCCTGGGAAGGCAGCAGGCTGCTGCTGCTGGCTCTGGGGGGCAGGAGATGAGAGAATTCCAGGGCAGGAGCAGCGTTTTGGCTGCTCCAGGGGGAGCTGGGCTGCTCTGCCAGGGCTCCTCGCTGGAATTCTGTGGCTGTGCAGCGCTCAGAGAGGAAGGAAGGCTCTGGAATGGGCAGGTGGTGAGCAGAGCCCAATCCTGCCCTGGGGCTCTGCCTGTGCTGCAGCTGCAGACCTCTGGATTCCCTGCCCTGTGAATGAACATAAAAAACCAGTTTTCTCTTCAGGGCAGCACATCAGGGAGTTTTTCCCCTCGGTTTGCCGCGGCGCCGGGAGCCAAATCCTTCATGCGTGTCCCAGCAGGGCTGGGCTTCTCTGCTCCGTGTCCTGGGGGGCCACAAAGACCTGGTGCCACCTGGCCTGTGCCACCTGTGATCCAGGGGGATGTGCCCACCTTGGAGCTGCAGCTGCTGGAAATGCCTGCGTGGGTCAGACTGGCAAATAGATGGAATGTGGGAGCACAGGGAATAATCCTGCCCTGGGAGGAGAATACGGGGTGGCAGCCTTGGTACTTAATTTTGGTGTTCAGCCTGGAGAGGGGAAGGATCCAGGGAGGCCTTAAAATCCTTCCAGTGCCTGAAGGGATCCCAAGAGAGCTGGAGATGGACTTGGGACAAGGCATGGAGGGAAAGGACAAGGGAGAATGACTTTAAGCTGGAGAAGGGAAGATGTAGGTTGGATATTGGGAAGGAATTCCTGGCTGGGAGGGTGGGCAGGCCCTGGCACAGGGTGCCCAGAGCAGCTGTGGCTGTCCCTGGATCCCTGGAAGTGTCCAAGGCCAGGCTGGACAGGGCTTGGATCAGCCTGGGACAGTGGAAGGCATCCCTGGGCATGACAGGGGTGGCACTGGAGGTTCTTTAAGGTCCCTTCCAATCCCAAAAGTTCTGTGACTCTGTGAAATCCCTCATTGCTGAGCTTTGAGACAAAACTTTCTCCATAATGCCCCAGTAACTGGGAACAGGCAGAACAATGCCACAAACCAGTTTAGCCCCAATTCCCATAACAAACAGGAGGACACGGAGCTGGACTCGGAGATCCTTGTGGGTCCCTTCCAACTCAGGACACTCCCTAACTCTCTTCTGTGACTCTGTGACAATTTTAGGAGATCTTGCCAGAGCCCCATGAGCTGCAGGAGGAGCTTGCTGGTCCCTGCACACAGAGCAGCTCCAGCATGGAGCTGTTTCCAGATCCTGCTCCATCCAGGAGCAACTGAGGCAGAGATGCAGGATCCCGTTTTGGAGATTTCCCATCTCTGCTATCATTAACCCTCCACTGGCCTCTGGGTTATTTTCCCAGCTGGGCTGATTAAAATTCCCTGTCCCTTTAGCCTCTTGGCCAGCTCCTCAATCCCTTCAATCCCAACATGTATTTCTATTTATCAGGCCTTTCCCCTGGATATTTTTTTTGCCTGGCTGGCTTTGCAGAAGTGGTTTATTTACAAATCTGCCCAGAAATGGCTCCGAGTGACGCGAGTGTTGGTTGAAGGAAAGCTGATTTTTGACGAAGTCAGCACGAGAACGGGAACAGATGGGGGACGTTGATGAATTTGATTTTGCTAAATGTTGTCCTCCTGCAAATCAGCCTGCTTTTCCCTATTAGCATAAGAAGCAGCAAAAAAAAAAAGATTTAATTTCTCCAAACATTTCCCCTTAATGATCTACCTCTCCAGCTTAGAGATATATGTGGCTGCTTATCAGCAGAGCAGCTGATTTCCTTCCACCGAGAATCAACTGCGATTTCGAGGTGATTTCTGGCACTTCTCCCTCCCTGGGGTGAGAGCTGTGCTTGGGTGAGGTGGTTGCTGTTTTGAAGTGGTATCAGTTCAGGGGTTTATATGTATTTAGTTGATTTAACTGAGTGGTTTTAATTTTTTTTAAATTTTATTTTGATTTTTGAAGGCCCATTTTGGAGGTGCTGCCATCCTCAAGTGTCACTGGTGAGCTCCTTGCCTGTATCCAGCATCCACAGAGCTGCATCCCTGTGGTCCTTGGATGCAGGAGGAGGTGGGAGAAGCCCACAGGTAAATAATTTCCCAAGCTTTGGGCTGGAATCAGCACACAGAAGGATTGGGCATCGAGTGCTGCAGCGCTCACAATGTGCTGGTTCCATCCTCTGCCAAGAGCCCGCAGGAAAACCTGGCACAATTCCACACAGGGAGCAGCCCTGGCCCGGCCCCAGGGGCTGCCCCTGCTCTGTTTTTCCCTCAGTACCTTCCCACAGAGCTGGTAAATCCCAGAGAATCTTCCTCCAGCCTTTCTCCATCCTGGAGTGTGGCAGAGCCACTGTCCCCCCTTACACCCCCTGTGTGACCATCCAGGAAAGCTCAGCTATCCTGAAATGTTAAAAGCACTGAAGGTTGGAGCCCTCAGCACCCTCCCAGCCAGGAATTCCCAATCTCCCATCCATCCCTGCCCTCTGGCACTGGGAGCCATTCCCTGGGTCCTGTCCCTCCATCCCTTGTCCCCAGTCCCTCTCCAGCTCTCCTGGAGCCCCTGCAGGCCCTGCAAGGGGCTCTGAGCTCTCCCTGGAGCCTTCTCCTCTCCAGGTGAACATTCCCAGCTCTCCCAGCCTGGCTCCAGCCCTTGGAGCATCTCTGTGGCTTCTCCAGGACTCGTTTTTATGTTGGGACACCCAGATCTGCCTTTCCTCTCAGTGGAGGGGCTAAAAGCTCTAAGCCTTCATTTTTATTCTCCTTTTTCTCTCTTCTCCGGAAGCTGCACAGCTCTGATGGATTCATCCCATCGGTCACACTGGCTTTAGCCTTATCCATTGGCTTGGAATCTCTGTCATCCCCTGCTTCCATTGGGTGCTGCAGCATCTCCCTCTGGATTAGCCTGTCCAAGCCCAGCCACAAATGGAGACCCAAGAAAAGCTGCTGGAAACTTTAATTTCATACCAGTTTCTTCCTAACATCCAGTTAAATCCATCTTCCTTTGGCTTAAGGATGTTGTCCCTTGTCCTGGCAGTCCAGGCCTCTGCCCAAAGTCCCTCTCCAGCCCCCACAGCTCCCTCCAGGAGAGATGAAATTCAACTTTTTGGGTTTTGTTTCTTCAGCTTTACCCACGTGGGCTGGTGGCACTGACCTCCTCCAAAGTTCAGTGTTCCTGCCATTTGTCCTCTGCCTTGCTCAAACCCTTCTGGAGAGCATCCTGCTGTCCCACAGGGACAGAGGGAATGGTTTCCCACTGCCAGAGGGCTGGCTTAGAAGGGATATTGGGAAGGAATTCCTGGCTGGGATGGAATTCCCAGAGAAGCTGTGGCTGCCCCTGGATCCCTGGGAGTGTTCCAGGCCAGGTTGGACAGGGTTTGGAGCAGCCTGGGACAGTGGAAGGTGTCCCTGCCATGGTAGGTAGTGGAATGAGATGGGCTTTAAGGTCCTTTCCAACCCAAACCACTCTGGGATCCTGTGATTTGTGATTCAATACATTGAAACCTGCAGGTAAAGAGAGAAATGGGAGCCATTTCTTCCACGTGCCAATAAATCCCTGGGAGACAGATCCACCTGGCTGGATCAGGGAGCACTCAAGCACTGCTCCCTTGGCTCCCTGACAGGATGCTCCAGAGCAAAGCCAGCCTGGAAGATTAAAGGTTCACTTAACGATTGCACAGATGTCTCGGACATCCGAGATGCCTCATCCAAGCTGTGGCTTTGGAACTTCCCAGTGACAACTGGAAAAGGGGAGATCATCTTTCCTCTCCCACCCTGTGCCAGATTTAGTCACTTGAGCCGTAAATCTCCCTTAACCTGGAGCTCTGGCAGCCACAGAAGGCTGGCGGTGCCGAGGTCGTGTTGCGGATCCCGATGATCCCCGTCCCTCCAGGGGGAAACGAGGCATTTGTGCTTGGTGTGGGATGAATGAATCCCATGAAATGATGATGTTTGAATCCCGAGTTCTGCGCCACAGCCGTTATCCCGTGGGAGATAAATGGGAACGGCAACGAGCTCGTCCTTCTAACGGGGGAACCCCGACCACGGCTTCAGCGTGTGCTCTGTGCTCACAGACAGCTCCACGCCAGCTTTTCTCCCTCAATCACCTCATTCTATCAGATTTTCCAGATGAAGAATCCCTTTTTGCGAGCCCCTCCCCTTAAGACTGAAACACAGAGTTTAATTATCTCCCCTATATTTACTTATTTCGACGCCACGCTCTCGCAGCCTTTCCGTGGAGCTGCTCCCCTCCACGGGAGGCTGGAAGGAGAAGATTCCAGAGGATGTGACTCATTTGTGGAGCTGTGCTTTGCTGGGAGCATCAGCGCTATCCGAGGAGCCGGGATCGCTCCCGGCTGCTCGCGCAGAGCCGGAGTGTGGCTGCATGGTGAATTATTGATAAGGGAATAATAGCAGCTGGAGATAATCTCTCCCACGGAATATAGGGAATAAATCTTCTCTGCTGTACAGGGAGTTAAGTCTTTCAGTGAGAAGAAGGGGAATAATGGTGGCAGGAGGTTTTTCTCGAGCGAAGAGCCTGGAAGGAGCCCCTGGGAACTGCGTGCAGCACTGCAGGGAGGGGATTTGGCTCTGAGAGGGGGGTTTTACCCACAGAAATTGATTTGGGAGCTTCTACTTCACTGAGAGCTGTGGGTCCTCCAGGAGAAACAGGTCAGGGAAACTGGGAATGAAGCAGGCATCCCAGTACCTGGGAGAGAAGTGGATCACATCAGTTGCAGAGGATCATTTTTGGTGTTACCTGCTCCATGGCAGGGGCAGCTCCTGGGCCTGTCCCCATTCCAGGACACAACTCCTGTCCCTCTCCAGGACACATCTCCTGTCCCTTCTCCAGGACACAGCTCCTGGGTTGGGAGCAGGCACCAGCCATGGGCATGAGGGAGGGATGGGTGCACTGGGATGGGGAAGAGGCACAGCAGGGTCAGTGCCTGCTCCAGTGAGTCTGTTTCCAGCTTTTCCATGCCAGAAAGTTTTGTCCTGACAGCACCTCCTGGTTCTCCTTGAATTCCATCCATCTCCTGTGCCGAGGGCACTGAGGGTGGCACAGGATGCTCAGAGCACAGCTGGGACACCTGGGCAGTGTTGTGTTATTTACAGTCAAATACTCCAAATTAAAGTCTTCAGTGGCAGCCAGAGCCCAGCCAGAGTGTCTGACCCCCTTCAGGAGGGTTGCAGTGGGGCTGCAGTGATCCCTCAGGGGGAAAACCCAGCAGCCAGGCTGTGCTGGAGCTCTGTGTGGAGATGGGGATGGAGCCTCCTCAAATCCCAGCCTTGGCTTTCCTCTCCGATGTTGAACATGAAGAACACAACCCTGGGGTTAGGGGGGATAAATCCCTCTGCAGAGCAGATGGCTGAGCAGGGCTGGCTCTGCAAGCACCATCAGCTTGGTACAAATCACATCTTGGGGACAGATGGTCCTTGCTCCAACGGGGGCTGCCCAGCCTTGCCCCACCTGTTTCCTACAAACAGATTCCCCTGCACATCCGTGATCCTCACGGCGGATCTGGAGCGCCACGGCCCCGGTGACAGAGCCTCAGGGCATTTCTCTCATCCTTTACGGGGTGTTGAGGGATTTCCCTCTCTCCTTGCCATGCTCAGTGAAACACCTTGGGAGGAAAACTTATCAGAAGCAGTGGGTGCTATTCCATGATTTAATTTGGAAGCAAAACCATCGCCCTGCACTGCAGGGATGGTCCCCCAGCAGCACAACTCTGCTCTGGCACCGCACACCTGGACTTCCAACAGCTGAAGAAGCCCCTCAGATGGGTCAGTGGACGCCTCTCCCGTCCTTCTGGGCAGAGCAGAGTTGACATTTCAGTTAAATCCTGGTGAGATGAGCCCCAGCAGCAGCACAGACCGAAGGGCTGTGATGTCCCGTGGGAGGGCAGGGGACAATTCCCTCCTCCCCATTTTCTGTGGGGCTGGGAGGCACAGCCAGTGCTGGGGCCACCAAACACCTCCCACTGCCATGGATGAGCAGTGCAAGGAATTCTTCCCTGTGAGGAAAGAATGGTGCCCAGAGCAGCTGTGGCTGCCCCTGGACCCCTGGAAGTGCCCAAGGCCAGGTTGGACAGGGCTTGGAGCACTCTGGGATGGTGGAAGGTGTCCCTGCCATGGGATGAGATGGTTTTTAAGATCCCTTCCATGATTCCTGCTGCAGACCTTCACACTGGGGTCTGACAGGGCCCCTCCAGGCTCTGCTGCCAGCTCTGTGTTTGCCCACATCTCTGTCTGGGCGTGTTTTGGGCACAGCTTTGGCGGTGTGTGGCTGGAAGGGGCGCTGGGGAAGTTTCCCACTCCCAGGGATGTCATTTCAGGGGTTGTGGTTTGGCTGAGCCACATCTGGACTGTATTTCTGGGAATCTGTAGAGCTGAGCTCTGTGTTCTCACTCAATTACAGTGGGACACTTGTCAGCAATTTCTTGTTTTTATTTCCTGCGACTTTCCAAACTTGGCTGTTTAAAAAAAAATTAAAAAAAATAGGCATGAGGAAAAGAAAAAGAACAAACCCACAAACAACAAAAACCCCAAAGCACATGACACGGGTTGGAAGTGCACCAGGAACAGACTTTTTCTGGGCAGGAATGATTCCATTTCTGCTGGAGCAGCGTGTGCAGGGAGAAGCTGCCCAGAGAGCTCCTCAATGAGCCTGTCAGCATTCCGTGGAATCACGGAGAGGTTTGGATTGGAAGGGATCTTAGAAACCACCTCATTCCACCTTCCAGGAGACCAGGTGTCTCCAAGCCCCATCCAATGTAGCCTGGAACATTTCCAGAGATGTTTAAGAGGCATGATTCCCTCAATAATTAACTTTTGGTCAGCCCTGAGGTGATCAAGGTGTTGGAATTGATAATTGTGCCAGGTTCCTTCCAGCTGAAATATTCCAGTCCATTCCTGCTGTGGATGAGAGATGCTCAGTGCCCTGCTTTGGGCAAAGTCCAGGAGCACCTTCAGACCCTCCAGAGCAAAAGTAACCCCAGAATGATGCAAAATCCACCCCCAATACCCTGATCCCTGCATCCCCCTCCTGTTGTGGGCACTGGAGATGGAACAATCCCAAAATGAAGGACTTCTTCCAGTAATTGCTGCCTGAAAACACATAATTAATTCTGATAGATGGAGATGGGAACTTTAAATTGATTTAATGGCAGGTGGGAAAGAAGAATGCCCAAGGGTTGCCAATTCCTGCAGTTTCACCTCCCTGATAGATGTAGGAACATTGGAATAATCACATTTGTCATTAGCACTGCCAGTGCCAATAGATTAAACCAGACTAGTGCTGAATTGCTTGGTTTTGAAATTGATTTTATTTATCGCGCCAAAGCGATCGCGCTCGGAAATTTCCTTGCTTCGGAAAGAAAGCGGAAAATCATGGAATCCTCAGGGCTGGGAAAGACCTTTGAGTCCATGAGGAACCAGCAGGGGTTGCCTCATGATGATCTCATCAACACCTTTCCCAGCAAGAGCTCTGCTTGTAGGGCACGGTGTTCCCAAACCTCGTGGATGTCAGAGCAGGGATTGTCCCTGCTGGGCCTCAATTCCCCCAAAATTCCACACCTGGTGTTGGAAGGAGCTCTGCAGAGCCACCGAGCCTGGCTCTTGACAGCTCATTTGCTTTGTCTCTTGGATCCAGCCCCGTTTATCAATGGAAGATCAGGGAATCCCTCCTGGCCCGGAATCCTTGGCAGCAGCGGGCAGCTCCCAGCCTCCCTCCCATGGCTTGGCTTCACTGCAGTCCCTCCTTCACTGGGAAGCTCTTGTCCAGATGGTGCTGGAGCCAAAACATCCGTGTTCCCTGATTTCCAGGGCTTTTCCCTGGAAGTGCCTCCTGCTGGGACCTCTCGCTTCTCCTCTGTGTTTGCTCGGGGATGAGCGGCCCCAGGGCACACCCGGATCCATGATCCTGCTCCTCAGGAAGCCTCTCAGGAGAACAAGGAACCAAAAATGTTCCCCAGCCCCTCTGAGCAGCTGCTGGGAGCATTTGGGAAGGCAGATGAGAGCAGACCTTGCTGGGAAGGAAACTGCTGCTGGGACGAGGTCCGGGAATTTTCCTCCAGGTGAGGCTGCTCAAGGTCACCTTGGGCTGGTGGAAGCCACTGGAGCTGTTTCATCTGGAGCAAAGGAGGCTCAGGAGGGACCTCTCCACCCTCCACAGCTCCTTGGCAGGAGGGAGGAGCAAGGTCAGGCTCTGCTCCCAGGGAACAGGGACAGGACAGGAGGAAAAAGTCTTAAGCTACACCAGGCAAGGTTGAGATTGGATATTGGGAAAAATTTCTTCATGGAAAGGGTTGTCCAGCCCTGGCCCAGCTGCCCAGGGCAGTGGTGGAGTCCCTGGAGGGATTTAAAAGCCGTGTGGATGTGGCACTTGGGGACAGGGGACACTTTTGGCAGTGCTGGGGGATGGTGGGACTCAACAACCTTCAAGTGCTTTCCCAACCTAAAGAATTCCACAATTCCATAAGAGTCTGTGTCCTGCCAGCTGCTGGGAACTAATGGCTGCTGCTCTCCCTTCCTTCTTGGGACAGCTACAAATCAGCACATCCCAACATTCCCAAACTTTTCGTGTTCCCTGGAGCACCATCACCAACAGAACCCCCTGTCCAAGGCTGGGCTCTGCCAGGAGCTCATCCTGCTTTTCCCAGCCTCTCCACTCCGTGCCGTGGCCATTCCCAAACCACAGGTGCTCCCTGCTCCCTCATCCCTGCTCCCAGCCTGGGGAGAGGCGTCTGCACAGGCAGACCCAGCCTCTCCTGCAATATTTATCACACAGGAAGGTTCACCATCTGTTGCCTCCTCTGATGCTCCCCAAGACCTCAGCTCTCAGCTGCTTTTCCAGGTTTTCCTGTGGAACTCCAAGGCTGGGGCTGTGCTGAGCTTGGTGCCCTTCCAGGGCCTGAAGGGGCTCCAGGAGAGCTGGAGAGGGACTGGGGACAAGGGATGGAGGGACAGGACACAGGGAATGGCTTCAAATTGGAAAAGGAGAGATTTAGGAGGGGTATTGGGAAGGAATTCTGGGCTGGGAGTGTGGAGAGGGGCTGGGATGGAATTCCCAGAGCAGCTGTGGCTGTCCCTGGATCCCTGGTGTCTCCCAGAGCTGCTCTGTCTCCCAGGCCTCTCCCACGGCACATCTGATGTTGTAGCAGTGCAAAAAATACTTTGATAGGGGTAGAATTTTTTTCTGTGATTTGTTTTTTGGGTTGTTTTTCTTTTTTTCCTTCTTCACTTGCCTTACAAACACTCCCACCCAAACTCACGATAAATTCTGGGTTTTGGAGCTGCCCATCTTGTTTTCTCCTTTCCTCTTCATGACCAGCTTGTCACTGCTCTTTTTTGGGTGAAACCCCAGCTCAGCTCCCTTGATTCATCACATCCCTGACCCTTGAGGGAGTCAGCACTTCCACCCTCCTCCTCACCTCATTAGAGCTCACCCCTTGTACTTTATCTCCCAAATTAATTTGTCCCGTGTCAGCTGCAATTCTCCAAGGCTGAGGAAGCAGCACTTGATGGGGATCTTTTCCCACTGGATGCCTGCAGAGCTTCATGGGGAAATCCAAAAAGAGCTGCCAGGTGGAGCTCCTGGAGGTTTTCCTGCGAGTCCTGCTGACCCTGAGCCCCCACCCAAATGCTCCAGTGTCCCATGGGATTCTCACTGGGCTTGGAGGCTGGTCTAAGAAAAGGTTTCCCACCCTTGCACATCCTCTCCAGCTCTGCAGGATCCCCCCTGGAGGAGAATTCCTGGTGGGAATGGTGGGGGTGAAGCTCTGGTGGTGTCACAGCTTTGTATCCAGCTGGCTGAACACTCAGAGTTGTGTTTGTCCCCGTCACTGATGCCGTGTCTCGCGTTGTGCCCTCTCCCTCTTGCCCACTTGAGACTCTCAGGCTCTTGGAGCTGCTCTGAATTGCAAATTTCCCTCTGAGTCCTGATCCTGGGATCTGAGTCACGGCATAATCCATGGCCCTAGGGCTGAGGGCTTCAAATGCAGCCCAGGAGAAGTCAGGGAGTCATGGAATGGGGAGAGGAAAGCGCGTCTGGGAATGTCACAGCCTGCTCTGAGCTGACAGACCACGGCCATGAGCTGTGTGTGACACATCACAAACTCCCAGGTTTCCTACAAAGGGCAAGGAATTGTTGGGATGAGTCCTTGGCTGCTCCAAGGGCTGGAGCCCCTCTGCTCTGGAGCCAGCCTTGGAGAGCTGGGAATGTTCCCCTGGAGAGGAGAAGGATCCAGGGAGAGCTCAGAGCCCCTGGCAGGGCCTGAAGGGGCTCCAGGAGAGCTGGAGAGGGACTGGGGACAAGGGATGGAGGGACAGGACACAGGGAATGGCTTCAAAATGGAAAAGGGGAGATTTAGGTTGGATATTGGGAAGGAATTCCTGGCTGGGAGTGTTGGGAGGGGCTGGGATGGAATTCCCAGAGCAGCTGTGGCTGCTCCTGGATCCCTGGGAGTGTCCAAGGCCAGGTTGGACACTGGGGCTGGAGCAGCCTGGGACAGTGGGAGGTGTCCCTGGGCATGGCAGGGGTGGCACTGGGTGGTCTTCAAGGTCCTTTCCATCCCTGGCAGAGCTCTGTGTCACCCCCAGGACAGTTCAGGTGTGGGAGGAAAGAGCTCTGGCCCCATAAATTTCCTCCTTCCACAGCCAGGGTCACCTTGGGGCTGGCAGCAAGCAGCAGCCAGGCTGTAAATCACTGCTCACGCTGCTCTGGGGCTGTTCCCACATTTTGGGTTCATCCAGAGTGAGTCAGAGCAGCCCCAGATGGCATCATTCCCTGTGTGCATTCCCAGGAATTACAAGGGCAGGGATCACAGGAGCTGGAAGGAGTCACCTACTGCCCGGGGGGGCTGCAGCTCCGGGGGGATGTGGGGTGTCCTACGGTGCTTCCACATGGAAACCAGGCATGGCTCTGCTGGAAGAGCTTTGCTCCCAAGGAACCAAGTGAGATGGAGAGGTGACTTTATAAAAAAAAAATAGGGGGAGGAAAGGATAATCTGGGCACTGAAGGGATCATGAAAATAACAGACATTTATTTCTTTGCCTCCTTGTTCTCCCAAATGTGGGGATGGGGAGGTCCCATGGGCCTGGACAGTGTTTGCTTGGAGGAAGAGGAGAGGATGGTAAGGGCAGGAGCACAAGGAAGGGAGATCCTACTCCAGGCTCCTGAGGGATTCCCTAAATCCCTAAAATGAGCACGTGAAGATGATTTGGGCTGAAGTTTTCAGTGATTTCAGTGGTTTCAGTGATTTCAGTGATTTTCAGTGATATTTGTCAGTTCCCAGGAGCTGTGGGACTGGCAAGGCTCCCCCCACCCAACCCTTGGCATATCTGCAGGAGGGACTGGGGTCCCTTTAAACCCTTGTTGGTATCCATCTGAGTTCTCTGTGAAGCAGACACAAGCCAGCCTGGAAACAAGACACAGCAAGTCTCACAGCAGAGTCCTGAGAATTCTCTGATCTGTATCAGGACAGGAATTCTGGAGGAGAGCAGAGCACAGCTGCACTGGGCCAGGGTCATAGAATTGTGGAATTATGGAATGTGGAGTATCCTCACCTGGAAGGGACCCACAGGGATCATCCAGGGCAGCTCCAGGCCCTGCACAGACCCCCCCAGCAATCCCAGCCTGGGCATCCCTGGGAGAAGTGTCCAAATGCTCCTGGAGCTCTGGAGCCTCGGGAATGTCACCATTTCCTGGGGAGCCTGGGCAGTGCCAGCACCTCTGGGGGCAGAACCTTTTCCATTGGAGTGGTGAGAGCCTCTCCTGAGTGCTGAGATGCTCTGCTGGAGCAAAGGTTGTCCTGGCTTTAGGAGAAGAGACATAAAGAGGGGAATGTGGGGGATTTCCGTGGTGTTGCAAGAGAAAGCCCAGAGGAGGCAGAGCTGGAATCTCATTTGAGGCTTTGCTTTTTTCCCCACTCTGACTTTAGTTGTTGTTTATCTGCAGCATCAAATTCTGCCTTTATCTCTTGTTTGTTCCTCTGTTTCCAAGGCTCTGAGAGCACCAGATGAGGCAGAACCAGCCTGGGGTCAGATGAGGGGACTTTTGGCTCATCCTGCGATGTGGAGCCCTCAGAGCCCGGCCAGGGGGATGTGTTTGTGAGCTGGGTGCCCTCTCTAAAGTTCTTAATAAAATCCTCAAACCCATCAAGATCAATCCCTGTGCCAGCTTGGCTCATCAATACTTCAGTGCTCGTCTCCTGCAGTCTCTTTGAAGGGATTATTTTAATATGCACCTCAGACGTGGATAATGAGGGGTCAGGCGGATGCTTTTGTGTGCTCAGAATGTGTCTGCAGCTGGGCTGCTCCCTCACCCCCTCCTGCTGGGGCTGCCACAAGATTCCTCTGGAGCTTCCCGGATCCCAGACTCCCGGGGTGCATCCGCCCTCGTGCTGTGCCCGCTGCTGGGACTGGGGAAAAGCCAGGATGACAAATCCGTCCCGTGGCTGTGGGGCCGGAGGAGACCCCAAACTGTCTCTCCCATTATTCAACGGATGAACTTTCCCATTTCAGCCCAAAATTTCGGCTGTGGGATGTTGCTTCGGCTCTGCTGGATGGCAGTGGGTATTTGATTGTGTTGATGTTTCTGGAAGCCTCCTGTGTTGAGAAGGTCCCTCATCCTCTTTTTCCATGGAGGACTTTCCCATCCCGCTGCTGAGCCGGAGCTCACCCCATGCCAGGACAGGCACGGAGCGAGCAGAGCCCTTCTCCCAAAAGGGAGATTTTGGGATGGGGTCACGGCAGCGAGGCCTCTGGGAGAGCTGGACTTACAGGAAAGCTGGCTGTGGGCTCCAGGGGGGCTGGGATGGAGGCCACAGGCCACAGTGAGTTGCTGTTTTCCTTCTTTCCATGGCAAGCGGGAGGGCTGGCGCTTGGCTTTGTTTGTTTTTCTCATCCTTGTTTGCAAACTCATTTACTGTAATAACAGCCCTGCTGGGCTTTTAAAGGACAGGTTTCCACTGCTTGGGAAAGGAGATTCAGTGGATCAGAATCCCTGAATTTCAAATATTTTTCTGTCACAGACATCCTCTCTCCAGCCTTGCCTGCTCACCACGGAGGGGCTTGGGCAGCCTTGGCTGCAGGAGATGCTCCAAGGGCTGGAGAACTGGGAGAGTTTTCCTCAGGCTGGGAGAACTGGGAATGTTCATCTGGAGAAGGGAAGGCTCCAGGGAGAGCTCAGAGCCCCTTGCAGGGCCTGAAGGGGCTCCAGGAGAGCTGGAGAGGGACTCTTCACCAGTAACTGTCATGATAAGATAATTGGGAATGGGTTCAAACAGAAGGATGAGAAATTTATCTTGGATATGTGGAAAAAATTCCTGGCTGGGAGGGTGGGGAGGCCCTGGCACAGGGTGCCCAGAGAAGCTGTGGCTGCTCCTGGATCCTTGGAGTGTCCAAGGCCAAGCTGGATGGGGCTTGGATAAGCCTGGGACAGTGGAAGTGTCCCTGCCATGGCAGGGGTGGGGCTGGATGAACTTTAAGGTCCCTTCCAACCCAAACCATTCCATGACTGTGATTTTGTGGAAGTGGTGATGTCACTGCCCTACCACGATTCGGGAAAAGCTCACTGGGAGCTGCTCCATCATTCCATTGGGAAGGGTGACCCAGTGCTGAGGCGTGGGAGTCACAGGGAGCTGGGATCCTGCCAAACTTTCCTGACCAGATGTGGGTTTTGATAAAGGAACCGGGCAATTGTTGCTCCACCTCCACGGAGTGCGTGCTAATCATTAAGAGGTCGTTAATTCCTCATTAAACTCCACGCCTGAGAAAGCGCCAAGAAGAATCCACTCCCCGTGGTTCAGCACCGAGGATCTCACACCTCGATGTGCAAGAGGGTTTGGATGGCTCTGCCCACCCAGAAGGGATGTTCCTGCTCCAGGGCATCCATCACTTTTCGGTAAGACTCTCCTTGAGGAGATTCCTGCCCTTCCTCTGTGCCAAATGGGGTGTGATGAGTCCCAGCAGACCATCCCCACATCCCAGCCGCTGTCCCATTATTCCCAGCTGACTTTGGGAGCTGTGAGAAGGCGCAGGGACAGCAGGGACAGCTGGAGGGGGACACCAAACCATGGCCACCACAGCCTTAGCAAAACACAAACCCCATGTGTCCGTGTCCGTGTCCATGTCTGTGTCCGTGTCCGTGTCCGTGTCCGTGGTAACCCTGTCTGGGTTTGTTTTTTCCCCTCCAAAAAGAGCTACAACATTAAAATCAATAAATAATATCCTCAAGGAGTGTTGGGCAGGCACACGCTCCAGTTTTGCTCTCCTTGAGCAGGTGCAGGGTCCATGAACCACCATCAGAGAATTAATTGCCCAAATCATGAATCATTTTGGTTCCTCGGAGCAAATTAGGGCTCATCAAGGAAAACTTGCCAGAGATTCCTTTCCCAAAGCACTTCTGCAGGGCTGGAACTGGGCTGTGAGATGAGCACTGGGGGTATCTAAAGCACATTTTGGGGGATTCGCTCATTAAGGATTGTTTTGAGGTCACACCTCTTGATGGGCTTGTTCCAGCATGGACCGGGGGGTCTGGTGGCCCTTTGGATGAGACCCTGTGGAGATGTTTTCCATGGAGGAGAGTGTGGAATGGTTCTGCAGGCGCCTGCAAGCCAGAGGACAATGCGGGGAGCGCCGGCTCCGGGGTGGAGCGGCCACAGGGACAGGCAGAGCCGGCTGAGCCGCTTCCCACACCCGCATCCGGAGATTCCTTGGAGCGCTGAGGGGCCACGGTGGTTCCCCTCTGCTTTCCTTCTCACCTGGCCATGGAATCTGCCCCGGTTTGGGTTTGGGAATCAGCAGGAAGCACCTGGGGCGTGATGAGCTTGGTTCGCCCTGCTGGATCCCCCATTCCACAGCTGGAGTCCAGACAGCCCGACATGCTCCAGCCCGGGCAGTGCTGGGATTGCTGGGATTGCTGGGATCACTGGGATCACTGGGATCACTGGGATCACTGGGATCACTGGGATTGCTGGGATTGCTGGGATCGCTGGGATTGCTGGGATCACTGGGATCGCTGGGATTGCTGGGATCGCTGGGATCACTGGGATGGCTGGGATCACTGGGATTGCTGGGATTGCTGGGATGGCTGGGATTGCTGGGATCACTGGGATCGCTGGGATTGCTGGGATCACTGGGATCGCTGGGATCGCTGGGATCACTGGGATTGCTGGGATTGCTGGGATTGCTGGGATCGCTGGGATCACTGGGATCGCTGGGATCGCTGGGATCGCTGGGATTGCTGGGATCGCTGGGATCACTGGGATGGCTGGGATCACTGGGATTGCTGGGATTGCTGGGATGGCTGGGATTGTTGGGATCGCTGGGATCACTGGGATCACTGGGATCGCTGGGATTGCTGGGATTGCTGGGATTGCTGGGATCGCTGGGATCGCTGGGATCGCTGGGATCGCTGGGATTGCTGGGATTGCTGGGATTGCTGGGATCGCTGGGATCGCTGGGATCGCTGGGATCACTGGGATTGCTGGGATTGCTGGGATTGTTGGGATTGTTGGGATCACTGGGATCATTGGGATCACTGGGATAATTGGGATCTCTGGGACCATTGGGATCACCAGGATAATTTTGACCACTGGGATCATTTGGATTTCTGGGATCATTGCATCACTGGGACCATTTGGATCTCTGGGACCATTGGGATCGCTGGGATCATTTGGATCATTTGGATCACTGGGACCATTGGGATCATTTGGATCACTGGGATCACTGGGACCATTGGGATCACTGGGACCATTGGAGTTGCTGGGATCATTGGGATCATTGGGATCATTGGGATCATTGGGATCATTGGGATCATTCCCTTCCCAAGTTTCATGCGCCGTGTCTGGGTGTGGGGCTCAGAGACGCCCTCAGGCTGGCAGAGGCTGCTGCTGCTGCTGCTTGGTGGGAGTTTGCAGCTCCCCTCCAGCTCTTTCGCCACCCCACTCTACCTCCCTCTCCTTCCTCCTCACTCTCCTGCCTGATTTAAGGACAAAAAAGAGCCCGTGAGCAGCCCTGTCCCTGCCTCCCAAACACTCCAAGCCCTTCCCTCTTTGTGCAGCACCTGGTGCACGGTCCCTGCTCCAAAGGAGGAGAAAGGGACAAGGAGAGGTGGCACTGCCACATCAGGTGACATCTGCCAGCAGGATGCTGGAGACAGCAGCATCACGGCCCCAGGACTGATCCAGAGGTGATGGATGGTGCCAGGGAATCGTGGCTAACACGGCTTTTCCCACAGTCCCGGCCTCTCTCTCTCCACGTGGACAAAATCAGCTCGTTTTCTTCCAAAAAGGAAAAACAAGAAAAAGAAAAAGGCAAAGCAAACACCTCAGCCTTTGTTCAGGGACACAAGGGCTGCAGCCCGCTCAGATGGAATTTATTTTGTGCTCAGTAATTCAATCCATTCGGGCTCAGGATGTGGCCAGGAGAGCTGAGCCAAAAAATGCAAGTTTAAAGCAGCTAAATTTTATGCTGTGTATACAGCGAAGTTTGGGGTTGGCTGAGACAAGCAGTTTCCACGGGGGATTTTTTTTTTTTTTTTTTTTTAAGCAATTCCTGTTGTAGCAACGAGCTCCTTGTGCAATGGAAGAGCTGGGGATGGTGCTGGGACAGCTGGGATGGCGACAGGGCTTATCACAAGATGATTGATACTGGCCCAGCTGAGTGACCCTCGCTGGGGACAGCGTGCTTGGCACGGCTGGGAACATCCCTGAGGTCTGGAAAGGGTTGGATGTTTTCCTCCCAGTCCATTCCCCCAGCATCCCAATGCCTCCAGTGCCATGCAAGGCTTCTCCTGGTGCTGGAATGCGGCTGCTGAGCTGTGCTTTCCCCCACAGAGGTGTCCCTCTCTCGGCTATTAACATTTTTCAGCTGGAAAAGCTGAGCAATGCTGAGCTGTAGCCCAACAGCTGGGCTGCAGATGTGGGAAAATCCAGCTTGCAGCATCTGTGTGTGTGTGTGTGTCCCTGTCCCCTGCAGCCCCGTCTGCCCTCTGTGCACATCCCTGAGCATGCCTCGTCCTTAATTTTGCACCTCTGAGTCCTCCACGAAGCTGCAGAGCTGCTCTGCCATTAAAAATCGTGAAATCAAATCCAGACAACACCCCAGGGCTCTCAGGAATAATTTGTTTTCCCTTTGACCATGGGATTATTGTTTCAGCTGGCCAGCTCTCCCAGACCAGCCCTGCTCATCCCTCAGCCATGGCTTTGGCAAGGAAAACTTGATGTGGGAGCTCCTGGTGGGAGCTCAGCGCTCCAAGCCTGGAAGAGCATCAGGGCTTGGGCAAAGCAAACCTCTGCAGGGAGGTTTTCCTCTTAAATGGCATCAAGTGACACTTTTTTTTGCTCAGGGATCATTCCCACAAGAGTGCTGTTCTTTCAGGAAGCTCATCCCAGTGGAGCTGAAGGCAAGAGCTGGGATTTACCCCCAGTCCAGTGGTGGGCTGGAGGGGATTCTTGTCCAGTTTTGGCCCCATGCTTTGCTTGCTGCTGCAGTCAGGACCGGTTTACAAAACATTATCAGTTTATCGGGCTGCTCCTGGAATGTGCCCACAGCCACCCACAGGAATGGCAGCTGCTCTCCAAATCCATCCTTCTTTCTCTCAGGCTTTGAATTTTTGCCTGCAGAGTATGCACTGCCATGCTGGAGTCAGCTGTAGATTAAATTAATCCTGGAATTGTTTAGGTGGGAAAAGACCTTTAATTCTCCCAGCCCATCCTGTCCCATGAGGGTCACTCAGAGATGGATGTTTCATTTCACTTGTCCAGCTCAGGGGCTCCCTGATGGGAATTTTAAGAGTTTAGCAACCTGGTGGATTTTTATCCCATGAACTTCTCCAGTGTTCTCACGAACCATAGTCATTCCTGGTGTTCTGTGAGCTCAGCAAGTTAAATAGGAGCAGTTTGGGGACCCACCTTCTTTTGGGTGCCCTCACCTGCATCCTTTGATGCCCGTTTGATTCTGCATCAGCACTAACTGGACACAGCTCCTCATTCCCAAGGCCACCAAGAGTCCACAGCCTCCTGTTGCCTTATCCTGGAGTTCCAAGTCACCTTGGGCTAACAGAGGACTCCTTCCCTGTGAGGATTGTGAGCCCCTGGCACAGGGTGCCCAGAGAAGCTGTGGCTGTCCCTGGATCCCTGGAAGTGTCCCAGGCCAGGTTGGAAACTGAGGCTTGGAGCAACCTGGGACAGTGGAAGGTGTCCCTGCCATGTCAGGGGAGTAATGGGATGAGCTTTAAGGTCCCTTCCAACCCAAACCATTCCATGATTCCACGATTCTATCCTGCCCCATCCCCTCCCTGGTCTTCCACCACTGCTGGGCCCCACAGCTTGCCCCCAAAATCTCTTTGCATCCCCACAGGTTGGAATTGGAGTGGAAATTGCCCAGAACTCTCACATCCGTGCCTGCCTCTTCCTCTCCCTCCACTGTCTCTTCCAGCAGAGACTTGAGATGATCTCCTGAGATGCTTGGAATATCCTGCACCTGCAGGAGATCTGTGCATTCCTGGAAGACTTCCATCCATCCAGCATCACCTCGAGGCTGTCCATGCCTCACTAGTGACAGGACACCACGGAGGTCACACCTGAGGAGCGTGGGGACCTTCTGGAGACCTCCAACACTTTTGGGACAGCACCTCCAGGCCCACAACACGAGGGGCACTTGTGGACCTCCCCAGAGCTGCTGACAAACAGATCTCCACAGGCTGGCCCATAAACTGTTAACACATTAATTAAAAGGAGAAAAAGGAGTTGGTCCCATTAAGCTCCCCATCTGTTTTAATTATCCACTGGAGCTCACAGAAAGCTTTGTACGCACTGTAATTGCATAATTAAAACGAACTGTTGGGAGATAGATGGCACTGAGATGACTGGGGAGAGAAAAGCAGCCCTTGCTCCTGCTCTGCTGTCACTGAAGAGCGTCGTAATTAGAAATAAACATTTAAAAAAACCCTTTTGGGGCTGAGAAGACTCAGCTGACTTCTGAGAGCTTCCCAGGGGTGTTTGTGACATCTCCAACCCTGAGCAGAAGCAGCAGCAGCAGCATCATCAAACCCCACTTTGCTGACAGCTGAAAGTTTGTGCTGCTCCACAAAGTCCAAATTCCCAGCCCAAATCAGCACCTGGGTGCAGACACAACTCAACTTCTCCTGCCTCGTGCCCATGGGTGGGGATCTCAGCAGAGCCAAGGGAGTTTGTTTGGCAGCTCCCAAAACTCATCCAAAGGGATCACATCCAAAATCCAGCTGCTTGTTCCTGGGCATGGAGCAGGTGGCCTTGTGCTCATGACAGAAGTTTTAAAAATCAAAATATTAGTCTTAAGAAGAGAAAACAATCAGCATAACAAACTTCCTGTGAAGCAGTGGGAATTCTTCACGTTTTTTTTTCAGGGAGAGGTTGTCTGTGGGTTGGTATTTTTTTTATTCTTGTGGCATTGAACCGATATTCTCATGTCTTATAGCTTGTTTTTCCCGGCTTGCTGATCTGCCACGTTCCCTGCAAACCTAATCTTTGGATGAAAACTTTTATTTTTCTTGACATTAAACTTCTGATTCACGCCGAGAAAACACGATGAGGTCACTGCAAGTCCCGAAAAGTGGAAAAAGTCCTTCTGGTTCAAAGCCCTCCTGGGACAAACCTCTGACAAGGAGGAGATCCAAAACACAACTGTTCCCGGAGAAAATACGGCTGGATCACGCCAGGAACGAGCTCATGTCAAGGAAAACACTGGAATGGAATTAGAGCAGAACTCTGTAGCCAGCCAGAACCTCCCAACTTTAAATGTCAGCTCAGAGACACACGGATAACTCACAAGGGTCTTCTGGAGCCAAGGTAAACTCGGGATAATCTCCCAGCACGCCTTCGGAGCAGCGACGCCCTGGTACCACCTCCTCCTTGGCATGGTCCTGATGGATGGATTCTGTCACATCCTATCTCCCAGGGGCTGGTATTCTGTTACAGAGCAATTTTCCTGGCAGAGAACGACGATTCCATCAAAACTGATGGTGTTTTGCAGGAATATGGCTGACCCTCCTCACGAGGGCATGTTTTGGTTTTTCCTTTAGGGACAAACTTCCCTCCCCATGACACGAAGGGTTATCTTCTTTAATCAGAGCTGGAATAAAAGGCCCGGATTCATCCCAGTTGTCTGGTTACTCTTTGGAGTTTTGTTTCCTGGCAAATTCCAAGGTGTTTTTGAAACGAGTTTGCAAACACGGGGCGAGCTCCCAGCAATCCTGGCAGGCAGCGGCTCCAAACATCCAACGGCAATCCAAGGCACGGAGAAAAACCCTCCATCTGCAACAGCTCATTTGTGGGCTCCTCGCAGAGATGGACCCAAGCAAACCCTTTTTTGCAAGTGATGCTTTTCCCTGTTTTTTCCTCTCCCTGAGATTTTTTTTCCCCAGACAAAAAATCTGGTGTTGGTTGCTCAACTCTGAAAAAAAAAAAACAACCCAAAAACATGGAGAAGGGAAGGGTTGCAGATCCCTGTGGTTTGCTCTTGGGGTGGGCTTGGCAGTGCTGGTTAAAGCTGGGTCTGATGACCTTAGAGGGCTTTTCCAACCTTAACTCCTTCCAGTTCCATCATGGATCCCTAGCAGGAGATTCTGGGATTTCTATCCGTACATAAATTGTGGAAAACATCACAAATTCAAGCAAAGAAACTGGGTTGTGGCAGCAATTGGGGAATTGGAAATGCTCAGCCCTGGATGCAGCAACACACTCCAGGAAGGGGTCCTGAAGAACCCAGGGGGTGGAAAAGCACCTGGCTGGCATTTTCTTGGAAAGCCACTCCTGAATGCCAGTGGAATTCCCAGGATGGGATTCCTCCCCCACGTGTCCTCTGGAAAACTCCCTGGCCTGGGACTGGGAAGCAAATCTCATGGATGGCTTAGCTGAGATGTGTTTTGCCACAGGCCTAATGCTCTGGAAAATTAGAGTGCAGGTTTCATCTTCTCTCCTTTCTTCTCTCAAGTGTACTCTGGAATTAATTGAACCCAGTGTTGGAGGGAAATAATTGCAGAACATGCAGGAAAAAGGACTTTTTTGGTCCAAAACTCTTCTTGAGACATTTTGAGCTCACAGTTTGCCAAGCCATGGCTCGGTTTTGTTGGCTGTTGTAATGGGAAATCTGTCTCGGGTGTCTCCTACCACAGATGTGATCCATGGGTGGCTTTCTCTAGAGAGCAAAAATTCACACCAAATCCTCTGATCAGGGGTCAAAATAGTGAAGAATCTTTTGTGAAATCTCCTCCATTTGGAGAAGGTGTTGTTGGGAAGGGCCAACAGCAGTCACCAAAATGCAGTTGCTCCCCTGAATACATGTATGGATGAATATCTGAATATAAATTGCCCCAATTCCCACTGAAGTAAAGGAGTCAATAATGCAGAAAGAGGAATAAAATCAGTCTAATGCTCTCATCACAGAATCCCAGAATGGTTTGGGTTGGAAGAGACCTTAAAAATCATCCAGTTCCACCCCCTTTCCATACCTAGGGACACCTTCCACTGTCCCAGGCTGCTCCAATCTTCATCCAGCCTGGCCTTGGACACTTCCAGGGATTCAGGGGCAGCCACAGCTGCTCTGGGCACCCAATCCTTCCTCACAGGGAAGGATTTTAATGAGGCCCTCAGGATTCTTGCAGGGTTTATTTATTGTGGTGCTGCTTTTCCAGTTAACATGAGTGAGCAAAAGGAGCCCAGAGAGATGAAGAAATGGAAAAGATCTGGATGCTATTGCTGTAAAGGTCAAGCCAGGAAGCTGGGAAGGTTCTGGTGTAGGGGGTCCAGACCAACTGTGCTCTAGAGTTCTCAAAAAAAACCCCAACAACAACAACAAAAAAAAACAAAACAAAAAGAACCCAAACAACAACAACAAAACCTCAAAACTCTACAAAAAACCCCAAAAAACCCACCCCAGATTTTTGATCTGGATTTTTATTCCACTACTTTTACAAAAGCTCTGAAGAACGCTTTGTCTGGTCCCACCCAGAACTGCTCGTGGGACGAGCGCCGAGGTTTTGCTCCTGGCATCAGCTCCCCATCCCTTTTGTGCAGCAATTTTTCTTCCCACTGAGGTCACTGCTGAACAGAAAGCGCTGGTTGTTTGGAAGCAGAAAGTTTCCTGTAGAAAAACATCCAAATGAAACATTTCAGTCCTGGGAAACCTTCCCTCCCACCCTCTCTGGCTTTGCTTGGTTCTCCCCATGGAAAATCGATCCCTTGGCTCATCCCTGTCCCCCCTGCCCTGTTTGGGGTGCACAGAGCACAAAGGCACCTTCCCACTGCGTATCCCTCCTGCCAAGCATGGATGTGGAGCATCTTCAGTCACTGAGCAGCTTTCTGGGAAGCCAAATGAGGTGGTTTTTAATGGAAAGTTACACTTTTTCCTTCCCAGGCTGAAAGCAGGTGCCCGCCACGCTCGGCAGGTGTTACTGAGGGAATCAGAGATATCGGGATGGAATTTCCACAGCTCAGGTACCACCGGAATTGTCCATCCCCACGGAATATTGCAGGGCAGGCAATTCCCAGCCCGTTTATTTGCTGGATGATGAGGAGCACAGGGTGTGTTTGGGCTAAAGGTGATGTCAGCTCTGCTTGGGCTCCAGAGGGGCTGGGGACATTCCAACATGAAATTCCCACATGGCACACAGAGCTGTGTGCTCCTCACCTTCAGGAGACTTTTTCCAGAGCTCCCCTCGGGACACTCCTGACTCTGGAGCCTGTTGCAGGTGGATGAGGAGGTGATTTCCCACCTCCACGGTGCTTTGGAGCTGTTCTCCCTGGGTTGCCCTCGCAGGTCTGGCGCAATCCTGAACTGGTCTGGCTCTTTTCCCTGCTGGGACAGTCCTAGTTGACAGCAGGATTTCTCCTGGATGTAGATGTTAGGTTGCCGTCAAGGAACTCCTGGTTTCCTTCTCTCCAAATGTCTGAGCTGCGGGCAGGACAAACCTCCAGTGCTCCAGATCAACCCCTAGTCCACCCCTGGTGTTCCCAAACCTGAGGAGGTTCCTTGTGGGGAGTTCCTGCCCCACACTTGGGCACTGCTGCTTCACACCCCATTCTCCTGCCTTGCCTCCTCCTCCTTTTCCATGTCATCCACAGGAAAGCAAAGGGAGAGACAGAATCACGGAATCACGGAATGGTTTGGGTTGGAAGGGTCCTTAAAAATCATCCAGTTCCACCCCCTGCCATGAGCTTGGACACCTTCCACTACCCCAGGCTGCTCCAAGCCCTGTCCAACCTGACCTTGGACACTCCCAGGGATCCAGGGGCAGCCACAGCTTCTCTGGGCACCCTGTGCCAGGGCCTCACCAAGGTCTCCTAGATGTTTCTCACCCAGGATGAGCAGTCCACGTGTGGGATCCCACCTGGACAATCCTCAGCAGTGCAGGTTGTTCCTGGTGAGCTCCTGGCAGCATTGGGACTCTCAGGCTTGGAAGCAGCTCTAGGACAGCAAGGAAAAACACAACACTGATGGTGCTTTCCATGAAAATGGCAGCTTCGATCCCAAAGGGCAGCTCCAGCCCCCAGTGCGACCCTGCCCAGCCATGGGATGGGGTTTAGTGGTGGATTTAATTCTAGGTTAAGACTGGACTCAACGACCTTAGATGTCTTTTCTTTACGATTCCATGGTTCTGTGGATCTATGGAGATTCTGGGGATCTCATCCTTCCTGAAAATGTTCATATCCATCCCCTGCTCATGTCACTTCTGTCAAATACATGCCAGGATCTCACAGGGAAACCTTGAAATCAGACAGAAAATGTAGGGAAAAACTACCTTGGAACGGTCTCCTTGATTGCATTCCCATCATCCTCCCATACCAGCTGCAACACAAAGGACAGGAAAAGTAATAAAGGGTTTAAAAAGTCATATTTCAAGTTAACTACCCTTTTCTGATGCTCCAGAACAGCCTGTGCTGGGCTGAGCCAGAGCCTTGGAAGAAAAACGAAGAGTTGTTCTTGCTTGGTCTGAACTGGTTGGTTGAGTCATGCTCTTAGTTAATCCCTGGCATCGGCACAGCACAAAATCCTGCTGGAGGGGAAAAACTCACTCAGGGAAAGTTCAGGCCGTTTGTGCTGCTCCGAACGGGGCGAGCAGACAAAGCCTTCTTGTTTCACAGGCGGGGGAGAGGAGAGAGGAGGCGAGGAAGAGTGAGGGATGGCGGGATGGAGCTGGAGAAGAGGCGGATTTGGGATGCCTGCCCACGGCGCGCTGCTCGCCCGGCCCCAGGCGGCTGGGACGCATTTTTCCAATGCTTGAGCTGTGTCAAGAAGAGGCATTCCCTGTGCCAGAGGCACGCGTGCCTCGGAGGGGCAGGACAAGACAAAGCACGGGCTCAAGACGAGACAAAGTGGGGTGGGAAGAGCAGGATTTGGAATGAGGAATGTCAGGTCCTTGTAGAGGAGCCCGTTGGTGGTGCAGGGAAAAGGTGGGATGAGAAGAGCGGGGTTTGGGAAGGAACGCCCCGGAGAAGACACTGCTGGTGGCACAGGGAGAAGGTGGGATGGGAAGAGGTGCCTGATGCACCAGAGTGGTGGGAGAGCTTTTCCAGGCAGGGAAAGCTTTCCCGGGCAGATTGATGGATGTTCCATTTGTACAACAGCTCTGATGCAGGCAGAGTTTGGGATGTCACTCCAGAAGAGACACAAAGCAATTCCCTTGGCCAACACGGCGGTGACACTTTGTGCAAAGCTCTGCCGACCTCGAGAGCCCCTTCCACCCCATCCCGGGGTAGGAGAGGCGGTGGGATAGGAATGAAGGACTTTTTTCCACCACACACATCCAGGCTGAGCCAAGCTCCGGCCCCGCAGGAGGTCTCAGCAGGTCAGGGCTGTGACGGGACACACAGCACAGCTTCAGGCAGGCCACCACCTCCTCCTCACCTCCACTGCTGTCATCAGCGGCTGGCAGCCAGGTGAACGCCTCTTGCTCTTGCTGGCTGACTTCCAGGGCTCAATTAGAGAGGCAAAACTGGTTAATTAGGGATGCCTCAGAGCTGGCCATCAAGCCAGACGCTGGTGGGTCTCCAGGGAAGATCTCTGAGCTCGCGCTCTGGAGGATCACAGCAGCCACCAGCCAAATGTGATCTAATAAGCAAATAAATAATCTGCAAATCAACTGCAGCTCTGACAAGTTCCTGCATTTGCAGTGCCCTGAAACTGCTCAGGGCAGTCAGGTTGGGTAATTCCTCCTGCCTCAAAGTCAAGCTGGTGTTTTGCTCCTCTATGAGGAGCAGATCTGCAAAAGCCCTGGGAGGAAGGGGAATGGCTCTGGGAGCACAGCACCAGGCCAGAACTTCTCCTGCTCACCCCGTGGAGTGAAATAATGGAATAATTAGTGAATAATTGCTGCCCCTAGGCCCCTCTTGCTCCTAGATAAGGGATGTTGATGCCCAGCTCTAATTTTCTGTCCAGCATCCCATGGGATGAACACATGGGTGAACTCTCGTCTGGGCAGGGGATATCTTCATATTCCATAAATTATTGTATTTAGAATATTATCTAGCCCATAAAATCATGTCACTGCACCTTTTATTCTCTTTGCATCTATTTTGTCCCTCTCATCTCAATGTCACCCACCATCTACGTCTGCAGTGACTTCCAGATCAGGCTGGGAGATGGAATGAATCATAAAAGTCACTTTGCATGGCTCACTCCTGGAATATTCCTAACCTTAAATCCTCACCCAGCTTAAAGTGAGGTTTCCACATTTCAAAGGGGTGTTTTTAATCCCACCACACTTCCAGGTAAGCCTTCCCTGGTTGCCTCTGCTGGGAAATGAGGCTGTTGTGCAGCTGCAGGAGCCCAGATTGCGCACACGGTCGAGTTTGGATTTAACAGAGGATAGAGAAAGGAAAAAATGAGGGGAAACTCTTCTCTTGGAAAATGGAAAATCAATTTAAAGATGAGAGAAGATTAATCCATCATGGCTGCACAAGGACAGCTTTGATTCATCCCTGTGAGGGTGGGCAGGCCCTGGCACAGGGTGCCCAGAGAAGCTGGGGCTGCCCCTGGATCTCTGGGAATGTCCAAGGCCAGGCTGGACGGGGCTTGGAGCAGCCTGGGATAGTGGAAGGTGTCCCTGGGCGTGGAAAGGGGGTGGAACTGGATGATTTTTAAGGTCCCTTCCCACCCAAACCATTCTGGGACCCTGTGACAAATCAATTAAGGCTCAGATGTTGAAGTTCAGGTTGAAGTTGTGTATGGGGGAGAACATCACCCTACCAAATAACCCCCTTTTGTGGGGCAATCCATCTGCAGAGCCAGCTGGGTGGATGAAATCCACATTTTAATGTACGATTTTCTTTAGGTTTGTCATTTCGAGTACAATGCTCTACTTCATGGAGTGGGTTTTTTTTTTTGGGGGAGGACAGCTGCCTCCTGGGATCTTCCTGCCAGTCTTTAATCCTTTAATGTGAGCTTTATGGATATTCTATGGAGCTTAGGTTTTAACAGCAAGTTGAGGAGCCCCTCCCTGCCTTTCTTAAGGCAACGTTACACCTGGCCCTGCTGGTGCTGCAGGTAGAATCCATGGTGGGATCCTTTTTCCCTGCCCACCAGAGCTTAAATTCCTGTTTGTGCCCGTTTCCTCTTTTCTTTTTTTGTGGTCAGCAGCTGTCTCTGTTCAGCAGTCCAGCTGCACAAACCCACACTAAAAGGGGGAAACACCACCCAGCATCTCCCACCTGCGAGGCATTGGGTTTCTTGGGGCCTTTTGCACAGGTAAAGACGAGATTCTGATGATCTTACAGCAAGGAGTGACGTGGAGCTGGTTCCTCTGGTTATGTGTCTGCTTTTCTGGGCTTTCCCTGAACTGAAGATTGCATGCTGCTGTGTTTCAGTGCTGGGTCACCTATGGAGGGAGTCTCTGGCAGGCTGCGGTGGTGTTTGCAAGGATTCCCAGGGCTTCAGCTTCATCCTGCTCCTCACAGAGTCTGCCCAGGCTGTTCCTTGGCTTTTGGGGCTATTTGCCAGGAAAAAGGGTTGAAGGAGCTCCTGACACCTCTGTCCTTGCACAGGTGTCCTCTCCTTGCCAAGAAGCTGGAGCAGAGCATGGCTGGCTTGGAAAATACTTTGTGTTCTGACTTTTAGAGCAGGGTCAGCAGGAAACAGCCGCTATTCCCACAAACTATGGGACAGGAGACCCTGCTACGGCCACCAAATCCCCCTGGAAGGGTGACAGAGGCCACCACCCCGACCGACAGAGCCGTGCAGGGAGATCAGCCGGCCCTGGGAGAAACTCTTGCCGTGGGGTGGCTTAATTACATCCTCACTCGAGCAGCCCAGGGCCCTTTGATGTGGGGACGTGGCGCAGGTATCTCGCAGAGGAGATGTCTCCTCATCAGCCGCCGTCTAGACTCGGGTGCACAGCTGGGAGGGGGTGACTCAGCCCATCTGCATCCCCCCCATTCCAAAGTGACTCCGAGTGACAACGGAATGGCAGCCCTGGACAGAGGCCACCGCACTGCCAGGAACCCCTCAGGCACGGGGTGAGCTGCTCCACGCAGGCAGCGCTGGCAGGCTGCTCCGCCTCCTGTGGCTGCTCCATGAATGCTTCCACAGCCTCCCAAATCCACTGCATGGGATGTTTTCCCTAAATTTCAAGTTATACGTTCGCATTATAAGAGTTCAAGGCCACGTTAAGTGTTCCAGGCCAGGTTGGATGGGGCTTGGAGCAACCTGGGGTAGGGGAAGGTGTCCCTGCCCATGGCAGGAGGGAGAAAGGGATGGTTTTGAGGTCCCTTCCCATCCAACCATCCTGGAATTCCATGATCTTATGCAATGATCAGCAATACCCCTGCCCAGTACTGGGCATTAGCTCCCCAGTTCCCCAGTCAGGGACAAGTCATGTCCAAGTTCTGCACAATTTGAGGTGAAACCATGATTTAATTGGAGCATGGGTGTCACCAAAATAGCTCCTAGCAGGGAGTTGAGCTAATTAAAGTCCATTTAGAGGAAGGAGCTGCCTTTCCCGTGGCAGGAGACAGCAGCTTCGTGGGCTCTAATAAAGACCGGGAGGAAAGCATGGATGTGCTCATGGATACGGGGACGCTGCTCGTTAAGAACCTTCAGGGGAGGAACCACTTTGTTCAATTACCTGGAAATGTAGGAACATTCCTAGGCTCCCAGCAGGGAGCTGTGGGCTTTGTAGGGACATCAGCTGTAGGGTCAGCACAGCTCCTCCAGCTGAGAGCAGGGATGAAGCCCACCAGCACTGACGAGTTTCAACACGGGGACGTGAAGGGAAGTACAAAATAAATTAATGCATTTTGTTCTTTATTCTCCCTGTTAGGCCTTAAATGCTCTCTGTGTCTCCCATGACCTGTGAGAATGGTCCTGCATCCCTGGGGACCTCTTTTTTGGTTTTCTCAGCTCCCTAAACCACCCTCACAGTGAAAAATTTCTTCCCAGTATCCCATCTGCCAGTGGGAAGCCATTCCCCATTGTCGTGTCCCTCCATCCCTTGTCCCAAGTTCCTCTCCAGCTCTCCCAGAGCCCTTTAGGCACTGGAAGGGGCTCTCTGGAGCCTTCTCCTCTCCAGGTGAATGCCCCCTGCTCTCTCAGCCTTTCGTTTTTGGGGAGAAAGCATACTTCCCAAATCCAGATGAGAGGCACGCTGGAGTCCCTCTAAGGCCAGCTCCTGTGCCAGCAGCACCTTCCCAACTTGCTGTTTTTCCCACTTTTGATCTCAAGAGACAAATGGAAACATCTGACAAGCAAATGACACCGTTCCCTCCCAGCCCTACCCCAGCATGGAACCTCTCCCTTCCAGGTCCTGCACCCGTGACCTTTGGGAAAAGGCCACGTCCAGGGGCTGAGCAGAGATTTCATCCCCCGCTCTTGGTGGGATGCGGGTCTGGTGTCCCTCAGCCACGCATCTTCTGCAATCCAACCTTGCAGGAATTCTGGCTTTCCACGATGGAGAAAAGGCTCCCCTTTCCCCTATCCTGCCCTTGGAAGGTTGGCTTAATCCAGCTCCGGATTTCTGTCTCCCACCACTCGCCGCTCCCGCGATAAAGATCCGTGTGAAATTTATCTCGCCATCTTTCATTAAAATAAACCAATTAAGCAATGCTGAGGAGCCTCTGATCCAGGCCAGCTCGGTCAGTTGGTGAATCCCTGTTTCCAAAGCATCTTCCCTCTCTGCTTACCCTCACATCAAAGCAAGCCAGGGACCAGCCCTGTCCTTGGAGCAAAGCCTGTCAAGAGATTTGGGAAACAGCTGATTTAATGCCGAGGAAATTAGTAACCAAATCAGTTCTTAGCCAAATGGCTCCTCCTCTTGATCTTGGGAAAAGTGGTGTTTAAATTCTCGATCTCATGGTTTTAGACTCAGGAAATGTGATTACACATCTGTCATTATTTTACTCTTCTGTGTTGATGGCTCATATTAAACAAACCACATTCCTGCATCGCTTAGTAATCTCTGCTGTTCCCTTTCCTTGCCGAGGAGACAAGTCCCAGCTTGACATCCCCATCCCTGTTGATCACAGCTCCGCTGTGAACCAACCGGCAGAGCCGTGCTGGCACCCGCCGCAGGAGCGTTCGCACCTCCGACCTCTTTTCTCCAGCTTCCCACAACTTCTCAGCCCCCTTTTCTCCTAAACAACGTTTGGGTCGGGAGCAGGAGATCCACGCCCTGCTGAGATCCATGTGTTTCTCGGAAAGGTGCTCCAGCCTTCCCCTGTCTTCCACCGAGCAGGTAAGAACATGCGCTTTGGGCTTGGACACCACTCAAAAAGGGTAGGTCCTTCCAAGAAGAGCACAATTCCCAGGGATCCTGGCGCCTCACCAGCCCAGGAGGACGTGGAGAGCCCCACGGCTCCTGCAGGATGGGCTCCCAGCGGCCATGCAGGAGGAGCCTGCCCTGAAAAACGCCACCTCTGCAGGGACACTGAGCTTTTCTCTTGGTGGCTTTATCTTCCAGCTGTGCTGAGACAACCCCGAGCTCACCATGGAGCTGCTGGAGGAACCTGACTCGTAGATGTTCCCAGCACCAGGTAGGAAAACGAGGACCTCTTTTAATGGCGTTGGGGATGGGAGGGAGTGGTGGGGCAGGTGGTGACCTGGTACTGGTGGGGACATTGGAGATGTGGGGTGGTGTTGACTGAGAGGAGCCTCCCCAGCTGTTTCCCATGGCTTGTGAAATCCTTCCCATCTGCTGGAAACGCAGCAGAGGATCTCAGGGAAATCACAGTGTGGGAAAGCTTTGTCTTCTCCTGCTGAGGACACGGTTGGCCAAGCACTGGCAGCCATGCTCCTTGTGGCCGTGTTTTTCCTTTCTCGTGGCATTTTGGCACAAGAGCTGTGCCAGGAATGGTGAAGACGCCTGGGAATTCTCGTGGAGGATGGTATCGTCTCAGGAAAACCCTGAGCTCCTGGTGCAATGCTGTTTGCTTGGATCTTGGGTTTTCCCTTCATTTTGTTGGTGTGATATCCATCTTTTGCCTGCACCAAGCCCCAGATTTGTCCCATCCTGGCAGCTGCCAGAGGTGGAAGGGTTGGAGTGGATGGGATGTGCTCCTTGTCAGCAAACCCACCATGTTTGTGCCGGACCGAGTCCTGTGGGAGAAGCGAGGCTGGTGTGGCATCGCCCTGTTCTTGCCAAAGATGAATCTGCTCAGTTAAAAACATCTCCTTTTGTTCTCTGCCATGTGACACGGGGAGTTTTCCTCCACCAACCCCTACAGGATGAGAAGGGAAGGTCCCGGTGAAGTGGGAGCAAAGCGAAATGTTGGTGGGAGTGCGAGGGCAAGGCTGGGCGTGGGCAGGGGACCACTCCTTGCTGTGGGAGGCTGGGTGAGGTCCTGGGGGCACCTCTGCTCCCACCATGCACCTGGCAGCTGAGAAGGATCCAGTTCCCCTGGCACAGGGCATCCAGAGCTCCTTCTTCCACAGCCACCCACCTGAGGGTGCTTTGGGCAGTGGGTGCAGCGCTCTTCCTTCAGGTCCTGGTGTCTGTTGCTTCCAAGCTTCCATAACCTTAGGAACGAGCTGGGATTGCTGAATTCCAAGCTGCCTGCAGCCTTTGGGGTTTTATATACGTGTGTGGCAGGTGTTCCTTGGGGGTTTTTTGGCAGGGATTCCCTCTGGATTGCATTGGGTCACACAGTTTGGGGACAAGGGCTCAGGAGCACTTCATGCTTTGTGGCAGATCTTTGCTTATTTGAAATCATCTGCAAGGTTGATGTTGGCACAGATACTGTCAATCTGCTGGAGCGAGTCCAGAGGAGGCCATGAAGGTGTTCCTAGGCTCTGGAGCCAGGCTGGGAGAGCTGGGGGTGTCCAGCCTGGACAACAGAAGCCTCCAGGGTGAGCTCAGAGCCCCTTCCAGGGCCTAAAGGGACTCCAGGAGAGCTGGAGAGGGACTGGGGACAAGGGATGGAGGGACAGGACAAGGGGGAATGATTTCCTGCTGCCAGAGGGCAGGGATGGATGGGATCTTGGGAAGGAATTCCTGGCTGGGAGGGTGCTGAGGCCCTGGCACAAGTTGCCTAGAGCAGCTGTGGCTGCCCCTGGATCCCTGGAAGTGCCCAAGGCCAGGCTGGACAGGGCTTGGAGCAGCCTGGGATAGCGGGAGGTGTCCCTGCCATGGCAGGAGATGGAACAAGTTGCTCTTTAAAGGCCCTTCCAACCCAAACCATTCCATGATTCCATGAGGCTCCTCTGGAGCCAGTGGAACACCGGATCAGGCTCTCTTGGCAAGCAGAGCAACTTGGGAGGAGCGTTTGTAGGATGGCTCTTTTTAAACAATTAAGAGCTTCTCCAGCTCATTTCCTTCAATGCCCTCACAGAGCAAATCAGCTTAATTAGCAGTCTTAGTGAATAATTAATTTTCTCACAGGTTTTTTTGATAGCTCCTTTAAAGCAAGAGGGCTCGAGCTGCCACTGAGCAGCTCATGGCAAGACAACAGCTCCATCCTTTAGCTGGTGCCTGCAGACCCCCAGGCCCATTTATTCCCTTATGGGCAGTGGAAATGGCTAAAAAATGGCACAAGAACAGACCAGTGGCACGGAGAAGTTTTCCACACAGTTTTCTACCCCCAGTCTCCCAAGAAGAGAGATGCAGCTCATCGATGTCCTAGCAAAGCACTGATGTGTGGCCCCAAAACCTGCTGCCCAGCCAGCTGATTTAGAGAGATTTGAGGCTCCAAAGACATAAAAATCAAGTTTATTTTCAGCTTTGCCTCTGCTTTTAATGACAGGAGGGTCTGCTGTTGTTTAGACCTGAGTGGAGAGACTTTAATTACTACTTTGGTGCCAGGGATGTAAATATGGACTCGGGGAAGCAGCGAGGGTTATTAAAGAGAAAAGACTGTAATTGCTGAGCCCCTCCCTCTCCATCAGATTTTCCTCTCGCTCCGGTTTGGAGAGGACCGGCTGATCCAGTCGGGCTGTCTCTGGCCATGGGTTGCAGGCTCTCCCTGAGGAAGGGGAATATCCAGCAGCACCCACCCAAGTCAGGATGGAATCGCCTTTATCGGGGCAGAAGAGCTTTGCAGAATCCCTGGCTTTTAGCGTGGCCACACAGAGATGTTTGCAGCGTGAGGAGTGGGGCAGGTATTTCGGGTGGGTTTTCCCCGGGGAGATCTTTTTGCCGTGGAAGAAACTCCCAGCCCAGCTATAAACAGCCTCTCTGTCAGATGCAAACACTCCCATGGCGTGTTTTTTTTTTTTTTTTTAAACTCCTATCTTTGATTTCATTTAATAATGGATGAATTATCAGAAATATGTGCTGGCAGGCAGCCCAGGTTTAGTCAGGAGGCAAAAACGACTTCAGTAACGCATCGGTTGAAAATATTTTCAAAAAGAAAAAAGGGAGAGAGAACAAATAAAATAAAAAAGTCAGTCTATGCAAAAGCCTCTGGGGGTGGGAAAAAACCCAAGCTGGGTGTTTTTTTCTCCCTTTTCCTTCATGCCTGTGCTGAGGGTAGGACTTGTCCCACTGAATACACGTCTCTCCAAGAGTACACTGTCACTTCTGTGGGGTGGAGGGGGAATATCGGAGCTGTGGCCCCTCTGGAGGAGCCTCATCTCCTCCAAAAATTTTGGAACAGCCTCTTGGAAGTGGGGGTGCAGAGATGAGATGCCCTTGACCACATCTCGGGCCCCAGACCCAAATCCCCCATCCCTCCATCCACCCATGGCCGTACCTGGGGTGACACCGCAGGGAGCAGGGCCCGGGTGCCAAGGGGGACTTTTTCCCCAGGGCTGGAGGTGTGGGGTGAAGCAATCACGCCCAGTCATCGGGCAGGAACGGGGCGAAGCCAGGGCGAGCGGGAGCCGGGGGAAGGCAGCGCCTCCCCTGCGGCCTGCACCGACACGCCAGGCCCCGGCACGGCCTTCCCGCGGGGCCCTGCTCCTTCCACCCCTTCAAAGCCACCCCAGCCCGGGCTGGGCAGAGAACAGAGTGAGGGCAACGCTGAGGAGAAGGATTTGGGGATGTTGGAGGGTGAGAAGTTCAATGTGGGGCGTCCATGTGAGCTGGGAGCCCAAAAACCAGCTGTGTGCTGGGGTGATCGCGCAGCGTGGGCAGCGGGGAAATTCTCCTCCTCTGATCCACTCAGGTGAGACCCCAGCTCCAGAGCTGCCTCTGGCACCTCCAGCGTCAGAAAGGTCTGGAACAAGTCAAGAGAAAGTTATGGGGTTGTTTCGAGGGCTGAGTCCCTCTGCTCTGGAGCCAGGCTGGGAGAGCTGGGAATGTTCACCTGGAGAGGAGAAGGATCCAGGGAGAGCTCAGAGCCCCTGGCAGGGCCTGAAGGGGCTCCAGGAGAGCTGGAGATGGAACTTGGAGGAGGGGCTGGAGAGAAAGGACAAGGGGGAATGACTTCATTCAGATCAGGGTTAGATGGGATATTGGGAAGGAATTCCTGGCTCTCAGAGTGGTCAGGCCCTGGCACAGGGTGCCCAGAGAAGCTGTGGCTGCCCCTGGATCCCTGGAAGTGTCCCAGGCCAGGTTGGACAGGGCTTGGAGCAGCCTGGGACAGTGGAAGGTGTCCCTGCCCATGGCAGGGGTGGAATTGGATGAGTTTTAAGGTGCCTTCCAAGCCAAACCATTCTGGGATTCTATGACTCCATGTCCCTTGGAGGGACAATCATCCTGCTGGCTCTGGACATTTCTGATGGCTTTGGAATTCATGTTTGGGATCCCAACACTGGTGAAAACCTCACCTGCTCCCACAGCCGTGATTGCTTGGGCTGTGCGGAGAGGATTTCCCACCTGTCCTTCATGGGCCTGATTTTAAGGTGGAAGTGGAGGAACAGGGAATTGCATCCTAAAAGCCTGACTCCATTTCAGCTGCCTGCTCCAGCCGGTGAATTTAGCTTTGTTCCCCTTTAGTGAGTGATTTCTCCAAAAGAAAGCAAAGCCCACATGAAGAAGACCCCCGGGGTTCCCACGGGATGCTCGGCCCTGGCAGGTTTGGGATCAATCCTTGTGTCCTGGCAGCGTGGCTGAGGCAGGAGATGCTCCTGAGCCAGATTCCATCCCACTCCTCTGTGTCTGAGTCAGAGTGAGTCAGCCCTCTGGATTGCTCTCCTGCTGCCCCGAGCCAACGCAGCATATTTATTAGTTAATTAGTTTGCATTTCCTCCTCCTCTCCTCTCTTCCCTTCACAGCAAGCCCTCTCCCCCATCTTTCCTACAAAGCAAACTTTGGGGACCTCCATCCCATAAATATCCCCATCACCCTCTCCCAAGAACATCCCCCCTCCTGCAGAGAGGGCCCAGCTCTTGGTCCCCTGTGCACGCAGTGAGTGCCAGGGGGGTCCCACGCTGCTCCCAGCAGAAGATCCAGGGTCCATCCCAGCCTTTTCCCCACTAAGACCCAATTTTAGCCTGAAAATTTAAGGATTGAAGTTCTTTTCCAGGCCATTCTCCCTGGCAGGGGAGCTGGCATTCCCCGTGACACAGGAAGGGTGCAGGCTGATGTTGTGACATCCCCATGAGTTATTGGCAGAGGGGGAAGCGTGTTGAGGGCTGCAGGGAACAGGAGGAATTCTTAGTGGTTTACAGACTCTCCCCAGGGCTGGTTTTGCTCCATTCCCATGCTCTTCACAGACTCCTGGAATCCCAGGATGGTTTGGGTGGGAAGGGATCCCATTCCAGCCCCCACCATGGGCAGGGATGTCACCCACCAGATCGGGATCATCCATCTCTGCTTCCCAGAGTTTTATCCCTTAGAGAAGTGGCTGAGCTGTGTCCCACAGCCTAGGTGAGCTCAGCACATGGACCAGCTTTTCACCAAGAAAACCTGGAATTTAGCTAGAAACCTGGGATTTAAACTGAAATCCTGATAAAAACCAGGGCTGGCTAAAAAAACCTGCAACCAATCAGACAGGAGAGGGTCTGTCCCCCACTGGGAAAGGGGTGGGAATGGATACAGGAATGAAGGTGGAAATGGAGATGGGAAAAGGAATAGGGATTGGGATAGGAACAGGTGTAGGGATTGGGATAGAGATGGGAAAAGGAATAGGGAATGAGGATAGGGATGGGAATAGGGACAGAGACAAAGATGGGGATGGGAATGGTGACAGGAATGGGGATGGGAACAGGAATGGGGTCAGGAACAAGCACAGGGATGAGAATCTGATGGGAACAGGGACAAGGATGGGGATGGGCATGGAGAAAGGGAAAGGGAGCAGCCTCATTCCCACATTCCCACTGGCTGCTGGCTCAGGTAATGAGCAGCTTCCCTGCCCTCAGCTGCCCCACCTGGCTGGGGAGGGTTTTTCCAGCACTGGGGGTTTGCAAGTGAGGCACCAGAAAGCAGAGGGGAAGGAGCAGGTAATTTTTATCCCCATGAACTCAGCACTCCATTTCACTTGGAAAACCCATGGATAATCCTGCTGTTTCCCACCAGAGAGATGGGGAGACCTGGAGGAGCTGGGCAGTGCTAATGGGGCACGTTGTGTCTGATAGGAATCAGGTCCAGCTCTATCTCATCTCTGCTGGAGAAAATAAAACTCATTTTCTTTGGCTTTGCTGATTAAAGTTTAATTACCTTGAATGCAAATGATTCATCAAAGGAACACAGATGATTTATTTTTTTTTTGTAAGAAGTTCATGTGTAGCCTGGGAAGGAAAGTATTTATTGAGGTGTTCTCTGAGCAGGGGCTGCTCAGTGTCAGGCAAATCTTTTGGGCAGAAAAAGGGAAAAAAATTGACATTTTCTCTGTTTCCAACTCTCTTTCTGTTCCGTGAAAGACCTCCCTGAGCACTTGACAGCATCACACAGCCCATTGCACAAGTGACTTATATTTTCCTGCTCTCCAGGCCTGCAAACCTATCTCTGGGAATTGCCCAGATGGGGGGAAAAGCGGGGCCTTTGCTGGTTTTCCATGTTCTTTGTGTGAGTTCATACTCTGGGAGATCTGATTGCAAAACCAGTCCCGGAATCAGGGGAGACAGAATTCCAGGCAGGTTTTCCCATTGCACTTGGGGAGCCTCTTCTTTTCTTTTGGGGTGTGTAATTCCTTTATCTGGCTTATCTTTCCTAGAGGTACCTCTAAGAGCCCAGAGCCAGACTTGCTGGGCAGCCAGCAGAGTTTACAGGGATGACAGGAACCATCTGATCCCCCAAAATTAAAGGGAATGACAGTGTGGGAACACAGCTTGGGCTGTAAGCAGCTCGTGCTATGAAAAATCACCTCAGCTTTGTATCCTGATGGATTTAAAGCAGGTGAATGGCTGAGGAGGGGTTGCCACCACCACGGATTTTATTTAGAGTCCCAAGGGATCTGATCCTGCTGGGATGGGGCTATGGAGGGGAAAGGACCACTCTGCACAATCCCCCCACCGTGAAAGCCCCCAGAAATTGAAAACAAAACGATGCTGTGCTACTTAAAAAACAACCCCAAATCCTCTGGAGCACCGTGGGTGGATCCTGTGCTGCTGCCCCCCAGTCTCCTGCAGATGTTTGCAGGAATGAGGGGCTCAGGGGCAGCCAAATTCTCCCCCAAAACCCCAAACCTGGGGAATGGGACCCACAGATGCAGCAACACAAGGATGCTGGAGAGCCTCAGGGTGAGGGGTAGTTGTTCAGCCATTCCCCCAGGAATCAGACATTCCCAAGAACAGATAAAAGGGATTGGGGCTGGCTGCCTGCCCATGGAAAATCCCAGCCCAATCTTCTCACCTGGAGCTGTTTGCAGAATCTTCTCCCCCATTAGCATAAGCAAAGCTGCCTCACTTCGATGCTGCCTTCGATCCCGCTCAGCTGTGCTCCAGCTGGGATTTGAAGCTGTTTTTAATGTCATTCCCTCCTTCCCCGTGGCACCTGGAGCAGGACCAGCCTGGCACGTCCTGGCCATGGGCAGACAGACGTGTCTTGGTGGCCTTTCATCAGCCCTGCCCCGCAGCCCTCGCACCCATCCCATGGGTCAGCCAGGGAAATTCCCCAGACAGCCATTCCCTGGGCTGGCCACTCGTGCTGGATGCTGTGGGAATGATCCTTTTACACCCCTAAAACCCCACTTTTTCCAGCTCATACCAAAAAAATAACCCAATAAAACCATCATCCGAGCCCCGGCGCTTTGCAAACGCAAAGGCGTCAAAATAATCGATCTGCAGCTGCTTAGAACCCATTTGCATAATGCAAAGATATTATTAATTGGCAATTAGTAGTCAAACAGCACTAATGGCACCTGGCACAGGGTGGGAATGTGCATCTGGGCTTCTGCAACTGGAAAAACACCCAGCACTGTGTAATTAAATGTCTTCTCCACGCTCACCCCACCCGGCTGGCCGGGGCACTTGTGTGGGAAGCTTCCCACGCCGCTGGGATGGGGCAGTGCTTGGATGGGGCAGCTCCAGTTTGGGATTCTGCTGGTCCCACGGGTGTGTCGTCCTCTCCTGGGATGGCTGGGGAGGAAAGGATCTCTCCGTGGCACGTGGAAGGAGCAGCACAATTGCAGGGGCTGGTAGGAGCAGTCCCTGTGCAGGGTGATTGGGGTGTCTGGGGGATGAGATGTGGTTTAGGCGTAGATTTAGGCTGGGTGTGAAGCCCAGCTCAAGGGAGGACAGGCCTGGTGTTCTTCATGCAACAGCTTGAGATCCAGCCCTGACATAAACACAGCCATGGGAATGTGATAAATCCAATCTGGCTCTGCAGGTAGGGTTGTTTGCTGAACTTGGAGATGGAGGAACGGAAAAGGATTTTTGTGCCTTGGAAACCGTCCTGATTACACCAGGAAAACAGGGATTGATACTTGGGAAAAGAAACTGTGAGTGTTCTTTTCTCTACTTTGTTCAGGAGCACTGGTTGGGCAGATCCATGTCTGCAGCAGCATTCCACGTTCCTGAGAAACAGGGAGAGCCTCAGGCACAGGGAATATTGCTGTAAAGAGGGGAAAATCCCCGCTGTGGGTGAGGGCGGATGAGGAGGTGGCACCAGCCTTCATCCAGGGGCGGCTGCCCTCGCACAGGAGTCCTGGCTGCTCCGGGGAGTGATGCTGCAGCTCTTTCCTCACAGACACAGCACAAAATTTGGCAACTTTGTGACTTTTTTAGTTTTATTTGGAGGGGATTTTTGGTTTGGGGGTGATGAGCCAAGCAGCTGGTGCTGGCCTGGGGACCTCCAGGCTCTCCAGAACACCACAGGGCTGGACAGAGCCCTGAAATCCTGCTCTGACAGCCCAAGTCCTTCTTTTCTTCAAGGCAGCATCTTTCTGATCACTGGTGGCATAAAACAAGTTTTGTGTGCTGAGGGGTTGTGGAATTCAGGGGTTTGGGATGTGCTGCCACATCCAGTGAGGGCATTTGGGATGTAAATGGGAGGATTTGGGGGTGTAAATGGATTCAAACTGCCAGAGGGCAGGGATGGATGGGATATTGGGAATTCCTGGCTGTGAGGGAGGTGAGACCCTGGCACAGGGTGCCCAGAGAAGCTGTGGCTGCCCCTGGATCCCTGGAAGTGCCCAAGGCCAGGTTGGACAGGGCTTGGAGCAGCCTGGGATGGTGGAAGTTGATCCTGCCCATGGTAGGGGTGGAATTGGATGAGTTTTAAGGTCCCTTCCAACCCAAACCATTCTGGGGTTCCATAAATCAGGAGAGCTGGTTGGGGGGGCTTGTTTGGCTGAGTTTGGGGACTCCCCTCAGCAAAGCACCAAAATTGGGGAATCTCTTCAGAACAAGGGGTCTAAGGGCTGAGTTTGCACCAGGAAAGGGGCAAAGGGGGTGCCCTACACTGCAGAAAATCATGGCTGGAGATGGAACCATCTGTCCTTGGGCTTTGGAGCAGGATGGGATATGGGGCGAGCCAGGATTGGGTTTATTGGATGGGATAACGCGGCAGGACCCTGATCCCTCTGCAAAAAACAACATTAATTTTAAATACAGCAAATACTGATTCTAAATGCAGGGAGATGTGTCAGTGGGGTGAGAGCTTCCCAGTGTTTTCCTGGGATGGCCACAACATCCTTCACCCCTTTCCTTCACTGAGGAAAAGCCTTGGACAAAGAAATGTTGGCAGTTGTGCAAACATGAGGTGGGCAAGGCTGAACCAGGAACACCTGGGATTTCTCCCTTGCTGCCCCAGGTGCTTTATTTGTAGTTTTTTCTTTTTAAAATAAAATTAAAAATAATAATAATAATTTTAAAAAATATATTTATCATTGGAAATAATCTCCTGGGATGGATGAGAGTCAGGGCTCTGCATTTCATGCCCCTGCTCTAATGGGTGTCAGGGTTCTCCTTTAAAACTCTATTTCCCAGGGCTTTATGTCAGGATTATAAAAATTCACAGGAGGGAGGAAAGAAAAAAAAGAAGAATTGAATAAAAGGAGGTTGTAGCCACAGCTGCTTTTGGTTTATTGTGCTCATAGAGCTCATAAACAGCTCGGGTTTGGGAGTGGAGAGGGCCAGGTCCAGCTGCTGTGGGATGTTTGGGGAGGGAACCTGGGGAGTTTGAGGGTGCCATGAAAATGAGGGAGAGTGGATTGAGATTTTGGTGATTGGGGCTTGCCCTGAAAATCCCACAGACACAGGTCCCAGCAGGGATGGAGGGGAAAGCTGCTGGACCCCCAAAATGAGCTAGAATCCTAAAATCCCAGAATTATTTGGGTTTGAAGGGACCTTCAAGACCATCCAGCTCCAACCCCCTGCCATGGGCAGGGACTTGTTTCATTGTCCCAGGTTGCTCCAATCCCCATCCAAGCTGGCCTTGGATACTTCCAGGGATGGGGCAGACATTTGGGAGATTCCAGGGCAGCAAGGGACATTTTTGGGGTGTCCCAGATCCGTCCCCAAAGCTGCAGTTCCTCCCTCCTGCTTTGCACCAGTTCCCAGACGCGGCCCTGGGGAAGGGTGAGCCACCTCTTTCCCTCCCAGTTTGTTTGAATGAAACCAGTGCCTGGGCTCCTGCTGAGAATCCCGGCTTCCCCACACCCTGGGAATGGAGAGAGGGGTCTAAACATGGAGAAAATTCCCTGCTGGAAGTGCAGGACGCCAGTCTGGGGTCAGCAATTCCCCCATCCACAGGGTGCCAGTGTGGCTTGGGGCACCATGTTCACCCCGGGATGGAAATCATCCCTGGCCAGGCTGGTCTGGGGTACATCCCCGAGCCTGACCTGGCCTTGGTGTCCCCTCAGCCCATCCTGCACACCCCAGACACGAGGGAATGATGTCATTTCAGTGCCACGTTTTCCTGAAATTCCATTTGGTGATGGTTTGGGAGACAACATTCTTCCAGGAGCGGCTTCCCGAGGGATAAATCCTTTGGGAGCAGGATAACCCTGCTGGGTGGGGGTGGCATTTTCACCCTTCAAACATCTCCTTTTCCCTGTGCCATGGACTGGGAGCACGTGGAGCTCCAGCAGGGAGCGGCTGGAGACGCCACAGCCGCTGCTTCCCGGGAAAGTGGCGCGTCTGGGAATGGTCTCCACTGAAAGCTGCCCTTCAAACCACAACAAAGTGATGCCTTTTCCTGCTGCAGAGAAGGGAGGGAGGGCAGCAGGAACCGTGGAATTCCAGAATGCTTTGGATTGGAAGGGACCTTAAAGGCCATCTCATTCCAAACCCCTTTCCACTAGCCCAGATTGCTCAGGTTTTACATATAAATGACCAAATTCCATATATACATATATAGAAATGTGTATCCACAGGCTTTCCCTGCCAAAGGAGCACCCCAAAATCCTGCCTGGAAAAACACACTACAACAATGCACCGTGGTTTTGCAAGCCCTCAAATGCACTTGCTCACTTACAGGTTTGTGAGGACATTCCTGATACAAAATATTAAATATTAAATTAATATCCTGATACTATCACAGCTAAATAAGCAAACAAACACATAAATAACGTGTTTCCTGCAACAGCAGGGAGATATTCCCAATCCACGACTAAAGCTGGGGGGTTTCAAGGCTTTTGGGACATGGTGCCATCTCCAGATTGTCCCAGGGGTGCCAGAGCACTCAGTGGTGACATCTCTCCAGTGAGATTCCCCAGGGAACTGGACTGGGATGAAGCCCAGCCAAAGCCTGTGGTTGTTTCAGAGCTGGTGTCCCGTGCTGATTCACTGTGCAGCCCCAAAAATGGGGTTTATAGCCCCATTTAGGGGTGATGGAGCAGAGGGAAAGGGAAGGAGAGGCTCTAGGAGAAGTGGGGAGAAAAAAGGGGGTGACCACAGTGGAGGGATGCAGGGATATGGGAACACAGCAATGTGCCTGGGGAGCTCAGGGATCCAGGGAGCTCAGGAGCTGGGGAGCTTGGAGACCCCAAGAACTTGGGGATCCTGGAAGCTCAGGGATCCAGGGAGGTCAGGGATCCAGGGAGCTCAGGAGTTGGGGAGCTTGGAGACCCCGAGAACTTGGGGATCCTGGAAGCTCAGGGATCCAGGGAGTTCAGGAGTTGGGGAGCTTGGAGACCCCGAGAACTTGGGGATCCGGGGAGCTCAGGGACACAGAGAGCTTGGCTGCAGCTGTCTGGCTCCTGTGTGCCATTAATAAACACAAAGGGATTAACAAGCTATTTGTGGGAGCCCATTAGACAAATATTAGCCCAGCTATGGATCCTCCTGGAGGCCGTCTCTGTCCATTTCATAAAAATCAATTCGCTTTTGGGCGGGCATCAGGAAACACCGCGGTGGCTTCAAAAAGCAGAGGAATTGCACAAATCCTGCCTGGCAGCACCTTTGGAACCCCTCGTGTGAGGGGCCTGTTTTGATCCAACCCCAACATCACAGTGCTGGTGCTCCCAGGACTGGTTTTAGGCTGTGCTGGCCGCGGTGTCGGTGACCCCGGTGGGAAGTGATTCCTTGTCCTGGTTTAGGGCAGTCACCCCAGGACATTCCTGCTGTCTCCAAAGGGGATTTTCAGCCCTGCTGGGGCTCAAACCCCAGGCAGGGGCTGTTGGCACCAACCCCAGGGGTGCCCGAGCGGGGTTAGCTGGATGTGGGGATGGTGGATGGGCTTTAAAGTCCAACCCAAATCGTTCCATGTCCCCACTTTGTCCCCAGCTGCTCCGGGAGCCTGGTGGGAGCAGGGACGCTTAGGACGAGCCCATGGCACTCCTGGGGTCCAAGGGGGCTCCGCTTTTCCCTGCCTTGGGCTCCCATCCCCTCTCCCCTTTGGATCCGTCCGTTCCGCTGCCAAATGGAGCGCTGACCTTGGCCGGGGCCACCGGGAAGCCCCGGAGCACAAACAGCTCTTCAGAGCAGCTGTAAATCATTGATGGGCGGCTGATGGACACATGGGGCCACGGCCAAGCTCCGTGGGCTCCCTGGGCTGCTCTGTCCCCGGGCATGGCTGGCCTGGGCTGGCTTTTCCCTGCTGCAATCCTGTTGACAAAGCACGAGGCCGGTGTCCAGTTTCCCTGGGCAAAGAGGGGCCTGCCTGTTTTCCCTGGGGATGGAAACGGCACCAGCCACCTTCCAAAGCACTCCAGAGAGTCGTGCAAGCACCAGGGGTGTTGTAAACCATGCCAAGGAAAGCACATCCCGGCCGGCCAGTGACACCCCAGGGTGGGATGGGATGGGATGGGATGGGATGGGATGGGATGGGATGGGATGGGATGGGATGGGATGGGATGGGATGGGAGCCTTTGTGTCCTGTGATGGAGCTGGGGTTTAAATTATGGGAAAATCCTAATTTCCCTGGCTCAGGGTGTGAGGGTTGGACTAGGTTTGCTTCAGGAAGTGCGTTGGAGGATCTCCAGTTCTCCCATTCTCTCATTCATTCCTGATGTTGCTGCACTTTGCACGGGCACAGAGCAAACCCAGCCCTGCTCCCCTGACCTGCAGCCTTATCCCACCTGATCCACGCTGCCCTGGATCAGGTTTGGAGCAAAACCTTCACCTTCGTGACCCCATTCCCAGATTTCACCACAGCTCCTGCAAACCTGTGCCCAAACACTGCTGCCATGGGAAATACATGGACAGGGGTGAGCATGGAGCTGGATCACCAGGATGCCAGGGGAGCACTGTGCCCCCCACATCTCCTCCTTTGGAGCATCCCTGATGGATGCCCTGGCTCTTTGCAGTCTACCCAAATTATTTTTATTTTATTTTATTTTATTTTATTTTATTTTATTTTATTTTATTTTATTTTATTTTATTTTATTTTATTTTATTTTATTTTATTTTATTTTATTTTATTTTATTTTATTTTATTTTATTTTATTTTAATTTTTTACTTTTTAATTTTATTTATTTAACTTTATTTTATTTATTTAATTTTATTTTACTTTATTTTATTTATTTTATTTATTTTACTTTATTTTACTTTATTTTACTTTATTTTACTTTATTTATTTAATTTTATTTATTTATTTTATTTATTTATTTTATTTATTTAATTGACTTTATTTTATTTGCTTTATTTCACTTTACTTTATTTTGCTTTATTTTGCTTTATTTATTTTTTAATTTTATTTTATTTATTTTATTTTTCTTTATTTTATTTATCTTATTTATTTTTTTAAATTTAATTTATTTTTATTTTAATTTTACTATTTTTTTCCCCCCCAGCAGAGAAATTCCCGGTTTCCCTCCCATCCCACCACACTGAGCAGGGAATTCTCTGATATTTTGTAGTGTCAGAGCCCTGAGGGGGCCCTTGCTGGGGTTCCCCTCCCGTTTCTTCAGCCCTGAGGCATCTGCCCCTCTGTCAGATGGGATTGGAACCACCGAGTGCTGCTGAATCCGGAGAACAGACGGGCTAAAAATATTCCCCCGCTCGCTCCTGTGATCTTTCCTTCCCTCCACCCTTTCCTGCTTACAATTCCATGGATTTCAGCAGCCCTGGCAGGCTGAGAGCAAACTCTAGGAACAGAGCCACGAAAAAAGCACTTTGGGACCCCAGAAACCAGAAAGGATGGGGGAGCTGCACTGGGAGTAAACCAGATTTACTCCTTAGAAAACCCCGAATTTATCAATAATTTGGTGACAAACCCCAGGGTGAGGACATCCTGCCTTTCCCTCCAGCCATCCCAAGGAATCTCCCGCGTTCCCATCTCATCCCAGCTGCTGCTCAGGAGGATGCAGGGCTGGAGGAGCTGCAAAAACCGCGGGGTAGATGAGCAGAACGCGCCGTGTCGGCACCGCCGAGCCGGGGGGATGATGCACGCTTGGATTTTCTTGATGGTTCCAACACTTGGGGATTCAGCTTGGATTTTCTCGCTTCCCAGCCTCGTTGGGTTTAAATCTCTTTAAATTTTTTAGGCTTCTTTTTTTTTTTTTATATTTGCTGACTTGCCAAGCAAAGGCTGGGCACAGTAAATACAGAGGGAGATTTTTTGGGGGGGCCAGTTAAATGTAGTGGAATCCTCCCCCAGCTAAAATCTGATGGGAACAGCCCCTCTGGGAGCATCCCCTGAATTCCCAGGGAGACAGGGGTGCTTTGGAGTGGCCAAAATTCCAGAATGCTTGAGAATGCCCCCGCTCTCCATCCAGCTCCTGTCTCCAGACCATTCCCAGGGATGCTTCCCCTTTCCCAGCATCATCCAGGGCTGGCTCCTGGTGGTTTTCCCAAAATTTAGCTGGGCTGGATGGAGTTGGGGCTGTACACCCTGAGGAAGGGTCTCAATGTGTGCTCAGGCTTTTAATTATAAACCCAATTGAAGCAGAGGCTTGATTAGAACTCTGTGAATTGGGTATTCATGGCCAAAAATCAGATGGAATTCTCCCAAACAGCCCAGGAAGGGATGGAGAGGATCCCTCCACCCTGGCTGCTTCTGTGCTGGGGGGACAGGGTTAGGACCCCAGCCTGGAGAGGGAGGGAGGGAGCGAGAGCTTCCTTGGAAATCCCCGTGAAATGCAGGAATGGGAGCGAGGTCCAGCTCCTCTCCGGAGTTTATAGCAACGCTCCGGCTGTTGTGGCTCCGTGCCGGGGTTTCTTTATTTAATTTCTTCCCCTTATGGGCTGAGAAACCTTCCCAGCCCCAGCACGGCCCGCTCACAGTAGCTGGGATTTGTTTTCCTCTCTTGTCCAGGGAGGAATTTCTGAATCCCAGCTGGAGCTGGAGCTCTGGAATATGCTGAGTTGGAAGGGGCCTGTCAGGATCGTGGAGTCTGGTGCTGTGCCAGGTGTCATTGAGCAGTGGTGACACCCCTGTCCCCAAATGCACCCCACAAGGTTTGTGCTCGCTGCTGAGCCCCCTGAGCTGCTGCTCCAGGGTGAATTTTCCCCAAAAATCCCTAGAAATGGATGCTGGGCACAGACAGCAGCAAGCCTGGGTTGGCACAACTGATCCATCAGCCTTTGGGAAGGGAATGGGATGCACAGAGGGATGTGTTAGCAACGTGAATAACGACAAAATCATTGTTATTTTGTTGCTTTTTGAATAATTTTGAACAAAATCCGAGGGAAACTGTGAGATAAGAGAGCTCCCACGTCTCCCTGTCCATCCCTGCCAGGGACAATGCCAGCATTGAAATTCTGGGATGGGAGACACTCGGCTGGTGATAACGCAGGATCACAGTGAGCCATTGCTATTTCCTGTCCTTTCCATAGAAATACATCCAGTGCCAGAAAAATCCGTGTGTTTTTTTGGGAATTGGATTTTTTTCAGTCATAACCACGCCACCTTTATTTTAAAAAATTATTATTATTAGTTTGAGATAGGCCTAGCGATGCCATTGCTAAGCAAAAAGGAAAAAAAAAAACAACCCCACCAACCCCCAAAGAATTCCATTTTCTTTTCCATTTGCCATCTGTGTTTCCGCTCCTCGGGACTTGGAGGGAGATGAATTCCAGAATTGTGAGAGAAATATCACCGGAGTCTTTGGGATTTTCCTCTCCCAGAGAGGAAAAGCAGACTGGACACTGGCTGAGCTCCATTTTTCCGAGCTCTCCCAACGTTACAGCCTGGGATGGCTTTTCCCAGAGCTTCTCCTCCGGCCTTGGGAGCATCTCCCGTTGGAATGAGCCGAGAGATTTCTCCCGGCTCCGGAACAGCGTCGCGCCCGCGCCATCCACGTCGGTGTTTATCCATCGCCTCGCTGGCATCCCAGAGCTCTTCCTGCTGCTTTATTTAGCCTCTGCTGCAAGGCAGGCGCTGGGTTCCTGTATCCCTGTGTTCCACAGGGTTTGGAATGGCGCTGGGATGTGCTCAGCAGGACCCACTCGTCCTCCTCGGCACCGCAGCAACGGGGCCGAGTCCCGCTTGTGCCTCCCCACAGCCCCAGAACGGTTTGTGGGTTGGGATGAATGAGCCAAAGGGGGGCTTTGCTTGGTGATCCCCTGGTGTTAAATGCAGGATTGGTGTTTCCAGAGGGGATTTTTGGGGGAAAAGGACATTTCTGGCTGGAATGGCAGGCCCTGCTTCGGCAGGATGCTCCCCGTGCCCTCGGCTTTGTAAGGACTCGAGCAGGAGGTGCGGATGGAGGTGTAGAAACCCTCTCCCAGTTCCACCTGGCACGGGCAGGAGCATGAGGACGAGCCCAAAACCCAGGGATTTCCATCCCCAGCTCTGCAGAAAGCCAGGTTGTTTTTTTCCATGGATTCCCAGCGCCGGTACCGTGCACAACTCCCATAATGGAATTACCCAGCACGATCTGTTGAGCTGCAAACAGATTTCAGCAAGGAGTGTCAGGGTGTTCACAGCAGAGCTGCTCTTTATTTAGGGCTGGGAACAAGCGGCTCCTCTCTCCCGGAGCCTCGTAGAGACTGCGGGGGCCGAGGCGGCCTCGCAGGTCAGCCCGAGAAACGCCTTGAGACGGTGAAAAGTGAGGAATAAATAACTACTCCAAAAACAATCTCGCCAGATGGCACTTCTGAAGGAGGAGCGCCTCGGAGATGCTTTGCTGCTAATTTATGGTGCTGCTGCTGCTGCTATTCCGGGCCTGGGTCACCTATGGAGAGGGATCCGTGTGTGCATCAGCTCCAAAGGGTGGCCGGGCCTCGCACGAGCGAGCCCCACTCGCCTTCATCCAGCTGCTAGGGTGGCAGGTTTATTGGGATTTATGGGGTTTCATTCTGCTCCTGTCTCAGCCTGAGTCCTCAGAAATGGTTTGGGCTGGGGTTTGGGGCTGGGGATACTGGGATGGATGTGGGGGGTCCCCTATTCAGGGGTGTTTGGACGCCCACGGAGGACATGTGAGTCCCTTCCCTGGGAGATGATAAAATCTCAGGGTTGTTTGGATTACAAGAGATCTTAAAAAACATCTCGTTCCACCCCAGCCATGGGCAGGGACACCTTCCACTATCCCAGGCTGCTCCAAGCCCTGTCCAGCCTGGCCTTGGGCACTTCCAGGGATGCAGGGGCAGCCACAGCTGCTCTGGGCACCCTGTGCCAGGGCCTGCCCACCCTCACAGGGCAGAACTCCCTCATATCCAACCTAACCCTGGCCTCTGGCAGTGGGAAGCCGTCCCCCCTTGTCCAAACTCCCTCTCCAGTTCTCTTGGAGCCCCACTGGAAGGGGCTCTAAGGTCAATCCAAGCTGGACCAGGTCTCCCACCCCTCCAGAGCAGAGCCCTCGGAGCATCCCCAGCCTCCTCCGGCCCCTCTCCCCGAGGTCCCCGAGGCAGGAGGATGCTCAGCCCCGCTCCTGGGCACTCCCGGGTGGCTCCAGCCCGGCGGGGACGGTGCCCGTGTGCCCTCCCAGGGGATGCGATGCTCCGGCTCTCCCCGGAGCCTTTCGTGGGCACCGTGGCGGCGGCTGCCCGGCTCCCCACGCCTTCTCCGGGGCCAACACTCGCCTCTCCTGCCCGGGGCCGCCCCGTTCCCGAGCCTTTCCCCGCTGTCCCGGGCAGGGCGCCGGGGCGGGAGGCGGTGCCGGTGCCGCTCGGGGCGGTGCGGGGCGGCCCGGGGAGGGGCGGGGGCGGCGGGATGGGCTGGGCTGGGTTGGGCACGGCTCGGCTCGGCTCGGCTCGGCGGGGTTGGGCACGGCTCGGTTCGGTTGGGTTCGGCACGGCCGGCAGGCAGCGCGCTCCCGCAGCCGCAGGTAGGTGCGTGCCCGGCACCCCGCACCGCGCTCCCGCTCGGCTCAGCCCGGCTCGGCTCAGCCCGGTTCCGCTCCTTTCGGCTCCTTTCGCTTCGCTTTGGCTCGGCCCGGTCCGGCCGGGCTCGCCCCCGCGGGTGGGCCCGGCTCGGCCGCTTGTTGCGCTCGGGGGCGAGTTGGAGCCGGAGCGGTGCGAGCGGCCCCGGCTGCAGGAATGCGAGTCATTTCCTCCGCCCGCCCGCGGGAGCTGCGGCTCCGCCGGAACCCCCCCACGGCCCCCACGGCCGCGACACGGCCACGACACGGCCACGACACGGCCACGACACGGCCGCGACACGGCCACGACCACCCCGGACCCGCTCCGGCGCAGGGCGCGCTCCAGGGGCGCGCTCGCCCCCGGGACCCCTGGCCCTTGGGGCACGCTCGCCCACGGCACCCCACATCTCCGGGACCCCTCGCCCCTGGGGCACGCTCGCCCACGGCACCCCACATCTCCGGGACCCCTGGCCCTTGGGGCACGCTCGCCCACGGCACCCCACATCTCCGGGACCCCTCGCCCCTGGGGCACGCTCGCCCACGGCACCCCACATCTCCGGGACCCCTGGCTCCTGGGGCGAGCTCGCCCACGGCACCCCACATCTCCGGGACCCCTGGCTCCTGGGGCGAGCTCGCCCACGGCACCCCACATCTCCGGGACCCCTCGCCCCTGGGGCACGCTCGCCCGCGGATCTCCCTGCCCCTGGGTCACGGCTCTCGCTCAGCCGTGGGCCACCGTGTCCCCTCTCCCATGGGAGCCCTTGATGTCAGGTCACACTCACCCACAGGTGCCAGCATCCGTGGGTCCCCTCATTGCCGGTTTACTGTCCCCCATGGGGTCCCCTTGTCCCTGGGCCACGCTCACCCGAATGTCCTCATCCCCAGCGGGTCCCCTCACCCCTGGGTCCTCTGTGACAGCTCTTTTGTGGGTCCTGGTGACCCACAGGTGCCCTCAGCCATGGCTCCCATCATCTCTCGCTTCCCGTACCTGCGCTCCTCTCATCCCTGGATCCTCCTGCTCCTGGCTCACCTGTGGGACCCCCGGGCTGCCCCCACCCACGGCTGCCCCCCACCCCTGGAGGTGCTCGGGGTGCTCCGCCTTTCCCAGCGGGAATGCGCATCCCTGCCACGTTCTGGAAGCGCCGAGGAGAAATCCGTGCAGCTCCTAAGCCGGGCTTTATCTGCCCCGGCGCCCTCGTGGCAGCGGGGAAATTTGGGCTGAGCTTTCCCAGGACCATCCTTGGTGTTGCTGCGTCCTTGCCCGTGGGAGTGAGGCACATCCCGACCCTGCCATGCCCCTGCCCTCCCCCACCACCTTCTCTGCCGTCTCCCATTCCCGCTTCATCCTCTTCCTGCTCATGGCCAGCGCCTTTCTGGCCATCAGGATGTTTTTCCCTCTAAGCCAAACTCTGCTTTTCCAGAGATGCTTCCGCGTGGCGCTGATGGAGCTTTGCTGCTCTGCCTAATTCTGGGCTGGTTTGTGTTGGTGTTTTTCCACAGGGCTCGCTCTCCCTCTCCGAATCTTGGATAGAGCTGGGATTAATTCGAGCTCTCTTGCCTGAAAGAGATGTTCCGTTTAAAATTCCCAATCCCGAAGGCATATTGGAGTTTGGTTCTAGGTACTGGATTTTTACTATCGGTTTTTAAAGGGTTTCTTTTTTTTTTTTTTTTTAAACTGGGTTTATTCAGGCTCTTTAAACCCCGAGTCTGTAAGCAATTATTCCATTACATGAAAGTCAGGACGCTGAGAAAGATTAATTCAGACCAGATGTAAAAATAAATGGGAATTTGAAATTAAGATGATGTCAGTTCCCTCCTGCTAAAAAAAAAACCCGGCAGCCTTTGGACTCCAGATGGAGTATACAAACCATGGCGCTGGTTAAAATATCTGCCTGCTCCTTAATTGAGTTTTATGCTGCTGTTTTTCCCCCCCTTTGACTGAAAAGTGGGCTTAGGATATTTTTCCCAAAAAAGCTTTCCCCGACTGTGGCCGGGGCAGGGAAGTTGATGGAGGCTGTGGCGTGGCTGAGGAGCTTTCCCAGCTGGAAAACTGGAGAGCGGCGCTGCTGAGGGAAGAAAAATCTCCCTCTGCCCGCCCCAGGATTAAAAAAATCAGGAACTTGGTTTGGCTTTGTTTTGTTGGATTTGGAGCTGGAGGCGAGGACGCCACAGAGGGCAGCGGGAGCTCCGGATAGTCCAGGCATGGATTTGAATATTTTGGCATAAAATGGAGCTGGTTTTTGGGTTCTTGTGTGTCTGCAGAGCACTTTGAATCCTATTTTTTTTTCCCCCCTCTGTGTGCAGCAGGCTCTGCACATTTCCCAGAGTGGGAATGGGTTTGGGCACCAATCCCATGTGGAGGAGTGTGCCTGTGAGCGGGATATTGGGAATGGGGCTCCCCAAAAGTGCCTCCTACTGGGAAGGAAGGGTTTGCCTAGGGCCAGAGCATCTTGGGGGTGTGTTATTATAGAAAATAATGTAAATATCAATCTTTGCATATTATTAATATTCATATTTAAGTGACATTGTTAATTATATAATATTACATTGTTAATTAAGTTTAAAATACGACTTTAATTTCTAAATAGGGAGCTCCGTGGTTTGGAGACTCAGGGCTGTGCTTTCTGTGGCGCAGGGATTCGGGATGGTGACTCTGGGCCTTGGGGCTGCTTTGTGGTCCAGGGATCCCGCAGCCAAATCCCAAGGGATTTATGGCAGCTGCTGTTGGTGTGGGCTGCAGCCTGCCCACGGGGAGGGGAGCGAAGGCAGCGCTCCACATCCGTGTGCAGCCTCGGGAGCGATGCCTGTCATCCTGGGAGTGGGATCAGAGCTCTGGGAGGTGCTGGGGGATGGTTCCTAAAGTGCCTGGGAGCGCCATGGGACAGGCTCTGGAGCTGGATGGGAGAGCTGGGCTGCCCTGAGCACAACCCTCTCCAAGCCAGCCTTGATATTGTTCTAATTCCAAAGGCTCGGGCAAAGTTTCCCAGAGGGAAATCTGATGGAAGCAGGGCAGGGAAGAGGAAGAGCAGGCGTTGTCCCTCCCCTCCCTGGAGCCCTTGCCAGGAGAAATCCATCTCTGTGTCCATCCCTGGCGGAGGCTGGGACGCTTTATTTATATTTTAGTGCTACGAAGTCAGGGAGTGAAGAGGCCTGGGGTGGCTCTGCTGTGGGTTGGACGGAAAATCAGCGCTTCCAGGCTGGATTCTGCTCCGTGCACGACAAGACAGGCAGGGGAGCAGTTTCCTGAGCTGCCTGTGTTTCCCCTTGGAATGTGACGTCCCATGGGGCTCATCCCTAGCAGGAGGGACATCATTCCATTTTTAGGATGATCCACGTGGATGATCCCTGCCCATCGCTGTTGTCCCACTGCAGTAGCCAAGGGAGAGGAGGATGAGGGAGAACGTTGAAGAGGTGGAGACAGGCGAGCTCCTGGAGGAATTTTCCTTGGAGAGGCTTTTTGGATACCCCCAGCACTCGGGGGCATCTGCTGGGGCTGGTGGGGGCCGGCCCCTGGCTGCCCAGGCTGAGTTTCCAGCATCCAAATAGCTTTTGTGGCGGATGAAGTAATGGAATATTTATAACCGAGTCCTTTTTCCCAGTGAAGGTCTCTTTCATCTGCCTCTCTTCATTAGGAGGAAACTGTTGAGTTCACGAAGAATTGGAGACGATTTTAATTACGGGGCAACCGCAAGCAGGAATTAATCTGGCTTTTGGGTTCGGAGAAGCTGCATTAAGGGACGGCCCTAAAACTTGTAATAACAGCTCTGTGCATACCTGTGCCTGTGATGTGGGGTGAGACCCACTCCAGACTCTTCAAAACAAGAAATTCCTGCCCCGTGAATTCATCTTCCCGTCTCGCCCCGCGCTCTGGGCAGCCTCTGGCTGCGGGATGGCCCCTGCCTACGTGTGGGTCCTGGGCTGGATCCCTTCCCTCGCCCCCGGGGTGCTTCAGGAGGGCTGGAACAAAAGCCTGGAGGTGGGTTAGAATCAGGGAATCTTGGAGTTATTTAGGTTGGAAAAGAACTCTAGGATTGTAATCAACCGTTCCCCCAGCACTGCCGAGGCCACCACTAACCCGTGTCCCCGAGTGCCACAGCCACATGGATGTTAAATTCCTGCTGGGATGGAGATGTCTGACAGGGATGGGTTTTTTTGGCAAGGAGGGATGGGTTTGGTTGATGGAGAAATGGGCAGGATCTGCCTGGATGCTCTGGGTCATGGCTGGGTTGAATGGGGGGCACTGGCATGTCTAATGGGTACCACAGAAGGACAAAGCTGACCCAAACCCACCAGGATGGAGACTCTGCCACTTCTTAAATCCATTGAAATCCATTGAAATCCACGGAGAGGGAACAACGAACGCTGCACATCCACCCAGCCTCGCTTCACGTGCACGGAATCTGGAAGAAAACCCCACCTCAGCCAGCAAGTTCAAGCAATGTTCACTCCTCACCCTGGAATTACATCCAAATTTCTATTTCTGACGAAAGCCTGCTCCAGCACCTCCATCTGAACCAATCCCAGGCTCTGCCTGCCCTCGGATGTGTTTGCAGGACCCCGGGATGAACAAATCCCTCGCCGAGTCAGCAGCGCCAGCCCCGGCTGCTTTTCCCAGGTTTTTTGCAGGATGTTTTCATTGCAGCGGAGCTTTGCGATGGGATTTATCCCATGGCATCAGCGCCAGGGAGGGAGACAATATTCCAGCGGCCTGAGCCTGGAAAACACAGCGGATCAAGGAATTTTCTCGGCACGGCTCTGGAGTCACGAGCAGTTTCCAGTGCCTTCCTGTGGAGTTTTAATGCTCGTTTCCCCACAGCAGGGAAAACGTGGCTGGAAGATCTGGATCTCCTCACCCTGCTGATCCATGCCCAAATCCTCATTCCCAGTGTTTTATCCAGCTGACTTGGGATGGAAAACCCTTTGGAAGACTGCCCAGAGTGGAGGTTCCTGCTTGGAGTGTGGGGTGATCTGTGTCACCCCCTCTGCTGTGGGGCAATCCAGGGGGGGCTCTCCCTCCAATCCAGGATCTTTCCAGCTCGGAGCCGGGAAGGTTGGGCTCGATCATTCCAACCCAAACCATTCCATGCTTCCATGTTTGTGCCTCCTCTCCAGACTCCCTCTGGAGCAGCGGTGGCTCGGCGGGGGCAGCGGCGCTGGGTCCCAGGGAATCAAAGCCGACATTGTCGGAACGAGCTGCAGATGCTTGGAAAGAATTTGCCGGCGTCTGGCCGGGGCTGCTGCAGGCACAGCACCCTGGAAAGGGCTTTGTGTGTCCCCTCGCTGAATCCCTGCGGCTCCCAGGGCTGGAAGAGCCCCTGGAAAGCACCTGGAACTGAGGGAATCTCCATAGGGACCGTCCCTGTGTGGTGGGCTGAAGGAATTTTGCTGTTCAGCAGCGGGAACTGGGATGTTTTCTGTACAAATACCAAAATATACGGTTTGGGGTTGGGATTTTTTTCCCCCTCTGATGTTCATGCTCTGCTGACGCCAGCTCGTGTGTGGTTTAATCCCTGGTGCTCTGGGACCAATCCAGGCTGCAGGAGGAGGAGGAAATGCAGTGACTGGTGTGGGGATGAGCAGCCCCAGAGCGCCAGAGAGGGACAGGACACAGGGAATGGGTTTAAACTGGCAGAGGCCAAGGTTAGATGGGATATTGGGAAAGAATTCCTGGCTACGAGGGAGGAGAGGCCCTGGCACAGGCTGCCCAGGGTAGCTGTGGCTGCCCCATCCTTGGAAGTTTTCCATGTTGGACAGGGTTTGGAGCAACCTGGGATAGCGGAAGGCGTTCCTGCCCATGCTGGGGAGAGAATCCCGGTGATGGATTCTCCAGAAGCTCAGCCCATGGCTGGAATTTTGAGCCAGCTGCAGCCCAGGGAGCTGCCACGGGAAGAAGCTGTGCTGCACCCCTGGGCCTTGAGGAGCCCTCTGGGTGGGAGCAGGGCACGGAGGCTGCTGGAGGAGCCCCGGGACACAGCTGCTTTGCTGGGACACGCGGCCGCTCCCCAGCCCAGCAAGTCACATCACGCTGGTGCCCGGGCGCGGCCGGGCCCTGCCAAATTCCTTCAGCCCCGTTCTGTGCACGCTGGGATCTCTAATGAGCCCTGAAACCAACCTGGCTCCCGTCGGCATCGGCCACGTCCGGGCCCGGCCGCAGCGCTGGCACAGCCTCAGAGCATGGATCCCATGGCACGGCCACGGGGCAGAGCCGTGCTGCAGGGAGGCACTGCATGGGTGCCGTGATGTTCCAACTCAATTTATGGACGCCACAATGCACTGCTGCAATGCACAGATGCACTGCATGGGTGCCGTGATGTTGCGGCTCAATGCACAGATGACGCAATGCAACATGTAGGTGCATGGGGCCAGGATGCACATCTGTGCTGCACGGATGCAGCACATGGATGCCATGAGGTTCCAACCACAATGCATTGCTGCAATGCAGAGATATACTGCATGGGTGCTCTGAGGTTCCAGCTCAATGCAAGGATGCCACAATGCATGGGTGCAGTGTGTAGGTTCAATGCATGGGTCAAGGATGCACATCTGTGCTGCACAGATGCCATGCATGGATGCCATGAGGTTCCAACACAATTTGTGGGCACCACAATGCAGTGCTGCAACGCACAGAGGCCACGATGCATTTCTGCAATGCACAGATGCACTGCATGGATGCCATCAGGTTCCAACTCAATGCACAAATACCGCAATGCATGAGTGCAGTGTGTAGATACTGTGCATGGGGCCAGGATGCACATCTGTGCAGTGCATGGGTGCCATGAGGTTCCAACTCAATGCACGGGTGCCACAATGCATGGGTGCAATGTGTAGGTGCATGGACAGGATGCACATCTGTGCTGCACGAATGCCATGCATGAATGCCATGAGGTTCCAAAACAATTTATGGGCACCACAATGCACTGCTGCACTGCATGGATGCCATGATGCATTTCTGCAATGCACAGATGCACTGCATGGATGCCATCAGGTTCCAGCTCAATGCACAAATGCCACAATGCATGGGTGCAATGTGTAGGTTCAATGCATGGCCAGGATGCAAGTCTGTGCTGCACATCTGTGCAATGCATGGATGAGGTTCCAACCCAATTTATGGATCCCGCAATGCACTGCTGCAATGCACAGATGCACGGATGCCGTGATGTTGCAGCTCAATGCACTGATACCACAATGCATGGGTGCAATGGTGCATGGACAGGGTGCACATCTGTGCTGCATGGATGCAACACATGGATGCCATGAGGTTCCAACACAATTTATGAACACCACAATGCAGTGCTGCAATGCACAGATGCCATGATGCATTTCTGCAATGCACAGATGCATGGATGATGTGATGTTGCAGCTCAATGCACAGCTGTCACAATGCATGGGTGCAATGCGTAGGTGTGATGCATGGCCAGGATGCAGGGATGCAACACATGGATGCAATACATGGCTGCAATGCACCATCCCAAGGCGTGCATGCAATGCACGGGCGCAATGTGTATTTGAAACCCATGGATGCCGCGCACGGAATCCGCCCTGCACGGACACAACCTCCGTGGCACGGCCCCAGAGCGCCCTGGCCATGGGAAAACATCGCCTCCAGATTCCCCAACTTCTGCAAAACCCCAGGAAACGCCACCAAAAAGTCACCTCGGGGCACTTCTCCCCTTGCTGCCGCACAAATATCGCGAATTCCAGGTTTTCCAAAGCCAAAGGCGCTTCCATTTAGACCACAGCAAATATTTGGTGACGAGGGAGACGCTCTGGGTGCCAGAGTAAATCTGGGGTAGGAAAGGGCTGAACTAGGTCAGAGTTTGAAGTCCATCCTCTTGGTGTCACGTGGGAATTCGTGTCCTTGTGGATGGCGGGGTAAAAAGGGCTCTGGGAACTTTCACCCTCGGAAATGAGAATTTCCTGGGGTCAGTGTTGGGATGGGTTTGTTGGCTCTGAAGGGCAATTCCAATCTGCAAATCCCTCTCAGTGCTTGGATTGCTTTATTTCACCCCAGTGAAGAGTCAGAACTGGGGGGAAGGATGTTGGAAGGGGTGTGGGGATCCTCTTACGGGACCCCACAGCATTTCCTCGCATTTCCATGGCTGGCAGGGAAACCTCCTGCTTCCAGCACCGCTCCTTGCCGGCCCAACTGGGTTATTCCCAGCGGATAAACTTCTATTTATTTTAATTATGCCAGAAAAGCCTTTCCTGGTGTTTTTCTGGGAGAAATCAAACTGCTGGCTCAGGTTTTTTGGGGCTGGGCCAAAAGCCATGGGGTTGGCACGGGAGTGGCTGCTTTGGGGTGCGCTCAGGGGTTTTGGGGGGACACCCCGACCGTGATCCCACACGGTGGGTGGGAAGGATGGGGGATGCAGATGTGGAGCTGAGGGTGTGGCCCAGGGCTCACTCCCCCTTTTTCCCCACAGGGATGGCACCCGCGGAGCCCGAGGCCGCCCCGGCCCGCCGCTGAGGTGCCCCCCACCAGCCACCCCGAGCCCCCTGCCCAGAGCACGATGAACAAGCTGCCTTTCCACAACAACAGAGTCATGCAGGACCGGCGCAGCGTGTGCATCTTCCTCCCCAACGACGACTCCCTCAACATCATCATCAACGTAAGGAACCCCCCGAGCGCTGACATTTCCATCACCCCCCGGGGGTTGTGTTTGACACCCTGGGTGTGCTCCTGGATTCCCTTTGGAGCCTGCCTGGCCTCTCCCCGCCGGGGAAACGCACACCAGTTGTTCCCCCGAAGGTCACGGCGGTGTTTTACACTCTGCCGCTGCTTGACATCCCACGAGCCCCATCCTTCAGCCTAATCCCTTCTGGATGGCTCTTCAGCCTCCTCTGCCCCAGGGAATTAACGGGAGGGGCTTTGTCTCTGGTGGGGATGGAGCACTGAATGTGAAGTTCCCCCACTTTTTGGTGATTTTTTTTAATTCGCCCCCACCCAATGTTGCTTTGTGGTCGGGAAAATGTTGAAATTCCTTTCAGAACTTCAAGGGAGCTTGTAAGAAAGATGGAGAGAGGTTTTGGAAAGAGGTGGATAACGATAAGGGGAATGGTTTCAAACTTAAAGAGGAAAGATTCAGATTAGATAATAGGAATAAATTGTGGCCTGTGAGGGTGGGGAAGCCCTGGCACAGAGAAGCTGTGGCTGCCCTGGATCCCTGGAAGTGTCCAAAGCCAGGTTGGATGGCTTTGGAGCAGCCTGGGATGATGGAAGTTGTCCAGGTTGGGGGATGAGACTGTGAATGTTCTGATTTCTGCCCCCAAAACATCTCCCCAGCACTGGGTTCCTCCACCACCCGCTGCTGCCCCGTGCTCCTTTGAGTATCCCACCCCTGTGCTCCTGCACCCCAGACTTTTGGGGACTCCCCAGGGTCCCCTGAGCCCCACAGCCCATCCTGTCACCCCCCATCCTGCTCGGGGTCCTGCTGAGGGGTTTGGTGCTCCCTGCCCGGCTGAGGCGGGCACAGATGCAGCGGGGGCTCATTCAAGGGTTTTTTGTTTTTTTTACAGGTGAAGATTTTGTGCCAAGAGTTACTGGTGCAGGTGTGTGACCTCCTGAGGCTGAAGGATTGTCACCTCTTCGGGCTCAGCGTCATCCAGAGTAAGTCAGGGGCTTCAGTGTAAAAATGAACGCTTTTGGTGACGAGGAGGTCCCAGATCCCACCACCCCCACCAACGGGTCACGGTGGGAGCAGGGGACAGCTGGGGATGCTGATGCCACCTCTGTCCCTCCCAGACAATGAGCACGTGTACATGGACCTGGCCCAGAAACTCTACAAGTACTGCCCCAAGGAGTGGAAGAAGGAGGCCAGCAAGGTCAGCGGTGAGGTCTTGCATGGAGAGCTGACGGCAGTAAGGCCACCTCTGTCCCCGTCGCAGGTCACTTCCAGGACCCGGGAATGCTGCCGAGGGGTGGGGCGGGGGGCATCTAGGCACTGTGGGGCTGGGGGTTGGATGTGCAGAATCATACCCCTGGTGCCAAAATCACATCACTCTTAAGTGCCACCGTGTGTCCCAGCTCCATCCCTGGAGCTTTGGGGTTGGTTTTTTTTTCCCCTCTGATTTTTCTTTTCCTCCCTTACCCTTCAGCAGAATTTTTGAGGCCCTTTCTTCCAAATTCTAAAATCAATTTGGGTTTTTCCTCCTCATTCTTTCAGTGCTGGGGGGGCTGGTGTCCAGGCTCCAGAGCTGGTGGGTGATGGTCTTGGGAGAGGGAGAGCAGCAGTGAGGTTTTGCTGGGCTTGTCACACCCAGCCACCTGCTTTTTAAAATCCAACTCCCCTTCATCTCCAGCATTTTGTGTGGAAAAACGGGTGCCAAACTCTTAACTGAGGGACAAAAATGCCATCAGTGCCGTGGCGTGGCCGTGCCAGACATGAGCCCAGAGAGCTGAGGTGAGGGGCTGGGGTGTGATGCTGGGATCCCCACGGCATTCCTGAAAACCTCCTCCATTCCAGGGCATCGACCAGTTTGGGCCCCCGATGATCATCCACTTCCGAGTGCAGTACTACGTGGAGAACGGGCGGCTCATCAGGTAGGGCGTGCCCACCTCCAGGGGCACCTCCTGGGCTCTGTGTGCCCCTTCGGGGTGCCCTGGGGTGCTGAGCACATCCCAAAAGCTTTATGGGCCGTTTCTGGCTGGGTGCTGAGTGGTTTCTCACAGGGGCAGGGGGGGACACTGCCCCCAGCCAGCGATGACATTCGGGGTGTGGGGATGATGTGTTTTGGGGGTTTAGCACAGCCTGGTTTGAGCTTACATGGCTGGGTGGGAGCTGCAGCTGCTGTTTTTGGGGATAAAATGATTTCCAGGGCTTTGGGGGCACAGTGGCACCTGCACACAACTTTTTGAGGGGGTTTATCCCACCTGGCTGAAGTGGTATTCCCACCTTTGCGCCGCCGAGCGGGAATTTGAACAAACAGTGAAAAGAGGGAGCAAAACCCTTTGGTGACCCCTCCCTGAGGGCATCCCCAGGGTGTCCCCTGGCTGCTCACTCTTCCCCGTGTCCCCTGTCCCTCCCACAGTGACAGGACAGCTCGCTACTACTACTACTGGCACCTGAGGAAGCAGGTGCTGCACTCGCAGTGTGTGCTGAGGGAAGAGGCTTATTTCCTGCTCACTGCCTTTGCCCTGCAAGCCGACCTGGGAGACTTCAGGAGGAACAAGCACTACGGGAAGTACTTCGAGCCTGAGGCCTATTTCCCTGCCTGGGTAAGAAATCCTGGTGTGGTTCCCTGCTCTGAGGTTGGTGCTCGGAGCCCTCTGGCTGCCTGGGGAAATATCCTGGTTATAAATAACCTGGGAGAGCTGTGGGGATGGAAAAGGGTTGGGCTTGGTGTGGGGCTGGTGGGGAATTCCCTGTGAGCTGCAGGGATGCTCCTGGGGGATTCTCTGTGGGAATTGCCCCAGCACCATCAGGTGCAGCCCTTTGGGAACTGGTGGCAGAAAATCGCAGAATCCCGGAACGGTTTGGGTTGGAAGGATCTTAAAAATCATCCAGTTCCACCCCCAGCCATGGCAGGGACACCTTCCACTGTCCCAGGCTGCTCCAAACCCTGTCCAGCCTGGCCTGGGACACTTCCAGGGATCCAGGGACAGCCACAGCTGCTCTGGGCACCCTGTGCCAGGGCCTGCCCACCCTCACAGCAACAATTCCCAATTCCCAATCTCCCATCCATCCCTGCCCTCTGGCACTGGGAGCCATTCCCTGGGTCCTGTCCCTCCATCCCTTGTCCCCAGTCCCTCTCCAGCTCTCCTGGAGCCCCTTTAGGTGCTCAAACCTGTCCCTGGTGCCTTTTCTTCTCCTTCCCAACCTCTTTTCTCGGTTTTGTCCCAAAATCTGCGTGCTTCTCCTTTGTTCACACACGTCACTGAGGAGTGCTGGCCCTGGGCCACACAGGGAGTCCATGTGTGACTGTCCCTGCCCCAGCACAGGTGTCACCATGGGATGGGCACAGGGAGCAGAGTTCCCAGCGGGAAATCCCGCTGCCAAGAAGTCACTGGCTGCTGTCATTATTTTATTTTTGCTTGGCGGTCTCTAGAACAAAGCTCCAATTGACCCTTTTCCCTTGAGACCACCGCTCCCAGGAGCTCTCCCAGCCCTGGACAAGCTTCTCTCCTCCTCCAAACAGGTGGTTGCCAAGAGGGGCAAGGATTACATCCTGAAGCACGTCCCCAACATGCACAAGGACCAGTTTGCCCTGACGGCCTCGGAAGCCCACCTCAAGTACATCAAGGAGGCCGTCAAGCTGGACGACGTGGCCGTGCACTACTACAGGCTGTACAAGGTGAGCCCTGGCCCTGTGGCTGTTGGGATCTTGATTTTGGGAATGCCCTCCCTGAGAAATCCAGGCTGGGTTTTTCTCCTGGGAACAAAGGGGTTTGTTTGCTGGGAGAGCGTGAGGTGTTTTGATGGAATCTCAGAATGGTTTGGGTTGGAAAGGACCTTAAAGTTCCACCAGTTCCACCCTGTGCCATGGGCAGGGACACCTTCCACCATCCCAGGGTGCTCCAACCTGGCCTTGGACACTTGCAGGGATCCAGGGGCAGCCACAGCTTCAGCCCCACCACCTTCACAGGGATAATTTCTTCCTCACCTCTGATCTTAATCTCTTCTCTTTTGGTTTAAAAGCATTCCCCCTTATCCTGTCGCTCTCTGCCTGTGCCCAAAGTCCTTTTCCATTTTTAATTTGGCACATTAATCATAGAATGATGACTGGGGATGACTGTGGGAGGATCCCTGGGCTGAGGTGGAGCAGATTTATCAACTTCATGCTGCAAATTGTGTATTTTAAAGCATTTTATCGCCCTTAGGACAAAAGGGAAGTGGAGGCCTCCCTGACTCTGGGGCTGACAACACGGGGCATCCAGATTTTCCAGGTAGGTGACAGAAGGAAGGTGATGGCTCAGCTCAGCTCCCTGCCCCTACCAGGATCCTCAGCCATGGCTCCCTCTCCTCTTCTTGCAGAACCTGGATGAGGAAAAGCAGCTGCTCTACGACTTCCCGTGGACAAACGTGGGGAAACTGGTTTTTGTGGTGAGTGCCATCATCTCCACCTGGAGCACGGCTTCCAGCTCCGGGGTCCTCAGCACAGCAGGGATATGGAGCTGTTGGAGCAGGTCCACAGAAAGCCTTGGAGATGCTCTATGGGCTGGAGCCCCATTTCCTATGGAGCCAGGCTGGGAGAGCTGGGAATGTTCACCTGGAGAGGAGAAGGATCCAGGGAGAGCTCAGAGCCCCTTGCAGGGCCCGAAGGGGCTCCAGGAGAGCTGGAGAGGGACTGGGGACAAGGGATGGAGGGACAGGACCCAGGGAATGGCTCCCAGTGCCAGAGGGCAGGGATGGATGGGAGATTGGGAATTCCTGGCTGTGAGGGTGGGCAGGCCCTGGCACAGGGTGCCCAGAGAAGCTGTGGCTGCCCCTGGATCCCTGGGAGTGCCCAAAGCCAGGCTGGACGGAGCTTGGAGCAACTTGGGACAGTGGAAGGTGGAAGGGGGTTGGAAGGTGGAAGGTGGAAGAGGGTTAAGGTCCCTTCCACCCCAAACCACTCTGAGATTTCACGATCCCCAGGCAGGGCATCTCTTGGGCCTGGATGTGGGCGCGGGATGTTTTTTCACACAGCCCAGCAGGTGATGACAACCTGTGAGCGTTCTCCTCCTCGGGGCTGACGCCTCCCTTGTCCCACCCAGGGCAAGAAGTTCGAGATCCTGCCGGACGGGCTGCCCTCGGCTCGGAAGCTCATCTACTACACGGGCTGCCCGCTGCGCTCGCGCCACCTCCTGCAGCTGCTGAGCAGCAGCCACCGGCTCTACATGAACCTGCAGCCCGTGCTGCGCCAGGTCCGCCGGCTGGAGGAGAACGAGGGTAGGTGCTCCAGGCCCCCATCCCGCCGGGACAGGCTCCCACTGGGGTTTTACAGCTGGAAGAGCAGCCGGGTCTTGTGCCGGCTCCGTGCGTGCAGCCCCCGCGGATGCTCGGGGACGGGCACATCCCTGCCGTCCCTGGTGGCGCGGCTCTGCCCGGTGCTTCGGCACAGCTCTCCCAGTGTCCCTCATCCTGGTGGAAGCATAAGGTCTTTTTCCTCTTCTTTGCTCTCCTCAACTTCTCTTTCTCTTCCTCATCTTCCTCTTTCACCTCTTCCTCTTTTTCTTATTTGTTCTTCTTGTCCTACTCTTCTTCATCCTCCTCATCTGCCTCAGCTTCTTCCTCTTTCTCGTATTTTTCGTCTTTTTCTTCCTTGTTCTATTCTTCTTCTTCTCTGTTTTCATCTTCATCCCCCTCTTCTTTTGTTTTCTTCCTCCTCACCATCCTCCTCATCTTTTTCTTCCATGTCCTCATCTTCTTCCTCCTTCTCATCTTCATCCTACTCTTCTCTTGTTTTCTTCCTCCTCTTCCTTCTCTTTCTCTTCCTCCTTCTCTTCTTCCTCTTCTTTCTCATCCTCTCCCTCCTCCTCCTCTTCTTGCTCATCTTCCTTTCTCTTCCTTATCCTCCTCTTTCCTCTCCTCTCCTCTTCTTCCTCCTCCTCATCTTTGTCCTTCTTGTTTCATCTTCTTCCTCCTGCTCCTCATCTTCCTTCTTGTTTCATCCTTGTTTCATCTTGTTTCCTTCTCATCCTCATCTTCTTCCTCCTCATCCTCATCTTCTTCATCCTCATCCTCATCTTCTTCCTCATCCTCATCTTCGTCCTTCTCGTCCTCATCTTCTTCCTCCTCATCCTCATCTTCTTCCTCCTCGTCCTCATCTTCTTTCTCCTCATCCTCATCTTCTTTCTCCTCATCCTCATCTTCTTCCTCCTCATCCTCACCTTCCTCCTCCTTGTTTCATCTTCTTCCTTCTCATCTTCATCTTCCTCCTCATCCTCATCTTCATCCTCCTCATTTTGTTTTCTTCTTTTCCTGCTCCTCCTTATTTTCTGCCATCTTCTTTCTCTTCTTCCTCGACATCTCTTCCTCCTCCTCTTCCCCCTCCTCCTCCTCCAGTTGGAGGAAGATCCCAGCACTGGGGGTTTGCACCTGAATGCCGCCGGGGCAGCGCCGTCTCCAGCCGTGCCACCACGCCGGGCTCGGGTGACAATTCCTCTGCGTGCCAGGGTGTCCTGTGCCCTTCTGGGGGCTCCGCTTTGCCCCGGGGATCATGGGAATCCCGCTGATTCCGTGCCCCCCTGCAGAGAAGAAGCAGTACCGGGAATCCTACATCAGCGACACGCTGGACCTGGACATGGAGCAGCTGGAGAAGCGCTCGCGCGCCAGCGGCAGCAGCGCCGGCAGCATCCGGCACAAGCGGCTGTCCCGGCACTCCACGGCCTCCCACAGCAGCTCCCACACCTCCGGCATCGAGGCCGACCCCAAACCCCGGGAGATGGGCCCCGAGGACGGATTCTCCGGCGCCGGCGCCCACCGCAAGCTGAAGACCTGCAGCTCCATGACCAGCCACGGCAGCTCCCACACCTCCGGCGTGGAGAGCGGCGGGAAGGACCGGCTGGAGGAGGATTCCCAGGATGACGGTGAGGCGCCGGCTGGGCTTTTCCAGGCGCTGGCCTCGGAGGGTGCTCTGAGGGCGCGTGGCTGACTTGTCCTGTCCGCTGGTGTCCGGCAGAGATCGAGATGCTGGTGGATGACCCCCGGGAGCTGGAGCAGGCTGGGGAGATGGAGGTGAGCCCCGACATGTGCGTCTACATCACCGAGGACATGCTGCTGTCCCGCAAGTTCAACGGGCACTCGGGTAAGGTGGTGGCCTCTTCTCTTCCCAGTCCCCCAGCGCCAGTCACGGCAGCTGGAACGAGGTGGTCTTTAAGGTCCCTTCCAAGCCTGGTCATTCCGTGGATCTTTGGTGTTTGGCAGAGCAGAGCGAGCCCAGGGTGTCCATTTGGGATGCTGGGAAAAACCGTTCACCCAATGGGCTGAAGGAGGGACGGGGTAAAGAAAAGGGGAATTTCTCTCAAATTGTGCCAGGGGAGGTTTGGTTTGGACACTGGGGAAGATTTCTTCATGGGAAAGTTTGTCCAGCCCTGGCCCAGCTGCCCAGGGCAGTGGTGGGGTCCCCATCCCTGGAGAGATTGGAAAGCCGTGTGGATGTGGCACCTGGGGACACGGGGCAGTGGTGGCCTTGGCGGTACTGGGGAACAGTTGGGCTCCATGAGCTTCTCTGGAGCGTTGTCTGCACCCAGAAAGTCCCACCTGCATTTCCAGTTCTGAGCTGGGAGCTACTGGGAGGTCTTTGGGGATGCCAGGCTCCCTGGGGACAGCTGTGGATGCCATTTTGGGGCAGATTTGGGATGCTTTGTAGGTAACGCTGGTTGCAGGTGGAGCTGTTGGGTTGAAGGCACCCCATTGCACCGAGGCAGCCCTTGTCCCCATGGACAGCAGGAGTGAGTCCCAAGAGAGCTGAGTCACCCCAAATTTACCTTTGCACCCTCCTCTGTGCAGGACTCATCGTGAAGGAGATCAGCTCCTCCACCTCCAGCTCCTCGGAGACGGTGGTGAAGCTGCGGGGGCAGAGCACCGATTCCCTACCCCAGGTAAGGCGGGATGGGGGCTTTGCAATCCCCCCCTCCCCGGGGCTCCCCGGCAGCTCCTGAGCCTCCTCTCGGCTTTTCCCAGACGACGTGCAGGAAACCCAAGACGTCGACGGACCGGCACAGCCTGAGCCTGGACGACATCCGGCTCTACCAGAAGGACTTCTTGCAGCTGGCCAACCTGTGCCAGGACACGGCGCAGAGCTTCACCTTCGGCTGCGCCCACGGCCTGGACGAGGACGGGCTCTACTGCAACGGCTGCCTGGCCCAGCAGTGCATCAACATCCAGGACACCTTCCCGGTGAAAAGAACCAGCAAATACTTCTCCTTGGATCTGACCCACGACGAAGTCCCCGAGTTCGTGGTCTGAGCGTGGGGAGGCTCCGAGGCCGCCTTCCCCCAGCCCTGCCCCGCTCCCTGCGAGCCACGGGAAGCGTGGTGCTGGAGGATTTATCCGGATCAGGGGCGGGATGGGGCACGGAGAGCATTCCCAGAGGAGTTTGTGCCAAACACAAGTTGTCTTATTTCGACTGGCCGGAGCACGGCTGGGTCGGAGCCCGCAGAAGCCCAGCCGAGTTTTCTCGTGGCGAGGTGGCCTCTCCCCCTCCTTGCCCCCAGGTGACTCTGGGGTGGCTGGAAAGTGCCAGACTGTCGTGTTCAAGCCAAGCCAAAGAAATGTAAATAACCCTAAAGGCCAGTATGGGAAGGGAGAATTAAGCAATAACCAGCCGGGGATCTCCGGGCACGGTGATGTTCCATGGAGGAAGGCATGGCCAGCAGCTCCTGGGGCAGAGCATGATCCCAGTTTTTCAAAAAAAACCACGTGCTGGAGGTCAGTCCACAGCAGTCCCAGCCAGGTGGATGATGGCTGGAAGCTCTCAGAGCCATTTGCAACTTATTTTTTATCTTTTTCTTTTCCAGTTTTGTTTTTTTTTGGGGGGGAGCAAAACCCCAAAACCAAAAAAAAAAAAACCAACCAAAAATCCCCCACCCCAAAAAAAAAAAAGAGAAAGCGATGGAGGATGGAATATAATAAATCCCCTATAAGGATAATGCAATAATGCATCCCAAACATTGAATATCTAGAGGATACATATATAAATATATCGAGCTATGTATGTTTATATATGTCTGGATCTTATAGACCCATTTGCATTTTATCCCTGCTCTGAAACACCTTTTTATACAAAAGATCTGCCTCTCTTCTTTCACGAACTCTTATCAAGAATCCTGATTTTTTTTTTTTTTCCTAAGCACTAAGGTGAGAAAACAGACTTTCCTCTCGAGGAGAACACGCATCCAACCGCCTCGTCCGTGTGGCTCTTCCCGCTGCATTTCTCTTCTCCCAAGGCTTTTTCATGCGTCTTTAGGTGTCTTACAGCTGGAAAAAATCCTGCCAGAGGATGGTGGTGACGTGCTAGGAAAATCCAGGGGTGGTTTCTGAGTGTGTCCCAGGGAAGGCAGCCAGCCCAGGTGGAATATTTGCCGTCGGTGAAGCGTTGCAGAGTTAATTATCACAGCACAATGCCTTTGTAGTGGATATTTTTAATTAGAGCTTAGCCATTGACAGCCAAAGTTTTGCCATATTTTGATATACCACCGTTGTTTTGGGTTTTGTTTTGGTTGTTTTTTTTTGTTTTTTAAACTGGAAGCTTTTCTTAAAAAAACAAACCAAAAAACAAAAATAATTATAATTATTTTATAAATAAGCACAATCTTATTTTTATAAGAAATGGTGGGGGAGGGAGCTGAGAAAGGGGAGCTGGTACCAAAAGAAACGGAGAGTAGCTATAGGCACAGTGCAAATAAAAACCCCAATAATTATACCCAAAATAACCCAAATAAAATCCCAACCTCTTGGGGTGTTGGGATATGGGGGAGCTGCTGTAGGACCCTGGCACTGGCACCGTGTCCCCACCCCAGAGCTTGATCTGGCCCTGCCTGAGGGGTTTTATTGGAGAATAATGTCGATATCCAATGTTAGCAGGGCAGGATGGGGGTCCCTAAAGCATCCTTATCTCCCTAAATCCACACAGGGCAGCTGGAGGGACGCTGCTGGGGCTCAGGGCTGTGTGCCCCGCTCTACTTTGGGGGAAAGCCCACCAAATACCCCAAAAAAACTCTCTTTGGGTGCTGGGATAACATTTGTGACTCCAGCTCCCCATCCATGGCTGGGTTTGCACCAGCAGCGTGAATTTCCGTGCTGGCACAGGCAGGAAAATTCCCCAAATTGATCCCCAGCCTCTTTTCCCCACCTCTGCAGCCTCTGGGTGCTCTCCATGGGATCCTCACCCTGCGGAAACTCGGAGCTGGAGGGGCAAAAAGGGATCCATTGTGTGAAAAAATACTCAAAATGCTCCAAAATGAGGAGGGGGCAGCCCCATCCCGTTATCCTGCATCCAGAGCTGGAGTGATGAGGTTGGAGTTGGGCTGGGATGGAGCTCATCCCTACAAACAGGAGCAGTGCCAGGGCTGGGGGATATTCCTGGTTTATTCCCGGTTTATTCCCGGGTTATTCCCGGTTTATTCCCGGTTTATTCCCGGTTTTCCCCGCCTGCCCTCGGGGCTCTGTTCCCCCTGCAATAAGGAGCTGTCTGTCTGCACAAAATAATCCTTTCTGTGAAAGGATCTTCCCATCAGGGAGATGGGAGAGCCCGGTGACTGTGTTGCAAAAGGAGCAAAAAAAAAAAAAAAAAATAAAAATAAATAAAAATAAAATAAAAAATAAAGAAAACTCAAGGAAAACCACGCAGAAATCCCCGGAGAGAAATCCTTTTGTACCAATGAAGTTCGTTGTGTGCCTTTTGCAGCAGGGCTGGACGTGACAATAAAATGAAAGTTGTTTGCATCACTTGGACTCTTGGAGATCTCAAATGCTCAAAGGCTTTAAGGGAGAGGTGGAACACGGCTGAATTTAAGGACAAAGTTGTATTTATTGTGTTTTTGGCTCCGGAGAGCGGGGATGAGGCTGCTCCTTGAGCAGGTTAAGGCAACTCCTGGGCAGTGGGTGGGCTGGGCCTTTCAATCCTGATTTTTGGTGAATTTTGTGGGAGTGCCAGCCACTTCCAACGCTCTGGAGTTGGGAAGAAATAAACTCCTGAAATAAGTGGGAGTACGGAGTGTCCGTGGGGATGCTCAGGGAGGTCCCCAACCTTCAGGGGCTGTGGGGATGAAGGGGTGAACCCCTCATTGTGGAGGGCAGAGCCTGTCCCAGCCCCCCAGAACCCCAATCCTGCTGTGTGATGAGTGAACCCATGCTCTGCTTCCTTCCCTCCCTCCCCTGCTCGGGGCAGGCTCTCCTTTGGGATGTGGGGTGGGGATTTGGGAGCAGCACCCAGGGGAGTTTTCCCCAAGGGTTGGTTCGAGATGTGACTCCGAGCAGGATCCTGAGTTGATGTTTTTGGGTGGAACACGAGGATTCTCCAGTGTCTGATGGAAGGTTTGTGCTGCATTTGTCCTCCACAGCACCCAGGACCACCCTCCCATCTCCCACTGGTGCTAATTAAACTCAGAACATAATTGGCCGGTTCTTTTCCGTGTGATTTTGCCAGGTCTGCTGATCCTGGCACCTCTTTCCTCCAGCCAAGGAAAACTATGGAATGAACCAACACCCACAGCCTTTCTGTGTCCCCATTTCCAGTTTCTGGAGCATCTCCTGGTGATCCTCAGTGGATTTATCCTCTCACAGGGAGAGGGTGTGGAGTGCCAGGATAAGGGGGAATGGTTTCCCAGTGCCAGAGGGCAGGGATGGACGGGATATTGGGAATTGGGAATTCCTGGCTGGGAGGGTGGGGAGCCCTGGCACAGGGTGCCCAGAGAAACCCTGGATCCCTGGAAGTGTCCAAGGCCAGGTTGGATGGGGTTTGGAGCAGCCTGGGATAGCGAAAAGTATCCCTGCCCATGGCAGGGATGGGAATGGGATGGGATTTAAGGTCCCTTTCCAACCCAAACCCTTCTGGGATTCCCTGGAGATGATGATGATGATGATGAAGAGCCTGTTTTCCATGGGGAAGCAGCATCAGTAAAGCTCCCAGAGTGGTTTTTCCCAGCGCTGTCCTGGGTGCAGCCGTGTCCCTTTTGAGCCTGGGGCCCTGATCCTGCCTTTTCCATCCCTGGGAGAGGGACAGGGATGGAGCTGTGGGGCTGTGCCCCTCTGGAGTGCCCCCCTCCCCTGGCACCTTCAGCATCCACAGCTCCAGGAGCATCCAGCGCCTTCTCCACAGGCTCCAGAAATAATTGTTATTATTATCCCAGCAAATTCCCTTTTGTCCTCTAAAAATATCCCTCGGCCCCGGGCGGGCGGGCGCTGACCGTGCGCGGCTCCGGGGCCCTAATTGCTGATTTCTGCTGAAATCCGACATTTTTGGGGCAGCACGAGGGAATGAGCCATTTCTGGGAGGGGGACTGCATTGTCTGCTGCCAACTGCAGCCTCCAGATTCCATCCCTGGCCTATAAAAACCCGGAATTTTCCCCAAAGCAGCTGGGGAAGGGTTTGGCACAGGGGTCTGGGGGAGGTGAGGAGGGGAGGGTGAAATGGGGATGGATTGAGTGAATTCCCCTCCCGCTGATGATTTGACTCCATCCCTGCTTCATCTCAGCACGGGGGAGGTTCCCAGGGGAGGGAAAGGTCCTGGAGCTCCCATCCTGCCTGGCCTTTTCCCTGGGATGCTCCCTGCAGCTCCATGGATTTCAAAGATGACTAAAACATAAAAATAAACATTAAAAATAAAAATTTAAAAATTTAAAAAATTAAAAAATAAAAATTAAGAAATAAAAATAAAAATAAAAATAAAAATAAAAATAAAAATAAAAATAAAAATAAAAATTAAAATAAAAATAGAAATAAAAATAAAAATTAAAAAATAAAAATAAAAATAGAAATAAAAATAGAAATAAAAATTAAAAAACAAAATAAATAAAAATAAAAATAAAAATAAAAATAAAAAATAAAAATAAAAATAAAATAAAAATATAAAACAAACTAAAATAAAAATAAAAATAAAATAATAATAATAGTAATAATAATAAATAAAAATAAAGATAAAATATAAAAATAAAAAATATAATAAAAATAAAAAATAAAAATGCAATAAAAATAAAAATGCAATAAAAATAAAAATAAAAATAAAAATAAAAATGAAATAAAAATGAAATAAAAATGAAATAAAAATGAAATAAAAATAAAAATAAAAATAAAAATAAAAATAAAAATAAAAATAAAAATAAAAATAAAAATAAAAATAAAAATAAAAATAAAAATAAAAATAAAAACAAAAATAAAAATAAAAATTCAAAGCTGCCCTGACTCTTCTCCAGTCGCTCCAAATCTTGCAGCTCCCATCTGATCACTGCCCCATTCCGGGGCAGCCGGAAAAAAAATCAGAGATTTGGGATTTGTAGGACAAATCCCGGTTTTATGGAGCGAAATAAAAAATGGAAATGTTGCAGTGGTATCCTTAATTTTGTAATTAATTTCCCCCCTCTCCCCGCTTTCTCCTGCTGTTCAGAGGGGATGGCTGTGCCTGGAGCTGCATCCTCTTTTTATCCCAAAAAAATAAATCCCGGCTGGATGTGTCCAGCAGCATCACCCCAGTGAGGTACCAGTGACTTACTGGTGATAATTACCAACCCCCACCGTGTGCTCGTGGCTTTTTAGGGCGTGTGGGGGGGTCTGAAAAGAAAATAACAGAAAAAGAAAATAGAAAATAGAAAGATATTTTTTTTAAATTATTTTTTAATCGCTAAATAATTAAATAATATTTTAAATAGAAAAAATATAAAATATAAAAATATAAAATATAAATATATATATAATTCTTAACCATTAAATAAATAATATTTTAAATAGAAAAAATATAAAATATAAACAAATCAATTATAAATATATATATAATTTTTCATCATTAAATAATTAAATAAATAATATTTTAAATAGAAAAATATAAAATAGAACAAGAAAATATAAAATGTAAACGTATATACAAATTAATTTTTTAATAATTAAATATTATTTTAAATATAAGAAATGTGAAATATAAAAAGAAAATATAAAATATATGTATAAAAATTATTTTTACTAATTAAATAATTGAATAAATAATATTTTAAATATAGAAATGTAAAATATAAAAATATAAAATACAAATATATATAGTTTACTTTTAATAATTAAGTAATTGAATGAATAATATTTTAAATATAAAAATGTAAAATATAAAAAGAAAATATAAAATATAAATATATATACAAAAATATTTTAATTAATTAAATAAATAAATTTTAAATATCAAAAAATATAAAATATAAAAAGAAAACATAAAATACTGAGTGATCCCCTGAGCTGTGCCCTAAATGGGAACTCTTGAGTTGGGAAGGGTTTGAGGGCCAGGGAGGGGTTTGGAAGTGCCGGGGGATGGGGGCTGAGGGAAGCCTTGGGAGGGATCCGGGGGTTTTGGGGGGCTCGAGGGCCATGGAAGGATCCAGGCATGGGGTGTTTGGAGCAGCCTGGGGGTGGGAGAGGGCAGGGATGGGGTACAGGGGGGTACAGGGATGGGGTACAGGGATGGGATGGGTGGAGGGATGGGGATGTGGGTACAGGGGTGGGGATGTGGGTACAGGGATGGGGATGTGGGTACAGGGATGGGGTACAGGGATGGGGATGTGGGTACAGGGATGGGGTACAGGGGTGAGAGAGGGCAGGGATGGGGATGTGGGTTCAGGGATGTGATGGGTGCAGGGGTGGGGTACAGGGGGGTACAGGGATGGGGATGTGGGTACAGGGATGGGGATGTGGGTACAGGGATGGGGTGCAGGGGGGTACAGGGATGGGGTGCAGGGGGGTACAGGGATGGGGATGTGGGTACAGGGGTGGGGTACAGGGGGGTACGGGGCTGTGATGGGTGCGGGGAGAGGTTCAGGAGGGGGTCAGCAGGGGTTCAGGAGGGGTTCAGGAGGGTTCAGGGCGGGTTCAGGGGGTGGCTGCAGGAGCTGTGGGTGTGGGGGCAGCCTGGGGGTCTCCATGGGGCAGGAGAGGGACAAGGAGGCAGAGAGGGACCGCGGGACGGGGACAGAGGCAGGGAGAGGGGCAGGGAGGGGGCAGCGGGGTCTGGGCTAAAGCGATCCGCAGAAAGCCGGGGGATGGCAGAGGAGAGGAGAGCAGGAGGAGGAGGAGGAGGAGAGGAGGAGGAGGAGGAGGAGGAGGAAGTCGGGGCTGAGCCGCTTCCTGTAGGCAGCGGGATGAGCGCAGACAAAGCTGGGTGGGGACTCGCCGCTCGGGGCTGCTGCTGACCATCCTCCTCCTCCTCCAGCGGCCGCATCCCTCCTGCCCTGCCTCCTCCATCCCTGCCTCCATCCTTCCCTCCATCCATCCCTCCATCCATCCATCCCAGCGTCCGTCCGTCCGTCCGTCCATCCCTCTGTCCGCCCCGCGGGGACCGGGGCATCGCCGCCCGCTTCCAGGTACGGCCGGGCCCGGGGGGAGCGGGGGGAGCACCGGGAGCACCGGGAATACCGGGAATACCGGGATCACTGGGAATACCGGGATCTGAATACCGGGATCACTGGGAATACCGGGATCACTGGGAATACCGGGATCTGAATACCGGGATCACTGGGAGCACCGGGAATACCGGGATCACTGGGAATACCGGGATCACTGGGAATACCGGGATCAGAATACCGGGATCACCGGGAACACTGGCATCACCGGGATCACCGGGATCACTGGGAGCACTGGGAATACCGGGATCGCTGGGATCACTGTGATCACCGGGATCACCGGGAACACTGGCATCACTGGCATCACCGGGATCACCGGGATCACCGGCTCTGACCGCCCGCTCCGCACTGGCGCAGCCGGGGCTGGGCAGGGCTCTCCCACCCCCGCTGGCACTGACCCCCGTGGGGACCGAGCCGCTCCGAAATCGGCAGAAAATCCCCCCAAACCCCGCAATCCCCGCATCCCCCGACCCCCCCGGGACCCCCCCGGGACCCCCCCGGGACCCCACGGTCGCAGCCGCCGGGGCTGGAGCCGGGAAGGTGCCTTGAGCAGGGAGCTCAGCTCCCCACAAAGGTTGGATTTAGAGGGTTTGATCCTCCTTAATCAGCTGATTTCCCATCACAGGCGAGGCTTTCTCCCTTGGTGAATGAGACGTAGTGTTCTTTCTTTTCTTTCTTTCTTTCTTTCCCGATTATTTTTTATTTTTTTTGGTAATCACGGGAAGGAAGGAAGGAACGGGGAGACTTTTCCCAACCCCAAATCCCTGCAGCAGCCTCAGCTGGGATCAGCCTGGCTCGGAGGGATTTGGGGATGATGTCCATGCAGCTCCATCCTTACACTGTCCCTCTGCCAGCATTTCTATCAAAATCCCGATATTTCCCAGCAGTGCTTTGGGTGAAGGATTCCCGGGAAAATCACCGGGAAGATGAGCTCAAGGAAAACTGGTCCAGAGCTCACTGCCCCAGTGGGAGGGGGAAATTCACCAAAAAACTGTCAGAGGGAAGATTTGGGATGGATATTGGGAGGAAATTCCTGGCTGTGAGGGTGGGGAGGCCCTGGCACAGAATTCCCAGAGAAGCTGTGGCTTCCCCAAATCCCTGGAATTGTTCCAGGCCAGGTTGGAGCAGTCTGGGATAGTGGAAGGTGTGGATGGCAGGGATTGGGATGGGTTTTAAGGACCCTCCCAATCCTCACCAGCGATTCCACGATTCTCACCTCCTCGGTGGAAAACGATTTATATTTAAGGAGAATCCTGCCGCACCTCCTCATTAATCAATTCCTAATGAGCTGCTAATGATCTTAGAGCACGGGCAGCGGCTCGGAGCAGCCGAGATCTGCCACTGGCTTCTTTCTTTCCCTATTTCCCTCCGGGATTGCTCCCGATCCATCTCCTCGCTCCTGGAGAAGGGGCTGTGGCCGTGGGGATGGGTGGCACCAGCCCATCCCCATCCCCATCCCCTGGCAGCAGGCACTGAGGATTTTTCCTTATAACTGGATTTCCCTCAATGCAACTGGAGCATGCCATTTTAATCCTCTTTCCAACCATATGGCCGCTGGCTGGATTGAAATATGACTCAATTAATTATTGCCAGGAAAGCCCTGGGGCCAAGCCTTTCTCTGGGAGGAGGTTTGGAGCTCCCGGGGCTCCAACGGGGCTTTTCTCACCCTGTGCTGTGGGATTCAGGGATGAATCAGCTCAGCTCCATCCCACCCCAGCTCCTGTGGTGGCCCTACAAGGTCCAGCTGCTCCTTGGCACCGCTTTTGGGGCTTTTTTAGGCGTTTCCAGCCTTGAAGGAGGAGGCAGGGATGCTGCTTGATGCGACGTGCTGCTCACCTGGAGCACGAGTCTGGCAGCCTCAGCCCCAAAATGGGATATTCATGGTTGGGAGAGAACCTGTGCTCCTCACACAGCCCCAAAATGGGATATTCCTGTCTTGGGAGAGAACCTGTGCTCCTCACACAGCCCCAAAATGGGATATTCATGGCTGGGGAGAGAACCTGTGCTCCTCACACAGCCCCAAAATGGGATATTCCTGTCTTGGGAGAGAACCTGTGCTCCTCACACAGCCCCAAAATGGGATATTCATGGCTGGGGAGAGAACCTGTGCTCCTCACACAGCCCCAAAATGGGATATTCCTGTCTTGGGAGAGAACCTGTGCTCCTCACACAGCCCCAAAATGGGATATTCATGGCTGGGGAGAGAACCTGTGCTCCTCACACAGCCCCAAAATGGGATATTCCTGTCTTGGGAGAGAACCTGTGCTCCTCACACAGCCCCAAAATGGGATATTCATGGCTGGGGAGAGAACCTGTGCCCCTCACAGAGCCCCAAAATGGGATATTCATGGCTCAGGAGAGAACCTGTGCTCCTCACACAGCCCCAAAATGGGATATTCCCTTCTTGGGAGAGAACCTGTGCTACTCACACAGCCCCAAAATGGGATATTCATGGCTTGGGAGTGAACCTGTGCCCCTCACACAGCCCCAAAATGGGATATTCCCAGATTGGGAGAGAACCTGTGCCCCTCACAGAGCCCCAAAATGGGATATTCATGGCTTGGGAGAGAACCTGTGCCCCTCACACAGCCCCAAAATGGGATATTCATGGTTGGGAGAGAACCTGTGCTCCTCACACAGCCCCAAAATGGGATATTCATGGCTGGGGAGAGAACCTGTGCCCCTCACAGAGCCCCAAAATGGGATATTCATGGCTCAGGAGAGAACCTGTGCTACTCACACAGCCCCAAAATGGGATATTCATGGCTTGGGAGTGAACCTGTGCCCCTCACACAGCCCCAAAATGGGATATTCCCAGATTGGGAGAGAACCTGTGCCCCTCACAGAGCCCCAAAATGGGATATTCATGGCTTGGGAGAGAACCTGTGCCCCTCACACAGCCCCAAAATGGGATATTCATGGTTGGGAGAGAACCTGTGCTCCTCACACAGCCCCAAAATGGGATATTCCCATCCTCTCTCCCAGATTCCCTGGAAGCTGCCAGCTCTGATCCCGGTGGATAATTCACCAGCCTGAAGGATCCCAGGGGTTTTTTGCCCTTGCAGCCATGAGCTGGTGGTGGTTTCGTGGGGCACATTTTGGATTTGGGGGAGATGATAACTGAGGCTGCTTCATGGCAGGGGGGGGTTCTCAAGATCAGGAATTCCAGAGGGATTCCCGTGGATTGATGGCTGTGAGCTGGTGAAGAAGCTATTATTATTATTATTATTATTATTAATAATAATAATAATAATAATAATAATAATAATAATAATAATATAATAATAATTTATTTATTATTATTACTAATTCCCCAAGCCCTCCTGCTGCTTTGCCACCCCGTGCCAAGTGGAAAATGCAATAAAAATGCAATTTTCCCGGGGTGGGCAGTGCCATCCCACCTGGCAGCCCCGCTGGAATTCCAGGGGCTCCCGAATCCCGGTGAGTCACCGGAGGAGGACAGCCAGGAGCCTCTGCCTGTTTCCATAGTAATTAGGGCTGGAGAGACGGTGCTGGACCCCCCGTGTCCCCAAAAAACGCTGCCAGGGTTGGTTTTCCCACTCCATCGCAGCCGGGATGCTCCAGGCGCGCTCTCCCGGGATCGGGAGCTGCTCCCTCCCGCTGGATTGCCCCGTTTTGGGCTGGGATTTGGGGACTCACCCTGGAAAAAACATCATTTTAGGCACGAGTGGCAGCAATTCTCGGTGTGACTTCTCCAAGGGTCTCATTCCTGTGCCTGGAGCGGGGTGGGAAAGCAGGGTGGGAAAATGGGATGGGAAAATGGGATGGGAAAATGGGATGGGAAAGCAGGGTGGGAAAATGGGATGGGAAAAAGGGATGGGGAAATGGGATGGGAAAATGGGATGGGGAAATGGGATGGGGAAATGGGATGGGGAAATGGGATGGGGAAATGGGATGGGAAAACGGGATGTGTCCGTGTGTGCTCACAGCCAGCACGGGAGCAGGAGGAAGGAGCTGAGGGATTAGCTTGGATTTTCAGTTTTTCGTGCTTTTCAGGCTCTTTTCTCCTTGTTCTCCCTGTCTGGGCTCCGCCTCTTGGTGGGAAGGAGGGCTGGGGGCATGGGCAGCGGGAGATGGAGCCCATTCCATGGAACAAGCTGTGGGTGCATCCTGGTCCACTGACCACGGAATTTTTTGTTTGTCCTCTCAGGGTTTTATTCCCTGCTCGCCTCCAGCCCTGCTTTCCACGCGCGTTTTCCCTTCTGGGTGCCACATGCACCCCAAACTCACTCCCTTGGGAGCACAGGAGCGCTTTTCCACCCAAAATCCCGGTGGGAATGGCCAGGGGGGGTCTCCTGGCCCTGCTGCTCGTGGGGAAGCTCGGGATGGCTGCGGGAGAATTGGCTCCTCCACACTGGAGCTCTGAGCCGGGAAGGACGGGATCCAGCTGCCAGGAGAACACGGATTTGGCTCCCTGGGGAAGCCAGGCTTGCTCCAAACCCCATCCAGAGTGGCTGGCATGGCGCTGGTCGGGTGGGGATGCTGGATCAGGGCAGTGATGGATTAATTAATGACGCCTTTGATTAGGGATGCGCGCGGGAATCGCGGCGCTTGGCGGGAGGGGAGGCAGCTGGATCCAGGATCAGGGAATCATGGAATCGTTGTGGCTCGGGCTGGAAGGGATGGAAGAGACCATCTGGGATGGGCAGGGATGCAGCCTGGAGCCTGAAATCACTCATCTCCCGCGTTTCAAGGACCAGTGGGAATAAAAATCCCTTCTGAAACAACATTGGACCAAGCCTTGAGAAACCAGCTGAGACACCCTGGATAATTCCTGGGAATCAGCTGCACCAGGACCTGCTTATCCTCCCAAACACAATTAATTTTCACCTTATCTCGTCCTTCCCTGGCTTTTCGCTCGGCAGTTTCCTCCCCCTGTTGTCATCATCATCCTCGTTAGAGCCGCGGTTAATTAGCTGATCCAGGGGAAGCTCCGCTGCTGCTGGATGTGGTTGGAGCTCTGTGCTGTGGGTGAGGCTCCCGTGGAGATTCCTGAGCTGCAGGTCGGTCATTCCAGGGGTGCTTCCCAATCCAGGAGCTGCTGGATGAGCTCCTTTGGCTGAGCTGATGTCTCAGTTTAACAGGTTTATCTTCCTGCCCTCTCTTGCTCTCCCCGGGGCTTCGGGGAGGAAAGCTGGCTCTGTCCATCCCTGGGAACAGCTTTCCTGCCTGGAAAGCTCCTGGATGCAAGAGGGAGCTGTGTGAGACACCTTGGAGCTCATCAGGAATCCCTGATCCCTCCAAAGGGGAAAAAATTCCTTGGCAGAGCGTGGGACAGTCCCAGTGCAAACTCCTCGGTGTTCCTGCTTTCAGCATCCTTCCTCCCACTGCATCCTCTGTCCAGGGGGATAAATCCCAGCCCCAAAGCCTGGCTGCTTCCTCCTTTCCCTGTGCCCATCCCTGGCACCATTTTGGGGGGTTTTTAGGCATTTCCAGCCGTGAAGGAGGAGGCAGGGACGCTGCTGGGGTCAGTGTGCTGCTCCCTCAGAGCTCACGGGGACATCGGTGCCCTGTGCCACCCTCAGCAGCGACACAAACCCAATCCTGGCACATTCCCAGAGTAAATCCCAGCTGAGGATCCCTCTCCTCCTGCACCTGCCTGGCCGGGAGGAGCTGGAGCTGTTCCCAAGGCTGGCACCTGCCAGAGAAGGGTGACACTGCCGGGTTCCTGCGCTAATTAAGGTCATTAAGGTCATTACGGTCATTAAGGTCATTAAGGTCGGGTTTTGTGTCTCTCCCATCGCTGCTGCTGTGCCAGGAGACTTCAGGCTTAGATCCCTGGAACTGTTTCAGTTGGAAAAACCCTGGAGAAAATTCTTCAAGTCCAGCCATTCCCACCCACATCCCCAAGACTTTTAAACCCCTCCAGGGCTGGGAGCTCCACCCTGGGCAGAGCCAGTGCCTGGAACTCCATTCCAATAATTTTAGTAATTTCTCCTCCTGGTGCCTTTCCCAGGGGACAGGTGCTGAGCCCCTGCAGCCAGGGAAAAGCCACCACCCTGGTGGCTCCCGGGGCCAGGCGGTGTCTGCAGGGATGTGGAGGAGTTTCCTCCTGGATCTGTCATCCTGGATCCTGAGCTGTGTCCCACAGGAGACACCAGGAGCTGGATGAAGCTCAGGAACATTTCAGCTGTTGCAGAATTCCCCCTGGGATGGCCCGGGGAGCACAGCCAGGTGTCCAACAGCCCCAACCTGTGATCCCCTTAAGGGGAATTCTGAAGGGATGCTGGAAGGATTCTTCAGGCTTCATTTGTGTTAAAATCCCCCCCTGAAGCCGGGAATTGGTGTTGCAGGAGCTGTGGGTTTGGAGGAGCCGTGTTTTGGGGTCATTTTGGGTAAGAAAGCACCAGCTGTCACCTGATGTGAGGTGCTCAGCGTTGATTTCGTTCCTCCTTGGAGCCTTTGGATTTGCTCTGGAGCAGGGAAGGAGGATAAAGAAGGTGTTGAGAGTCAGGGGAAATGTCCTCACAGTCCCACTGGTTCTGGGGATACCAGGACAGTGCCAGCCTGGGATGTTTGTCCTTGTTAGGGCTTTGTTCTGTCTGCAGGGAAACCTCAGGAGAAACAGGCAGGGCTTGGTCTGAGCCTCCTGAGGACAGGGAAAATTCCCAGTGCTCTGGGTCCAGAGGAGGCCACAGAGCTGGGAATGTTCCCCTGGAGAGGAGAAGGCTCCAGGGAGAGCTCAGAGCCCCTTGCAGGGCCTGAAGGGGCTCCAGGAGAGCTGGAGAGGGACTGGGGACAAGGGATGGAGGGACAGGACACAGGGAATGGCTCCCAGTGCCAGAGGGCAGGGATGGATGGGAGATTGGGAATTGGGAATCTGCTCTCACCCATCACTCAGGGCAGCTCAGAGCTGTCCCCATGGCTGTCACATGTGGGTCCCCAGGATGTCCTGCAGGAACATGGCCAGGTCTGCTCCGTGCTCCACGCTCCTTCTCCGCTGGTTCTGCAGCAGTTTGGGGTTTGTAGCTGGGGACTGGCCATCAGAGCCCCCCTGAACCTTTCCTGATCAACCTCCAGGCCCGTGGCTGCTGCTGGAGCAGCTCTGATCCAGCTTCCCCACCTTGGGAAACACCAAACCTTGCCCAGGCCTGGATTCCATGGCTTTGTGTAGAGCCTTGGCAAAGGGGCAGGGACATGGTGGGGACAGAGCTCCAGTGTCACCCTGGGACAGCTCTGGGTGTTGGGAAAGGCCTTGGCTTCAGTTCTTGAAGTCTGCCAGCGCTGCATCCCTTGGATTTCTGATCTCCTGGAGACGTGGTGGTGTTTGTGCAGCCCTGGCCCTGTCACCATCCCTTGCATTATTTATCAGCTGATTTCACAGAATTGCTCAGCCTCACATCCTTGCTCTGGTGCTTCCCTCACTTCCCACTTGATGCCAGTGGGGAGGGGAAACTCTCCCTCCTCCTCCCTCCCTGCACACTGTGAATAAAAATGGGGAATAAAGGGAATAAAAGGGAATAAAAGGATTATTTGAACGCAGCGAGCCAGGCTTAAGGAGAGGAATAAGCAGCAAATAAGGGAGGTGCTGATTATTATTTTTTAAGCCTGAAAATCTAAGCCCTGTGTAAGTGTTTCTGTTAAATGATGTGAAAGTTAGGCTGGCTTGGAATCCACGCTGCTCCTTCATCCTGCCTGGAGCTGAGGAGCAGCTGCTTCCAGTGACTTCACAGCTGAGGAAAAACACAGAAACCCACTGCAAGTGAGCTTTCCCAGGAGCAGGGAAAGGCGTTTAACCCTGGGGAAAGCAGCTCGAGGTGCAAAGGCAGCGATTCCAGAAGGATTAAAGCTCCGGGAGCGGACACGGAAAGGGATAAACCAAGCGCGTGAGGGATCCGTGCTGGGAAGGGAGGGAATCCAGCTGCCTTGTGCTGCTTAATCCAGGCTTTGCAGCCTAAAATTTTCATCCTTTGTAAATTTTTTTTTCATTTCTTTTTTGCCTTGTAAGTGTAAAAGCACCGCCCAGGCTGGCGGCTTCTGCTGCCGCCTGCGTGTTCCCGGCGTGTGTCATCCCACAGCCGGCATGGTGGGAAAAGCAGGGCCCTTGACTCAGCAGGAAGCCTGGCAGGGATGCTTTGCCAGGGTTTTGGGAGAGGAAAAGGAGCCAGTTCAGGGATTTAGGGGCTCTGTAGGAAAGGTGAGGTGTTGTGAGGAGGTCAGTAAGCGATGAGGGCGGTGGGAGGATGGAAACCATCCAAGGAATGGTGTGGGAAAAGCTCCGAGGGAGCAGCTGGGGAGGGAAAAGGCAATTTTGCTGTTTGGCAGGAGGTCAGGGGGATGTAGGAGGGTCAGGCCTGGAGCAAAGGGGAGCTCTGAGCACACCTGAACTCGCTCCTGCCCCAGTTCTGCCACGCCAGCCACGCCCTGCTCTCCTCGGGCAGGGCCAGCTGAGCTCGGAGCCAGGGCCTACTTTAGCCTGGAATGCAGCAGGGCACAGGGGAGAGAGGCAGCAGTGCTGGGGCATGGAGTGAAATTTAATTGGGGTGATAATGTGGGTCAGCCCAGAGACCGAGCTGGGAGCGGCAGCACCAACAACCTACTTCTGCCAGCCCGCCCAAATAACCCGGTTTGGGCTCTGCCAGGGCTGCAGCCCTGCCTGCATCAGCTCCTGCATCAGCTCCTGCAGCCCTGCCTGCATCAGCTCCTGCATCAGCTCCTGCATCAGCTCCTGCATCAGCTCCTGCAGCCCTGCCTGCATCAGCTCCTGCAGCCCTGCCTGCATCAGCTCCTGCATCAGCTCCTGCATCCCTGCCTGCATCAGCTCCTGCAGCCCTGCCTGCATCAGCTCCTGCATCCCCACACACATCCCTGCCTGCATCAGCTCCTGCATTCCTGCCTGCATCAGCTCCTGCATCCCTGCCTGCAGCCCTGCCTGCATCAGCTCCTGCAGCCCTGCCTGCATCAGCTCCTGCATCAGCTCCTGCAGCCCTGCCTGCATCAGCTCCTGCATCCCCACACACATCCCTGCCTGCATCAGCTCCTGCATCCCTGCCAGCATCCCTGCCTGCAGCCCTGCCTGCATCAGCTCCTGCATCAGCTCCTGCATCCCTGCCTGCATCAGCTCCTGCATCAGCTCCTGCATCAGCTCCTGCATCAGCTCCTGCATCAGCTCCTGCATCAGCTCCTGCATCAGCTCCTGCAGCCCTGCCTGCATCAGCTCCTGCAGCCCTGCCTGCATCAGCTCCTGCAGCCCTGCCTGCAGCCCTGCCTGCAGCCCTGCCTGCATCAGCTCCTGCAGCCCCACACACATCCCTGCCTGCATCAGCTCCTGCATCAGCTCCTGCATCCCTGCCTGCATCAGCTCCTGCAGCCCTGCCTGCATCAGCTCCTGCATCAGCTCCTGCAGCCCTGCCTGCATCAGCTCCTGCATCCCCACACACATCCCTGCCTGCATCAGCTCCTGCATCAGCTCCTGCATCCCTGCCTGCATCAGCTCCTGCAGCCCTGCCTGCATCAGCTCCTGCATCAGCTCCTGCATCAGCTCCTGCATCAGCTCCTGCATCCCCACACACATCCCTGCCTGCATCAGCTCCTGCATCAGCTCCTGCATCCCCACACACATCCCTGCCTGCATCAGCTCCTGCATCCCCACACACATCCCTGCCTGCATCAGCTCCTGCATCAGCTCCTGCATCCCCACACACATCCCTGCCTGCATCCCTGCCTGCATCCCTGCCCAAATCCTGCTCACATCCCTGTGTGCATCCCTGCCCAAATTTTATCCACATCCCTGCCTGCATCATTTCCTGCATCCCTGCCCAAATCCTGCTCACATCCCTGCCCAGATCCCCACACACATCCCTGTGTTCATCCCTGCCCGTGTCCCTGCTCACATCCCTGTGTGATTCCCTGCCCAAATCCCTTTTTCACATCCCTGCCCTGATCCTCACCTGCATCCCTGCCTGTGTCCCTGCCCACACCTCTTGCTCCATCCCTTCCTGCATCCCTGCCCTCATCCCCATTGCTTTGGAGAACCCCCCCTCACAGCCCCAGGCTGGGAAATGTCAGAGCCAGCACGAGCCACATGAAATTCCTTTTCAAAGTTATGGATTGTGGAAACACAGAATGCACAGGGATTTCCCCCCCCCCCCCTCCTTTTTTTCCTCCTTTCTTGCTTTTTTTCCTCTCTCTTTTCCCTCTTTTTATTTCTCTTTTTCCCCCTCCTTTTAAACCATTTTTTCCTCTCCTTTTCATGTTTTTTTTTCCCCTCAGAAACCTGCTAAGCCCTCCCCCGTTCCATGTGGCTCCTCCACCTGCACATTGGGATGGGGCCCTCAGCAGATGTCTCAGGGATGTGAAACCCTCAGAGCCCCAAGATAACGGGGTTTTACCCCAAAACCCACGCCTGAAACACACCAAATCCCCCAAAATTGTCACACAACTCCCATCTCCGTGTGCTGCAGCCACTATTGGAGTAGCTCTGAGAGCACCAGCTCTGGATGCTGGGAAAAAAAACTGGGGAAAAAAAAAAAATCGAATCCCTGAATGGTTTGGCTCAGAGGAGACCTTGAAATCATCCTTGCCATGGGCAGGGATAATTCCCACTATCCCAAATTGCTCCAAACCCTGTCCAACCTGGCCTTCAACACTTCCAAGGATGGGAGGAAAATTAATACAGGAAAAAAAAAATATAAAAAACAAACTCCCAGCCTTGTTCCTTCCACCACAAGGATGGGAAGAGAAATTCCAGGCAGCAGCCCTGGGAATTCTGTCTGCACTCTCAGCTGGGCTGTGACCTGTTTGCTGTATTTGAAGCTTGAAATAGAGCCTTATGAGTAATGTGGTTCAGGTGCTTATCACCAATTAATTAATTCTTTTGCACCGTGGATACCTAATTAAAGCAGTCTCAGGTAATTCCTGGGGGAGGGTCTGAGATTATTGGGGCTGTTTAACGGGGTTGTTTCTCTGCTGATGTAATTTGCTGGGTGATTCCCAGAGGCTGGGAAGGGTCATTGGGCTCCCTGTGAGTGTTACTTAAAATAAAATTCTAATAAAGGTTTGATCGGGGTGAAATCATCGGGGGATGATTTCTCATCACGAGGATTTCTGCAGCCCAAGGCTTTGTAGGAGGGTTTTTGGGTTTTTTTTTTGTGGGGAAAAAGGTGAGGCTCTAGCCAAAAAAAAAAAAAAAAAGGGATTTGGGATTTATTTGAGCTGAAAAATGCTTTGCAGAGGGGTGGGCCTGGCACAAACCCTGGCAAAATCCACATTTTCTGTGGATTTTCTTTTCCCATTTCCTGTGCTCACATGGAGGGTGCCCCTAAAATAGGAGTTTTTTAACCAAATCAGGGCAATGTCTTGTCCCAGTTCCTCTGGGGTGGTTTTGTCCCCACACCAGCGAGCAGGGATCGGTAAATCATGGAATCCTTGAGGATGGAGAAGATCCCTGAGATTCTGGAGCCAAACCATTCCCCAGCCTTGAATTTGGGGTGATTTGTGTGAGGCTCAGGGCGGGTTTGTCCCCTTCCAAATCCTCTTGGGAATGTGATGCTGGGAGAAACAATTCCATTTGCAGCTCTCCCTTCACCTTCCCTTCCAATCCTCATTTCCCCTCTCCCCATCAGGATCTTCATCTTGACCCTGGCCAATACTCGAGAGCAAGATGCTAAAAACCAAAACCCATGGCTGGATATGTTAATTAACATGAAATAATAGCTCTTGGCTTCTTCCCTTAATTAAAGGTCAGGAGTTCAGAGCTGGGTGAGCAGATGAGGAAGGAATTCCTGGCTGGGAGGGTGGGGATGCCCAATCCCTGGAAATGTTCAGTTCCAGGCTGGATGAACAACCTGGGATCGTGGAAGATCCCTTGGAATGGGATGAGCAGTCTGGAATTCTGTGATCCATGTGCTGGAGATCCATCTGTGGATTTTGGGGAATTTCTGAAGCTCCTCTCCTCCACTCCAGTCCCCCGCTGACCTCTGGGTGTTGTTTAACATTTTATTAAACCTTAAAAACCCAACCCAACCCCCAAAAAAACCCCAATTAAACCTTTAAAGCATTTTCATTTTCGGTGCAGCTGAGCCCTGCTGGAGGCTCAGAGCTGGAGATGGTGTGACAGGATGTGTGTCCTGCTGGGGTGTGACAGCCCTGGCCCCTTCCCTTGTGGGTCACAGCACGAGGAGATGCCAGCCTTGCTCCCCAAAATCTGGGCATCCTCATTCCCCAAAATCTGGACTTCCTTATTTCCAAAAATTTGGACATCCTTATTCTCCAAAAATCTGGACATCCTCATTCCCTAAAATCTGGACTTCCTTATTCCTCAGGATTTGGGCATCCTTATTCCTCATGATTTGAGCATCTTTATTTTCCAGTATCTGGGGCATCCTCATTCCCCAAAATCTGGGCATCCTCACTGCCCAAAATCTGGACTTCTTATTCCTCAGGATTTGAGTATCCTCGTTCCCGAAAATTTGAACTTCCTTATTTCTCAGGATTTGGGAATCCTTATTCCTCATCATTTGAGCATCTTTATTTTCCAGTATCTGGGGCACCCTTATTCCCCAAAATTTGGGCACCCTCATTCCCCAAAATCTGTACACCCTCATTCCCCAAAATCTGGACATCCTTATTCCCCAAAATCTGGACATCCTTATTCCTCAGGATTTGGGCATCTTTATTTTCCAGTATCTGGGGCATCCCTATTCCCCAAAATCTGGACATCCTCATTCCCCAAAATCTGGACATCCTCATTCCCTGGTATTTGGATGTCCTTATCCTTCAGAATTTGAACATTCTTATTATTCCTCAAGATTTGGACATCCTCGTTCCCAAGTATTTGGGCATCTTTACTTCCCAAATATCTGGGAATCCGTATTTCCCTCTGTGTGGGCTTTCTTATCCCTCAGGATTTGGGCAGCCTTGAATTTCCCAATATTTGGGAATTCTTATTCCCTGGTATTTGGGCATCCTTATTCCCCAAAATTTGGACATCCTTATTCCTCATGATTCGGGCATCTTTGTTTTGGGCAATCTTATTCCCCAAATACTGAGGAATTCTTTTTTCCCTCTCTATGGGCATCCTTATTCCTCAGTATTTGGGCACCTGGGAATTCCTTATTTGCCCTTTATTTGGGCATTTTTGGGCATCCTTGAATTCCCCAGGAGTTGGGCGTTCCCCAATATTTGGCCATTCTTGTTCCCTGGTATCTGGGAATGTTATTCCTCAGAATTTGGGCATCCTTATTCCCCCAGGGAGAGGGAACACCCAGAGCCTGATCTGCTCCCACCACTGGGATTATCCCTTCTGCACCAACACCTTTTTTCCCAGGATTTTCCCCCAAATAACCAGCCTGGAGCAGGCTGGGGGTTTGCTCCATCACCAGCACATTCCCCAGTGGCATTCCCATGGTTCTACTCCTGGGGAATTCAAGGATGCCCAAAAATGCCCAAATAAAGGGCAAATAAGGAATTCCCAGGTGCCCAAACACTGAGGAATAAGGATGCCCATAGAGAGGGCAAAACCCCTTTTTCCCAAGCCTGGGACAGGTCTGTGCTCCCTCCCTGTGCCACTGGGATGGAGAGAGCCAAAATCTTGGGATTTAGGATGTAGGAATGCTGGCAGGAGGGAGCAGAGCAGATATCCCAGGTCCTTCACCTGAACAATCTGGTTAAAAAAAAAAAAACCAACAAACCCACAGAAACCCTAAAAAACAAAAAAAGGAAGTGGAGCTGGGTTCCTGTTTACTTCAGTTTGAGCTTTTTGGGGTTCAGAGAGGGAACAAAGAGCTGCACGTGATGGCCACGGGGCAGGGATTGCTCCAGGGAAAAGGGACAGAGCAGGAATTGGAGGCTGGAGGTGGGTGAAGGGCACATCCCCATCCCTGGCAGAGCCAATCCTGCTTCCTTTAAAACCCAAACCGGGGATGCAAACATCGGGAATTCACCCTGGGATAATTGGGGAAGAGGAAAAACCCCAAGCTTTGCCTTGCCTTGAGAATTCCCATCCTTGGGAACGCCCAAGGCTGGGTTGGATGGGGTTTGGAACAGCCTGGGATTAGTGGGAGGTGTCCCCATGGCAGAGTTTGGGATGAGGTTTAAAATCCCTTTCCCAACCAAATAATCCTGGGATCAATAATTGGGGCTGAAGCCCAGTCCCACCTCTCCCGTTGGATCGGATGCTGCCGGGATAACGAAGCTGTTTCCATGGAAACTGGCTCGTGGTTTTCCCCCCACTCTGTTGGCTTTTAATTGATTTATTTATTTATCTACCAGCACATCTCTGACCTGCAAGCTGCTTCCCAGGGATTTAAACACTGGGTTGGGCATCCAGGATAAAAAAAAAAGGCTGGGAAAGGGAATAAAGTCCCTGTGAAGAGGGGCTGGGAGCAGCACTGAGGATTAAGGGGTTTTTTTTTGCCCCAGAAAAGGCACAAATTGAGCTCAGACCATTTTCTCTCCTCGAGGAAGGAGTGAAACACGTGGAATTTGGGTGGATTAAGGCTCCATTCCCAGCCAGATCCGTAACTCCTGCTGGGATCAGTGAGACTATCCCATCTCCCACCCCCTGGAAAACGTGGCTCTGCTATTTTCTATTTTGCCTGTTGTATTTTTATACTTTTCTGGATAAATTTAGCAGTTTTTTTTTTTTTTGTTTCTTTCAGCTGAGCCACCTATTTTTAGCCATGGCTTTTAGCAAAAGATGCCTGGCAAAGCCATCCAGCCCCTCACAAGGGGTTCCCACGCTCCAGGATCCAGTTTTATTCCCAGTTATCCCCTCTGGATGTTGCATCCTGCCTGGTTTGGGGGAGGAAAAGGCAATTTTTGGGAGAGCCTGCTTGTCTCAGTGGGGATTCAGCGAGCTGGGATGGGCTCAGCTCTTGGGAAGTGCCGGGATAAGGAAAAATCCCAATGTGAATGAGATTTGGGACAAATCCCTCTATTGAAATACCCAGCCTGGACCAAATAAAAAACCTTTTCTGACCAAAAAAAACCCTTTTCTGACCAAAAAAAAAACATTTTCTGGACAAAAAAAACCCTTTTCTGAAGCAAAAAAAAAAAATAACCATTTTCTGGACCAAAAAAAATCCCTTTTTTTGACAAAAAAACCTCCCTTTTCTGGACCAAAACCCTTTTCTGGACCAAAACCCCCTCTTCTCTGGACCAAACCCCCCCTTTTCTTGACCAAAAAAAGCCCCCTTTTCTGACTAAAACAAACCCTTTTCTGGACAAAAAAAAAACCCAAACAACCCTTTTCTGGACCAAAAAAAACTCCTTTTTTGGACCAAAACCCCTCCCTTTTCGGGACAAAAAACCCCCACCTTTTCTGGACCAAAAAAACCCCCTTTTTTGGACGAAAAAAAACACCCTTTTCTGACCACAAAACCCCTCTTTTCTGGACCAAGAAAACCCCTTTTCTGGACCAAAAAAACCCAAAAAAACCAAAACAAAACACCTTTTCTGGACCAAAAAAACCATCCTTTTCTGACCAAAAAACCCCTCTTTTCTGGACCAAGAAAACCCCTTTTCTGGACAAAGAAACCCCAAACCTTTCTGGACCAAAAAACCCCCCTTTTTTGGACAAAAAAACAAAACAAAATAATTGTTTTGGACCAAATCCTCCCTTTTCTGGATCAAACCCACCCCCACTTTTCTGGACCAAAACCCCCCCTTTCTGGACCAAAAAAAAACCCTTTTCTAACCAAAAAAAAACCCCTTTCTGACCAAAAAAACCCCATTTTCTGAACCCACCCCCCCCTGCCTGGTAGGAACCATCCTGGTCCCTGCTCTCCCCAAAATCCTGCCTGTCCCAGTGGGATTCACCCACTTTGCTGGAGCTGAGTGGAAAATGCTGGTGCATCAGGGATGGAAAACATGACTTTTTTTGTGAAAGCAAGGAGCAGAGAGGCTGCTGCTTTCACCCCAAAAAGGAGCTGGTTTTGGGGTGGGTGATGCTGCTTTATTTGTTTCATTATTTATTCAAATTTTATCTATTTAAAATCGAATTTTAAAATTTTAAAATCGTAAAGTTTGGGTTGGACCATAAAATAAATCTATAAAGCCATAAAATTGTGGGGTGGTTTGGGTTGGAAGGGATTTAAAGCTCATCTTTTTCCACCCCTTGATGGACAGGGACACCTTCCATCATCCCAGGTGGCTCCAAGCTCCATCCAACCTGGCCTTGGGCACTTCCAGGGATGGGAAAATGCCATTTATTTTAAACATTTAGCAGAATTCCAATCTTCACCCACTCGAACCTTGAGCTAAAACCCAACTAAGGGAGGAGAAAGAGCTGCTGGGGGCGGTTAAGCTCCGATCCCATGGGTTTGGAGCTGGAGCTGGTGATGGATCCTGGACCAGGCACGAGGATTTCAGGATCCTCTCTGCTCCTCAGCCTCTCAGCTCAGCTCTGTGCAAAGCAGGGAGCAGCTGGCGCTGATGAGGAGCTGCCAAACCAAGCTTAATTAGTCCTGCAAGCAGAGCTGGCAGCTGTGGGGAGCCCAGGTTGGCAGGGAGGGATGGGATGGCAGCTCAGCACCCAGAAATGCTCCTTTTGCAGGGGCTGCTTTGGGCTGGATGTGCCATTTGGTGTGGAAACGCATCCAGGGATGCAGCTGGGTGGGATTGGCAGGGATGGAGGAGGGCTGGGTGTCCCTTGGCCAGGAGCAGTGGTGGCTTTTAGCTCAGAGCATTTTAAACCTCAGTCCCATCCCATCAAGCTGCTCCACATCCACATCTGTTGAAGGTTTGGGCAAAGCTGGGATGAGGAGACACAACTTCAGCAGCTTCATTCAGGGGTGTGCCTGGCTGTTTGCCCGCCTAAATCCCAATTTTTGGTGCCTGTTTGGGCTGGGTGCTGCCAGTGACAGAACAAAAATGTCACTGAGGTGACCAAAGCCTCTTCCTCCAGCAGACAGCCACAAACCAGGTGGGTTTTTGGAGCTTAGGGACCAACTTGCAAAAATCAGCAGCAAAATTTTCACGTCCAGACTTTTATTGCCAGCGTTTTTTCATGGAATTCGTGGGCAGGGACACCTTCCCCTATCCCAGGGTGCTCCAAGCCCTGTCCAGCCTGGCTTGGACACTTGGCTCAGCTTTTCTGGGGAGCCTGTGCCAGGCTCTCACCACCCTCAGAGGAAAGAGATTCAAGCCAAGCCAAGCTGCTGGAGCATCCTCCTCTCCTTCAACCCCCAGTTCCTCTTTACTCATTTCAGCCACCCCAGAAAGGATCCTCAGATCCAAGGGGGGAAATGCCGAAATACTTGAGCGTGGCGTTTAGAAGGAAGTTGATTTTCCAGGCGTTGTGTTTCCTAGCAGGGACATCCCACGGGGATGGGAACTTCCAGATCCAGGATTGGAGATGTGATGGATGCAGAGAGCCTGCCTGACCCCATTTGGGGAATTTGGGGGTTCCCAGGGTGGTGGAGTGATGGCAGCCCTTGGATTCCAGGTCATTCTGTGCCAGCATGATCCCAATTAATCTCCAGCTCTCCCTCCATCAGAGCTCAGCAAAATCCCCAGAGTGAAACTGAAAACCACCCAACATTTCCTGCTCTTGCCATTATCACAGGAGCTCGTGCTGAGCTCTGCCTGCACTGGAAGGAGTTTCCTGGCATTCCCAAGGGAATTCAGGCTGTGCCTTATTTCCCTCACTCAATGGCACACGTGTGTGCCTGGATAATGGGATTCCTGCCTTGGAGCCCACAGGTTAACGAGTCCTTCCTCGTTAATTTCATGCTGATGATGTTGAACAGGGCCAGGACATGGATATTGTCTCTTTTGGGCTGTAATTGCAGCTCGGGATCCTGCCAGGTTGTTTTGGTGTTTTTCTGTTGGGCGTGGAAAGGGTTGGGTTTGTTTCAAGGGGTGCAAAAAGCTGGAGAGGAGCTTTGGAGAGGACACAGGGAATGGCTTCCCACTGCCAGAGGGATGGATGGGATACTGGGAATTCCTGGCTGTGAGGGTGGGGAGGGGCTGGAGTGAATTTCCCAGAGAAATCCCTGGATCCCTGGAAGTGTCCAAGGCTGGAGCTTGGAGAAACCTGGGATAGGGGAAGGTGTCCCTGCCATGGCAGGGGGTGGGATGGGATAATGGGATGATGGGATGGGATAATGGGATAATGGGATGATGGGATGGGATGATGGGATGGGATGGGATGGGATGGGATGGGATGGGATGGGATGGGATGGGATGGGATGGGATGGGATGGGGTGGGATGCGATTTAAGGTCCCTTCCAACCCCAACCATTCCACCTCTCTTTGATAAATCCAAACAAAACAAACCCCATGGAATTTTGGGTTCCACACCTTCCCGGGGGCACAGTGGGGTCTCCTCTCTTTGGGATTTAAAAGCTGCTTTTGTGGCTGCCCCTTGGAGCAGCTCCACCGGGGCTCTTTTCCGGGGTGGGACTTTCACCAGCTCACTTTGCAGTGACACCTGCTGCTTTTGTTTTTTCCTTTTGTTATTCGTTGTGGAGGAAACGCCCCAGGTTTCCCCAGGGGGGGAAATGCTCCAAAACCATCGCTGGCCCCAAACTGGTTCTCACTTGAAGCACCTGAAGGTGTGGTGGCTCCTGGAGGGCTCCTCTGAGTTGCCCCAGAGTCCCCAACCTTGTCCCAGCAAGCTGGTGACCCCTCCCAGGAGGGTCCCACCCTTCCCTCTCCGTATTTTTGGGGCTGTTTTCCCCATTTTTGTGTCCCTGGGGATGGCTTTCCTTGCAGCAGGGTTGGATAGACAGAATTATTTAAAGGATCAGGGCTCTAACAGCCATACAGATGCTCTCAGCCGTCCTCCCTGCTCCCATGGATCCCAAACATGGAATGATTGAGGTCCCTGAAGTGATTCCCTGCCGCTGGAGCAGCTCCTTTGTGTGAAAGGGCACAGCATGGAATTGTTTAGGCTGGAAAAGCCCTCTGAGATCGAGTCCTCAGCACCGCCAACCCCACCACTAACCCCTGTCCCCACAAGTGCCACATCCAGACACTCCTGGAACACTTCCAGGGGTGACATTTGCTGCCTCTGTGGCACCCAAACCAGGCAGCAGCAGCAGCTTGGAACCTGCTCCAGAGCCCTGGAGTTCTGGTGACCTCAGACAGAAACCTTGGAGTTCTGATGATCTCAAACAAAAACCTTGGAGTTCTGATGATCTCAAACAAAAACCTTTGAGTTCTGATGATCTCAAACAAAAACCTTTGAGTTCTGATGATCTCAAACAAAAACCTTTGAGTTCTGATGATCTCAAACAAAAACCTTTGAGTTCTGATGATCTCAAACAAAAACCTTTGAGTTGTGATGATCTCAAACAGAAACCTTTGAGTTCTGGTGACCTCAAACAGAAACTTTTGAGTTCTGATGATCTCAAACAGAAACTTCTGAGTTCTGGTGAAAAGCTGGACCTTTCCCAGCTGCTGTGCCAGAGCCACAGCACATCCCAGGGCTTTGCAGGGAAAGGAGGAGCAGGAGGGATGAGCCCTGCTGCTCAAACCCTTCTCCAGCCATGAAAAAAGAGCGGGGAGAGATGAGCTCAAGCCCCAGGGAAACAACCCACGGGCTGAGCTGCACCTCCAGCGATGGCACCGAGGGGAGCAGATCCAGCCAGGAGCTCGGGCTGGCACTGGGAGCTGGGCTGGAGCGTTTTGGCAGCATTTCCCACGAGATGCTCCTTCCAGCCCAGCACCAGGGAGTTAAATCCTGGCCCTGTGCATCCTCCAGCCCTGGGCTACTTGCCCGCTGACTGAAACCTCTTCCTGTGCTGCAAACCCCGCTGAATGCAAACAAAAACTGTCCCTGGGGGCTGGGCTTGGAGGGCTCGGGGCAGGGGACACAGAAGGAGCCTGGGGATGTCTGTGAGGGTCCCTGGTGCTGTGAATGATGGAACCATGGAGCTGAGTTTTGTTTTCTGTTCTCTTTATTTGAAGGCAGTGAAGGGCCAAGAGGAGCAGAGCTTCCCTTAGAGGCACAAATCACCGGAGAGATCGGCTTCTGGTAAAAAATAACCCCACCTTGTGCTCCCCTCCTCATCCTCAAAGCTGGCATGACTCCTCCTCCAAGCACAGGCAGCAGTGCCAGGCTGATTCTTTCTCTAAATCCATAAATCCCTCTCTCCCAGCACTCTAAACCCCCTGAGATCATCTTGAGCTGGCCATGCCCTCATCTTTTCCTTAAAACACCACAATTCCCTTATTTTAGGGCTCGTCCCATCGCCCAGGGGTCTCGCTACTGCAAAATAAAATCCCATTTTGGAGCTGGCAGGCAGCTCCAGGCAGGCAGGAGCTCTGCTGGAAAACACTTGCTGCTGGAGGAGCTGGATGCTGGGATTCTGCTGCCTCTGCCAGAGCTCTCTGCTGCTAGAAAGTGCCGGAAAAACATCCGGGATCCGTGGCCTTAATGAGCATCCCCCGCCTGCCTGGGGTGGAAATCTCGAGAAACAGGAAACTCCAGCATCCTGTTTAGCATCTCAATGTGCAAACTGGCAGCAGGGACACGGCCAGGGGAGGCTGAGGGACACTGGACACACACTGGGCAGCGGCAGGGGCTGGGTGATGGGCAGGGAATGGGTCTGGCACGGAAATCCCGTTCCCGGATTTTTGTGGCTGTTGGCAGGCTTTGATGGAAGAGCAAAGAGCAAAGCACAGCTCAGCTGGGCTCTGCAGAGTCCCAGTGCCACCCCAGTGCCACCCCAGTGCCACCCCAGTGCCACCCCAGTGCCACCCCAGTGCCACCCCAGTGCCACCCCAGTGCCACCCCAATGTCACCCCAGTGCCACCCCAGTGCCACCCCAGTGCCATCCCTGCCCGGGGGACAGCGGGGAGGACACCGTGTCCCTGCCCTGGGTCATCATCTGCCATCCTCACCCCTCATTTTGACGGCTCTAACGCTCCCCACGTGCGGCCTCAGCCCATCCTCTGGGGTCCTGCAGGGCTGGGAGCATCCCAGCGGCTGATCCCGCTGTTTTCCTGTCCTCAGCCCATCCTCTGGGGGTCCTGCAGGGCTGGGATCCCACTGATCCCGCTGTTTTCCTGTCCTCAGCCCATCCCCTGGGGTCCTGCAGGGCTGGGATCCCACTGATCCCGCTGTTTTCCTGTCCTCAGCCCATCCTCTGGGGGTCCTGCAGGGCTGGGAGCATCCCAGCGGCTGATCCCGCTGTTTTCCTGTCCTCAGCCCATCCCCTGGGGTGCTGCAGGGCTGGGATCCCACTGATCCCGCTGTTTTCCTGTCCTCAGCCCATCCCCTGGGGTCCTGCAGGGCTGGGATCCCACTGATCCCGCTGTTTTCCTGTCCTCAGCCCATCCCCTGGGGTCCTGCAGGGCTGGGATCCCACTGATCCCGCTGTTTTCCTGTCCTCAGCCCATCCCGGGAGCGCTCCTGGCCTGCCCATGGCTAGCAACAACACTGCTAGCATAGCACAAGCCCGCAAGCTGGTGGAGCAGCTGAAGATGGAGGCCAACATCGACAGGATAAAGGTTGGGATGCTTGGCAGCTGCCTCTGGCAGTGCTGGGAGGTGGTGGCCGCTGGCCAGAGCTCGTGGAGGGAGCTGGGATGCAGAACCAGGCGGTGTTTTTGGGGGATTCTCTTATGTTAAGTGATCCTGAGGGCCCTGGCTGAGGGCAGTGGGAGCTGGGATCACAGAATCCGGGAATGGTTTGGGTTGGAGGAGACCTTAAAGCCCTTCTCCTTCCATCCTCCTGCCAGGGACACCTTCCACCATCCCAGGCTGCTCCAAGCCCCATCCTGGATGCTCCCAGGGGTGGGAGGCAGCTGGAAGCATCACCTGGAGCCCCGTGGGGTGGTGGGAAGGAGTGACTGTCCCCAGAGCATCTCAGCTCCTTGCTAAGAGCTTAAATCCAGGGAGAGAAGTGCTCCAGGGCTGGGATGAGCTCCGGGGGACTGGGAGCTGCTGCCATGCATTTCTGGGGCTGTTTTCCCCATTTTTGTGTCCCTGGGGATGGCTTTCCTTGCAGCAGGGTTGGATAGACAGAATTATTTAAAGGATCAGGGCTCTAACAGCCATACAGATGCTCTCAGCCGTCCTCCCTGCTCCCATGGATCCCAAACATGGAATGAATGAGGCCCCTGAAGTGATTTCCTGATGATGGAGCAGCTCCTTTGTGTGAAAGGGAGTATGACAACTCCACCACGGAATGCTGCTCCATGGTGGGATAAAGAGTGGTGGGTGGGGGCAGGAAATTCCTGCCAAGGGATGCTGAAGTCAGTCCTTGTCTGGTGCAGGAGGGGAATGGGGGAAGGCTGGGAAGGCTGGGAATGGGAATACAGCCAGCTCAGAGCCCAGAGGTGAAGAACCAGCCCGGAACCAGCCCCAGCAGGGCCGCGCTGCTCCGTCCTCATCTCAGATCCGATATTCCCTGCCTGGGGATGCTGCCAGCCCTTCCCTGCTGGTGACACCTCTCCAGGTGGGATGTCCCCAGCACAGCCTGGCCCTGACACGGGGCTCCTCCTTTTGCAGGTGTCCAAAGCAGCAGCAGACCTGATGGCGTACTGCGAAGCCCACGCCAAGGAGGACCCTCTATTGACCCCCGTCCCGGCCTCAGAAAACCCCTTTAGAGAGAAGAAGTTCTTCTGTGTGATCTTGTAAACCCTGGAGGAGCCTGACGGGCACTCAGGCCACCCTGAACACTGATGTAGAGTTTTTAGGAATGGGGACGACCTGCTGGTCCGCAGAATTTAAACAAAAATAAGTTAAAAAAACACGGCCTGGAAGCTACAGAGATGTGCATGTTTAAAGAACCTGGCCACCTTTGGGGGAATCAGATGATCTGCATTGCCAGGCAAAAGATCTGAAGTCTGTAGAGTTGCCTAGAAAGAGAAAAACAAACAAACCAACAAACAAACAAACAAAAAAAACACAAAAACCCCGTGTAAAGAATAAATCTGTGTCACTTTTCTGCTCACAAAATTGTTCGATTGTCCCACATTTAAAGCACCAGAGCTGTGCTGAGCAAAGTTAACTGCTAAGGATGTGTAAAAAACCTTCTTGGAATGATGTTGTTGGTTTCTTTCCAAGCTAATAATTTTGATTTGTCGGATATATAGCGACAGGTTCGGTGGCTGTGCTGTTACTCAATGTTTGGTCTTGTGCTTTTTTCATTTCTGGCTGTAGCGTAGCAGGGGAGGGGTCCAGGGGACAGCGGCAGCTCCGTGTCCCCAGCAAACCCCGCTTTTTTACCATTCTCTCTATGGTTAGCTTTGGTTCTGCAAGTAAAAGTGATTCCTGTGTCGTGCTTGGTGCTTCATGGCCCTGTGATGACATTCAGTGGTAGTGCATGAGAGTTTAATTCCGTTCATCCGCTCCAGACTTTGCTTTTCTAGCGTTTGGCACCACGTGCTGGTGGAAGGAGCCGTAGGGAGGAGACAGAGGCGATTCTGAAAGCAAAGAGAGCTCCTGAGATGCCTTAGACGTGCCTGAAATACCTCCTGCCCTAGGGCAGGTGCCAGCCCGGGCGCAGGGCGAGCCAGAAATCCCAAAATCAAAGTCGACCACTTCTTTCCGGGTCTTTCCTTTCTCCTACACCTCCGTGCCTCTGCCCTCCTCGCTCGGTCCCGCTCTTTTCCCCCGTTCCTGGTAGCGTTTCCTTCCCTTGGGGATGGTCTGGAATGTTGCTGGCGTGTTGTTCAGTGCTGGGATGCTGCTTTGTGGTGGAATGCTGCGTCGGGGTGGGGTACAGCCCCATGGTGGGATGCTGCTCCTCCATGGGATGCTGTCCCACCATGGGATGCTGCTCCATGGTGAGATGTTGCTCCATGGTGGGATGCTGCTCCACCATGGAAAGCTGCTCCATGACGGGATACAGCTCCATGGTGGGATGCTGCTCCTCCATGGAATGCTGCTCCACCATGGAATGCTGCTCCTCCATGGAATGCTGCTCCTCCATGGAATGCTGCTCCATGGTGGGATGCTGCTCCATGGTGGGATGCTGCTTCCCCATGGGATGCTGCTTCTCCATGGGATGTTGCTCCATGGTGGGATGCTCTTCCATGGTGGGATGTTACTCCACCATGGAATGCTTCCCCATGGTGGGATGCTGCTCCACCATGGGATGCTGCTCCACCATGGAATGTTGCTCCTCCATGGAATGTTGCTCCCATGGTGGGATGCTGCCCCATGGTGGGATGCTGCTCCTCCATGGTGAGATGTTGCTCCATGGTGGGATGCTGCTCCACCATGGAATGCTGCTCCTCCATGGGATGTTGCTCCATGGTGGGATACAGCCCCATGGTGGGATGTTACTCCAAAACGGGATGCTACTCCATAGAGGGATTCTGCCCCTCCATGGAATGCTGCCCCTCCATGGTGGGATACAGCTCCATGGCAGGACACTGCTCCACCACGGGATGCTGTCCCACCACGGGATGCTGTCCCACCATGGGATGCTGTCCCACCATGGGATGCTGTCCCACCACGGGATGCTGTCCCACCATGGGATGCTGTCCCACCATGGGATGCTGCTTTACGTTGGGATGTTCCCTCCCTTTCCTGCCCCCCACCTCCTCTCCCATTCCCATTCCCACTGCCCCCTCACCCCATTGGGAAGGGCCAGGGGAGCAGCCCTGGGAGCCGTGGGGCTGCCCCTTCCCAGAGGTGCCTGATTCCCTGTTTACACACGGCCTGGGCTCCGTGCCAGGCTGGGGAGTTACTCCCAGGTCTGCTTCATCTTCTCCCGGCTCTCGGGGGACACACGCCACCTTTCTGGGCTCCTCCTGGGGCCCACGCTTTTGTGGATGTGGCTTGTCTCTCCTTCCTGCTGCTAAACACCTCCTGGCTTTCCCCTGCCCATCTGTCCTCCTGGGAAACATTGGGAATCGTCACTCTGGGAATCACAACGTGGGGATTTATGTACAAAATGAGCTGGGTGTCACAAAGGGGTCTGGGGGTCTGCGCTGACCCCGCTGAACCGCTTCTGAATCAGGTGCGAGCTTAAAAATCCCTGTGGATCCGGGAGGGCAAAAGTCTTTCTGTACCTTTTGGTAACTCTTTCTAGCCCGTGAAAAATAGTGCTTTTTTTGGTTTTTCTACCTTTTCATACTCTTTTTCTAGTTCTTCTACAGAGAAGGCCAGTTCTTCTCGCTGGACTCCAAACTTTTGGCACCTGGGAATGTTTATAAACCACGAGTAGCCTAGATGGTCCCAGCCCCCACTAATTCCCCCAATTTTGATCTTTTTACTACAGCTCCCGTAGCTTTAGGATGAGGGGTGGATGAAGTGGTTTTCTCTGCAGCTGGTTTCACTCTTGGTGTTACCAGGCAGAGATGTAAAAACCCCATCCTGAGTTTTATCTTTTCTTTTTAATCAGATTTGTTGTCACAGAGAGAGCGAAGCGCAGCCGGTCTGACCCGGGGCTCCCACCCCACCCCTTCTCAAACACCCTCACAAAAGTGATTTGTAATAAATTTTTTTAACGACTTGCCTGTTTTACAACTCGAATTCTTAATAACTTAGACGATAAAATAAACCTGCATGAGTAGGGGGGAGCGGGGAGGGGGAAGATTTTCAATTAACCCAAACTACTCATTGAAGGTGTTTTACGTTGCTGGCCTTGATTTCCTGTTGGTTTTGCTGTTGCCATTGGTGTGCTGCCAGCTATTTCCCCCCCCAGTATTTCTATTTACACAGATCTGCCTTTGTTAGCCTGCCAAGGTGGTTTCCCCTCCCCAAAACAAAAAAAAAATCCCACCCATCCCTCCATCCCCATGCTGGATTTCCAGCCTGGTCTCAAACGACATTCCACTGCCCCCAAGGCTTTTAAAGAAAATAAAATCTGGAGTACTGGAAAAAAGGACTTTTATTGTCTGCAAAGGTTGCTGGTGGCGAGTCTGTCCATGGGTTGCCATCCTGCCAGCAGCAGGATTTTGGGGAGGGGGTGGTTGTAGGCGAAAGCCAGTCGTGGTGTAGCGCATCCCCATCCCACATGGTCTGTGTACTCGTTGGAAATAAACTTTTTGGATTTGTTTCAAGCCTTTGGAGATGCTGCTCTCTGCGTGCCGGCCCCTGGGGAGGCGGGATCCCGTCTGGGTTGTGGTTGGATGCAGTTCCCAAGGGGGTCTCCCTGCCAGGGAGGGTTCAGCAGGAGTTTTGGTGCCTCTTAGGGTGAGAAGTGAAACCTCTTGGGGTTTCAGCAGCTTTTTGTTCCCACGGGACGAGGCAGGTCAGGGGAGGTCAGGGTGGGACATTGCTCCTTGCTTCAGAGACACCTAAAATTTCCAATTTCGGTGTCCATCCCTTCTCCCCTCTCTTTCCATCTTCTCCCTGGCACTCAGCACAAATCCAGAGGAGGCCACGGAGCTGCTCCAAGGGCTGAGCCCCTCTGCTCTGCAGCCAGGATGGGAGAGCTGGGAATGCTCACCTGGAGAAGGCTCCAGGAAAACCTCAGAGCCCCTTCCAGGGTCTACAGGAACCTCCTAAAGAAGGACAGATTTTTATAGGATCTGGAGAGACGTCAAAAATTGTTTTAAACTAAAAGAGGGTTGATTCAGACTCAGATATAAGGAATTTTTTTTTAATTAGGAGGGAGGTGAAGCCCTGGCACAGGGTGCCCAGAGCAGCTGTGGCTGCCCCTGGATCCCTGGAAGTGCCCAAGGCCAGGCTGGACAGGGCTTGGAGCCACCTGGGACAGTGGAAGGTGTCCCTGCCATGGCAGGGGTGGCACTGGATGGGTTTTGAATCCTTTCTAACCCAAACCATTCCAGGATTTCGATTCCATTTTGTGATTTTTCCTTCTTCTGCTACCAAAACACCTCCTGATCACAGGATCAAACACTGCTCCTACCAAATTCCCCACATCCTGAATTTTCCCTTCAGCTTCACAGGACCCTCAGGGTTGAGTGTTTTCCCACTGGGAAAATTTTTTTCCCACTGGACACATTTTGAGGCTGCTTGGCCTCAGCTCATTCCTGGGGCCTGGAACAAGGTGGCACCTTGGCTTCTGAAATAAAACCACCAACCCCGAGCCCAGCATGGATCTGTGCCGACATCCCAGCTTTCCAAGCATCCTGACAAGCAGCAAGATCAGCTCCCAGCCCTTCCATCCTTTCCCGTGTCCATCAGAGCAGCTTCAAAGCGAAATGGTGTCTCTGGGAAGGAAGGAGCCAAGTCTCTCCTCGCCTGCCAGGCAGCTCAGCTGTTCCCTGGCTCCTCTCCAGCTCCAACACTTGCTCCTTTCCATCCTCACCTCCCCAGGCTTCAGCAGCACCTCGGAGCCAGCAGCATCCAGAGCAGGAGGAGGTGTGGAGCTTCCATGGAGAGCGTGGGTGAGACGCTGCTCCCGCCGGAGTCGGGCTCTGCCCGGCTCCCTAATGAGAATAAACCCGTCTGCGCTAATTGCGTTCATTAGCTCTGCAGCGGCGAGAGGAGAAGCACAGCGCATCTCCTGGCTGTGTGGGTTTGTCCCGTGGGCCGCTGCAGGAAGGGTTGTTCCCAAATGGACTCCACCTTTTGGGATCCCCAAATCCGGGCTGGAATCCGAGGGTGATGAAGGCAGGAGGTGTCACTGCCTCCGTCCTCGTCACTCGTGGTGCCGGGGACACTGTGTGACACTCGTGTGGCTGAGGGCACCGTGGGGACGGGCCCAAGCTCCTTTTCTCCATGCTGGAGTTGTTGTGTCCTGCTCAGCTGAACGTCACTGCTGGCTCCAGAGGGACGCTTCCTCGGGAACTGCAGCGACAGGACAAGGAATAACAGGTTCAAAGAGAAAAAATGGAAAGTTTAGGTTGGATATATGGAATTCTTGGCTGGGAGAGTGGTGGCACAAGGTGCCCAGAGCAGCTGTGGCTGCTCTTGGATCCCTGAAGTGTCCAAGGCCAGGTTGGACAGGGCTTGGAGCACCCTGGGACAGTGGAAGTGTCCCTGCCATGACAGGGAGTGGAACTGGATGGGTTTTAATGTCCCTTCCCATCCAAACCATCCTGGAATTCCCAAAAAGCAGAAGGAGGCTGACAGGGAGCCCCTGCCCTGCTGACACCACTCCTGGAAGGCTCCCCAGTGCTCCCAGTACCCCATTGTATGGCTCCCAATAAAGCTCCCAGAGCTCCCCAGTGCAGCTCAGTGCTGCCAGTACAGCTCCCAGAACTCGTGGTATATCCCAGGACAGCTCCCAGTGCTCCCAGTATAGCTTCCAGTGACCCCAGTACCCCCCAGGACACCTCCCAGTGTCCACAGTACAGCTCCCAGTATAGCTCAGTGCTCCCAGTGCCCCCAGTACAACTCAGTGCTCCCACTTTCCCCCAGGACAGCTCCCAGTACCGCCCAGATTAGCTCCCAGTACAGCTCAGTGCAGCCAGTGCCCCCCAGTATAGCGCCCAGTGCTCCCCAGTACAGCTCCCAGTTCAGCGCAGAGCCGAGATGACGTCAGTCCAAGCCCCGCCCCTCTCTGGACACGCCCATTACAGGCCCCGCCCCAAATAGGCCCCGCCCAAGCCCCGTCCCCTCCGCCGCCGCGACCATACCCAAGGCAGCGCCGCCACTTCCCCTCCCGGCAGCCCGTTCCGCTCTCTGATTGGTCGAAGTGGCCGCCGCTCAGCGCGCTGACCAATGGGCGAGCAGAGCGCGGCGCAGGGGGCGGGCGTTCCCCTCGTTCCGGTCCGTGCGGTGCCGTCGGCGCGGCCTGAGCGGGGGAGGCGGCGCCGGCACCGGGATCGGGATCGGGATCGGGATCCGGGTCGGGATCGGAATCCGGGATCGGGATCGGGATCCGGGTCGGGATCGGGGCCGACTCCGGAACCATGTTCCGCCGCAAGCTCTCGGCGCTCGACTACCACAACCCCGCCGGCTTCAACTGCAGGGGTGAGGGGCTGCGGGGGCCCGGGGGAGGCTGGACGGGGCTTGGGGAACCTGAGGTGATGGAAGGTGTGGGCTGGGCTGGGCTCCAAGGTCCCTTCCCACCAAACCATTCCAGAATTCCATGACTAAAGCTCAAACAGAGGTAAAACAGCCCAGCTGGGCTTTGAGGGAGCGGTGCCACCCCAGAGCTGTGAGCTCCTGTCACCCAACCTGAGCATCCCTGGGTGCTCCACAGCCTGGGAATTGTGGAATTCCGGAATTGTGGAATTCCAGCCCCCAAATGACGGGATTTGGAGCAAGAGGAGGCGACAGTGAATGGAAAAAATGTGAATTTCTGCTGTGTTTTTTGCGAGGAACTGGGGGTTAGTGCTGTGTGTGTCGTGTCTGTGCCAAAAACAGAGTTAGAAACTCAAATTCTCTGTTATTCTTTCACCTTTCTTGCTGTGCTTCATAAATTATACTCCCAATAAAAATAATCAGTTGGCTGATGCCTTTAATGAGGTCGATTACAGCCAGCTTGAAAAATGAAAAACACTCAGGGTTGATTTTTGGTCAGAGAATTCACAATTTTAGCAGGATTTTGGTATATGAATATGAGGGTTTAATGGTAAGAGTACTCAGAAGCGTCAAGGTTTGTATGAATGGGATCAAAACTTGGGTTTTTTTGGTCCCATTGGGTTTTTTTAAACCCTTGAGATATTTTTTTTAATTCCTGCCTTGTTTTCTCCTCCCCACAGATGAAACAGAGTTCAGGAATTTCATTGTCTGGCTCGAGGACCAGAAAATCAGACACTACAAGATCGAGGACCGAGGGAATCTGAGGAACATCCACAGCGAGGACTGGCCCAAATCCTTTGAGAAGGTATTTCCTTGCTCCAAACAAATGTTGGTGTAAATGATCTTTCACAGCTGCTGTAGCTGTGCAACGGAAATAACTCTGGATATTTGTCCTGTTGCGTTTCTAGGAATTTAAATGCATTATTGAGGCCAGACTGGGGGTGTTTATTACAATGGGAGGATTCTGTGCATAGTTTCCCCTCAGCCTTGTTTGTTTAATAGGTGGAGTATCCATCCCAATCTGGTTTGAGGCTTTGTTGGGTTTTTTTTTTTTTTTTGCCTGATTTGATTCAGCTCTTGAAGCAGAAAGAAGACTGACTGCAAATAAACAATTTTTTTCTGCTTTAATTCTCCTCCTGTAGCAAAAGGAGGTGGATGAGGCCCCTGCAGGCCTTGCCAGCCTGTGGGGGAAGGCTCATCCCTGCACCTCCTGTCATTCCAGATGGATTTTCTGGATCCAGATGGACTCTGGGTGATCTCTGTGCTCCTGAGCATTTGCAGCCACCACAAGGCTCTTGAGTTTCCTCTTGGTTCCCATTTCCCTGCTCTGTGATTCCCAGTGCCCATTCATCCCAATTTTTTTTTTCCCCCCCTCCTGGAAACGCTTTGCTCACTGCCCAGGAGTGCTCAGGGAGAACCTGAATTATTCCAGTATCCTGTAGATAAATGGGAATATTTGGAATTCCTGGCAGCTGGGGCTGATGTGGTGCCTTTCCTGGCTCAGTGAGAGTGTCCTCTCCATAATTTCCAGGGAATCCCTGCTTTCCAGCCCCTGGCAGCCTTTTCCCAGCTGTGTGGCCCTTCTGTCCCTGCAGCAAAGGGACACAACAGAATGTCAACACATCTGGTTTCTGGGAGCCTTGGCAGCAGCCAGGGCTGGATCTCGTGTTCTGGGACAGAACCTCAGCCTGGTTTTGTCCTCTCTTGTTGTTCACAATCCCTCAGAAAGGGAAAATTACTCCTGCTGCTCCAGGGAATCCTCTGGTTTGTGGAAGCCTTAGGTGGCTTCATTCCAGGTGGGAAGGCTTTGTTCCAGTTTGTTCCCCCTTTCCCTTGTTCCATTTGCTCTGTGACATGAGCAGAGAGTGAAGCAAGGGAGTTCTGGCTTCTCTGGGTGCAGCCTGACAATAAAAAACATTCATTAGAAAGAAAATTCCATTACCAGGTGCCAGACCTGAGCTAGAGGTGGATTGGGACACTCCCAACATGGATCAGCTGCCACAGCAGGAATTTCACAGTGACACCTCTTGTTAATTAATGTTTTCTGTGGGAAAGTGACTGTTCACACAGCAGTTCTGTGCTCCCAACTGATTCATCCATTAAAATCCATTTGTTTTCTCTTGTTTTTTGCTCCCCAGTACATGAAAGATGTGAACTGTCCCTTCAAAATACAGGAACGACAAGAAACGGTGGACTGGCTCCTTGGCTTGGCTGTGAGGCTGGAATATGGAGATAATGGTATGGAGAATCCATTTAATATCTCAAAATGGGAGGGGAATGGGGGGTTCTGAGGAATTTCACACAATCCCAGCATGGTTTGGAAGGGATGTTAAAGATCCACAGGCAGGGACAATTCCACCATCCCAGGCTGCTCCAAGTCCTGTCCAGCCTGGCCTTGGACACTTCCAGGGATCCAGGGGCAGCCACAGCTTCTCTGGGAATCTCTGCCAGGGCCTCCCCACCCTCCCAGTCAGGAATTCCTTCCCTTTGGTTTGGAGGAGCTTTGCAGCATTCCCAGAGCGGGGTCACTCCCTCTGTTCCTCAGGGCATCCGTTCCACGTTCCATTTACCCTGGAGACAGTTTCACCTGCAACCTTTATTATCAACCCTGTGCTGTCCCTGTGCTTTGGGGCAGCCCCATCCACTGCCCAGCCTCCCTGGGAGCCTTCCTAGAGCTGGGAATCTGTGGGCAAAGAGCCAAATGTGTCGTCTCCTCCTCTTTGAAGCACTCCTGTATTTTCTTGCTCTTTTCTCTGGAGGATCAGAGAGAGATTTGGGTTAAAAGGAACCTCTAAACTCCTTCCAGTCCAACCCCCTGGGCTCCCAGCCTGACCTGGAACACTCCCACACAGGATGTCCTGCACTTCTGCAGGTGCTTCAGGTAGAATTTCAGCAAGACAGGGTTTTCCTTCAGCTGGGAGAGCAGCTTGGAGGTCTTGCAGGAGCATCCATCCTTCCTGCCGAATCTCTGGAAGGCACGGGGTGACAGCGTGGTGACAGGGACAGGGAGCAGCTTGTGTGGGAATCATGGAATGGTTTGACTTGGAATGTCCCTTAAACCCCACCTCATTCCAATCCCCAGGAATGCTAAGCCTGTCCTGGTTTTCTCCACGTGGCCAGGCCCCACCTCTGCCTGCTGGCCCTTCCTTGTCCCCGTGGCCACCTGGCACCACCTTGGTGGCCCTCACCTTTCTCCAGCGGTTCCTGGCTTTCCAGCTGAGGAAAGCTGCCAGGAGCAGCAGGCCCAGGGCTGTGGTGCTCCAACAAATCACCTCTGCCACGGTGATGTCCCTGTGGGCACCGTCCTCCTCCAGCTGCAGGGGGGGCACATCCCACACCAGCGTGGCCCAGGCGGGCGGGCAGGAGCGGGGGCTGCTGCCGGGGTAGAAACAGCTGAGCCCCAGGGCCACCAAGAGGAACTGCTCCAGGCTGGGCATCCCTGGCATCCTGCTCACACCATCCCTGTCTGGCACCTGCGGGCTCTGCAGGGTGGGGGACAGCAGTTGTCACCCCCCAGCGTGTCACCAGATGAGCTGTGATGTCACACACGCCGCTGAGCCTGGGCAGGGACGCCTTCCCCTGCAGAAATTCATGCTGGTTTTAAGTTTTCATCAAAATCAGCCGGTGTCAAGAGTGTGTTTCAACTTCTTTAAAAAATAAAACACAATTTCACGTGTTTGTTTCCACCCCATACTCAGAGGAACTGTTTCTTTTCAGCTCCCAGGGGACTGGAGCAGCAAAATTGCATTTGTTACTTTATTTCTGGATTGAGCCAATCCCATTGTAGATATTTATCCCTTTCTCCCTGTGGGATTGCCTTTATGAGAACTTCCTCTGAAGTGTATTAAATGCATTATATTTGGTACTACATTTACAGAAGTTATTCTTAGACCCCCTTTTTTTTTTATTTTTAACAAAGGTTGGATGTGGAACCCTTGGGAACTGGGACAAGGTTATGAAAAAAAGTGGAGTTAAATCTCCCCAGTCACAGCAGTTCCATCTCCTCGTGGAGAGAGTGGGAATACAAATGGAATTATTGGTGGCAAAATAACAACAGCCAAAGTGCTGTTTTTTCCATTACCTTCCATTCCTGCCAGGGCTGAGCCCTGCCCAGAACAGGGATGGGAAATAAATACCTGAGATTTGATTCTTAGTCCTTTATGATGGGCAAATTGAGCTGTCTGTCCCTCGGGATTGTGTGCAAAAGGAGGAGTTCAGGAGATCCCATCCTCCAAAGGAAAACCCCTGTGTGGGCTGGGAAACAAACCCTGAGCTGGAAATGCTTTATTTGCTCATCAGGACCAACATCATCCCCTAATTCTTGATCTCTGCTTGAGGGCCCTGGCAGTGGAACTGATGGGTTTTAAAAGTGGCAGATCTGGGAGATCAGATCTCCTTCAGCCTTCTGGGGTGAGGCTGCAATGAAGAGAATCATGCCCTAAATCAAAGTGTGGAGCAGGCTCTGAGGCTGCTCCTGGAATCTCTCTGCAGCTGGGAGCTCCTGGGGCAGCTCCCTGGAGCAGCAGCTTTTGGTGTCATTGATGGGGAGCCCCAAAATCCCAGTTTATAATCCCAAAAATCTCAGTTTATGATCCCACAAGGGTCTTGGGCAACCAGCACACCCCAAAAACCCAAAGCTGTACCACCACAGCTCCATGCTAAACTTTTGAATTAGTACTTTTTGCCATCAGCCCTGATGATTTTTGTGTTTTCCTCCTCATTTTGCAGCTGATAAGTACAAGGATTCCACCCCTGATGGTGCTAAAAACGCTGACAACACAGCAAAAAATGCAGAGCCACTGATTAACCTGGATGGTGAGTGTGCCACAAGCTCCTGGATGGGAAGTGTGTTCCTCAGAGTGGAATTTGGTTAATCCTGTGATGCAGATTTTTATTTTACAGCCCCATTTTGAAGCTTTAGGAATACAGGATTGAACATTTACGTGAGCAGCTTTGCTCTGTAAATCAAAATTACTTATTGTAGGTGAGGGAGAAAGAGCAAGATGCCTTAAGAAATAAAAATATCCAAGTTACTTCCATGCTGTCAGGATTTTCAGTCTTCCCCAGCTGTTCTGTCATAAAAAATTTAGTATTTTTTTTTTTCCTGCTAGGCACAATCACAATAAATCAAAGTGGTGGGAAAGAGCTGCTAAAATCAACCCTAAATCTTCCAAATCTTTTTCCATTCCTCCATCACCAGCAGCAGAGTTCTGCTCTGCAGGGATAAAAAGATACAAAACGATAAAAAACGTGCGAATAATGTACAGAAGAGAATATCTGCCTGTAATTTGCTTTATTTATTTATATGTAAATTGCTTTATTTGTTATTATTTATTTCAAACACTTCACCTGGTTATGTAGCCCAGTGCTGATTGCTCTGTAGCCAAATTGTTTCCTCACTGCTCTGTATCCATGGCCTTGGAATCGTGGAATTAAGATTGGAAAATCCCCATTGACCACCAAATATCCCCAGATGCCACATCCTTGTTTTTTGAACACTTCAAGGATGGTGAAGAATTGCCTTTGTCCATCCTTAAGAGCAATCCAGGAGTCAGGAAGGCAATCCTGCTTGCTGGAATTAGTTAAACCAAAATAAATCATCATTTCTTTTGAATGATAATCCTTATTTTGAATGATAATCCTTATTTTTTCCAGTGAATAATCCTGATTTCAAGGCTGGAGTGATGGCTTTGGCCAATCTGCTTCAGATCCAGAGACATGATGATTACTTGGTGATGCTCAAGGTGAGTTTCACACTTTTCCCACCTCCTTTTTCCTTTCTTTTCCCCAGTTCCTGGTGTGTGTTCATAGCTTGAATTACTGATAAATATGAATTTTTTTTAGGCAAAGATAGGAAAAAATCAAAACCATCTCTGTCTTTTCAAGCAGATGAGAACACAGAAGATAAATCATGGAAATTCATGCAGGGGAATTATCCTGGTAAACAATTTTAGCTGAGTTCCTTAAGGAGCATCCTCAGAGGAGAAGGTTCTGTTCCAGTGCTAGAAATTAAAAGAAACTTGAAAATTTAAAAGTTAAGGATGTTTTAAATGATGTTTTAAAACAACATCCAAGGGAGGAGCCACAAAGTTTCCTTTTTCTTTTGGTCCTATGAATTGTTTACTTCTTGTCATGATTCAATTTAATTTCTTTTGGTCCTATGAATTGTTTACTTCTTGTCATTATTCAATTTAATTTAGTTTTGGCAATTTATGAGTGCTTTTAAATGCACTAAATAGGATAATTTAATTTTCTAAAGCATCTTTTTTTATGCCTTTAAGAAAATTTCTGCTGGAACTCTCTGGATTTGGGGTCAAACCCATATTGTATTTTATTAAATTATTATATTATTGATGAGAGTGTAAAATCCCAAGTTCCTACTTGATCATGTCATAATATGGGAATAAACTTAGTTTTGTTTGGCATTAAAATGAAAACATTTCACTGAAAAAAAAAACCCAAAACAAACTCATGAAGTTCAGTTCATGACAATAGTTGTGATATTTGCTAAACTTATCTTGGAGAAACCAAAAAAATTGAAGTTTATTTAGTGTAAGTCTGTAACTCTTGGAAGAGTGTTATGGTAACCTGATTTCTTAAGGAATTCTCAGCCTGCAGTGATTCCATCCATTTGTTTTCTCCTTCTCCTCATGGTTTCCTACTTTTCCCTTCCCAAAATATCCTTCTTCAAACTTGAAGGAGCGTGGAGATCTCATACATCAACCAAAAACCACTCAAAACCCCACAAAAATCAGATATCAGGTAGGGAGAGGAGAGCCTGGGTGTGGTGACATTGAGGATTTGCAGCGTGAACGAGCTCAGCTCTTATCAAAATTCCTTCAGATCTTCTCCCAGGGCTGCCAAACTTAACTGGGTGTATAATTCTGCATAAATGTATTTACATTTATGTCACTTCTTTCCACATCTCTTTTGTTCAGACAGATTTGGGCAAAAAACAGCCTGATTTTTTAAATTTTAATTCCAGTGAGAGTGGATTCCTGCAGTGCAAATCCACATTCCAGGAACAATGCAAGGCTGGTTTGAGGGTTGAGGTGAGGATATTAGAAGGTGTCAATCGAAGTCTTTAATTCTCCCCCACAATAAGCAGGTTTGCAGGGAATTTCTGATCCCTATCCAAGCTTGGCCACTCAGGAGTGGATGTTTTGGGAGAGCCAGAGGGTGCAGGAACACCACAGACATCTGGCCAGGGTGAGCAGAGATTTAGAAAATCCCATTTTCTTCATTTCAACCTGGCAAGTTGATCAGAAAGCATCTGTGGGACACAGTTGGATATTTCCCAATGCCAAAAACACTTGGAATTCTCTTCCACAAGGTCTGGTTTCACTGCTGGAATTGCACTCCCCATCAAACCATTCCTTTGTCCAGGCCACTTCCTTGAGGGAAGAGATTTCTAGAAGTAATTAAGTGACAACTTTCTGGTATCAGCTCAACTTTAATCATGACCAAAACTGGGAGAAATCCTGGGGGAGAGACACGGAGCTGCTTCTGTCACTTTTGGCTGCTCATCAGGGAGAGGCTGAGGAATGTGTTTGACAGAGCCAGTTCTTCTTTCCTGTGGAAATGGTATTCCTGCAGATATTTTTGGAGGCATTTGGAGCTGTAGGTATCAGTAACTGATAGCTGTGATAGGATTTCACCCCATGTGCTGCAGCCAGGGAAAACAGATGAGCACCAGGATTGTCAAAGTCAAGGCTGCTCTTGTTCCCGAGGCTAAAATTAATTCCTTTCTGCTCTCAGTCTTTTCCAAGCCTGCCTGGGAAGCTTTGCTCCAGGTTTCTCTGCATTTGAGAGGTTCAGCACCTCCTAAAAGATGCTGGCAGAAGCATTTCCTTCCCAAGGCAGCATTTTCTTCTTGAGGCAGCATTTCCTTCCCAAGGCAACATTTCCTTCCCAAGGCAACATTTCTTTTCCAATGCAACATTTCCTTCCCGGAGAAGCCTCATTGCTGCAGAGTTAAAGGTGTGAGAACTCAGGAAAACAAGATTGATGCTGCTGCTCTGGGCTTTTGATCAGCTCATTTTGGAATCATGGATTCGTTTAGGTTGGAAAAGACCTTGAAATCATCGAGCCCAGCCATTCCCAGCGCTGCCACCGCTGCCACGTGTCCCCAAATGTCACAGCTCTGAAATCCCTCCAGGGATGGGGACTGCACCACTGTGCAACCCTTTCCAACACCTGTCCACCCTTTCCATGCAGAGATTTTCCCTAAAATCCAACCCAAACCTCCCCTGGCACAGCTTGAGGCTGTTTCTTCTTGTCCTGTCTCTTGTTCCCTGTGAGGAGAACCCAATCCCCACCTGGCTCCTCCCTCCTGTCACCCTCCCCAGCCTCCTTTTCTCCAGGCTAAAACTCCCAAGATTTCCAGGCTATTCCTTGTATTTTCTGTCCCAGGAGTGGCAGGAATTAATGGTGTGAAATCAGTGTCCTTGTCACTTGTGCTTAAACTGCTTTCCACACCTGGGTGAGATCTTACGTGCCAAGATTATTCCTAAATGGAAAGGTTTAAGGGCTGGAAAAGTTTTCCAAAAAAAAAACAAAACCCTGTCCCAAAACTGGGTTTGAGGTTATAATTGTGTCTCTTTTTTTTCCCCTTGGAATTCCTGAGAAATGCCTCAAGACATGAATTAATTCCTGTCCCCTTTTCCATGTTTTTCCCAGGCAATTCGGATTCTGGTTCAGGAGCGCCTGACACAGGATGCCATAGCCAAAGCCAGCCAGTCCAAGGAGGTTTGTACCCATGGCCAGGGTTAATTATTAATTATTCCGTATGAATTAATGAAGATACAGCTCTGTCCCCTCAGCCAAAACCAGTTCTGTTCCAACACTTCATTCTGGAGGATGGTGGAAGCTTCTTTTATTCCCAACCATCCTGATTCCAGCAGATCCAGGGGATGATGGAGAGCACTAGGCTGGTTTTGTCCTGTTGGAATACAAATAGAGCTGTGTGAGAAATCATGGAATAGCTCTTCCCTGAGTTATTTTCCAGAGGATTATCCTGACTGTTGAGTGCAGCAGGCCTGTAGTGTGAGGAGAAATGCACGACCTGGCTTCCCCTTGGAATTTTTCCCTTGGATTCAGCAGCGTGGGCTGCATGAAGAGGTTGAAATATTCCTTGTATGGAGTGTCTTGCTTCATATGGACACCTCATACGTGCTCAAGGAATGGGATGTTGGAAATCCAGCTCCTCCCTCCTCTCTTCCCCAAAAAAAGGAGCTGTAAAGGAAATTTCTGCCCTTAAACTCAGATTTTTGCAGGATTCTTTGCTAACCACCAGCTGTCTGTTGGGAAGGTGTTCCAGGGATTGACTGTGGGTTTTCAGTTTGTGATTTCCTCATCATTCCAGGTCTCTCCAGCATTTGGAAGAGCTGGGAAAGGCTGGGAGATGCAGCCTCACCTTCCCTGCAGGTGTATGGGTACGAGCATCCCTGCTAAAGCAGCTGGATCTGCTCAAAGAGCCCAAATTCCTTCATTTTTTTGTTAGCTGCTCACAACAATCCATTTACATTTTTTTTAAATTATTTTTTTTCTTATCATCACCCTGCTGATGGTGTTTTCCAAGTGGGAATCACAGGTGCTCCCAGTTGCCAGAAGCGTTGAGTGGGTAAATCAAAGTTTTGGATTTGGGAATCCACAAAACTCTTCAAAGATCAGGAAAATGAGAAAGCAGCCGAGCCTGTTGTCTTCATTTTTATGTCCTGTAATGTTAATAAAAACCAGCTTTTGCTTGTTTGTTTTCATAGCTGCAGAGTTGGGATCAAAATGGGATTTTCTTGGAGGAGCAGGGAATTTTTTTTTTTGTCCTGCCAGGGAATTGTTGATGTCTGATGGGTCTTGAAAGCATCAGCAGGGCTGAGATGGCTCTGTCTTCCTATTTTCCTTAGGAATGCCACATTCCAAGGGCTGTGGAGAAAAGAGGGTGGTTAGGAGCAGGAAAATCTGTGCCAGGAAGGACAATCAACATCTTCAAATGCCAGGGAAAAAAAAAAATGAAAGGAAAAAAAAAAAGATGAAAAAAAATGAAAGAAAAAATGAAAGGGAAAAAAAAAAAGAAAAGGAAATATCTCCAAAATAGAGAGGATGGCTGGGATGGGAATTTAAAAATGAAAAAAAAAAAAAAAAAAGGAAAATTAGATTTATTCTTCAGGTTTTGACTGATTTGTAAATGGCCCAAATGTTGTGCAGCATTCATAAATCAAATTAGTGGGGAATGAAGCTGGAAATGGAGTTGTGTGTGGAATTCCTGATGTAAAAGTGCTCTTTTTTTTTTAGTTTAGGATCGTGATGGGCTGAGGGGATTCCAAAGGCAGCTTCCCAAAAAGGTTCAAACTCAGGGAGTTTGGGAAGAAGGGAGGATAAGGAATTTCCTTCTGCCAGGTGGAGCAGGAGGAACCTGGCAGAAATAAAATAAAAGACAAAAAATGTCAGAATTTTTTCCTGATTGTGTGACTCGAGAACAGCCCAGGCTGGCAGGGAGCTCCTTGGAAGTACAAACCACAATTCTTAAAAATAAAATATCCATGTAGGAAGTCTGATATTCCTGGAATCTTTCTGAAGTGGCTTTAGTGGCATTTTTATCCCTGATTTTAAGAGTGGAGATGGATTTTTTAGATTGCAGCTGAACGTGGATTTTTACTATAAAAAACCCCACTTTTTGCAAATGAGTTGCAGCCACCAGTTTGTGTTTAATGTGTGTTTTGATCAACTCACATTATATTATTTTTTTTTCCTCTATCTCTTCTCCATTAAAGGAAATTTTCATTGTCCAAAAGCTTTACAGCCTACAGAAATTAATTCTGTGGAGCTCCAGCGTTTTTGTTGTGCAAAGCACAAAGCTTTTGGCAAATGTTGAAATAAAAAAAAAACAATTTAATGAGGGTAGTAAAAGCAAATTCTGGGATTTGGAATGTTTCAATCTAATTTTAAGTGCATGTTGAAGCTCCCTGAGTAATGATTTAGTGTGACCACTCCTCTGCAGCTGGTCAAAGGAAACAGAGCAATGCTTAGAAATAACCACAAATAAATTTTTTTTTTTTTTTTTTTTTTACCTTGGAGTGTTTTAATAGAGAAAATGTTTTAATAGAGAAAATGTTTTAATAGAGAAAATGTAAACAGAGAAAATGTTCTCATAGAGAAAATGTTTTAATAGAGAAAATGTTTAGAAAAATGAAATATTTTGCTTTATTCCTAAGCTTAGCACTTGAGCAGATGCTTCTGGGGATGTTGTGAGCTCAGCAAAACTCGATTACAGAGAATTTCTGCAGCTCTTTGCAATCAGCCCCTGGCAGCTGTTGAAAGGCAGAAGTTTCTAAGAAAAAGTTTTGTTTTCCTGGGAAGCTGCTGGATTGGGTGATGGCTCCCAGTCCTGGCCTTTTAAGGATTGAATGCAGGCACTGTGTATCCAAGGAGGGATTCTTGAGCAGGAAGATTTTTCTTTAATAACACTCTGGGTTTGGTGTTTCAGGACACAAAGGGAGTTTTTTCACCAACCAGGGTGACTTTCCAAACTTTCCACACATTTTTGTCAAAGCAAAACCCGTTTTTTTCTCCCCCAGTTACCTGCTGTAGTACTTGATTTTATTTACCAACCATCTAAAATGAGTTTTCACACATTTTTATATTTTTTTTTTCCCTTTTTCCAGGGTCTGCCTGTTGCTCTGGAAAAGCACATTCTTGGATTTGACACGGGAGGTGAGCACTGCTCCTAATGTGACTTTTAAATGGGAATGTTTGCCTTTGACAGAGTTATTACTGTCAAATCCAGAGCTGATGTGGACAGTAAAAAACTCTGGAGTGGAAAGAATTCCTCCCTCCCAGCTGGTTATTTATGAGCACTCCTGAGCGTTTCTGGGGGTTGGAACAGCAAAGCCTAAATCCTAAAAACCAGCCTGAAGCTGTTTGGAATCTGTTTCAAAACCAGCTTTTAATGGCATCCCAAGGAATGCATCCCGCTGTTTGTAAATCCTGCTGCTACCAGCAGAGGACAGCTGTGCTGCTTCCATTTCCTTCCTCTTCCTGAAATCACCCCAAATCCCCCCAAAATGAGCCCAAACCTCCCCAAATCTGCCTGAAACTACCCCAAACCCCCCTGAAATGACCCCAAACCTTCCTGAAATGACCCAAATGGTCCCCAAAATGATGCCAAATCCCCCCAAAATGACTCCAAATCTGCCTGAAATGACTCCAGATCTGCCTGAAATGACCCCAGATCTTCCTGAAATAACCCAAATGATCCCCAAAATGATGCTAAATCCACCCCCAAATTACTCTAAATCTGCCTAAAATGGCCCCAAACCTTCCTGGAATTGCCCCAAATCCCCCCAGAATGACCCCAAACTTCCCCAAACCCCCCTGAAATGACCCCAAACCTTCCTGAAATGACCCCAAATCTTCCTGAAATGACCCAAATGGTCCCCAAAATGATGCCAAATCCCCCCAAAATGACTCCAAATCTGCCTGAAATGACCCCAAACCTTCCTGAAATGACCCAAATGATCCCCAAAATTACTCCAAACCCCCCTGAAATGACCCCAAACTTTCCTGAAATGATCCCAAACCTTCCTGAAATGACCCCAAACCTTCCTGGAATGACCCCAAATCCCACCAATATGATCCCAAGCTTCCCCAAACCCCCCTGAAATGATCCCAAACCCCCCTGAAATGATCCCAAGCCTTCCTGAAATGACCCAAATGATCCCCAAAATGACCCCAAATCCCCCCAAAATGAGCCCAAACTTCCCCAAACCCCCCTGAAATGACCCCAAACCTTCCTGAAATGACCCCAAACCTTCCTGAAATAACCCCAAATCCCCCAAACTTCCCCAAATCCCCCTGAAATTACCCCAAACCTTCCTGAAATGACCCCAAACGACTTCAGATTCCCCCCCCAAATTTCTTCTGCTGCCTCTTTTTTCCTAAAATCCCATCGAGGCAGCTCAAGTGGGCATGGCATGATGGATTATTGATAAACTTGATGGATTATTGATAAACCTGATGGATTATTGATAAACCTGATGGATTATTGAGAAACCTGATGGATTATTGTTAAACCTGATGGATTATTGGTAAACCTGATGGATTATTGATAAATCTGATGGATTATTGGTAAACCTGAAGGATTATTGGTAAACCTGATGGATTATTGATAAACCTGATGGATTATTGGTAAACCTGAAGGATTATTGGTAAATCTGATGGATTATTGATAAGGACCAGCCAGGTGATCTGGGGCTCCACTGGGGCTCCACTTCTGCTCCACCTCACTCAAATCAGTGCTTGGAATGTTTCACACCACCCTTGGGGTGGGAGGTTGGAATGAGATGATCCTTCAGGTCCTTCCAGCCCACTCCAGCCTGTGATTCCCTCATTCCCTGACCCTGGGCTGCAGCAGGGTTGGGAAAAGTTTGGAGATCAAAGTCAGTTGGAGCAGGGAAAGTTGCTCTCTGTTCCCAGGCTGGAAAACCACCAGCAGGAACAACATGCAGGGCATTAAAACTTCCTTAAATCCCTCCTGTGAGCTGGAAATGATGGAGAAAACAGTGGATAAAATTCCAAGTCCTCTCTGTGCCTTTCCCCAGACGCTGTTATCAACGAAGCCGCCCAAATTCTCCGCCTGCTGCACATCGAGGAGCTCCGCGAGCTGCAAACCAAAATCAACGAAGCCATCGTGGCTGTCCAGGCCATCATTGCTGACCCCAAGACTGACCACAGACTGGGAAAAGTGGGGAGATGAAGGGACAAAAGCTTTGTAGCTTTTTTTTTTTGCTTTTAGTGCAATTTAGGAACCACGTACAGCTCCCGGTCTGGCATGCAGTTCGAAACGGGATTAATTCGCCTGTTTGGAAAGCAAACAGGAAATTCTGACTTCTGATGAATTACCAGGGTTTTTTTTTTTTTTTTTTCTTCTTTAAATAAATGAAATTGAAGGAAACAAATAGTTCTGGTGAGCTCTGAGTTGGCAAATAGGATTTTTTGTGTGTGTGTGTGTGTGTGTGTGTGTGTGTCTCTTTTTCATTGTGTTTGGTTTTTTGTTGAGGGGAATGTTACATAAAATCTTCTTTTCCCAATGTCTTGCCCTAGGAACAACTTGCTCCTTTCTTGTTTGCTGCTTCCCCACGCTGAAATATCCCCCTAAAACCCAACCAGTGAAAAACTGAATCCAAAGAGAGAAACTTAAACCAACCTTTTTTTTTTATTATTCAATTATTGAAGTAACCTAGAAAACAAGTGAAGAATTACAACGTAACTGGTATTTCTGAACATGTCTCGGTCTAGGAAGGCACTTGGAAGACCTAACAAGCATGAACAGATCAATTCTAGCATATTCTTCTAATATAAATACTAAAAGACATGCATGGAGGCAGTGGTGAAAACACAGAATCATCCTCTGGAACATCTTCAATGCCTTTGCCACATCCCATCCCTGTTCTGCTTCAGTCTTTGGCTTCAGGGCTGTTTGTTATTTAGACCCAGCAATTTACTGCATCCACAGCTTCCCATAGGCACTTTTTAATATTTTTATTTTTTTTGGATAAAATGACCTCTTGGTCAGATTGTCCAAACTATGAAAAATGAATCCATTCTTCTTCCAATAAAATAAAACATTGGAGTTAAAAACAAAACAAAAAACCTACATTTTAAATCTTGCATGAGCAAGAGTTCATGGCTTGAGCTTCCCAGGACCCTTTTTTTTTTTTTCTTCTTTTTTTTTTTTGGTGATATCTCAACGTTTTCCACTTGATAAAAAAAAATACAGTAGTAAAGTCTTGAGGTATAACTATAAAAAATACTTGAAAATCTTTTGCAGGAAAGCAGGGCACTTCCTTGGCCTCGGTGAGGGACTTTTCCCCTCCTCGTATGCAGTGACAGTTCTCTGGGTCTGAAATTCCTCTGGGTGCAAAGATGGTCTTTTCCTTGAAAATGGAGTTATTATTTCCTGGCTGTGGGGAGAAATGGAGATTTTTAGTGTGTCAGGCACCCAGCAGCCATCAGAATTCCCAAGGGGATGAGGTTTGGGTGGATTTTACCTCCAGGGCAGTAGGGATAAACCGCTGTGATTCCATAGAGGTGGGATCGCTGCTCTGGAAGATACTCATCAGTGAAGGCACCCGTTTCTTTATTCACAGCTATCACCCCATCCCTGGTGAAAAAAAAAAGGGAGAAGAAGTGTTTTATCCCCCTATGAAACAGGTTTTTCCCCTATTTCTGTGTGTTTGAGAACAGGCAGCTGAAAGTCTGAACACCTGCAGGACAAGTGGGAAGAAGTTTGCCCTGTGAAATCCTCCTGCAGCTCAGTCAGTGCATTTCTCTCTGGTGATGCAGCCACAAGAAAGAGCCTTCCAAGGAGAGATTATCTCCCCCAGAGTCTCCTCCAAGTGTGGCAAGCTCTGAAGTGTTTGTAATCTAAGATTGGATGGGATTTGTGAGAGCTTCCAGCTGGAGTGGGAAGAGAGGCGAGTTCCTGGTGCCGAGGCAAAGGGAACGGCTGAGGACAGGATCTTCCCTTGGACCTAATCTACATCCAGAGACTTAAGCCAAGTTTCAGTTTAAAAAAAAAAAACAACCCCAAACCACTGTTTCTGTCCCTCCCAGGGAGCTGGGCTTGTGTGTAAACAATTCTGGGCTGAGATTTCCAAGCAGGTGTTGCTGAAGCCACGCTGGGAGACCCAGGACAGCTCTGGGGAGGCTCCAGGATTTGGGATTCCTCTCGGGGAGGGGAGCTCAGCATTCCCAGCCGTGCAGGGGTTGGGATTTTTCCTGCTCACCGTCTCCAGTCCGTGTGGTAGAAGTGGTTGGCGTAGATGATGATGCTGAAGGGGTAGTTGAGGTTGCTCTGGATGACGCGCCGGCCGGTGCCATCTGGGAATGTGCATTCCAGGTGCTTGGTGCCTGTTCAAACACAAAATATTCCTCATTCCGCTGAAAATGCCACACCAAATGTGTTCTTTGTATTTCACAGACTCACAAGGATCGCGGCACACCCCAACAATCCCAGCCTGGGTATCCCTGGCAGCCTCGGGAATGTCACCATTCCCTGGGGAGCCTGGGGAAAACCCTCTGGGGGAAGAACCTTTTCCTGATTTATTACATTTTGAAACATCTTTTCAGCCTAAACGTGTAGAATCATAAAATTCACGTTTGAAAAACTCCTTAAGACCAAGCCCAACCATTTCCCAGCACTGCTCCATGTCCTCAAGAGCCACATCCACACGGCTTTCAAATCCCTCAGGGAACAAGGACTCCACCACTGCCCTGAGCAACGACATTTGCCAGAAGTATTTCCTAAATATTCCCTAAAATCCAATCTAAACCACAATACTGGAGCCCACAGGTAGCACTGGACTGAAGACATCCAGGATTCTCCCTTGAGGCTCAGTGTGACATTCCCTGATCCATCCCTGGGGACATTACCTGCATCAGCCCAGCACAGCAGCTTGGAGAAGGGGTCAAAAGTCAGGCCATTGGGCAAACCAATGTCTGTGTGCACCAGAACCCTCCTGTTGGCTCCGTTGACGGTGGAAGTTTCGATTTTGGGAGCTTCACGATTCCAGTCCGTCCAGTAAAGGTTGCTTGGAAAATAACGCACAAACAGGGCACGCAGCGGTAAGGAGAGGTGGGAGATCATCCCGCTTCTTGCCAGGAGCAAGGCCTGGTTTTTCCCTAATCAGTGCCTGAACCATCTTTATTTGATTAGGAAAAAAAAACCTCTCCAAGCGAAGCAGAACGATATCAGACGTGTTTACGACCCAAACCGCGGCTCCGCGACGAGGGCGAGTGAGGAGCAGCACATTTTGTATCCCAACAGCAGCCTGGAGGCGCGGCCCGTGTTTCCAGAGCTTTTCAAAACAATCTAAATCCCGACACCGAAACAGCAGAACCAACCCCTCCCACGGGATGTGCACATTGCAAATCCCCGTGTCCGGAATGCCCCGCGGGATTCCCGCTGCTCACCCTCGGACGGGGTCGACGGCGATGGCGCGGGGGTTGACGAGGTCGGTGTCGAAGAGCACGCGGCGCTCGGAGCCGTCCAGCCGCGCCCGCTCGATCCTGTCCAGGCCGCTGTCCGTCCAAAACACGGCCCGGCGCAGGTGGTCCACGGCCAGGCCCTCGGGGCTGATGAGTCCTGCTGGGGGATGGCCGCGCTCAGGGAAATGCCGCTCCGGGATCCCTCCGGCATCCCGAAGGATGGCGATGCCGTAGGATTTTAGCTTTTTCTATTTTTTGTGTCTTTGTAACCCCGCGATTCTTTAGTGGATAACTCTAAACTCCGTGTGCAGTGTCAGCTGCTGCTGCTTCCCTGTTCTGGGCAGCAATTCCTCTCCAGGCCTGGGGATCAGGGACACCTCACTGCCCCAGGCCCCGAGAGATGGAAACAAAACTGAGTTGGGGAGAGCAAATATGGATTAAATGACTTCATTACCTGAAGCTGGAATATTAACCCCCAATATGCAAATGGACCAAACTTATAAAAGTGTAAAAACCCGTCTTCCATTTTGGGTGCAGCCCCTGGAGGGTTTTCATCTGCCCAAAATCTACCTGAAGACCCTTCAATAAATGATGATGGTGAAGAATAAATTTATTCTCTTCGTTTTGTCTGGCCAAAAGGTGTTATCTGCTGTGATGGGAACAGCAGATGTGGCTTTGGGCAGGTGACACTGGGGACAGGAGCACACCTGAGCTGATGATGGTCTCTGGCTCGGAGCCTGGCTCCAGCCCCGCCCGGCTGATGCTCCGGCCGGCCACGTCCGTCCAGTAGATCATCTTCTCCCGACAGTCGTAGTCGATCCCCACCACGATGGAGCCCTGCCAGGGTCGGGAGAGGGGCACGGGGTGAGATCCTCCTGGAGGAGGCTCAGGGAGCAGCCTCAACCCCCCAGCCGGCACTGAGAGCTGCCTGGGACGCGCTGCAGGTGGGAAATGACGCTCAAATCCCATCTCCCCAGCAAAACCCTGCTCCACCGGGTTCCCACTGCACCCTCCCAGCTGAATCCTGCAGCAGAGGATTTTAGGCCAGCTGGTGCAGGCTCACACCCACATCCAGATGGATCTGAAGCCTTTTCCTGAAGGAGAGGGTGCTCCAAGAGCGAAGCCAGCCCGGGGAATGACCTTCAGGATGGGGAGAGGGAATACTTGGCAAGGTCCTTCACTTCCCCAGGGGGCAGGGAGGGTCCTGGCCTGGATTTCAGTGTTCCTCTGCCTTGGTCTGGCTTGGCTGAAGAGGTGCATGGCCACGCTCCAAGGAGAGTCCAAGGAAGGGAAAAAGGCCAGCCCTGCAGCTGGAATTTTGGGCTGTGACCAACCCTAGAGAGCTCTGGAAGCACCCGAACTCCTTCCCCTCATGAGTAGTCCCAGGTCTGGGAGCTGTCTGGGACCAGTCTCTCTGCTGGGGATGGCTGGAGAGAGGTGAAAATAGAATCCACAGAATCCTAGGATGGTTTGGGTTGGAAGGGACCTTAAAGATCATTCAGTTCCACCCCTTCCGTGGGCAGGGACATCTTCCACCCGCCCAGGGTGCTTCAACCACACCTTGGGTGGTTCCAGGGATCCAGGGGCAGCCACAGCTTCTCAGGGCAACCTGTGCCAGGGCCTGCCCACCCCTCAGTCAATAATTTCATCCCAATATCTCATCTAACCCTGCCCTCTGTCACTGGGAAGCCATTCCCCCTTGTCCTGCCGCTTGTCCAAAGTGCCACCAAGGCAGCCAGCACAGCCAACGTCCCCAAACACCAACATCAACCCTCAAGTGGCGACCCCCTCAAACCCTGAGAGCTCGGACAAGTGGTTCAGAGCGAGCTGAAAACACCGAGTGGCAGCACCAGCCTGTCCCAAACTCCATCCCCATCCCCAGCATGCCCCCCATCCCCATCCCAAGGACACCGTACATGCAGGGAGAGCAGGGTCTTGGCCGCCTCCTTCTGCAGCCGGGTGCCGTTCAGCGGGAGGTACCCGATCTGCTGGCCCTGGGCGTAGAGCAGGAACGTCCCCGCGGCCGGTGGGGACACGTCGGGCCGGGGCTCGGGCCGGACGCTGGGAGGGGCGACGCTGGGCAGACCTGGAGTGTCGGAGGGGACAGAGATGGCTCAGGTGGCATCGTCCCCTCGGCTCCACGCCCGGAGCGGGGCGCGGTGCCGCTGCTGTTGGTGTGGCGGGGTCACTTTGGGGCGCCGGGCTCTTACAGGGTGGGGTGGTGCCGGGCTCGGAGCGCGTCCCCGGGATCTCCCGGCCGCTCTGCTCCACGCACCAGCAGTAGCCGCTGTCGCCGTGGCACTGCAGCGGGGTGAAGTCCCCGCTGGGGTCACACTGTGGCACGTACTGGTCCCCTCGGGGGCTGCCCCCGTAGTGCTCCAGCAAACTCTGCCGCCAGCGCTCGCACATGCTGGGGGGCCGCTCCGTGGGCTCTGGCACGGGAGGGTGACGGTCACCGCCCTGTTCGGGGCACTCAGGGCTTTGTAGAGCCCTGAGTCCCCCTCTCCCTGCCGAGGATGCTCCCCTGGGCACTGACCTGGGCTCCCACAGCGCGGTGGGGTGGTGCCCGGCGCCGTCCGGGTGCCGGCGATCTCCTGCCCCGCTGCATCCACGCACCAGCAGTGCCCGGAGCTGCCGTGGCACTGCAGGGGTCGGTACCGGCCCTGCTCGTCGCACTGGGGCACGTGGCCGTCACCCACGGGCGATGGCCCTGGGGGCACCTCCCGTGGGTACATCCGCGCGTGTTCGCAGGGCGTCAGCTGCTGGATGGACTCTGCCGGCGGCAAACGCCCCCACCCCGGGCTCAGGGGGTGCCAGGCAGCTCCCCTGGAGCCATTTGGCACCCTGGCACCGCTTCCCCCCTGTCTTCCAGCACCTCTCGGTCTGGGGTGGAGGCCAGGGCTGCCCCACTCCAGCCCCATTGACACCCCGTGGATGTTCCCTCCATCACAAGCTGGCACAGGAGGTGGCCCAATGGCCACAGCCACTGTAACCCAAATGGGCCAGGGCACCCTAAACACCCAGGAGCCCCTCGATGCCCCCCCTTGGCAGCACCCTGCCCCCAGGGAAGCCCCAGAAGGGTGGCTGGCCAGAAGGTCACAGAATCCTTAGGGTTGGATGGGACCTCTGGAGATTCTCCATTCCAACCTCTCTGCCAAGGCGGGGTCACCTGGAGGAGGTGACACAGGAAGGTGTCCAGCTGGGTTTGCAATATCTCCAGAGAGGGAGACTCCACACCCTCCCTGGGCAGCTTTCCCAGGGCTCTGCCACCCTCAGCGTTACGAAATTCTTCCTCCTGCTGTGGTGGAACTTCTCAAGTTTCAATTTATGTCTGTTTAGTTTATGGCTCCCCTCCACCAGCTGTGGCCCCACTGTCCCCACAATGCCATTGGGACACCAGCCAGATGCCCAAGGACCCAGCCCTGCTCCCCTCAGCCCTGGAGGGGGTCACTGACCTGGGCTCCCACAGCGCGGTGGGGTGGTGCCCGGTGCCGTCCGGGTGCCGGCGATCTCCTGCCCCGCTGCATCCACGCACCAGCAGTGCCCGGAGCTGCCGTGGCACTGCAGGGGCCGGTACCGGCCCTGCTCGTCGCACTGGGGCACGTGGCCGTCACCCAGGGGTGGCACCTCCCGCGGGTACATCCGCTCGTGCTGGCAGGGCGTGAGGCGCTGCGGGTTCCCTTCCACTGCTGGAAAGGCGGAAAAGAGGAGAGTGAGGCTGGGGAAGCTGTGCCAGGCAGAGAGGGCACGGGGCTGAGCGGGCACCTCACCGTACGTGCACTGGAAGCCGTCGCCCGCGTAGCCGGGCCGGCAGCGGCAGGAGAAGGAGCCCGGGGTGTTGTAGCAGACGGCGGCCGGGTGACACGGGCTTTCGGCACACTCATCCACATCTGTGCGGGGGAAAGGTGGCATCAGCGGGGACAGGGACACCCTGGCAGCTGTGGTGTCCCCCTCCCGTGCCCACCTTACCGGAGCAGTGGATGCCGTCGCCGGTGTAGCCGGGGAGGCACTCGCAGGTGGCGCGGCCGTCGCCGCGGGACAGGCACCGCGCCCGGTCCCCGGGAGCGCAGGGGTGCCGCCCGTCCTCGCAGGGGTCACTCGCCGGTGCCAGCGCTGCGGGGACAGGGGAGGGGTGGTCAGGGCACGTCCACGGGGCACGGGAGTCGGGGACACCCCAGCCGGGGTCAGCACTTACGCACACACTGCTGCCCGTCCCCCGCCGGCCGGTACCCGCTGCGGCACTCGCAGCGGTGACTGCCCGGAACATTCTGGCACACGGAGAAGGGGCCGCACTGGCTCAGGCCCTCAGCACACTCATCCACATCTGGAGAAAAGAGGAGACACCGGGACACTCCGATGGTGGTGGGGCACCCCCATTTTCATGGTCCTGCTGACAGGGAATATCCTGCCCCACACTGCCCATCCTGTGTCTGTCACCAAACATAACACAGAATTAACTTTCTAATCAGCTCAAAATAGAAGGGAAAAAAGAACAAGATCGCTTTTGGTGTTTAGTTTTGATAAATGAGCATTCGTTCAAAGCACACCGATATTCTTGACTATTTGTGGATTAAAACTTGCTTTCCCTCTCCTGAAATTAAGTGATCAGATTGGTCACTTAACCTGGGATTTTAGGGGAGGGAAGGATCCTTGAATCTCTGTGCAGTGCTACTCACTGGCACTGGAAAGCTTCTTGTGGAAAGGGACTCCAGATTTGGAAGATAAATTTACAATGTGAAGTTTGGTGTGATAGCAAAGCGACAAAGTTGGCTGGATTCATGAAACGCAGGGATTCTTTCCCCACTGGTTTTGCTTTTATCCTGCCTCTCCTGTTTTCCCCCTCCTCTTTTTCGTTTGCTCCCAGAGCGCTTCTCCAGGGACCTCCAGCACCCTGCCTCAGTTTCCCCCCATGATGCATCCCGATGCTTGGTGGAGCTCTGTGGGTGCTGCGACACCCCAGCATCCCAAACACCAGCGACCACCCTGGTGCCTGATGGGGCACAGATCCACCAGCTCCCCCTGCAGCCCCGCTGACCTCGACAGCCCCGTCCGTCTCGGCGGTAGCCGGCCGTGCACTCGCACGTGTACTCTGCGCCCACGCCGGGCCGGCAGCGCGCCGGTGCCTCGCACGTGTGGGTGCCATCGTGGCACGGGCTCACCCCGGGATTCTCAGCGTCGTCTGTGGGCACAGAGGGGTTTGGGGAGGAATAAAACATCTGGAAAACACAGGGAGTGACCGTCCCCACTTATTCCCGATGCAGGCATCACCACCGTGCCGCAGCACCATTGTCCCACATGGGGGAACGCGGCCGTGCCACCCCCACCACGCCAGCGGCGCTGCGGCTCACACCGCGTGGGAAACCCCACCTTTTCGGCTGATTTTGGGCAAAGCGAGCGCACGGCAGCCTTGGGAGACTGGGAGACCCACTGGGCCCCCTGGATTGGCACGGATTGGCACAGATTGGCAGCCAGGGGCGGGTGCTGGCGCTCACCTCGTGCCGGGCCGATGCGGGCGGCCAGGGCGTAGCGCAGGACGTGCTCATGGCTGTCGAAGAGGGCGAAGGCGCGCGCCACGGAGAGCCGCTGCCGCGCCGGCAGCCGCGAGTGCGGGCACCCCGAGAAGGTGATGTTCTGGCGCAGGCGGTAGGACAAGGTCTGGTTGGCAGTGCCAGCGACCACCACGTATTCCCGCTGGCCTGAGGATGTCACGGCTGCGGGGCGGCACGGAGAACCCCGCGGGATGTGGGAAAAACGGTGTCAGCATCGATGCATCTCAGATGTTTTCGGGCATTCGGGGGTGGTGTGTGAGAAACACCAGGTGAGCACAGGTCTTACCTGAGCTGGAGTAGGAGTAGAGTTCCCTGTAGGGAGTGATGTGGACGGTGACGTTCTCCGGTAGGAATGGCACCTCACCCTGGATGTGTGTCCTGAGGCTTAAATAATTGTCTGGCCCCAGGCCCTCGGCTGTCTGAGTGACCTGCACCGTCTCCCCACCGGGGTAAAACGTCACCTCCAGGCTTTGAGTGAATTCAGCGCCTGGGCAGGAAAAGGGAACAGGCACCATTTGCAGGGACAGCCCCAAAGCGTCCTTCCCTGCTACTCCAGCGTGGGGTGTCACAGCGAGAGGTGAGTGCCAGCTGAGCGAGGGATCCGAGAAACCACGGAGCTGCCCTGAACCCCTGATCACCCACCCCAAGGAGCAGCCAGCAGAGGCCGCACCCCTGGGAGCGACGGCTCATCCCAAATCCCCGCTCACCGGTGATGCTGAAGCCGTTCTCAGAGCCAGGCTCCTCCAGGGCGAAGAGCCACGCAAAGAGCCCCCCGAGGGGCAGCAGGGGCAGCAGGGCGCGGGCAGCGGGCTGGGGCACCCCGCTGATGGCCGTGTAGGCTCTGCCGTCGCTGCCCACGATGTAGGCGTGCAGGTCCACGTCCTGGAAGCGGACGGACGCCTGTCCCACCCTCAGGCTCCCGCTCACCTTCCCGTTGAGGCGATGCACGGCCCCTGGGCGGGGAGACGGGCACCCCTGGCAGCGGCCACCCAGGCACGGGCTGCCCGTCCCCGCCGCCCGCCCCGCGTACCTTCGGGCAGGCACTGCCGCCCGTTCCCGTAGAAGGTGGCCCGGCAGTGGCAGCAGAAGCCGGCGGCGTAGTCGGTGCAGAAGGCGTGAGGGGAGCAGCGCCCGTGGTGCTGGGCACACGTCTCCTTGCTGGCTGCGCTGTAGGTGAACACTGGGGACAAAGGGAAAAGGTTGGGGACGCAATGGCAAAGCCACCCGGCACAGGGGGTGGGCGCCTTGCCCTCTTGGCCCCAAAACCACGGCCTGGAAGCGAGCCAGTTCCCAAGGGAGCCGCCCGCGGCACAGAGGGGTGGTGGAGAGCTTGGAACCTGTTGCCTGATTTCAGGCAGACCTGACAGAGATCAAATTCCTGAGGGTATTTTTGGGAGACAGCTGGCTGGGGATGGAGCTCTGCTCGCCTGGGCACGTGCCACGGTGGCTCCACAGCTGGCTTGGTGGTGGGGAGGGTGGCAATTGTGACCTCACGCTGGGACCTGTCCCCTGAGCATCCCACCCCATCCCCTCCTGCCTTTTCCCTCGGCAAGCCCAGCAGGCAGGGCTGCACGGGGCAGCAGGACCGGGCTGAGAGGAGGCAGCAGCTTTGCAGGAGCGGCTCCTCCAGCACCAGCTGCTTGGGAAGGGCTGAACTTGCAGCTGGGGCCGTTTTTTGGGGTCACTGTCCCCACTGGGCCATGGCAGGGGCTGTGGCCGCTCACCATCGGGGTTGAAATGCACGTCCTCCTCCACGCCCACGCCGTGCTGGCCGGAGCTGTAGGAGGAAGGGTTGGCCGAGTAGCTCTGCCGGGCGGCAGCGTCCCCGCCGGGCTGCGGCCAGCCCTGGGTGTCCCTCCTCCCGGGCACAAAGCCCAGGAGCACCGGGGATCCGTGGCTGGGCCGCTGGGCCGTGGATGCGTGGCTGGAGAGCAGGTGGGTGTAGCTGGCGGTGCCAGGGTTGGGAGCGGCTCCTTCGCCACCCCCAGGCTCCACGTGCTCCGCGCTGCCCACGTGGAAAACCCACACGCCGGGAATTCCCGTGTTGCTCTCCCTGTGGACGCAGCACACACCAACATCATCACAGCCGTGCTGGAAAAGCGCCCCCAGAGCTGGCACCACCCCTCCAGGACCCCAATACACACATGGGGCTGAGCTCCTGGTGCACCCCCCAGCTCACCCCCCAAATTTTTCCAGCCTCCAACAGGCTCCAGGGCTGGGAGAAGATGACTCTGCTCCCCCTGCCCACACCCACAGCCCCACAGGTTCCACTCACCTCTCCAGGACCCTCAGAGCCTGCTCGCTGCTGGCCAGGCTGTGGAAGAGCCCGTCCCTCTTCGGGTCATCGCCGTCCCCCCAGCTGAAGCCCACCCTGGCTGGCAGCTCCAGCTGGACGTTGTAGGACTCCTTGGGTCGCGTCCCCAGGAACTGGAGGCCGCCGTTGGGGTAGAGGAAGATGGTGTAGGTGTCCTCATCATCGTAGGCTATGACTGCCTGGAAGGTGTTGAGCTGCCAAAGGGAGAGAGGGACAGATGGATGGCACAGAGGGGCAGGAACACGGCAGAGGAGTGAGGGAAGGGGAGCGGGGATGTGAGAGGCAGCCCCACACACACCACAGGGCGTGGAAACATCCCAAAAAGGCCCTCCAACAGAGAGCACCTCCAGACACAGACTGGGAGAGCTGGGAGTGCTCACCTGGAGAGGAGAAGGCTCCAGGGACACCTCAGAGCCCCTTGCAGGGCCTGAAGGGGCTCCAGGAGAGCTGCAGAGGGACTGGGGACAAGGGATGGAGGGACAGGACACAGGGAATGGCTCCCAGTGCCAGAGGGCAGGGATGGATGGGCTACTGGGAATTGGGAATTCCTGGCTGGGAGGTGGTGAAGCCCTGGCACAGGGTGCCCAGAGCAGCTGTGGCTGCCCCTGGATCCCTGGAAGTGCCCAAAGCCAGGCTGGGATATTGGAAGGTGTCCCTGCCATGGCAGGGGTGGCACTGGATGAGCTTTCAGGTCCCTTCCAACCCAAACCATCCCATGATCAGCCTGGGGCAGGAGCTGGCTCACACCCAGCCAAACCCCAAGTGCCACATCCCGGGAAGATGCTCAGCATCCTCCTAGGAGCCCATGGCACAGCCGGGCCACTCCCTCAGTGCAAGGGCGTCCCAAGAGCATCCCTGGCCACAGAACCCCTGCACTGGGAGCCCCTCACCCCCTGCTCCATCCCATCAGCACCAGAGGGAAACCCCCACCCCCCGCTTGTCCCTGAGAATAATTTTAGCTCGGTTTCCTCCGGAAAAAACATTCCTGCGCTCCCAGCTTCCCATACATCCCGCTATAGGCAGTCTGGCCGCCTGCCCTGCCAGCCCTGCGAGCCTTGGGGCCGTGCCAGGCACCACGGCCACAACCACGGCCGGGGAGGCTCCGGAGCCAGCACAGCCCTGCCGAGCCACCCCACAACACCCAGACACCGAGAAACCAACCCCACAGAGCTCCTGCTGCCCCGGGAAACAGCTCCAGGCAGGGAGCAGCAGCCCTTCCCACCCAGCTGCTGGAAGCAGCGCGCAGGGAACGGCGCCCGAGAGAAGGAAAAATGATTAAAACTCCCGGTTTCACCCCTGGAGAGGTGGGAGGGAGGCTGGGGGCTCCCCCCACTCCACCCCCACAGCACCAGCCCTGATTTTGGGGCGCAGGGCCCCCCGGAGCATCGCTGGATTTCCTGGCAGCCCCGCGGGATATAAAGAGCCTTGTTGTGCCTGTCACACACTCGGGCATTCAGAGACCCCGAAAAGGCAGCCAAAAAGCTGGAGGGGGTTGGAATAACCCCCCTCCCCCCGGGGCTGGATTCCTCCCCCACGCAGCCAAATCACAGCAGCAGCTGCAGGACTCGTTCTGCCTTGGGGTGGGTGGCGAGGGGGGACACGCTGGGTGACATCGATGCGCTGGCACAGCGGGATGAAGGGGAGGAGGGGGGAAGAGCCCGGCAAAGAGCTGCAAAGGGCAAATTCCAGCCCAAAAGGGCAAGTTTTGCTCCTACAGATGAAGGCTCGGCCTTGTCACATTCTGCAGCCCAGGGAAATGTCACTGCAGGGACCAGGAGCGTGTCCCGAGGAGCTGGAGGGGACACGGCACTGCCAGACCTCTCACCCCACAGCTCTGGGGATCCTCTGCTCCTCATCTTAACCCGGTTTTCTACTTTGGGGGCTCAAAAGGGATTAGCTGTGACTTCCCAGGGCAGGGGGAAAGGCTTTGGAGTCAATCGTGGTTCTGAGCAGCAGGAAGGCAGCGTTTCCATAAACGCCACTTTTGGTCAGGGAAAAAGAGAAGTGGTGTCTGGGGAGCTTTTTTAGCAGTTTTGGAGAAGGGGGAGCTCAGCAAAGCTAAGCAGGCACGAGCTGCATTTCAGGAGCTTTCCTTTTCCTTTCTTGTTTTCCAAACAAGACCGATTTCATTTTAAAGCCTGATCCAAACTTCTCAGAGGGGGGAAAAAAACCACAACGGGGAAGAGGAGAGAAGAGGAGGCTGCGTTTTCGATGGCTGCGAGGTCGCTGTGAGGCCCCTGATGGCATCTCCTCAGCTGTTTTCCCAACTTCTAAATGAGAGGAAAAAATGTGCCTTGTCTCCTTCCAAACCTCAGCCTCCTGCCTCGCTTGGCTTCCCTCTCGACAACGCGCTACCGAAGGGCCCCGGAGCGGGGGGACGCCTGGGGATGGCTCCTGGTGGCCCTTGGGGACATTTGGCTGCTGCTGGGCTTTGGGTGAGAGCCCATCACCCATCCCTGGGTATCCATCACCGGAGTTTTCCTCGTTCAGCTCGCTGGAGTCCGTGCAGCTGGCGGAGCGTCACCGTCACCTCCTCAGCGCGCCATCGGCCCGAGTGACAGCTCGTGACACGGCGTTTTCGGGGACAGGCAGTGCTGGAGGTTCACCCACGTGGGTGCAGAGCACAGGTCACCCCCCCGACCTGGCAGACCACCTCTGAGTTTGTTTCCCAGGCACAAAATCAGCCCACGGTGGAAATTCCAGAGGCTGTTCCCGGCCAGCAGCGGAATCAGCGCAGGGGCAGGAGGAAAGGCCGGCCCCGAGCCACCAGTAAAGGTCAGGAGCACAATGGGTGACCTAAAGCAGGGCCACCCCCAGCTGCCCCCAGCCACCCTCTGCCCTGCAAGGCCAGAGCTACCAGCACTGGAAAGCTTTGTCCGAATAGAACCAGAATTCATGGAATGGTTTGGGTCGAGGGGATCTTAAAATTCACCTCATCCCACCCCTGCCATGGCAGGGACACCTTCTGCTATCCCAGACTCCAAGCCCTGTCCAACCTGGCCTTGGGCACTTCCAGGGATCCAGGGGCAGCCACAGCTGCTCTGGGCACCCTGTGCCAGGGCCTCACAACCCTCCCAGCCAAGAATTCCTGATCTAAGATCGGATCCAAGCAATGTGAAGCCATTCTCCCTTGTCCTGTCACTCCATGTCCTTGAAGACAACCTCCAAACCTCTTGTGGCCAACAGCCCCACCACTGCCACAGCTCTGAGCAGAGGGGGAAAGCCCCATGTTCCTCCTTGTGCTCACCCAAGGATGGATGGATGGATGGAGCCACCATCCAGCTGCTCACAAAGGAAAGAATCAGCACTTTGGGAACCACACGAGAAAAACTCATCCTCCCACGACACGTAGGATGGGGCACCCAAGCTCTGCCCCTTGGCCTCACCTTCCTGGAGGGCTCGGTGTCCTGGGAGAGCTCCTGGTAGGCGCCCACGTCCTCCCAGGTGGCAATGAAGGCATTGGTGGGCACGAAGGTGCCGGCAGAGCGGGGAAACCCGGCCTGGATGTATCCCACAGCCTGGTCCAGCACGTCCCGAGAGTCATCCTGCCGGTAATAGATGTTCCCTCTGTCCCCGGAGGTGTCGAGGTCGGCCAGGAAGGGGGCGATGACGGGGAAGTCTGTGGGGAAATCGTCATCCACGTACTGGGTCTCCCTGGGGAAATCCTGGGTGGAGATGACCCCGTTGGTCCCCACCTGCGGGGAGAGCGGTGCTCAGGAGCTGCAGGGGTGCCACCACTGCCGGTCCCCTGTCCCTGTCCCCCCCTCCTCGGCGCAGTGGGAGCCCTGAGGCCGCGTGGCCCCATCCGGCCGGGCAGAAAACAAAAGACCTCGGGTTCCTCCGGCCCCCAGGGAGCTGCAGCTCAGGGGCCATCCCAGCTGCAGCCGCTGCCGGCGGGGAACAGCTGCGGGGAGGAGAAAGCCTTCTTGTTCCTCCGCAGCCGGACACAGCGGGCAGGGGGAGAGGGATGGATGGAGGGAGGGATGGAGGGATGGGGACAAAAGCACGTGCGGTGGGACAGCCAAGGTGCACATGGAGGGGCAGGGACGGGCAGGAGCAGGAGGAGGAGGAGGAAAGGCAGGGGAGGAAGGATGGAAAGAGGGAGGGGTGAAAAGCCAGAAGGAAGGGAGGGATGGTGGGACAGAGGGATGGAAGGAAGCAGAGCGGGAAGACGGAGAGAGACAGGGCTGAAAGGAGGGAGAGACAGAGGGTGGAGAGATGGAGGGACAGAGGGAGATGATGGAGAGGAGGAAGCGGGGTAGGGGGTGAGGCAGGGGGGAAGGAGGGCAGGGAAGGAGAGGGCAGCGGGGCCGGGACTCACGTAGAGGCGGCGGGCAGCGCGGCCGTAGAGGCGCAGGGCGCGGCGGAGCAGCAGCCCGGGAGAACTCTCATCGTCCCCGGGCCGGAGCCGGGCATCGCCGCGGGCCGGGCCGTGCGGGAGCAGCCCCGGCCGGGACAGGGCTGCCCCCACCGCCAGCAGCGCCGCCAGCACCTCCAGCACCGCCCGCATCCCGACACCGGCCACGGCAGCGGGAGAGCCCGGGCGGAGCGGCGGAGCCGAGCGGAGCCGCACGGACCGGACGGGGCGACCCCGGCCCCGCGGGGAGGGACGGGGAGTGGCCCGAGGGGAGGGGCCAAGCTGCGGCCGTCCCCGTGCTGGGCCAATCGGATTTTACCCAAAATCCGGCCGGGCTTCGGGCAACCCCCCCGTCCCCCGCATCCCCGCATCCCCCGGGCCGGTACCGGCATCCCGGGGAGAGCGGGGTACCAGAGCTGGCCCGAGGGGGGGGATGAGTGGGATCCCCCGTCCGTGCCCCGCATCCCCCCCGCCTCGCCCCAACGCCCCCGGGTCGGGCCCGCGTCCAGCCGGGGTCGGGGCCGGGGTCGCGGCGTGGGCGGGAGGCTCTGGCCGCTCCCCGCTCGCTCCCTCGGATCCTGCTGCCTTGAGCCGGGAAGAAACGTGACTCCTCATCCGCAGGGGACCCGCGGGGGGGAGGACAGGGGCCAAAATCTGCCGTGCAGCTCAAGGGCAGGCGGTCAGCGAGCGGCCCCCCGCGCACGGGGTCAGCGCTGTTTATCCTTCCTCTCCATCATCCATCATCCCCGCCCGGAGAGCTCTGCAGCCGCCCGTGGATCCGCGAGGGTTTCATTTGGGTCGGGGGGTCGGAGCACCCGCGGGGGTGGAGGGGAGGAAGAGCTCAAATCCCGGCAGCTGCACTCCGTGAGTGCTCCTGGAAATCCGGGCTGGGAGCAGCCAAAAGCTCAGCTCCAACTTCCTGGAGCTTTTCCCCCTTCTCTGGCCTGGAGACCGCATCTTTCCCGAGGCACAGCCATGCCCGAGGAATTCCAGATAACGAGGAGGGAAGTGTCAAACCCCTGCAGGCTGTCGGGAGAAATAAATCAGGGACACATTCATGGCATTCCCGACGGGAATCCTCTCTCGGGAAGCGGCCGGACGCGCTCTGAGAGCCCCGTCTGTTGCAGTGACAGGGATTTGTCCCTGTGGCCTCTGTCCCCTCCATCCTAGCAGAGCGCAATTCCCCGCATCCTGCTCAGCCTGGAAAGCAGTTCCCACCGCCGCTGGGATGGAGCTGGTTTGGAAGCCCGGCTGTTCCAAGGGAATGTCACTGCCAGGGCCACATCTGGAGGAGCCGCTGTCCCTTGGCTGCAGGCAGCCGGCTGGCTCCAACCCCTGGAAGGAGTCGTTTGCCTGGCCATGGAAAACCATTAGGACCTGGAGCAGGGTCCAGGCCAGCTGGACACGATCTGCAGCCTCTGAGGAGCTCCCCGTGCCAAAATGTGGCTTTTCTTTGAAGCTCAAACACCTCCACGGCTCCCCAGGGAAATGGGGAACTGCAGGGGACCAGCAGCTCCTCTGTCTGGAGAGATCCCAGCTGGGATGGCACAGGGATGGCACTGGGGTGTCACTGGGATGCACTGGGATGGGACTGGGATGGCACTGGGATGGGACTGGGATGGCACTGGGATGGCACTGGGATGGCACTGGGGTGTCACTGGGATGCACTGGGATGGGACTGGGATGGCACTGGGATGTCTCTGGGATGGGACTGGGATGGGACTGGGATGGGACTGGGATGGCACTGGGATGGGACTGGGATGGCACTGGGATGGCACTGGGATGGCACTGGGATGTCTCTGGGATGGGACTGGGATGGGACTGGGATGGGACTGGGATGGCACTGGGATGGGACTGGGATGGCACTGGGATGGCACTGGGATGGCACTGGGATGGCACTGGGATGGCACTGGGATGGCACTGGGATGGCACTGGGATATCAGCTGGGATGTCACTGGGATGGCACTGGGATGGCACTGGGATATCACTGGGATGGCACTGGGATATCACTGGGATGGCACTGGGATGGCACTGGGATGGCACTGGGATATCAGCTGGGATGTCACTGGGATGGCACTGGGATGGCACTGGGATATCACTGGGATGGCACTGGGATATCACTGGGATGGCACTGGGATGGCACTGGGATGTCACTGGGATGGCACTGGGATGGCACTGGGGTATCACTGGGATGGCACTGGGATGGCACTGGGATATCACTGGGATGGCACTGGGATGGCACTGGGATGGCACTGGGATGGCACTGGGATGGGACTGGGATGGCACTGGGATGGCACTGGGATATCACTGGGATATCACTGGGATATCACTGGGATGGCACTGGGATGGCACTGGGATGTCTCTGGGATGGCACTCCCATGGGGAATGGTGGCATTTGGTGGCACCTCGGAGGTGGCAATGGGCAGGAAGTGGGGGAGGGAAAGGGAGGAAAGCCTTGCTGCTCCATGAGATCTCTGGGAGCTGTTGAAGATCCAAACCACAGGCTCTGAGAATCTTCTGAACCGGGAAGGAGGAGCTGCCAGGCTTTTCAGGATGCTAAAAAATGCATTTTCCCAACTCCCTGAGCCAAACTGCCAGCAGCCAGGTCAAAAAAAATGCACCTGGGAAGAGCTGGAGTCCTGTCCTGGCCTTGGGAGCAGGAATGGACATCCCTGTGGGGGATGGGAACAGGGATTGGGATGGGCATGAGGAAAAAATGGGATGAGGATAAGGATGGGGACCATGATGTGGATGGGGTCAGGGATGGGGAGACGGGAATGGGTAAAGGTAGGGATGGGAATGGGGACAGGGATGGGAATGGGGACAGGGATGGGAATGGGGACAGGGATGGGAATGGGGACAGGGATGGGAAGGGGGACAGGGATGGGAAGGGGGACAGGGATGGGAAGGGGGACAGGGATGGGAATGAGAATGGGGACAGGGATGGGAATGGGGACAGGGATGGGAATGAGAATGGGGACAGGGATGGGAATGGGGACAGGGATGGGAATGGGGACAGGGATGGGAATGGGGACAGGGATGGGAATGGGGACAGGGATGGAGACAGGGATGGGAATGGGGACAGGGATGGGGACAGGGATGGGAATGGGGACAGGGATGGGAAGGGGGACAGGGATGAGAATGGGGACAGGGATGGGAATGGGGACAGGGATGGGAATGAGAATGGGGACAGGGATGGGAATGGGGACAGGGATGGGAATGAGAATGGGGACAGGGATGGGAATGGGGACAGGGATGGGAATGGGGACAGGGATGGAGACAGGGATGGGAATGGGGACAGGGATGGGGATGGGGACAGGGATGGGGATGGGGACAGGGATGGAGACAAGGATGGGGACAGGGATGGGGATGGACATTGGGATGAAGACAGGGATGGGGATGGGGACAGGGATAAAGATGGAGACAAGGATGGAGATGGGGATATGGATGAGGATGGGACAAGGATGAGGATGGGCAACAGAAAATGGAGAGAAAGGTGAGGAAAGGGATTGGGATGGGGATGGGCATAGGGATGGGGTTGGGGTTGAGGATGAGGACAGGATATGGATGGGGACAGGGACAGGCTGTGCTGGCCCACACCCTGTGCTGGGAAGGAGGTGGCACAGGGACTGTAATCACTTCCATGTGCCTCAGCAGAGCCTCTGGCTGCAGGGTCCATCCCTTCTCCCAGCCTGGGCACACAAACAATCCAGAGCCGTTTCCTGGGAGGCATTCTGGGCAGAACCAGATGTGCTGGAATTATGGAAATGGGGAAAGATCTGGGCTGGGGCTGAGGATGGATCTGTCCCGACCCAGCAGACACTCCCAACTCTAAACTGGGAAAACCAGGACAAACCACTGGTCACACTCCTGCCAGATGTGGTTCCCGGAGTGGGGCCGGCACCTCCCTGTCCTGCGAAGTCTCACCTTCCCCTGGGCTCCCAGCAGGAAAAGCAGAGGAATCCCTGGCTCAGAGGCTGCTGAGGCAGGAAATCCCGGCAGCCTCATCCCCCAAAGGCGGCAGCGCTGGGATCGAAGCCGGCAGAGATAAGGGGAGCAGCAGGAAACGCTGGGGCAGCCAGGAGGGGAAGCGTGATTCCCGGCCATGGGAGCCTGCCTGGGGGCTGCAGCACACGGAGAAGGCTCACAGGATGCACCGAGGCCGTTCTGGGATGTTTGCAGGGAAGCAGGGCTGGGATAAGAGCGGGGATTCAGCTGGCACGGGCTCGGGCAGCAGAGTCCTGCTGCCAGCTGGGTTAGTGGGTCACTGGAATAAAGCCCTTGGAGCATTTCTCCCCCATGGATATCAGAAACCAGCCCTGCTCAAGGTCAGGTGATTTGGCAGGGAAGGACACAAATCCATGCCTGAAATATCCCTGAGGTTCCTGCAGGAAAGGGCTCTCACAAGGAGAGGGCTCTGCAGCCCCCAGCCCTCTGGATCTGCACCAAATTTTGTGTTTTGGCCTCATGTCCTGAGAAAAAGAGATGTCTCTGAGCCCCCTCAGAATCATGGAATTGTTTAGGTTGGAAAAACCCTCTGTGATCATCGAGTCCAACCATTCCCCAGCACTGCCAAGGCCACCACTGTCCCATGTCCCCAAGTGCCACATCCCCATGGCTTTTAAATCCCCCCAGGGATGGGGACCCCGGCACTGCCCTGGGCAGCTGTGCCAGGGCTGGACAACCCTTTCCATGAAGAAATTTTTCCTAATATCCAGTCTAAACCTCTTCTGGAACAACTTGAGGCTGATTCCTCTCTCTTATCTCTTGTTCCCTGGGATCAGAGCCCAACTCCCACTCGGCTGCCCCCTCCTTTCATGGAACAACAGAAAGAAAATTCCTCCATCCTTAATAAGTGGAACCTGCTGGATGATAGCAGCCAGAAGTGTCAGCAGCATTTCTGAGGCTCTGTGAAAGAGGACAGGATAAAAGCAGAGCCCAGGAGCTGCCCCTGGCCCAGGAATGTGAGCACAGCCGTGGGTTTGAGCTCAGCCCTCGGGAGGAGGAGAAGCCCCAGCTGGAGCCCAGCAGGAACCAACTCTGGGCTGTGCCAAGGACAGAGGGGAACTCTGGGTGTCCGTGCCCCTCCTGTGGGGTGGCTCTGCATCCCTTCAGGCCATCCTGAGGGATTTCTCCTGCTGGCTCCATCTCCCTGCCTTCCCTGGGGCTGTTTCCTTTCCCAGGAGCATCCTGAGGGAGCTGAGAGCAGGGCAGGTCCCCTCAGCGCAGCACCCGGCTCTGCACATCTCCATTTTTGGGAACACTTCTCATTAATTCTGCTCTTAATTGCTTGACTCAGCTTTGCCTCATGACTCAGCACCTGGGTCACTGCAGGGACCCATCTCCCAAGGGATCCAGGGATGGACCAATGGATCCAGGGATGGACCAAGGGATCCAGGGATGGACCAAGGGATCCAGAGATGGACCCACTTCCCAATGGATCCAGGGATGGCCCCACCTCCCGATGGATCCAGGACCTGCTGAGATGCACCCTCCAGGACAGCCACTGATGCTCCAGGTGATTTTCCACCCTCCAGCTGTGACCCAGCACGGATCTTTCTGCTCAGGGCATCACGGGTGTTGTGGCAGAAGGGTTTTCCTAATTAAGGTTTTAATTGTGGGCTCCAGAGCACCACGGGGTGCATGGGAAAACAAGATTTTTATAAAAGAGATTTCTTGGCCCTGGGCAACTTGGCTGGAGCAGAAATGTGGGGAAAGGTTTGAGTGCATGGAGAGAAGGAAAACCAGGTTGGGTGAGGCTTGGAGCAACCAACAGGATGAGATTGAAGGTGCTTTCCAACACAAACCATCCTGGGATTGTCCTCCCAGCTGGAAAGTGGAGCTCAGATCTCCCAGCACCCCGGGGAGCTGAAGATTCACGGGATGAAAACTCCGCTCCCACTTGGGAAAACTTTCTGGGACATCTGAGCCCCAGCCCAAAGAAACGCTGCAGGTTTTTTAAGACATAAAGGTAAAGAAAAGGTTTTGGTTTTTTTAATCTCTGGGGCTCTCCTTCCTTCTTCCTTCCTTCCTTCCTTCCTCTCTCTCTAAATATTGCTGCAAAGCTGGTTTTGCTCTGGCAGCTGCCGGATGAGCGTGAGGAGCTTGCAGGGAGCTCCCAACCATGCCTGGCGCTGATTCCTGCTCCCCAAGATTAGCCACGAGTTCCTTATTTGGTCCAGGCTCCAGCAAATTCCCTGGCAGAGGGGATTGCATCTGCAGGCAGAGCAGCCCGGATGGGTTTGTGCATCCCTCAGGAGGGAGAGATAAAATCAGCCCAGAGCCGGCGTCTCCAAGGAGCCGCGTGTTTGTCCCCGCAGCAGAGCACAGCAGACACACACTGCCTGTCCCCAGCATGCTCCAGAGGAGAATCACACAATTCCCTGAGCTGGAAATGCCCACAGGGATCATCCAGGGCAGCTCCAGGCCCTGCACAGACACCCCAACAATCCCAGCCTGGGCATCCCTGGGAGAAGTGTCCAAACCCTCCTGGAGCTCCGGCAGCCTCGGGAATGTCACCATTCCCTGGGCAGTGCTCTGGGGGCAGAACCTTTCCTGAAATCCAACCTAAAGCTCCCCAGCACGGGTCTGATCCTGCCCCATCCCAGGGCTCTGAGCCCAGCACACACTGGGCTGAGCTGCTGCAGGTCTGAGCCCCTTCCTCGGGTGTTCATAACCAGAATCAAGAGTTTGCTGCAGAATTAGGCTTTAATTCTTGCATGGATTAGGGATTAAGTGCTTCTGGAATCTGCCCAGCTTCTCCCCAGCTGGAAATGGACAGGGATTTATAGAATCCCAGGATGGTTTGGGTTGGAAAGGACCTTAAATCCCATCTCGTTTGATGGGCAGGGACACGTTCCTGGGGAAGCTGGGATCCCATGGCACACCCTGAGAGATGGGATTCAGCCCTTCCCACGGCTCTAACAAATCCCAGTCTGCCCCCAAAGCACCTTTCCAGCTCCTCTCTCCTTGCCTGACCTCCTGGGGCCTCCAGCCCTGACCCCTGCAGCCCCCGAGGGCTCGGGGGTGGCTAATCCCAGCAATTAGCCTCGTTCCCTGCATTTATCTTCTTCCTGCCTTTGTCTGCCCCTGACAGCTTCTCCCAACAAATCCTCTTCCATCCCCATTTCCCCAGCTCCATCTCCCCTGCCAGCCTTTGTCCCTCGGAGCCTCTCAGAGCCAAAATCCATCAAAATCCACCAAAATCCACCAAAATCCACCAAAATCCACCAAAACCCACCAAAACCCACCAAAACCCATCAAAATCCACCAAAATCCACCAAAATCCATCAAAATCCATCAAAATCCACCAAAATACACCAAAACCCATCAAAATCCATCAAAACCCACCAAAATCCACCAAAATCCACCAAAATCCACCAAAATCCATCAAACCCCAGCAGCTCCGAGGTCACCCGGGCCCGCTCCGGCTGCGGGAGGGAGGATTTGTTCTGTAAATTGAAGACGGATGCGGCCCCGGCGGCGTTCCAGGCTAAAAGGGATTTTAGGGCTGAGAGATCCGGCTAAATGGGGACAGAGGGCTGGAAATTGAATGGGAAATCGCGGAACACATGGGCGGCACATCTGGGAGCTCCTCCCAGCTCCACAGAGGAGCTCCATGGACACACGGACGGGGATGGAAATTCCCACATGTGGGAGGTTCACAACCTTTCCGTGCCTAAAGCCATGACCCAGCCCGATTGGATTTAATTATCATTGTGTTTCCTGAGATTTTGGTGGTTTTTTTTAGTTCAGGACTTTTTTTTTCCCTTTAACTCAGCTTCAAATCTTTTGGGGATTTTTTTTTCCCCAAGGAAGGAAAAAAGAGACGGAGAGATGGAGGGGGAAAGGATGGAGGGAAGGAGGAATGGATTTGGGTTGGAATGGACCTTAAAGATCATCCCATTCCAGCCCCCTGCCATGGCAGGGACACCTTCCACTATCCCAGGGTGCCCCAAGCCCTGTCCAGCCTGGCCTGGAACACTTCCAGGGATCCAGGGGCAGCCACAGCTGTTCTGGGTACCCTGTGCCAGGGCCTCAGCACCCTCAGAGCCAGGAATTCCCAATTCCCACCATCCCATCCATCCCTGCCCTCTGGCACTGGCAGCCATTCCCTGGGTCCTGTCCCTCCATCCCTTGTCCCCAGTCCCTCTCCAGCTCTCCTGGAGCCCCTTCAGGCTCCCGATGTCCCAATGGGACACACACCCACAGACAACCCCCCATCCCCGGCAGGACCCCTCCTGTGCCCCCACGACCCCCACAATGGTCCCTCTCCTCTCCTCTCCTCTCCTCTCCTCTCCTCTCCTCTCCTCTCCTCTCCTCTCCTCTCCTCTCCTCTCCTCTCCTCTCCTCTCCTCTCCTCTCCTCTCCTCTCCTCTCCTCTCCTCGAGTCTCCCTCTCCCTCTCCCTCTCCTTCTTCTCTTTAATTTTCCCCTTCCTTCCCTTTCCCTCTTTCCTTTTCTCCTTTCCTCTTTTCCTTCCTCCCCTTTCTTCTTTCTTCCTTTCCCTTTCCCCTTCCCTTTCCTACCTCCCCATCCTCCCCATCCCAGGGGTGATCCCTCCCTGCTCTCCCTCCCGAATTCCAATGTCCCCTCTCCCATTCCCGGCTCCCATTCCCTGTCCGGATCCCTCCCCTCCTCACAGCCTCACCCTCGGCTGTGCTGGAACCTCCAGCGATCCCAAAAACCCTTTCCCGTCCCTTTCCCGTCCCTTTCCCGTCCCTTTCCCGTCCCTTTCCCGTCCCTTTCCCGTCTCTTTCCCGTCCCTTTCCCGTCCCTTTCCCGTCCCTTTCCCGTCCCGGCAGGGCTGGGCCAAGCCCCGGGCTGGCTTTGTGCAAGAACCGGGCTGGATGTGGCTCCATCGCCCCCTTCCTGCGCTCTTTCCCACTTTTCCTGCTCTCGTTCCCCCTGGCGGGATGCGATGCCTCTGGAAGCGGCTGCACCCCCCGGGACCCCCCGAGGCTGGCGGGGCAATTCCCAACTACAATTCCCAATTTCCCAAGGGTTGTTTTTTTTTAATTCTCCTCCGGGACGAGCCCTGAGCTGGGAACAATCGGTGCCTGAGAGCGGGTCCGTGTTCCCAAAGAGGAGGCACCGAGCACCGAATCTCCCCTGGTCTGTCCCGCTGGGGTCGGGGGACACGTTTCATTTGTCACTTTAATTATATCCCCATTTATCTGTTTAAATCGGGGGGTTGGGAGTGGTTAAGATGCTCCCTGCATCTTCCCAGGAATTAAAATAAACCAAAAAACCCATTCTGAGGGAGGAAAATTCCCGGGATATTCCCAAGGAGAGGGTTCCCCATCCTTGGATAAAAGATTTTGTGAATCCTCAAAGAGGGAAGGTTTGGGAAGGTTTGGGAAGGGAAGGTTTGGGAAGGTTTGGGAAGGTTTGGGAAGGTTTGGGAAGGTTTGGGAAGGGAAGGTTTGGGAAGGTTTGGGAAGGTTTGGGAAGGTTTGGGAAGGTTTGGGAAGGTTTGGGAAGGGAAGGTTTGGGAAGGTTTGGGAAGGGAAGGTTTGGGAAGGTTTGGGAAGGGAAGGTTTGGGAAGGTTTGGGAAGGGAAGGTTTGGGAAGGTTTGGGAAGGTTTGGGAAGGTTTGGGAAGGTTTGGGAAGGGAAGGTTTGGGAAGGGAAGGTTTGGGAAGGGAAGGTTTGGGAAGGGAAGGTTTGGGAAGGGAAGGTTTGGGAAGGTTTGGGAAGGTTTGGGAAGGGAAGGTTTGGGAAGGTTTGGGAAGGTTTGGGAAGGTTTGGGAAGGTTTGGGAAGGGAAGGTTTGGGAAGGTTTGGGAAGGTTTGGAAAGGTTTGGAAAGGTTTGGAAAGGTTTGGGAAGGTTTGGGAAGGTTTGGGAAGGTTTGGGAAGGGAAGGGAAGGTTTGGGAAGGTTTGGGAAGGTTTGGGAAGGGAAGGTTTGGGAAGGTTTGGGAAGGTTTGGGAAGGTTTGGGAAGGTTTGGGAAGGTTTGGGAAGGTTTGGGAAGGGAAGGTTTGGGAAGGGAAGGTTTGGGAAGGGAAGGTTTGGGAAGGTTTGGGAAGGTTTGGGAAGGGAAGGTTTGGGAAGGGAAGGTTTGGGAAGGGAAGGTTTGGGAAGGTTTGGGAAGGTTTGGGAAGGGAAGGTTTGGGAAGGTTTGGGAAGGTTTGGGAAGGGAAGGTTTGGGAAGGTTTGGGAAGGTTTGGGAAGGTTTGGGAAGGTTTGGGAAGGTTTGGGAAGGTTTGGGAAGGAAGGTTTGGGAAGGGAAGGTTTGGGAAGGGAAGGTTTGGGAAGGTTTGGGAAGGTTTGGGAAGGTTTGGGAAGGTTTGGGAAGGTTTGGGAAGGTTTGGGAAGGTTTGGGAAGGTTTGGGAAGGGAAGGGAAGGTTTGGGAAGGGAAGGGAAGGGAAGGGAAGGGAAGGTTTGGGAAGGGAAGGGAAGGTTTGGGAAGGTTTGGGAAGGGAAGGGAAGGTTTGGGAAGGTTAGGGAAGGTTTGGGAAGGGAAGGTTTGGGAAGGAAGGTTTGGGAAGGGAAGGTTTGGGAAGGTTTGGGAAGGTTTGGGAAGGTTTGGGAAGGTTTGGGAAGGGAAGGTTTGGGAAGGGAAGGTTTGGGAAGGGAAGGTTTGGGAAGGTTTGGGAAGGTTTGGGAAGGTTTGGGAAGGTTTGGGAAGTGTTTAGGGA